>NC_058520.1:188996620-190246620 GCF_904849725.1 Hordeum vulgare subsp. vulgare | reverse complement strand
GTTGCAAGTTTATTTTCATGAAAAATATATTCATTAGGCCGTGACACGCGAAACCTGGATGGGTGACATTAACTGCATTTTTGAGAATCAAGGCTCGATAAAGCCATTTCTAACCGATTCTTTAAAAATAATGAAGTATTCGGTAAAGTAAAAGCTTAATGGAGTATATTTACTCCACTAAGTTTTGACCTGACCTAGCTCGATAAGGCCATTTTTCTAAGCCTTGCAATTCTAGTATATCACAACTACATATTAGCACACATCTACAAATTAAGCATAAATTTGAATGTTCAACCAAATCATGAATATAGTTTATAAACAGAATTTGAAGCTTACAAACTGAATTATTCAAATTTAAACACGTCTAATGGTCCAAATATAGCAAATAGCATGTGATAGAACAATTAGGACTCGCTTAGACGTTGCCACTGATGCTGAATAAGATCTTGTTGGAGCTGAATATGAACTTGACGGTTCTCGATCTTGCGATGCTCCTCAAGGTATGCCATGGTCCTGTTCGTATCATACTCTGGCTCAATTGGAGTCCCGTTGGTGGTGTACCGAAAGTTCTCACGCATATCCCTCTCGCCTTCAATGATCATGTTATGCAATATAATGCAACAAGTCATGATCCGCCATAGAACCTTGGAGCTCCAGTACTTGTCACGGCCACAAACAATTGTAAAGCACTTCTGAAGCGCACCGAAGGCTATCTCAACGTCTTTCCTAGGAGCTTCTTGACATTGGGCAAAGTGAATGTTTTTGTTACCTTTTGGACGAGGAATTATTTTGACCAAGGTGGCCCATTGTGGATAGATGTCATCCGCAAGGTAGTAACCCATCGAGTAGTTGTGTCCATTGACCGAGTAGATGCAAACATGAGAGCTGTTGGGGAACGTCGCATGGGAAACAAAAAATTTCCTACGCACACAAAGACCTATCATGGTGATGTCCATCTACGAAAGGGGATGTGTGATCTACGTACCCTTGTAGACCGTACAGCAGAAGCGTTAGTGAACGCGGTTGATGTAGTGGAACGTCCTCACGTCCCTCGATCCACCCCGCGAACCGTCCCGCGATCAGTCCCACGATCTAGTGCCGAACGGACGGCACCTCCACGTTCAGCACACGTACAGCTCGACGATGATCTCGGCCTTCTTGATCCAGCAAGAGAGACGGAGAGGTAGAAGAGTTCTCCGGCAGCGTGACGGCGCTCCGGAGGTTGGTGATGATCTTGTCTCAGCAGGGCTCCGCCCGAGCTCTGCAGAAACACGATCTAGAGGAAAAACCGTGGAGGTATGTGGTCGGGCTGCCGTGGAAAAGTCGTCTCAAATCAGCCCTAAAACCTCCGTATATATAGGGGGAAGAGGGGGAGCCTTGCCTTGGGGTCCAAGGACCCCTAATGGTTTCGGCCGAGCCAAGGGGGGAAGGTCTCCCCTTCCAAACCGAATCCAACTTGGTTTGGAAGGTGGAGTCCTTCTCCCTTTTCCCACCTCCTCCTTTTTTTTTCTTTTCTCTTTGATTTTTCTTCCTATGGCGCATAGGGCTCTTTTGGGCTGTCCCACCATCCCACTAAGGGCTGGTGTGCCACCCCCAAGTCCTATGGGCTTCCCCAGGGTGGGTTGCCCCCCCCCCCCCCCGGTGAACTCCCGGAACCCATTCGTCATTCCCGGTACATTCCCGGTAACTCCGAAAACCTTCCGGTAATCAAATGAGGTCATCCTATATATCAATCTTCGTTTCCGGACCATTCCGGAAACCCTCGTGACGTCCGTGATCTCTTCCGGGACTCCGAACAACATTCGTAACCAACCATATAACTCAAATACACATAAAACAACGTCGAACCTTAAGTGTGCAGACCCTGCGGGTTCGAGAACTATGTAGACATGACCCGAGAGACTCCTCGGTCAATATCCAATAGCGGGACCTGGATACCCATATTGGATCCTACATATTCTACGAAGATCTTATCGTTTGAACCTCACTGCCAAGGATTCATATAATCCCGTATGTCATTCCCTTTGTCCTTCGGTATGTTACTTCCCCGAGATTCGATCGTCAGTATACGCATACCTATTTCAATCTCGTTTACCGGCAAGTCTCTTTACTCGTTCCGTAATACAAGATCCCGCAACTTACACTAAGTCACATTGCTTGCAAGGCTTGTGTGTGATGTTGTATTACCGAGTGGGCCCCGAGATACCTCTCCGTCACACGGAGTGACAAATCCGAGTCTTGATCCATACTAACTCAACGAACACCTTCGGAGATACCTCTAGAGCATCTTTATAGTCACCCAGTCACGTTGCGACGTTTGATACACACAAAGTATTCCTCCGGTGTTAGTGAGTTATATGATCTCATGGTCATAGGAACAAATACTTGACACGCAGAAAAACAGTAGCAACAAAATGACACGATCAACATGCTACGTCTATTAGTTTGGGTCTAGTCCATCACGTGATTCTCCTAATGACGTGATCCAGTTATCAAGCAACAACACCTTGTTCATAATCAGAAGACACTGACTATCTTTGATCAACTGGCTAGCCAACTAGAGGCTTGCTAGGGACAGTGTTTTGTCTATGTATCCACACATGTAAATGAATCTTCATTCAATACAATTATAACATGGATAATAAACGATTATCTTGATATAGGAATTATAATAATAACTATATTTATTATTGCCTCTAGGGCATAATTCCAACAGTCTCCCACTTGCACTAGATTCAGTAATCTAGCCCTCACATCATCATGCGAATTACATTGTAATAAATCTAACACCCATACACTTCTGGTGTTGATCATGCTTTGCCCGTGGAAGAGGTTTAGTCAGCGGGTCTGCTACATTCACATCCGTGTGCACTTTGCATATATTTATGTCCTCCCCTTCGACATAGTCGCGGATGAGGTTGAAGCGTCGTTTGATGTGTCTGGACTTCTTGTGAAACCGTGGTTCCTTTGCTAAGGCAATGGCACCCGTGTTGTCACAGAACAAGGTTATTGGATTCAGTGCGTTTGGCACCACTCCAAGATCCGTCATGAACAGCTTCATCGAGACACCCTCCTTAGCCGCCTCCGAGGCAGCCATGTACTCCGCTTCACATGTAGAATATGCTACGACGCTTTGCTTGGAACTGCACCAGCTTACCGCACCCCCATTAAGAATAAATACGTATCCGGTTTGCGACTTAGAGTCGTCCGGATCTGTGTCAAAGCTTGCATCGACGTAACCTTTTACGGCGAGCTCTTCGTCACCTCCATACACGAGAAACATCTCCTTAGTCCTTTTCAGGTACTTCAGGATATTCTTGACCACCGTCCAGTGATCCACTCCTGGATTACTCTGGAACCTACCTGCCATACTTATGGCCAGGCTAACGTCCGGTCTAGTGCACAGCATTGCATACATGATAGAACCTATGGCTGAAGCATAGGGGATGGTGCGCATATGCTCTCTATCCTCATCAGTTGTTGGGCACTGAGTCTTACTCAATCTCGTACCTTGTAAAACTGGCAAGAACCCCTTCTTGGACTGTTCCATTTTGAACCTCTTCAAAACTTTATCAAGGTATGTGCTTTGTGAAAGTCCTATCAGGCGTTTTGATCTATCCCTGTAGATCTTAATGCCTAGAATGTAAGCAGCTTCTCCTAGGTCCTTCATAGAGAAACTTTTATTCAAGTAATCCTTTATGCTCTCCAAAAACTCTACGTTGTTTCCAATCAGCAATATGTCATCCACATATAATATTAGAAATGCCATAGAGCTCCCACTCACTTTCTTGTAAATACAAGATTCGCCAACCACTTGTATAAACCCAAATGCTTTGATCACCTCATCAAAGCGTTTGTTTCAACTCCGAGATGCTTGCACCAGTCCATAAATGGATCGCTGGAGCTTGCACACCTTGTTAACATTCTTAGGATCGACAAAACCTTCGGGTTGCATCATATACAACTCTTCCTTAAGGAAACCGTTAAGGAACGCCGTTTTGACATCCATCTGCCAGATTTCATAATCGAAAAATGCAGCTATTGCTAACATGATTCTGACGGACTTAAGCATCGCTACGGGTGAGAATGTCTCATCGTAGTCAACTCCTTGAACTTGTGAAAAACCCTTTGCCACAAGTCGAGAATTATAAACGGTTACATTGCCGTCAGCGTCCGTCTTCCCCTTAAACATCCATTTGTTCTGAATAGCCTTGCGACCCTCAGGTAGTACTTCCAAAGTCCACACTTTGTTTTCATACATGGATCCTATCTCGGACTTCATGGCTTCTAGCCATTTGTTGGAATCTGGGCCCACCATTGCTTCTTCATAATTTGCAGGTTCATTGTTGTCCAACAACATGATTGATAAGACGGGATTACCGTACCACTCTGGAGCAGCACGTGGTCTCGTCGACCTGCGTGGTTCGACAGAAACTTGAACCGGAGTTTCATGATCATCATCATTAACTTCCTCCTCAACCGGCGTCGCAACGACAGAGGTTTCCCCTTGCCCTGCGCCACCATCCAGAGGGATGAGAGGTTCGACAACCTCGTCAAGTTCTATCTTCCTCCCACTCAATTCTCTCGAGAGAAACTCCTTCTCGAGAAAAGCTCCGTTTTTAGCAACAAACACTTTGCCCTCGGATTTGAGATAGAAGGTGTACCCAACTGTCTCTTTTGGGTAACCTATGAAGATGCACTTTTCCGCTTTGGGTTCCAACTTTTCAGGCTGAAGCTTTTTGACATAAGCATCACATCCCCAAACTTTAAGAAACGACAACTTTGGCCTTTTGCCATACCACAGTTCGTATGGTGTCGTCTCAACGGATTTTGATGGTGCCCTATTTAAAGTGAATGCAGCTGTTTCTAATGCATAACCCCAAAACGATAACGGCAAATCGGTAAGAGACATCATAGATCGCACCATCTCTAATAAAGTACGATTACGACGTTCGGACACACCATTACGCTGTGGTGTTCCAGGCGGTGTCAACTGTGAAACAATTCCACATTGTCTTAAGTGAGCACCAAACTCGAAACTCAGATATTCACCCCCAAGATCAAACCATAGGAACTTGATCTTCTTGTTACGATGATTTTCAACTTCACTCTGAAATTGCTTGAACTTTTCAAATGTTTCAGACTTGTGCTTCATTAAGTAGACATAACCATATCTACTCAAATCGTCGGTGAAGGTGAGAAAATAACGATATCCGCCGCGTGCCTCTACGCTCATCGGACCACACACATCGGTATGTATGATTTCCAACAAGTCACTTGCACGCTCCATTGTTCCGGAAAACAGAGTTTTAGTCATCTTGCCCATGAGGCATGGTTCGCACGTGTCAAGTGAATCAAAGTCAAGTGACTCCAAAAGTCCATCGGCATGGAATTTCTATATGCGCTTTACACCAATATGACCTAAGCGGCAGTGCCACAAAAATATGGCGCTATCATTGTTAACTCTAACTCTTTTGGTCTCAATGTTATGTATGTGTGTATCGCTATCAAGATTCAATATGAACAATCCTCTCACATTGGGTGTATGACCATAAAAGATGCCACTCATAGAAATAGAACAACCATTATTCTTTGACTTAAAAGAGTAACCGTCTCGCAATAAACAAGATCCAGATATAATGTTCATGCTCAACGCAGGCACTAAATAACAATGATTCAAGTTCATAACTAATCCTGATGGTAACTGAAGTGAAACTGTGCCGACGGCGATTGCATCAACCTTGGAACCATTTCCTACGCGCATCGTCACTTCATCTTTCGCCAGCCTTTGTCTATTCCACTGTTCCTGTTTCGAGTTGCAAATATGAGCAACAGAACCGGTATCGAATACCCAGGCACTACTACGAGAGCCGGTTAAGTACACATCAATAACATGTATATCGAATATACCTGATTTTTCTTTGGCCGCCTTCTTATCAGCCAGATACTTGGGGCAATTGCGCTTCCAGTGACCCATACCCTTGCAATAGTAACACTCTATTTCAGGCTTAGGTCCAGCTTTGGGTTTCTTCATTGGATCGGCAACAGGCTTGCCGCTCTTCTTTGATTTACCCTTCTTGCCTTTGCTGTTTCTCTTGAAACTAGTGGTCTTATTCACCATCAACACTTGATGTTCTTTACGGAGTTCAGACTCTGCGACTTTCAGCATCGCAAACAACTCGCCGGGTGACTTGTTCATCCCTTGCATGTTGTAGTTCAACACAAAGCCTTTATAGCTTGGCGGCAGTGATTGAAGGATTCTGTCAGTGATAGCCTCTTGCGGGAGTTCAATCCCCTGCTCAGCTAGACGGTTTGAGTACCCAAACATTTTGAGCACATGTTCACTGACAGACGAGTTCTCCTCCATCTTGCAAGCATAGAATTTATGAAGGTCTCATACCTCTCAATCCGGGCGTTCTTCTAAAAGATAAACTTCAACTCCTGGAACATCTCAAATGCTCCATGACACTCAAAGCAACGTTGAAGTCCCGGTTATAAGCCATACAAGACTGCACATTGAACTACTGAGTAGTCCTCCTTACGTGCTAACCAAGCGTTCTTAACATCCTGATCAGCCGTAGCGGGTGGTTCATCTCCTAGCGCAGCATTAAGGACATAATCCTTCTTCCCAGCTTGTAAGATTAGCTTAAGATTACGAGCCCAGTCTACAAAGTTGCTTCCATCATCTTTCAACTTAGCTTTCTCTAGGAACGTATTAAAATTCAGGGTGACTGTCGCGTGAGCCATGATCTACAACACAAATATATTCAGAGTGGACTTAGACTATGTTCAAGATAATTAGAGTTTAACTTAATCAAATTATTCGCTAAACTCCCACTCAAAAAGTACATCTCTCTAGTCATTTGAGTGGTTCATGATCAACTTACACTAGCTCAAGTCCGATCATCACGTGAGTTGAGCATAGTTTCAGTGGTAAGCATCCCTATGCTAATCATATCATCTATATGATTCATGATCGACCTTTCGGTCTTATGTGTTCCGAGGCCATGTCTGCACATGCTAGGCTCGTCAAGCTTAATCCGAGTGTTCCGCGTGCGCAACTGTTTTGCACCCGTTGTATGTGAACGTTGAGTCTATCACACCCGATCATCACGTGGTGTCTCGAAACGACGAACTGTAGAAACGGTGCACAGTCGGGGAGAACACAATTTCGTCTTGAAATTTTAGTAAGAGATCACCTCATAATGCTACCGTCGTTCTAAGCAAAATAAGGTGCATAAAAGGATTAACATCACATGCAATTCATAAGTGACATGATATGGCCATCATCACGTGCTCCTTGATCTCCATCACCAAAGCACCGGCACTATCTTCTTGTCACCGGTGCCACACCATGATCTCCATCAATGTGTCGCCATCGGGGTTGTCGTGCTACTCATGCTATTACTACTAAAGCTACATCCTAGCAAAATAGTAAACGCATCTGCAAGCACAAACATTAGTATAAAGACAACCCTATGGCTCCTGCCGGTTGCCGTACCATCGACGTGCAAGTCGATATTATCTATTACAACATGATCATCTCATACATCCAATATATCACATCACATCGTTGGCCATATCACATCACAAGCATACCCTGCAAAAACAAGTTAGACGTCCTCTAATTTTGTTGTTGCATGTTTTACGTGGTGACCATGGGTATCTAGTAGGATCGCATCTTACTTAGGCAAACACCACAACGGAGATATATGAGTTGCTATTTAACCTCATCCAAGGACCTCCTCGGTCAAATCCGATTCAACTAAAGTTGGAGAAACTGACACCCGCCAATCATCTTTGAGCAACGGAGTTACTCGTAGCGATGAAACCAGTCTCTCGTAAGCGTACGAGTAATGTCGGTCCGAGCCGCTTCGATCCAACAATACCGCAGAATCAAGAAAAGACTAATGAAGGCAGAAAAATGCACATCACCTCCCACAAAAACTTTTGTGTTCTACTCGAGAAGACATCTACGCATGAACCTAGCTCATGATGCCACTGTTGGGGAACGTCGCATGGGAAACAAAAAATTTCCTACGCGCACGAAGACCTATCGTGGTGATGTGCATCTAAGAGAGGGGATGTGTGATCTACGTACCCTTGTAGACCGTACAGAAGAAGCGTTAGTGAACGCGGTTGATGTAGGGGAACGTCCTCACGTCCCTCGATCCGCCCCGCGAACCGTCCCGCGATCAGTCCCACGATCTAGTGCCGAACGGACGGCACCTCCGCGTTCAGCACACGTACAGCTCGACGATGATCTCGGCCTTCTTGATCCAGCAAGAGAGACGGAGAGGTAGAAGAGTTCTCCGGCAGCGTGATGGTGCTCCTGAGGTTGGTGATGATCTTGTCTCAGCCGGGCTCCGCAGAAACGCGATCTAGAGGAAAAACCGTGGAGGTATGTGGTCGGGCTGCCGTGGAAAAGTCGTCTCGAATCAGCCCTAAAACCTCCGTATATATAGGGGGAAGAGGGGGAGCCTTGCCTTGGGGTCCAAGGACCCCTAAGGGTTTCGGCCGAGCCAAGGGGGGAAGGTCTCCCCTTCCAAACCGAATCCAACTTGGTTTGGAAGGTGGAGTCCTTCTCCCTTTTCCCACCTCCTCCTTTTTTTTCTTTTCTCTTTGATTTTTCTTCCTATGGCGCATAGGGCTCTTTTGGGCTGTCCCACCAGCCCACTAAGGGCTGGTGTGCCACCCCCAAGGCCTATGGGCTTCCCCGGGGTGGGTTGGCCCCCCGGTGAACTCCCGGAACCCATTCGTCATTCCCAGTACATTCCCGGTAACTCCGAAAACCTTCCGGTAATCAAATGAGGTTATCCTATATATCAATCTTCGTTTACGGACCATTCCGGAAACCCTCGTGACGTCCGTGATCTCATCCGGGACTCCGAACAACATTCGGTAACCAACCATATAACTCAAATACGCATAAAACAACGTCGAACCTTAAGTGTGCAGACCCTGCGGGTTCGAGAACTATGTAGACATGACCCGAGAGACTCCTCGGTCAATATCCAATAGCGGGACCTGGATGCCCATATTGGATCCTACATATTCTACGAAGATCTTATCGTTTGAACCTCAGTGCCAAGGATTCATATAATCCCGTATGTCATTCCCTTTGTCCTTCGGTATGTTACTTGCCCGAGATTCGATCGTTAGTATCCGCATACCTATTTCAATCTC
Source organism: Hordeum vulgare subsp. vulgare (assembly GCF_904849725.1). Classification (NCBI taxonomy): domain Eukaryota; kingdom Viridiplantae; phylum Streptophyta; class Magnoliopsida; order Poales; family Poaceae; genus Hordeum; species Hordeum vulgare. Next base: position 190,237,434 of record NC_058520.1, on the reverse strand, counting down.
ATTTACCGGCAAGTCTCTTTACTCGTTCCGTAATACAAGATCCCGCAACTTACACTAAGTCACATTGCTTGCAAGGCTTGTGTGTGATGTTGTATTACCGAGTGGGCCCCGAGATACCTCTCCGTCACACAGAGTGACAAATCCCAGTCTTGATCCATACTAACTCAACGAACACCTTCGGAGATACCTGTAGAGCATCTTTATAGCCACCCAGTCATGTTGCGACGTTTGATACACACAAAGTATTCCTCCGGTGTTAGTGAGTTATATGATCTCATGGTCATAGGAACAAATACTTGACACGTAGAAAAACAGTAGCAAGAAAATGACACGATCAACATGCTACGTCTATTAGTTTGGGTCTAGTCCATCACGTGATTCTCCTAATGACGTGATCCAGTTATCAAGCAACAACACCTTGTTCATAATCAGAAGACACTGACTATATTTGATCAACTGGCTAGCCAACTAGAGGCTTGCTAGGGACAGTGTTTTGTCTATGTATCCACACATGTAAATGAGTCTTCATTCAATACAATTATAGCATGGATAATAAACGATTATCTTGATACAGGAATTATAATAATAACTATATTTATTATTGCCTCTAGGGCATAATTCAAACAAGAGCTTCACCTCTAATAAGCCTAGAAAACAGTGGTGATATTGACATCACATTCAAGTCATTGTGGGAGCCACGCAAACCAAAAAATGAATGCCATATCCAAAGTTTCTTTGTCGCAACTGCCTCAAGAATGATCGTTGGATTGTTGGTGCGGCCTTTGTACTGACCCGTCCATCCTGCAGGACAATTCTTCCATCTTCAGTGCATACATTCAAGTGATCCAACCATCCCTGTCCATCCTCTTGCTTCACTCTCAGTCATCAGCCTCTCGGTGTCTTCCTCGGTTGGTGCTCTTAAGTACTCCAGACCAAAGACAATGATCACTGCCTTGGTTAACCTTCAAACAGCTTCCAAGATTGTGTCCTCACCAATGCGGAAGTAATCATCAATTGCATTGGCCGAACACCCATATGCAAAGACTCGAACAGCCGCAATGCACCTTATCAGAGGGCTTTCACTTATCTCTACATGAATTTCTTCGGAGCTTGAACGAGTCATGATGTCTCTCAACGGATTTTGCAGTGGTCAGAAAAAGACTTGTGTGCCATCTGAAAGCGCCGATGAAAGTACTTCTCCGGATAGGTTGGATTTGGGTCAAATTACTCTCCCATGATCTCCGCACAATCCTTTGTTCTATCACGACTGATGTGCACTAGCAGAAATATAGGCTTCAGACCCGGTTTATTTGGGCCATTAGCCTCGGTTCAGGAACCGGGACCAAAAAAGCGGGACTAATGCTAGCCCCGGTTCAGCCCCGAACCGGGGCTAATGATCCTCCACGTGGCGGGGCTGGGAGCGAGGGGGAGGGGTATTAGTCTTGGTTCTTATTACGAACAGGGGCTATTGCTTCGCTGCCTTTTTTAGCACTTTTTAAGGTTTAGGGTTTTGGACTAAATTGGATGGGGGCTATCTTGCTGCTCCTTTTTTGTTTGCTATTTTCCCATTTATATGTTTTGGGCACTTTTTAATTCTTGTTTTGCACTAAATTGGATGGTACATACACAGCAATAAAGGAATAACTATATTGCACATCATCGTCACAAATATATTACACCTTCTCATCTGTCGTGCTTTGTCAAACATATTACAAAATGTAGACACGAGTTACATGCACATATGCATCTCTTTTACACTTCAACATTTCACTTCAATCGGCGAGCAATAGTATTCTCCTTTCAGATCTAGGACCTCTGCATCTAAGATTCCGGCAATTTCCTTTTGAATTGCTCGTACGCGTTCATGTGGTAGAAGACCGTCCCACAACCGTTCGATCTAATTTAAAGAAGGGTTCAATATATACAAATGAAACCGAACACAATTGATGGTAATAAAATAGAGTTGTTAGTACTGTTTATCGTACTTCAATTTTTTTATGTCCCGGCTTTTGCCCGTCTCATGGGTCGTCTAGCCAATGAACTCGCAAACATGGTATCCACATAAATTATTCCCATGTTCCTGCCTCAAGCACTTTACGAGAACAGAGTTCAATCAAAAACACAATCCAGCATGATAATGGTATTGAAACTAGAATAAAGAGATGTGTGGATCTAGCTAGTAGTATTTACATCCATTTGTCTAAATGTAAGCTCTGGATTCCAAACACCCCGACACTTGGCGGTGAACCATTTCCAAGCCCTGCCAAGAAAAGGAAATGAATAAAGGAGTTCTATATTAATTACTTGCTATGAGGAAATGAACGAAAATTTGCCGATATAGTGACATAATGATTGAAATTGCCTGTCGAGGCATTCCTGCATGTTCGCCCAATCAGCGAGGGGTTTGCGTTTCGGGTCCATGACTTTTACTAGTCCATCATCAGGTACAATGTTTAACAGAATAAAGTGGAAGTTGTGCACGCATAATGAGTCAATTATACACTTAACATCGAGTAACATAAAATAGAATTTGTGTACAAGACACTAACACTCACTTGAAGTTGTAAGGAAATAGTATTTCCCTTTTGATAGCGGAAAACCTTAACCCTTGTACCAAGTTATTCTCTGTCTCGCGGGGATTCCCTTCGAGACTTTGGTCATGAATGAAATATGGGTCAATGAACCCAATGTCATAGATTCGTCCTCTTTTGCATTCGAGAATCTTCATTCTGCAAAATTAATATAGTGATGAGTAATATTATACATGCAATGAACGAGCTGAGTAAGACTTAATGACATAAATTAATAATACTTACAAACAATAGGCACTGATGATAGATTTGTCGAGGGCGTCTTGTTTGTATAACTGAAATAATTCATCGAATTCAATCATTAGCACGCCTCCTCCATGCCCATAATGCTCGTTTTTATATGCACAGTAGATCCAGTTTTATTGTTCAGTAGATGCTCGCATGTACGAGTTATGCAATCTTCACATTTTTTTGGTATCTCGTTGACTAACTTAGGTTTGATGAGAGGAGACCCGGGCCAGTACACGTATGTTACGTCAGCGAAATCTTGTATATGGTTTAAGTATCGATCAATAGACATGCCATGAGCCTTGGCCACTTCTCCGTACCGTGCAACAAACTCCGGATCGATATCAGCTGTTTCATCATACCTCTGCTCGACCGCAGCTCCGCTCGAGCACACCTCTATATCGGAATCCACTTTGAGTGGGGGGCACGATTGGTTTTTCTGTTGTCCGAGCTGGGCAACTGATTTCCCGTTGGACCTACTACTCTTCAACCGCTGCTTTTTTGCCTTAGCCGACTTGAGAATAGATCGTTCATAGTCTGCTGGCAACGTTGGAGGGGGTTGTGCAAGGGTATTCAACATTTTCACGCACGCGGCGTGAACTTCTGAGGTGACCCAGAACTCTGGCTCTTTCGGCTTCTTCTTATTAGCCATGTCTGCCTTCCACTGTTGATATTGGGCATCTGCCCTCTTCTTATTTTCCTCTTCATTATAGTCCCAATGTCTCATCTCCATATCCTTATGAGGTACTTTTGGGAGGGGCGACGACTTACATTTCGATCATCGGAACCCCTTTCTGCCGCTACTATTAGCGGTGGTATGTTCCCGCTTTTGGCTCTGATCCTCAGTGGACGGAGACGGCTGACGGGGCAGTGGAGACGGCTGATGCAGCGGTGGAGACGGCTGCGCTGGAGACTGGTGAGGCGGCGAAGACGATGGTTGCGCTGGAGACTGGTGAGGCGGCGAAGACGTCAGTTGCGCTCGAGACTGGTGAGGTGGAGAAGAAGAAGGATTGCTGCTCTGAGGAGTCGGTGGCCTTGGCGGCCAATTTGAAAGCAAGATGTGCTCCTTCGACCATACAACGGCTCTTTCTTGACTTCTGCAAGTTCAGTCAAATCCCTATCTTCACATGCACGTCATTCCAGCTTCAGCTCCTCATAATATTTCATCACATCATCCACCATGACGACAACGTACCCTTTTGGAACCGGAGAGCAATGCCAAGTTGGATTATGTCCAATTGGTACGGCCATGCCGACCGCCACCGTCAATCTTAAGTTAGCAACTTTCACCTTTAGCTAACAAGGTGTGCTGTGTGTGATATCGTACACTGGGTAGCGACGAAGAGGAGCCGTCGTCGGTGCATCATCATCACCATCATCCTGGAGCTGCGTGGAAGCGACACTGCTTTTCCGATTCCATGCAGCTTCTATCATGAGCCACTAAGATTGGCCGCTACCTTGCTGGCTAAGTCTGTCGATTTGATCCTGCTGCAGCCGCTTTACTGCTTATTCTACATTATGCAACCGGTCTGCAGCAGCAGCTTTCTCAGCTGCCTCCTTTTCCTTTCTCCTTTGATGGCTTCTATCAGGAAATTTCTTCCTTTCCTCGAAAAACGCAAGCATCTACGGCGGGGAGCCTCGTAAGCCTCGTGCTCATCCTTTGTATTCATCATTCCCAAGGGCGTGTGAGAGCTCATCGTTCTCTCTATCGGGAATGAACCGTCCCTCTTCAACATCCTTTACTCCACTTCTAATGTTCTCGATGGGTAGTAGGGGATTATCTTTGTGTCTTTGGTTATATACTGCCTTCCCTTCTGCGTCCAACATGCCCCCATGCCCGTAAACCAGTTTCTTGACCGTTCGATCCATGTTAAGGGCTCTCGAGTGATATTGTTAGCCAGAAATAATGCCTCAAGTGTGTCCCACTTAGCCACGTTACCGGCGTAGCCAGCAGGCCCCATAATATGGTGGTGCTTCTTCATATGTGCATTCCTCTTATTTGTTGCAGACTTTTGCAAGGCGTCCTCCGACTTCTTGTACGCCACAAATTCGGTCCAGTAGCATTTTTATCTTCTCACAACCATTATCGAAATCTGGAGTCTTATCTTGCAAGATAAAATCCTGGTGCAATCTTTTCTTCCAGCCCCTGAATAGATGGGTCATCTTCTTAAGAGCCCACTCCTTGACTTTTTTCTCTAGGCCTCTTTTCACCTCTTCATTTCCTCCTCATTTGGCTCCTCCTCATGTCGATCCACCTCTTGCCGGTAGGGTGAAATGAAGCATGAGCTTTCTCCAAAGGTTTTCTTTGGCTACTGTGCCGACATATGAGACTCCTTCTACCCTTGGATTAAGCCATTCTCGAGTGGTGATAGGTATGTGGTCCCTAACAACAACTCCGCCCGCCTTCACAAATTTCTTCTTTACATCTGTGGGAGCAATCAGTTGCCCGCCTTTTGAGACTCTTTCGATCATGTACCTCTAACTGTCATCCATCTTCTTGGTTGGGCCTCGTTTCATCCGTACTGAAGTTTTTCTCGATCCAGAGGGCTAAAAGAAGAAAGAGCATTAATATATGTATATAGACAACAGAGGATTAATTTATTAATATATATATGCACCTCGCCGGAGCCGTCGGCTTCTCCCTCATCGAAGCCGCTGAGTCCTCCCTCGCCCGAGGCGTGGGCGTCTACCTCACCGGAGCTTCTACCTCCTGTGTTGAGAGACTCATCTCCCTCGGCGAACTCATTCAGAAACTGATTGGTGACATCGCCAACAATGAAATCATCCCCGGGGATGACACCATGCATCATGTCGTCCTAATATTCGTCTCTGTCGTGTATTGGATCCATAGTATCTGCTAATTAAGAACAATTCACAAAATTAAGAACAAAAAGAAAAGGGCAATGTTTTAATTAACTTGGGGAGAGGGAAATGTTTCAGTATTGTCATTTAACGGGGGGGGGGGGGGGGGGCTCATGACGTCCCCCCTCATGTCGAAGTTATCGGGGTTATATTTTTAGGAGAGTACACTCCTCCGACGATCGTCGAGGACTCCTCCGACGACCGTAGGGGACTCCTCATCGGTGATCGTCGGAAACTCTTCATTTGCGATTGCCGGGGACTCGTCTAACGACCGTTGGGGACTCCTCTGACGACCATCGGGGTCTCCTCATCGGCGATCGTCGGGGACTCCTCTGACGATCGTCGGGGACTCCTCACCGGCGATCGTCGGGAACTCTTCACCGACGATCCTCGGGGACTCCTCTGACGACCGTCGGGGATTCCGCATCGGCGATCGTCCGGAACTCCTCTAACGACCGTCGGGGACTCCTTCGACAATCGTGAGGGACTCCTCATCGACGATTGTCGAGGACTCCTCTGACGATCGTCGGGGAGTCCTCACCGACGATCGTCGAGGACTCCTCCGACGATCATCGGGGACTCATCTCGTCTAATCTCATTATGCAACAAAAAAGCCAGAGCACATGCAAATTTTAACATTTGTTTCTCTATCTAAAAAAACCTAAAAGAAATTCTCTCATCTCTGTCACATTTCCACAAAACATCTCATTTCACCCTCACAAAACATCTCATACATCTCATCTAAAAAAACAGAGCACATCTAAAAAAATAGAGCACATTTAGTAAAAACATAGCACATTTAGAACATGCTGAGATAGAACACTAATCAATGCCATACTTCTCATCGGAGGGGGAGGGTGCGGGGACGATGAGGAGGCTCGGGGAGGGCACAACAACGATGGCGCTGGGAGGGGCCCCGCAAGGACAGTAGGGGCACGAGGTCGATGGCAGTGTGGGCGCGACGGTGGCGATATGAGGAGCTCACTGTGGGCCCGGGGATGGAGCTATCTGTGGAGGACAGCGTCAACGAGGAGCGGGCTCGGCAACGGGGAGGAGGATGCATAAGGAGGTCCGGCGCCGGTGATGGTCAGCGGGCTTGGGGACGACATGGTGTCAGCGACAACGCGGTCGGGCAGCCTGGCAGCGTCGAGGTGGTCATCAGTGCAGTCACGCGAGAGGAGGACGAAGGAACTGGTGATGTGAATTGGAAAAATTCAATCGACTAGCTTATATAGGTGGACCTTTAGTCCCGGTTGGAGCCACCAACCGGGACTAAAGCTCATTTTCGGCAGGCCAAAGGGCGGGAAGCAGAGGCCTTTAGTCCCGGTTGGTGGATCCAACCGGGACTAAAGGGGGGCCTTTAGTCCCGGTTGGAGCCTCAAACCGGGACTAAAGGGGGGTGATGCCGCGGCCAAATGTTTAGTCCCACCTCTCTAGTTGAGAGGAGTTGAGAGGAGCTGAGAGTAGTTTATAAGCCCCGCTGCGCCAACACTCTCGAGATCCTCTCAAACTCACGCCTACGGGCCTAAACGAACTCTTTGTGCCTTGTGGTCCTACTAGGCCTTCTCCGGGCCTGCATCCTCGCCCATCTAGCTTCTAGGGTTTCTAGTCGTATGCAAGTCGTGATAGCCTAGTGGGTGGCATTTTTTTTATTTTTTTACTTTAATAATTTTTAGTCTCAGTTTATATTTTAACTCTTTGCTATTAACGATTTTTTCTCTTTTATTTTAGTTTTCTATTAAATATTTTAACAAAAAAACATTATGAATATTCTTTTGAGTTGATGTTTGTTTGATTCTTTTTAGTTAATGTTTTACTTGATTCTTTTTAACAAATAAACACTTTGATAATTTTAGTTCATTCTTTTTAGTTCATTCTTTTTAGTTCATTCTTTTTAGTTAATGTTTTAGTGGATTCTTTTTAGTTGATTATTTTTGCTATTAGTTTATTCTTTGAGCTAATTGCCCCTGAAATTGAAAAGCACTACAAACAAGCTCTGGAAAACTTTATGAAAATTCTTTTGAGTTAATATTTTCTTTATTCTTTTTAGTTAATGTTTTACTTGATTCTTTTTTACAAATAAACACTTTGATAATTTTAGTTGATTCTTTTTAGTTAATGTTTTAGTTGATTATTTTTAGTTGATTTTTTACTTCATTGTTTTTTCTATTAGTTTATTCTTTGAGCTAATTGACCCTAAAATTGAAAATCACTACAAATGGGCTCTCAAAAGGTTGAAAGTTGGCGTAGTTGTTTATGGTTTAGTTCTCGTAGTTGTTTTAGTTCTCGTAATCGTAGTTGTATTAGTTCTCGTAATTGTTTTATCACTATATTCATTTTGGTAAATTTTAGGTTATTTTAAATGGATGTATTAATCAAAAACAAATTTTTTTATTTTAGTTTGCTATTTAAGTTTCTAACAAAAAATACTTTATAAAAATTGTTTTTTCCTATTAATGTTGTGAACAAAAAACACTTTGATAATTTTAGTCGCATAAATTTTATATAATTTTAGTGTCAAAAATACTAGAGGTTTATAAAAACTTTTTAGTTGATTCTTTTTGCTATCAGAGTTTTATAAAAGCTTTTTAGTTGATTCTTTTTGCTATTGAAGAATATTATAGTTTTGTTTTAGTTGATCTTAACTGAATATTTTAATGGATTATTTTTAGTTCTTTCTTTTTTTATTAGAGTTTAGTAAAAGTTTTCTAGTTCATTATTTTTCTATTAGTTCATTCTTTGAGTTAAATGACCATGAAATTGAAAAGCACTATAAATGAAATCTGAAAAGGTTGAAAGTTGGCATGGTATCATCATTTCACCCACATAGCATGTGCTAAAAAGTTGAGAGGGTTACGACAAAACTGGATGCACTTCGTGTACAAATCGGACAATCACTTTCGGAGTATCAGGGTTTCATACAAAAACTCATGTGTTACAAAGGGATTTCATTTCTTGAACTTATTTGAACTCCACACCTTTGTGAGTTCAAAATGTACCATTCAAAGCCACATAATCAATTTTCAACCCTTTCTGACTTCATTTGGTATTTTTCATGCATTTACAGATTCTTTGAGCTAAATGACCCTGAAATTGAAAATCACTACAAATAAACTCTGAAAAGGTTCAAAGTTGGCATGCTATCATCATTTCACCCACATAGCATGTGCAAAAAAGTTGAGAGGGTTACAACAAAAATTGGATGCACTTTGTGTACAAATCGGACAATGTCTTTCAAAGTATCACGATTTCATACGAAAACTCCTCTCTTACAAAGGGATTTCATTTCTTCAACTTATTAGAACTCCAGACTTTTTGTTTGTTCAAAATGCACCACTCAAAGCCAGATCATCAATTTTCAACCCTTTCTGACTTCATTTGGTATTTTGAATGCATTTACTGATTCTTTGAGCTAAATGACCCTGAAAATGAAAACCACTACAAATGAAATCTAAAAAGGTTGAAAGTTGGCATGGTATCATCATTTCATCCACATAGCATTCGCTAAAAAGTTGAGAGGGTTATTTTGGTATTTTTAGGTTATTTTAAATGGGTGTATTAAGCAAAAACAGAATTTGTTATTTTAGTTTGCTATTAAAGTTTCTAACAAAAAAATACTTTATGAAAAATATTTTTGCTATTAATGTTTTGAACAAAAAATACTTTGATAATTTTAGTTGCATAAATTTTATATAATTTTAGTGTAAAAAATACAAGAGGTTTACAAAAGCTTTTTAGTTGATTCTTTTTGCTATTAGAGTTTTACAAAAGCTTTTTAGTTGGTTCTTTTTGTTATTCAAGAATATTATAGTTTTGTTTTAGTTGATCATAACAAAATATTTTCATTGATTATTTTTAGTTCATTCCTTTTGCTATTAGAGTTTCATAAAAGTTTTCTAGTTCATTAATTTTGCTATTAGTTTATTCTTTGAGCTAAATGACCATGAAATTGAAAAGCACTACAAATGAAATCTGAAAAGGTAGAAAGTCAGCATGGTATCATCATTTCACCCACATAGCATGTGCTAAAAAGTTGAGAGGGTTACGACAAACACTGGATGCACTTCGTGTACAAATTGGATAATCTCTTTTGAAGTATTAGGGTTTCATACGAAAACTCATCCATTACAAAGGGATTTCATTGCTTGAACTTATTTAGAACTCCAGACTTTTGTGTGTTCAAAATGCACCATTCAAACATCATCAATTTTCAACCCTTTCTGACTTCATTTGGTATTTTCAATGCATTTACTGATTCTTTCAGCTAAATGACCCTGAAATTGAAAAGCACTACAAATGAACTCTGAAATGGTTGAAAGTTGGCATGGTATCATAGTTTCACCCATATAGCATGTGTTAAAAAGTTGAGAGGGTTACAACAAAAACTGGATGGACTTCGTGTACAAATCGGACAATCTCTTTCGAAGTATCATGGTTTCATACGAAAACTCATATGTTACAAAGGGATTTCATTTCTTGAACTTATTTGAACTCCAGACTTTTTGTGTGTTCAAAATGCACCATTCAAAGCCACATCATCAATTTTCAACCCTTTCTGAGTTCAATTGGTATTTTTCATGCATTTACAAATTCTTTGAGCTAAATGACCCTGAAATTGAAAAGCACTACAAATGAACTCTGAAAAGGTCCAAAGTTTGCATGGTATCATCATTTCACCCACATAGCATGTGCTAAAAAGTTGAGAGGGTTACGACAAAAATTGGATGCACTTCGTGTACAAATTGAACAATCGCTTTCGAAGTATTAGGGTCTCATACGAAAACTCATCTGTTACAAAGGGATTTCATTTCTTCAATTTATTTGAACTCCAGAATTTTTGTGTGTTCAAAATGCACCATTCAAAGCCACATCATCAATGTTCAACCCTTTCTGACTTCATTTGGTATTTTCAATGCATTTACTGATTCTTTGAGCATGTCGGAACCTTTGCGTGACTTGACTACGATATCGTCCATGTACACATCCACGTTCCGACTGATGTGATCGAGGAGGCATTTCTAAATCATGCGCATAAAAGTAGCTCCTGCATTTTTTAGATCAAATGGCATACTGATGTAGCAGAAGAACCCAAACGGGGTGATGAAGGCTGTTTTTATTTCATCAGGGCCATACAGACGGATCTGGTGGTACCCAAGAGTAAGCATCTAAAAAAGACAATCGCTCACATCCCACAGTCGAGTCGACAATCTGATATATAGCGGGAAGTGGTCTTTCGGGCAGACCCGATTGATATGCTCGAATTCGATGCACATTCGGAGTGACTTGTCCTTCTTAGGCACCATGACGACATTCGCAAGCCACTCACAGTGGTAAACCTCGCGAATGAACTTGGCCTCTAGGAGCTTAGCCACTTCCTCGCTGACTGCTTTCCTTTTCTGCGTGGCGGACCGACGCAGATGTTCCTTGATAGGTCGAGATTTGGGTCGACCCTTAGTCTGTGCTCAGCCAGTTCCCTGGGCACACCAGGTATGTCAGCGGGCTTCCATGCGAATATGTCCGACTTCTCACAAAGGAACTGGATGAGCTCGGCTTCCTATTTAGGATTAAGAGTTGTTGAGATGTTGGTCAGGGCAGGGGTGGGATCCGTCGGGTGAATGTTGACTTTCTTGGTTTCACGTGCCGACTGGAATGCAGACTCGGAAGCTGGCTTCTTCGAGCACATCAGTTCAGCGGGGTCTGTTGTCTGCCGGTACTCATCGAGCTCTGCCATTGCCAGCTGCTGGTCGGCAATCCTGGAGCCCTGCTGCAAACATTCTTCTGCCCTCTGCCGATTGCCGGTGATGGTGATGACTGAAAAGACCTCGATGACGCCTAGAGGGGGGGTGAATAGGCTATTTATAAACTTCTTCAGATTTGGCTTGAACCTAATGCGGAAATAAACTAAGAGGGTACTTGTCAAGCACAAATCCTAAATGCACTAGGCACTGCAACGTGTATCAACAACACGATCTACCAAGATGGACACAATGCAGTTACTAACAAGCACAAGTAAGTTACACAAACTTACTTGAGCTATATCACACGACAAGTAGGTGAACAACACAAGATACTAGATCACACTATATCACACGATATATCAAGGGCTGCAAGTATGTACGTGTGGATATAGAGGGTATGCTTGAATGATTAATCTTGTACAAGAAATAGCCAACACAATATAATGAGCACAAACAATATGCAATGTATGTATGCTCAAGTAACACAAGTAAACCACAAGTAAGGAGTTAGGGTTAAGGATAACCAAGGTCACTGAGACGAAGATGTATCCCGATGTTCACTTCCTTGGAGGGAAGCTAGTCACCGTTAGAGAGGTGGATGTTACCACGAAGGCACACCAACGCCATGAAGGCTCACCCTATTCTCCCTTTGAGATAACACCACGAAGGCGTTTCTCAACCACTAGTGGTAAGCCTTTGAGGTGGCTTCCAAACCCTCACAAACTTTTTCGGGGGAAATCACACGGATTGATTCCTCTCCGAAGAACTCCTACCGCCTAGGAGTCTCCAACCTCCAAGAGTAACAAGATCACGGGGAATGCTCAAAACTTGCTCAAATCACAAATAGCTTGGGTTGAGAGAAGGAGAGGGAGACGATCTATCTTTTGATTGGAACAACTCTCAAACGGGCTCACAAATGCTCTTGGGATCTAAGATTTGTAGTGAGGAAATGTCTGTGAGGTGGAAATGTGTTCTTATGAGGATAAGACTGTGTTAGGCAACCCTCTCACGAAGTGGGAGGGGGGTATTTATAGTGGGGAGAGAAAAAAGAGCCGTTGGGGACACTTTAAGTTACATAGGGTTCGGACGTCCGATAGTTGTCGGAAGTCCGGGCGTCCGCGAGGGGTCGGACGTCCGACAGGGGTCGGTCGTCCGAGGCCTGTAGATACAACTGAAACTATTTTGAATTAAACAGCGACCGGACATCCGACAAGGGTCGGTCGTCCGAGGCCTGTAGATACGACTGAACCTATGTTAAATTTATCAGCCACCGGACGTCCGGAGAGGACCGGAAATCCGAGTTATACAGCTCAACTTCTACTGGTGGTAGGTCCCGGATTTCCAACGGGTGTCGGACGTCCGGCACTCGGACGTCCACAGGGAGCCGGATTTCCGAGATATAGAACTCAACTTCTACTGGTGCACGCTTCCGGATTTCCGGGACTTGGCCGGACATCCGGGCCTCGGATGTCCGGATGGAGCCGGAAGTCCGAGTTATATGGCTGTGATTTCTCTGTTATAGGATTCCGGATTTCCGAACTAGTCGGTCGTCCGGTCCTCGGATGTGCGGAGAAAGCCGGATGTCCGAGGCACTGATTCTGTTTTCAGATAACAACAAAACAGTGGAGATGTGGTGTGAGCAGAAAGTGATGATGTAGTTTGAGCAAGTTCATCGCAAAACCTGTGATCCCCTCTTAATAGTGCGGGATCCCTAAGGACTCAAGAATCATAAAAAGAGTACTGATGATCCATACTTGAGTGTATACTTTTATTCGCTGATCATCACTCCGCACCACTAACGTCAAAGGAAACTGATACCTTTGAGTTAGCCCTTTCACCTGAGCTTGATGTTGTTGTTCCTTCTTGGCTGAAGTTGAAAGCAAGACATGATGAAGTCTTCAAGTAGCTTCCCCATACACAATGCGGAAAGCCTAGCTTATGTATTTATCTTCATTTGGCCACCATGTGAACATCCACATGAATCAAGCATGTAGTGCTCAAGAATGCTTATCTTGATCTTGTCCTTGTTAGCACATGAGATTGTCCTTATCAACACATGATCATTGACATTAGTTTCAATGATATATTCGTGCCGATCCACTTGAACTTGCACACCACAATCTTGATGACGATCACCACTTGACGTCATCCTTCATGGGTTGTATGAGATCTTCCTTTTGACGCAAGCCCAATGGAAACACACCTAACCCCCACCTAGGAGTCTCACAAAGACCATGGGTTAGTACACAAACACGTAATGGACAATGCTTACCATACCATGGGATCACTTGATCCTCTCGGTACATCTTATACGCTTTGTGTGTTGATCATCTTGATTTACTCTTAGTCTGAGATCTTGATCAACCTAGTGTTTCTATGACCATTCTTTGGATAATACCTTGAATAACATCTTGGTCAACATATAAACTCCTCGAACCCAACAGATGGACTTCAAGAAGTGCCTATGGACAAATCCTATAAATATAACTTAAGGCAACCATTAGTCCATAGGAATTGTCATCAATTACCAAAACCACATATGGAGATATATGCTCTAACAATCTCCCCCATTTTGGTAATTGAAGACAACCACTTCAAGAGAGTTTATATAAGGAAATAAGCATAACCAAGCGCACACATACAAGGTAATAAAGCATGTGAGCAAGATGTAAATTCTTACGCAATAAAAGCAAAACCCTCTACATCTCTACATATCCAAATTAAACTCTCTAAACTTCTCCCCCATTGGCTTCGATTGCCAAAATGGACGAAAAGTTTAGAAAGCAAATATAGTAGGTGGTCCTCCAAAAAGTGTGTACTTCTCAGCAAATGAGTGCAGACAAATACACAAATACAATGATAAGTAGTTGGAGGAAAACAAACTATATTGAGGACCCAAAGATTGCAAATAAAAGGATCGTATGCTACAAAGACATACACAGATAGAGGCAAGCAATCAAAAGATTCCAGATGGAACAAACAATCATATGTCCTTCGAACCACATGAATAAAAGATATTATGATAGAGGCAACATAGTGCTTTATCAAAAACTAGAGAAGCTCCCCATGATTTGTGCACTAATATGAGATTTTTGTATTTGACACAGGTGCACAAAATAGGATCGTTGCTCCCCCAGAATTTGTAAAACACACAACGAGGGCAAGAGGATAGATGAGACAATAAGCATATCACTTGCACAAAACAAATGGTTGAGCAACATGTAATAGAAGCAACTTAAGAATAGGCTCAAACAAAGTAATGTGTATGAGTCATGGCAAAGCACTTGAGAAGACTAAGATAAGGATGAGCATTACTCATCAATATAGTATTGATGAAATGAGATACAAAGTGCAAGACATATCATTCCCACACACACATACTAGAAAATGGGTTCACAAGCTTACTAATAAACAAAATAAGAACCAACGCTTCTGACAACCCATTATGCAGATAGGAAGTAAGAACCTTGTCAAGAGGAGGGATACTAATTGAAAATGGCAAAAACCCTCAACAAGACAAGCATGAGGAAAAATAATCTTCACGGCCAAAGAGTGCATCAAGATGTAGAAATAGAGATGCGCACTCAAAACAAATCCTTTCACGAAGCCATCAAAAAAAACTTGAAAGAGGAAATGCAATGATGGACGTGAAAGAAAAGAGGATATCAATTAGAGATGTAACTTCTCTCATGTGTAAAAGATTCTAAGTAGAGGACAATCATGATGATATATATCTACAAAGAAGGATGTACACACGAAATGGTTACAAGAAGGAACAAACTAGATATCCAAAAAGGAAGTCATAAATATATCAATGAGATCTTTTGCTTGGAAGCATAGCACATGGCCTAATATTTTCTTATTGTATAATATGAACTTCCAAGATACGCACATCAAAGACATCCCAACTAGTAGTAAGACATCATCGTTCGGATGCTTTGAGAAAGCAAACAAGTACTACAAGAACGAATCAAGAGATTCATGCCATGATGCAACCTGGAAAAGAAAAGATAGGTCGGGTCCTTTGCAAGAGAAGAATGCATGAAGTGGATACTTGTTACCGAGACAGCATTGGATTGATGTAGTAGATAGTTGTTCTTTGATCATCCTAACTTGGCTCCAATAATCATATGGTCTCAACATCTTCCTTATAGGTGAGCCGAGCATCCAATGCATCTCCAGTTATTCCTGGAACAACAAAAACAAACAAAATGGTGCCCAAACTCATTGGGACCAAAGAGTTAGAAAACCAGCAACACATAGGACGAACTCCACACACATATGTGCATATAGATATGAATTTGAATTTCATGCACACCTTAGCCAATTTATGACAGGGTGGAGTTTCCCTTATATATTGGGTCAAAGGAGGAAAGCAAGCAAAAGAAGTTGTATATAGTAGCTAGATATGCATGCTCAAGACTCTCAAGAATCAACTCAACACAAAGTTGATAAGTCATCAAAAGACAAGATATCAAGTGATAATAAGATCCTAAAACAAAAGAACTATCACTTGAAAGATATCAATTAAAAGATACATCAAGGAATGAGATATCCATTGACACATGGCAAATAGAAGGCAACAAGAAACCAATTGAAGGAAAACAAACACGAGGTATCTAGTTTCTAAGAGAGAGCTAGGTTCCAACAAACAAAGCCCTCTACAAATTTTCATGATGGCACAAAGCATCATAAAGAGCAAGACTTGCTTCCCATCAACACACACTTGATGGGGATCAAATGATTTTATGATGGGTGAATAAAGAGAGTGTTTTTAAAGAGAATAGGATAGCTCCCCCAAGGGACGTGCATTATGTAGAATTTGCATTTGAATCCAAAACGCACACGATGGGATCATCACTTTCTCTATATTTATAACCACACTAGACTTGTTAGAAATAGATTCATAAGAGGCAAGAAAGACAAACGAAACACAAAATCCAATGTAAAGATGATTATCAATTCCAATCATATGATGGGAATACCAATTGTCAAGGACAAGAAGTATTTTTGAAATGATACTCATTGGTAGATCACAAATATATCCAAGATCATCTTTACCCATAAAACGCAAGCAAATGACACTTGTAGAGCTAACATGCCACCAAGGAACAAGATAGTTTACAATATCAACGCTAAGTGGCAATACGTCAAATGTACACATTTTCTAGGTTTCCAATATGCACATAGCATATTACTCCCCATAATGTGATAAACCAATAACATTAACAAGTGGCAAATTAAAACCAACAAGAAATACTTAATGGACCATATATAATTTGAATTTCTCATGAGTAAGACATACCACATAGACACTAGATAATCTTGAAGCATCAAAACTAAGTGGTATTCACCATGTATACACATTTATAGGATTGTGAGGTGTGCAAAGCACATCACTCCCCCACAATGGGATAATCCATTAATCTCTCACAAGAGCCAACAACAATATAGACAAGATGCAAATAGGCTCAATACAAGACTCACATGTACATGATGTGCAAACCAACATACACATACTTGATTACTCAAGATAAGCAAGTTGGAGGCACAACATATACAAACGCATGCAAGGTACAAAACCACAACATGCAAAGGGGCAAGCACCTAACAATGTAAATAGTTTAAGTATAAGTTACCGTAAGGGGGCACATTGGATATAAGATAGAAACTCGATAATCCAAATGACTTGGCTTGAGATAATATGAATGATGAAGACCCCTTAATTCTTCATTAGTATCCAAGTCTCTAATGTCCTCCATAGTCACCTATTGTATCAAGTTTGAGCTTGTTGGTCCCCAACTACGTTGGGTCCTAAGAGGTTAATCACAATAGGCTTGGAAACCCAAATGGTTCTTTTCCTGACACCATTTTGAGTACCAACAAACTTGGCAAACACATTGCCAACCTTATCCTTCCCAAGGGAATAGATATCATCAATAGTGATTGGGTTGGATAAGTTGCCTCTTGTGCAAGACGAAGCGACGTGACCCTTCTCACGACATAAGTAGCAACATCTACTCTTTGCTTTCTTCCCAGTTGATTTCTCACCTCGGGGAGTGTTGGCTTGGGTCTTATTGGGAAGAGGCCTTCCTTGAACTTATAGTTGAATATGTGATTGAGTTTGTGGCCGCTTCCCTTGTTGCTTGTGACTTTGAGACTTCGTCTTCAGAGGGAAAGATCTAACATGGTGCCCTTTAACTTTGCACTTGAAGCAAATGATATTGGCTGAATTCTTGACTTGTTCTAGGCCCCTCTTGTTCTTGTTTGAGTTTACTCCAAACTCGTTTTTGTCATTCGGAGATGTTTGCTCACACAGGACGTTGTTGAGTGTGGGCATCCCTTCATGACACTGTTCGAAGTCTTTCTTCAAAGAAGTGACTTGGGCCTTGAGCTCTTTGATTTCCTCTGCACGGTTAGTATCAATGCAAGTACTAGAGGAAGTGTAAGCTTCAATGTTAGAGCAACAAGGCAAGGAATGTAATTCATCACACGAGGTAGCAACATTATGAGTAGACGAATTACGAAGACTAGCACATGGAAATATAGTACTTTGACCAGAAGTAGTACCATTGTCCACAAGAGGCTCGCTTGATGTTACCTTGGTGATGATAGCCTCATGAGCTAACTTTTGCATATTATGGGATGTTAGAAGATCAGCATGAGAGCTTGTGAGCATTACATGGTTTTCTTCCAACTTTCCATAATTGCTAGTTAGTAAATCAAGTTGAGCACGTAGCTCAACATTCTCCTTCAATGTTGATACTTCAAATAAGGTAGAGTTAGATGTACAAGTATCATCAACAATATGAGAGGAGTAAGTAGCAAATAGAGACTTGTCATGAGTAGATTGAAGCTCCTCATAGATCTTAGAGGTTTTGATGAGCTCCCCCTTGACATTATTGCATTCAAGGAGAAGGACCTCAAAATCCTTTTTAAGTTTATCATGAGCAACTTCAATCTCTCCTTTTAAAGATCTTAAGTCTCTACATGCTTGATGACTCTTCTCAAGTTCATGTTCAAGTTGTTCACTTTTAGCTTGTTCATGATTAAGTGAATCATTACAATTTCCAAAGTAAGCAAGATCATCTTGGAACCTTTGAAGAGCGTTATTTTTAGCTTTATGAAGAATTTTACTGATCACATAGATATTTTCAGTCAAGTCATCATCATCATCATCCTCATCGCAAATATCATCGTTATTGCACAAGGAAGATGATACCTCATTATTATCTCTTGCCATGAGGCACATGTGAACTGGAGGAGTTGATGATGATTCTTTTGGTGAATCAGATTCTTCATTAGTCAAAAGTACTTCATATTTCTTGATTTCCCCTAAATGGTTAGTCATAGAGCAACTAGGGAGAAACAAGATATTTTGATCAAGAGGACACGAGGAAGCAGGCATATCACCATAGACATTTGTCGAGGAATCTTTAGGTGAAATGCATGACCTATCAGCACAATAATTTACACTATGTGTGGTGCTAGATATGCTTCTGTCCATAGAGGCTATGACATTTTCATCAACATATATTTCTTCACTCACCATGTCATTACCTTGTGAGATTGAAGATGCTGAGGTGTGCAAGCAATCAGATATAGAAATAGTGGTGGACTCTTTAAGATTGAAAAGAGTGAAGAGCTCATGCACCAACTCCTTCATCATAATACCGTCTTCATCAAGATTGGACCCACCACATATCTTCAAGTTTAGTCCAAACTTCGTGAGCTGACTTGCAAGACGAGATAGACTTAAACACTTTAGGACTTATGGTTCGATGAATGGCAAGAAAAGCCTCACAATAAAGATACATTTCATTAGTAGATGAATATGCATCATCCTTTTTGTCGGCAATCCCTACAAGAACAATTCGTAAAGTATTTGGGCCCATGGCCCGAAAGTGATGAAGCATACGAATTCTCCATAGGGTATTATTTGTGCCATCAAAGTAAAATATGCCATTGTGCACTAATCCAATAGTCGACATCGATGCTCTCTAGGTCGTGAAACCTAATTAAAGAGAGACCTAGCTCTGATACCAATTGAAAAGACCTTGATGACGCCTAGAGGGGGGGGGGTGAATAGGCTATTTAAAAACTTCTTCAGATTTGGCTTGAACCTAATGCGGAAATAAACTAAATGGTACTTGTCAAGCACAAATCCTAAATGCACTAGGCACTGCAACGTGTATCAACAACACGATCTACCAAGATGGACACAATGCAGTTACTAACAAGAACAAGTAAGTTACACAAACTTACTTGAGCTATATCACACGACAAGTAGGTGAACAACACAAGATACTAGATCACACTATATCACACGATATATCAAGGGCTGCAAGTATGTACGTGTGGATATAGAGGGTATGCTTGAATGATTAATCTTGTACAAGAAATAGCCAACGCAATATAATGAGCACAAAAAATATGCAATGTATGTATGCTCAAGTAACACAAGTAAACCACAAGTAAGGAGTTAAGGTTAAGGATAACCAAGGTCACTGAGACGAAGATGTATCCCGATGTTCACTTCCTTGGAGGGAAGCTAGTCACCGTTAGAGAGGTGGATGTTACCACGAAGGCACACCAACGCCACGAAGGCTCACCCTATTCTCCCTTTGAGATAACACCACGAAGGCGTTTCTCAACCACTAGTGGTAAGCCTTTGAGGTGGCTTCCAAACCCTCACAAACTTTTCCGGGGGAAATCACACGGATTGATTCCTCTCCGAAGAACTCCTACTGCCTAGGAGTCTCCAACCTCCAAGAGTAATAAGATCATGGGGAATGCTCAAAACTTGCTCAAATCACAAATAGCTTGGGTTGAGAGAAGGAGAGGGAGACGATCTATCTTTTGATTGGAACAACTCTCAAAGGGGCTCACAAATGCTCTTGGGATCTAAGATTTGGAGTGAGCAAATGTGTGTGAGGTGGAAATGTGTTCTTATGAGGATAAGGCTGTGTTAGGCAACCCTCTCACGAAGTGGGAGGGGGGTATTTATAGTGGGGAGAGAAAAAAGAGCCGTTGGGGACACTTTAAGTTACACAGGGTCCGGACGTCCGACAGTTGTCGGAAGTCCGGGCGTCCGCGAGGGGTCGGACGTCCGACAGGGGTCGGTCGTCCGAGGCGTGTAGATACGACTGAAACTATTTTGAATTAAACAGCGACCGAACATCCGACAGGGGCCGGTCGTCCGAGGCCTGTAGATACGACTGAACCTATGTTGAATTTATCAGCCACCGGACGTCCGGAGAGGACCGGAAATCCGAGTTATACAGCTCAACTTCTACTGGTGGTAGGTTCCGGATTTCCGACGGGTGTCGGACGTCCGGAGGGAGCCAGATTTCCGAGATATAGAACTCAACTTCTACTGGTGCAGGCTTCCGGATTTCCGAGACTTGGCCGGACATCCGGGCCTCGGACGTCCGGAGGGAGCCGGAAGTCCGAGTTATATGGCTCTGATTTCTCTGGTATAGGATTCCGGATTTCCGAACTAGTCGGTCCTCCGGTCTTCGGATGTCCGGAGAAAGCCGGATGTCCGAGGCAGTGGTTCTGTTTTCAGATAACAACAAAACAGTGGAGATGTGGTGTGAGCAGAAAGTGATGATGTAGTTTGAGCAAGTTCATCACAAAACCTGTGATCCCCTCTTAATAGTGAGGGATCCCTAAGGACTCAAGAATCATAAAAGAGTACTGATGATCCATACTTGAGTGTATACTTTTATTCGCTGATCATCACTCCGCACCACTAATGTCAAAGGAAAATGATACCTTTGAGTTAGCCCTTTCACCTGAGCTTGATGTTGTTGTTCCTTCTTGGCTCAAGTTGAAAGCAAGACATGATGAAGTCTTCAAGTAGCTTTCCCATACACAATGCGGAAAGCCTAGCTTATGTATTTATCTTCATTTGTCCACCATGTGAACATCCACAAGAATCAAGCATGTTGTGCTCAAGAATGCTTATCTTGATCTTGTCCTTGTTAGCACATGAGATTGTCCTTATCAACACATGATCATTGACAATAGTTTCAATGATATATTCGTGCTGATCCACTTGAACTTGCACACCACAATCTTGATGACGATCACCACTTGACATCATCCTTCATGGGTTGTATGAGATCTTCCTTTTGACGCAAGCCCAATGGAAACACACCTAACCCCCACCTAGGAGTCTCACAAAGAACATGGGTTAGTACACAAACACGTAATGGACAATGCTTACCATACCATGGGATCACTTTATCCTCTCGGTACATCTTATACGCTTTGTGTGTTGATCATCTTGATTTACTCTTAGTCTGAGATCTTGATCAACCTAGTGTTTCTATGACCATTCTTTGGATAATACCTTGAATAACATCTTGGTCAACATATAAACTCCTTGAACCCAAGAGATGGACTTCAAGAAGTGCCTATGGACAAATCCTATAAATATAACTTAAGGCAACCATTAGTCCATAGGAATTGTCATCAATTACCAAAACCACATATGGAGATATATGCTCTAACAATGACTCCCTTCGGCCCTAGCATCTTCATCTTCAAATAGACGTAAGATGGTGATACGTCTCCAACGTATCTATAATTTTTGATAGTTCCATCCTATTATCTTGTCAAACTTTGGATGTTTTGTATGCCTTTTATATATTTTTTGGGACTAACTTATTAACTCAGTGCCAAGTGCCAATTCCTGTTTTTTCCGTGCTTTTGACCCTTTTCAGAGGAGGATTTTAAACGGTGTCCAAACAGAATAAAACTTCCGAAAAGATTTTTTCCGGAACAGAAGATACGCACGAGACTTGAGAACCAAGGCAGGGCCACCAGAGGACCCCACAAGCCCCCTAGGCGCGGCCAGGGGGGCCCGCGCCTAGCAGGCTTGTGGGCCCCCTGTGGCTCGTCTGCCCTACATCTTCCGCCTATAAATTCAGAAAAATTCCAAAACTGTGCGAGAGATCCACGAAAATACTTCTCCGCCACCGCAAGCTTCTGTCTCCGCTAGATCCCATCTAGGGCACGTTCTGGTGCCCTGCGGAGGGGGGATTCGGATACGGAGGGCTTCTTCATCAACACCATGACCTCTTCGATGATGCGTGAGTAGTTCACCATAGACCTTCGGGTCCATAGCAAGTAGCTAGATGGCTTCTTCTCTCTCTTGGATCTTCAATACAAAGTTCTCCATAATCTTCATGGAGATCTGTCCAATATAATCTTCTTTGCGGTGTGTTTGTCGAGATCCGATGAATTGTGGATTTATGATCAGATTATCTATGAATCTTATTTGAGTTTCTTCTGATCTCTTATATGCATGATTTCATATCCTTATAATTCTTGCAATGGGAGAAGTGCTTGGTTTTGGGTTCATACCGTGCGGTGACCTCACCCAGAGACAGAAGGGCTAGCGAGGCACGCATCGTGTTGTTGCCATCAAGGGTAAAAAGATGGGGTTTTCATCATTGGTTTGAGTTTATCCCTCTACATCATGTCATCTTGCTTAAGGCGTTGCTCTATTCGTCATGAACTCAATACACTTGATGCATGCTGGATAGCGGTCGATGTGTGGAGTAATAGTAGTAGATGCAGAAAGTATCGGTCTACTTATCTCGGACGTGATGCCTATATGTATGATCATTGCCTAAGATATCGTCTTGACTTTGCGCGGTTCTATCAATTGCTCGACAGTAATTTGTTCACCCACCGTATTATTTGCTATTTTGAGAGAAGCCTCTAGTGAACACTATGGCCCCCGGGTCTACTTCACACCATATTTTCAACCTTACACTTTTACTTCGTTGCACTTTCCGCCTTCATATCTCACTTTGCAATCAATCTTGACGGGATTGACAACCCCTTTATAGCGTTGGGTGCAAGCTCTTTTGTGTTTGCGCAGGTACTTTGGACTTGACCTCGATTCTCCTACTGGATTGATACCTTGGTTCTCAAATTTAGGGAAATACTTACTGCTCCTGTGCTGCATCACCCTTTCCTCTTCAAGGGAAAACCAACGCAAGCTCAAGAGGAAGCAGAAGGATTTCTGGCGCCGTTGCCGGGGAGGATCAAGTCAAGAATAGTCTCCCATCAACGTGTCAATTTCTGGCACCAAGGATTATTCTAAGTGCAGCTTATCCAAGTAAGTGTCGCAAACTCATCTCTTGCATTTACTTTTTTTCCTCTTGTTTTCCTCTCCCCCACTTCTGAAAAACAAAAAGTTACAAAAAAGTAGTTGCCTTTTTCGTTTGCCTTTCCTTTGATTGTGTGCTATGTGCCTTCAATATGCTTGCATCTCCGCTTGCTGAAAATCTAGTGATATGGATCCTCACCCACTTGCTAATCGCTTTAAGAGATCCACTTATGTGGAACCAATTGCTAGTGAGTTGAGTGCACTTGACTTTCTCTATGGAGTTTTGCTTGAGATGCGTGAATCTGAAAATCGTGATGAAGAAATTTATGAAATGATTCACGAGGGCTCCTTGAATGAAAAGCATGATTGCAATGATTTCATTATAAATTCTATTAATGACAATCATGCTAAAAATATGCAAAACCCCAAGCTTGGGGATGCTAGTTTTGCTATGTCCACTACTTGTTGCAATGATCATGATTGGGGTGATAATTTTTCTTATGATCTTGAAAATTTGTTTAAGCCTCATGATGAATTTGATATTTGTAATAATATTGAAAGTGGGTTTGGAGAAGTCATGACTTTAGTTGATGATAATCCCACTATTTTTTAAGAGCGTCAACTTTGCATGCATGTGGATCATGAAAAGAATATCCTTTGTGATAGCTATATTGTTGAATTTGATTATGATCCCACATGTAATTGCTATGAGAGAGGAAAATATTGTGGTAGAAACTTTCATGTTACCAAATTACGTCTCGTTATGTTGAGATTGCTATTGTCTCTTTCTTCTTCCTTGCATTTCGTAACTATTGGTTGTCTTGCCAATTTATTCTCCTATAAAATGCCTATGCATAGGAATTATGTTAGACTTAGATGTGATTTTCACATGCTTTATGATGCTCTCGTTGTGCTTCAATTCTTGTCTTTTGTGTGAGCATCATTGATTTACAATGCCTAGCTAAGGGCGTTAAACAATAGCGCTTGTTGGGAGGCAACCCAATGAATTTATCTTTGCTTTTCTGCTTTCTGTTTTGTTGCGTCCACACCATCATAATTCTGTTATGATTGTTATTTTTGTGTTTCTTTTTGTGTTTGAGCCAAGCAAAACCTTTATGATTAGTTTGGTGATGGTTGTTTGATCCTGCTGGAAAAAGACAGAAACGTTTCACTCACAAAATTATTTTTCATTTTTATTCCGAAAGAGCTTTTGAGTTGATTATTTTTGCTGCTGGTTGATATGCCTTTTTACCAGGCTGTCATAAGGTTTCAAAATATTTGAGGTAAGAGAAGTATACGAAGTATACAGATTTCTACAGACTGGTCTGTTTTTGACAGATTCTGTTTTTGTTGTGTTGGTTGCTTGTTGTGATGAAACTATGGATAGTATCGGGGGGTATTAGCCATGGAAAAGTGAGAATGCAGTAATCTAACACCAATACAAATAGAAATCAAGATTGTTACAGTACCTAAAGAGGTGGTAGTTTGTTTTCTTGTGCTAATGATATCACGAGTTTATGTTTAAGTTTTGCGTTGTGAAGTTTTCAAGTTTTGGGTGATGTTCTCATGGACAAAGGGATAAAGGGTGGAAAGAGCTCAAGCTTGGGGATTCCCAAGGCATCCCAAGCCAAATTCAAGGACACCAAAAAGCCTAAGGTTGGGGATGCCCCGGGAAGGCATCCCCTCTTTCGTCTTCAATCCATCAGTAACATTACTTGGAGCTATATTTTTATTCACCACATGATATGTGTTTTGCTTGGAGCGTCCTATATCGTAGGATTCTTTTCTTTTTGTTGTGTCACAATCATCCTTGCTGCACACCTTTTGAGAGAGACATGCACTCATCGTGAATTTTCTAGAATGCTCATCGTGCTTCAGTTATATCTTTTGAGCTAGATAATTTTTGCTCTTTGTGCTTCACCTAGATCTTTTAGAGCACGGCGGTGCGTGACTTGGTAGTTGGTTTGTGCCATGAAAATAGTCCCGAAGATGATAGGTACCCAAAGAGGATAAAATAACTTCCATCTTCATGAGCATTGAGTAGAAAGAGAAGTTTGATTCCTCTCAATTAGTTTTGAGACGTGGATTTGGTAATATTAAGAATTATATTAGTAGGTTGTTATGAATCTAGAAATACTTTTGTTGAAGTTAGTGATTCCCGTAACATGCACGTATGGTGAACCGCTATGTTAGAAAGTTGGAGCATAATTGATCTATTGATTTTCATCCTTTGTGTTGCGGTCGGGATCGCGCGATGGTTAACACCTACCAACCCTTCCCCTAGGAGTATGCGTTTGGCACTTTGTTTCGATTACTAATAAAAACTTTCGCAACAAGTATGTGAGTTATTCATGACTAATGTGAGTCCATGGTATAGATGCACTTTCACCTTCCACCATTTCTAGCCTCTCTAGTACCGCACAATTTTCGCCGGTGCACAAACCCACCATATGCCTTCCTCAAAACAGCCACCATACCTACCTACTATGGCATTTTCATAGCCATCCCGAGATATATTGCCATGCAACTCCCACCGTTCTGTCTCATGACTTGTGTCGTCACTCTCATATTGCCATTGCATGATCTTAAGATAGCTAGCGAGATGTTTCAACGTCATAGGCCAAGCTAGATCGTTGCACATCCCGGTACACTGTCGGAGGCATTTCCTATAGAGTCATTATCGTTCTAAGCTTTGAGCTATGAGTAAATAAAAGTGTGATGATTATAATTATTAGAGCATTGTCCCATGTGAGGAAATAAAAAAAAAGAGGCCAAAGTTGACCACATAAAAAAAAGAAAAAAAAGAGGCCAAAGAGCCCAAATAAAAAAAGGAGAGAAAAAGAGAGAAGTGACAATGCTACTATCTTTTTCCACACTTGTGCTTCATAATAGCACCATGTTCTTGATGATTGAGAGCCTCTTGTTTTGTCACCACCATATACTAGTGGGAATCTTTATTTTATAACTTGGCATGTATATTCCAATGATGGGCTTCCTCAAAATTGCCCTAGGTCTTCGTGAGCAAGCAAGTTGGATGCACACCCACTAGTTCTCCTTTTGAGCTTTCACATACTTATAGCTCTAGTGCATCCTTTGTATGGCAATCCCTACTCATTCACATTGATATCTATTAATGGGCATCTCCGTAGCCCTTTAATACGCCGAGTCAATGTGACCATCTCCTCCTTTTTGTCTCACAACCACCACCACACTCTATTCCACCTATAGTGCTATATCCATGGCTCACGCTCATGTATTGCGTGAGAGTTGAAAAAGGTTTGAGAAAGTAAGAGTGCGAAAACAATTACTTGGCCAATATCGGGGTTGTGCATGATTTAAATTAGTTGTGTGGGGATGATGGAGCATAGCCAGACTATATGATTTTGAAGGGATAACTTTCTTTGGCCTTGTTATTTCGAAAGTTCATGATTACCTTGCTAGTTTGCTTGAAGTATTATTGTTTTCATGTCAATAGCAAACTATTGTTTTGAATCTTACGGATCTGAATATTCAGGTCACATGAAAGAAGTTACAAAGGACAACTATGCTAGCTAGAATTCCACATCAAAAATTCAGTCTTTATCACTTCCCTACTCGAGGACGAGCACGAGTTAAGCTTGGGATGCTTGATACGTCTCCAACGTATCAATAATTTTTGATGGTTCCATGCTATTATCTTGTCAAACTTTGGATGTTTTGTATGCCTTTTATATCTTTTTTGGGACTAACTTATTAACTCAGTGCCAAGAGCCAGTTCCTGTTTTTTCCGTGTTTTTGACCCTTTTCAGAGGAGGATTTTAAACGGTGTCCAAACGGAATAAAACTTCCGAAAAGATTTTTTTCCGGAACAGAAGATACGCACGAGAGTTGAGAACCAAGGCAGGGGCCACCAGGGGACCCCACAAGCCCCCTAGGCGCGGCCAGGGGGCGCGCCTAGCAGGCTTGTGGGCCCCCTGTGGCTCGTCTGCCCTACCTCTTTCACCTATAAATTCAAAAAAATTCCAAATCTACGCGAGAGATCCACGAAAATACTTTTCCGCCGCCACAAGCTTCTGTCTCCGCAAGATCCCATCTGGGGCACGTTCCGGTGCCCTGCCGGAGGGGGGATTCGGATACGGAGGGCTTCTTCATCAACACCATGACCTCTCCGATGATGCGTGAGTAGTTCACCATAGACCTTTGGGTCCATAGCTAGTAGCTAGATGGCTTCTTCTCTCTCTTGGATCTTCAATACAAAGTTCTCTATGATCTTCATGGAGATCTATCCGATGTAATCTTCTTTGTGGTGTGTTTGTCAACATCTAATGAATTGTGGATTAATGATCAGATTATCTATGAATCTTATTTGAGTTTCTTCTGATCTCTTATATGCATGATTTCATATCCTTGTAATTCTCTTCGAGTTGTGGGTTTTGTTTGGCCAACTTGATCTATGATTCTTGCAATGGGAGAAGTGCTTGGTTTTGGGTTCATACCGTGCGGTGACCTCACCCAGTGACAGAAGGGGTAGCGAGGCACGCATCATGTTGTTGCCATCAAGGTTAAAAAGATGGGGTTTTCATCATTAGTTGGAGTTTATCCCTCTACATCATGTCATCTTGCTTAAGGCGTTACTTTGTTCATCATGAACTCAATACACTAGATGCATGCTGGATAGCGGTGGATGTGTGGAGTAATAGTAGTATATGCAGAAAGTATCGGTCTACTTGTCTCGGACGTGATGCCTATATGTATGATTATTGCCTTAGATATCGTCATGACTTTGCGCGGTCCTATCAATTGCTCGACAGTAATTTGTTCACCCATCGTATTATTTGCTATTTTGAGAGGAGCCTCTAGTGAACACTATGGCCCCCGGGTCTACTTCGCACCATATTTTCGGCCTTACAATTTTACTTCATTGCACTTTCCGCCTTCATATCTCACTTTGCAATCAATCTTGAAGGGATTGACAACCCCTTTATAGTGTTGGGTGCAAGCTCTTTTGTGTTTTCGCAGGTACTTTGGACTTGACCAAGATTCTCCTACTGGATTGATACCTTGGTTCTCAAACTGAGGGAAATACTTACTACTCCTTTGCTGCATCACCCTTTCCACTTCAAGGGAAAAACCAATGCAAGTTCAAGAGGCAGCACATGGTCGGGCCATGAAACATGCATATGCTGGACGACCACGTATGGAGTGGTAAGCACTCTGGAAGTCCACCACCTCGAACGTGAGTTTCTCTTTGCAGAAGTTCTTGTCAGAGCTGAAAATGACGTCTACCGTGATTTGGCCGAGTGACTTGGCCTTCTTCCCTGGGATCACTCCGTGAAACTGCATATTGCTCCCGCTAAGTTTGGACATCGGAATGCCCATCCCTTTGAGAGTGTCGGCATACATGATGTTCAAACCACTCCCTCCGTCCATCAACACCTTGCAGAGTCGAACTCCTTCAACCACTGGATCGACAACAAGATCCTGATGTCCTGGGGTGGGTACATGGGTCGGATGATCCGACTGGTCAAAGGTGATAGCAGTCTGCGACCGCTTGAGATATGTTGGGGTGGAAGGAGCTGCCATGTTGACCTCTCGGTTGACCACTTTCAGTCGACTCTTGCTTTCGACGTCAGCAAAGATCACCAGAGTGGCATGGACCTTGGGAAAAGGGTCTTCTTGCTCGTCCACTTCCTTCTCTTGGTCTTTCTCACTCGACTAATCATCTCCGAATTTCTGGATCAACACACGGCAGTGTCTAGTGGTATCCTTAGGCACTATAGTGTTGCCGTCTTCATCTATTTTCGTGTGGATTGCACACGGCTGATCAAGGATATCAGGTCCTGACTGCTTTTTGAATTTCTTGGGGGGGGAATTGACTCTTGACCTTCATACGTCTTCGTCGTATCTACTTTTCCGAACTCTTTTGCCGTTGCTTTGGACTCTAAGTTGCATGATTTGAATGGAACTAACCCAGACTAACGCTGTTTTTAGCAGAATTGCTATGGTGTTGTTTTTGTGCAGAAATAAAAGTTCTCAGAATAACTGAAAAATTTACAGAGAATTTTTCTGGAATTAATGAAAAATACTTGCGCAAAGATCCACCGGCGGGGGTGAGCCAGTGGGCCACAAGCCCACTGGCAGCGGCCACCCCCCAGGCCGCACCAACCAGGCTTGTGGAGCCCACAGAGCTCCACCGCCTCCAAACTCAGCTCTATATATTCCGTTTCGCCCGGAAAAAAATCAGGGAGAAGGATTCATCGCGTTTTATGATACAGAGGCGCCGCCACCTCCTGCTCTTCATCTAGAGGGCAGATCTGGAGTCCGTTCTGGGCTCCGGAGAGGGGAAATCGTCGCCATCTTCATCATCAACCTTCCTCCATCGCAAATTCCTTGATGCTCTTCACCGTTCGTGAGTAATCTCATCGTAGGCTTGCTGGACGGTGATGAGTTGTATCGGATCTATCATGTAATCGAGTTAGTTTTGACGTGGATTGATCCCTAGTATCCACTATGTTCTGAGATTGATGTTGCTACTACTTTGCCATGCTTAATGCTTGTCAGTAGGGCCCGAGTGCCATTATTTCACATCTGAACCTATTATGTTGTCGCCAATATATGTGTGTTTTAGATCCTATCTTGCAAGTTGTAGTCACCTACTATGTGTTATGACCCGGCAACCCCGGAGTGACAATAGCCGGAACCACTCCCGGAGATGACCATAGTATGAGGAGTTCATGTATTCACCAAGTGTTAATGCGTTGGTCCGGTTCTTTATTAAAAGGAGAACCTTAATATCCCGTAGTTTCCATTAGGACCCCGCTGCCACGGGAGGGATGGACAATAGATGTCATGCAAGTTCTTTTCCCTAAGCACGTACGACTACATACAGAATACATGCCTACATTAGATTGACGAACGGGAGCTAGTTACATATCTCTCCGTGTTATAGCTGTTACATGATGAATCACATCCAGCATACTCATCCATCACTGATCCAATGCCTACGAGTCTTTTACTACTGGTCCTTGCTACGTTACTTTTCCGCTACTGCTGTCACTACTGCTGTTACTTCCTACTGCTGTCACTACTGTTGTTCCTTGCTACTGCTGTCACTACTGATGTTACTTGTTACTTTGCTGTTACCTGCTGCAACACCTTACTAGCGCCATTGATACAACAAGTTAGGAATAGTCTGCCGTCAACAAACCTTTTTGTGGCACCATTGCTATCATACCACTTTGCTACTGATACTTTTCTTGCAGACACTAATCTTTCAGGTGTGGTTGAATTGACAACTCAGCTGCTAATACTTGAGAATATTCTTTCGCTTCCCTTTGAGTCGAATGAATAAATTTGGGTTGAATACTATACCCTCGTAAACTGTTGCGATCCCCTACACTTGTGGGTTATCAAGACTATTTTCTGGCACCGTTGCCGGGGAGGCACAACTTTTCTCTGAGTCACTTGGGATTTTCGTCTAGTGGTCACTATGAGGAATCTGAAAGATCCAAGAACTGAAATCTTGCCCTCAACTACGAGGAGAAGTAAGGAACTGCCATCTTGATCTGCACTTGATTCACCTTCAGTTATGAGTAAGTTTGCAACATCGCCTCCTGCTAGAAATCTTGATATGTCGTCTCTGCTTGATGATGCTACTTCTGCTGCCCATGATTCCTATGATGAATCTATGCTTGATACTATGCCTGATGATGCTATGCTTGATACTATGCCTGATGATGCTATGCTTGATACTGCTTTGCCACTAGGTGCCCTTGATGCACAAATTGCTAGAGTTGCTGCTAGATGTGATGATACTTCTGAAACTATTGATACTATTGAAGTAGAACCTGCTACTATGGCTGAATTGCCTGTTATGCCTGAGCGTTATGTTATGGAGGGAGAGATAGCTGAGGACTTTCTTGCGTGTAAGGATAGCTATGATGTTGAGAAATTACTGCTCAAGTGGAAAGAAAAATCTCTGAACGCTAGGATGAAATACGACCTGAGGTTTGCTACTTCGCCTATCTTTGTGACCGATAAGGATTACGAATTCTCTGTCGACCCTGAGTTAATCACTCCGGTTGAATCTGATCCTTTTCACGGTTATGAGTCTAAAACGGTTGTAGCCCATCTTACCAAACTGCACAATATAGACACACTATTCACTAGTGAGGAAAAGATCCGCCACTACTATATCCTCAAGCTATTTCCTTTCTCGCTAAAGGATGATGCTAAGACCTGGTTCACTTCTCTTGCTCCTGGTTGTGTGTGTAGCCCCCAGGATATGGTCTACTACTTCTCTGAAAAATATTTCCATGCCCATAAGAAGCAAGCTGCCTTGCAGGAAATATACAACTTTGCTCAAGCTGAAGAAGAGAGTCTCCCACCAGCTTGGGGGAGGCTTATCCAGCTGCTGAATGCTTTGCCTGATCACCCCCTTGAGAAGAATGAAATACTTGATATCTTCTATAATGGACTTACCGATGCTTCTAAAGACCACCTAGATAGTTGTGCTGGTTGTGTTTTTAGGGAACGAACCGTAGAACAAGCTGAGATTCTACTGAATAACATCTTGTGCAATGAGAATGCTTGGACTATTCCCGAACCACCTCCTAAGCCAACTCCGAAGAAAAGAGGTTTTCTATTCCTCATTCCTGAAGATATGCAAGAAGCTAAGAAATCTATGCGAGAGAAAGGCATTAAATCTGAAGATGTCAAAAATCTACCACCTATCGAAGAGATCTATGGTCTTGATAACCCGATACGGGTAGTAGAAGTAAATTATCTGCGTAGGTTTGATGAGAGTGATATTCCTTTTGATAAACCTGCTAGCTTATGCCTAGATGAATTTGATAACTTCGTTGCCAAACAACAGAGTTTCAAAGATTTTGTTTGCAGACAATTGGAACAAAATGCTCGTATGCTTAGTCATTTAAGTGCTTGTGTGGACAGAAACGTCAACGATCTTAAGCTTTTGAGTAAACATGCCTCTATGGTTACTACTCAAGTAGAACAAGTACTTAAAGCTCAGAATGACTTGCTCAACGAGTTGAATGACAATTCTGTCAGAGTCGTTACTAGAGGCGGTAGAATGACCCAGGAACCTTTGTATCCTGAGAGTCATCCGAAGAGAATTGAACAAGATTCTCAAGGAGTTAGCACTGATGCACCTAGTCATCGTAGAAAAAAGAAGAAAGATGATAGGAATCTGCACGCTAGCAACCTTGTTGCTGCTACACCTGAGAGTCAAAACGATGCCTCTGTCTCTGATGCTGAAACACAATCTGGTGATGAACATGATCCTAATGATAATATCAATAGTGACGTTCATGAAGATGCTCAACCTAGCAACGATAAGGATGTGGAGATTGAACATGTTGATCTTGATAACCCACAGCCTAAGACTAAGAGATATGATAAGAATGGCTTCACTGCTAGGAAGCATGGTAAAGAAAGGGAACCATGGGTTCAGAAACCTATGCCCTTTCCTCCCAAACCATCCTAGAAAAAGGATGATGAGGATTTTGAGCGGTTTGTTGAAATGATTAGACCAGTCTTTCTGCAAATGCGTTTGACAGATATGCTCAAAATGTCTCCGTATGCTAAGTACATGAAAGATATTGTGACTAATAAGAGGAGGATACCTGAGGTTGAGATTTCCACCATGCTTGCTAATTATACCTTCAAGGGTGGAACTCCTAAGAAACTAGGTGATCCTCGTGTGCCCACTATACCTTGCTCCATTAAAGGTAACTACGTTAGAACCGCTTTATGCGACCTTGGAGCCGGTGTTAGTATTATGCCTCTCTCTCTTTATCATAGACTTGAAATGGATAAGTTGACACCCACTGAAATCTCTCTGCAAATGGCCGACAAATCAACTACTTTCCCTATCGGCATTTGCGAGGGTGTGCCTGTTGTGGTTGCTAATGTCACTATCTTAACAGACTTTGTTATCTTGGATATTCCCGAGGACGATGCCATGTCGGTCATCCTCGGAAGACCCTTTTTAAACACGGCAGGGGCTGTTATAGATTGCAACAAAGGCAATGTCACTTTCCATGTCAACGGTAATGAGCATATGGTGCACTTTCCGAAGAAACAATATCGAGTACGTTGCATCAATGCTATCGAAAAAACTTCATCAATTCTTATTGGGAGCTTTGAATGCCCTATTCCTCCTGTTAAGATGAAGTATGATTTGCTTGTTGGGGAGATACACATCCCCATTGAGGTGACCTAGTGACTATTCGAAAATTCTTCATTCTCTTTTGCGATTCGAAAAGGTTTGTCAAAGATGCTTGATCAACCTCACTGACGGATTTCTTTCGATGACCATGAGATGGATGAATCGAGGAGTCACAAACCTCTCTTCCAAGCTTTCACTTTAGGTTGCTTAGAAGAAAAATGACAGATTTAGTTTAGTTTTCCCTGTTTTCTGTTTTAGCATCCGGTAGAAAAGTACCCCGAAAATAGAAGTTCTCCGAACGCCGTGAAAATCAAGTATGATTTTTTCTGGAATTTTTGAAATTTTTTGAGACAAAGAGCTTGTCTGGGGGCTGCACTAGTGGGCCACAAGCCCTGACTGCGTGGGCACCCCCTGGCCGCGCCACCCAAGCTTGTGGGGCCCACAGGCATGCCCTCCACTCATTCATGCCCTCATCTGGTTCTCCTACCTCGAGAAAAAATCGTTTCATAGCTCAAACCCGTGTTCTTGCTCCTCTTGGTGGGATTTTCGATCTCTTTGCTCAAATCCCCATTCTCCGAACTGGTTTGGGGAAATTACTCCTTGGTAAGTGAATCCTCCATTGGTCCAATTAGTTTTGGCTCTAGTGCCTTATACTTCGCGTATTTTTGCTGCATTGGTGACCATGTTCTTGAGCTTTGCATGCTGATTTTAGTTGGTCCCAAGTAGTTTTGATGCGTAATATGGCCTCTAGGCACTTGTGGGAGAAACTAGAGACATTACCCAAGCTACCATGGGGAGTATTTATTTTCCCGCCTTGCACTACTTTGCCCTCTTCATAGGCAGATGCATTAATGGCAAGATTGAGCATTGTCACCTCTGCGCACCCGACCTTAGTATCCTTAAGAGCGCACTGACGGGTGACAAAAGTTTCAACATGGGAGCTATAATAGCAAGGAGGCTGAATAAGAATGCTAATGAAGGGGATTTCTTTGGTGGGATCTATGCCACTCGCATAGCAAATTTTCTTGGAGTACCCATCCGCGAAGAAGATCCCCCGCTCCATACAACTTTCCTTGACCGCATCGCTTTGACACGCTACCAGTTCCTTGAGAGGGATGACGAATCCCTCCTATACCTTTTGATATTTAACCGGCAGCGTGTTTTCCATATTACCCTTCCTGCTCCTGCCTTCTTTGACTTTCAGGTAAAACGGAGATATTACATAACCAGAGGAGAGGCAGAGGAGTATGAGAGGGGGTCAAAAGCTGCTCGTCTCCGTGAGGCAGCTATTCAGGCAGTGGCTGCAACACTCCCGTACAACCCCCATTATGATTTTGGGTTTCGCCAGGACCATCCTTGGGAGTAGACCAACTTAGGCCAAAAGCCTAAGCTTGGGGGAGTACGTGTTCTCACCGACTTTACATTCTTGCTTATGCTTTCACTTTGCTAGCGGGTGTTCACACTTTGCCACTGTATCATCCATGCTAGTTTATTTTCCTTTTTTTTAGTTTTCTTTTCATGTGTCTGTCTAGTTTGAGAAAACCCAAAAAGATTTTCTTTTCTTCTTTTGCTTGTTGGGAGCTTTCCCGTGTAAATAGTTTTATTTTTCTTTGGGTCAAGGTACAAGATATTGGTTACAATGTTTAGTGGCTCTTGCATGCATACCTATTTAGCTGTTAAAGATCCATATTACTTTGTCTTCTCCTTTATGTTTGCCTGCAGATTCCATCTTTAGTACAATGCACGAGCGTGCTTATTATTGTTCATGTCGTTCGGTCGTGCAAGTGAAAGGCAATAATGACGATATATGATGAAGTGAGTGAGCCTGGAAAAGCTGGTATGAACTCGATCTATTTTGTTTTTGTAAATATGACTAGCTCATCATGCCTGATTCAGCTTTGTTGTGAGAGAAACATGTTTGCAATGACAACTTAGAGATCATAGTTGCTTATGCCATGCTTACTTAGCTAGGAGCTTATAATAGTTTGTGTTGGATGCCCACATGCATTTTGAGATGACTGTGTTGTAGTATGATAGGATGATATCCTCCTTTGAATGTTTCAAGTGGCTTGACTTGGCGCATGTTCACGCATGTAGTTGAAACAAAATCAACATAACCTCTATGATGTTCATGTCCATGGTGATTTATGTCCTACTCATGCTTGCACTCAATGTTAGTTAATCTCAATGCATTTTGATGACTATTGTCGCTCTCTAGTTGGTCGCTTCCCAATCTTTTGCTAGCCTTCACTTGTACTAAGCGGGAATACTGCTTGTGCATCCACTCCCATAAACCCAAAGTTGTTCCATATGAGTCCACCATACCTACCTATATGTGGTATCTACCTGCCGTTCCAAGTAAATTTTCATGTGCCACTCTCTAAACCTTCAAGAAATAATCTGTTTTGCATGCCTGAACCGCTCATGTGGTGACAGGGGGCTATTAGTATCTTCCATGCTAGGCGTGTTATCCTCGATATGTGTTTATTCACTATCATTCACGAGAAAAGGGCCGGTAATTGGAATTCCCAGTTCCATGCTCAAATCAAAAAGATAATTGCAAGTAAAACTCCCCCAGGATTGATGTTGGTATGGAGAGTACCCGAGGATTTGGCTAGCCGTGGAGTGTGATTGATTGGTGGTGGGGGAGTCAAAACTTTACTTTTCTGTTTGGGAACCGCCTATAGCATGTGTAGCGTGGAAGATGTTGAGAACTCTTAGTCATTGCGTTGACAATGAAAGCATGCCACCCAAAATTATTATCTCTGTTTTTAAAGCTTGAACTCTGGCACCTCTGCAAATCAATGTTTCCCTCTGCGAAGATCATGTCTATTTATGTTCCTATTGAGTCATCCTCCTCTAATAAAAGCACCAATTAGAGAGCACCTCTCTCATTCTTATGCTTTGCTTTTAACTGTGTTGAGTATGACTGTGACTGGATCTTCTTTGCCATGAATTACAATGTTTAGTCAGCCCTTGGTCTTTGAAGGTGCTCTGCATTTATGTTTTGCGGTCTGAAAAAGAGCTAGCGAGATACCATCTGTTCGTACTGCTTCATGTTGTTTTGATTGAAGTGTTGACATTTGAGGCTTATTATTATTTGCTCGCTAGCTGATTATGCCATTGATATGAGTTTACCGTGAGACCTAGATGTCATTTGCTTACGTGGTTTGCTTGTGATCTTGCTGAAATTTTGGTTATGAGTTAGACATAGTTGCAACAACAAGATCAAACAGAGTTAGTCAAAGTTTTTATTTTGTCTCTTTCAGTTTGTCAACTGAATTGCTTGAGGACAAGCAAGGCTTTAAGCTTGTGGGAGTTGATACGTCTCCGTCGTATCTACTTTTCTGAACTCTTTTCCCCTTGTTTTGGACTCTAAGTTGCATGATTTGAATGGAACTAACCCGGACTAGCGTTGTTTTCAGCAGAATTGCCATGGTGTTGTTTTGTGCAGAAATAAAAGTTCTCGGAATGACTTGAAAATTTACGGAGATTTTTTCTGGAATTAATGAAAAATACCTGCGCAAAGATCAACCGGAGGGGGTGAGCCAGTGGGCTCCGCGGCCACCCCCCAGGCCGCACCAACCAGGCTTGTGGAGCCCACAGAGCTCCACCGCCTCCAAACTCAGCTCTATATATTCCGTTTCGCCCAGAAAAAATCAGGGAGAAGGATTCATCGCGTTTTACGATACAGAGGCGCCGCCACCTCCTGTTCTTCATCTGGAGGGTAGATATGGAGTCTGTTCTAGGCTTTGGAGAGGGAAAATCGTCGCCATCGTCATCATCAACCTTCCTCCATCGCCAATTCCATGATGCTCTTCACCGTTCGTGAGTAATCTCATCGTAGGCTTGCTGGACGGTGATGAGTTGGATGGGATCTATCATGTAATCGAGTTAGTTTTGACACGGATTGATCCCTAGTATCCACTATGTTCTGAGATTGATGTTGCTACTACTTTGCCATGCTTAATGCTTGTCACTAGGGCCCGAGTGCCATGATTTCAGATATGAACCTATTATGTTGTCGCCAATATATGTGTGTTTTAGATCCTATCTTGCAAGTTGTAGTCACCTACTATGTGTTATGACCCGGCAACTCCGGAGTGACAATAGCCGGAACCACTCCCGGAGATGACCATAGTATGAGGAGTTCATGTATTCACCAAGTGTTAATGCGTTGGTCTGGTTCTTTATTAAAAGGAGAACCTTAATATCCCGTAGTTTCCATTAGGACCCCGCTGCCACAGGAGGGATGGACAATAGATGTCATGCAAGTTCTTTTCTCTAAGCACGTATGACTACATACGGAATACATGCCTACATTAGATTGACGAACGGGAGATAGTTACATATCTCTCCGTGTTATAGCTGTTACATGATGAATCACATCTGGCATACTCATCCATCACCGATCCAATGCCTACGAGTCTTTTACTACTGGTCCTTGCTACGTTACTTTGCCGCTACTACTGTCACTACTGCTGTTACTTGCTACTGTTGTGACTACTGCTGTTCCTTGCTACTGCTGTCACTACTGTTGTTACTTGTTACTTTCCTGTTACCTACTGCAACACCTTACTGGCGCCATTGATACAACAAGTTAGGAATAGTCTGCCGTCAACAGACCTTTTTCTGGCACCGTTGCTATCATACCACTTTGCTACTGATACTTTGCTTGCAGACACTAATCTTTTGAGGTGTGGTTGAATTGACAACTCAGCTGCTAATACTTGAGAATATTCTTTCGCTTCCCTTTGAGTAGAATCAATAAATTTGGGTTGAATACTCCACACTCGAAAACTGTTGCGATCCCCTACACTTGTGGGTTATCAGGCCTTTCCCTTGAACTTTCCTGCTCCTAGAGCGGCTGCTTCTGCCGGCGGTGTGTGCTCCACCTTCTGCTTCTGCTTTCGGTTCGAATTGGCATCTCCGTCGACTGCCTTGCCCTTGCCGGTGCGGAGG
This sequence comes from Hordeum vulgare subsp. vulgare, assembly GCF_904849725.1. Classification (NCBI taxonomy): domain Eukaryota; kingdom Viridiplantae; phylum Streptophyta; class Magnoliopsida; order Poales; family Poaceae; genus Hordeum; species Hordeum vulgare. Next base: position 190,198,758 of record NC_058520.1, on the reverse strand, counting down.
CGATCTTCTTCTTCCCCATTGGCATAGCAGGTTGCTATGTCCATCATCTTGCTCATGGACATGTCTCCTGTCCGACCGAACTTCAAGTACCGCTCTCAGTACCTGACGCCTGCTTTGAAAGCGCAGACTGCCTGATGCTCGGTAACATTCTCCACCGAGTGGTGGAGAGTGGACCAGCGCTGAATGAAATCGTGCAAAGACTCACTCGGCTTCTAGATACAACGTTGTAGCTCGAAGACACCAGCAGGGCGCTTGCTGGTGTCGTCGAAGGTCTTGATGAACACTCGGGCCAAATCTGCCCAGCAGTATATGCTTGAAGGAGGCAGTTGATTCAGCCAAGCTTGGGCTGAACCATCCAGCATCAGGGGCAAGTGCTTCATTGCGATGTTGTCATTGCCACCGCCGATCTGAACTGCCACTCGGTAATCATCTAGCCATGTTTCTGGCTTGGATTCTCCAGTGAACTTGCTTATTCCGGCCGACAACCTGAAGTTGGGGGGAATATTAGCGGATCGGATTGCTCGGCTGAAACACTCGGAGCCGGAGATGACAGATCCACTTCCACTCGGACGATCACCGCCGTATTCATCACGGTGGGCTTGGCCTCTATCAACCCTCTTCTGAGTGAGATAGTCCCTTATGTCACGCCTTTGGTCGCGTTCATCGCCCATCGATCACCTTTCGTCGTTGCGCCGCGTCACGTACGAACCACTTCGCGGAGGAGAGCGCGAGCGATGGCGATCTTCACGATTGAACCGGGGGGAAGCGGATTCCGCACCTGGTCTCTGTATCGATCTTCTCGGCGATCTCCTCCTCTGCGATGCTGGGGAGAACCTGGGCTATAAACTGACCGAACAGTGTCTTCTCAGATGGAATTGTTGTGCAGTCTGTTGTAAGACTAAGAAACAGCGGAATTCTGCTGCTGCGCCGCCTGTAACAGGGCACGGATCTGCTCCAAACCTCTGCTGCTTCTGAATTTGATGGCTGGATGGAGTCTCCTATCCTGGCGGCCGCAACCAAGTTGAGGACGGGCGTGCGTAATACCTCAACGTTGTTATGATGAGAACATCGACCGAACGCTGGAGGGCGCGGATGATGACGCGCACCTGAAGTCTCTCTGGTTTCCCGCTTGTCCCGATTGGTCCTTGATGGACTCTTGTGTGAGTCGGCCATGAAGATCTCCGCCACAAGGCTGCATCTCTCGCACTCAGAAGAAGAGACAGACGGATCTGACACTGAGTGGGAGGCAGCACACGGGGGTGTAGCAGGTTTTATGGTTGCCCCCTGCGGCGAAGATGCTTGATGCGCGAGTGCATGACGCACCTAGCGCTGGAGCCGTGAGCGACCAGATCGCTTGTTGCGATGCGCGACGGGGAGCACAGTCGACGACGGAGTCGACGGTTGGCGAAGAAGAACTCCACAGGAACTAGCGCGGAAGAATGTTGCTCCGTGAACTGGAAGCGCCTCGATGTCGAGAGGCGCCTCCCAAAGCCATGCCGAATCGTCAACGACGAAAACGAGTGTGCCGACTACGATCTCGTGACCCAAGCACAAATCGCCGCCGGAAGACATGGTGAAGGAGAAAAAACGCAAACTTGCCAGAAGTCGCCTAGACGCTTGCCCCACGGTGGGCGCCAACTGTCGTTGGTATAAGCCTCACACTAGATGAGTAGGGTACGAAAGTAGAGGGCAAAGTCCTAGCTACGGCAAGGTAGTATGAGTTTAGGCCCCTCTTTGGTGGAGGTAACGGCCCTACATCTCAGTGCTCTGGAGATTTTGTGTCGAGTGGAATACAGGTGTTAGAGAATGCGAACCCTTGCGCCAGAGGGGAGGGATGGCTTATATAGAGTGCGCAGCCCCTCATAAGTGTCCAGCCTTCAAGGGTGCAATAAGTGAGATTAAATGCATATGTTACACGTAACGTATGCCATAAATGACTGTAACTACAGTAGTCTAACGTACGAACGTTAGCCTCACTAAGGTGGCTTCTCGCCTTTTGTGTCGACTGGCTTCTGGTCTTCACCGAGTGGAATCCAGTCGTCGAGTATAAGATGATCTTCCGAGTGATTTTCTACCGAGTGGGCAAGAGGTTATCTTAATCCAGTCGGTAGGTATCTTGTGACCTTTAAGCTAATAATGAGGTGCCCTTGGGTAGGACTTATAGGTCAGGCCTATGACCCTACCCTAGGGCTACAACCCCATCACCATGTACCCCGACTGAAAAACCAGGCAGCTGAGGAGTTGGCTAAGATCGGATCCACTCGGAGGCCTATACCCAGCAATGTGTGTTTGCAGCACTTGCACACTCCGTCTGTGCAACAAGACCCTTTCACTGAAGAGCCCCCGCAACCTACAAGTGCTTCCAATCTGACTGAATTTGATGTTCCAGCAGTCGTTGATATGATCATGGAAATTCTGGTAATCACGTCCGACTGGACTATGTCGTATATGGCATACGTCTTAAGGCGAGGGTTGCCAGAAGACGAAGATGAAGCCAAACAAATTGTCTGTAGGTCGAAGGCCTTCACAATGATGGGCGATCAGCTCTATAGAGAGAGCATTATCGATGTACCTCAATGATGCATCTCCCCTGAGGAGGGCCACTAATTCTGGAAGAAATCCACTCAGGGACCTGTGGCCATCATGCGTCCTCTCGGACCATCGTTGCCAAAGCATACCGAGCCGGATTCTTTTGGCCGCGTGCAAATGAAATGACTAAAGATCTCGTTGATCGTTGTGAAGGATGTCAGTTCTACTCCAACTTGTATCACAAACCTGCATCTGCTTTGAAGACTATCCCTCTCATCTGGCCATTCGCTGTCTGGGGCCTAGATATGTTTGGGCCTTTCCGAACAGGTTAGAGTGGATTCACACACTTGCTCGTTGCAGTCAACAAGTTTACCAAATGGATCAAAGCTAAACCAATCAAGAAGCTGGATTCTTGCACATCCATCAAGTTCATGAAAGAAATTACATTCTGGTATGGAGTCCCGCACAACATCATCACGGACAATGGGTCAAACTTCGACTCGGATGAATTCAGACGTTTTTTCTCTAACCAAGGGACGCAAGTGGATTATGCATCCATTGCACATCCTCAAACCAACGGCCAAGCTGAGCGAGCAAATGGTCTTATCCTCCAAGGATTGAAGCCTCGACTCATGCGAGACCTTGAGTATGCCGCGGGCGCCTGGGTGACTGAACTACCTTCTGTTCTCTGGGGTCTGAGGACAACCCCGAATCGGTCGACAGGGCGAACACCCTTCTTTCTGGTGTATGGGGATGAAGCCGTTTTACCGAGTGATTTACTCCATAATTCACCGCGAGTGGATCTCCATTCAGAAGTTGAAGCCGAGCAAGCACGACAAGATGGAGTGGATCTCTTGCAGGAGGAGCGCGAGATGGCGTTGATTCGGTCGACAATTTATCAACAAGACCTACGCGTTTTCACTCAAGACATGCCACGAGTCGGGCGTTCCACGAAGGTGATCTGGTGCTCCGAGTGGATCGGCAACGACCTCATAAGCTAGATCCTACTTGGGAAGGGCCTTTCCTTGTCACCAAGGTGTTGAACAATGGGGCTTATCGACTCTACAATATCCAGAAGAGGGTCGACGAGCCACGTGCATGGAACGCAGATTTACTCAAACGTTTTTATGCTTGATCGCTAATTGATCTGATGTAACAGATGAAGTTTGCTGAACAATGTTGCTTTCCAAAGTCATAACTCCTTCAATTTGTGTCGATTCCGATCGAGCGGCGTCTAGCCTGAACCATACTCCGAGTGAAGAGCGATCCTCACACTCGGGGGCTTAACTGCGAACATGATTCACCTAAGTTACAAAACCTTTCCGAGTGAATAAAAAACTATTCACTCGGACGCTTAGTAGAGAACCAGGCTTCGCCTAAATACAAACCATACTCTGAGTGAAGAGCGATCCTCACACTCGGGGGCTTAGATGCGAACATGATTCGCCTAAGTTACAAAATCTTTCCGAGTGGATAACAAACTATTCACTCGGATGCTTAGTCGTGAACTAGTCTTCGCCTAAGTACAAACCGTACTCCGAGTGAAGAGCGATCCTCACACTCGGGGCTTAGTTGTGAACATGATTCGCCTAAGTTACAAAACCTTTCCGAGTGAATAACAAACTATTCACTCGGACGCTTAGCAGCGAACCAGTCTTCGCCTAAGTACAAACCATACTCCGAGTGAAGAGCGATCCTCACACTCGGGGGGCTTAGATGTGAACATGATTCGCCTAAGTTACAAAACCTTTCCGAGTGAATAACAAACTATTCACTCGGATGCTTAGCCGCGAACTAGTTTTCGCCTAAGTACAAACCGTACTCCGAGTGAAGAGTGATCCTCACACTCGGGGGCTTAGCTGCGAACATGATTCGCCTAATTTACAAAACCTTCCCGAGGGAATAAGAAACTATTCACTCGGACGCTTAGCATCAAACCAGTCTTCGCCTAAGTACAAACCATACTCCGAGTGAAGAGCGATCCTCACACTCGGGGGCTTAGCTGCGAACATGATTCGCCTAAGTTACAAAACCTTTTGGAGTGAATAACAAACTATTCACTGCGATGCTTAGCCGCGAACCAGTCTTCGCCTAAGTACAAACCGTACTCCGAGTGAAGAGCGATACTCAAAGTCGGGGTCTTAGCTGCGAACATGATTCGCCTAAGTTACAAAACCTTTCCGAGTGAATAACAAACTATTCACTCGGATGCTTAGCTGCGAACCGGTCTTCGCCTAAGTACGAAACATACTCCAGGTGAAAGGAAAACCTTACCCTCGGGGGCTTAGCCGTGAGTAAATCGCCTAAGTTAAAAACTTTTCCGAATGAATTCCAACCTATTCACTTGAGAGAGTCAGAACTCAAGCAAATCCCAAAAGCGGATAAATTCAAAAGAATTCAGCACATATTAAAGTCATCTGTGCGGACGGAAAGTACTTGGGTTCCACACCCGAACGAAGTTTTAGCGGTACATAAAACACTCGGCATACTGAGGAAATTTACGTTTTGGGAATAACGGCAGTTTTCTTCTCAAGGCTCCCCAGGACTTGCGATCTCGAACAAGGTATCAAGATCAATTCCATCAGCAATGCGAGTTGCAGCGCAAATGAAAGTATCCATGAAGTTCTTGAATTGGAGTTTCTTCATGTTCGCCACTTGGAGTGCCTTCAGCTTGTCTTCTCTCGCCTCCTTTCAATGGAACCTGACGAGTGAGAGGGTTACGTCAGCTCCACACCGCGCTGCTGACTTCTTCCATGCTTGGACCCTATCAGGAACCCGACACAGGCAGTCCATCACACCCTCCAGATCAATTTGTAAAGTGTACTCAGGCCACAATTCCTTCTTGATCCTCCCCACAGCAGCTCCCAGCCGAGCAATATACCCTTGAACTTTCAGGAGACGAGAGTTGAGACGGAACATGTCTACAGCCAAAGCGTCAGCAACGGGAATCTTGATGGGGTCCAGATTTGGCTCCACCTCGAAAGTTTCCTTCTCGAAGTCTGGACAGAATTCTGTGTGAAAGGAAAAAATGAAGTATCAGTCACAGTTCATTCGGTGAAGTTCGCGAATATTCACTCGGTGAAAGGAACATACCAGTGAGCGTCGCAAGCATCTTCGTCAAGAAGTCTTTCACAAACTTTTCTATATCATTTCCCCTCTTCGCCATGGAATCAAGCTTTCCCCCACTCCGGTCTTTCTTTCTTCATTTTAGCATTTTCTTCCACCAACTTACTAAAGTCCGCAAGCTTCTGCTCATGAGCTTCAGACTTCTCCTTAAGCTTTGCAAGGACTTTGTCCTTGTCTTCAAGAACCTTCTTCAAAGCATCGTACTCCAGCTTCAGTTGGTTCTTTTCTGATTCTACCTTTGTGTATTTCGACCCAATCTCGCAAGCCTTCTGAAAAACATCAACAATTCATTTCAGTCGACGCTAATATTTTTGCTACTTTCGAGTGGAGAAATAAATTTCAGTCGACACTATTATTTTTCTACTTCTGAGTGGATAAATACAACTCATTTGACCAATTAGTGGCCCACCGCACTCACCCAAGTTATTAAGACTAATCCCCTTCGTACACGATCGATATCAGTCTCGGGGACTACACCCACTGGTTGCACTTAGCGTGCCCCCACTGGAGATGAAAATACTTGACCAGGCATGTCCTGATCGAGTAACCATAAAGAAATACCAACTGTTTCCCAATTAGACCCTTGCCGAGGCAAGCACTTGACAACGGTCTCGGGGACTACACCCAGTGGATGCACTCAGCGTGCCCCCACTGGAGACAAAGCCTCACAATCAGGTCTGGCCTGGCCGAGTGACAAACGCAACATGACTCTCCAATTCAGACTCCTGCTGATGCAAGCATTCAACAGCAGTCTCGGGGACTACACCCAGTGGGTTTACTCAGCATGCCCCCACTGGAATAAAGACAAACCACTACACAGCATACCCCAGTGGGTGGAAAGTAAGATTGACAAGATTCAATCAGAAAACAAGATTGTCAAGATTCAATCAGAAACTAACTTACAGTGGAACTTACTCGGATGTTCGCCTGTAGCATGGAGCTGGCATCATACGCCAACTTACTGGCCTCGAACGCCTCCTTAGTCCGCTGCATCATCAGCTCATCTTGGATCATGGCCTCTTTTGCAGCTCCAGTCTGATCCTCTGGGACACGGTGCATGGAAAATGCAAGCGTTGAAGAGGTTGGTATCGCAACAGTGGTAACATGAGTTACCGGAGGCGTAGTCGGCACAGTCGGCACAATAGTCAATCCAGTCGGAGGGGCTGCAACCATAGCAACCAAACCGACCAGAGGCACACTCGACACGGGCATTGCAGGCATACTCGACACACGTGTTGCAGGCATGGTTTGAGTCTGTTCTGCAGCTGTATGCTGCGGCTATTGTTCATCATCTAAGAAAATGACGTTTGAAGATGCAATAGTGAGGGCCAAATCAGTCGACAGATCCAATCCATAAAACAGAGTAAAGTTAATGCTTATCATACCTGGTCGAGGAGCAGGCTTATCCACGACGTCCAAGTCCATGTGGTCCTCTCCAGCCTCGACAGGGGTCATCACCGAGGTAGCAGCACTGGCGAGTGAATTATACTCGGTCATCAGAAACTCAGAAAGTCATAATGGTGAAACAAAAAGGACGAATACTCACGCTTAGGCAACCGGCACGACAATTCTCATTCGGGGAGAGGCCTTCCAAAACTTGGGTGCACCAGGCCTGGGCTGTTTCGCAGCCTTCTCCGCGGAGTCAGTCGCAACAGCCCGGTCATGCTTCACGTTCCTTCTACTGGAAGCGACCGTTTTGCTCGGAACAGTCGCTGGGTCGTGGCGTTGTTTGGATCGCGGTTCATGGTGCGGAGGAGACTGGTTTTCTTATTCACTATCATCTGAGGCATCTTCACTCTCTTTGCTATCGTCAGCCTAATCGCTCTCGGCACTGCCGCCTTCACTTTCCACCCCGAGATCAAACTACTCTACGTTGGGTACAGGAGAGTGCAGGTTCGTCGACTCCTACAAAGAACAAAGATAGCAGAGTCAGTCGGACAAGTATGCAAACACTCGACTAAGACATGAACACAATCGGAAAATATATTATATACCAGTTTCCGTGGCTTATTCTCAGCGGAATAAGGCACGACTTGTTTGGATCCCATGGGATTATCACAAGGCCCTGTGATGCTCCTGATCCACTGGCTTACCGTTTCTTCTAAAACTTTCTTAGGATGTGACCGAGTGGAATCCTCAGAGCCCAAGTAGTGCCACATGGCATGGTCCCTCGCCTGAAGGGGCTGGATGCGCCGACTAAGGAACGTCTCCACCAGATCCATTCGAATCAGTCCATTCCGGACCAAGTTGATTACCTCACCCACCAACATATCCACCTCTGCCTTCTCATCCTCCAATACACTCCGTATTCTAGGGGCAGTCAGACGATGTTGGGATATTACCTATTGATAACCCGCCCTAGTTGGGCTGGGTCACCAAATCAGGCGATTCATCTAAGCGTGGTTCGGGCCTTGGCCTGGCGAGACCAAAGGTTGTATGGCGGTTTACAAGTTCCGGAAGGTTTCTAAGATTTGGAAGATGGCGACTGAGAGATCGTAAGAGTCACGGTTTGTACAAAGGAAAGTACCCTTGTGAACCCTAGGGACTCAACCTGTATATAAAGGCGAGTCCCAGGGAAGAAGAGGGCAGGTTAGAAATCATCGAGTGCTAGGTCTGGCGAGTTACGCCCCCTTGTAATCGAAACTCCATCAATACAACTCAAAGCAGGACGTAGGCCTTTACCTCCTCACGAGGGGCCGAACCTGGGTAAATCGCCGTCTCACTCCCGTTCAACCCCTTTGAGTCGCCACCAAAGTGCGATGGCTCCAATACTAAGTCCTTTCACGAGGACATCCGCCGTGACAAAACCACGACAGTTGGCGCCCACCGTGGGGCCTGTGCACGGTGGAGTTGAGTTCTCAAAGGGATCCCTACTAGGGCTTGGGAGCTACGCGACGGGGCTCATGACCCGGAGCCGCCGTGGGAAGTACTACATCAAGAACCTGCTATGGGGGCCCGAGGCGGATTCAATCGAATCTGGTTACAGGGTCCCCTTCGGCAAGGTCAACGTCTTCATTAGCATGATCGGATCATCCGTGCCTGAGCCGGACATCTCCACCGACATCGTCGAGCCGGCCAGGTACGTCCGCCCAGTAATAACGCTGAATCTAACTCGCCCGGTCTTTGTTGGGTTCACGCAGGGATCGGAAGAACCAGAACACTCAGCGACCCATGAAACCACACCAATCAACACTGATGACGAATCGTCCATGGGCGATTCAGATTCAATCCGGTCTCTACATGGAGATTGTCTTGGGGGCTTGTCGCTGGCCATGGACCCCGAAGTTCTTGACCGAACCCGCCGCCAGATCGCCATTTATATGGCCGGGGCGACTCAACCCTCGCAAAACCCGATAGGCAGGGATGGAACTGGCAAGACGTCGAGAAGCCCGGCCGCTGTCTTGGTGGAATTAGCAGCAAAAATTACATGGCTTATGGCGACTCCCATCACACCAGAAAACCAGGAGGCAGTAAACACGGAATTGGCGAAACTAAGAGAAGCAGTGGAAAAAGCTCATCGGGATGCCGAGGTGGAGTCCGCGAGGATCGAGACCGGACAAGCTCAAATTACCTCTGAGAGAACTCGCTTAAACACTGACAACTGGCGGCTCAAAAGACACCAGTGCACATCTGACGCCGTCCATCAGCGGAGGCAACAGGGTCGCATGCCCCCTGATCTCAACCCGACCCGCCTGTTTGATACTCCGCGAACTCCCGGGGCGGGAGCCGCCCTAGGGGGAGGACCGGGCCAACCACCTAACCCGCCGGTTCAGCTAATTGAGGATTGCATCCCCCGATTCCGGACACCTCAAGGTCACTTTTCCAACCCAGTGGACAACGTCCTTGCCGCAACTCGCCATTTGGAATCTCTTCCGATTCACGACAATACTCCTGCCGAGATAGAAGCAAGGAACGCCATTGAGATGTTGAAAACGGCGGTGGTTCAAAACGCCCAGTTCAAACATAGCCTAGATAGGCTTCACTCCACTCCCCACACGAGTCACACCAGGAGTCGGCCAGAGGACCAGCCCGCTGTAAACAGCGGACCGCGGCTCATCCCCCAGGACAACCCGCCTGATCATCAAAACCCGTCGGGCCGGGATCTCCCGGACATCCAAGTCGCCCCAGCCCCTCTCGTCGGGAGTGGTGGACGGGTGGGGGTGTCGTGCTTGGCCCCCGCCCTTCGCAACGAACGAATGCCCAAGGACTTTAAAGGACCAAGAAAGGTGCCTAACTACACCCCGGACCTTGAGCCGACGGCGTGGGTCGAGAGTTATGAAATCGCCATGGACATGCTCGACGTAAACGAAGCAGTCTGCGCCAGATACTTCACGATGATGCTCGAGGGGTCAACACGTACTTGGTTAAAAAACTTACCCCCAACTCCATCCAGACATGGGCTGAATTGTAAGAGCGCTTCATCAAAAACTTCCGAGGAACCTGCAAACGTCCAATGACGATTGTCGATCTGTAGCACTGCGTTCAGCGCCCCGATGAGTCGGCCCACCATTGGTCACGCCGGGTCGCGGAAATTATTCATTCATCAGACGGTATTACGGCGGCTCAGGCGGTGTTGATCCTCGAGCAAAATTGCCACTACGAACCTCTGGTGCAGAAGTTGGGGCGACTCAAGCGAAAGGTCCAAGACATGGGGGAGCTAATGGATACCCTCACTAGATACGCTGAAGCGGACGACACCAAAGATCGTGGTGAGGATGGTAAAGCTAACTCGCCAAGGAAGGGCAAGTCATCCAAAAATCATACCCGTTTCCAAGGACGAAACCGCCACAATCAAGGAGCCAACGGCAAGAGAAGGCAGCAGGAGGAATCTTTGGATTTAGTCGCCAATACCAACACCAACAATGGAAACCAACGCGAGAAGAAAAACAGGGGGTACAGTGGTAAAAAGCCGCGTAACTATGAAGAGTTACTCAAGGGCCCTTGCCTGCATCATGCCATTGCAGACGGACCGGCGACTCATTCCTGGGAGAACTGCTACGTGATGCGGGAGTTCCGGGCAGAGGCTATCAAAAAAGGACAAAACCCTGACCCGGACCAACGGCAGGAGCAGTTTGCTGCACCCAACCAACGTCAGAACCCCTTTGGCGGTTTTCCCGAGCCGGGGGCTCACGGGGGCTCGCAGCCGAGGAGCGGCTAGTATCCGGTACACCACCAGCGGCGGTATAACCCGCCTGGAGTTTTTCAGCAACCGCCCCCACAGGGGGCTTCGCAAGGTCAGGATGACAACGGCGGCTTTTGTAACAACCCCAAACAGTTAAGCAATGGGCAGTACCACGTTTTCACCACCAATGCCTGCAAGCGTGAAAAAAAGGTGAGTCACCGGGCGTATAGTGTGTCTGAGCCGACACTTCCCAGGTACCTCCACTGGTCCGAGCAGACCATATCATGGAGTAGGGAGGATCATCCGCCAAGAGTTGACAATCCTGGCGACTTAGCGTTGGTCGTAGCTCCCCAAGTTGGGGGGTACACCCTGTCGAAGGTACTAATGGATGGTGGTAGCAGCATTAATATCTTGTATTTTGACACTTTCCAAAGGATGAACCTATCGGAAAAGGATTTGATGCCTTCAACCACGGTTTTCCACGGAATCGTCCCGGGCAAGTCGGCGTACCCCATAGGCCGAGTCAGACTCACAGTTGCATTTGGAACGACATATAACTACAGGAGTGAGTCGCTGATGTTCGAGGTGGTCAAATTGAAAAGCCCCTACCATGCGCTATTTGGGTGGCCGGCTTATGCCCGGTTCATGGCTCGCCCATGCTATGTTTACCTTAAGCTCAAGATGCCTGGTCCTAAGGGACCATCACGGTTGATGGTGATAGAAGGATTGCAAAGGAATGTGAAGAAGGGGAAGCGGCTTATGCGGAAGTCGCCTGCGCTGCAGAGGAGCTCAAATATCGTCGGGCCAATGTTGATCCGGCTGACATGTCACCCTTGAAGAAGCCAACGACAGATGCTGAGTCGCCCCTCAAGTTCAAACCAACGGATGACACTAAAACGGTTGATTTCGTTCCTCGCGATTCATCCGAGCAGTTCACCGTTGGGACGGGTCTCGATCCAAAATAGGAAAGGGCGCTCATCGAATTCATCCGTGAGTATCGCGACATCTTCGCATGGAAACCTTCTAACATGCCTGGTGTGCCGAGAGAATTCGCTGAGCACCATCTTAATGTTGACCCAAAGGAAAAACCTATCCAGCAGTATCTTCGCAGGTTTAACGAGGAACGATGCAAGGCAATCGGGGAAGAGGTTGCCCGTCACTTAGCCGCCGGATTCATCGTGGAAGTTTTCCACCCCAAATGGTTGGCTAACCCGGTCTTGGTACTCAAAAAGAATGGTACTTTCCGTATGTGCATTGATTACACGAACCTCAATAGAGCTTGTCCGAAAGACCCTTTCGCTCTTCCCCGCATCGACCAGATTATTGACTCGGTGGCGGGATGCGAACGTTTGTGCTTTTTGGACGCCTACTCTGGATATCACCAGATCAAGATGGTTGTGGAGGATCAAGAGAAAACAGCTTCTATAACCCCCTTTGGGGCTTTTTGCTATGTGTCCATGCCGTTTGGGCTGAAGAGTGCAGGGGCGACTTATCAGCGCTGCATCCAGAATTGCCTCCGCAGCCAAATTGGGCTCAACGTCCACGCCTATGTCGACGACATTGTGATCAAAACCCGCCAGGGGAAGACGCTACTAGAGGATCTCAAGGAAACTTTCGAAAATCTGCGGGTGTATCAGATGAAGCTGAATCCCATCAAGTGTGTTTTTGGTGTTCCTGTAGGGAAATTGTTTGGCTTCCTGGTGTCTGAGCGTGGCATTGAAGCTAACCCGGACAAAATCGAAGCAGTTACGTCCCTTGGAAAACCGGCAAATGTTAACCAAGTCCAACAGATGGCAGGTCGCATTGCAGCTTTAAGTCTCTTCGTAAGCTGCCTGGGAGAAAAGGTGATTCCCCTTTATCAATTACTAAAGAAATCTGACCATTTTGTTTGGACAGATGAATCAGACGAAGCTTTCGAAGCCTTGAAACGGCAACTGGTCAACCCGCCGGTCTTGGCCACCCAGACTGAGAAAGAACTCATGCTTCTGTATATTGCGGCAAACTCTAAAGCAGTAAGTGTGGCGGTGGTCGTTGAAAGAAAGGAGGAAGGGAAGGAATACCCAGTGCAGCTCCCTGTGTATTTTATCAGCGAAGTGCTAACTCTTTCCAAGCAACGGTACCCACATTGGCAGAAGTTAGTGTATGGGGTGTTTATGGCGAGTCGGAAGCTTAAGCATTATTTCCAAGAGCATCCCATCACGGTGGTTAGTTCCACCCCCCTCGGGGACATCATCCAGAATCGGGAGGCAACAGGGCGGATTGCCAAGTGGGCGATTGAACTTGGGCCGCATCACGTACGATATGCCCCTCGCACAGCCATCAAATCTCAAGCCTTAGTTGATTTCATCAATGACTGGATGGAGTTGCAGGCCCCGGAAGATAGGACTGATCTTACATACTGGACGATTTATTTTGATGGATCCAGACAGCTGGAAGGCTCGGGGGCTGGTGTGGTACTGGTGTCCCCTCAAGGAGATAAATTCTGTTATGTCCTCCGACTCATGTTTCCGTGCACGAACAATGCTGCGGAATATGAAGCTTTGCTTCACGGTTTGCGACTCGCCAAGGAGATGAATCTTACGCGGGTCAGATGTTTTGGCGACTCTGATCTGGTGGCGCAACAAGTTTCAGGCACTTGGGATTCTCGAGACCCTGTGATGGCGGCTTACCGAAGAGCCGTGTCCGATGTGGCGGGTCATTTCCATGGCTATCAGGTTGATCACATTGATCGACGCCTTAACGAGGTAGCTGACGCCCTTTCACGTCTTGGTTCCCAGCGAAAGCCGGTTCCCCCAATGTTATTCTGGATATTTTGCATAATCCCTCCGTGAGTTTGCCGTCGGAGGAAGAGTTGGCGATACCAGATCCTGATTCTCAAATCGTGGCGGCTCTCCACGTCACGCCGGATTGGGTTCTTCCCTATCTGGCCTATCTCACCCGGGGCGAGTTACCAACAGACGAAGTATCGGCTCGCCAAATTGTTCGACGGAGCAAATTTATGGTGATCATCAATGGCGAGTGCTAGGTCTGGCGAGTTACGCCCTCCTTGCAATCGAAACTCCATCAATACAACTCAAAGCAGGACATAGGCCTTTACCTCCTCACGAGGGGCCGAACCTTGGTAAATCATCGTCTCACTCCCGTTCAACCCCTTTGAGTCGCCACCAAAGTGCGATGGCTCCAATACTAAGTCCTTTCACGAGGACATCTGCCGTGACAAAACCACGACAAACGATCTAAGGTAAAAGTAGGGAGGCGAGTCGACATGTTCGGAGATGCGATATCGTTGTAGTAAAACCATGTCGACTGCCAATTCCGGACCGATTCAGGAAGGGTCATTTGGGGATAAGTGCTCCTACCCATTTTCTGGAGTCCTAAACCGCCACACAACTGATGACGTAGGTCCTAGTGTCGCCTGGGTTCGCTTTTTTCACCGTTTGGGATCGTGCATTGAATATGTGCTTGAACATCCCCAGTGAGGAGGACAACCCAGAAAACACTCGCACAGAGTGATAAACGCAGAAAGATACGCAATGGTATTCGGTGGGAGATGGTTAAGCTGTGCCCCGAATTAAAAGAGGAAGCCCCGAATATGTGATTGAAGTTTTCACGTATTGGGTATTAGCCCGATGGGGAAAGGAATGAGTGATGTCTACTACACAACCTTCTTCTTGTAGACTCGTGTTGGGCCTCCAAGCGCAGAGTTTTGTAGGACAATAGCAAGTTTCCCTCAAGTGGATTACCTAAGGTTTATCAATTTGTGGGAGGCGTAGGATGAAGATGGTCTCTCTCAAGCAACCCTGCAATCAAATAACAAAGAGTCTCTTGTGTACCCAACACACCCAATACAATGGTAAAATGTATAAGTGCACTAGTTCGGCGAAGAGATGGTGATACAAGTGTAATATGGATGGTATATATAGGTTTTTGTAATCTGAAAATATAAAAACAGCAAGGTAACTAATGATAAAAGTGAGCATAAACGGTATTGCAATGCTTAGAAACAAGGCATAGGGTTCATACTTTCACTAGTGCAAGTTCTCTCAACAATACTAACATAATTGAATGATATGTAAATACCTCTCATGCGACAAAGAGTGCACTCCAAAGTCACAAATAGCAGAGAACTAACGAAGAAATTATTGTAGGGTACAAAACCACCTCAAACTTATCTTTTCTGATCAATCTTATGAGCTATCCCTATAAGTGTCACGAACAGCCCTAGAGTTCGTACTAAAATAACACCTTAAGACACAGATCAACCAAAACCCTAATGTCACCTAGATACTCCAATGTCACCACAAGTACCCATGGGCTTGATTATACAATATGCATCACACAGTTTCAGATTCGTCATGTTGAATCGAACACAAAGAACTTCAAAGAGTGCCCCAAAGTTTCTACCGGATAGTCAAGATGAAAACGTGTGCCAACCCCTATGCATGGATTCCTGCAAGGTCATGAAACCCGCAAGTTGATCACCAAAACATATATCAAGTGGATCAATATAGCATCCCATTGTCACCATGGATATCCCATTGCAAGACATACTTCAAGTGTTCTCAAATCCTTAAATACTAAATCAGATAAGAAAAATCAAAGGGAAAACTCAATTCATCACAAGAACATAGAGAGGGGAAAACTCCATATTATTCATCTAATTAATAAAGCTCGCGATACATCAAGATCGTGCCATCTCAAGAACAAGAGAGAGAGAGAGAGAGAGGGATCAAGCACATAGCTACTGGTACATACCCTCAGCCCCAAGGGTGAACTCCCTCCTCATTATGGAGACCGCCGGGATGATGAAGATGGCCTTCGGTGATGGTTTCCCCCTCTGGCAGGGTGCCGGAACTGGCTCCCGGTTGGTTTTTCGTGGCTTTGGAAGCTTACGGCGGCAGAACTCCCAATCTAGGTTTCTTTTCGGAGGTTTGGGTATTTATAGGAGTACATAGCATTGGAATCACGTCAGGAAGGTTCCAGAGGAGGTCACAAGCCACAGGGCCACGGCCAAGGGGGTGGCCATGCCTATTAGGCTTGTGACCTCCTGGTCCACTTCCTCGCCCAGCTCATTGCTCCAGTATTTTTTTATATTTTCTAGAAATATTCTCCGTAAATTTTCAGCCCATTCTAAGAACTTTATTTCTGCACAAAAATGACACCATGGTAATTCTGCTGAAAACAACGTCAGTCCGGGTTAGTTCTAATAAAATCGTACCAAAATCATATAAAATTGTTGTACACATGACATGAATACTTCCTAAATTTTAGGTACGTTGGAGACATATCAATCAGGAGCAGTAAAATCCTAAAAGTGGGGACGCCCAAGGCACCCCAAGGTAATATTCTAGGAAGACTCAAGTGTCTAAGCTTGGGGATGCCCCGGAAGGCATCCCCTCTTTCGTCTGGACCCATCGGTAATGTCACTTGGAGCTTCATTTTTATTCATCACATGATATGAGTTCTGCTTGGAGCATTGTTTGCTTTTGTTTACTTTTACTTTTAGTTTGCCACAATCATCCTATGTTGTACACACCTATTTGAGAGCGACACGCCATCATCATAATTTGTTAGAATACTCTATGTGCTTCACTTATATCTTTTGAGCTTAGCAGTTGCTCTATTTCTTCACTTATATCTTTTTGAGCACGATTGTGTGTAGATTTTATAGAAATATTATGCTCTCATTCTTCACTTATATTTGTTTGAGAGTTAAATAAATAGTGACAGTAGTTTGCTTGGGTCATAAGACTAGGTCAAAAATAATACGTGTTCAATGAGTGATAATTAAAACCATCATGTAGCACATATAGAGAAATTATTGGTTAATGATATTGATGCGGTGATATGAAAAAAGGTGTGAGTGCATTATTATTAACTTAGAGAGGTGTCGATATTAAGAGATGTTAACTTCTTGTTCATCTAAAACAACCCTGCTTGTTCTTGTAGACTCGTGTTGGGCCTCCAAGCGCAGTGTTTCGTAGGACAGTAGCAAATTTCCCTCAAGTGGATGACCTAAGGTTATCAATCCGTGGGAGGCGTAGGATGAAGATGGTCTCTCTGAAACAACCCTGCAACCAAATAACAAAGAGTCTCTTGTGTCCCCAACAAACCAATAACACTGGTAATTTGTATAGGTGCACTAGTTCGGCGAACAGATGGTGATACAAGTGTAGTATGGATGGTAGAAATATGTTTTTATAATCTGAATAAATAAAAACAACAAGGTAGAAATTCATAAATCATAGCAAAAATGATATTGCAATGCTTGAAAATGAGGCCTAGGGTCTGTACTTTCGCTAGTGCAATCTCTCAATAATGCTAATATAATTGGATCACATAACAATCCCTCAACGTGCGATAAATAATCACTCCAAAGTTCCTATCTAGGAGAAAAAAATTGTTTGTAGGGTACAAAACCACTCTCAAATCCATAAAAGTGTTCAATCTGATAAAATGAAATTTCAAAGGGAAAACTCAATTCATCACAACAATATAGAGAGGGAGATACACCATGTGATCCAACTACATTAACAAAGCTTGTGATACATCAAGGGCGTGCCATCTCAAGAACATAAGAGAGAGAGAGATTAAACACATAGCTACTGGTGCAAATCCTCAGCCACGAGGATGGACTACTCCCTCCTCATCATGGTGGCATAGGGATGATGAAGATGGCCTCCAGTGATGATCTCCCCCTCCGACAGGGTGCCGGAACGGGCTCCTGATTGGTTTTTCATGGCTACAGAGGCTTGCGACAGCGAGACTTCCGATCTAGAGATATTTCTGGAGGTTTCGGTATTTATAGGATTTTTGGGCGTTGGAATCATGCCAAGATGGGCCACGAGATGCCCACTACCCACGAGGGCATGCCTGGGGGGCTGGCGTGCCCTGGTGCCTAGGGCCCCCCCCTCATGTGCTTCCTTGACTCTCTCGATGTCTTCTAGGCTAAAAAATACCAAAAAATTTCATGACATTTGGACTCCGTTTGATATTGATTTACTGCGAAGTAAAAAAACAAGCAAAAAACAACAACTCGCACTCAACACTATGTTAATAGGTTAGTCCCAAAAATGGATATAAAGTTGCTAAAAATGATGGTAAAACATCCAAGAATGTTAATATAACAACATGGAACAATAAAAAATTATAGATACATTGGAGACGTATCAGCATCCCCAAGCATAATTCATGCTCGTCCTCTTGTAGGTAAATGATAAAAACAGATTTTTTGATGTGGAATGCTGCCTAAAATGTTCATCATATTCTTTTATTTTGTAGCATGGATATTTGGACTTTAATGATTCAAAGCAATAGTCTATAATTTGACATGAAAACATTAATACTCAAGCATATCAACAAGCAACAAAGTCTTTCAAAATATCGATGCTCAATCATTGATCCACTCATGCAACACACCCAAATATTAGCTACATCCAACGTTCAAGTATGATAATAGTGTTCCATAGTTGGTGCTTTATAAGAGAAGATGGAGACTCAAATAAAAATAAAAATTACATAAAAGTAAATAGATAATCCCTTCGGAGAGGGAAGCAGAGATTCGTAGCGGTGCGAGAGCTCAAAGTTTAAATTGAGAGACAAAATTATTTCGGGTGGCATGCTTTTCCAGTTAACGAAAACGACTAAGAGTTCCAAATATCTTCCATGCTAAACAAATCATACGCGGTTCCGAAACATAAAATAAATTTTCTTCCTTTTTCCATCATTCTTGCACACTCCACGGCTAGCCGCATCCATGGGTACCGTCCATACCAACACTTCCCAAGGAATTTATTATTTGATAACATAAAATAATTTTCTTTGCATTTCGGCACTCGGCTTTCCTATTACTGCCATACTCTCTTGCAATGACAAGTGAATAAGCACGCATCTTGAGAATAACCTATTTAACATGGAAGATATCGGCCACCCCTCGCCACTTCATGAGCGGTACATGGACACAAAACAGAAGTTTATTTTGGCCATTAGAGTTGGCACATACAAATTAACTAAGAATGACACTAAAATACCACATATAGGTAGGTATGGTGGACTCATTTCTCACAACTTTGGGTTTAGGATTTGGATGCACAAGCAGCATCCCCGCTTAGTGCACGTGAATGCTAGCAAAAAGATTGAGAAGTGCCCAACCAAGGAATGAAAACCATCATAAGCGAACATTAAACATAACTAACACCGAATAATGCAACACAAGTAGGATGTAATTTCATAGCATAATTATTGACTTAATTTGGATGCATAGGGAATCACAAACCTTAACGCCAATATTCTTACTAAAGCATAATTACTCATCAACAAAACTCACATATCACTATCTTCATATCGCAAAACTATTAAAAATAATCAAGTTTAACATCCAATGATCTTCATGAAAGTTTTTATTATATCTCCCCTGGTATCGATCACTCTGGGACCAATTTTATTTAAAGCAAATTGTCATTGCTAATAACAAGCTCTCAAACAAATATAAGTGAAGAACGAGAGCACAAGTTTATTTAAAATTTTCAAATCTCAAAATAATATAAGTGAAGCAAGAGAGGATTTCTTCAAAGTTCCTACTAACTCTCAAAATAATATAAGTGAAGCAAGATAGGATTTCTTCACCTAAGTTTCAAAAAATCATCCACACAATACTTGAAAAGAACTCGTGAGATAGGTTAGTGCACATAAGCATAAATAAACTCTTTATTTAGTGCCAATACAAGTTGCATAATAATTATCTAACATTAAGTATTGTATAATATCATTTCCACAATTTATATCCATCAATATAAGCTAAGGAAACTATAGGATAAGTAGATAACAAAACTATGGCAACAATCTGTCTAAACAGGACAGTTTGTAGCAGTTAATTCGAAAAGTGCACCTGTGTAACTCAAACAATTCAGAAAACTTAGGACAAGCTAAATAATGTGTATGCCATAACTCTGTAAAAATTTCAGAAACTTTCCACGTTCTAGTAAAATCTGATAATTAAAATACTACATCAAAAGTTTCTATTTTGTACAACACACAACACACATGCAATTCAAACATTCTAAAGGCAATTCTTGGAACTTTTTATTGAAAAAACAAGATAATAAAAAAACATATAATAGAGTAAAATCAAATAACATGATGGTCCAAGCAAAACACATAGCATGTGATGAATAAAAATATAACTCCAAATAATATCGATAATGTTGGAGATGAAAAAGGGGATGCCTTCTGAGGCATCCCCAAGCTTAGACGCTTGAGTCTTCCTTGAATATTAAATTGGGGGTGTGATGGGCATCCCAATCTTAGTTTATTGCTTCTCCTTATTCTCCTTATATTTGTATCTCACCTGGAACTTGAAAACTTCAATCACACAA
The DNA here is from genome assembly GCF_904849725.1 of Hordeum vulgare subsp. vulgare. Classification (NCBI taxonomy): domain Eukaryota; kingdom Viridiplantae; phylum Streptophyta; class Magnoliopsida; order Poales; family Poaceae; genus Hordeum; species Hordeum vulgare. Next base: position 190,178,607 of record NC_058520.1, on the reverse strand, counting down.
GACTTAACGGGACTTCGTGAGATGGGTTAGTATGGGAAATATAGATCATTCACTTAGGTAATGCCAAGACAAGATTCATAATTGTTCTCACATGATTACTAATGTATTATATGATTACCATAATTTATATAACTCAATATAATCTATGGAAACACTAAAACAAGCAAACTATGCACGTACAACAGAATCTGTCAAAAAGAGAACAGTCTGTGAAGATATGAATGAAAACCATACTTCCGTGACTCTAAAAATTCTAAAAAATAGGACAATGCAGACAATTTGCATACCAAAACTGTGTAATAATTTCAAAAAAAAAAATCATGCTCCAGTAAGATCAGAGAAATTTTGCGCTGGATGTAAAAGTTTCTGTTTTTGCGCATAATCAAACAAGGAGGTATCCACACTATCCCAAAGGCTTTACTTGGCACTTTATTGAAATAAAAGGCACAAACCATTATTACTACATTATCTTAATCATGTGAACACACAAAGCAGAAAATAAAACTGTTGGGTTGTCTCCCAACAAGTGCTTTTCTTTAATGCCTTTTAGCTAGGCATGATGATTTCAATGATGCTCACATAAGAATAGTATTTGAAGATGCAAGCGAGCATCATGAATCACAAGGCAAGCACATTTAAGTATAACCCACTTCCTATGCATAGGGATTTTTCAAGCAAACAATTTATGGGAGCAAGAATCAACTAGCATAGGAAAGCAAAACAAGCAATACTCGAAAACTTTCAACATAAAGAGAGGAAACTTGATATTATTGCAATTCTTACAAGCATATGTTCCTCCCTCATAGTAATTTTCAGTAGCATCGTGAAGTAATTAAACAATATAACTATCACATAAAGCATTCTTTTCATGACGCACAAGCATAGAATTTTTATTACTACCCACACAAACAAAATTCTTATCATTCATAGTAGTGGGAGCAAACTTAACAAAATAACTATCATGAGATACTTGATTAATATAATCCATATGAAAATTAAAATCATGATGACAATTTTCATGGTTATCATTATTATTCACAACATAAATTGCATTGCAATAATCATCATAGATTGGAGCATTATTTCATCATAATAAAATTGCTCATCAAAACTTGAGGGACTAAAAATAGCATCTTCATCAAACATAGCATCCACAAGCTTGTGGCTTTGCACATCATTAGCATCATGGATATTCAGAGAATTCATACTAACAATATTACTATCATGCTCATCATTCAAGGAATTCATATTAAACATTTTTCACAAATTCTTCCTCTAGCAATTGAGCACAATTTTCCTTTCCATCATTTTCAAGAAAGACATTATAAAGATGAACAATATGAGACCACCCCAATTCTATTTTTTGTAATTTTATTTTTATAAACCAAACTAGTGATAAAACAAGAAACTAAAAGATTCAATTGCAAGGTCTAAAGGTATGCCTTCAAGCACTCACCTCCCGGCAACGACGCCAGAAGAGAGCTTGATGTCTACTACACAACTTGTTCTTGTAGACTTGTGTTGGGCCTCCAAGCGCAAAGTTTTGTAGGATAGTGGCAAATTTCCCTCAAGTGGATGACCTAAGGTTTATCAATTCGTGGGAAGCATAGTATGAAGAGGGTCTCTCTCAAACAACCCTGCAACCGAATAACAAAGAGTCTCTTGTGTCCCAATACACCAAATACAATGGTAATTTGTATATGTGCACTAGTTTGGCAAAGAGATGGTGATACAAGTGTAGTATGGATGGTAGAAATATTTTTTTATAATCTGAATAAATAAAAACAGCAAGGTAGCAATTCATAAATCGTAGCACAAACGATATTGCAATGCTTGGAAATGAGCCCTAGGGTCCGTACATTCGCTAGTGCAATCTCTCAACAATGCTAATATAATTGGATCACATAACAATCCCTAAACTTGCGATAAAGAATCACTCCGAATTTACTAGGTAGCAGAGGACATAAGAACAAATTGTTTGTAGGGTACGAAACTACCTAAAAGTTACTCTTTCCTATCAATCTTTCCAAGAGTTCGTACTAAAATAACAAGTTATCCTTTCCGATCGATCTATCCAAGAGTTTGTACTAAAATAACACCATCAAAAATTCAGATTCATAATACTTAATCCAACACAAAGAACCAAAAGAGTGCCCCAAGATTTCTACTAGAGAAACAAAGACGAGAACATGCATCAACCCCAATGCATAGATTACCCCAATGTCACCTCAGAAATCCACAAATTGAGTGCCAAAATATACATCAAGTGAATCAATATGATACCCCATTGTCACCACGGGTATTCATAGCAAGACATAAATCAAGTGCTCTCAAATCCATGAAAGTATTCAATCCGATAAAACGAAATCTCAAAGGGAAAACTCAATTCATCACAACAAGATAGAGAGGTAGAAACACCATATGATCCAACTACATTAACAAAGACCGCGATACATCAAGATCGTTCCATCTCAAGAACACGAGAGAGAGAGAGAGAGAGAGATTAAACACATAGCTACTAGTACAAACCCTCAGCCCCGAGGGTGGACCACTCCCTCCTCATCATGGTGGCCATAGGGATGATGAAGATGGCCTCCGGTGATGATCTCCCCCTCTCGCAGGGTGCCGAAACTTACTCCCAACTGGTTTTTCATGGCTACAGAGGCTTGCGGAGGTGGAACTTCCGATCTAGGGTTATTTCTAGGGGTTTCGGTATTTATAGGATTTTTGGGCATTGGAATCACGCCAAGATGGGCCACAAGGTGCCTACTACCCACCAGGGCGTGCCTCGGGGGCTGGCGTCACCTGGTGCCTAGTGGGCCCCACGGGCCTCCCCTCGTGTGCTTTCTTGACTCTGTGGATGTCTTCTGGGTAGAAACAAATCTCCAAAAATGTTTCTTGACATTTGGACTCCGTTCGATATTAATTTTCTATGAAGTAAAAACAAGCAAAAAACAACAACTGGCACTGGGCACTATGTTGATAGGTTAGTCCCAAAAAATGATATAAAATTGATGAAAATGATTGTGAAATATCCAAGAATGATAATATAACATCATGGAACAATAAAAAAATTATAGATACGTTGGAAGTGTATCAGCATGCAAGTAGTATTTTGATTTTTGATAAAACTAATAAAACTTTGCAATAAGTATATGAGTTCTTTATGACTAATGTGATACCATGGACATACACAATCTCACCTCCGCATATTTGTTAGCCTATTCAGTATAGTGCATTACCCATTCTGACCTCGAGGATCGGTGCTACTTTCATCGGTGCATCCAAACCCCATGACATGACACGCTGTGTTGCACATAAGCCTCATTGTATGTGCAACAACCTGGAACCAATGATCAAGAAGATTTCCTTTTTATTCTGTTGTCACCGTATGATTTATTTGGTTGTCGCATTCATCATCGCATCATCTGCATCATCCACATTGCATCGGCACTCCATTGTCATCATTTTTTTCGAAAGTTGCATCCGTTTGTAGATGTCGGTTCTCTCTGTTCTCGTCGTTGACCATTTCGTGACCAACGACACACGCACACGCCCGCGACATTGTTAAAATATTGTTTTTAAATGTGTGTAATAAACTTTCTCGGATTGGGTTGAAAGTTGGCATGCAGTCTTATTATCATGTAGGTAGACCACGTGCCAAATTACTCGCAATCGAAGGTCATTTGATACCCTAATAGATAAACCTATAGCGACACTATAGCCGATCAAACGTCGGACTTTTCGGTGATTAAAAACTTGTGATGGGCCACAAACCTCCCTCTCTTCTCAGCCCAACCCCTCCTACATAGCTCACTGACCCCATGCTCGCGTAACTACGCGATCGGAGCCGTGTGATTGCGATCGGAGGGTCCAAAAACGGACAAAACTGCTACGCTAGACCTCCCTACTATAACTAGATGCCCTCCCTGCCTATTTTGGACTAAGCCTAATCCTAGCCTCAATTTCAGCATTGAACCAACAGCCAGCCGCCACCCATTCGCATGTCTCCTCTCACCTCCCGTGCGGGCCCTGGAAGCCCATCCGGGCCCGATCTCGCGTTGCCGCCGTTCTCGAGCGCAAGATCGGGAGGAGATCCCGATCAAGCACCGCCTCCTCCTGGTCTCGCCATGACCCAGCCATCCGAGCCGCCACCACACTTGGCCGCACCGTCGGACCACGTCGCCCTGCTCCGCTGCTTGCCGCCGCACCTACAAGCGACCACCGAGCCCCTCCCGTGCCGGCAAGCCGAAGCCGCTGCTACCATGGCACCTCCCTGCGTTCGAGCACCGCCCCAAGAGCCTCCACGCCTCGCTGTCATTTCTCTAAGCACCGTCGGCCACCTCCTCACCGTATGCGGCCTCCTCCCCTCCCTGATGCGCTCCTGGCCTTGCCCCGTCATCAGCGTTGTCCGTCACTTCCCTAGCCATGCCTCGCTCACGAGGACAACCATGCACTCGCCCCCCCTCGCTCGCCTCCGCATGCGCATCGCGTGCCGATTGGCCAAGCCAGGCCCAACATCGCCATGCCCAGCTCTCACTTCGACCAAGTCCCAGCGCCGCTCCAAGGCCCAGCCCCGCACCGACTGGCCCAATTGGCCATGTTGAGCAAGCCAGCCCCCTCTCTTTTATGTGACACCCAGTGCGTCGCATAGCTATGTGATACGTCTCCGTTGTATCTACATTTACAAACTCTTTTGCCCTTGTTTTGGACTCTAATTTGCATGATTTGAATGGAACTAACCCGGACTAACGCTGTTTTCAGCAGAATTGCCATGGTGTTGTTTTTGTGCAGAAATAAAAGTTCTCGGAATGACCTGGAAATTTACGAGGATTTTTTGTGGAATATATAAAAAATACTAGCGCAAGAATCAACTGGAGGAGTGGAGCGAGGAGCCCACAAGCCCACAAGGCGCGGCCCCCCTGGCCGCGCCTAGCAGGCTTGTGGGGCCCTCAGGGCTCCGCCGCCTCCAAATCCAGCTCTATTTAGTCCCTTTCGTCCGGAAAAAAAAAATCAAGGAGAAGAGTTCATTGCGTTTTATGATACGGAGGCGCCGCCACCAACTGTTCTTCCTCTGGAGGGCAGATTTGGAGTCCGTTCTGGGCTCCAGAGAGGGGAGATCGTCGCCATCGTCATCACCAACCTTCCTTCATCGCCAATTCCATGATGGTCTTCATCGTTCGTGAGTAATCTCATCATAGGCTTGCTCGACGGTGATGGGTTGGATGAGAGCTACCATGTAATCGAGTTAGTTTTGATGGTGATTGATCCCTAGTATCCACTATGTTCTGAGATTGATGTTGCTACTACTTTGCCATGCTTAATGCTTGTCACTAGGGCCCGAGTGCCATGATTTCAGATCTGAACCTATTATGTTATCATCAATATATGTGTGTTCTTAATCCTATCTTGCAAGTTGTAGTCACCTACAATGTGTTATGACCCGGCAACCCCAGAGTGACAATAGCCGGAACCACTCCCGGAGATGACCATAGTATGAGGAGTTCATGTATTCACTAAGTGCTAATGCTTTGTTCCGATTCTCTATTAAAAGGAGAAACTTAATATCCCATAGTTTCCATTAGGACCCCGCTGCCACGGGAGGGATGGACAATAGATGTCATGCAAGTTCTTTTCCCTAAGCACGTATGACTATATACGGAATGCATGCCTACATTACATTGACGAACTGGAGCTAGTTACATATCTCCCCATGTTATAACTGTTGCATGATGAATGTCAACCAGCATAATTATCCATCATCGATCCAATGCCTACGAGTTTTTCCTACTGGTCCTTTTTACACTACTTTCCCGCTACTAATGTCACTGCTGCTACTGTTACCGCTACTGATGTCACTGCTGCTACTGTTACCATTGCTACTGTTGCTATCACACTACCTTGCTACTGTTACTTTGTTGCAGATACTAATTCTTTTAGGTGTGATTGAATTGACAACTCAACTGCTAATACTCGAGAATATTATTTGGCTTCCCCTTGTGTCGAATCAACAAATTTGGGTTGAATACTCTACCCTCGAAAACTGTTGCGATCCCCTATACTTGTGGGTTATCAAGACTATTTTCTGGCGCCGTTGCCGGGGAGGCATAGCTCTATTCTCTGTGTCACTTGGGATTTACGTCTGCTGATCACTATGAGGAATCAGAGAGATCCAAAAACTAAAGTCTTTCCCTCAACTACGAGGACAGGTAAGGAACTGCCATCTAGCTCTCCACTTGATCCACCTTCAGTTATGAGTAAGTTTGCGACACCACCTCATGCTAGAAATTTTGATGTGTCGCCTGTTCTTGATGATGCTACTTCTGCTATCCATGATGCTTGTGATGATGCTTTGCTTGATACTTCTTTGCCACTAGGTGCATTCCTTGATGCACAAATTGCTAGAGTTGCTGCTGAATGTGATGATACTTTTGAAACTGCTGAGATAATTGAAGTAGAACCTGCTATTTCACCTGTTAGAACTAGATCTCCTAGATATGAATTGACTAATATACCTGAGGGTTATGTTATGGAGGGAGAGATAGCTGCGGACTTTCTTGCTTGTAAGGATAGCTATGATGTTGAGAATTTACTACGCAAGTGGAAAGAAAAATCTTTGAACTCTAGGATGAAATACGACCCGAAGTTTGCTACTTCGCCTATCTTTGTGACCGATAATGATTATGAATTCTCTGTCGACCCTGAGTTAATCACTTTGGTCGAATCTGATCCTTTTCATGGTTGTGAGTGTGAAACGGTTGTAGCACATCTTACTAAGATGCAGGATATAGCCACCCTATTCACAAGTGAGGAAAAGATCCGCCACTACCATATCCTTAAGTTGTTTCCTTTCTCGCTAAAGGATGATGCTAAGACTTGGTTCACTTCCCTTGCTTCTGGTTGTGTGCGTAGTCCCCAGGATATGATCTACTACTTCGCTGAGAAATATTTTCCTGCCCATAAGAAGCAAGCTGCCTTGCAGGAAATATATAACTTTGTGCAAGTTGAAGAAGAGAGTCTCCCACAAGCTTCGGGAGGCTTGTCCAACTAGTGAATGATTTGCCTGATCACCCTCTTGAGAAGAATGAAATACTTGATATCTTCTATAATGGACTAACATATGCTTCTAGGGACCACCTAGATAGTTGTGCCGGTTGTGTTTTCAGGGAACGAACTGTGGAACAAGCTGAGATTCTATTGAATAATATCTTGTGGAATGAGAATGCTTGGACTATTCCCGAACCACCTCCGAAGCCAACTCCGAAGAAAATAGGTATTCTATTCCTTAGTCCAGAAGATATCCAAGAAGCTAAGAAATCTATGAAAGAGAAAGGCATTAAATCTGAAGATGTCAAAAATCTACCACCTATCGAAGAGATCCATGGTCTTGATAACCCGACACAGGTAGTAGAGGTAAATTCTCTTCGTAGATTCAATGAGAGTGATATTCCTTTTGATAAACCTGCTAGCTTATGCTTGGATGAATTTGATAACTTTGTTGCCAAACAACAGAGTTTCAATGATTAAGTTAGCAGACAATTGGAACAGAATGCTCGCATGCTTAGTCATTTAAGTGCTTGTGTGGATAGAAATGTCAAGGATCTTAAGCTTCTGACTAAACAGGCCTCTATGGTCACCACTCAGGTAGAACAAGTACTTAAAGCTCAAAATTACTTGCTCAATGAGTTGAACGACAACTTGGTTAGAGTCGTCACTAGAGGCGGTAGAATGACCCAGGAACCTTTGTATCCTGAGGGTCATCCTAAGAGAATTGAACAATATTCTCAAGGAGTTAGCACTAATGCACCTAGTCATCCTAGGAAGAAAAAGAAAGATGATAGGAACTTGCATGCTAGCAACCCTGATGTTGTTACACCCTAGAATCCAAACGATGTCTCTGTTTCTGATGCCGAAACACAATGTGGTGATGAACATGAGCCTAGTGATAATATCGATGGTGGTGTTCATGATGATGCTCAACCTAGCAGTGATAAGGATGTGGAGATTGAACCTGTTGATCTTGATAACCCACAACCTAAGAATAGGAGATATGATAAGAATGACTTCATTGCTAGGAAGCATGGTAAAGAAAGGGCACCATGGGTTCAGAAATCCATGCCCTTTCCTCCCAAACCATCCAAGAAAATGGATGATGAGGATTTTGAGCGATTTGTTGAAATGATTAGACCTGTCTTTCTGCAAATGCGTTTGACAGATATGCTCAAAATGTCTCCTTATGCTAAGTACATGAAGGATATTGTGACTAATAAGAGGAGGATACCTGAGGTTGAGATTTCCACCATGCTCGTTAATTACGCCTTCAAGGGTGGAATTCCTAGGTGATCCCGGAGTGCCCACTATACCTTGCTCCATTAAAGGCAATTTGTTAGAACTGCTTTATGCGACCTTGGAGCCGGTGTTAGTGTTATGCCTCTCTCTCTCTTTATCGTAGACTTGAATTGGACAAGTTGACACCCACTGAAATCTCTCTACAAATGGCCGACAAATCAACTGCTTTCCCTATCGGCATTTGCGAGGATGTGCCTGTTGTGGTTGCTAACGTTACTATCTTAACGGACTTTGTTATTCTGGATATTCCCGAGGACGATGCCATGGCGGTCATCCTTGGAAGACCCTTTTTAAACACTACAGGGTCTGTTATTGATTGCAACAAAGGCAATGTCCCTTTCCATGTCAATGGTAATGAGCATACGGTGCACGTTCCAAAGAAACAATATTGAGTACATTGCATCAATGCTATTGAAAAAACTTCATCGATTCTTATTGCGAGCTTTGAATGCCCTATACCTACTATTAAGATGAAGTATGATTTTCTTGTCGGGGATATGCACATCCCCATTGAGGTAACCTAGTGACTATTCGAAAATTCTCTATTTTTTATGCGATTCAAAAAAGTTTGTCAAGGAGACTTGATCAGCCTCATTGACAGATTTCTTTTGATGACCATGGGATGGATGAATCGAGGAGTAACAACCCTCTGTTCCAAACCTTTACCTTTGGTTGCTTAGAAGAAAAATGATAGATTTAGCTTTAGTTTTTCCTGTTTTCTGCTTTTTGCGTCCCGTACAAAAGTGTCCCGAAAATAAAAGTTCTTCAAATGCCCTGAAAATAAAGTATGATTTTTCTGGAATTTTTGAAAAATTATGAGACGGAGAGTGCTACTGCAACAAAAGACCTTCCAATGGCGCTAGAAACACGTGCTGGCGGGAGACAGTTCTTGTCTTGATACTCCTCAGCAACGGCACCAGGAATCCTTCTACTACGGCTACGCCTTTAGGGACTTCCTAGGCAAATATGCAAAGGATTTCTCCGTGGCCTTGGAGCCTTGCGTTGGTGTTCCCTCGAAGCGGAAAGGGTGATGTAGCACAGCGGTGATAAGTATTTCCCTCAGTTTTGAGAACCAAGGTATCGATCCAGTGAAGCAGTATCACAAGTACCTGCACAAACACAAAAAGCTTGGTCCCAACGCTATGAAGAGGTTGTCAATCCCTTATAGATTGTTTGCCAAGTGAGAACTGAAAGCAACAAAGTAAAAAAGCAAAGTAAAAGCGAAAGTGGAAACGATAGGTGTGACTAGACCCAGGGGCCGTAATGTTCACTAGTGGCTTCTCTCATGAAAGCAAGTAGACGGTGGGTGAACAAATTACTGTCGAGCAATTGATAGAACTGCGCAAAGTCGTGACGTCATCTATGGCAATGATTATATCTATAGGCATCACGTCCAAAACAAGTAGACTGATACTTTTTGTATCTACTACTATTACTCCACACGTCGACCGCTATCCAGCATGCATCTAGTGTATTAAGTCCAAAAGAACAGAGTAACGCCTTAAGCAAGATGACATGATGTAGATGGACAATCTCATATCTACGACAAAGCCCACCTTGTTACCCTTGATGGAAACTACACGATGTGTGCCTTGTGGCCCCTACTGTCACTCGGAAAGGTCACCACACGGTAAGAACCCAAAATCAAGCACTTCTCCCATTGCAAGAATCATAGATCTAGTTGGCTAAACAAAATCCAAGACTCAGCAAGACTTACAAGGATATCAAATCATGCATATAAGAAATCAGCAAAGACTCAAATATATATCATAGATAATCTAATCACAAATCCACAATTCATCGGATCTCGACAAACACACCGCCAAAGAGCATTACATCGGATAGATCTCCATGAAGATCATGGAGAACTTTGTATTGAAGATCCAAGAGAGAGAAGAAGCCATCTAGCTACTAACTACGGACCCGTAGGTCTGAAGTGAACTACCCACGAGTCATTGGAGGGGCGATGATGTTGATGCAAAAGCCCTCCATCTCCAAAGTCCCTTCCGGCAGGGCACTAGGAAGGGTCTCCAGATGAGATCTCATGAAAACGGAAGCTTGCGGCGGCGGAAAAGTGTTTTCGTGGATTCCCTGATTTTTTTTTCTGTATTTTAGGGAATATATAGGCGAAGGAGCTAGGTCAGGGGGGCGCCAAGGAGGCCACAAGCCTGCTAGCCGCCGCCCCCTGGTGGCGGCTACAGGGCTTGTGGGCCCCCTGTAGCTCTCCTGGCTTGGCCCTCAATCCCCTTGATATTCTTCTGTTCGGGAAAAATTTATTTCAGGGATTTTATTCCGTTTGGACTCTGTTCCAAAATCAGATCTGAAAAGAGCCAAAAACACAGAAAAAACAGGAACTCGCACTTGGCACAGAATTAATAAGTTAGTCCCAAAAAAGATATAAAAGGTACATAAAACATCCAAAGATGACAAGATAACAACATGAAACCATAAAAAATTATAGATACGTTTGAGACGTATCAAGCATCCCCAAGCTTAACTCCTGCTCGTCCTAGAGTAGGGAAGTGATAAAGAATGAATTTTTGATGCTTTCATGCTACCTAGCATAGATGTCCTTTGTAACTCCTCTTATGTGACGTGAATGTTCAGATCCATTAGATTCAAAACAATAGTTTGCTATTGACGTGGAAACAATAATACTTCAAGCAAACCAGCAAGGTAATCATGAACTTTCAAAATAACAAGGCCAAAGGAAAGTTATCCCTACAAAAGCATATAGTCTGGCTATGCTTTATCATCATTGCACAACGAATTTAAATCATGCACAACCCCGGTATTGGCCAAGTAATTGTTTTCACACCTTTACTTTATCAAACCTTTTCACCTCTCACGCAATACATGAGCGTGAGCCATGGTTTTAGCACTATAAGTGGTGTGGAGTGTGGTGGAGGTTGCAAGAGAAACAAGGAGAAGATGATCACATTAACTAGGCATATCAATGAGCTGTGGAGATGCTCATCAAGAGATATCAATGTGAATGAGTAGGGATTGCCATACAAATGATTAAGAAGACCTCGATGACGCCTAGAGTGGGAGTGAATAGGCTATTTAAAAACTTCTTCGGATTTGGCTTGAACCTAATGCGGAAATAAACTAAGAGGGTACTTGTCAAGCACAAATCCTAAATGCACTAGGCACTGCAACGTGTATCAACAACACGATCTACCAAGATGGACACAATACAGTTACTGACAAGCACAAGTAAGTTACACAAACTTACTTGAGCTATATCACACGACAAGTAGGTGAACAACACAAGATACTAGATCACACTATATCAACACAATAAATCAAGGGCTGCAAGTATGAACATGTGAATATAGAGGGTATGCTTGAATGACTAATCTTGTACAAGAAATAGCCAACACAATATAATGAGCACAACCAATATGCAATGTATGTATGCTCAAATAACACAAGTTAACCACAAGTGAGGATTTAGGGTTAAGGATAACCAAGGTCACTTAGACGAAGATGTATCCCGATGTTCACTTCCTTCGAGGGAAGCTAGTCACCGTTAGAGAGGTGGATGTTACCACGAAGGCACACCAACGCCACGAAGGCTCACCCTATTCTCCCTTTGAGATAACACCACGAAGGCGTTTCTCAACCACTAGTGTAAGCCTTTGAGGTGGCTTCCAAACCCTTACAAACTTTTCCGGGGGAAATCACACGAATTGATTCCTCTCCGAAGAACTCCTACCGCCTAGGAGTCTCTAATCTCCAAGAGTAACAAGATCACGGGGAATGCTCAAAACTTGCTCAAATCACAAATAGCTTGGGTTGAGAGAAGGAGAGGGAGACGATCTATCTTTTGATTGGAACAACTCTCAAAGGGGCTCACAAATGCTCTTGGGATCTAAGATTTGGAGTGAGCAAATGTGTGTGAGGTGGAAATGTGTTCTTATGAGGATAAGGCTGTGTTGGGAAATCCTTTCACGAAGTGGGAGGGGGGTATTTATAGTGGGGAGAGAAATACAGCCATTGGGGATACTTTAAGTCACACAGGGTCCGAACGTCCGACAGTTGTCGGAACTCCGGGCGTCCGCGAGGGGTCGAACGTCCGACATGGGTCGGTCGTCCGAGGCCTGTAGATACGACTGGAACTATTTTGAATTACATAGCAACCGGACGTCCGGAGAGGACCGGAAATCCGAGTTATACAACTCAACTTCTACTGGTGGTAGGTTCCGGATTTCCGACGGGGGTCGGACGTCCGGCCCTCGGACATCCGGAGGGAGCCGGAAATCCGAGTTATAGAGCTCATGTTCTTCTGGTGCAGGGCTCCGGATTTCCGAAGCCTGTCGGTCGTCCGAGCCTTTACCGACCGTCGGACGTCCGGAGGGAGCCGGAAGTCCAAGTTATATGGCTCAAGTTTCTCTGGTGCATAGTTCCGGAATTCCGAAGCTGGTCGGCTATCCGGGCCTCGGACGTCCAGAGAGAGCCGGAAGTCCGAGTTATATGGCTCTGATTTCTCTGGTATAGGATTCCGGATTTCCGAAGCTGTCGGTCGTCCGGCCCTCGGACGTCCGGAGGAGGCCGGATGTCCGAGGCACTGGTTCTGTTTTCAGATAACAGCAGAGCAGTGGAGATGTGGTCTGAACAGAAAGTGAAGATGTAGTTTGAGCAAGTTCATCGCAAAACCTGTGATCCCATCTTAATAGTGCGGGATCCCTAAGGACTCAAGAATCAGAAAAGAGTACTGATGATCCATACTTGAGTGTATACTTTTATTCGCTGATCATTACTCCGCACCACTAACGTCAAAGGAACTAATACCTTTGAGTTAGCCCTTTCACCTCAGCTTGCTGTTGTTGTTCCTTCTTGGCTCAAGTAGAAAGCAAGACATGATGAAGCCTTCAAGTAGCTTTCGCATACATAATGCGGAAAGCCTAGCTTATGTATTCATCTTCATTTGTCCACCATGTGAACATCCACAAGAATCAAGCATGAAGTTCTCAAGAATGCTTATCTTGATCTTGTCATGTCCACCATGTGAACATCCACAAGAATCAAGCATGTAGTGCTCAGGAATGCTTATCTTGATCTTGTCCTTGTTAGCACATGAGGTTGTCCTTATCAGCACATGATTATTGACAATAGTTTCAATGATATATTCGTGCTGATCCGCTTGAACTTGCACACCACAATCTTGATGACGATCACCACTTGACGTCATCCTTCATGGGTTGTATGAGATCTTCCTTTTGACGCAAGCCCAATGGAAGCACACCTAACCCCCACATAGGAGTCTCACAAAGACCATGGGTTAGTACACAAACACGTAATGGACAATTCTTACCATACCATGGGATCACTTGATCCCTCTCGGTACATCTTGTACGCTTTGTGTGTTGATCATCTTGATTTACTCTTTGTCTGAGATCTTGATCAACCTAGTGTTTCTATGACCATTCTTTGGATAATACCTTGAATAACATCTTGGTCATCATATAAACTCCTTGAACCCAACAGATGGACTTCAAGAAGTGCCTATGGACAAATCCTATAAATATAACTTAAGGCAACCATTAGTCCATAGGAATTGTCATCAATTACCAAAACCACATATGGAGATATATGCTCTAACAATCTCCCTCATTGGTAATTGAAGACAACCACTTCAAGAGACTTTATATAAGGAGATAAGCATAACCAAGCGCACACATACAAGGTAATAATGCATGTGTGCAAGATGTAAATGCTTACGCAATAAAAGCAAAGCCCTCTAAACATATCCAAAGTAAACTCTCTAAACTTCTCCCCCATTGGCATCGATTGCCAAAATGGACGAAAAGTTTAGAAAGCCAATATAGTAGGTGGTCCTCCAAAAAGTGTGTACTTCTCAGCAAATGAGTGCAAAAAAAATACACAAATACAATGATAAGTAGTTGGAGGAAAACAGACTATATTGAGGACCCAAAGGTTGCAAATAAAAGGATCATATGCCACAAAGACATACAAAAATAGAGGCAAGCAATCACAAGATTCCTGATGGAACAAACAATCATATGGTCCTTCGAACCACATGAATAGAAGATATTATGATAAAGGCAACAGAGTGTTTTATCAAGAAAACTAGAGAAGCTCCCCATGATTTGTGCACTAATACGAGATTTTTGTATTTGATACAGGTGCACAAAATAGGATTGTTGCTCCCCCAAAATTAACAAAAACACACAACGAGTGCAAGAAGATAGATGAGACAATAAGCATATCGATTGCACAAAGCAAACGGTTGAGCAACATGTAATAGAAGCAACTTAAGAATAGGCTCAAACAAAGTAATGTGTATGAGTCTTGGCAAAGAACTTGAGAAGACTAAGATAAGGATGAGCATTACTCATCAACATAGTCTTGATGAAATGAGATATAAAGTGCAAGACATATCATTCCCACACACACATACTAGAAAATGGGTTCACAAGCTTACTAATAAACAAAATAAGAACCAACGCTTGTGACAACCCATTGTGAAGATAGGAAGTAAGAACCTTGTCAAGAGGAGGGATACTAATTGAAAATGGCAAAACCCTCATCAAGACATGTATGAGGAAAAATAATCTTGATGGCCAAAAAGTGCATCAAGATGTAGGAAAATAAGATACGCACTCAAAACAAATTCTTTCACGAAGCCACCAAAAACTGAAGAAAGGAAATGTAACGATGGACGTGAAAGAAAAGAGGATATCAATTAGAGATGTAACTTCTCTCATGTGTAAAAGATTCTAAGTAGAAGACAATCATGATGATATTTATCCACAAAGAAGGATATACACACAAAATGGTTACAAGAAGGAACAAACTAGATATCCAAAAGGAAGTCATGAATATATCAATGAGATCTTTTGCTTGGAAGCATAGCACATGGCCTAATATTTTCTTATTGTATAATATGAACTTCCGACATACGAACATCAAAGACATCCCAACTAGTAGTAAGACATCATCGTTCGAATGCTTTGAGAAAGCAAACAAGTACTACAAGAACGAATAAAGAGATTCATGCCATGATGCAACGTGGAAAAGAAAAGACAGGTTGGGTCCTTTGCAAGAAAAGAATGCATGAAGTGGATACTTGTTACCGAGACAACATTGGATTGATGTAGTAGAGTGTTGTTCTTTGATCATCCTAACTTGGCTCCAATAATCACATGGTCTCAACATCTTCCTTATAGGTGAGCCGAGCATCCAATGCATCTCCAGTTGTTCCTGGAACAGCAAAACAAACAAAATGGTGCCCAAACTCATTGGGACCAAAGAGTTAGAAAACCAGCAATACATAGGAAAAAATCCACACACATATGTGCATATAGATATGAATTTGAATTTCATGCACACTTTAGCCAATTTACGACAGGGTGGAGCTTCCCTTATATATTGGGTCAAAGGAGGAAAGCAAGCAAAAGAAGTTGTATATAGTAGCTAGATACGCATGCTCAAGACTCTCAAGAATCAACTCAACACAAAGTTGATAAGTCACCAAAAGACAAGGTATCAAGTGATAATAAGATCCTAAAACAAAAGAACTATCACTTGAAGGATATCAATTAAAAGATACCTCAAGGAATGAGATATCCATTGACACATGCCAAATAGAAGGCAACAAGAAACCAATTGAAGGAAAACAAACACGAAGTATCTAGTTTCCAAGAGAGAGCTAGGTTCCAACAAACAAAGCCCTCTACAAATTTTCATGATGGCACAAAGCATCATAAAGAGCAAGACTTGCCTCCCATCAACACACACTTGATGGGGATCAAATGATTTTATGATGGGTGAATAAAGAGAGTGTTTTAAAGAGAATAGGATAGCTCCCCCAAGGGATGTGCATTATATAGAACTTGCATTTGAATACAAAACGCACACGATGGGATCATCACTTTCTCTATATCTATAAAAACACTAGACATGTTAAAAATAGATTCATAAGAGGCAAGGAAGACAAACGAAACACAAAATCCAATGTAAAGATGATTAGCAATTCCAATCACATGATCGAATACCAATTGTCAAGGACAAGAAGTATTTTTTAAATGATACTCATTGGTAGATCACAAATATATCCAAGATCATCTTTACCCATAAAAAGCAAGCAAATGACACTTGTAGAGCTAACATGCCACCTAGGAACAAGATAATTTACAATATCAACACTAAGTGGCAATACGTCAAATGTACACATTTTCTAGGTTTGTAATATGCACATAGCATATTACTCCCCCATAATGTGATAAACCAATAACATTAACAAGTGGCAAATTAAAACCAACAAGAGATACTTAATGGACCATATAGAATTTGAATTTCTCATGAGTAAGACATACCACATAGACACTAGATAATCTTGAAGCATCAAAACTAAGTGGTATTCCCCATGTATACACATTTATAGGATTGTGAGGTGTGCAAAGCACATCACTCCCCCACAATGGGATAGTCCATTAATCTCTCACAAGAGCTAACAAAAATACAGACAAGATGCAAATAGGCTCAATACAAGACTCACATGTACATGATGTGCAAACCAACATACACATACTCGATTACTCAAGATAAGCAAGTTGGAAGCACAACATATACAAACGCATGCAAGGTACAAAACCACAACATGCAAAGGGGCAAGCACCTAACAATGTAAACAGTTTAAGTATAAGTTACCGCAAGGAGGCACATTGGATATAAGATAGAAACTCGATAATCCAAATGACTTGGCTTGAGATAATATGAATGATGAAGACCCCTTAATTCTTCATTATGTATCCAAGTCTCTAATGTCCTCCAAAGTCACCTATTGATCAAGTTTGAGCTTGTCGGTCCCCAACTACGTTGGGTCCTAAGAGGTTAATCACAATAGGCTTGGCAACCCAAATGGTTCTTTTCTTGACACCATCTTGAGTACCAACAAACTTGGCAAACACATTGCCAACCTTATCCTTCCCAAGGGAATAGATATCATCAATAGTGATTGGATTGGATAAGTTACCTCTTGTGCAAGACGAAGCGACATGACCCTTCTCACGACATAAGTAGCAACATCTACCCTTTGCTTTCTTCCCAGTTGATTTCTCACCTCGGGGAGTATTGGCTTGGGTCTTATTGGGAAGAGGCCTTCCTTCAACTTGTAGTTGAATATGTGATTGAGTTTGTGGCCGCTTCCCTTGTTGCTTGTGACTTTGAGACTTCGTCTTCAGAGGGCAAGATCTAACATGGTGCCCTTTAACTTTGCACTTGAAGCAAATGATTTTGGCCGAATTCTTGAATTGTTCTAGGCCCCTCTTGTTCTTGTTTGAGTTTACTCCAAACTCATTTTTGTCATTCGGAGATGTTTGCTCACACAGGACGTTGTTGAGTGTGGGCATCCCTTCATGACACTATTCCAAGTCTTTCTTCAAAGAAGTGACTTGGGCCTTGAGCTCTTTGATTTCCTCTGCACGGTTAGTATCAATGCAAGTACTAGAGGAAGTGTAAGCTTCCATGTTAGAGCAACAAGGCAAGGAAAGTAATTCATCACACGAGGTAGCAACATTATGAGTAGACGAATTACGAGGACTAGCACATGGAAATATAGTACTTTGACTAGAATTAGTGCCATTGTCCACATGAGGCTCGCTTGATGTTACCTTGGTGATGATAGCCTCATGAGCTAACTTTTGCACATTATGGGATGTTAGAAGATCGGCATGAGAGCTTGTGAGCATTACATGGTTTTCTTCCAACTTCCCATAATTTCTAGTTAGTAAATCAAGTTGAGCACGTAGCTCAACATTCTCCTTCAATGTTGATACTTCAAATAAGGTAGAGTTAGATGTACAAGTATCATCTACAATATGAGAGGAGTAAGTAGCAAATAGAAACTTCTCATGAGTAGATTGAAGCTCCTCATAGATCTTAGAGGTTTGGATGAGCTCTCCCTTGAAATTATTGCATTCAAGGAGAAGGACCTCAAAATCCTTTTTAAGTTTATCATGAGCAACTTCAATCTCTCCTTTTGAAGATCTTATGTCTCTACATGCTTGATGACTCTTCTCAAGTTCATGTTCAAGTTCTTCACTTTTAGCTTGTTCATGATTAAGTGAATCATTACAATTTTCAAAGTAAGCAAGAACATCTTGGAATCTTTGAAGAGCGTTATTTTTAGCTTTATGAAGAATTTTACTGATCACATAGATATTTTCAGTCAAGTCATCATCATCATCCTCATCGCAAATATCATCGTTATTGCACAGGGAAGATGATACCTCATTATTACCTCTTGCCATGAGGCACATGTGAACTGGAGGAGTTGATGATGATTCTTTTGGTGAATCAGATTCTTCATTAGTCAAAAGTACTTCATATTTCTTGATATCTCCTAAATGATTAGTCATAGAGCAACTAGGGAGAAACAAGATATTTTGATCAAAAGGACACAAGGAAGCAGGCATATCACCACAGACATTTGTCAAGGAATATTTAGGTGAAATGAATGACCTATCAGCACAATAATTTACACTATGAGTGGTGCTAGATATGCTCATGTCCATAGAGGCTATGACATTTTCATCAACATATATTTCTTCACTCACCATGTCATTACCTTGTGAGATTGAAGATGCTGAGGTCTGCAAGCAATCGGATATGGAAGTAGTGGTGGACTCTTTAAGATCGAAAAGAGTGAAGAGTTCATGCACCAACTCCTTCATCATAATACCGTCTTCATCAAGATTGGACCCACCATATATATCTTCAAGTTTAGTCCAAACTTCATGAGCTGACTTGCAAGTCGAGATAGACTTAAACACTTCAGGACTTATGGTTCGATGAATGGCAAGAAAGGCCTCACAATCAAGATACATTTCATTAGTAGTTGAAGATGCATCATCCTTTTTGTCGGCAATCCCTACAAGAACAATTCGTAAAGTATTTGGGCCCATGGCCCGAAAGTGATGAAGCATACGAATTCTCCATAGGGTATAATTTGTGCCATCAAAGTCAAAGATGCCATTGTGCACTAATCCAATAGTCGACATCGATACTCTCTAGGTCGTGAAACCTAATTAAAGAGAGACCTAGCTCTGATACCAATTGAGAAGACCTCGATGACGCCTAGAGCGGGGGTGAATAGGCTATTTAAAAACTTCTTCGGATTTGGCTTGAACCTAATGCGGAAATAAACTAAGAGGGTACTTGTCAAGCACAAATCCTAAATGCACTAGGCACTGCAACGTGTATCAACAACACGATCTACCAAGATGGACACAATACAGTTACTGACAAGCACAAGTAAGTTACACAAACTTACTTGAGCTATATCACACGACAAGTAGGTGAACAACACAAGATACTAGATCACACTATATCAACACAATAAATCAAGGGCTGCAAGTATGAACGTGTGAATATATAGGGTATGCTTGAATGATTAATCTTGTACAAGAAATAGCCAACACAATATAATGAGCACAACCAATATGCAATGTATGTATGCTCAAATAACACAAGTAAACCACAAGTGAGGAGTTAGGGTTAAGGATAACCAAGGTCACTTAGACGAAGATGTATCCCGATGTTCACTTCCTTGGAGGGAAGCTAGTCACCGTTAGAGAGGTGGATGTTACCACGAAGGCACACCAACGCCACGAAGGCTCACCCTATTCTCCCATTGAGATAACACCACGAAGGCGTTTCTCAACCACTAGTGGTAAGCCTTTGAGGTGGCTTCCAAACCCTCAAAAACTTTTCCGGGGGAAATCACACGAATTGATTCCTCTCCGAAGAACTCCTACCGCCTAGGAGTCTCCAACCTCCAAGAGTAACAAGATCACGGGGAATGCTCAAAACTTGCTCAAATCACAAATAGCTTGGGTTGAGAGAAGGAGAGGGAGACGATCTATCTTTTGATTGGAACAACTCTCAAAGGGGCTCACAAATGCTCTTGGGATCTAAGATTTGGAGTGAGCAAATGTGTGTGAGGTGGAAATGTGTTCTTATGAGGATAAGGCTGTGTTGGGCAACCCTCTCATGAAGTGGGAGGGGGGTATTTATAGTGGGGAGAGAAATACAGCCGTTGGGGACACTTTAAGTCACACAGGGTCCGGACGTCCGACAGTTGTCGGAAGTCCGGGCGTCCGCGAGGGGTCGGGCGTCCCACAGGGGTCGGTCGTCCGAGGCCTGTAGATACGACTGAAACTATTTTGAATTACACAGCGACCGGACGTCCGGAGAGGACCGGAAATCCGAGTTATACAACTCAACTTCTACTGGTGGTAGGTTTCGGATTTCCGACGGGGGTCGGACGTCCGGCCCTCGGACGTCCGGAGGGAGCCTGAAATCCGAGTTATAGAGCTCATGTTCTTCTGGTGCAGGGCTCCGGATTTCCGAAGCCTGTCGGTTGTTCGAGCCTTGACCGGCCGTCGGACGTCCGGAGGGAGCCGAAAGTCCAAGTTATATGGCTCAAGTTTCTCTGGTGCATAGTTCCGGAATTCCGAAGCTGGTCGGCTATCTGGGCCTCGACGTCCGGAGAGAGCCGGAAGTCCGAGTTATATGGCTCTGATTTCTCTGGTATAGGATTCCGGATTTCCGAAGCTCTCGGTCGTCCGGCCCTCGGACGTCCGGAGGAGGCCGGATGTCCGAGGCACTAGTTCTATTTTCAGATAACAACAGAGCAGTGGAGATGTGGTCTGAACAGAAAGTGAAGATGTAGTTTGAGCAAGTTCATCGCAAAACCTGTGATCCCCTCTTAATAGTGCGGGATCCCTAAGGACTCAAGAATCAGAAAAGAGTACTGATGATCCATACTTGAGTGTATACTTTTATTCGCTGATCATTACTCCGCACCACTAACGTCAAAGGAACTGATACCTTTGAGTTAGCCCTTTCACCTGAGCTTGATGTTGTTGTTCCTTCTTGGCTCAAGTAGACAGCAAGACATGATGACGCCTTCAAGTAGCTTTCCCATATACAATGCGGAAAGCCTAGCTTATGTATTCATCTTCGTTTGTCCACCATGTGAACATCCACAAGAATCAAGCATGAAGTTCTCAAGAATGCTTATCTTGATCTTGTCCTGTCCACCATGTGAACATCCACAAGAATCAAGCATGTAGTGCTCAGGAATGCTTATCTTGATCTTGTCCTTGTTAGCACATGAGGTTGTCCTTATCAGCACATGATTATTGACAATAGTTTCAATGATATATTCGTGCTGATCCACTTGAACTTGCACACCACAATCTTGATGATGATCACCACTTGACATCATCCTTCATGGGTTGTATGAGATCTTCCTTTTGACGCAAGCCCAATGGAAGCACACCTAACCCCCACATAGGAGTCTCACAAAGACCATGGGTTAGTACACAAACACGTAATGGACAATGCTTACCATACCATGGGATCACTTGATCCCTCTCGGTACATCTTGTACGCTTTGTGTGTTGATCATCTTGATTTACTCTTTGTCTGAGATCTTGATCAACCTAGTGTTTCTATGACCATTCTTTGGATAATACGTTGAATAACATCTTGGTCATCATATAAACTCCTTGAACCCAACAGATGGACTTCAAGAAGTGCCTATGGACAAATCCTATAAATATAACTTAAGGTAACCATTAGTCCATAGGAATTGTCATCAATTACCAAAACCACATATGGAGATATATGCTCTAACAATGATGCACTAGAGCTAAGAGTATGTGAAAGCTCTTAAATAAAACTAGTGGGTGTGCATCCAACTTGCTTGCTCACGAAGACCTAAGGTAAATTTGAGGAAGCCTATCATTGGAATATACAAGCCAAGTTATGTAATGAAAATTTCCCACTACCTATATGGTGGTGACAAAATGAGAGATTCTCAATCATGAAGATCATGGTGCTTAATAAGCACAAGTGTGGAAGGATAGTAGCATTGTCCCTTCTCTCTTTTTCTCTCATTTTTTTTTGAATGGGCTCTTTGGCCTCCTTTTTTTTGGTGGGCATCTTTGGCCTCCTTTATTTCCTCACATGGGACAATGCTCCATCAATTATGATGATCACACTTTCAACTCAAAACTTAGAGCAACGATGACTCTATATGGAATGCCTTCGGTAGTGTACCGTGACAATGATCTAGCATGGCATAGACATTAATGGAAACATCGTGCTAGCTATCTTACGATCATGCAATGGCAATGTAGAAGTGGTGGCACATGTCATGGTGCTAGTTGCATGGCAATATATATCGGAATGACTTTGAAACAGCCATAGTAGGTAGGTATGGTGGCTGTTTTGAGGGAGGCTAATGGTGGGTTTTGTGCACCGGCGAAAGTTGCACGGCACTAAGAAGATAGTGATGGTGGAAGGTGAAAGTGCATCTAAACCATGGACTCAACATTAGTCATGAAGAACTCATATACTTGTTGCAAAAGTTTTATTAGTAATCGAAACAAAGCATTGAACGCATACTCCTAGGGGAAGGGTTGGTAGGTATAAACCATCGTGCGATCCCGACCGCCACACAAAGGATGACAATGAAAAGACTTATCATGCTCAGAATTCATCACATAGCGGTTCACCATACATGCATGCTACGGGAATCACTAACTTCAACAAAAGTATTTATCGATCCACAACACCTTACTAGCATACCTTCAATATTACCATAACCACAACTCAAAACTAGTTGAGATGAATCAAACTTCTCTAACTATTCAATGCACATGAAGGTGGAAGTTTTCGTATCCCTTTGGATAACTACCCCTTTTGAGACTACTTTCATAGCATAGATCAAATACCAAGCCGTGCACCGCCGTTCTCTAAAATATATAAGTGAAACACATAGAGCAAAATCAACTAGCTCAAAAGATATAAGTGAAGCACATGTGAGCTGAATTGTCTACCAAAGGATATAACTGAAGCTCGACAAAATCACGGTGAGTGCATGTATCTCTATCTAGGTGTGCAACAAGGATGATTGTGACACAACAAAAATAAAAGACTCCTACGATACAAGACGCTCCAAGCAAAACACATAACATGTGGTGAATAAAAATATAGCCCCAAGTAACGTTACCGATGGATTTGAAGACGAAAGAGGGGATGCCTTCCCGGGGCATCCCCAAGCTTAGGCTTTTACGGCATACTTGAATCTCTTGGGGTGCCTTGGGCATCCCCAATCTTGAGCTCTTGCCACTCTTTATCTCTTTGTCCATAAGAACTTCACCCAAAACTTGAAAACTTCACAACACGAAACTTAAACAGAAACTCGTGATAACATTAGTATAAGAAAGCAAACCACCACTTCCTTAGGTACTGTAGCAAACTTAAATTCTACTTATGTTGATGTTGGGTTACTGTATTTTCAATCTTTCATGGCTAATACCCCTCGATACTATCCATAGTTTCATCAAAATAAGCAACCAACACAACAAAAACAGAATCTGTTAACAGCAGACCAGTCTGTAGCAATATGTATACTTCGTATACTTCTGGTACTTCAAAAATTCTGAAAAATTACGACAGTCTGAAGAATTTGCGTAGAAATCAGCAGCAAACAGAATTAACTCAAAATATCTTATAGAAAAAAATGAAAATTCTTTTCGTGAGCAAAAAGTTTCTTTCTTTTCCAGCATGACCAAACGATCATCCCCAAGACTAATCATAACGGTTTTGCTTGGCACAAACGCAAAAAGAAACACAAAAAACACAATCATAACAGAATTATGAAAGTGTGGAAAACACAAAACATAAAGAAAAAAGGATAGATTCGTTGGGTTTCCTCCCAACAAGCGCTATTGTTTAACGCCCTTAGCTAGGCAAAAGGTGATGGAATCACGTATAGTCATCTTTGGTGCTCAACCCATAAGTAGCCCTCATCATAGATTCATAAGGCAATCTTATTTTCTTTCTAGGAAAATGCTCCATGCCCTTCTTTAAAGGAAATTGAAATCTAATATTCCCTTCCTTCATATCGATGATAGCACCAATAGTCCTTAGGAAAGGTCTACCAAGAATAATGGGACATGAAGGATTGCAATCTATGTCAAGTACAATGAAATCCATGGGTACATAGTTCTTATTTGCAACAATAAGAACATCATCGATCCTTCCCATGGGTTTCTTGACAGTAGAATCCGCAAGATGCAAATTAAGAGAACACTCTTCAATCTCATGAAAACCAAGAATATCACATAAAGACTTTGGAATCGCGGAAACACTAGCACCCAAATCACACAAAGCATTGCACTCATAGTTTTTGATCTTGATTTTGATAGTAGGTTCCCACTCATCATGAAGTTTTCTAGGTATAGAGACTTCTAATTCGAGCTTCTCTTCAAGAGATTTCATCATAGCATCTACGATATGCGCGGTAAAGGCTTTGCTTTGCCTATAAGCATGTGGAGAGTTTGTAATGGATTGCATCAAGGAAACACATTCAAACAAGGAGCAACTATCATAATTGAATTCCTTGAAATCCATAGTGGGAGTTTCATTACTACCCAAATTTTTGATTTCTTCTACTCCACTCTCCACACCTTTATCATCAAGATGGGTAGACTCCGATTGATTGGGGTGTTTTTCAACCAAAGTGGATTCATATCCAGCCCCTTCATCAATAGGTTTGACATGCAAAAACAAAGATTCAAGAGGAATCACACCAAGCACTTTAAGATCTTCGTGATTTGCATCACTAGAACGCACCCTTTTAAACCATTCATGCCTAGCGCGAATTTGGGCGGTTCTTTCTTTGCTCTCATTCATGGAGACATGCATAGCTTTCAAAGTTTCATCCAAGTCGACCTTGGGAGGAGCGCATCTAACTTTCAAAGCATCAATATCACAAGACATCCTATCAACGCTCTTAGCCAAATCGTCTATTTTGAGTAGTTTTTCCTCTATAGACGCATTGAAAATCTTTTGAGAGTTGATGAACTCTTTGATATTACTCTCTAAATCAGAGGGTAATTTGTTGTGATTTCCAGAAGTTTTGTTGTAGGAATTCCCATAATTGTTAGAGGAGTTACTAGGAAAAGGCCTAGGAACATAGTTTCCTCTAAAAGCATTGTTGTTGCCAAGATTGTTCCTACCAACAAAGTTAACGTCCAAACTAGCGTTTCTACTCTCAATCAAGGAAGATAGTGAGATGTCATTAGGATCTAAAGGAGCGTTTCTACTAGAAACCAAATTCATCAACTCGTCCATCTTAGCACTAAGCGAGTTAATTTCTTCTATAGCGTGTACCTTTTTGCTAGCAGGCGACCTTTCAGTGTGCCACTGAGAGTAGTTGGTCATGATGTTGTCTAGGAGTTTTGTAGCGTCTCCTAATGTGATTTCCATGAATGTTCCACCTGAGGTGGAGTCCAAGATATAGCGAGAAGCGAAATTCAAGCCAGCATAAAAGATTTGTATAATCATCCACAAACTCAAGCCATGAGTGGGACAATTTCTAATCATAAGCTTCATCCTCTCCCAACATTGTGCAACGTGTTCATGATCAAGTTGCTTGAAATTCATGATATCATTACGTAAGGATATGATCTTAGCCGGCGGAAAATACTTGGATATGTAAGCATATTTGCACTTATCCCAAGAATCGATACTATTTTTAGGCAAAGAAGAAAACCAAGTTTTTGCGCGATCTCGCAACAAGAAAGGGAAAAGCTTCAACTTAATCACGTCATTATCCACATCTCTTTTCTTTTGCATATCGCAAAGCTCAATGAAGGTATTGAGATGGGATGCGGCATCTTCACTAGGAAGGCCAGAGAATTGCTCTTTCATAACAAGATTCAGCAAAGCTGCGCTGATTTCATACGATTCCGCACTAGTGGCGGGAGCAATCGGAGTACTAATAAAATCATTATTATTGGTACTCGAGAAGTCGCAAAGTTTGGTGTTTTTAGCCATGATGACTTCAACAAACAAACAAGCACACAAGCAAGCAAGAAAACTGGCAAAGGAAAACGGCAAAAAGGCAAAAGGCAAAAGAATATGGCAAAGGAGAAAGGTAAATGAAAACAGCAAATGTGAAGTGGGGGAGAGGAAAACGAGAGGCAACTGGAAAAAAAGTAATTGCAAGAGATGAGTTTGTGAGACCTACTTGTATAGATCTATCCTTCCCCGGCAACGGCGCCAGAAATACTTCTGCTACTGCAACAAAAGACCTTCCAACGACGCCAGAAACACGTGCTGACGGGAGACTGTTCTTGTCTTGATACTCCTCAGCAACGGCACCAGGAATCCTTCTGCTACGGCTACGCCTTTAGGGACTTCCCAGGCAAATATGCAAAGGAATTCCCCGTGGCCTTGGAGCCTTGCGTTGTTGTTCCCTTGAAGCGGAAAGGGTGATGTAGCACAGCGGTGGTAAGTATTTCCCTCAGTTTTGAGAACCAAGGTATCGATCTAGTGAAGGAGTATCACAAGTACCTGCACAAACACAAAAAGCTTGCTCCCAACGTTATGAAGGGGTTGTCAATCCCTTATAGATTGTTTGCCAAGTGAGAACTGCAAGCAACAAAGTAAAAGCAAAAGTGGAAACGATAGGTGTGAATAGACCCGGGGGCCATAGTGTTCACTAGTGGCTTCTCTCATGAAAGCAAGTAGACGGTGGGTGAACAAATTACTGTTGAGCAATTGATAGAACCACGCAAAGTCGTGACGTCATCTATGGCAATGATTATATCTATAGTCATCACGTCCAAAACAAGTAGACCGATACTTTCTGCATCTACTACTATTACTCCACACGTCGACCGCTATCCAGCATGCATCTAGTGTATTAAGTCCAAAAGAATAGAGTAACGCCTTAAGGAAGATGACATGATGTAGATGGACAATCTCATATCTATGACAAAGCCCACCTTGTTACCCTTGATGGCAACTACACGATGTGTGCCTTGCTGCCCCTACTGTCAATGGAAAGGTCACCATACGGTAAGAACCCAAAACCAAGCACTTCTCCCATTGCAAGAATCATAGATCTAGTTGGCCAAACAAAACCCAAGACTTGGAGAGACTTACAAGGATATCAAATCATGCATATAAGAAAGCAGCAAAGACTCAAATATATATCATAGATAATCTGATCACAAATCCACAATTCATCGGATCTCGACAAACACACCGCCAAAGAGGATTACATCGGATAGATCTCCATTAAGATCATGGAGAACCTTGTATTGAAGATCCAAGAGAGAGAAGAAGCCATCTAGCTACTAACTACGGACCGTAGGTCTGAAGTGAACTACTCACGAGTCATTGGAGGGGCGATAATGTTGATGTAGAAGCCCTCCAACTCCAAAGTCCCCTCCAGCAGGGCACCGGGAAGGGTCTCCAGATGAGATCTCGCGGAAACGGAAGCTTGCGGCGGCGGAAAAGTGTTTTCGTGCATTCCCTGGTTTTTTCTGTATTTTAGGGAATATATAGGCGAAGGAGCTAGGTCAGGGGGGTGCCAGGGAGGCCACAAGCCTGCTAGCCGCCGCCCCCTGGTGGCGGCTACAGGGCTGGTGGGTCCCCTGTAGCTCTCCTGGCTTGGCCCTCAAGCCCCTTGATCTTCTTCCGTTCGGGAAAAATTTAATTCGGGGATTCTATTCCGTTTGGACTTCGTTCCAAAATCAGATCTGAAAAGAGCCAAAAACATAGAAAAAACAGGAATTGGCACTTGGCACTGAATTAATAAGTTAGTCCCAAAAAGATATAAAAGGTACATAAAACATCCAAAGATGACAAGATAACAACATGAAACCATCAAAAATTATAGATACGTTTGAGACGTATCAGAGAGCTAGTTAGGGGGATGCACAAGTGGGCCACAAGCCCAGGAGGCGCGGGCACCCCCTGGCCGCGCCTACCAGGCTTGTGGGGCCCACGTGTCCCCCCTCCACTTATTCCAGCTCCCATATCCTTCTCCTACCTCTAAAAAATCGTTCTATAGCTCAAACCCGTGTTCTTGCTCTTCTTCCTGTGATTTTCGATCTCCTTGTGCAAAGCCCCGTTCACCAAACTGTTTTGGGGAAATTGTTCCTTGGTATGTGACTCCTCCATTAGTCCAATTAGTTTTTTGCTCTAGTGCCTTATTCGTTGCGTATTTTTGCTGCCTTGGTGACCCTATTCTTGAGCTTTGCATGCTAATTTTAGCTGGTCCCAAGTAGTTTTGATGTGTGATATGGCCTCTAGGCACTTTTAGGAGTAGTTGCTACGAGTTTAGTTGGGCCTTGTTCACTTCTCCTTAGAGTCAGTAAAAAATTCAGAAAATTTCAGAGAAATAAAAAGGAAAAGATGAGGAGGTTCCTAAGAGGCTCTTCAAGCCGTGACCCCAAGGATGATGAAAATGAGAAGAAGAAACCCAAGTATCCAGTCCCTCGAGTTGCAGAAGTTCGAGCGTGCGAGTGGCCAAGCGATGTGTTCTTACGCGCCGCCGGAATTTTTTAGGACTTTTACTACTTGGTGGAGAACGCAGGCCTTACCGCCTTCGTTGAAGATAAGTGTTCGCAATACCTCCTCCTCACTAATATTTTCGTGCAAAGTTTTCATTTCTATCCGAGGAAGAGTCCTCCCATGGTTGAGTTCAAGTTATATGATATCCCCCAGTGCATGTCACTTCAGGATTTTTGCAATGTTTGCAAATTCCCTTATGTTGGGGATATTCATGAACCTCGTCCACGGGACTTGGAGGCTTATATAGATACTATTGTTGTAGGAGAGGAGAGAGGAGTGTCTTGCACTAGAGCTGCTAGCATACATTTTCCCGTGCTTCGGTACTTCTCATTATTCGTGGGAAAATGTTTGATTGGTCGTGGGAAACCTGGGGCCCTTAGCTCCCCAGATCTTGTGGTTTTGCACGAAGCCCTTTATAATGATAAAACTTATAGCTTGGGCGCTATAGTGGCTCAACGGTTGAACACGAACCGTTCTAAAGGCGTTGTTTATGGAGGTATCTATGCTACTCGTCTTGCTAGACATTTTGAGATACCTATTAGACTGCACGAGGAATAAGAGATTCTTCTTCCTGAGAGATATCTAGATTATGATAGCATGGTTCGCCATGACTTTCTTGATAAAGATATAAATAAGAGGAAGATTTATAACCTGGTATTTAGTCAGGGTACTCGTGAGACTATTACCTTGCCTTCTCATTCTTTGTTCAATCTTCATCTAGGCAGGTACATTATTATGCCCTCGGACATCTGTGCATATTGGGGCATAGCACCACCACAGGCGCCTGTGCCCGAGCTACCAGTCGAGTACCACACGCTAGTTTATCAGTGGGAGCTAGAGGAGATCACCCAGCAGTGGCACCCTCAGTACACTCCGGAGTACCCCGGAACCGGTTATTTCCCTCCTTGGGAGTAGACCAACTTAGGCCAAAAGCCTAAGCTTGGGGGAGTACTTGTTTCTCATCGACTTTATATTCATGCTCACACTTTCACTTTTGTTAGTCAGTGTTCACACTTTGCCATTGTATCATCCATGCTAGTTTATTTCTTTTTCTCGCTTTCTTCTCGTGTGTTTGTCTAGTTTGAGAAAACCCAAAAAGATTTCTTGTTCTTCTTTTGCTTGTTGGGAGCTTTCCCGTGTAAATAGTTTTCTTTTTCTTTGGGTCAAGTAGAAGACCATGGTTACAATGTTTAGTGGCTCTCGCATGCATATCTGTTTATCTGTCAAAGAGCCATATTACTTTGTCTTCTCCTTTGTGTTTTCTTGCAGATTCCAGCTTAGTCCAATGCACGAACACTCTTATTATTGTTCACATCATTCGGTCGTGCAAGTGAAAGGCAATAATGACGATATATGATGAAGTGACTGAGCCTGGAAAAGTTGGTATGAACTCGATCTATTTTGTTTCTGTAAATATGACTAGCTCATCGTTCCTAACTCAGCTTTGTTGAGAGAGAAACATGTTTGCAATGACAACTTAGAGATCATAGTTTCGGTGATTATGATGTAGTATGATAGGATGGTATCCTCCTTTGAATGATTCAAGTGTCTTGACTTGGCGCATGTATACGCATGTAGTTGAAACAAAATCAACATAGCTTCTATGATATTCATGTTTATGGTGATTTATGTCCTACTCATGCCTGCACTCAATGTTGGTTAATCTCAATGCATTTTGATGACTGTTGTCGCTCTCTAGTTGGCCGCTTCCCAGTGTTTTTCTAGCCTTCACTTGTACTAAGCGGGAATACTGCTTGTGCATCCACTTCCATAAACCCAAAGTTGTTCCATATGAGTCCACCATACCTACCTATATGCGGTATCTACCTGTCGTCCCAAGTAAATTTGCATGTGCCACTCTCTAAATCTTCAAGTAATAATCTGTTTTGCATACCCGAACCGCTCATGTGGTGACAAGGGGCGATCAGTATCTTCCATTCTAGGCGTGTTATCCTCGATATGTGTTTATTCACTATCATTCACGAGAAAGGGGTCGGTAATTGGAATGCCCAGTTCCATGCTCAAATTGAAAAGATAATTGCAATCAAAACTCCCCCTGGATTGATGTTGATATGGACGGCACCCGAGTATTCGGCTAGTCGTTGAGTGTGATTGATCGGTGGTGGGGGAGTCAAAACTTTACTTTTCTGTTTGGGAACCGCCTATAGTATGTGTAGCATGGAAGATGGTGAAAACTCTTAGTCACTATGTTGACAATGAAAGCATGCCACCCAAAATTATTATCTCTGTTTTCAAAGCTTGAGCTCTGGCACCTCTGCAAATCAATGCTTCCCTCTGCGAAGGGCCTATCTATTTATGTTTTTGTTGAGTCATCCTCTTCTATAAAAGCACCAGTTAGAGAGCACCTCTGTCATTTTTATGCTTTGCTATTAATTGATATTGAGTATGACTGTGACTGGATCTTCTTTGCCATCAATTATAATGTTCAGTCAGCCCTTGGTCTTTGAAGGTGCTCTGCATTTATGTTTTGCAGTCTCAGAAAGAGCTAGCGAGATACCACCTGTTCATATTGCTTCATGATTGTTTTGATTGAAGTGTTGACGTTTGAAACTTATTATTATTGCTTGCTACTTGATTATGCCATTGATATGAGTTCCTCTTGAGACCTAAATGTCATTGCTTATGTGGTTAGATTATGATCTTGCTGAAAATCTGAATATGAGTTAGACATAATTGCAACAACAAGATCAAACAGAGTTCGTAAAAGTTTTTGTTTTGTCTCTTTCAGTTTGTCAACTGAATTGCTTGAGGACAAGAAAGACTTTAAGCTTGGGGGAGTTGATACGTCTCCGTCGTATCTAATTTTCCAAACTCTTTTTCCCTTGTTTTGGCCTCTAATTTGCATGATTTGAATGGAACTAACCCGGACTAACGCTGCTTTCAGCAGAATTGCCATGGTGTTGTTTTTGCGCAGAAAGAAAAGTTCTCGGAATGACCTGGAAATTTACGAGGATTTTTTGTGGAATATATAAAAAATACTGGCGCAAGAGTCAACCAAAAGACTGGAGCGAGGAGCCCACAAGCCCACAAGGCGCGGGTCCCCCCTGGCCACGCCTAGCAGGCTTGTGGGGCCCTCAGGGCTCCGCCGCCTCCAAATCCAGCTCTATTTAGTCCCTTTCGTCCGGAAAAAAATCAAGGAGAAGAGTTCATCACGTTTTACGATACGGAGGCGCCGCCACCACCTGTTCTTCCTCTAGAGGGCACATCTGGGGTCCGTTCTGGGGTCCGGAGAGGGGAGATCGTCGCCATCGTCATCACCAACCTTCCTTCATCGCCAATTCCATGATGCTCTTCATTGTTCGTGAGTAATCTCATCGTAGGCTTGCTGGACGGTGATGGGTTGGATGAGATCTATCATGTAATCGAGTTAGTTTTGATGGGGATCAATCCCTAGTATCCACTATGTTCTGAGATTGATGTTGCTACTACTTTGCCATGCTTAATGCTTGTCACTATGGCCCGAGTGCCATGATTTCAGATCTAAACCTATTATGTTGTCATCAATATATGTGTGTTCTTGATCGTATCTTGCAAGTTGTAGTCACCTACTATGTGTTATGACCCGGCAACCCCGGAGTGACAATAGCCGGAACCACTCCCGGAGATGACCATAGTATGAAGAGTTCATGTATTCACTAAGTGCTAATGCTTTGTTCCAGTTCTCTATTAAAAGGAGAACCTTAATATCCCGTAGTTTCCATTAGGACCCCGCTGCCACGGGAGGGATGGACAATAGATGTCATGCAAGTTCTTTTCCCTAAGCACGTATGACTATATACGGAATGCATGCCTACATTACATTGATGAACTGGAGCTGGTTACATATCTCCCCATGTTATAAGTGTTGCATGATGAATGTCATGCGGCATAATTATCCATCACCGATCCAATGCCTACGAGTTTTTCCTACTGGTCCTTGCTACATTACTTTGCCGCTACTGCTGTCACTGCTGCTACTGTTACCGCTACTGTTGTCACTGCTGCTACTGTTACCATTGCTACTGTTGCTATCACACTACCTTGCTACTGATACTTTGCTGCAGATACTAAGTGTTTCAGGTGTGGTTGAATTGACAACTCAATTGCTAATACTCGAAAATATTCTTTGGCTTCCCCTTGTGTCGAATCAACAAATTTGGGTTGAATACTCTACCCTCGAAAACTGTTGCGATCCCCTATACTTGTGGGTTATCACTATGATGCGATGTTGTTGCGGCCCATGTTTTATTTTTTCCATCAGACAAATTTATCGATTATTCCGGATATTTCATAATTATAGAAAAATAATGTTTTTAAAATGCTAATAATTAAAGAACCATGTGTCGGATTGAAATGTTTTATATATGCAAAATGACTAGAATTTTGTGTAGAATAATAAAATCCAACTTTCAGGCATCATGAAAAGGTTTAACTTGCGGTTTCACGTAATTTGCATAGATGCCATAATCTTACATAATTGTTATGCCATTTTTTCATAGTAACTATCCACATGTTATATATGATTTTGGGGTAGAAAAAATCATAGAATACATGTGTACATTTAGTTTTGTCATTTGAGTATGCTTGTGGGCATGATATTTTATTGTGATGCCCTTTTGTATTTTCGTGTGATTTAATTCGTGCATCAGAATTAAACAAACTTAATATTATAAATGTTTAGAATTTTGTGTAGATTCACAATATCCAACTTTCATGCATGTGTAAAATATTTAAACTTGTTGTTTGCATTGTTTTGCATAAATGCCATGTTAAAATGATTTATTTTATAACTAAATAACGTAGCTCCGAATTAAATACTCTATATGAAAAATGGTGTGCTTGATGGGCTCTACATGATTATGGTTTTGCATGCATAATAGGTTGCATCTACATGCTCATATCTCTGTTGCAAGTGCTTCATGAATATAACTAAACTGTTATTTTTTTCAATCTTGCGTGGATGGTTGCAACTAATCTGTAGGCCGTTTGTTTGTGGTTCATTCGCGATAGTTACTCTAGGATATGTCTACTTTGATGACATGCCTATGGTTGCCATGTAGATTATCATTAACATGTTCGTTTGTTGCTCCCAAGGTGCTATCACGTTAAAAACTGCAATCTATTTTCGTAAAGTTCCATTGTGAACCTCAAACTAAGCAAACCATGCCTCTTTTGAATGTGTGCGATGAGTGACTTGAAGCATGCTATGCCTAGTTGCTGTTAGCATGTTTCCCATGCCATGTATGTTATGCTTAGTTGTAGTTTTCATCATCTGAACATGCTAAGATGATGTTGCTGTTTGGTAGGGTCAAATATTACTAAGTGGGAGAATCTGATTATTTCAGAATGCCATGTTGTGTTGATGCTAGCTATGAATGTGTGCATATTTTAAATCTTGCTAGTGTGGACTGAAATGAAGTGCATCATGGCTAATACCATGCGGTAAATTTTCATGCCATTATATGCCCTCTAGCATGTGGGTTTTTCTTGCTGCCAATATGCCTTCATGATAAAAACTGCACTGCTAAAACTAGTATTTGACTAAGTCTGAAAATGTGTTCAACTAGCCATTTTGTGAGCTCGTTTCCTAGTGATCCATGCTTCTATTCAATTTGTTGTTAGGAGATGGTTGTTGTGCATCTTGTCCACTATTGCCTCATGTCTTGTTTGAGCATTTTTTATTCCTGTAGCTTGTTGTTTTGATGTGTATAAAATGTCATGTTGCTAATTTTGGGAGATTGTAGCTATATCTTGTATTTGATGTATTTGTTGAACCGTTGCTCCGTTTTGAACATGCCATATATGAAACTTGCTTAGAATCTCATATAGTTTCATAATATATTGTTGCATCCATGATTTAAAATGTTTGTGTCTGTCATCTGCATACATTTTGCATTCATGTAATAATATCTTGTGATGGTCATATATTTCAGACTGTAACTCTGTTTTAGATGATCTATATATGTAAATCGACTAGAATAATGTGTAGAATCACATGGTACACTTTATTTTTATGTAATAATAAATATAAAATGTTTTTAGTTCTGATCTGTACCAATTTCGAAATTAACATATGCAGTCGCTTCGAAAATATTATAAGTTGTTTCCGCCTTCATTTAAAATGCCCACATAGTGTAGTTTATTTATGCTTCACCTGTTGCCATGTTTAACAACATTTAACATTGTTGTGTACCTAAATGGGAGTGAACTAAATAATTTAAATAACGAGCTTCACTTAATGTGTAGAAGTTGATTGTTGCATATTGAGCTTCACTTAATGTGTAGAAGATGATTGGTGTGCTTTGCCGTGTCTTGCATAATGAAATGGACATGCATCATAATTACTTGCATATCATGTCATGAATATATTGTGGTGTTTATCGTGTGTTGATTGTTGTTTCCAGATTGTCTCTTTTCGATAGAGTTCCAAAACCACTTCGGAGTCTGAGGATTCGTTCGACTACGTTGGTTCGTCTACTTCACGAATTTGTTCTTCTTCCAAGCAGGATCTTAGTCAAGATGATCATTTCCCTAGATACCAATCGTATCATTTCTATGCTAGTTGTCTTGTTTATATCTCTATGTCTCATTGCCTACCACCTATTGTGTCAAGCCTCCCAACATTGCCATGAAAAGCCTCTAACCCCCTCCACAACCCAGCAAACCTTTGTTTGGCTATGTCACTTCTTGCTCAGCCTTCTTATAGTGTTGCTATTTGCAGGTGCAAATGCTTCCATGTGACAACATGGATTTCTTGATATATCACCATATTATTTCTATTTAATTTAATGCACCTATATACCTGATTGAAGGTGGAAGGCTTGGCCTCCTAGCTCGGTGTTTTGTTCCACCTTTTCCACCCTAGTTACTTGTGTACCGGTGTTATGTTCCATATTGAGTGCTCCTAACATGTTGGGGTTGTTATGGGGACCCCTTTGATTTTAATTTTGGGGTAAAACTCTTTTGACAAGGCCCAACATTGGTACTACATTTTCCTAATAACTAATAAAATTGCATAGGGACTTTCTGGAACCCATGGATAATTAATCAACCCCAGGGCCAGTGCTCCTCATGAGTGTTGGTCCAAACCGGACGATGTATAGCGCCCCCTTGTCACCCGGGGTTTTAGCCAACCCGACGTCTTGCCCGTCTGGTAGTGCCCTGAGAAAGAGATACACGCAACTCCTATTGGGATCTGGCTTGTCGGACAGCCTTGCTGGATTTGTTTTACCTTTCTCAAACGTCTTGTGCGCGAGATTCGGATGATACTTTGGGCTATCTCGAGGTTGAGATTTTCTACCGGGAAACCGAAAAGACTACTAGTTTTCTATGGTTAAGGTTTACCATGCAAGTTGTGGTAGTTTCTCATGGACTAGTTGGAGCACCCCTGCAGGGTTAAATCTTTCTGAGAGTCGTGCCCGCAGTTATGTGGCAACTTGGAAACATTGCTTAACACCCGATCATAGCAAACTTGAAGTAAACTTAATCAAAATATGCCGACTGTGTGTGTAACTGTGACTGTCTCTACTCGTAAGTTCTAAATCCGAGAGAGGACA
Organism: Hordeum vulgare subsp. vulgare; assembly: GCF_904849725.1. NCBI lineage: Eukaryota > Viridiplantae > Streptophyta > Magnoliopsida > Poales > Poaceae > Hordeum > Hordeum vulgare. The sequence continues at coordinate 190,142,287 of NC_058520.1, read as the reverse complement.
TGGTGGGGTTACGTTTGACTCGTACGTAGGTGTTCAGGATCATTTCTTGATCACTATTAGTTTATGTCTGTTTATGCATAGAGCATCCCTCTTATTTCTTATTCTCGTAAGTTAGTGCTACGGCAACAAAAGTCCTTCCCCGGTAATGGTGCCAGAGATCCTTTTGTCGTCTCTTGAGCTTGCATTGGTTTTTCCCTTCAAGAGGAAAGGGTGATGCAGCACAGGAGCAGTAAGTATTTCCCTCAGTTTGAGAACCAAGGTATCAATCTAGTAGCAGAATCTCGTCAAGTCCAGAGTACGTGTGCAAACACAAAAGAGCTTGCACCCAACGCTTTAAAGGGGTTGTCAATCCCTTCAAGATTGATTGCAAAGTGAGATCTGAAGGCGGAAAGTGCAACGCAGAAAAAAGAGTAAGGCTGAAAATATGGTGTGGAGTAGACCCGGGGGCCATAGTGTTCACTAGAGGCTTCTCTCAAAATAGCAAGTATTACGGTGGGTGAACAAATTACTGTCGAGCAATTGATAGAACCGCGCAAAGTCATGACGATATATAAGGCAATGATCATACATATAGGCATCACGTCCGACACAAGTAGACCGATACTTTCTGCATCTACTACTATTACTCCACACATCACCGCTATCCAGCATGGATCTAGTGTATTAAGTTCATGACCAACAGAGTAACGCCTTAAGCAAGATGACATGATGTAGAGGGATAATCTCAAACCAATGATGAAAACCCCATCTTTTTACCCTTTATGGCAACAACACGATGCGTGCCTCGCTACCCCGTCTGTCACTGGGTGAGGTCACCGCAAGGTAGGAACCCAAAACCAAGCACTTTTCCCATTGGAAGAATCATAGATCTAGTTGGCCAAACAAAACCCACAACTCGAAGAGAATTACAAGGATATGAAATCATGCATAAGAGATATCAGAAGAAACTCAAACAAGATTCATAGATAATCTGATCATAAATCCACAATTCATCGGATCTCGACAAACACACCACAAAAGAAGATTACATCAGATAGATCTCCATGAAGATCATGGAGAACTTTGTACTGAAGATCCAAGAGAGAAAAGAAGCCATCTGGCTACTAGCTATGGACCCGTAGGTCTATGGTGAACTACTCACGCATCATCGAAGAGGTCATGGTGTTGATGAAGAAGCCCTCTGTATCCGAATCCCCCCTCCGGCAGGGCACCAGAACGTTCCCCAGATGGGATCTTGCGGAGACAGAACCTTGCGGCGGCGGAAAAGTACTTTCGATGATCTCTTGATTTTTTCTAGGATTTTAGGGAATATATAGGCGCAAAACCTAGGGCAGAGGTGGCCCAGGGAGCCCACAAGCCAGGGAGGCGCACCCCCTGGCCACGGCTAGGGGGCTTGTGGGGTCCCTGCAGGGCCCCTGCCCTGATTCTCCGCTTCCCGATCTCTTTCTGTTTCTAAAAAAATATTTTTGGCAGTTTCATTCCGTTTGGACTCCGTTCAAAATGCTCCTCTGAAAGGGGTCAAAAACATGGAAACACAGGAACTGGCACTTGGCACTGAGTTAATAAGTTAGTCCCAAAAAATATATAAAAGGCATCCAAAACATCCAAAGTTTGACAAGATAATGGCATGAAACCATAAAAAATTATAGATACGTTGGAGACATCTCAGTTAGCCACTCAAATAAATGCTTAGAGCTTGCTGCAGCCTCACCACTTAACCATACCTCACCCATTAAGCTTTGCTAGTCTTGATACCTTTGGAAATGAGATTGTCGATTCCCCGTGGCTCACAAATTAATGAAACAATAGTTGCAGGTACAAGTAAAGCAATACTTTGGCATTAGTGCAATGATTGTTCTATTTAGAGTTTCTTCTTCTTCATCATCATTGATCATAGGATGGGTTCCAGGCCAATAGCCTGGGATAGCAAGGATGGACGTCGTTTTATCGTTTGATTTCATCGGTAGTCGGACCCTACTCTTCTACATGGTGATTGAATGTATTGATGTATTGCGATGTCCATGAGTATCTTGTGGTGAGTGTAAGCGAAGTCCATACACTCATCTATTATGTACATGTACTTGTAACGATACCCATTCTTCCGAAACGATGAGATGTGCTTCTATCCCTGTCGAGACCCTCGTGCCAAAATAAGCATAGGATTGCATCTTGGGTGTTACAGTATCTTCCTCGAAACAGCCACCATACCTATCTATCATGGCATTTCCATAGCCATTTCCGAGATATATTGCTATGCAAATTCCATCCTCACTTCACATGACTAGTTCGTTCATCATAATATTGCTTTGCATGATCATATAGAGACGACGTAGTATTTGTGGCAAAGACACCGTTCATCATATTTTTGGTACATGTCACACTAGATCTTTGCACATCCTGGTACACTTCAAGAGGTATTCATACAGAGTCATACCGTCTTATTAGTCTTCATATTGAGTTGTAAGTACATAAAAGTGTGATGATCATCATTATTAGAGCATTGTCCGAGTGAGGAAATAAAAATGGGGGACGCCAAATGAGCCCACCATAAAAAATGAATGAGAGAAAAATAGAGAAGGGACTTTGCTACTATCCTTTACCGCACTTGTGCCTCAAAGCGGAACATTGTTCTTCATATAGAGAGTCTCATGTTATACCATTCATATGCTAGTGGGAATCATTTTTTCATAAACTTGGCTTGTATATTCTGATGAAGTGCTTCCTCAAATGACCGAGATCTTCATGAGCAAGCAAGTTGGATGCACACCCCACTTAGCTTCAGTTGAGCTTTCATACAGTTATGCCTCTAGTGCATCATTTGCATGGAAATCCCTACTCCTTGCATCGATATCTATTGACGAGCGTCTCCATAGCCCGTTGGTATGCTTAGTTGATGTGAGACTATCTTCTCTGCTTTTTACCCCTTTGATACCTACCACCATATTCTATTCCACATATATGCTATGTCCAATGGTTCACGCTCATGTATTGCATGAAGAATAAAAAGTTGATGCATATTGAAAAAGTATGATCCAACTGCCTGACTCGGGCACTGTGGTGCTTTACATTTGTGCTAATGTGGCGAAGATGGAGCCATGCCTTTCTAATATAATAAGATGAATGGGGGTAAAACGATCTTTAAGGATCATATACTTTGAAGGATTAATGATTTTGTTGCTTATACTTATAAGTATTGTTATGTTAATGTTTGTTAATTCATCATTTCTCAATGAGCATACATGCATATGGTTACATAATGGGTAGCATGTCACATCATAAATTCAGTTTTTAACATTTACCTACTCAAGGACGAGCAGGAATTAAGCTAGGGGATGCTTGATATGTCACCAACGTATATATAATTTTTGATTGTTCCATGCTGATATATTATATTTATCTACCAATTTATATTATTTTTGAGCACAAACCTATTGACCCAGTGTCAGTTGTTGTTTTTTTGCATTTTTTTTACTTTTCAGGTTTTCAATACCAAACGAAGAACAATTGACCTCAAACTTTTTAGAGATTTTTATGCACCAAAAGAAGAGCAATGAGTATCGGAAGAAGGTCGGGGGCCACCTGAGGGTCCCACAAGCCAACACGGCGCAACCTCGGGGGGGATGCACCTTGATGGTTTGTGGGGCCCTCAAGGCTCCCCTGACTCCGTTATCTGGCTTATAAATTCTCATATATCCTAAAAACCCTAGAGACACTCCCGAAACACTTTTTACGCCAGCAAGACTTTGTTCCGATGGGAGGCCACCTAGAGCTCTGTTATGGCACCCTGCCGGAGGGGGGATCGATCATGGAGGACCTCTTCATCAACCTTGCTGCCCTCATGATGATGTGTGAGTAGCTCACCACAAACCTACGGGTCCATGGATAGTACCTAGATGGCAATCTCTTTGTCTTGATCTTCAATACAATGATCATCGCATCTTAGCTTTGATCCATATCATGTAATCCTTTTGTGTGGTGTGTTTGTTGGGATCTGATGAATTTTGGGTTTATGTTCAGATTATTCATTATAAATATTTGAGTCTTCTCTAATTTCTAATATGGTTCTTATGTGCATGATTATGATAGCTTCATAGTTCTCTTTGATCTATTCAAATTGTTTGGCCAGCTAGATTGATATTTCCTCGGTGAGAGAGGTGCGTTGTAGTAGGTTCAACCTGGCGAGTTTCTATATCCTAGTTACAGAAGTGAACAAGATGTGTCTTTGTGTTCCTGCTAGTAAGGATAACATGATGGGGTTAAATCATATTGCTTGAGTGTACTTTGTCTACATCATGTCATCGTTCTCGATGCATTACTCTGTTTTACTTAATACACTAGATGCATGTTGGATAGCGGTCGATGAGTGGAGTAATAGTAATAGGTGTAGGCAGGAGTCGGCCTATTTGTTTATGGACGTGATGTCTATATACACATGTTCATTACCGTGAATATCGCATAAATATTCGCTTTGCTATCAATTGGGCAACAATAATTTGTTTACCCACTGTATGTTGTTTTCATGAGAGATGCCACTAGGAAAATATGCCCCCGGGGTCTATTCACCATATATTTACAAAACCTTCAATACCTTGTCGCCATTTACTTGCTTTCGTTTTATTTTGCAAGTTACAATTATCTACACATCTCATTTGCTTGCAAATAACGAGACCAAGGGGATTGACAACTCTCTTACCCGCATTGGGTGCAAGTTGTTTGTTCTTTTGTGTGCAACCGCTAAAGACGGTTATTGTTGATATTCATATTGGTTCAATAAACCTTGGTTTCATAACTGAGGGAAATACTTACCGACATTGTGCTGTGATAACACGTTCCTCTTCACGGAAAACCCAACGCAGATCACAAGTATCATGGTGGTGCACCGCTCGACCGGTGTCGTTCAGACCAAACAGGCCGGCGGCGGAGAGAGAGAATGGCCTGCAGCAGTGTGCAAGCAGGGTGAGTTGAGGCGACCAACATAAGAAGACGAAGCAACGAAGCAATCCGTCGAAGCAACTATGACCCACTTGGCGTTGTTTCAAGTTCATTCCGGCAACAAAAATGTGTGTCGAACGGGCTCGATGTCAGGGAGAAGGTTGGTTGGGTACAAGGGAGGCAACAAAGTAGCAGCGGGGCCGACTGGTGGTCACCGAAAGTCGTACTGATGATTTTGTAAGGACGGGGGCAACACGAAGGAGAGGCGTGGCTTTTACTCAATGATGAGCGGTGGAGTAAATTTAGGAAGAAAGTTAGGGCCGGAGTAAAAAATTACTCCCTTACAGTAGGTTGAGGATTGGCTAGGTGTCAGTTAGAGAAGTAAAACTAAGGGACCGGTGAGAAATGGCCTAAGAGTCGAGTTTTTTAAGGATCGGATCTATTATAACATGTTTAACAAAAGTACAAATCATCTCAAACATAATAAAAGTTTACATTAAGATTCCAAGACCACCGAACGGTGACGTCCTTGTCCTTTGAGGCCCTCGGAGCATCGCGTATAGTGAACACGTTCTTGAGGCCCTCCTCAACCTCGAAGATCCGAGCTTGAGCAGCTTGCCACTGGTTCCTTTCCTCGACAAGTTCTTTCGGATTTTGCAGTACCACAACCTTCTGCTGCTTAGCATCTGACCAAGCCTACTTAAGCTTGGCCTAGCCAGGTCCTTCTCGATCACTGTCAAAATACAAAATGTGAACTTGAATTACCGAAAAAGGCTTTCGCCCCGCTTTCTAGATAAAGCAAACCGCCCAAGATAACAATTCACAAGGTTCACACACACACCACACAACTCACACACACGAAGGTACCAAAGGGTTAGTGCTGAGGGCACAGCTCAACAAGCCCAAGAAAACAGAAAATAGCAAACACCCACACGGAGCGCGGTCAGCTAGTCGGGCTCCGGGGGGCAGTGGCAGCGGGGGCGCCAGACGGAAGGCCATCGCACGAAGGTCGGAGAGGAGCACGTTGATGGCGTCCCGGTCCTGAGGCCGGCTAAGCGTCCGCCAGAGCTGCAAGTAACCACATATTTTGAAGATTGCGTAAGTTGCACGTCGAAGAGGGATTTTTTGGATGACAAGCTTGTTGCGGATGTTCCAAAGCCATCTAATATGACGGTAGAGGGGGGATGCGTTGATTTCGGCGAGCAAGTCATGGAAGTTGGTTTTACACCACTGACCACCGACAGTCTCGCGGAAACACGACCAGAGAAACTGGGCCGTGGAGCAAGCGAAGAAGATGTGGTTAGCATCCTCCACCGTGCCGCATAGGGGGCAAATTCCATCTCCGGGTCCATTCCTCTTAAGGACCTCGACCCCAGACGGGAGGCGTCCCCGGATCCACAGCCACAAGAAGATCCTGATTTTCAGGGGCAAGCGGATATCCCAAATCAGACCAATGGGCTCAAGGGCCGGCGATGGGGCGATAGCCGCGTAGAGAGATTTCGTGGAGAAGCATCCCGAGGACTCCAGTCGCCAGGAGACGGAGTCAGGAGTGTCATGAACGTTCACCAGGAGTAGGGCAATGTCCAGGAGGAGAACATCCCAAGCTGTCACTTCCGACGGCCCAAAGGGGCGACAGAACGCGAGGCGCCCTAAGTCCGAAAGGGCCGTCTCGACAGAGATACGAGGGTCCACCACAATGGCAAAGAGCTCCGGAACCGGGCGTCCAGGGGGGGTCGTCGAGCCACCGGTCCAACCAGAATAGGGTCAAGGAGCTGGTGCCAATTGAGATGGATGTGTCGATGCGGAGCACGGGCATCAACTGGACGACGTCCTGTCAGAACTGGGAGCCACCGGAGCGTTGACAGAATGTGAGTGGTTGTCCCAGTAGGTACTTGTTCCGGATGATGGTGAGCCAAAGTCCACCTTCGCCATTGGCGATGCACCAAAGCCAACGGGTCAGGAGGGCAATGTTCATGCGGCGGGAGGACAAAATCCCAAGACCTCCCTGGTCCTTGGGTTTGCAGATATCCGGTCAGCTCACCATATGGTACTTCTGCTTGTCCCCCTCGCCAGCCCAGAAGAATCTGGACTCGTACTTGAAGATTTCCTGGTGGAGCTTCTCATGGAGGCTATAGAAGCTCATGAGAAACCAAAGCAGGCTGGCAAGCCAGGAGTTGACGAGGATCACGCGGGCGGCCTTCGAGAGCCAGCGCCCATTCCAGGGTTCGACCCGGTGTTGCATCCGGGTCACCGAGGGGTGAAGGTCGGCCATCGTAAGGCGCGAGTCACTAATGGGGATTCCCAAGTAGGTTGTGGGAAAAGAACCCAACCGACAGTTCAGTCGGTCCGCTATATCCTGGGCTTCGGCTGGAGAGTGTCCAAGGACCATCACTTCACTTTTCTCAAAGTTGATGGTGAGCCCAAACATCTGTTGGAAGCACACGAGGAGGAACTTCAGGTTGATGATGTCCTGAGCCGTGCCCTCCACCATTATAATGGTATCGTCTGCATATTGTAGGAGGGAGACCCCTCCCCCTCCGACTAGATGGGGGACGATGCCGTGAATATGGCCAGTAGCTTTGGCCTTATCGAGGATGACGGCAAGGGCATCCACCACCATGTTAAAGAGGAACGGCGAGAAAGGGTCCCCCTGCCGGACCCCACAGAGGGTGGGGAAGTAGGGGGCGATCTCGTTGTTAATGTCCACGGTGGTCCATCCACAGGTGACGAGCTGCATAACTCTGGTCACCCACCGATCATCAAAGCCCTTGTGGAGTAGAACTTCACGCAGGAAGGGCCAGTGGACCATGTCATATGCTTTGTGGAAGTCCAACTTCAGGAAGACCACGCGCAAGTGTTTGACCTGGACCTCGTGCGGGACCTCGTGGAAGACGAGCACCCCACCGAGGATGAATCGACCGTGGATGAAGGAAGATTGGTTAGGGTGGGTAACCGTGTTAGCAAGTAGGGTCACCCTATTGGCGTACCCTTTAGCAAGTATCCGAAAAATTATGTTGATCACAGTGATGGGTCGAAACTGGCGTATATCGGAAGCCCCCGGGACCTTGGGAATGAGGGTAACGATCCCGTAGTTGAGACGTCCTAGGTCCATGGTCCCCGAGTAGAACTCCTCGAAGAGGGCCATGACTTCCGGCTTAATGGTCTGCCAGAACGTTTTAAAGAATGTCACTGGGAGGACATCTGGACCCGGGTCCGAGGAGGTGTTCATCCCCTTAATGGCGGCAAAGACCTCATCGTCGTCGAAGGGGGACACCAATGCCGCATTGGCCTCAGCACAGACCAACTGGTTCACCGACCATAAGTCGGGAGCCAGTCTAGCGCCACCCCGAGGGGTGGGGGTGAAAAGGGCTTTATAGAAGTTGTCCACATGGGAACGGATGGCGGATGGGCGGACGAGAGGCGTGTCACCCTCCTAGAGATAGTGGATGGAGTTCCGGCGCCGCCGACCATTGGCGATTGCCTGGAAATAGGCAGTGTTGGCGTCGCCGCGGAGCACCCAACTTTGGGTCCCGCGCAGTCTCCAGTATGCCTCCTCATCCGTGTAGATGGTCGAGAGCTGGTCCTCAAGATCATATCTCAGCATCCATTCATCTGGGGAAATCCCGGCGGTGTCGGCATGGGCGTCCAAGGCTTGGATAGCCAATAGGAGGGCCCATTTGCGTTCGTGGAGATCGCGGCCAAGGTTAGCACCCCATCCCTTCATGAATTAGCGGGTGAGCTTGGCACAGAAATGCCAGGAGTCAACAGCAGACATGGAGCGATGCGGGGATGAACGCGCGGTGATCAACCCTGCAGCGACAACCGTCCGGAAGCCCGTCTGGTTGAGCGAGAAGGTCTCAAACCTAAAACATGGCGGGATGGGGGGCACTCGCCCGCGGTGGAGAGGAGGTGAGGGACGTGGTCGGACCCAATCCGGTTAATCGCATGAAGTGACGCTAAGGGGCAGCTAAGCTCCCATTCCGAGGATACTAAGACGCGGTCTAGGACGGATTGCGTCGGGTCAACCTGGTGGTTTGTCCAGGTGAACCGGGCACCAGTCCGCTCAATCTCCCGGAGGCCGAGTTCAGCGATCCAGTCGTTGAAGAGCTGCATCCGGGGAAGGTTGATCCGGTCATTATTCTTCTCATTCGGAGAGAGGATGAGGTTAAAGTCTCCGCCCACCACTACGGGGAGGAGGGAGTTGGAGATCTTCTGGTGCAACTCAACCAGGAAGGCCGGGGAGCGGCGGTGATCTGCCGGACCATACATGATCACGATCTCCCATTTGAAGTTGAGTGCCCGCTCAAAGATCTCCATGCTAACGAAGAATTCTCCCAGGTCCATGCTGTCCACCTCAAAGGTTGAGTCCTTTACCCCTAAGAGGATGCCACCGAGTGCCCCCCGGTCCCACTAGAACGGATCCAATGCCAGGCAAAGAGGTGGGAGCTAAGACATTCAAGTTCGTGAAGGGAGAACTCAGTGTGCATGGTTTCCTGGATGGCAATGATGTCAATGTGTTCATCACGCATGTACTCGATGAGTTGGCGGCGGCGGCCATCATGGCTGAAACCGCGGATGTTCTAGAAAAGGGCCCGCATCTAAGCCCCCATCTGGGGGGCTGCGTGACCCCAAGACACGAGATGCGCTCAGCGCGCGGAGCGCAGTAGTGCGAGAACGGATGCGCCCACGGACCCCCTCGTTGACCAACGGCTGAGCCCGATCACCGGGAGTAGCGGTTGGTTCCGCGGGATGGCGGAGGAGGCGGGCCCGGGTTTCAGCGAGCTTCCCATCGAGGATCTCGCGAGCCCTAATAGCCGCGATCTGCTCTAAGGGGGGGAAACCTCCCCCTGGAAGATGATAGCCGAGTCAGTGGCCACCTTGGCGAGGTGGGCAAGAGGCACGGCCTCGAGTGCGGAGAAAGAACATCCAGAAGAACTGGGTGGGAAGGAGTCCGTACCTGACTCGAGGTTCCGGGCCGCCGCCCGGAGCTCAGCACGCTCAGGGACAGACGGAGCCGGGGAGCCCGCCGGCCTGGCCGCGTCAAAGCGGGCGCTGCGACAAGACGCAATCACCGGCGTCGAGGTGGATCGGGGCCGCCGGGCGTACGCCACGGTCCGGGGACGGTGCCCGGTGACCGGGGTGATCACGGCATCGGGCGCCGCTGCGGTCGGGGAGTGCAGCGAGGCGAGGACACCGTCGGAGTCCCCCGGAGGAGGAAGCGAGGCGAGGGGTTGTCGTCAGCCGCGTCCTCCACGGGGGGATGGCAGAGTAGGCGTGGCGAGAGCAGTGCCGCCGTCACCACCCATGGGGGCCGGGGAGGCCAGGCCAGGGGGACAGGGGCACCGGGCTCGACAGCGCGGGGGGTAGGGTGGAGTCGGCGCTCGGGGAGCGAGGCGACTCAGGAGGCATGACAAGCAGACCCACGCTAGATGTATCGCTGGACGATGCAGACGAGGTCGGGGAGGCCGTAGGAGGTGGGGTGGCCAGGCGGAGGGCAACCGCGAGGTCAGCGGCGGACACCCGGGAGCGGCTGGCCCCGGAGCCTCCACGCGCCGAAGGAGGGTTGGTGAGCTCACGGGATAGGGAGCGGGAGTGCTTTGACAGGTCATCATCATCCTCGCGGTCGTCGAGGCGGGAGTGGCGGGTCCTCCTGTGGTTGGAGCCATCGGCATGAGCCGGGCCGCCCCCCTGCTAGCGGTCGTCGGAGAGGCGAGTCCGGCCGGAGTGGTGCGGAGGCTCAGGGCGGATCCGGAGGTCGTAGCCGTCGTCGTTGAAGAAAACCCGAATAGTGGCGTCGAGCTTGGAGGAGTCCACGCATTTCACCTTGACCCGGACCTCCTCCTCCTTGCGTAGGGAGAGCTCGTCGACCACCACCACCTTGCCCAAGAACTTGGACATACTGCGGATGACGCTCTCAGACCGGGCCACATCTGGGAGGCTCGCGATGAGGAGCCAAGCAGTGTCGAGGACCGCCACGACTGTCGGATCCAACCGCGGCTCGGAGATGTTCACGACTAACCCATGGAGGGCCAGTGTGATGTTGCCGCTTCGGGTGCAGTATCCCATGCTCAAAGCATCGGGGAAGATCGCCCTAAAGGCGTTGGCAGAGGTGGGGGTCACCTGCCAATCCCACTGGCATTCGCACAGGTGGTTGAGCTCGGCCTTGATCATCTCTGGGGTGGCGGTCCCCTCACCCACGACAGACGCAAGTTCTAGTAGCAAAGGGGAGGGAGGGGGAGCTGAGGAACCTCAATGTGGAAGAAGCCCATGTCCTCGACACCGTGCCCGTACATCATGAGCTCGCCGCTCACTGATACTTCCATTTTGCATCATGCTTTTATGTTGATATTTATCGCTTTATGGGCTATTATTACACTTTACGGTACAATACTTATGCCTTTTCTCTCTTAATTTATAAGGTTTACATGAAGAGGGAGAATGTCGGCAGCTGGAATTCTGGTCTGAAAAGGAGCAAGTTTGAGATACCTATTCTGTGCAACTTTAAAAGCCATGAAAATCAACGAGGAATTATTTTGGATTTTATAAAAAATACTGGGCAGAAGAAGTACCGGACGGAGCAACCAGGAGGCCACAAGCCTGCCAGCCACGGCCTACCCCCTTGGTCGCGCGCGTCTAGGTGGCTTGTGGGCCCCTGTTGCCCCTCCGAGTCCCATCTTTTGCTATAAGGAGGGTTTCGTCCCAGAAAAAATCAGGGGGAGGCTTTCGGGAAGAGAGGCCGCCGCCACGAGGCGAAACTTGAGCAGAACCAATCTAGAACTCCGACAGGGCCGTCCTGCCAGGGAAACTTCCCTCCTGGAGGGGGAAATCGTCGCCATCGTCATCACCAACACTCCTCTCATCGAAGGGGACTCATCTCCATCAACATCTTCATCAGCACCAACTCATCTCCAAACCCTCGTTCATCTCTTGTAATCAATCTCCGTCTCGCGACTCCGATTGGTACTTGTAAGGTTGCTAGTAGTGTTAATTACTCTTTGTAGTTGATGCTAGTTGAATTACTCGGTGGAAGATCATATGTTCAGATCCTTAATGCTATTCAATAACTCTCTGGTCATGAACATAATTATGCTTTGTGAGTAGTCACTTTTGTTCCTGAGGACATGGGATAAGTCTTGCTATAAGTAGTCATGTGAATTTGGTATTCGTTTGATATTTTGATGTGTTGTATGTGGTCTTTCCTCTAGTGGTGTTACGTGAACATCGACTACATAAAACTTCACCATTATTTGGGCCTAGAGGAAGACATTGGGAAGTAATAAGTAAATGATGGGTTGCTAGAGTGATAGAAACTTAAACCCTAGTTTATGTGTTGCTTCGTAAGGGGTTGATTTGGATCCACTACTTTAATGCTATGATTAGACTTAGTCTTAATTCTTGTTTCGTAGTTGCGGATGCATGCGAGAGGGGTTAATCATAAGTGGGATGTTTGTCCAAGTAAGGACAGCACCCAAGCACCGGTCCACCCACATATCAAATTATCAAAGTAGCGAACGCGAATCATATGAACATGATGAAAACTAGCTTGACAGAAATTCCCATGTGTCCTCGGGAGCGCTTTACCTCATATAAGAGTTTGTCCAGGCTTGTCCCTTGCTACAAAAGGGATTGGGCCACTTTGCTACACCTTTGTTACTATTGTTACTTGCTACTTGCTATGAATCATCTTATCACACAACTATCTGTTACCGATAATTTCAGTGCTTGCAGAGAATACCTTGCTGAAAACCAGTTGTCAGATCCTTCGGCTCCTCGTTGGGTTCGGCACTCTTACTTATCAAAATAAATACAATAGATCCCCTACACTTGTGGGTCATCAAGACTCTTTTCTGGCGCCGTTGCCGGGGAGTGAAGCGCCTTTGGTAAGTGGAATTTGGTAAGGAAACATTTATATAGTGTGCTGAAATTTATTGTCACTTGTCACTATGGAAACTAATCCTTTGAGGAGCTTGTTCGGGGTATCTTCACCTCCAACGGAAGCACAAGAAGTTGCTCCTCAACCTAATGCACCTACTGAAAATATCTATAATGACATTCCTTTGGGTATGCTAGAGAAACTGTTGGCTAATCCTTTTACAGGAGATGGAACATCACATCCCGACTTGCATCTAATCTATGTAGATGAAGTTTGTGGTTTATTTAAGCTTGCAGGTTTGCCCGAGGATGAGGTCAAGAAGAAGGTCTTTCCCTTATCTTTGAGGGATAAAGCATTGACATGGTATTGGCTATGTGATGATACTGGATCATGGAACTACAACCTATTGAAATTGGAATTTCATCAAAAGTTTTATCCTGTGCATTTGGTACATCGTGGTCGGAATTATATCTATAATTTTTGGCCTCGTGATAGAGAAAGTATCGCTCAAGCTTGGGGGAGGCTTAAGTCAATGTTATATTCATGCCCCAACCATGAGCTCTCGAAAGAAATTATTATTCAGAACTTCTATGCTCAGCTTTCTCGTGATAATCGCACCATGCTTGACACTTCTTGTACCGGTTCTTTTATGAAGAGATATATTGACTACAAATGGAATTTATTGGAAAGATTAAACGCACTCTGAAGATTGGGAGTTTGATGAAGGTAAGGAGTCAGTTATGAATCTTAAGTTTGATTGCGTTAAATCCTTCGTTGAAACAAATACTTCTTGTGATTTTAGCGCTAAACATGGACTTGACTCTGAGATAGTAGCTTCATTATGTGAATCATTTGCTGCTCATATTAATCTCCCTAAAGAGAAGTGGTTTAAATATCATCCTCCCATAGAATTCAATGTAGTTAAACCCAATCCAGTTGAAGAGAAAGTCATTGCTTATGATGATCCTATTATTCCTAGTGCTTATATTGAGAAACCACCCTTCCCTGTTAGAATAAAGGATCATGCTAAAGCTCCAACTGTGATACATAATGGCTACATTAGAACACCTACACCCCCTAAGCAAATTAGAGTTGGACCTAGCATTGCTATTATCAAAGATCTCCTGTCCGACAATGTTGATGGGAATGATATTAACTTCTGTGAAGATGCTGCTAGAATTGCTAAACCTCATACTAGAGACAAACATAGGCATGTTGTTGGCATGCATGTTGTTTCTGTTAAGATAGGAGATCATTGTTATCATGGTTTATGTGACGCGGGTGCTAGTGTTAGTGCAATACCTCGATCTTTATATGATGAAATTAAAAACGAGATTGCACCTGTCGAGATGGAACCTATTGATGTTACTATTCATCTTGCCAATAGAGATACTATCTGCCCTTTGGGAATTGTTAGAGATGTTGAAGTCTTGTGTGGTAAAACTAGGTATCCTGCTGCATTTCTCGTTCTTGCTACCACACAAGATAGCTTTTGTCCCAACATATTTGGCAGACCTTTCCTCAATAATGTCGATGCTCATATTGACTGTGAGAAGCAAACTGTCACTGTTGGCTTTGAAGGTGTGTCACATGAATTCAATTTCTCCAAGTTTGGTAGACAACCTCATGAGAAAGAATTGTCTAGTAAGGATGAAAATTTTGCCCTAGCATCTATTGATGTGCCTCCTACTGATCCTTTAGAGCAATACTTGCTTGAGCATGAAAATGATATGCATATGGATGAAAGGAATGAGACAGATAGAGTTATCTTTGAACAACATCCTATCCTTAAGAATAATTTGCTTGTTGAACTACTTGGAGATCCACCCCCACCAAAGGGTGATCCTGTGTTTGAGCTTAAACAGTTACCTGATACTCTTAAGTATGCTTATCTTGATGAAAAAGAGATATATCTTGTTATTATTAGTGCTAGCCTTTTAGAGCATGAAGAAAAGAAATTATTGAAAACTCTGAGGAAGCATCGTGCTGCTATTGGATATACTCCTGACGATCTTAAGGGCATTAGTCCCACTCTATGCTAGCATAAAATTAAAACCGATCCTGATTCCAAACCAGTTGTCGATCATCAACGGAGATTAAATCCTAAGATGGAAGAGGTAGTAAGAAAAGAAATACTAAAGCTCCTAGAAGCAGGTATTATCTATCTTGTTGCTCATAGTGATTGGGTAAGTCCGGTGCATTGCGTCCCTAAGAAGGAAGGTATTACCGTTGTCCCTAATGACAAAGATGAATTGATCCCATAGAGAATTATTAGTGGCTATAGGATAGTAATTGATTTTAGGAAATTGAATAAAGCAACCAGGAAGGATCATTACCCCTTGCCTTTTATTGACCAAATGCTAGAAAGATTGTCTAAACACACACACTTTTGCTTTCTAGATGGTTATTCTGGTTTCTCCCAAATACCTGTTGGCCAATCTCATCAGGAGAAAACCACTTTTACCTGCCCTTTCATTACCTTTGCTTACAGACATATGCCTTTTGGCTTATGTAATGCACCTACTACCTTTCAAAGATGTATGATGGCTATATTCTTTGACTTTTGTGAAAAGATTGTTGAGGTTTTCATGGATGACTTTTTCGTTTACGGGTCTTCTTTTGATGATTGCCTCAGCAACCTTGATCGAGTTTTGTAGAGATGTAAAGATACCAACCTTGTCTTGAATTGGGAGAAGTTCCACTTTATGGTTAATGAAGGCATCGTCTTAGGACATAAAATTTCTGAAAGAGGTATTGAAGTCGATAAGGCTAAGGTTGATGCGATCGATAAAATGACATGCCCTACAGACATCAAAGGTATAAGAAGTTTCCTTGGTCATGCTGGTTTCCATAAAATGTTCATTAAGGACTTCTCTAAGATTTATAGGCCTCTTACCAATATCTTGCAACAGGATATTCCTTTTGTTTTTGAAGATGATTGTGAGGAAGCATTTGAAATACTTAAGAAGGCCTTGATAACTGCACCTATTGTTCAACCACCTGATTGGAACCTACCTTTTGAAATTATGTGTAATGATAGTGACTATGTTGTTGGTGTTGTTCTAGGACAAAGAGTTGATAAGAAATTGAATGTTATTCATTATGCTAGTAAAACTCTAGACAGTGCCCAAAGAAACTATGCTACTACTAAAAAGGAATTTTTAGCAGTCTTGTTTGCATGTGAAAAGTTCAGATCTTACATTGTTGATTCCAAAGTTACTATTCACACTGATCATGCCGCTATTAAGTATCTCATGGAAAAGAAAGATGCTAAACCTAGACTTATCTGATGGGTTCTCTTGCTACAAGAATTTCATTTGCATGTTGTTAATAGGAAGGGTGCTGAGAACCCCGTAGCAGATAACTTGTCTAGGTTGGAGAATGTTCTTGATGACCCACAACCTATTGATGATAGCTTTCCTGATGAGCAATTGAATGTCATCAATGCTTCACGTAGTACACCGTGGTATGCTGATTATGCAAATTATATTGTTGCCAAATATATACCACCTAGTTTCACATACCAGCAAAATAAGAAATTCTTCTTCGATTTGAGACATTACTTTTGGGATGATCGTCACCTTTATAAAGAAGGAGTAGATGGTGTTATTAGACGTTGTGTACCTGAGCATGAACAGGGACAGATCCGACAGAAGTGTCACTCCGAGGCTTACGGAGGACACCATGCGGGAGATAGAACTGCACACAAGGTATTGCAATCCGGTTTCTATTGGCCTACCCTATTCAAGAACGCCCGTAAGTTTGTCTTGTCTTGTGATGAATGTCAAAGAATAGGTAATATCAGTAAACGTCAGGAAATGCCTATGAATTATTCGCTTGTCATTGAACCATTTGATGTTTGGGGTTTTGCCTATATGGGACCTTTTCCAAAGTCCAACGGGTATACTCATATCGTAGTTGCTGTTGATTACGTTACTAAGTGGGTAGAAGCAATCCCAACTAGTAGTGCTGATCATAACACTTCTATTAGGATGCTTAAAGAAGTTATTTTCCCTAGATTTGGAGTCCCTAGATATTTAATGGCTGATGGTGGTTCACTTTTTATTCATGGTGCGTTCCGTAAAACGCTTGCTAAGTATGACGTCAACCATATAATTGCATCTCCCTATCATCCTTAGTCCAGTGGTCAAGTAGAGCTAAGTAATAGAGAAATTAAACTAATTCTGCAAAAGACTGTTAATAGGTCTAGAAAGAATTGGTCTAAGAAGCTTGATGATGCACTGTGGGCTTATAGAACTGCTTATAAGAATCCCATGGGCATGTCTCCTTACAAAATCGTTTACGGTAAAGCATGTCATTTACATCTTGAGCTAGAGCAGAAGGCTTATTGGGTAATCAAAGAGCTCAACTTTGATTTCAAACTTGCTGGGGAGAAGAGGTTATTTGATATTTGCTCACTTGATGAATGGAGAACTCAGGCATATGAAAATGCCAAGTTGTTTAAAGAAAAGGTTAAGAGCTGGCATGATAAAAGGATACAAAAACGTGAGTTCAATGTAGGTGATTATGTCTTGCTATACAATTCTCGTTTAAGATTTTTTGCAGGAAAGCTTCTCTTTAAATGGGAAGGTCCTTACATTGTTGAGGAAGTATATCGTTCCGGTGCCATAAAGATCAACAACATGGAAGGTAATTTTCCGAGAGTTGTAAATGGGCAAAGAATAAAGCATTACATCTCAGGTACTCCTATAAATGTTGAAAGCAACATTATTAATATCATAACTCCGGAGGAGTACATAAGGGATATTTATCAGCCTGTTTCAGACTCCAAAAATGAAGAGGTGTGTGATTCGGTAAGTAAACCGACTCCAAAACTTTTCCAGTAGCAATTTTTCTCTGTTTTGGAATTTTTAGAAAAATAGAAAAAATTAAAGTAGTCCGAAAAGCACACGAGGAGGCGGCAAGCCTACCAGGCGCGGCCTACCCCCCTGGTCGTGCCTGGTGGCTTGTGGGCACCTCGTGTGTCTCCCGCACTCAGTTTTGTTGTGGAATACTCCTTCTGGTTGGGAAAAATTCATTATATATTCTCCTGGAAGGTCTGACCCTCGTATCGCGCAAATATCCTTTGTCGTTTTGAGCTACTGTGCAGACAGATCTAGATCTCTATGGCGTCTCCAAAAGTTCCGAAGGACAAGTTCTTTGAGAAGGTCATCAATCCCTACCTCACGGGAGTGCTGCAACACCCTCAATCTATCGAGATGCATGAGGGGGTGCTGCACATCCGTGATGTTGAGGGGCCCAAGAAGACCGGAAGCGTGGAGGCGAGGCTCGAAGCAATGGAGCAGCAAGTCTTTAAAGTGCCAAGGGTTGGTGGAACGCGGACTCAACGCCAACCACATGATGATCATGGAGTTCACCAACAAGCACAAGATCGTTGCCAATGACATCGGGAAGCATCTCTCCAGGCTCTATGACGGAATTGATCACCTCCAAGCCCAGATCTACGATCCTGCAGAACCAAAACTATGAGGATGATTATAGATTTAAATCAATACGGTTGGCTACAAATTTGAGGATTCCGGAGACTCGATCATCTTTCCATGATGGAGCACCTATGCCTTGGAAGACGGAGAATCAACCCCATATTGCAACAACTCCACCACCATCACCTTTGAAGGAATATAATTAAGCACGGGTATGGGCACTCCTCTTGGTTTGTGCCAAGCTTATGGGAGTTGCCCCGGTATTGTATCACCATCACATCTTTTGCCTTTACCTTTTTCTTAGTTCGGTCCTTTTTGGTTTTATCTTTCTCTAGTAGAATAAAGTTCTTAGTATGATCTAGGCTTGAGTTTTCCTTTGTGTTACCCCCAATGTATTCGAGCTCGTGAGTCATATAATACAGAGTGTTTTAGTTAAGGACCTTGCATCAAGCCATGATCTAAAGAAAAGAATAATAAAAGAACAAAAGCATGAAAGATCATGTAATTATCTTATGGGAAGTGATGGCTTCACATATAAGAAGAATGTTGATTGAAACTTGTTGTGGGTGGACAAACGTAAACCTTGGTCATTGTTGAAATTAATAGGAAGTAATAAAGAAGGAGAGGTTCACATATAAATATATCATCTTGGGCACCATCTATGATTGTGAGCACTCATTAAAATATTACATGTTTAGAAGTAGATGTTGGACAAGGAAGACAACATAATGAATTATGTTTGCTTGGTTCTGAACAATGTTTTATGACTAGAGATCCCTTAGCATATGACACTTGCTTCCACCTCATATCCGCCAAAACTTCTGCACTAGGTAGAGATACTACTTGTGCATCCATAAACCTTCAACCCAGTTTTGCCATGAGAGTCCACCATACCTACCTATGGATTGAATAAGATCCCTCAAGTAACCTGTCATCGGTGCAGGCAATAAAAAATTGCTCCCTAAATATGTATGATCTATTAGTGTGTGGAAAATAAGCTTTGTACGAACTTGTGATGAGGAAGACATAAAAGCGACAGACTGCATAATAAAGTTCTTTATCACAGGAGGCAATATAAAGTGATGTTCCTCCACACTAAGAGATCACACATCCAAACCTCAAAAGCGCATGACAACCTTTGCTTCCCTCTGCGAAGGGCCTATCTTGTACCTTTACTTTCTCCCCTTATAAGAGTCATGGTGATCGACACCAATTCCTTATTTCGCCATTATCTTGGCTAACGTCACGTGCTAGGGAAAGATCTATATTCATATGTCAACTTGGAAGTAAGTATTCATGAATTGTTATTGTTGACATTACCCTTGAGGTAAGTAGTTGGGAGGCCAAACTATAAGCCCCTATCTTTCTCTGTGTCCAACGGAAACTTTGATCTCATGAGTATCACGTGAGTTTTAGCAATTGTAGAAGATGAAAGGATGATTGAGTATGTGGATTTGCTTTACCAGCTCTTATTTGACTCTCTCCGATGTTATGATAAATTGCAATTGCTTCAATGATTAAAGGCTATTAGTTGTTAATTCTCAATAAGGTTCTTGATCCATACTTTACTTTGTGAAGGAATTGTCACTTTAGCATAAGAGATTATATGACGATGTTGTTCTTCTAATTATGATCATGATGCCTGCATGTCTGTATTTTGTTTTCTCGACACCTCTATCACTAAACATGTGGGCATATTTATTAATCTCAGCTTCCGCTTGAGGACAAGCGAGGTCTAAGCTTGGGGGAGTTGATACGTCCATTTTGCATCACGCTTTTATGTTGATATTTATCGCTTTATGGGCTGTTATTATACTTTATGGTACAATACTTATGCCTTTTCTCTCTTATTTTATAAGGTTTACTTGAAGAGGGAGAATGCCGGCAGCTGGAATTCTGGTCTAAAAAAGGAGCAAGTTTGAGATACCTATTCTGTGCAACTCCAAAAGTCGTGAAAATCAACGAGGAATTATTTTGTATTTTATAAAAAATACTGGGTGGAAGAAGTATCGGAGGGGAGCCACCAGGAGGCCACAAGCCTGCCAGGCATGGCCTACCCCCTTGGCCGCGCCTGGGTGGCTTGTGGGCCCCCTGTTGCCCCTCCAACTCCCATCTTTTGCTATAAGGAGGGTTTCATCCCAGAAAAAATCAGGGGGAGGCTTTTGGGAAGAGACGCTGCCGCCACGAGGCGGAACTTGAGCAGAACCAATCTAGAGCTCCGGCAGGGCCGTCCTTGCGGGGAAACTTCCCTCCCGAAGGGGGAAATCGTTGACATCTTCATCACCAACACACCTCTCATCGGAGGGGACTCATCTCCATCAACATCTTCATCAGCACCATCTCATCTCCAAACCCTAGTTCATCTCTTGGAACCAATCTCCGTCTCGCGACTCCGATTGGTACTTGTAAGGTTGCTAGTAGTGTTAATTACTCTTTGTAGTTGATACTAGTTGGATTACTCCGTGGAAGATCATATGTTCAGATCCTTAATGCTATTCAATACCTCTCTGGTCATGAACATAATTATGCTTTGTGAGTAGTCACTTTTGTTCCTGAGGACATGGGATAAGTATTGCTATAAGTAGTCATGTGAATTTGGTATTCATTCGATATTTTTGATGCGTTGTATGTTGTCTTTCCTCTAGTGGTGTTATGTGAACGTCGACTACATAACACTTCACCATTATTTGGGCCTAGAGGAAGGCATTGGGAAGTAATAAGTAGATGTTGGGTTGCTAGAGTGACAGAAGCATAAACCCTAGTTTATGTGTTGCTTCGTAAGGGGTTGATTTGGATCCACTAGTTTAATGCTACGGTTAGACTTAGTCTTAATTCTTCTTTCATAGTTGCGGATGCTTGCGAGAGGGGTTAATCATAAGTGGGATGTTTGTCCAAGTAAGGACAACACCCAAGCACCGGTCCACCCACATATCAAATTATCAAAGTAGCGAACGCGAATCATATGAACATGATGAAAACTACCTTGACAGAAATTCCCATGTGTCCTCGGGACCGCTTTACCTCATATAAGAGTTTGTCCAGGCTTGTCCCTTGCTACAGAAGGGATTGGGCCATCTTGTTGCACCTTTGTTACTATTGTTACTTGCTACTCGCTACGAATTATCTTATCACACAACTATTTGTTACCGATAATTTCAGTGCTTGCACAGAATACCTTGCTGAAAACCACTTGTGAGTTCCTTCTCCTCCTCGTTGGGTTCGACACTCTTACTTATTGAAAGGACTATGATAGATCTCCTACACTTGTGGGTCATCAGTCAACGGCCAGTCCGAGCAAAGGACCGCCGGGTGGCCGGAGTCCTTGCATAGGTAGAACAACGGAGGGTTGGGACAGGCCACCTGGAAGTGACCGGTCAGCCCGCAGTTGAAGCATGGCGGACCATCCAAGTTAAAGTCGGTGCCCGGAGGGGTGGCCGCCGTGGTGGCGGTGGGAGCGGGAGCCTGAGGGCGAGGAGGGCCCTTCCGCTTCTTCTTCTTGGCGCTTTGGCGTCCCTGATTACCATTGCCTCCGTTGGAGGGAGGGAAGGAAGCTTGGTTTTGTGGGGGTTGGTACCAACGGGGAGCCGGAGCGTTGGTGGTGACGGCGGGGGCGAGTAGGGGAGGGAGTCCGGTCGCGGCAGCGCGGCAGGGAGGGGGACTGCGACCGGGGTGCGCACCGAGGGTCCACCACCGGAGACCGGACGCGGTTCCACAAGTCCGCGCGGGGGCACGTGCGGCGGACCGGGGAGCGGGTGCGCCTGTCATCGCGCTCGGGCGAGCAGCGCTCGTAGCGGGGGGGAGCGGCGGGCGTCGCGGGTGGGGGAGCGGCGGGCCTGGCGGGACACCAGCTTCTCCCGCAGGTCATCCTCCCGCCAGAGCCCGTCCGGTGAGGGGTGAGGTGGGGCGCGGCGGTCGTCCGCATAAGCGCGGCGGTCATCCGCATAAGCGCGGCTCTTCGCGCGAACCGCGGCATCGCCCCACTCCCGGGTCATGGCCGGCGGGGGGGAGGGGGACGGCGGGGGCGCGCGGGGTTCCTGGTCGGAGGCGGGCAGCATGAGGCGTGTGGCGGCACGGTGGGAGTCGGGGAGAGAAGCAGAACTGTAGGGGGAGGCCGAGGGAAACCTAAAGGGATCCAGATCGGCTGGCTTACTGATACGTCCATTTTGTATCATGCTTTTATGTTGATATTTATCGCTTTATGGGCTGTTATTACACTTCACGGTACAATACTTATGCCTTTTCACTCTTATTTTACAAGGTTTACATGAAGAGGGAGAATGCCGGCAACTGGAATTCTGGTCTGAAAAGGGAGCAAGTTTGAGATACCTATTCTGTGCAACTCCAAAAGCCGTGAAAATCAACGAGGAATTATTTTGGAATTTATGAAAAATACTAGGCGAAAGAAGTACCAGAGGGGATCCACCAGGAGGCCACAAGCCTGCTAGGCGCGACCTACCCCCTAGCCGTGCCTAGGGGGCTTGTGGGCCCCCTGTTGCCCCTCTGGCCCCCATCTTTTGCTATAAGGTGGGTTTCGATCCAGAAAAAATCAAGAGGAGGCTTCCGGGAGGAATCACCGCTGCCACAAGGCAGAACTTGAGCAGAACCAAGCTAGAGCTCCGGCACGGTCGTCCTTGCGGGGAAACTTCCCTCCCGGAGGGGGAAATCATCGCCATCGTCATCACCAACATTCTTCTCATCGGAGCGGACTCATCACCATCAACATCTTCATCAGCACCATCTCATCTCCAAAACCTAGTTCATCTCTTGTAACCAATCTCCATCTCGCGACTCCAATTGGTACTTGTAAGGTTGCTAGTAGTGTTAATTACTCTTTGTAGTTGATGCTAGTTGGATTACCCGGTGGAAGATTATATGTTCAGATCCTTGATACTATTCGATACTTCTCTGGTCATGAACATAATTATGCTTTGTGAGTAGTCACTTTTGTTCCTGAGGACATGGGATAAGTCTTGCTATAAGTAGTCATGTGAATTTGGTATTTGTTCGATATTTTGATGCGTTGTATGTTGTCTTTCCTCTAGTGGTGTTATGTGAACGTCAACTACATGACACTTCACCATTATTTGGGCCTAGAGGAATGCATTGGGAAGTAATAAGTAGATGATGGGTTGCTAGAGTGACAGAAACTTAAACCCTAGTTTGTGTGTTGCTTCGTAAGGGGCTGATTTGGATGCGCTAGTTTAATGCTATGGTTAGACTTTGTCTTAATTCTTCTTTCGTAGTTGCGGATGCTTGCGAGAGGGGTTAATCATAAGTGGGATGTTTGTCCAAGTAAGGGCAACACCCAAGCACCGGTCCACCCACATATCAAAATATCAAAGTAGCGAACGTGAATCAGATGAACATGATGAAAACTAGCTTGACAGAAATTCCCATGTGTCCTCGGGAGCGCTTAACCTCCTATAAGAGTTTGTCCAGGCTTGTCCCTTGCTACAAAAGGGATTGGGCCACTTTGCTACACCTTTGTTACTATTGTTACTTGCTACTTGCTACGAATCATCTTATCACACAACTATCTGTTACCGATAATTTCAGTGCTTGCAGAGAATACCTTGCTGAAAACCACTTGTTAGATCCTTCTGCTCCTCGTTGGGTTCGACACTCTTACTTATCAAAAGGACTACGATAGATCCCCTACACTTGTGGGTCATCAAGACTCTTTTCTGGCGCCGTTGCGGGGGAGTGAAGCGCCTTTGGTAAGTGGAATTTGGTAACGAAACATTTATATAGTGTGCTAAAATTTATTCTCACTTGTCACTATGGAAACTAATCCTTTGAGGAGCTTGTTCAGGATATCTTCACCTCGAACGGAAGCACAAGGAGTTGCTCCTCAACCTACTGCACCTACTGAAAATATTTGTTATGAAATTCCTTCGGGTATGCTAGAGAAACTGTTGGCTAATCCTTTTAGAGGAGATGGAACATCACATCCCGACTTGCATCTAATCTATATAGATGAAGTTTGTGGTTTATTTAAGCTTGCAGGTTTGCCCGAGGATGAGGTCAAGAAGAAGGTCTTTCCCTTATCTTTGGGGGATAAAGCATTGACATGGTATAGGCTATGTGATGATACTGGATCATGGAACTACAACCGATTGAAATTGGAATTTCATCAAAAGTTTTATCCTATGCATTTGGTACATCGTGATTGGAATTATATCTATAATTTTTGGTTTCGTGATAGAGAAAGTATCGCTCAAGCTTGGGGGAGGCTTAAGTCAATGTTATATTCATGCCCCAACCATGAGCTCGAGAGAGAAATTATTATTCAGAACTTTTATGCTCGGCTTTCTCATGATAATCGCACCATGCTTGACACTTCTTATACCAGTTCTTTTGTGAAGAGAGATATTGACTTCAAATGGAATTTATTGGAAAGAATTAAACGCAACTCTCAAGATTGGGAGTTTGATGAAGGTAAGGAGTCACGTATGAATCTTAAGTTCGATTGCGTTAAATCCTTTGTTGAAACAAATACTTTTTCTGATTTTAGCGCTAAATATGGACTTGACTCTGACATACTAGCTTCATTGTGTGAATCGGGTTTAAATATCATCCTCCCTTAGAAGTCAATGTAGTTAAACCCAATCCAGTTGAAGAGAAAGTCATTGCTTATAATGATCCTATTGTTCCTAGTGCTTACATTGAGAAACCACCTTTCCCTGTTAGAATAAAGGATCATTCTAAAGCTTCAACTGTGATACGTAGGGGCTACATTAGAACACCTACACCCCCTGAGAAAATTAGAGTTGAACTAGCATTGCTATTATCAAAGATCTCATGTCCGACAATGTTGATGGCCATGATATTCACTTCTGTGAAGATGCTCCTAGAATTGCTAAACCTCATGCTAGAGACAAACATAGGCGTGTTGTTGGCACGCCTGTTGTTTCTGTTAAGATAGGAGGTCATTGTTATCATGGTTTATGTGACGTGGGTGCTAGTGTTAGTGCAATACCTCGATCTTTATATGATGAAATTAAAGACGATGCCTTTTCGCTTATGTAATGCACCTGCTACCTTTCAAAGATGTATGATGGCTATATTTTCTGACTTTTGTGAAAAGATTGTTGAGGTTTTCATGGATGACTTTTCCATTTACGGGTCTTCTTTTGATGATTGCCTCAGCAACCTTGATCGAGTTTTGTAGAGATGTAAAGATACCAACCTTGTCTTGAATTGGGAGAAGTGTCACTTTATGGTTAATGAAGGCATCGTCTTAGGACATAAAATTTCTGAAAGAGGTATTGAAGTCGATAAGGCTAAGGTTGACGTGATCGAGAAAATGCCATGCCCTACAGATATCAAAGGTATAAGAAGTTGCCTTGGTCATGCTGGTGTCTATAGA
The DNA here is from genome assembly GCF_904849725.1 of Hordeum vulgare subsp. vulgare. Lineage (NCBI taxonomy): Eukaryota > Viridiplantae > Streptophyta > Magnoliopsida > Poales > Poaceae > Hordeum > Hordeum vulgare. Next base: position 190,116,669 of record NC_058520.1, on the reverse strand, counting down.
AGGTTCATTAAGGACTTTTCTACGATTTTTAGGCCTCTTACTAATCTCTTGCAAAAGGATATTCCTTTTGTTTTTTACGATGATTGTGAGGAAGCCTTGGAAATACTTAAGAAGGCCTTGATAACTGTGCCTGTTGTTCAACCACCTGCCTGGAACTTACCTTTTGAAATCATGTGTGATGCTAGCGATTATGTTGTTGGTGATGTTCTAGGACAAAGAGTTGATAACAAGTTGAATGTTATTCATTATGGTAGTAAAACTCTAGACAGTGCCCAAAGAAACTATGCTACTGCTGAAAAGGAATTTTTAGCAGTCATGTTTGCATGTGAAAAGTTCAGATCTTACATAGTTGATTCCAAAGTCACTATTCACACTAATCATGCTGCTATTAAGTATCTCATGGAAAAGAAAGATTCTAAACCTAGACTTATCAGATGGGTTCTCTTGCTACAAGAATTTGATTTGCATGTTGTTGATAGGAAGGGTGTTGAGAACCCCGTAGAAGATAACTTGTCTAGGTTGGAGAATGTTCTTGATGACCCACAACCTATTGATGATAGCTTTCCTGATGAGCAACTGAATGTCATCAATGCTTCACGTAGTACACCATGTTATGCTGATTATGCAAATTATATCGTTGCCAAATATATACCACCTAGTTTCACTTACCAGCAAAAGAAGAAATTCTTCCTTGATTAGAGATATTACTTTTGGGATGATCCTCACCTTCATAAGGAAGGAGTAGATGGTGTTATTAGACGTTGTGTACCTGAGCATGAACAGGGACAGATCCTACAGAAGTGTCACTCCGAGGCTTATGGAGGACACCATGCGGGAGATAGAACTGCACACAAGGTATTGCAATCAGGTTTCTATTGGCCTACTGTGGGGACCCCAACTAGCAAGTCGAGTTCGCCGTGCCCAGTGACCCCAAGGATCAATGTTCACTGAACACAGATACTGAATAATAGAGTCTTACATCCAAGTACCGAAATTATTACATCGAACGACCAGAAGGTCGAGTTCAAGAGCGAGGCCTAAAGCCAAATTAAACAGATACATCGAGTAGCGGAAACTTGTAAGGGCTAAGCGGTGCCCATGCCATCAAGCCTACACCGACAGGCATTCTAACTTGTAAGCGTCCTAGATCGCCGATTCGTCTCCAACGGCGTACTCGTCGCCAAACTCCGTTCCTTCCATGTCTGGTCAATAATATAACCAGTGGCAAGCCAATGAGTACTTTGAATGTACTCGCAAACAGCCCATGATATGAACAATGAAAGTGAAGGATAACAATATCATGCATCTTTAGTGTAACTCGTCTGGGAGGAATGATCATGTATATGCAACAAGTTAAAGAATTACTCTTGAAGAACAGGTTACAGATATCAACATATCTGCTAAGGGTTGAACCATCCGGGTTCACCCTATATGCCAAGTCATCGGACTTGTCATAACCTCAATGTATTAATGAGGGCTAAACCATCCGGGTTTACCCTATGTGCCAAGTCATCGGACTTGTCATAACCTCAATGTATCAACTGAGGGCTAAACCATCCGGGTTTACCCTATATGCCAAGTCACCGAACTTGGTCATATTATTTCCTCAAGTAACTCTGGTTATTAACACCATTCACCGAACTCACACACACACACTTGGTTAATGCGGAAACGCTGGACGTAGTTTAAGCAGCACCACCCAACTGTCCTTGACCGTGGACACGACTATTCGAATAGTTTGACACTCTGCAGAGGTAGTACGCTGGACCCACGAGAAACGGGAAACTTCCGTGTCATCCACGACTCGCGGTATATCACATATACCCGAGGTAAGTACCCGATCATCATCTTTCCCCTGACGATACTAGACAAAGAGGTCCACACGATTGGTACCCAGCCCACATGTTGTACGTCTTACGAGCACCGACTCTGGACAGTATCAACCATGCGGGGACCAACGGTGTGCCTGGAACTCATAATAATGGCATAGTCGTCCTACCTGGCACGACCCCATCACGAGAGTGACACCGATCACTCCCGCCACTAGTAATGTGGCTCTTTGCTAGTACCGACCAGAGTAATCAACAAATCTCCATCCCATAAAGGGGTATCGTGGTCGTACTGGTAAGGTTGGGACGGTCGACACATCAGAAATCTAATCCCATTTCCGAAACCATACTCACACAAAAACACCGGTGCATCACTTCACCAAAAGTGATCACCAACTCATCATCACCCTCGGGCATTAGTGGCACCCGACGGGGTTTTCATAAACTCTTGATTTAACTCATCATCATGCTCATGATAATATGCTCTATCTTTACTTGTCAACATGGTAACATGACCCTCAAGGGATAGGGTCAAGCTCAATGCAATGATCTTACTCTACTAGTGAACATGACAGTAGCATGATCCTCATAAGTGGTAGGGTCAAGCTCATCATGTTTGTGCTCCGAGGAGCCACATGAATAACATCATCAACATGCAAGGGCTTTGAAGAAGCCTCCGGTGCCATCAACACAATGATGAACCGGTATCATGATCACATGCAATGGGAGAATACCAACTATACTAGCATGCAACAATGTTTCTGCTCAAGTCATGGTCAAAGGGCTGCTTGCCTTGGTCAGCTAGGTAGCCGGGGTCTTCGAGGTCTTCCGCTCCAGATCCTCCGTCACTCGGTAACTCTACCGTCGAGAAAGGAATAAATAAATAATAGCTCACACCAAAACAGATCACAAGGTGCTTTTAAAAATGTTGCAAAGCTTGAATAAATTCAGTTTATTATTTTGGAAAATGTTTCCTATGGTTTTTATTAGCTAAGCATATTTATTTAAAAGCAAACAGGAGCAAACAAATGCTTTTAATATCATTTTACTATACCAAAACAGATTCTGTTTTTGATAAATGTCAAACTCTACAGAAACAATTACTACACATTTTTAGAAAATTGTTGGTGGAAGAATCATATTTTTCTACTGGCTAAATATTTTTATAAAAATCATTTAAGCTGCAGGTTAAAAATAAAAAAAAGGCTAGGGGAGACCCAGTCGGCCCAGCCAGCAGACCGGCCACCAGGCGTGCGCGGGCCAGGTTAAAACCTGACCTGCGGGCCCCTGGGGTCAGTGTCAGCGGTGGCGCGCGCTGGCTGCCACAGGACACCGACAGGTGGGCTCCACCTATCGGGTCCTTCTCCTACCTCCAGCCAGAGAGGTGGAGACGGACGCCGGCGAGGCTACCGTTGCCCTCGGGCCAAACTAGGAGCGAGAATGGGTCCCTCGTTCCTCCGCCTACGTGCTCGTGGTCGGGACGTCACCGGAGGTGGTCTGGGTCGCCGGCGACGAGGTGATCGTGGCGGAAAGGTTTCGGGTTGGCGTCGACCTAGTGGCTAGGGGCACAGATTCGCTTGGGGAAGTTGGGGGAAATGTTCCTGGCGTCAAGGGGAGTGCAATGGGAGGTCGGGCAGCGCAGGAGTCGGCGTGTAGCCGGAGATCGACCGGAGCTCCGAGGCGGAGGGGCCTCGGTCGATCTCGAGCACCGGGGCTCTACGAGCTCGATTGGGCGGCTAGGGGAGTCTAGTGGTTGTGCTGAAGCTGCCTGGGAGGTGCTGGGGTGCCGGGGGGACCTATTTATAGGCCAGCGGCGGTGAGCCGACTCGGGCGCGCCGGTGACTCACCGTGGCGCGCGTGCGAGCACAGTGAGGTACTGGCCGCGAAACCACGGGTTCGGGACGTGGTTTAGGACCTCCTGGTGCATCGGCCGCAAAGGGAAAGCGAGTGGGGTCGAGCCGCAACGACCGTGCATGCTCGGCGAGGAGAGGGGGTCCCTGATGGTAGCTTTGCATAGAGGGGGTGTCGAGGGAGTGTTTGGACATTACTTGGGGGGTTGGAACTGGTCGGGGCGACGTCCCCTTGCTGGAGGTTCTCTGTAGCGCGTCCAGAGCGTGGTTTTGGCATGCCACGGCATGCTGGCGCGCTCTGGGGCCCTTTGGACGTGTCCTCCATGTCCTGAGTGTTGATGGGAGTGTGCCTAGCCGTTGTGTGTTAGTGTGTTAGTGAGTTAGAGCCCTAGTGTTGCTAGTACTGGCCTGCGGCTCAAATTGATGATCTTGTCACTAGTGCTTGGAGTTGGAGAGGGGCTGGTTGACTGGGTGCGCAGGGTGTTCTGGGGCTCTAACTCACCAAGTTTGGGGCTTTGACATTGGGTAAAACAGTGGCTAGGAGGGTTTTTACCTTCATGTCAGTAGGTGTTCGACAGTGATTTGGGGTGCTTCCACTCTACCACAGGAACTAAAACTTAACAGGTTTGGTCTTGGCGTAAAAACATGGGGGTTCACCAAATTTGAGCTCCATTGAACATGTTTAGCTTTGTAAACTTGAAAATGCTTCAAAATGACCAGTACTGTCCTTTACAAAAGAAGTGTGGCCAAACAGAGTCTCACAAATCCCATCTTTGGTGTGGATTCCTCATTTGGGGTGTCAAACACCTCTGCAAAGTTTCAGCTCCATTGGATAAACTTTGCAATGTAGAGTTGTTCCAACTCTTCTCTGGACAGAGCGGGTTTTGGGCTCATTAGGTGCACTTCCCCACCTTGGATCAAGGTGAGATTTTATGTGAGCACCTAATATGGCTTGGGAGGGCTCCTGTAATTTTATGGGAATTTATTGAGATTATTTCCTTTCGAAACATCTCAAAAAGCTAAAACAGACAGAAATGGTTTTCAGGGTTTTACTCAAATAATATTAATATAAAATAGGGTTGAAAATCTTATATATGGAAAATATATGTCCTTCTGAGCTTCCATGAATTTACTCATAATTTTCTAAGGTAGGAAAGCAATTTTCCTTGTGGGAATATCATTCCTGGCCTTAGAAACAGACATAAATATAAAATAGGAAAATAATATTTTAAATCACCAATTAATGTTTTTAATGAATGGAAATAATATTTGGATCAGATCACCAACTTTGGTTGGAAGTGCCACTTGGCTTCATGAGCTAGTAGTGTATCCCAACATGAATAAGGTGATCTTGATATAAAGGAAAAAGGGTTTTTGAAGAGAGCAAAATAATAAGTTTTTCATGGGTTTGAGTCATCAAGCAAGCAAGCATTCACTCATACAAGGGTTGACATGGCACTCACAACATTATTCGAAAAAGTTTTAACAAGCTCTGATTTTTGCAACATAAAATACTTGTGATGAAAAACAGGTGTGACAGACCTATCCCTCTTACAAGAATCTCGTCCCCGAGATTCCTAAGCTAAGCGTTAAATAGCTCGGGAAATTCTGATCGGATATAGTCTTCACGTGCCCACGTGGCTTCTGCTTCGGTATGGTTGCTCCACTGAACCTTGAAAAACTTGATGGTGCGGCTTCGGGTGCAACGTTCGGCTTCATCCAAAATGTGGATCGGTTTCTCGCGGTAGGTAAGGTCCGGTTGAAGGTCAATAGCTTGATGATCAATGTCCTTGTAAAGATCGGGACGGTTCAGCACTTGTAAACACTTCCGGAGCTGTGACACGTGAAACACGTTGTGCACGCCCAAAAGCTCAGGAGGTAGCTCCAACTGGTAAGCTACTTCCCCATGCCTTGTCGTGATCTTGAAGGGTCCAATGAACCTGGGAGCTAGCTTCCCCTTGACATGGAAACGCTTGGTCCCCTTGAGAGGCGTGACTCGCAAGTACACCTGGTCTCCGGGAAAAAACTCCACATCTCTGCGGCGGGGGTCCGCATAGCTCTTCTGCCTTGACTTAGCTGTCTCCAAGTTCTCTCGGACAAGCTGAACCTTGTCCCCTGCTTCTTGTAGTGCTTCTAGTCCGAAAACTAATCCTTCACCGGTTTCGGACCAATTGAGCGGGGTGCGGCACTTCCGCCCATATAATGCTTCGAATGGGGCCATCTGAAGACTGGACTGGTAGCTGTTGTTGTAAGCAAACTCAGCAAATGGCAGGCAATCTTCCCACTTGGCACCATGAGCCAAAACACAGGCGCGGAGCATGTCCTCAAGTATCTGGTTTACCCTCTCGGTCTGTCCGCCCGTTTGCGGGTGGAAAGCCGTACTGAAGGAGAGTTTGGTTCCGAGAGCTTCTTGAAACTTCTTCCAGAATCTTGAGGTGAATTGCGTGCCGCGGTCGGACACGGTCTCCTTGGGAACTCCATGGAGACTCACCACTCGATGAATGTATAGACTAGCCAGCTGGCTGCCATCGTAGGTGGTGTTAACGGGGATGAAATGGGCCACCTTGGTCAAATGATCAACTATGACCCAAATGGAGTTATGACCCTTATTCGACCGGGGCAGCCCGGTGATGAAGTCCATGCCGACTTTATCCCACTTCCATTCCGGCACTTGAAGAGGTTGCAGCAATCCAGCAGGTCGCTGGTGTTCAGCCTTGACTCGCTGGCATACATCGCATTTAGCGACATAGGAGCCAATTTCCCTCTTCATGCCATGCCACCAGAATCGTTCTCGGAGGTCTTGGTACATCTTGGTACCACCTGGATGGATAGAGTACGGTGTGTCATGAGCCTCTTGCAGGATCAAGTCCTTAAATTCGGCCTTGTTAGGTACGTATAAGCGCTTCCCGTACCACAGTACTCCTTGCTCATCAATCGAGAATTCTGGGGCTTTGCCTTCTCGCACCTTCCTCTTGAGGCCTTCGATACTCTTGTGTCCCTTATGGGCTTCCTTGATGTCGTCTGCCAGAGTAGGCTTGACTTCGAGGTTGGCCAGGTATCCTGGTTCGACTATCTCAAGCCCGAAGCTCTCCATCTCTTCATACAAGACGGGTAACCTTTCCTTGAGCGTGACGTTCAAGGAGCCTGCCTTCCGGCTCAAGGCATCGGCTACCACGTTCGCCTTGCCGGTATGATATTGAATGCTGAGGTCGTAATCCTTGATTAACTCAATCCATCTCCGCTGCCTCATATTCAGCTCCCTTTGAGTGAAGATATATTTCAGACTTTTGAGGTCTGTATACATCTCACATCGCTTCCCCAGAAGGTAATGTCGCCACGTCTTCAGAGCGTGCACTACAGCTGCTAGCTCGAGATCATGGGTGGCGTAGTTCTCCTCATGTGGTCGCAGTTGCCGTGACAAGTACGCCACGACCCTGCCATCTTGCATCAGGACTCCACCGAGCCCGTTTCCAGAGGCATCACAATATATTACGAATTCCTTGTTGATGTCTGGGGTAGCCAATACCGGGGCGGTAGTTAGCCTCTTCTTCAACTCCTGGAAACTTGCTTCACACACCGGTGTCCACTCGAACTTTCGGCCTTTCTTCAAGAGCTGAGTCATAGGTCGAGCGATGCTGGAGAAACCTTCTACAAACTTGCGGTAGTATCCCGCGAGCCCGAGGAAACTCCTGACATCCTTCACATCCTTTGGTGATTCCCAGTTGGTCACTGTACTAATCTTGGACTGATCTACGGCCAAACCGCTTACCGTCAGGGCATGACCCAGAAATCCAACTTCGTTCAGCCAGAACTGACACTTGCTGAATTTGGCATAAAGCTAGTGCTCTCGAAGCTTTCCCAGAACTAACCTCAGGTGTTGCTCATGCTCCTCTTCGGACTTGGAGAAGATTAATATGTCATCGATGAACACGACGACAAACTTGTCCAAATATTCCATGAAGACCTTGTTCATGAGGTACATGTAGTAGGTTGGGGCATTTGTCAAACCGAAGGGCATGACAGTGCATTCATATAGACCGTATCGGGTCACGAATGCAGTCTTGGGTATATCTTCGGGTCGAATCTTCAACTCGTAATATCCCGATCGAAGATCGATCTTGGAAAATACCCTGGCCCCGTTTAACTGGTCAAATAGGTCTTCGATCTTGGGGAGCGGGTACTTGTTCTTAATTGTGACTTCATTAAGAGAACGGTAATCGACGCAGAGTCGAATGGTACCATCCTTCTTTGAAACAAATAGAACAGGTAATCCCCAAGGTGATGCACTCGGACGGATGAACCCTTTCCTGAGTTGCTCATCCAGCTGCTGCTTCAGCTCTGCCAGCTCTTCGGAACCCATCATGTAAGGCTTTTTATATATAGGCCTTGATCTGGGCATGAGCTCGATGATGAACTCGATGTCTCGGTCGGGAGGCATTCCGGGTAGCTCGTCAGGAAAGACGTCCGGGTATTCACAGACTACAGGCACTTGATCAAGCTCTACCTCGGATAGACTGTTGACTCGAGGCACTTGAGCTGATACTGGCTCGGAGACAAACTTGACCTTGACCCCTTGGCTACCTGTCATGGTAATGGCCCTGTTGGCACAGTACAAAAGACTTTGGTGCTTGGCCAACCAATCCATGCCGAGGATTACTTCTACGCCTTGTGATTTAAGCACAATGAGGTCTGCCAAGAAACTCGTTCCATTGATAACTATCTCGACCCTTCTACACCCTAGGTTGGTCCTCAATACTGCTCCCGGGGTTTGAATTGCCATCTGTCCATGGAGTAGAGTGGGTTTTAAACCACACTTCTCCGCAAACCTTTGAGTAACAAAAGAATGCGAGGCACCACAATCAAACAACACTGTTGGTGGAGTTGAGTTGACGAGGAACGTACCTAGAATGCAGTTCGGGTCTTCCTGCGCCCCTTCTGCAGTGATGTGATTGATCCGGCCCCTGCCATTGAACTGATGGTTGCAGGGGGGCTGGTTCCTTCCTGGTGCACCTTGACCGGGGTTGGGTGCATTGGGACACGGTGCGTCGGGCTTCTTGTTGGGGCACTGCCTGGAATAGTGCCCGGTCTGACCACACCCAAAGCAGGTGACCTGCCCCGGAGGGTTGGTCTTGACTCCACCATTGTTCGGCAGGTTGACTACTGGCTTGGCTTGCTGCTGAGGCTGATAATTCTGGCGGAACACCGGGTGCTTGTACTGCTGCTGCTGAAAGTTGGGTCTTGCAGGTGCTGATTGCCATGGTCTTGGTCTTGCGCTACTGGGTCCTCCACTGCCTATCAGTTTGCGCTTGCGGGTGTCGTCCATCGCACGACGCTTGTCTTCCAGCATAAGCGCCTTGTTAACCAACTCGCTGAAAGTCTGGCAGTCGCAAACCACGAGCTGGTATTGCAGGGACTGTTGTAACCCTTCCATGAAGCGTTCCACCTTAGCGGCGTCAGTGTTAACATCTTCGGGCGCGTACCTCGACAAGAGGTTAAACTTCTGCAGGTACTCCTTAACAGTTCCACTGCCCTGCCTCAAGGCTCGGAATTCCCGCTTCTTAATGGTCATCAGTCCAGGTGGAATGTGAGCCGCACGAAATCCTTCCTTGAACATCACCCAAGTGATGACTTGCCCTATCCGCATGATCTGAAATCCATCCCACCATGCCTTGGCGGTGCCTCCGAGACAGTGAGAAGCATAAAGGACCTTCTCATGATCGTCGGTGCACTTCACCAGCGCAAGGAGGTCTTCAATGGTGCGGATCCAGTCATCGGCGTCCAGTAGTTCAGTTGTCTCCGTGAATATTGGGGGCGTAGTCCGCATGAACTCAGAAAGAGTAGAGCGGCCACCGCCATTCCCATTCCGCGGCGGGTTGTCCACCAGGACTTGAGTCAGCTGCTGAATAGCGGCATTGCTGGCTTGACGCTCCTCCCGAAGATCTTGAAGGAACTGAGCCATCGTCAAGTTCTCAGGAGGAGGTGGTAGCGGAAGGTCTCTAGGCCGCTCGTGGTGACCTCCAGCGTGAGCTTCTCCTTCGGTTCCCTGCGGCGTCCCGGAGGAGTCGGCGCCGGGGTTGCCAAAGGTGCTGTTGCGGGTTGCGTTCACCATCATGTCATGGAAACAGATCGGTCAAAATGCCACCTTGCTCGGGAATACAAGGATTCGCTCCTAGTAAGAGGGGGTCCAATACGTGCAAGTGCTGAGTTTTCAAAACCAAGTTTTTGACAAACGGAAATTTGCATTCATAAAAACTAGGTGATGTAGTCACTTACAGGCTGCCTAAGGCAATACATGACTTACAGCATGCACACATACGTAAATTAGAAACGGATACATGGATATCCTATGCTCGGGGTACTCCTAATTGCCTACGCTAAATTCTACGCGGCGGACTGCTCAGTCTCAAAGGCGGATTCAACAGGATCCTCATCTTCGTCCTCGTCTTCATCAACATCTTCTTCCTTTATAGGAGTGGAAGAAAGAATCCGCACATCATGGCGTCTCTTAGGCGAGGCGGCGAAGATCTCAGTGTACTCTTCCGCTGTCAGGCAGTGACTCCGAAGAGCGACTGCCTGGATGGGTAACACACCACTCCTAGTAGCAACAGCTGTCCTCCCTTTAGGTGCGCCTCCCTTCTTTACTTTGCGATTTTGCATCTTCTCAGTGTGGAGCAGGCCCTTGACTAGGTGCAGCTCTTGGCGAAGCTTGACTAACTCCTCAACCAGGAAGTGCATCAGGGTGTCCGACGAGAGGCTGAAGTAGGTCTGAAACCTTAATGGCATCCCATCCTCCGTGGCTGGGGTGAGTGTCCAACTCCCATCCACTCCTTCCTTAATGAAAGGTAGGTGACGAGTGACAGGCTCATTAGCCATCTCAGGGAGGATGCTGCGGAGATGCACGAGCGCCTCTCGTGCGGCCGTCTCCACTGCCAACATCAGCTCTCCCATCTGTGGTCCTTCGAAGAACCAACTAGACGGGGAGTCATTAACCTTCACTATCACGTCCACGTGATATTCCTTGGTGTCGGCGTTGACCCAGTGCTCGTGGTAGAGGAAGATGGGCGTGCGACGTACGTGGCACTTCTCGAGACAATCCACCAGGAGTAGTGGAAATCCGGTCTCCAGAAGCGTCTCAGGTATGGCAGCCATCTACGAGGCACAGGAGAGAGGTCAGAAGGTTGTATGTGCAAAAGTTTGTGCAGGGCTCGCGTTCTAACGTTCTCGGCTAACGTCCATGCTATCTAAGGCTTCCTATAGTCAGGATGGCTCTGATACCAGTTCTGTGGGGACCCCGACTAGCAAGTCGAGTTCGCCGTGCCCAGTGACCCCAAGGATCAATGTTCACTGAACACAGATACTGAATAATAGAGTCTTACATCCAAGTATCGAAATTATTACATCAAATGACCAGAAGGTCAGGTTCAAGAGCAAGGCCTAAAGCCAAATTAAACAGATACATCGAGTAGCGGAAACTCGTAAGGGCTAAGCGGTGCCCATGCCATCAAGCCTACACCGACAAGCATTCTGACTTGGAAGCGTCCTAGATCGCCGGTTCGTCTCTGATGGCGTACTCGTCGCCAAACTCCGGTCCTTCCATGTCTGATCAATAATATAACTAGTGGCAAGCCAATGAGTACTTTGAATGTACTCGCAAACAGCCCATGATATGAACAATGAAAGTGAAGGATAACAATATCATGCATCTGTAGTGTAACTCGTCCGGGAGGAATGATCATGTATATGCAACAAGTTAAAGAATTACTCTTGAAGAACAGGTTACAGATATCAACATATCTGCTAAGGGTTGAACCATCCGTGTCATCCACGACTCGCGGTATATCACATATACCCGAGGTAAGTACCCGATCATCATCTTTCCCCTGACGATACTAGACAAAGAGGTCCACTCGATTGGTACCCAGCCCACATGTTGTACGTCTTACGAGCACCGACTCTAGACAGTATCAACCATGCGGGGACCAACGGTGTGCCTGTAACTCATAATAATGGCATAGTCGTCCTACCTGGCACGACCCCATCACGAGAGTGACACCGATCACTCCCGCCACTAGTAATGTGGCTCTTTGCTAGTACCGACCAGAGTAATCAACAAAGCCCCGTCCCATAAAGGGGTATCGTGGTCGTACTCGTAAGGTTGGGACGGTCGACACATCAGAAATCTAATCCCATTTCTGAAACCATACTCACACAAAAACACCGGTGCATCACTTCACCAAAAGTGATCACCAACTCATCATCACCCTCGGGCATTAGTGGCACCAGACGGGGTTTTCATAAACTCTTGATTTAACTCATCATCATGCTCATGATAATATGCTCTATCTTTACTTGTCAACATGGTATAACATGACCCTCAAGGGGTAGGGTCAAGCTCAATGCAATGATCTTACTCTACTAGTGAACATGACAATAGCATGATCCTCATAAGTGGTAGGGTCAAGCTCATCATGTTTGTGCTCTGAGGAGCCACATGACTAACATCATCAACATGCAAGGGCTTTGAAGAAGCCTCCGGTGCCATCACCACAATGATGAACCGGTATCATGATCACATGCAACGGGAGAATACCAACTATACTAGCATGCAACAATGTTTGTGCTCAAGTCATGGTCAAAGCGCTACTTGCCTTGGTCAGCTAGGTATCCGGGGTCTTCGAGGTCTTCCGCTCCGGATCCTCCGTCACTCGGTAACTCTACCATCGAGAAAGGAATAAATAAATAATAGCTCACACCAAAACAGATCACAAGGTGCTTTTAAAAATGTTGCAAAGCTTGAATAAATTCAGTTTATTATTTTGGAAAATGTTTCCTATGGTTTTTATTAGCTAAGCATATTTATTTAAAAGCAAACAGGAGCAAACAAATGCTTTTAATATCATTTTATTATACCAAAACAGATTCTGTTTTTGATAAATGTCAAACACTACAGAATCAATTACTACACATTTTTAGAAAATTGTTGGTGGAAGAATCATATTTTTCTACTAGCTAAATATTTTTATAAAAATCATTTAAGCTGCAGGTTTAAAATAAAAGAAAAAAAAGCCAGGGGGGAGACCCAGTCGGCCCAGCTAGCAGACAGGCCACCAGGCGTGCACGGGCCAGGTTCAAACCTGACCTACAGGCCCATGGGGTCAGTGTCAGCGGCTGCGCGCGCTGGCTGCCTAGGACACCGACAGGTGGGCTCCACCTGTCAGGTCCTTCTCCTACCTCCAGCCAGAGAGGTGGAGACGGACACCGGCGAGGCTACCGTTGCCCTCAGGCCAAACTAGGAGCGGGAATGGGTCCCTCGGTCCTCCGCCTACCTGCTCGTGGTCGGGACGTCACCGAACGTGGTCTGGGTCGCCTGCGATGAGGTGATCGTGGCGGAAAGGTTTCGGGTTGGCGTCGAGCTAGTGCCTAGGGGCACGGATTCGCTTGGGGAAGTTGGGAGAAATGTTCCTGGCGTCAAGGAGAGTGCAATGGGAGGTCGGGCGGCGCAGGAGCCGGCGTGTAGCCGGAGATCGACCGGAGCTCCGAGGCGGAGGGGCCTCGGTCGATCTCGAGCACCGGGGCTCTGCAAGCTCGATTGGGCAGCTAGGGGGAGTCTAGTGGTTGTGCTGAAGCTGCCTCGGAGGTGCTGGGGTGCCGGGGGGACCTATTTATAGGCCAGCGGCGGTGAGCCGACTCGGGCGCGCCGGTGACTCACCGTGGCGTGCGTGCGAGCACAGTGAGGTGATGGCCGCGAAACCACGGGTTCGGGACGTGGTTTAGGACCTCCTGGTGCATCGGCCGCAGAGGGAAAGCGAGTGGGGTCGAGCCGCATTGAACGTGCATGCTCGGTCGCGTCGGGCGCACGCGGGCACGCGTTGCCTGAGCTCTTGCGCGAGGAGAGGGGTCCCTGATGGTAGCTTTGCATAGAGGGGGTGTCAGGGAGTGTTTGGACATTACTGGGGGGTTGGAACTGGCCGGGTCGACGTCCCCTTGCTGGAGGTTCTCTGTAGCGCGTCCAGAGCGCGGTTTTGGCATGCCACGGCATGCTGGCGCGCTCTGGGGCCCTTTGGACGTGTCCTCCATGTCCTAAGTGTTGCTGGGAGTGTGCCTAGCCGTTGTGTGTTAGTGGGAGCACGAGCTGGTCAAAGGAGGCAAGGAACACTAGAGTTGCCAGTACTGGACTGCGGCTCAAATTGAAGATCTTGTCACTAGTGCTTGGAGTTGGGGAGGGGCTGGTTGACTCGGTGCTCAGGGTGTTCTGGGGCTCTAACTCACCAAGTTTGGGGCTTTGACATTGGGTAAAATAGTGGCTAGGAGGGTTTTTACCTTCCTGTCAGTAGGTGTTCGACAGTGATTTGGGGTGCTTCCACTCCACCACTGGAACTGAAACTTAACAGGTTTGGTCTTGGGGTAAAAACATGGGGTTTTACCACACTACAAGAAATATGCTCATACATGACGTTTTTAAGACGTCGTTGATGAATTCGTCATAAATCTCTGACGATTTCATCCGACATTGTCGTAAACCGTTTGAGGGGATCAAATCTACATATAAATTACGATGATGTGAGTCAAAAACGTCGTAACCGCATAAGATGAGATCGTCATAACTTTTACGACGATTAGAAAAATATCGTAACATGTTCTAACTATGTTTACATGTCACTCGTGGGTCCATTCTATGTCATGCGCCAAACCCGCCTAGTTTGTGAAGCAAACTACTATTCTGTCATTCCAAAAATTCTGGAAAAATTCTCATAAATACTTTGGATCATATATTCCTCCAATATGTGAAAACCCTTCCTTCCATAGTTCAAAAATAATTTAGCAATATTCATTTTCCTATTCTCTTCAGAATAGCACTTTGTGAAGGAAGTGCTATTTCGATATTTTTTTTATTACCCTCATATTTTTTGGGCACTCTTTCCTATCCAAATCATTGCCTCGTGAAAACTTTCGTAACGATTTACCTAGTAAATCTTTCTCAGCAAATTTCCAAAGTTTGTGTTCAGCTAACAGCTTTGTGAAGGAAGTACTAGATAGGAATATCCTGATGAGTTGAATTTTTTCCACATCATCTATGTGCCCAAAACATAGCTCTCCACAAAATTTTAGCCACATCTAACAATCCATGTGAGCTCATCATCCAATCTTTGTTTCTGATAATATTTTCATTTTGTGAAGCAACTACATTTTATATTTCCTATATAGTTGATGAAAAATTACCACGGGATGAAACTGACCATATATGACCTCACTCCACCAAATTTTAGCTCAGTTAATTAAGCCAGTTTCCCTTAATATTTTTCCCAATATTCTGTTCAGTAGAGAGCATTGTGAAGGAAGTACAATTTTTGTTTATCCAAATTTTATGAAATTTTTACAGTGTCTTAATGTGCCCAAAACTCATTTTCGGCATTCGGAAAATGAAAAACGAAATTTTCGTGCAAAGAAAATGAAAGCTCCCTTTAAAAACATTGTTTGTCATTCTAATATGCACCCGTGTATATAATAAGACATCATTTGTTTGATTTTTTTCACGTGAAAGTATAAAAGAAAAACAAAAGAAAAACACAATTCATATGTTTTATTTTCATTGATGGAATTAGTTTTCACACGGATCGATGACATGGCATCCATCCATCCATCCATCTCACATCCATCCATCCATCTATCTATAGAAAAAAAGGAAAAAAGAAAAGGGAAACCCCCACCCGCAGCCCAACTACCCAAACGTAAGTCAGATGTCATCGAACCCCATCTTCTCGCCGCCACCACCTCCTCCCCATCCCCTCCGCCGCCCGCATCTTCCACCGCGTCTGTGTGGCCGCCTCTACCCTCCGCGCGCCCCGCACCCTCCAGGGTCCAGGCGCCACCAATCACCGCCGAGGCCGACCACCGCGTCCTGCTCTACTACACCTCCCTCGATGTCATCTGGGTACGCGCCATCCCGCGGGGGCTCCGCACCTCCGTCGACAAGTGCGACCTTGCCATGGCTGCCTGCTACCTCGAGGAGCTCACGATGCTCCTCCTGCGCGCCCGCCGGATCACGCTCCCGTAGGTCTTCGTCGGCGGCCGCCACCTCAGCAGCGCCGAGGAGCTCCGCCACTTGCATGAGTCGGGCGAGCTCCGACATGTCGTGGTCGGCGCCGCGTCCCTCACTGCCTGCAGCCCGTGCGGTGGCGAGCGGTACGTCCTGTGCGGCAGCTGCAACAGGCGCCACAAGCGATACAGCCTCAAGGGCGGCGGCGGGTTCTGCACCTGCACAGGCTGCAACGAGAACGGCCTCGTCCGGTCCACATCAACGGGTAGTACTAGTATCACTTACTTACTCTTTGCAAGCTATGCTCACGACATTTAAATCTGAATCCGAGTTCGTTCGGTTACGTGACCCAAGAAAATGGTTCATACTAGGCTTTTTGTGTCTCTTTATCATCTTGTAAATAAGTGAAAGATTATTGTAGGCATCTGAATGTTCCACCTGAAAAAAATGGAAGAGAAATTTCAGTTGATATCAATAAATTAGCATATGCATTGCACCATGAATGTGATGAGAGACCCAAAGCTGTAGGTGCATGAAGGATGCATGTGCCACGCTCTCCTAAAAATGCCATGTGCTTCCTTGAAGTTTCCTCCAGATGCAAAATAAATAGTAGTACAATGATCTGGGTAGTCTGTTATTGTAGGAGAACAAGTGCAAGTGCAACCGATCTGGAACTCTATGGATGGATACACACCCTAGCTTTATCATCTTGTAAATAAATAAATTGACTGAAACTGTCATTTTCCGTAACAGTCTGTTATCAAGAAGTATGGGCAGGATGCCACCAATGTCGGAGACGAAGGTGGTTTTGCACCTAACATTCAGGTATTCCCCTGTTCTTATAGGTTTGGGATGAGATTCTTATGTCTTGGTGTTTTGATGTACTCCCTCCGTCCTAAAATAATTACAATTTTATACTAGAGCTTTTATAAAGTTGAGACACTTATTTTGGGACGGCGGTAGTATAAAACTCATGTATTTGGGTTGTGATCTGATTTCCTTTTGTTTTCTGTTATTGTAGGAGAACAAGGAAGGCCTTGAGCTCTTGAAGACTGCAATTGAAAAGGCTGGATACACTAGCAAGGTTTGTCTGCTTGAATTGATCTGTTGTGCATTTCTCAGTGAGCTTTTAAGTTTGTAATTGAAGGAGATCTGTTGTGCATTTCTCAGTGATCTTTCCTGGACACTATAAAATGCTCATTCCCAATTAGTGTGTCCTGAACGGTGAATTATCTAGCTCACGAGGTCTTTCCAAGCAATGCTTATGCACAGTGTGATCTAAATTCTAACCCTGCCTACAAAAATCTCTGAGTGCTTTAGAAATCCTACCAGATTTAGTGTTGTAGTAAGTTGTAAATAGTATACTCCCTCTGTAAACAAATGTAAACAAACATTATCCTCTGTAAACATTGAAATAGTGTATTAGTAAAGATACTAAGATGCATGAGTAGTTCATTAGTGCATTGTCTTGATAGTGCCAAGTTGACTATCATTTGCTTATTATTGACACCAAATTCTGGAGATTTCTTTGGATTGGATCTTTGCCTACTGAAGTATTTACTATGATTAGTATAATCCTTTTGATGCATGTCTTTTTTATCAGTAAAGAAAAACGACCCTAGGCGTGCACTTAGGTGTGCCTAGGTGCTAAGATTAGGCCCTATGATTAGTATAATCCTTTCTCTCGTGTACTTACAACTTTTTGGTTGATGTGTAGTGTTTCAACAAACAGCAGAAAAATCAGTTTGATGTATGGATGCTTCATGCGGTGGTGGCTAATGATCTCTGTACTGATGACAGTTTTGTGGTATGTGTATTGTACTGTTTTGAAACAGTGATGTTGCTTAGTTTGTCCACTCAAGCATTCCCTCCGATCACTCGTTGTTGCTTTAGTACAGCTGTATAAAGTTATACTAAAGCAGCGACAAGTAATATGGATCAAAGGGAGTATCAAAATTTGTACTTGCATTCATGCTATGCTGTTGTAGCTGTCTACCTCCATGTCCCTTGAGAAATGTCATTACCAGAATGCATTGTTCAATGCTAGCTTCTGCTGTGCATACCATGTGCATCGAGTTTAGGAGTAGCTCCATTATACTTAGGATGTATTTTGTCACAGGCAAGCTGCATTTCTACAGAAGCAAAGTAATCCTGGGGTTAGTAAAAAAAATCAAGTTCTTGTTTCACCACGTTTGATGTTGTGAATGATGTGCTCAGTTGTACGCAGATGAGAAGCATTTGTTGAATCCATTGAACTAGAAAAGGGACAATCTAACTGTCGCAGACAGTAGTCGATGCAATTTTAGCTTTTGAAGTCGACCTCATCTGCACTTGAACAACCTATCATTCTTGTATATATGAACAAATTTCTTTAAGAAATCATGATACTAGCTTCATTTTGTTTCTCCTAAAGCTCCAGTCACTCTTTCTTGAAATGGGTTAGTCGCTGTTGACAAATAAGAAAGAGTGTACAAGACTTAATAGAAGTTTGTATTTTTTTAAAGAAATAGAAGTTTGTATTTGCTCTTACCAATTAGTATATCATCTAACGAGGTTCATGAATTATATTCTGCTTCATCTTGTCGATGCACACATTTTTTTATAAATTCTGTTATTTAAATACCTGCAGTGTTAGTTCACACTTTTTTTATAAATGTTGTTATTTAAATACCTGTAGTGTTAGGTCACATCTTATTCTTATTTTTTGCACAGGTAAAGTACAAAGCCAAGTATGAAGCTATGAAGCGTATCAACAAAGAGTAGCATATGTATTGTAATAGTATGTATTTTCCGGCTAGGCCTAAACACATAATTACCAAAAATAAAAAAAGTATCAGATTGGTGGTACAAGTAATTCCTTAGACAATCTTCCTTGCGAAGAAGGGATTCATGCTGAAAATTCAGAGATTGGTTAGACTTTGAATTGATATACAGAGAAGGGTGTGCCTTCTTGTATCTATTTTACTGTTGCCACCATGCCAGACTTACAGACTGCTCAATATTGTCCCCTTCTGTACTGTTATTGAGAACAGTTAATGCTTTACTAACGATAATTCATGGTTTCGCTGCAGTGGGCATACAAGAATCATTCTATCTATGTTTATATGTTTGTGGTCCTTCGCCGTCATCGGCAACTCGGACAACGTTCACAACGTGTCCAGCGAAACTGAAGGAGTAAGCCTTTCGCCCTCTCATCTCGAGTTCCATATGTTCCGCTTGGTTTTCTCTCTGTTTCCTTGGGATTTCGATGCTGACTTTTTCCGTTCTGGTGGTTCACAAGTACATGGACAAGAAGCTCCAAAGTAAGTGCGCTGTCAGATTCTAGGCCTTCTTGTTTCGCAAAAAGAAGGTTCTAGGTCTTCTTCAAAATTAGTATTAATCGGACGCGCCCTCCTACGGGGCCTGCGCCTCGCCGCCGGCCTACGGCGGCGACGGTGGCTTGGCCTGCGGGTGGCTCGAGCAGCCGGCACCGTGGGGATGCTGCTAGTTCCTCTTGCTCAGGGTGGTGTTCCAGTAGTTCTTGATCTCATTGTCTGTTCGCCCCAGCAGCCGCCCCACGATCAGCGACCACCTGCCACAGGGCTCGCCAACTGTTGTTAGTTATTAGTTATTACTACAATGCTGACCCTGTATTAGTTAGCTAGCACCTGCAATTGATTAGCAGAAGCAAATTCTACAATGCTGGCCATATTTACTTGCGCCTGACAAGGTTTGCTGCAGCTTTTGCATGCAGTGCCACATCTGGGAGGGAGTGGCAGTTCGTTCTAGACGTCAATGGTAGCTTTTCAGGTTATGATGTAGGAGTAAGATTAGAGTGGTTGTGCATGAATGAATGAATGAATGCATGTCATCATCAACTTTGCTGACTGAATAACTCTGTAACCTCTTGGGGCTAGGGGACACGCACTCAGCCTGTCAGCAAGAGGTTGTTCTTTTCTTCGGGCATGGCTGAATTGGGAAACATGCATGCTGATTGCTGACTGATATGGATAGTAGGTGTGTACATGTGATCATGATAGCTGGATCCTAGATTCATTTAGGCGCTGGCCTACTTTGTCTGATCATACATCTCTGTCTTCTATGTAGGGAAAATGAAAGGAAACTCCAACGGAAAGCTTACCATTAATATTGGTGTCCATTAATCATTTTTGTCAAACAATTGTTACTAATTGATACTAATACTCCTCCACGGCTCGAGATAAACTTGTTTGTCACTCCTGTGTATCCATCTTCCTTCACTTTATTGTATTAGGAGTATGCATGTAGATGCAAGTGTAGGTGTAAGTAAACGGCAATACAATGCTTGATCAATACCACCTGCTTGTCTACTAGTTTACGTACAACTATGACAGTCACTTGGCTATGAAATGACACTCATGCTCACTACAACTGTCCCTTATTTTAAATATTTGATAGTTAGTAACTAGTTCATGATTTAGGAAACTACTATATTTGGCCAAGTACCAGTTAATGACTAGTTTGTGTTGCGGGAGCTGATGTGTTCTTATGTTCTTTTTTCTATTATGAAAGGTTTTGACGGCTGGTTATAAAGGGGGTTTGAATTTGCGAGTAGGAATCTTTTCATCAGTTAATAAAGGGGGCGGAAAACTGTCGCCTAAACTTGAGAAACAGGTGAGAAAACATGTGAATTAATGACATGATTTGTTCTTGTAGGTGGAACGTGCGCCTGAACTTCAAAAGCAGATCAATGTTGTGATAGTTCTTTGCTGCCCAGTCCGTTGGACAACTGGACAGAAGTGATGACAATCATCAAGGCTAAAAACAAGGAAGGATGAATGTGGTATGCCCATTCTTTCTGTTTGACATGTACACAAGTAGCTTAGTTTTATCTGCTACACATAGCTGACAGCCACGAGGCAGCTTAACCTGATTATACCCTGGAACTTCAGAATTGTACGCGCTGATTGCACTACACATCTTGACTCAGCATTTGCTGCTACGGTTGCGCTTGGAAGGAAGGAGCATAACATCATGGTCTTACACATCATTCTCTTCATGACTAGTAATGGAGTTGCTGACAGTCCCTAAGCTCTACGTATGTACCGTGGTAGCCGAGATACCAGTAGGAGTAGCAGACTAGATATTTTTTCGAATGTTTGGTACGTAGAGAGGCCCAGACCCAGGAATGAATAGGGAGGGAGGCCATGCATGTGGCTAAAACACAGAAATCTGGCTCGCCGTTGGCATCCAGCGCTTGTGGCCGTAGCGGAGCCTGGACCGTCCATGGCCAATCTACCGACCGACTGAATTTAGGAAACTACTGTATTTGGCCAAGTACCAGTTAATGACTAGTTTGTGTTTTAATTGCAGGTGCTGGAGCACTATGACGAAGAAGTCAGAAGAAAGCAAGTCATGCATGATCTAGGCATGCATGCACACTCTCGCATCTCAGGACATTCTTTTAATGCTGAATTTTCTTGGAATTTGGATGTAGTGCTGATTTTGCTGAGAATTTGATGTATATTTGCATGCAAACAAAATTCTAATGCTGGGAGTTATGTACATATTCTTATAATACTATCCTAATTGGAAAATATGTTGGCATTGAATCTGGGCTGGTTTTATGTTGATGGTATAAATTTTATTTGGTAAAAATAGGCATGGGCCAAATCTAGAATTGATCGAAATGTCTATTGAACAAAATTTATTTGGGCTTCGAAAAGAGAAACTGAATCTATTGGCAGCAATTAAGGCTGAAATATAAATAGAAATGCGTAAAAAGGTTGAGGCCCAAAAAAGAAGTGGATAGTAAAAGGCTATGGTTCAGTAATTAAAAAGGCCGAATTGTTGGCCCAGGCCTGTGTAGGTAATCAAAGCATAGGAAAAATAAATACACAATGGGCTATTTTAATGGGCTCGGCCCACGTAAAGCACCAAACTGGACCAGCCCATGTGATCAAATGGGTTGGGCTGATTTCAACCATGATGTTTTTATTTCGTCGTAATTTTGCCACGTAGGACTGCCACGTAGGATTGGGTTTGACTGTCAACGATGATTTAGGATCGTCGTAAAGGTTACGACGATCCAGGAATCGTCGTAAAGGTTACGACGATTTTGATCAAAACATCGATGTTGTTCATTTGTGACGCTCCGTTTTCGACGCTTGGTTTTTCGACGTGAGATCGTCGTAAATTAAAAACCGTGACGATGTAGCGACGAAAAAATAGCGTCGTGTATTAGCATATTCCTTGTAGTGCCAAATTTGAGCTCCATTGAACAAGTTTAGCTTTGTAAACTTGAAAATGCTTCAAAATGACCAGTACTGTCCTTTACAAAGGAAGTGTGGCCAAACAGAGTCTCACAAATCCCATCTTTGGTGTGGAGTCCTCATTTGGGGTGTCAAACACCTCTGCAAAGTTTCAGCTCCATTGGAGAAACTTTGCAATGTAGAGTTGTTCCAACTCTTCTCTGGACAGAGAGGGTTTTGGGCTCATTAGGTGCACTTCCACCTTGGATCAAGGTGAGATTTTATGTGAGCACCTAATATGGCTTGGGAGGGCTCCTGTAATTTTATGGGAATTTATTGAGATTATTTCCTTTGGAAACATCTCAAAAAGCTAAAACAGACAGAAATGGTTTTCAGGGTTTTACTCAAATAATATTAATACAAAACAGGGTTGAAAATCTTATATATGGAAAATATATGTCCTTCTGAGCTTCCATGAATTTACTCAGAATTTTCTAAGGCACGAAAGCAATTTTCCTCGTGGGAATATCATTCCTGGCCTTAGAAACAGACATAAATATAAAATAGGAAAATAATATTTTAAATCACCAATTAATGTTTTTAATGAATGGAAATAATATTTGGATCAGATCACCAACTTTGGTTGGAAGTTCCACTTGGCTTCATGAGCTAGTAGTGTATCCCAACATGATGAAGGTGATCTTGATATAAAGGAAAAAGGGGTTTTGAAGAGAGCAAAATAATAAGTTTTTCATGGGTTTGAGTCATCAAGCAAGCAAGCATTCACTCATACAAGGGTTGACATGGCACTCACAACATTATTTGAAAAAGTTTTAACAAGCTCTGATTTTTGCAACATAAAATACTTGTGATGAAAAACAGGGTGTGACACCTACTCTCTTCAAGGATGCCCGTAAGTTTGTCTTGTCTTGTGATGAATGTCAAAGAATAGGTAATCTCAGTAAACGTCAGGAAATGCCTATGAATTATTCACTTGTCATTGAACCATTTGATGTTTAGGGTTTTTATTATATGGGACCTTTTCCAAAGTCCAACGGATATACTCATATCCTAGTTGGTGTTGATTACATTATTAAGTGGGTAGAAGCTATCCCAACTAGTTGTGCTGATCACAACACCTCTATTAGGATGATTAAAGAAGTTATTTTCCCTAGATTTGGAGTCCCTAGATATCTAATGACTGATGGTGGTTCAAATTTCATTCATGGTGCTTTCCGTAAAACACTTGCTAAGTATGATGTCAACCATAGAGTTGCATCTCCCTATCATCCTCAATCCAGTGGTCAAGGAGAGCTAGGTAATAGAGAGATTAAACTAATTCTGCAAAAGACTGTTAATAGGTCTAGAAAGAATTGGTCTAAGAAGCTTGATGATGCACTCTGGGCTTATAGAACTGCTTATAAGAATCCCATGGGCATGTCTCCGTACAAAATGGTTTACGGTAAAGCATGTCATTTACCTCTTGAGCCAGAGCATAAGGCTTATTGGGCAATCAAATAGCTCAACTTTGATTTCAAACTTGCTGGTGAGAAGAGGTTATTTGATATTAGATCACTTGATGAATGGAGAACTCGGGCATATGAAAATGCCAAGTTGTTTAAAGAAAAGGTTAAGAGGTGGCATGATAAGAGGATACAAAAACGTGAGTGATTATGTCTTGCTATACAATTCTCGTTTAAGATTTTTTGCACGCAAACTTCTCTCTAAATGGGAAGGTCCGTACATTGTTGAGGAAGTATATTGTTCCGGTGCCATCAAGATCAACAACACGGAAGGTAATTTTCCGAGAGTGGTAAATGGGCAAAGAATCAAGCATTATATCTCAGGTTCTCCCATAAATGCTGAAAGCAATGTTATTAATACCATAACTCCGTAGGAGTACATAAGGGATATTTATTAGCCTGTTTCAGACTCCAAAAACGAAGAGGTATGTGATTCGGTAAGTAAACCGACTCCAAAACTTTTCCACTAGGATTTTTTCTTCGTTTTGGAATTTTTAGAAAAATAGAAAAATTTAAAGTAGTCCGAAAAGCGCACGAGGAGGCGACAAGCCTGCTAGGCGCGGCCTACCCCCCTCGCCGCGCCTAGGGGGCTTGTGGGCACCTCGTGTGCCTCCCGGACTATGTTTTCTTGTGGAGTACTCCTTCTGGTCAAGAAAAATTCATTATATATTCTCCCGAAAGGTCTGACCCTCGTATCACGCAAATATCCTCTGTTTTCGTTTCGAGCATGTTTCTACCATAGATTTAGGGCAAGATGTCTTCTCAAGATTTAGAGGGGAGAGCTATGTGGCCGATTACCTTGATAACCCCAAGGTCTATGGTGACTTGCATCATTATGGTTGGACCACTGATGAGGAAGAAGATTATGATCCCAAGGGGAAGGAAGGAACAAGTTCTGATGAAGAGGAGGCTCCTCTACCCCAACCTGGAGACACACATGTGGAGTTCAAGAAGTCGACCCTCCCTGACTCAAGGAAGAAGCCTAAGATTTTGTTTATGCCTTCTCGTCTTTTGCAGGAGAGTAAGCAAGAATTATGCCAAAAGGTGTTGAGGCTTGAAGAGGAAATTAACAATCTGAAGGAGCATAAGTTTGTGCTCAAGAGGAAATTAAACAAGTTCAAGACCTCTGCAACAACTCCACCACCATCACCTTCGAAGGAAGACAACTAAGCACGGGTATGGGCAATCCCCTTGTGCCAAGCTTGGGGGAGTTGCCCCGGTATCATATCACCATCACATCTTTTGCCTTTACCTTTTCTTAGTTCGATCCTTTTTGGTTTTATCTTTCTCTAGTAGAATAATGTTCTTAGTGTTCTTGGCTTGAGTTTTGCTTTGTGTCACCCTTAATGTATTCAAGTTCGTGAGTCCCATAATAAAGAGTGTTTTAGTTAAGGGCCTTGCTTCATGCCATGATCTAAAGAAAAGAATGATAAAACAACAAAAGCATGAAAGATCATGTAATGATCTTATGGGAAGTGATGACCTCACATATAAAAAGAATGTTGATTGAAACTTGTTGTGGGTGGACAAAAGTAGACATGGTCATTGTTGCAATTAATAGGAAGTAATAAAGAAAGAGAGGTTCACATATAAATATATCATCTTGGGCACCGTATATAATTGTGAACACTCGTTAAACTATTACATGCTTAAAAGTAGATGTTGGAGAAGGAAGACAACATAATGAATTATGTTTGCTTGGTTCCGAACAATGTTATATGACTAGGGATCCCTTAGCATGTGACGATTGCTTCCACCTCATATCAGCCAAAACTTCCGCACTAAGTAGAGATACTACTTGTGCATCCATAAACCTTCAACCTAGTTTTGCCATGAGAGTCCACCATACCTACCTATGGATTGAAGTAGATCCATCAAGTAAGTTGTCATCGGTGCAAGCAATAAAAATTGCTCCCAAAATATATATGATCTATTAGTGTGTGGAAAATAAGCTTTGTACGAACCTGTGATGAGGAAGACAAAAAAGCGACGGACTGCATAATAAAGTTCTTTATCACAGGAGGCAATATAAAGTGGCGTTCCTTCACACTAACAGGTCACACATCCAAACCTCAAAGGCGCATGCCAACCTCTGCTTCCCTCTGCGAAGGGCCTATCTTGTACCTTTACTTTTTGTCCCTAAAAGTGTCATGGTGATCAACATCAATTCCTTATTTCGCCTTTATATTCGCAAACGTCATGTGCTAGGGAAAGATGTATATTCATATGTCAATTTGGAAGTAAGTATTCATGAATTATTATTGTTGACATTACCCTTGAGGTACGTAGTTGGGAGGCGAAACTATAAGCCCCTATATTTCTCTGTGTCCAACTGAAACTTTGATCTTATGAGTACCACATGAGTTTTAGCAATTGTAGAAGACGAAAGGATGATTGAGTATGTGGATTTTCTTTACAAGCTCTTATTTGGCTCTTTCCGATGTTATGATAAATTGCAATTGCTTCAATGACTAAAGGCTATTGGTTGTTAATTCTCAATAAGTTTCTTGATCCATACTTTACTTTGTGAAGGAATTATCACTTTAGCATAAGAGATTATATGATGATATTGCTGTTCTAATTATGATCATGATGCCTGCATGTCCGTATCTTGTTTTGTCGACACCTCTATCTCTAAACATGTGGGCATATTTATTGATCTTGGTTTCCGCTTGAGCACAAGCGAAGTCTAAGCTTGGGGGAGTTGATATGTCCATTTTGCATCATGCTTTTATGTTGATATTTATCGCTTTATGGGCTGTTATTACACTTCACGGTACAATACTTCTGCCTTTTCTCTCTTATTTTACAAGGTTTACATGAAGAGGGAGAATGCCAGCAGCTGGAATTCTGATCTGAAAAGGGAGCAAGTTTGAGATACCTATTATGCACAACTCCAAAAGCCGTGAAAATCAACGAGGAATTATTTTGGAATTTATAAAAAATACTGGGCGGAAGAAGTACCAGAGGGGAGCCACCAGGAGGCCACAAGCCTGCTAGGCGCGGCCTACCCCCCTGGCCGTGCCTAGGGGGCTTGTGGGCCCCCTGTTGCCCCGGTGGCCCTCATCTTTTGCTATAAGGAGGGTTTCGTTCCAGAAAAAATCAAGAGGAGGCTTTCGGGAGGAATCGCGACCGCCACGAGGTGGAACTTGAGAAGAACCAATCTAGAGCTCCGGCAGGGCTGTCCTGCCGGGGAAACTTCACTTCCGGAGGAGGAAATCATCGCCATCGTCATCACTAACAGTCCTCTCATCAGAGGGGGCTCATCACCATCAACATCTTCATCAGCACCATCTCATCTCCAAACCCTAGTTCATCTCTTGTATCCAATCTCCGTCTCGTGACTCCGATTGGTACTTGTAAGGTTGCTAGTAGTGTTAATTACTCTTTGTAGTTGATGCTAGTTGGATTACCAGGTGGAAGATTATATGTTCAGATCCTTGATGCTATTCAATACCTCTCTGGTCATGAACATAATTATTCTTTGTGAGTAGTCACTTTTGTTCCTGAGGACATGGGATAAGTCTTGCTATAAGTAGTCATGTGAATTTGGTATTTGTTCGATATTTTGATGCGTTCTATGTTGTCTTTCCTCTAGTGTTGTTATGTGAACGTCGACTACATGACACTTCACCATTATTTGGGCCTAGAGGAAGGCATTGGGAAGTAATAAGTAGACGATGGGTTGCTAGAGTGACAGAAGCTTAAACCCTAGTTTATGCGTTGCTTTGTAAGGGGCTGATTTGGATCCACTAGTTTGATGCTATGGTTAGACTTTGTCTTAATTCTTCTTTCGTAGTTGCGGATGCTTGCGAGAGGTGTTAGTCATAAGTGGGATGTTTGTCCAAGTAAGGGCAGCACCCAAGCACCGGTCCACCCACAAATCAGAATATCAAAGTAGCGAACGCGAATCATATGAACATGATGAAAACTAGCTTGATAGAAATTCTGATGTATCCTCGGGAGCGCTTTACCTCCTATAAGAGTTTTTCCAGGCTTGTCCCTTGCTACAAAAGGGATTGGGCCACTTTGCTGCACCTTTGTTGCTACTGTTACTTGCTACTTGCTATGAATCATCTTATCACACAACTATATGTTACCGATCATTTCAGTGCTTGCAGAGAATACCTTGGTGAAAACCACTTGTCAGATCATTCTGCTCCTCGTTGGGTTCGACACTCTTACTTATCGAAAAGACTATGATAGATCCCCTACACTTGTGGGTCATCACTTACCTGGCCAAGGCCCGCGACGGAGCGCGGCCCAGCTGCGGTGGGGGGCGGGGCAGGCCGAGACAAGGCCCCGGGAGGCGGCCTAGCAGCCACGGGACCCAACATGGGCCTTGGGCCGTTAACGCCAGGCCGGCCCAGCACCAGTGCGGCCCGGTACGAGTGCCCCTAGGAAACTAGACGGGGTGCTAGGGTTTCCCCTAGCACCGTCGCAGGAGCCGCCAGCGGGCCTGGGCGGGGGCGGCGGGGCCAGCCCGGGTTAATCACGGGTCCGAGGAGCGGGGGGACGGCGGCCCCGAAAGCCGCAATGAAGGGGCGGAAGGGGGGACGACGGGGTGGAGCAGGGTGCGGTGCCGGCAAAGACTCCGTGACCTAGAACGCGGAGCGGCGCCGGAGATCGACGAGTCGGCGACCCGCCACGACAAGCGCGGGACCTCGGTCGGAGCGGCCCCAACCCCCATCCACCACCGCGGCAGCCACAGCGGAGGGACCCCAGACCCAAGCCGGTGCCTTGCCGAGGCCCCGTTCGAGGCAAGCTCGGGGGCGACGCCAGCGCCGGGCAGACCCGCGGGCGGCCTTACTCCCACCCCTGGGAGTAAGGTGGCCAGCAGGGTCGGGCCACGGCGGCCGGGCGGGGGCAGGCGGGGGTACCCGGTCGTGGCAGACTACGGGGCGGCCGGCGCTGAGGTCGTCAGCCTCGGCAACGTCGGCCCAGAGGACGCATGACGAGACGGGGAGGGGGTCGGCGTGGAGGACAGGAGGAGACCTCTGACGAGGGGGTGGCGCATGCTAGGGATGAGGAGGTCGGAGGCGGCGAGAGCAGCCCGGCGTGGGGCGGCGCCAGAGCCGATCGCCTCGAGCACCTCCATCGAGTCACTCGTGTATTTGCTTCTTCGAACTTGAATTACTAGAGTTGTTCGAAAGTCCAACAATTAATACGCACACTAATTCATTAACTTGTGCTTTCTTCATTTGCCGTTGAAGCAGCAACTCGAATCTTGCAAGCTTGTGCTTCAGTTCCTCCAGCTCTGCATGGTTGGAGGTAGAGAAAAAAGGCGAAGCCTGTGCAACAAAACAGACAAGCAGATAAGGCTCTAAACATAGCATCGATCCTCTCGTCGGCTCTTTCAATGCGAATAAAAGTCTCAGGGGCTACTACATATTCATGTCCATCTTAGTAGAAAAACATAACATTGAATCGACCCTTAAGCCTGTTTGGTAAACTAGCTTAGGGCTTGGGACTACTGCACCCGTGCTTTCAAGGTATAAAATTTATTACACAATCCTAAAGCATGCACATATTATGAACTTCGGATGATGTTTTGACATCCTCCTTGAGGACTACTGGTTATACCTACTATTCAAATCAATAACGCTATTTAAAATATGCTTACCTCAAAGCCTTTTGCAAGTCCAAGAAACGCCTCCAGCATTTCGGTCTCGGCCATCTGAAATTGTGTGAAGGGTGTGCCAAGTATCAAGTATGGCACGGTGGTCGGGAAAGACATAGAATTGTTCAAAGCCTCCTCCACCTCCCCGTCTACGCCCTGGTAGCTAGGCTCCTACGGGGCCAAGCAGGGGCACCGACATTCTTCCTGCACTATCCCCAGCTAGCGGGGCAGGGGCGCTCCTCGTCGTCCCGCTGACCGTAAAGGATTCGGGGCCAAAGATATTGGATGTTCAGATGTTGGTTCTTCTTGACCAGTAGGAGTTCACCTCCCCTGGTTCTTTGTTGTCCCATCGATGGCTAAGGAATTAATATCGTCCATAATCACTTCATTTTCTCCCCGGGTCTTAGGTGTTGGAGGCATGGGGATTAGCGTGACCTCTCCCAACCCACCTTGTGTAGGGAGAGGATCAGTAGTCACCTTTGAGGTGCTCCGGTCGAGTGAAGATGCCGGGAGCCCGTCTCCGGAGTCGTCAGCCTCGGGCAGGTCACATTTCGAGCTATAAAGCGAATGATAGGAAAAGTTAGAAGCTCTAAGTCAAAGACATTTAGCAATCTCTCGAAACAGGCTTTCGCCCCGCTTTATATATAAAGCACACATCCAGCATCCAGATAGTATAATCCAACAGAGTGAAAAACAAAAGAGACGTTGGGGCAACAGCACAATTCTGCCCAAAAGAAGGAAAAGAAACAACAAAAAGCCCTCGGAGGGGCAGGCTAAGAAGCCTCCGGGGGAGCGGAGAGCCGCCGGGCAGCCGCCATCAGCGCGTCCAGGTAGCACTGAAGCCTGTCGCAGTCTCGGGTCCTAACGAGCGGATGCCAGTGCTGCAAAAAGGCAAGGAATTTGAAGAACGAGTCAGAAGCACGCTGCTAAAAGACCCTCTCAATCACCATTTTGTTGCGGGTAGTCCAAAGGGTCCACGTCATGGCTGTGAAGATGAGCCAGAACAGTCGGCGCTTACGGCCGACCTGGGTGTCCCGTACCTGCAGAAAACCTGCAAGGTCCGAGGCCTCCCACTTTGGACCTAGGGCCTCACGTACAAAGCACCAAAGGGCCTGTGCCACGACGCAAGAGAACAGGATGTGAGATCCGGTCTCCGGGACATGGCACAAGGGACAGATACCGTTACCCGGACCATGGCGTTTCAACACCTCCGTCCCTGAAGGCAAACGATCTCGAAGAAGCTGCCAAATGAAAATCTTGAACTTCAGGGGCAACGGTGCCTTCCAAAGCGATAAAGTATAAAGAAGGTTACCTTTCGGCATCTAGGTGTTCCCGACGATGGCGGACACCTCAGATGAGCCCGAATTGATCATATCCAGGGCGCTCATGTCGGGATCGTTGGAGCAGTTTGACCCCTCCTCGGACGCTTATATCCTCAACATCATGTCAGGCCAATCTCTTTCTCCTTTAGAGGATTTCCCCTCGCTCTCCTCCCTCTTTTCCTCCTCATTGGCATCAAACTCAGAAGAAGAGCTTTGATAGCTATCTGTGGGACATCTGAGGAGCCCTCTCGGATGACCAGGTTCTTTGTCCTGGTCTTCTTTCTCTCCTCCTTTGTTTTGACAAAACTTCGTAATGGTCCTTGGTCAAGAGCTTCTCAAGCATGTGGGTCCAGGGCTCGGGCAGCGATGCGGGAGATTTCATCTTTTTGGTCCACACGCGCAAGACCTGCGCAAAAGACATGAGGTTTGTCATTTATTTGGGATGAGCTATAGGAAAAGGAAGGATTAAACTAAAAATAAAGGCTACCTCGATTGTGGGCTTGGCTTGACTCAAGTCGATATCTTTGGCTCTAGGTATGGGGTTGTCCTGCTTAGGCTTGAAAAGGAGCTTACACATCCCTTTGAGGTTCGTTCCACGAAAAAGCCTATTGATCGCCACCTTGTCCTCTCGCTTGTAGCTCCACATTGGAGTAGCTTGGATTTGGAGTGGAAGAATTCTACGGAGGAGCATCACATGGATTGCATTCATCAAGGTGATGACTAAGTCAACCATGACTTTAAGCTGACACTGGAGCGCCTTCATCTCCTCCTGATTCCCATATACGAGATTCTTATTAGTCCATGAATGTGTGCTCTTCGGTGGCCTCGCCAAAAAGACTGGTACTTCTTCCTGGTTCCGGGGTGATCAGTCGACAACGAAAAACCATTCATGTTGCCAAAGCTTCACTATTTCGATGACGACCCCCTTTGGCCTGATAACCTTGGGATTTTGCTGATCATGGCCCCATGCAGCATGGGAGCTTGGAGCCTGCTACATGTAAACTATGTTGGGTTTTTCCCTGAAAAGGAGAGAAGATGCAGCACAATAGAGATAATTATTTCCCTTAGTGAAAACCAAGGTTATGAACCAATAAGAGAATAACGCAAACCCCCTTCGACAACACCTACACACACAGAACCAAACACTTGCACCCAACGCGGGCAAGAGGGTTGACAAGCCCCTTGAACTCGTTACTTGGAAGGATTAAATACTGGTAGATAGATAATATAAATAAATAGAAGTAAATAACATTAAATAAATTACAACAACATATTTTTGGAATTTTTAGTAAATATGTTTAAGCAGACCTGGGGGCATAGTTTGCGCTAGATGTATCTCTCTCAAACACTACATACGGTGGGTTAAAAAATTACAGTTGGGAATTGATGGAATAACGCATAATTATGGTATGTTAGTCAGGGCAATGATCATGTATATATGCATCATGTCCATAAACAAGTAGATAGACTCTTGCCAGCAACTACTACATTACTCCACTCGTCGATCGCTATCAAGCATGCATCTAGAGTAGTAAGTATGAAACAGAGTAATGCTTGGAGCAATGTGACATGATGTCACTAGTAAAAAAACAGGGCTTTGGTCCAGGGCCTGCAATCCCATTAGTCCCGGTTCACCCACGAACTGGGACCTATGGTGTCATTGGTCCCGGTTTGTGAGGCCAGGGCGCCGGCCGGGCATCATAGGCCATTGGTCCCGGTTCGTGTCACCCCTTTGGCCCGGTTCCATACACGAACCGAGACCAATATGCCGGAACCGTTCGTATCCCCCTTTAGTCTCGGTTGGCGGATCAAACCGGGACCAGGTGGACCATTCGTATCCCCTGGTGGATCAAACCGGGACTAAGTGGTGGTGGCAACCGTTCCTATCACCCTTTAGTCTCGGTTGGTGGCTCAACCTGGGACTAAAGGCCCAAACGGTTTGCCTCCCGCGTCGTTTCCAGCAATGAAAAGCACAATTGAAGCAGAGTCTCTCGCCATTCTCTGTTCTTCTCCTCTCTCGCTCTCCTCTCTTCTTCCCCTCTCTTCTTCCCTTCTCTTCTTCCATCATGCCAACTCGCTTCGGAGAGGTGCTCGCACATGGCAAGACCAAACTCGATGTCGTGTACACGAACGATAGCAGGGAGGTGCCGCATTTTCTTAGACATTTGAAGGGATGGCTTGACACCACGGTGGAGCATGAGCAATTCTTGGGGCTTGATCTCAAGTACACGACCAATCAACAAGGTGTTGCCATCATCCAACTATGTTTCAAACACCATGTCTTGATCTTCCAATGGGAGGTATGTTTTGAGGCTTTATTTAATCTAAGGTTATGAAAATTGCATATAGTGATCTCTCTAGGTTTCATTGGATAGCAATGTGCAGTTTCTATATATGTTCCATTGGATAGATAACCGAGAGTTTCTTGATCAATTCATAGGATAAGAAAATTGCATAGGATAGCAATATGTTCCATTAGAATCCTGTAAAGATCAATTTCTCTTTAGTTGTAGTGAAACAGTTTTCCGCGACGTTCTTTGATCCAAGGTTATGAAAATTGCCTATAGTGATCTCTCTAGGTTCCATTGGATAGCAATATGCGGTTTCTATATATGTTCCATTGGATAGTTAATTGAGGGTTTCTTGCATAGGATAGCAATATCTTCCATTGGAATCCTATAAAGAACAATTTCTCTTTACTTATAGTGAAATAATTTTCCTTGTTGCATATTTGCAAAACCGTGGTAGAATATATATATATACACAGGATAAATTTTATCTACCGTCGGTGGTAGTTACCACCACTTGTGTTTTGTATATTGTATGTAGTATCTATCAAATCGGATAGTATGTATCCGTAGTATGTAGTATATAATAATGTTTAGGTAGTATATGTACTATATTTTTAGTAGTATGAATCATATTTTGTGTATGCTCTTTTTTACATACAAATATATACGTATTTCACAAATATAATAAAAACTATGGATTAACTTGTAATTTTTTCATGTAACTCATTTTGAAAAATATTATATATAGTATATGAACATAACTAAAATGATAAAGCAGTATATATACTACTGCATGATAGTATATGGAACA
The DNA here is from genome assembly GCF_904849725.1 of Hordeum vulgare subsp. vulgare. Lineage (NCBI taxonomy): Eukaryota > Viridiplantae > Streptophyta > Magnoliopsida > Poales > Poaceae > Hordeum > Hordeum vulgare. The sequence goes on along the minus strand of NC_058520.1, from coordinate 190,083,177 downwards.
TGTGGGGTAACTACCACCAGTGGAAGTATATATTTTTCCTGTGTGTGTGTGTGTGTGTGTGTGTGTGTGTGTGTGTGAAAGTGCATCTAGTGTCCTTAGTGATTTTGGTGCTTTGAAGACTTATAGGTTAAGTATCTAATGTGTTCACGAGTGTACACAGGATCTATAAATCGCTGAGGAGTTTGAGTTATACGATGAATATCGACCCCTAAAAACGTATATCTTCGGCTGAAGAAATTGGTATTATGCTAAAGATTTGAATCGTGAAGAAATTGCGATGAAATTGATATTCCTCATGAAGATACTGAAGATGAAGAACTCGGTGTGTCTTGAAGAAAATCAGTCCGAAGACTTTGAAGCGTGAAGATTTATTCTTTCTGATTCATTTTCTTCACTCTGGAGTCATAGGAACATCGTACTGTTAAAGGGGATCAAGGTAACACTACGGAATGAATTTCCTCTTGATGCTCAACCCAAGCCTAAACCTACAAAATCCTCAAGTGAGGAATATGAGAGACATGAGGACTATCACAGTTTAGAGTCCCGACCGTTTTCGCGATTCGTGCCACCTCATCGATCTTATCCACACCAACTGTCATAATATTTAAGGGCATTAATTTCAAATAATGTCGGGATGCTCCCAGGCTATAAATAGCCGCCCCCACAACCATTAGGTGGTTGGCTGCTCCATCAGAAACTGACACTTGTCATTTAGAGCAACCCAAATTCCTCAGAGTCTTTGAGAGTAAATCATCAGTGAGGAAATACCCCAAACACCAAACCACAAACCAAAAACCAAGTGATTGAGCATCACTGAAGAATTTGTTCTTGTGTGGAACTGAAGTCTTTTACCTTTGAGGATTGTGCATCCTCCAGATAGTTAGGCGTCATGGTCTAGAGCAATCCAGCAGTCAATTGTGGATCGTCGGGTGACCGAGTTTGTGACAGTTTGGAAGTCTGCCCTGAAGACTTACCACGAGTGTTGGGCGAGGACTGTGTGTCCTTAGCTCAAGGAGAATACGATAGGGACTGTGTGTCCTGGGACTGTGTGTCCTTTGGTTTCAATACCAAGCCGCTCCAAACCAGACGTACGACTGTCACAGCAGTTGGAACTGGGTCATCAACAACTATCTTCACTGTGATACGGGTTCTATTTCTTCAACTCTTTCAATTCCTCAATATTGTATGTTGAAGATTTTCATTGTCTTTGGTTGAAGAATTTGTTGAAGACTTTCTCTGAATTTCCTCAAACTCAAATTCTTCACACTAGTTAATCCTCACCTGCTTACTCTCTCCCAGCATACTGTGCAAACTATTTTTCATAATCCTCATCGAGAAAACTGCTATTGTAATACTTTGCACTCCTGATCCTTTGTTGTTTCTGCTGAAAGTTCTTCATGGGTGAGGAATTTCCTCAAAAGTAATTTCCTCAACGACGAAATTCTAAAAATCTCCTATTCACCCCCCTCTAGTCCATATAACACACTTTCAATATATATATATATATATATATATATGTCATAGTTAATTTGCGGTTTCTTGATCAATTCAAAGGATATGAAAAATGCATAGGATAGCAATATGGTCCATTTGAATCCTAAAGATAAATTTGTCTTTAGTTGTAGTGAAACATTTTTCCTTGTTGCAGCACTATGTAACATTTGTTCCATTTTAACTTGTTGTTATTGTAGTAGTGACAAGCATTGTCCAGAACTCATGGACTTCCTTCGCAGCGGCATAAATTTTGCTAGCGTTGACATAAGGAATGGCAAGCTGAAGATGAGGCACGGCTTCGGTATTGATATACCAGCTGACAGTCACATTGATCTCCAACACAAATTCAGGCTTCAACATGACAGGACTTCGATGGCTCATATGGCAGTCGCCTTGATCAACGAGGAGTACGCTGATATGAAGGCCAAATTCCCATCGTGTCGGCATAGACATTGGGAGAGGACCCCACTTGACCCTATCAACATTGAGTATGGAGCAAAAGATGCATACGTTTCATACGAGTTGTACCGCAAGATTCAAATCATCAACTATGGCCAGTGTCACCTCACACCATCTTGGGGACATTCTGATTCAGATGATTCACATGAGTAGTGTTCACAACGGCGAACACTTGTATATATATCTGCGCTAGCTACTTGTCACATCCGTGAATCCCTAATAGAGTTTAGCAAGATTGTGCTCATGTCTTTTCCATTGCATCCAAGAAAATGAAGTGAAGTCAAAATCAAAGAAATAAAACAAAAGCAAACCCTAGGAACTCTATTTTCAAAACAATTCAAACCAAGGTGACAAATCAATGAATCCAAAATGGCCATCATAGAAGTTCATCTTTTCTGATAATTCTTGGAAACAAAATATCAGGGGTGAAATATATTTTCAAAATGCTTTCAGCATTTTATTTTATTTATAGAAGTCACCGAAATCAATTATATATTTGATTTCAAATATTTCAGATTTTCAAAAAAATGTTGAAAACTTTTATGTGTTTGGAAATATTCCAAATAACACCCCAATATTACTTCCACTATTTTAGAATAGTTTGGAGCCAAAAATAAAAATAAAACAAAGTCAGAAAAGATAAAACAGAAACTAACAAATAAAGAAAAATGAAAAAGGGTTACCTGACGCTCAGGCCCAGCCCAGCTCCTCCCCTCCTGTCGTCTACCTCCTGCCAGTCGGCAACAGGAGGTGGCCGCTTCTCCCTGCGACGCGGCCACGCACCTGCGTGCCTGCCTGGCCGCCGCATCACGCTGGCGAGGAGGAGATAAGCCTCCTGTAGCCTTCCCCGTGCTCATCCCCTCCTCATTCGCCCCTCTGCTCTCTCCCCTCTCGGCCGCCATTATAGCCCGAGCCGAGCTCTAGCTCACCGTCGCTCCAGTCTCTCTCCCTCTCCCATGAGCCGCGCAGAAGAACCGCCTCGTCCTCCTGAAGCTCCCGAGCTAGCCACACGATGCCAAGAGCCCCTGAGTCACCGGATCGCCGTTGTCTTCCTCCTCGGGCCGCCGTCTTCCTCCCTCCTCAGGCCATCCCCGAGCACGCTCTTGACGTCCATGCACTCCCCGTCAGCCCAGGATGCTTCTCCCCCTCTTTTCCCCATCGATCATGTGCCCTAGCACCTGATTTCACTGGAGCCCTACGAGATCAGCCGCGGGAGCTCGTCGCTGGTAGCTCTCCAGTGGCCGGTTGGTCGTTCTGAGGCCACCAACAGCTTCGGTGCAACGCGTAGATGCCATAGGAGCTAAGCCCTACCCCTTTTAGCTTCTGGATCAATGATCTCGATGATGCCCGAGCTCCGGCAGCCGCCGAGCTCGTCGCCGGCGTCATCCCCGGCCATCTCAGCCCCTGCTCCACGCAAAAATGGATCCACGATCGACTGGTCATTCGTCTGGTGCCCTCCGCCGTCCATTTGGTCACCGGAGATGCAAACCCGAGGCCCTCCGACGTTCTGGTGATCGCCGGAGCCTCGCTGCCGGTGGGTTTGACCCCATCGCCGGTGGGGTTGACTCCCCTGAGTCCCTGGCAAGTGGGGCCAGCCCCGTGACTAATTAAGTTTAGTCAAAAATAAAAATAATAATTATATTAAAAGTTAAACACACACTGACATGTGGGTCCAGCCGTGTTAAATACCTAATTAAGTCTAAACTTAACTAATTTCTAGCTAGAGTCACTGACCAGTGGGTCCCACTGGTCAGGTTTGACTTTCAAATGGCAAGCTGACCTGCTGATGTCATGCTGAAGCAATAAATTCAATTCTGGTTTTAAAATAATTCCAGAATAATTGCAAAACTTTGGAAATTCGTAGAAATTTGATTATAACTCCAAATTTGACAAATAATATATGCAAATTGATCAGAAAAATTCAATTAACACAATGGTGCTACTTTCATGCATGAAAAACAAAGTTATGAAACAGCATGAGGTCCAATAAATTAAATGATTAAGATAAATATCCTATTTCAAATAATATTTGAATTTGGATTTCAAACCAGATGCAAACTAAGGTTTTACCAACCACACTAAATCATATCACTCTTCATTTCATGCCATGATCATGCATCATCATTGTTGCATATGATTGCTATTAATTGTATGTTGTTATTTCGGTAGGCCCCGCCCCTCTGGATACGTCCGAATATCCGACTGACGGATATTACCCCTTTGCTCAGCAACAAGGCAAGCACCCTTTTTGATCATCCCGATATAATCCCATGTTCTTGCTCCTGCTCCCACTTATTGCATTAGGACAAAATATTTCAAATGCTTTACTTCGGTAGCTGAACCTATTCCTTTGCATGACCTGTCATTGTCACAGTAAATAGCCAAACCATGCAACGTAGTATACCTGGTAGATGCTTGAACTGTGATGTGTTTATTCCTGCTATGCCTAGAAGTTGTGTCAGGTCTGTTTCATCTGGGTGATGAACAGGAATGGATGAATGTGTTCTAGTGACAAAGAATAAGTGTGGAACCTGATTTGGTAAAGGTAACGATGAAAGGCTATGTAGGAGTACATGGCGGGTTGTTTCATTGGAACCGTCCTTAGGAACTGAGTTCCGTGTATGTAATCCAAGACGAGATACTACCACATGCTGGGCCCTGAAATATGACCCTGCTCGACTTATTAATCGCCTAGTACTCGATCGAGAAGTCGCAAGTAGTTTATGGTGTTTATAGTCATGCTGGAGGCCGTGCATAGTGCTGACCTTAGAGGTGGGCTATGATGCGGTAGGCAGTGGCACAGTGTACCAAGTGGCACCCGGATGGTGGGCTTGGGAACCCTGCGCACATCGTTTGGGGCCATGGCAGAAACCTCGGCCGGACTTCCGTGCGGATTACTCTCAAATAGTCATTAAACCTGGACTAGGTACTAGTGTGGTTAACGGTCGTGGCCGACTCCCTCGCTGGGCTTCTGCTTGAAGGTTGCCGAGGTGCATGACGTGCACATGGCGATAAGTGGCGAGAGCGTGTGTGAAGAAGTACACCCCTGCAGGGTTATGATCTATTCGAATAGCCGCGTCCGTAGATATGGACTACTTGGAGACATGTTGTTCATAGATAACTTTAATGGCTACTCATAAAAGTATCAAGATAAGTGTGAGTGTCATGGATGGCATTTCCGTAGGAAGATGGGAGTGATTCCATGACGGTGTATTGTTGTGGAGTTAGTGGACTCGTGTGTGAGAAATCAAAGTTGATAAAACTATTTAAAAATGTAGTTTAGTCTAGCCAAGAGTCAAAGCTGGCTTGCTGCATGAAACACCACAACCCCCTTTACTAATACCTAAGCATGAGTAGATAGATCTATTTTAAAGCCTTGTTGAGTACTCTTGTACTCATGTTTGCTTAATAATTGTTCCAGAGGATACCCACGAGCCAACAGGTTGGTTCTTTCTAGACATCTATGATGACGAGTAGCTGGTGTCCCAGCTAGGACATGGCCCCTTTCAGAAGGGATCTGTAGATAGTCAGGCTTTATGCCTTATCCTTTCAACTGTCTGTACTCAGACAGCTTTTATGCTTCCGTTGGTTTGTATGACTTGTTTGTATGACTTTGAGTGTCGGGTCGTGTAACCCCTGCTTGTAGGAACATATTATCCAAGACTCTTCCGAGTCTTCTAAGTAAATGTCGTGATGTTGTATGGTTATGTTGTGATGCCATTGTTGTATCTATGCATATCTAGTATGTCATGCATACGTGTGATGCACTGTGATATGTATGGGATTCGACACCTAGTCGTATGCCCTTAGTAGCTCTCTATACAGAGAAATGCCCCTTTGTGATTCCACCGAGCCTTGGTAGTTCGCTACTGCTCCGGACACATTGGTTGACCGGCATGTATCCTTCTTAGCTGATGTGGATGTCCCTACGGGGAAATGTCACGCGGTGTAACGGAGTCCTTGTATCTTGCTACGAATCGTCTACACTCGTTGCTGACTGACACCTTCTTTGCTCGGTTATGTATGCTTGTCCCTGTACAGACGAGCCACTTGAGTTTATGACTAGATATGTCGACCCGGGTTCTTTGACATTGGAATGCTAGCGACACTAATGCATACGTGAGTCAAAAGGCACAAACGGTCCCGGTAAGGTAAGGTGGCAGCCATGGAGATAACCGTGTGTGAGACCACAAAGGAATGTAATGTGTTACAGGCTGGATTCCTATGGCTTAGGATCGGGGTCCCGACAGCGTTGGTATCAGAGCCTGACTGACTGTAGGATTACCAAGCCAAACTGGTCGAAGTTGAGTCTAGAATTGCTTTAGTTATATATAAGGGAATTGTTTGTGGAAGGGAATGTAAGATTCTTGCTTCTCTTCTCAAGTCATTCTATTCTAGTCATCCTCGTATTTTCTTCGGGGATTAAGAACTAGGTTACTTATCTTTCTCTCAGGATCGTGTCTTACTAATCAGTATATTATAGGACAACGAGTCGAGAATTAATCCGAGTTTCTTTTGTTCCAAGGAAAAGAAAACAAGTTTTGATGACCATGGAATTGAACTTGATAGTTGAGTGGTTATGCTATCCTATCTTTTGTAGGTTGCCTCAAAATTGTTTTTGAGCATTTACAGCCGTTATGCTGCCCAATTTTGTCTCCAGAGCTCTAATGCCTTTTGCATTACTCTCTATTTTCATATGCCTGGCCGTACTTCTCGTCAGGTGGTACGTCTGACCAGGTGCATTGATGTGTCGGGTCACACGGCCATGCTGATCAGGATGATGTCAGTAGCCGGTTACCGCTGGTACCCAGAGTATATAGTGGAGGAGCAGTATCGGGATTTCAACCAGAGTCAGTACATGTGCACTGTTAGGGTATTCCCAGATTACCCTGGAGCCGAGGAGCCGATCCATTGGTCTTATGGATTGGGGGTTATTGTTGACATGGCGGTACAAGATGTTGCCTATTCAATGTTGACCATCATGAGAGCCAGGCATGCACTGCAGCAGAATTCAGAGTTCTGCCATGTTCCCGCCTCTCCGCCAGGAGAAGAAGGATACCTCAGTGGGGTCTACTTTGATTCCTCTATGGAGGATCCGCTGCTGCAGTCCACCGCTGAGATGTTAGAGAATAGAGACAGAGATGCGCGTGCCCTTCATATGGAGCTCTATGCTACACGTGCCCATCTGTGGACAGCTTTGACACAGCTGGCACCTGTAGTCGAGACAGAGTATGGAGATATGGAGATGTTGAACCCTGTTAAGACCCATCTTCCAGCTCATGTTGACTGGCCTGCAATAGGAGGAGTCACCCCTCTTCGGGGGCCTCTACTACCACCAGTTAGGGGACCAAGGCCACACCCGTGTCCCTACGGTTCCCACGGGTCTCAGGCTCGAGTATTTCCTGATCCGCAGGTTGAGCTCCCAGGCCATGGAGGCAACCTTTATGAGATGTTTTATGCAAATGCTTGAACCCGTGAGTGGAAGAGTAGTATGGTAGTAGTTGTACTTCCACAGTCATGTGTATCTTGTGGAGTATGCTTATGTTGTGAGATGAATTCCGGAGGCATAGATAAATAATGTATAGGAAGCCTGGAAAGCCTCTGATGAGTAGTATCATCTTTTCAGTAGTTTGCTCTTCGGTTTGAGGTTGTACTGAACTATGTACTCGTGTGTATGAACCATGGTGTATATATAGCAGTTGCTTGTTACCATGTTGTTCGGATGTTCATTTCCGCATTCCATGTGTTCAGTGCATTCTTAATCCATAGCTAGTATTGATGTTGATATTAGTCTAAGTTGTGAGTTTGTTTGCTAGGATGGTGTTCACCAGGCTGAACCGTGCTCCTACCCATGAGCAGGGAGAGGGTAGTCAGGCATCGCAGGAGGAATTGCCTCACCCGCCTTCTCTGGCGGAAGTTATGCTTGAGGCGGAAAGAAACGAAAGAGAGACCAACCGTCTGCTAGAGCGTATTGAGAAAAATACAGCTCGTCAGCCGCGGAATGATGCAGTGTCCCTCAATGACTTTGTGATGCTGAATCCCCCGAAGTTCCATCACTCCGTTGATCCTCTTGATGCTGATGACTGGTTGTGCAGTATATCGCGCAAGATTCGCTCTGCCAATGTTTCTGAGGCCGACAAGGTGACCTTTGCGGCGTACTTTCTGGAAGGACCCGCCAATCTGTGGTGGGAGAACATTGAAGCTATGCGTCCTGCCGGACCAACAGCCACATGGGCAGACTTTAGTGCAGCCTTCCATCTACACCACATTCGAGAGGGTCTGATGGACCGTAAGAGAGAGGAATTATGTGCCTTCACTCAGGGAAAGTTGACCATGGATGCTTATAGCCGCGAGTTCGGTAATCTCGCTCACTATGCAACTGAAGAGGTGTCAACTCATGCCAAGAAGCAAGCAAGATTCCGCAAGGGTCTGAGCCCTGAACTGTGTCGTGACCTGCGCCTCCACGAATGTACAAGTTTTCAAGCTCTTGTCAACAAGGCGATCAGTGTCGAGACTGGTCATACCGACTATGAAGCCACGAAGAAGCACTCTCGCGACTCTGGCTCCTCATCTCGTTCCACGTTTCCAAAATGCACGATGAGGGTCCCAAATAGCTCTCTGCCGCCAAGATATACCCCGAGGCCATCCTATGTGGCGCCTCAGGCGAACCAGACCAACCCTCCGACAAAGACCTATGGTGGTCCAGCTAGCAATGCTGCACTGCGTGCCAATCAGGTGATCAGTTACAAGTGTGGAGAACCAGGGCACTACTCACGAGAGTGTCCCCAGAATATAGGTGCCAAGCAACCTGGAAAGTCCGTTGGGCAAGGCAAGTCCGGCAAAGCTTACTATGTGAAGCCAACTCCTGCACATGGCCGCGTGAATTATGTTTCAGCAGAAGAAGCTGCACAGGATCCCAACATCATATTGGGTACGCTCCTTGTCAATCATCACCCAGCGTCTGTCCTTTTTGACATTGGGTCATCTCATTCCTTCATTTCCGAAAGTTATGCACAGTTGCATAACATGTCCTTTTGTGATATGCCAATCCCATTAGTTGTTCAAACCCCTGGTAGTAAGTGGCAAACCTCCAGGATAACCTATGACAATGAAATCCTAGTAGACAGGCTAGTTTTTCTAGCATCTTTGATAGCCCTGAAATCTTCGGATATCAATATCATCTTGGGTATGGACTGGATGTCAGCTCATTATGCCAAGATTGATACTCATTCTAGAAATGTTCAGCTTACCCATTCCTCGGGTGAGATAGTTAATGTCTCTACTCGAGTTGCCAAATGCCAACTGTATTCCCTCAATGCCAACCCTCTTCCAGAACTTGAAGACATTCCAGTAGTCCATGACTTCCCGGATGTTTTTCCAGAAGAACTGCAAGGAATTCCACCTGACAGGGATGTAGAGTTTGTGATAGACCTTGTTACAGGAACTGTCCCAATAGCCAGAAGACCCTATAAGATGGCACCCTTGGAGCTAGCCGAACTTACGAAGCAACTAGATGAGGCCTTGAATAAAGGTTTCATTCGTCCTAGCTCTTCTCCTTGGGCTTGTCCCGTCCTCTACGTCAAGAAGAAAGATGGAACGGACCGGATGGTTGTAGATTATCGACCAGTTAACCTGGTCACCATAAAGAACAAGTATCCGCTCCCCAGGATCAACGATCTGTATGATCAACTTGTTGTATCCTCAATCTTCTCCAAAATGGATTTGAGGTTGGGTTACCATCAAATCAAGATAAAAAACGGGGGCATTCCAAAAACGGCCTTTGTCACTCGTTATGGCCAATACGAGTACACCGTCATGTCCTTCGGTTTAACCAATGCCCCAGCCACCTTCTCTCGCTTGATGAATTCAATCTTCATGGAGTATTTGGATAAATTCGTCGTGGTATACCTCGATGATATTCTCATCTACTTGAAGAATGAACAAGAACATGTCGAGCATCTAAGGCTGGTATTGATGAAACTTCGAGAGCATCGCCTTTATGCCAACTTTTCAAAATGTGAATTTTGGTTACCAGAAGTGACCTATCTAGGCCACGTAATCTCTGTTAAGGGTATTGTTGTCAATCCCGAGAGAGTTCAAGTTGTCCTTGATTGGACTCAACCTGAATCGGTTAAGCAAGTTAGGAGTTTTCTTGGTCTAGCGAGCTATTGTCGCCGCTTTGTCAAGAATTTCTCCAAGGTTGCAAAGCCTCTAACTGAACTCCTCAAGAAAGATAAAAAGTTCGAATGGACACCATAGTGTGAGCATAGTTTTCAGGAACTGAAAAGACGCCTGACTTCTGCACCTGTGTTGCTACCACCAGATTTTTCTAAGGACTTTGTTATCTATTGCGACGCCTCGCGACAAGGATTAGGTTGCATTCTCATGCAAGATCGTCATGTGATTGCATACGCATCTCGACAGTTGCGTCCACATGAGGATAATTATCCGACACATGATCTTGAGCTTGCAGCTGTAGTCCATGCACTTAAAACCTGGCGGCATTACCTTCTTGGTAATCATTGCGAAATATTCACTGATCACCAAAGTCTGAAATATATCTTCACCCAGCCGGATTTGAATCTCAGGCAAAGATGGTGGGTTGAGTTGATCAAAGATTACGACTTAGGGATAACTTACACCCCGGGGAAGGCCAATGTTATGGTTGATGCACTAAGTCGTAAGTCTTATTGTAACAATCCGATGTTACAACGAGGTCAAGCACATCTCTATGAGGAATTTCAGAAGTTAAACCTCCACATTGTTCCTCAAGGATTACTTTCTAACCTGGTGGCGAAACCTACTCTTAGGGATCAAATCATAGCTGGCCAAAAGCGTGATAAGGGTATATCACGGATCAAGGGGAATATTATTAGCGGAAACGCTAAGGAATTCTCCATGAATGATCAAGATGTTGTGTTCTTCCAGAATCGTCTAGTGGTTCCTAAGAATCCACATCTAAGGCAATTGATCCTTAAGGAGGCTCATGATTCTCCTCTCACTATTCATCCTGGTAGTACTAAGATGTATCAGGACCTACGCCAGAGGTATTGGTGGACTAGGATGAAGAGAGAAATTGCTTAGTTTGTTGCTAACTGCGACGTTTGTCGTCGAGTTAAAGCGGAACATCAAAGGCCTGCTGGCACCCTTCAACCTTTAGCTATTCCTGAATGGAAATGGGATAAAGTTAGTATGGATTTCATCACTGGATTTCCCAAGACCAAGAAAGGAAATAATGCTATCTTTGTGGTCATTGACCGTCTCTCCAAAGTAGCTCATTTTCTTCCAATTCGTGCGAGTATAACAACTAGCCAGCTTGCAGAGTTATATATCTCTCGAATAGTGTCTCTTCATGGTGTTCCTCTGGAGATTAACTCAGATCGTGGAAGTATTTTTACTTCATGTTTCTGGGAAAGCTTTCAGAATGCCATGGGGACTCACTTATCTTTTAGCACTGCTTTCCATCCTCAATCCAGTGGTCAAGTAGAAAGAGTGAATCAAATCCTTGAAGATATTCTCCGAGCTTGTGTTATATCGTTCGGTATGAATTGGGAGAAGTGTCTTCCATTCGCCGAATTTTCTTATAACAATAATTATCAATCAAGCTTGGGCAAAGCCCCTTTTGAAGTTCTCTATGGACGAAGATGTCGAACAGCTCTTAATTGGTCAGAAACCATAGAGAAGCAAATCTTTGGTCCGGATATGATCCAGGAAGCAGAAGAGCAAGTTCGCATTATTCGTGAAAAGTTGAAAACAACCCAATCTCGTCAAAAGAGCCAATATGATCGTCATCATAAGGTTGTGACCTTTGAAGTTGACGAGAAGGCTTACCTTCGGGTTACCCCTCTGAAGGGTACCCATCGTTTCGGTATCAAGGGCAAGTTGGCTCCTCGTTACATCGGTCCTTTTCGCATTCTTGCCAAACAAGGAGAAGTTGCCTACCAGTTGGAACTTCCTTCGCATCTTTCCAAGGTTCATGATGTTTTCCACATCTCGCAACTCAGGCATTGCTTTTCGGATCCTATCCGTGAAGTGGACCACGAAACTCTTGATCTCCAAGATAACCTTTCATACCGAGAATACCATGTTCGTATTCTTGATCAAGCTGAGTGTACCACTCTACGTCGAAACCTCAAGTTTCTTAAAGTTCAATGGTCAAATCATTCTGAAAAGGAGGCAACATGGGAAAGAGAGGATTGTCTTCGACTTGAGTATCCCGCGCTATTCTCGACGACTTTCAAATCTCGGGACGAGATTCTTTTGAGTGGGGGTGAGTTGTCACATCCATGAATCCCTAATAGAGTTTAGCAAGATTGTGCTCATGTCTTTTCCATTGCATCCAAGAAAATGAAATGAAGTCAACAGCAAAGAAATGAAAACAAAAGCAAGCCCTAGCAACTCTATTTTCAAAACAATTCAAACCAAGGTGACAAATCAATGAATCCAAAATGGCCATCATAAAAGTTCATCTTTTCTGATAATTCTTGGAAACAAAATATCAGGGGTGAAATATATTTTCAAAATGCTTTTAGCATTTTTTACAAAAGTCACTAAAATCAATTATATATTTGATTTCAAATATTTCAGATTTTCAAAAAAAAGTTGAAGACTTTATATATGTTTGGAAATATTCCAAATAACACCTCAATATTACTTCCACTATTTTAGAATAGTTTGCAGCCAAAAATAAAAATAAAACAAAGTCAGAAAAGATAAAACAGAAACTTCAAAAGAAAGAAAAATGAAAAAGGGTTACCTGACGCTCAGGCCCAGCCCAACTCCTCCCCTCCTGTCGTCTACCTCCTGCCAGTCGGCAGCAGGAGGTGGCCGCCGCTCCCTCCGACGCGGCCACTCACCTGTGTGCCTGCCTGGCCGCCGCATCGCACTGGCGAGGAGGAGATAAGCCTCCCGCAGCCTTCCCCGTGCTCATCCCCTCTTCATTCACACCTCTGCTCTCTCCCCTCTCGACCGCCATTAGAGCCCGAGCCGAGCTCGATCTCTCCGTCGCTCCAGCCTCTCTCCCTCTCGCCTGAGCCGCGCAGAAGAACCGCCTCGACCTCCTGAAGCTCCCGAGCTAGCCACACGACGCCAAGAGCCCCTGAGTCACCGGATCACCGTCGTCTTCCTCCTCCGTCCGCCGTTGATCGCCGCTGTCGTCCTCCCTCCTCAAGCCATCCCCGAGCACGCTCTCGACGTCCTTGCACTCCCCGTGAACCCAGGATGCTTCTCCCCCTCTTTTCCCCCATCGATCCCGTGCCCTAGCACCTGATTTCACCGGAGCCCGACGACATCAGCCGCGGGAGCTCATCGCCGGTAGCTCTCCGGTGGTCGGCTGGTCGTTCTGAGGCCACCAGCAGCTTCAGTGCAACACGTAGATGCCGTAGGAGCTAAGTCGTGCCCCTTTTAGCCTCTGGATCAATGATCCCGATGATGCCCGAGCTCCGACAGCCGCCGATCTCGTCGTCGGCGTCATCCCTGACCATCTCAACCCCTGCTCTGCGCAAAAATGGATCCATGATCGACTGGCCGATCGTCTGGTGCCTTCCGCCGTCCATTTTGTTGCCGGAGATGCGAACCCGAGGCCCTCCGCCGTTCTGGTGGTCGCCGGAGCCTCGTCGCCGGTGGGTTTGACCCCATCGTAGGTGGGGTTGACTCCCTTGAGTCCGTGGCAAGTGGGCCAGCCCCCTGACTAATTAAGTTTTGTCAAAAATAAAAATAATAATTCTGGTTTTAAAATAATTCCAGAATAATTGCAAAACTTTGGAAATTCATAGAAATTTGATTATAACTCCAAATTTGACAAATAATATATGCAAATTGATTAGAAAAATTCAATGAACACAATGGTGCTACTTTCATGCATGAAAAACAAATTTTGAGACAACCCAAAAATGGAATAGCGTAACCACTCAACTATCAAGTTCCACTCTCTGGTCATCAAACTTACTTCCTTTTTCTTAGGAAAGAAAGAAACCCAATATCTCTTGACCCGTAGTCCTATAATCTACCGATCAGAAACACGAGCCTAGAAGAAGATGAGTAGCCTAGTCCTTAATTCCCGCAGAAAAGACGAGGTTGACCAGAATAGAATAACTTGAGAAGAGAACAAGAGTCTTACGTTCCCTTCCACAAACAATTCCCTTATATATAACTAGAGCAATTCTAGACTCAACTTCGACCAGTTTGGCTTAGTAATCCTACAGTCAGTCAGGCTCTGATACCAACGCTGTCGGGACCCCGATCCTAAGCCATAGGAATCCAGCCTGTAACACATCGCATCCCTTTGCGGTCTCATGCACGGTTAACTCCACGGCTGCAGCCTTACCTTAGCCGGGACCGTTTGCGTCTTTTGACTCACGTATGCAATAGTGTCGCTAGCATTCCAATGTCAAAGAACCCGGATCGACATGTCTAGTCATAAACCAAAGTGGCAGTACCGCACAAGGACAGGCATACATGACCCAACAAAGCAGGTGTCGGTCATCAGCGAATGTAGACGAGTCGTAGCAAGCTACAAGGACTCCATTACATCGCGTGACATTTCCCCAAAGGGGACAGACACAGCAGCTAAGAAGGACACATGTCGGTCAACCAATGTGTCCGGAGCAGTAGCGAACTACCAAGGCTCGTTGGATCACAAAGGGGCATTTCCTTGTAAGGAGTGCTACTAAAGTTCACGACTAGGTAATCGAACCCCATACATATCAGGTACGACACACGTACGCATGGCATACCGATATGTATAGATACATAGATGGCATCACAACATAACCATAAACATACAAGCTTTATTTAGGAGGCTCAGAAGAGCCACACACATAATATTACACATTAAGGGTCTCACGACCCATAATAGCAGTCATTCAGTTACAAGCCAGCGGAAGAGTTTAAACTGTCTGAGTACAGACAGGGCAACTAGAAGGCACATGGCCTGACTATACTACAGATCCAACGTAGGGCCAGATCGTAGCTGGGACACCGGCTACTCGTCGTCGTCGATGTCTACGAAGAACCCTCCATTAGGGTCATTAGCAACCTCTGCAACATTTATTAAGCAAACATGAGTACGAAGGTACTCAGCAAGACTTTAGGATATCTAACTACTCATGCAAGGTATCAAAAGGGTATTGTGGGGTTTCATGCGGAAAGCCAGCATCTGACTCGTGGCTAAACAACTTGCATTTTTTAAATAATTTTGACAACTTGATTTCTCGCACACGAGTCCACTAACACCACAACAATACACTATCGTGGAATCATTCCGTCTCCATACGGAAATGCCGTCCACGACACTCACGCTTATCTTGACAATTTTATGAGTAGCCATTGAAGTTATCTATGAACAACATATGTCTCCAGGTAGTCCATATCCGCGGACGCAGCTATTCGAATAGATCATAACCCTGCAGGGGTGTACTTCATCACACACGCTCTCGCCACTTATCGCCATGTGCACGTCATGCACCTCGGCAACCTTCAAGCGGAAGCCTAGCGAGGGAGTCGGCCACGACCGTTAACCACATTAGTACCTAGTCCAGGTTTATCGCCTATCTGAGAGTAACCCGTACGGAAGTCCGGCCGAGGTTTCCGCCACGGCCTCAAACGATGTGCGCAGGGTTCCCAAGCCCACCATCCGGGTGCCACTTGGTACACCGTGCCACTGCCTACCGCATCACGGCCCACCTCTCAGGTCAGCACCATGCACGACCTCCAGCATTACTATAAACACCAGAAACTACTTGCAACTCCTGGACCGAGTACTAAGCGGTTAATAAGTCGAGAGGGTCAATTAAGTATCCCAACATGTGGTAGTATCTAGTCTTGGACTACCTACACGGAACTCAGTTCCTAAGGACGGTTCCAATGAAACAACCCGCCATGTACTCCTACACGGCCTTTCACCGGTACCTTTACCAAATCAGGTTCAACACACATCCTTTGCTTACCGAACACATTCTCACAATTCTGCTCATCTCCCAGATGACAGACCATACACAACTCTAAGCATAGCATGCATAGCAGGATAAGGCACAACATAGCTCAAGCAACTACCAGGTATGCTAGGTTGCAAGGTTCGGCTATTTACTGTGACAAGAATAGGTCATGCAAAGGAAGTGGGTTCAACTAACGTGG
Source organism: Hordeum vulgare subsp. vulgare (assembly GCF_904849725.1). Lineage (NCBI taxonomy): Eukaryota > Viridiplantae > Streptophyta > Magnoliopsida > Poales > Poaceae > Hordeum > Hordeum vulgare. The sequence goes on along the minus strand of NC_058520.1, from coordinate 190,067,091 downwards.
CAAAAGCAGTTGAAGCATTTGATCCTAATGCAATAAATAAGTGCAGGAGCAAGAATATAGGATTTATCGGGATGATCAAAATGGTTGCTTGCCTTGTTGCTCAGAGGAGGGACAATATCCGTCAGACGGATATTCGGTGGAATCCGGGGGAGCGGAGCCTACCGAAATGAATGGCAACAATCAATAACAATCATTATGCAAACAAGATGATGCATGAGCATGGCATGAGAATGCAAGGTGATAAACTAATATAGTCAACATGTATTAGGTTTGAAGTTGATTTGAATCAAATTCAAATATCACTTCGAACGAGGTATTCTCAGATACCGATTTAATTGATTCGACCTGATGCTCAGATTAACTTGATGTTAACATGCATGGGATGTCATGTTAAGTTGCTGGTTTGTTGTTAGAGCATTGTTTGATCATGTCAAACATAATGAAATTTGAATATTTTCCAAATTCCATTTATAAACTAATTATAAGAATTGACTTATTCATTAATCTACATGTTTGGGTTCTGCAACTTTTTCAAACATGAAAGAAAATAGTATATTCAGATTCCTTGAATTTTTCTGATACTTTTTCATATATAAATTATTTTCATTGGAGTTACAGATTAATTTCTATGAATTTTTGAAGTTTTAAACATTTCTGGAATTATTTTTATACTGGAAAATACTTTTACTGCATCAGCATGACATCAGCAGGTCCATCTGGCCGTTGAAAGTCAAACCTGACCAGTGGGACCCACTGGTCAGTGTCTCTGGTCAATTTTATATTAGGATTAATCTTATTTAGTTAATTAAACTCACTGGACCCACATGTCAGTGTCTTATTAATTTAACTGATTTATTTTTATTATCTCTAATCTTGCCAGAGGCTGGCCCCACCAGTCAGTGGCTCAGGCCAGCCGAGATCCACCGGCGGCGAGGTCGTCCTTGCCGGCGAGCACCAGAACGTAGGGGGGCTCGGAAATGACGCACAGAGGGCCAAACGCATGGCTGAGACCATGGGAGGAATGGCCACTCGATGGCGCGCACGATGGGACAAGCCCCAGGGGCTGGGGTGGCCAGGATCAACGCCGGCGACGAGCTTGGCGGCGACCAAGTTCGGCCATCGTCGAAGCCATCGAATACAGGGGCAAAACGCGCGGGGCTGGGCACTGAACGCATCTACATGATGTCCTGAGGTTGTTGGTGGCCTCAGACTCATCAACCCGTCACCGGAGGGCTGCCGGCGACGAGCTGCAGCGGCGGTCCTCGTCGGGCTCCGATGGAACTAAGCCTAGAGGAGGGGATCGACGGGGAGAGCTTAGGGGAAATGACCGCATGCTCACGAGGAGTGCAGTGGTGGCGCTAGTCTGCTCGGGGACGGCCTGGAGAGGGAGAACGTCGGCGGCGGTCTTCGGTGACCCGAGGAAGAAGACGATAGCTGCTCGTCGATTCACTGCATCTGGGCGTCGGGCTCGTGGCTAGGAAGCTTCAGGGGGTTGCGGCGGAGCTAATGCGCGGCTCAGAAGGAAGGGAGGTCGGCTAGAACGACGACGAGCTCAAGCTCTGCTCGGGCTCCAATGGCGGTAGAAGGAGGGAGGAGAGATCCGAGAGGAGGGGGAGAACTGGCGCTGGGAATGGATAGGGGCGGCCTCGGGGAGCTTATCCCCGGCCTTGCTAGCGCGAGGCGGCGGCCAGGCAGGCGCACAGGTGCGTGGCCGCGCCGGAGAACGCGGCGGCCACCTCCTGCTCCTACTCGCGCGGGGGAGGAGACAACTAAGGAAGATGGGCTGGGCCGGATAGGCGACAGGTAAGAGTTTTCCATTTTCTTTCTGTTTTTGTTTCTGTTTTGCTATTTCACTGCTTTTCTATTTATTTCAACTCCCAAATAAATTGTAAAAACTAAGTTGAGCACCCTAGAATATTTGTTGGAATAATTCCAACCATTCCTAAAGTTTGCAACATTTTTGAAAGTTTAAAGTTTCTGTTTTTCAAATTTAAAATTTGAAACCAGTAGCTTTTTGCATTAATTTAAAATGCTTAAAGTGTCAAGAAAAATGTTTTCTTCATTGCTCATTTACTTTCAAGAAAAGACTAAGGAGGGCAGCAAAACGCACATCACCGCCCACAAAAACTTTTGTGTTCTACTTGAGAAGACATCTACGGATGAACCTAGCTCATGATGCCACTGTAGGGGAACGTCGCATGGGAAACAAAAAATTTCCTACGCGCACGAAGACCTATCATGGTGATGTCCATCTACGAGAGGGGATATTCGATCTACGTACCCTTGTAGGCCGCACAGCAGAAGCGTTAAGTAACGCGGTTGATGTAGTGGAACGTCCTCACGTCCCTCGATCCGCCCCGCGAACCGTCCCGCGATCAGTCCCACGATCTAGTGCCGAACGGATGGCACCTCCGCGTTCAGCACACGTACAGCTCGACGATGATCTCGGCCTTCTTGATCCAACAAGAGAGACGGAGAGGTAGATGAGTTCTCCGGCAGCGTGACGACGCTCCGGAGGTTGGTGATGATCTTATCTCAGCAGGGCTCCCCCCGAGCTCCGCAGAAACGCGATCTAGAGGTAAAAGCGTGGAGATATGTGGTCGGGCTGCCGTGGCAAAAGTTGTCTCTAATCAGCCCTAAAACCTCCGTATATATAGGGGGAAGAGGGGGAGCCTTTCCTTGGGGTCCAAGGACCCCCAAGGGGTTCGGCCGAGCCAAGGAGGGCAACCCTCCCCTTCCAAACCGAGTCCAACTAGGTTTGGAAGGAGGAGTCCTTCCCCTTTTTCCCACCTCCTCTCCTTTTTTTCTTTTCTCTTTGATTTTCTTCCTATGGAGCATAGGGACTTCTTGGGCCGTCCCACCAGCCCACTAAGGGCTGGTGTGCCACCCCAAGGCCTATGGGCTTCCCCGGGGTGGGTTGCCCCCCCCCCCCCCGGTGAACACCCGGAACCCATTCGTCATTCCCGGTAACTCCGAAAACCTTCCGGTAATCAAATGAGGTCATCCTATATATCAATCTTCATTTCCGGACCATTCCGGAAACCCTCGTGACGTCCATGATCTCATCCGGGACTCCGAACAACATTCGGTAACCAACCATATAACTCAAATACGCATAAAACAACGTCGAACCTTAAGTGTGCAGACCCTGCGGGTTCGAGAACTATGTAGACATGACCCGAGAGACTCCTCGGTCAATATCCAATAGCGGGACCTGGATGCCCATATTGGATCCTACATATTCTACGAAGATCTTATCGTTTGAACCTCGGTGCCAAGGATTCATATAATCCCGTATGTCATTCCCTTTGTCCTTCGGTGTGTTACTTGCCCGAGATTCGATCGTCAGTATCCGCATACCTATTTCAATCTCGTTTACCGGCAAGTCTCTTTACTCGTTCCGTAATACAAGATCCCGCAACTTACACTAAGTCACATTGCTTGCAAGGCTTGTGTGTGATGTTGTATTACCGAGTGGGCCCCGAGATACCTCTCCGTCACACGGAGTGACAAATCCCAGTCTCGATCCATACTAACTCAACGAACACCTTTGGAGATACCTGTAGAGCATCTTTATAGTCACCCAGTTACGTTGCGACGTTTGATACACACAAAGCATTCCTCCGGTGTCAGTGAGTTATATGATCTCATGGTCATAGGAACAAATACTTGACACGCAGAAAACAGTAGCAACAAAATGACACGATCAATATGCTATGTCTATTAGTTTGGGTCTAGTCCATCACGTGATTCTCCTAATGACGTGATCCAGTTATCAAGCAACAACACCTTGTTCATAATCAGAAGACCCTGACTATCTTTGATCAACTGGCTAGCCAACTAGAGGCTTGCTAGGGACAGTGTTTTGTCTATGTATCCACACATGTATATAAGTCTTCATTCAATACAATTATAGCATGGATAATAAACGATTATCTTGATATAGGAATTATAATAATAACTATATTTATTATTGCCTCTAGGGCATAATTCCAATAGGTTGCGTAGTAGACATCAGATTACCATCGAGATTAGTGATGAACCTGAATAATTGTTATTTAGTCCATGCATTGAGCATGAACATTATATCTGGATCTTGTTTAATGTGAGAAGGTTACTCATTTAAATCATAGAATAATGGTTGTTATATTTATATGAGTAATATCTTTTATGTTCATGCACCCAATGTGAGGGGTTTATTCTTATTGAATCTCGATAGTGAAAGAACGCATGTTCATAACATTGATGCCAAAAGATGTAAAGTTAATAATGATAGTACCACTTTCTTGTGGCACTTCCGCTTAGGTCATATTGTTGTAAAACGCATGAAGAAGCTCCATGTTGATGGACTTTTGGAGTCACTTGATTTTGAATCACTTGACACATGTGAACCATGCCTCATGGGCAAGATGACTAAGACCCCGTTTTCCGGAATAATGGAGCGGGCAAGTGACTTGTTGGAAATCATACATACTCATGTGTGCGGTCCAATGAGCATTGAGGCGCGCGGTGGATATCGTTATTTTCTCACCTTCACTGATGACTTAAGTAGATTTGGGTATATTTACTTAATGAAACACAGGTCTGAAACGTTTGAAAAGTTCAAGCAATTTTAGAGCGAAGTCGAGAATCATCGTAATAAGAAGATTAAATTCCTACGATCTGATCGAGGAGGAGAATATCTGAGTTATGAGTTTGGCACGCACTTAAGACAACGTGGAATTGTTTCACAGTTGACACCGCCTGGAACACCACAGCGTAATGGTGTGTCCGAGCGACGTAATCGTACTTTATAGGATATGGTGCGTTCTACGATGTCTCTTGCCGATTTGTCGTTAACATTTTGTGGTTATGCGTTAGAGACAGTTGCATTCACTTTAAATAGGGCACCATCTAAATCCGTTGAGACGACGCCGTATGAACTGTGGTTTGGCAAGAAACCAAAGTTGTCGTTTCTTAAAGTTTGGGGATGTGATGCTTATGTCAAAAAGCTTCAGCCTGAAAAGCTGGAACCCAAAGCAGAGAAATGCGTCTTCATAGGATACCCAAAAGAGACAGTTGGGTATACCTTCTATCTCCGATCCTAAGGCAAAGTGTTTATCGCTAAGAGCAAAACATTTCTTGAGAAACAGTTTCTCTCGAAAGAATTGAGTGGTCACAAGATAGAACTTGATGAGGTTGTTGAACCTTTACTTCAACTAGAGAATAGCGCGGTGCAGAAATATATTTCTTTGGAGCCTACATCAATTGAAGAGAAAGCTAAAGATAATGACCATGGAGCTTCAGATCAAGTTGCTATTGAACCTCGTAGGTCGACAAGGGCACGTACTGCTCCTGAGTGGTATCATAACTGTGTCTTAACAGTCATGTTGTTGGACAACGATGAACCTATGAGCTATGGAGAAGCGATGGTGGGCCTGGATTCCAAAAATTGGTTAGAGGCCATCAAATCCAAGATAAGATCCATGTATGAAAACAAAGTATTAACTTTGGAAGTATTACCTGAAGGGCGAAAGGCCATTCAGAATAAATGGATCTTTAAGAAGAAGACGGACGCGAACGGTAATGTCATCATCCGTAAAGCTCGACTTGTGGCAAAGGTTTTTTCACAAGTTCAAGGAGTTGACTATGATGAGACTTTCTCACCCGTAGCGATGCTTAAGTCCTTCAGAATCATGTTAGCAATAGCTGCATTTTTCGATTATGAAATTTTGCAGATGGATGTCAAAACATCGTTCCTTAATGGTTTCCTTAAGGAAGAGTTGTATATGATGCAACCGAAAGGTTTTATCGATCCATAGAATGCTGACAAAGTGTGCAAGCTCTAGCGATCCATTTATGGGCTGGTGCAAGCATCTCGGAGTTGGAACCAATGCTTTGATGAGGTCATCAAGGCGTTTGGGTTTATACAAGTTTATGGAGAAGCTTGTATTTTACAAGAAAGTGAGTGGGAGCTCTGTAGCGTTTCTAATATTATATGTCAATGGCATATTTCTTATTGGAAACAATGTAGATTTTTTGGGAAGCATAAAGGAATATTTGAATAAGAGTTTTTCAATGAAGGACCTAGGAGAAGCTGCTTTCATATTTGGTGCCATTGCTCTAGCCAAGGAACCAAGGTTTCACAAGAGGACCAGACACATAAAGCGACACTTCAATTCCATCCTGATTACATCAAGGAGGAGGACATAAATATTTGCAAAGTGCACATGGATCTGAATGTTGCAGACCCGTTGAGTAAGCCTCTTCCACGAGCGAAGGATGATGAACACCAGAACTGTATGGGTGTTAGATTCATTACAATGTAAATCACATAGTGATGTGAGATAGATTATTGACTCTAGTGCAAGTGGGAGACTGTTGGACATATGCCCTAGAGGCAATAATAAAGTAGTTATTCTTATATTTCCTTGTTCATGATAATCGTTTATTATCCATGTTAGAATTGTATTGATTGGAAACTCAAATACATGTGTGGATACGTAGACATCACTCCGTCCCTAGTGAGCCTATAATAGGAATAGCTCGTTGATCAAAGATGGTCATGGTTTCCTGTATATAGACAAGAGTTATCATTTGATAATGGTATCACATCATTAGGAGAATGATGTGATGTACACGACCCAAACTATGAACGTAGCATATGATTGTGTCAGTTTATTGCTATCGTTTTCTACATGTCAACTATGTGTTCCTATGACCATGAGATCATGTAACTCACTGACATCGAAGGAGTGCCTTCTGTTTATCAAATGTCGCAACGTAACTGGGTGACTATAAATGTTCTCTATAGGTATCTCCGAGGGTGTCTATTGAGTCGGCATGGATCAAGATCGAGATTTGTTACTCCGTGTGACGGAGAGTTATCTCAGGGTCCACTCGATAATACAACATCACAACAAGCTTGCAAGCAATGTGAATAAAGAGTTAGCCACATGATATTGTATTACACAACTAGTAAAGAGACTTGCTGGTAATGAGATTTAACTAGGTATACAGATACCGATGATCGAATCTCGGGCAAGTAACATACCAATAAACAAAGGGAACATCGTACGGGATTAACTGAATCCTTGACATAGAGGTTCAACCGATTAAGATCTTTGTAGAATATGTAGGAACCAATATGGGCATCCAGGTCCCGTATTGGTTATTGGCCGTAGAGGTGTCTAGGTCATGTCTACATAGTTCTTGAACCCACAGGGTCTGCACACTTAACGTTCGATGTTGTTTTGATATTATTGAGTTATGTATGTTGGTGACCAAAGGTTGTTCGGATTCCCAGATGAGACCTCGGACGTCATGAGGAGCTCCAGAATGGTCCAGACGTAAATATTTATATATAGGAAAGTGGTATTTGGGTTCCGGAAAAGTTTTGGGTATTTCCGGCAGTGTACTAGGAATGACGATTGGGTTCCGGGGGTCCACTAGGGGGGCACTCACCCCAGGGGGGCACATGGGCCCAAGAGGTGGCGCACCAGCCCCAGGTGGGCTGGGCAGCCGACCCCATCAGGGCCCATGCTCCCAAGAGGAAAAATGTGGAGGGTGGGAGGAGTCCTTGTTGGTGTAGGACTCCATCCCCGCGTCCAACCTCCTTATTGGAGGTGGATTTCACCTCTTGGTCGGCGGCCAAGGCCCTAGGGGAAACCCTAGGGATCCTCCTCCCACCCCTTCCTCCTATATGTAGTGGAGGTTTGAGGGCATCCCAACACCTGAAAATCCACGTGCTCCCCTCTCCTCTCCAGATCGTCTTTCTCCTCTAGATTAGTTCGGTAGAGCTCGGCTAAGCCCTGTCGGATTAGTTCACCACCACTGCCACCACGCCATTGTGCTGCCGGAGAACTCATCTACCTCTCCGCCCTCGCTTGCTGGATTAAGGAGGTGGAGATCGTCGTCATGTTGTACGTGTGCTGAACGCGGAGGTGTCGTTTGTTCGACACTAGATCGTGATTGGATCGAGGGACCGCGTGCGATTTGGATCGCGAATATGTTCGACTATATCAACCGCGTTTCTTAACGCTTCCCGCTCAGCGATCTACAAGGGTATGTGGATCTGATCTCTCCTCTCATAGATGCTCATCTCCATGGATAGATTTTGTGTGTGCGTAGGAATTTTTTTGTTTCCCGTGCAATGTTCCCCAACAAGTAGAGGCTAAGTAGATCTCATCCGTATTCGGAGGTAACCAACATTTCACCTAGAAGGTATCTGACAGCTTGAAGCTCTGTCATGAGGCCGATGGTGACATTGGAAGGCAACCACTGCCCACTTGTGCTGGCGGCCTCGGGTACTGGAGCAGCAATGCCCTTCCCATTGTTGGCCATCTCTTGGTTAAGGAAGGAGGTGGAGGGAAGCTGGAGCAAAGAATGGATCTCAAAGTGCAAGGGCTTGTGAAGGTTCTTGGTGATGGAGCAAGAACTGAGAGCATGGGTAAATTTTGATTTACCACTTCCCTTTTTATAGGCCAGTAAAAAAACCAAGGGTTGCCATGCCATTTTGGAAAATCACAAATTCCCGATACTTCGTGCACTATATGCGTCCGAGGGTGTTTTTGACGATGATATCACTAGAAATTTGGAACACGATCTTTTTATGGATGAGACGTGCCAATATAAACGAGATTCGTTCATGATATGCCTTATAACCACTACTGAAGGGACAATTTGGTTCTGCCATAAGTGGTGGAAAATTGTTTTTTTGCCTAGTTGGCATGCCCGCTGTGTCCACGTGACAGAAACTTCATAACTAAGCTAACAAAGGCTTCAGGCCTGTTAAAAAAAGTTATGTCAAGCAGGGGCTTGTTAAAAGATGTTCCTTATTGACTAGGGGTAAAACATCATTTAATCATACAACTACAAACAAAGGAGAACATTTCAATCCCACGTATGTCGTCTGATCCACCGTATGACATGATAGAACTCGCCTACGAAGCCGACTGGGTAAAATATCATGTCCCTCTTTGTTTTGTTACCATCTAGTCAAGGTCACCAGCTCGAGACCCCCCAACCCGAGATCCGTTGATTTTAGCACCTATAACAAGTGATGTGCCGAAGGGCGGCGATGAATCTGTGTAGGGTGTGAGCCACGAGCTACACCATCAATGGCAAATAAACAAAACCAACACCAACGGTGGTGCGGCGGGGATGCGGCGGCAACAGATGGATGAGGATACTAAAGGTGGTGACGGCCCAAAGTAGGGTGGCAGTAGCAAGGACAACAAGACCGAGAAGGCCAAGCTCGTCTTGGAAGGGAAGTGAAATGACCTTTGTCCCATTGGGCCAGGCAAGAACAAGAGGAGGACGTCGAAGCTCCTAGGTTATCCAGATCAATTTTGGGTTGAAACTGAATCAAAACGGACAACCGGCCATTTACGTCGATGAGTTGGGCCATGTTAGAGCATCTACAACCGGACATAGCAAATATGACCCCTTAAACACCCGTAGACGTACCCGGTGAGTGACCTGGCCTCTCCCCTATTTGTCCATCTATGTAGCTACACTATTCATTTTCTTCCTCATATCTTCGGTCACTTGCACGTGATTGGTGGAGAGGAAGAGAGAGAAAGAAAAGAATGAATAAAGAAACTGAAAAGGTGGTCCGAGATGGGGTCGTGTCCTATGTGGCGGACTGACCGGGCGTGTTCGGGAGCCCTCATATTCTCTTTGTGTTTAAGATGGATATTAGGGTTCGCGACAGCCCGCGCACATAGGAATGATATGAGGGGTCTGGTTTGGTCACTTATTTACTCTCTAATGTCCGGTCACTAACAAGGAGTGTCCACGGACGTATGAGGAGTCGTTTGCAACGTCTGGTTGTGGATGCTCTTAATGCGTGAAAAAGGTTGGACCGTGTTAAAAACAATACGCGCTATATTCCATGTTTAAATACGGTTCAAGGTTGATGCGATAGAGATGAGTGCGCCAATTTTTTTAAATAATACATTTTTTATTAAATTTTAAAAATATTGTGCGGGTTCAAAAAAATTTAAAAATAATAAGCCGTCGGCCTAGCCAAAATCGACTAGATCCAGTCAGCCTCCCAAAGCCGATTAGTCCCTGTCGGTCTTGACTAGGCCAATAGGCCTCTTGGCTCTACCAAGATGTCTCTAGTCGGCTTAAAAATCGCCAATTAGTACTAATCGGCCTAGCCGTGACCAATTAGTATTAATTGGCTTAGTAGTGACCAATTAGTACTAATTGATGTTGGCAAAGTCGATAGGTGCATGCATTCATATTTTTTTTACCTAACGAAGATTTTCTGATGACTAGAGTGACAAAATAGTCCTCTAATTTCTCGCATGGCAGATCCTGCTACTGGATCAGGCGGCAAGAAAAATTCCCGCCATAATTTACAGTTCCTGACTCCCCGCCATAATTTCTCACTTCTAACTTCCCCCGATAAATTCCCGCTTCTAACTTCCCGCCATCGTTTCCCGCTTCTTAGTTCCTGCCGATATCTCATGCCATAGTTTCCCTCTTGTGAGTTCCCGCCTATTCTTCTCGTCTGAACGTATAAAAAGCCTTCCACACTCCAGTGGGTAAGCAGTCCAGTGTAGTACCGTAGTTACGTCAAGATGCCCCATTATCTTTTTGATCGTAGTTTTCTCTCTAGTATGTCCCAATGTCTTCTGCATTTAGCCAACAATTTAAAGATAAGACGATATAATAGTTCCATGGGACGAACTCATCACTAGTGATGTCCTACTGAATGAGTTGGCTCACGCATTAGCTAGGAGTGGGTGGCCTCCCAGTACCTTTGGTGAGATACGGAAAGAACTTCTCAGGTTGCATGGAAGATGGAATAAGAAAGGCCAGCACCTACACCATGGAGTAGAACATCCTTTTTTATGGATGGCCCACAACAAGGAAGCGGATGATATCTTCATTACGAGTACCAAGGCCAAGAGTACCGCATCGTCGAAGGGCCAGAGCTCTGCATCGACGAAGGGCAGGAGCTCTGCATCGACGAAGGGCAAGAGCTCCACGTCGATGAAGGGCAAGAGCTCCGCATCGACGAAGGATGACGATGATGCCTTCATGTAGTTGTTAAGCTATATTCTATAAGTTCAGTCGTACCGTTTAATTCGGATGTATTTTCTATTGTTTGTTTGTAATGTCTTGTTGTGGGAGTGTTATGTTCTATCTAAGCACGTTATCGTAGTATAAGTGTTATCCCCGCTAAACTAACTAAGCACTGAAATAAAACAAGAACATGTCTCATACATAACTAGATAGTCATTTGTCCCATACATAGAATAGACATATGTATCATACATAATTAGATAGTCATGTGTCTATTATTAGATAAAAGCATCACTCACGGTGTCTGCCTAGGCGCTCAGGCGGTGTGCTAGGCATGCTCCATCCCCACCTATGGGGTGGCCTAATGTTACGAGGAGGGATCTCGGACTCGTCCTGGTCATATTGTAATGTATCATGTGTGGGTCCTGGTAGAGGAGTCAAAAACATGTCCATCCAGGTGTTGTGCTGCGATGGTGGATTTTCCTGTTCACTCCCCCACCCGGATCTGGACGCCAATGCCTCCTGATATGCATACTATTGTGCAGGAGGGAACATAAATACTGAATAAATATGTAGTCTCAATTAATATTCAAAAGAATAAATATGATGAGACATACCAGTTGGATGTGGCTGAAACATGAAACCCGGTGTGGGACTTTGCTGTTGTGGTGGAGGCCGAAACACGAAGCTGGACGAGGGAACATGCTGTTGTGGGTGTTGCCACGCTGAATTGCTAGCCTGGTCAGGAGGGGGTGGATGGGGTGTCGTGTACTGTGCTAAGCGTGGACGTGGCTGATGTCGTTGCGTGGAGGGACGCGGCTGGTGGTGGTGGTGGTGCTGAACAACGTCCGAAGTGCGGGTGCACGTGATAGCTCTGTAGACATCTCGTATCTTATGCTCCATGCGCGTAAACCATGGCTGGAGCTGAGGCCTAGGTACCAGAAGAGGTCCAAACGACAGTTGTCGTCCATAGTTCATCACGTCCCTATGAAGATTGTATGCCAACTCAGATTGAAATTGTCATTATTATTATTAAGTATGGACGACAAAGTATGTAACGACAAGATGCATTATATAAAGATAATAAATGTTACTGCGTACTGCCTAGAGCCTCAAGTATCATAGCTCGGGTACATATCACACGTAATAGTGTACGGTATCTCCTCTGCATTAGAGTGTTGAACGACGCGTAACTGTGTCCCTCTCATGTACCGATCCAAATAAGCACTGTATCCATCGAGATCAAACCCGACATCCTCGTGCTAGAGACCGTGTTGCTGTATCCCAGTCTATAACGTACTGCTGAAGTCTCTGGAGCCACTAAGCATTTGTCCTGCTTGTCCCCTTCCTTGTGATCCTGCAATTGAGGTATGTGTTTAACAATTAATCGGTGCTTCACGGTAAACAATAGTAAAAGACAATGCAATATTCAATAAGTATAAAATACCTGTGAACTACTGCTTGCAACAGGTTCTCTATAGGGGGTTGCTCGACCATCTGCCGAAGACCAAATTGCCTCATAATCCGTTGCTGCGCCATCTCCTCGACGAAGACATCGAAGATGATCTTCGATTTCATCATCTAGTAACCCCGATCTCTTGTGCATAGCTCAGAAATACCGTCGGGATATCTGGCATGTATGGCTGCTTGCGTGTACGGCTGCCAGATAACCCCATTGTATGTATCGAACTGCTCATTTAATGCCATATAGGCTCGCCTAGTCTGATCACTAGCAAAGCGTCTCTGCGCAAAACATAAGCGAGTTTCAGCCATAGTGTACGCAAAATTATACCACGAGACATACCTTGCGACATGTCCAGCACAGACCGAAAGTAGACATGTCAATGTTTTTTTTCTATAGAGAGAGAAGGAACGAGGAAAAAGGAGAAAGAGAGGACGGAGAAAGGGGCGCGACACGGCCCGTGGCTGAGGCGACCTCCTATCGGCTGAGCTGTGGCCGACTGGCCAGTCGGATTTGCCGCAGTCGACTGGCGGCAGCCTAGGCCGAGTGACGTGGTCGGGCTTGTCGTCGGCTGCCACGTGGCCGAGTGGCCACATATCGACAATCGTGTTGGCTGATAAGGTCTTGTCGGCTTCGGTTGAGCCGATAGATCCACTCGGCTCTCGTGCGACCGATGATGTATTTTTTTTCTTTTTAAACCGCACAATATTTCTAAAATTTAATGAAAAATATATTATTAAAAAAAATAGTGCCAGGACAAGAGCAGTGGTTGCGCTGTGGACCGTGGACAACAACCATTGAGAGGTGGCAGCAGCCGCCATCAGCGTAGGTGCGTCAAGCTGTCCATGCCTCCAACCTCTCTCCCACGGATACACAGTAGCGCTACAGACCCTCATCATCCTTGCTGCCTGCCACGAGCACTCTCCTCCTTGTTGTTTTGTGAAGCGACTGGACTGGTGTCATTTGGTGCGCGTCGCATTGGAGGAGTAGATGAGCACGAGTGCTAGACAGCAGTACCGAACCACTACCAGGCAGGCAAAAGCCACCTGTAGATGCAACACTGGTTGGCGCTTTCTCTAGTGCGTTTAGGTTCCAGAAAACTCTCATCTGTGTTCAATAGGGTTCGCGCCTGCGCAGTTTGGTTGCGGCGGACTCGGGTTTTCTTTGCTCTTTTCTTCTTGGTGGAATTTCGAGAGATGCTCCGGGTTCCAATCAGTGGCTGAAATCTCTCTCGGGATTAAGGTACGTCGAACAGAATCTCTTCCCTCCTTGGAGTTTTCAAAAGAACGAGCGTGATTGATTCTTGGTGTCTGTTTGGTTCTCCACTTGGGTTTGGTCAGCGTGGTCAAATTCCGGTTGACTCTTCAGTGGATGATGCTTCACTCCCCTCCTGGGAATGTTTTTCTGTTTCTTGTCCATTTTTCTATCTCCCTTTCTGGCACCAAGAAAGGGATGGTTTCTAGATCTGAGCAGCTGGATGAGTGCTTTAGTGTTAATCTCAGTTCGGAAGTTATTTCTTCTGTTTGGTTTCTGTTAGTATCTTTAAAAGTTCCAATTTTCCTCCTCTCCTTCTGTTACCGTAACTAGTGTGCCGTCAATTTCTTGTTATAGAAAGAGAGATCCAACGTTCTGCTCTCCTCTTTTTAGATAATAAATAGTCTTTTCATTTTTTTAATGTATCCTATACCTGAATTGCAAATAATTCAGTCTGTCTGAGCGAACTGCGAATCTGTGATTTTACTTTCCTTCCCACTGATTTTTTTCACCTTTCTATTTGTGGATAGAACAAGAAATGCATGTTCTGTAAGTTTGTTCCGCCCAAACAGGCATTAACTTGATTGCTGTCCTTTCAGCAGACAGAAGGAGAAAATTGCCCTGAGAGGTAGAGATGGAGATGCCTGATATTGAAGCTGGCACGGTAGTCACTGATTCTGATAGTTCAAGAAGGCCACAAGACAATACTGCGACAACAATCCCAAACAGTGGAAGTTTAGAAGGTTCAAGCCACAAGACCACAAAGACCACCAGGTTCAAAGACGACGGCGACGACGGGGTTGTTGAGATTACCCTTGACATTCAACGCGATTCAGTGTCAATCCAAGATGTCAGGCCAGTTGCATTTGACGATAGTGGCTCAGCATCAGCACACAGTGGTGCACTGGTGTCACCTTCCTCATCAAGGGGTGGCAAGCTGTCATCAAAACTGAGACAGGTGACAAATGGGCTAAAGCTGACGAATCCAAGCAAGAAGGTGCCACCGCCGACCGCACCAAAGACCGCGAGGAAGAGATATGACCGAAGCAAGAGCAGTGCTGCAGTGGCACTCAAAGGCTTGCAGTTTGTGACTGCGAAAGTTGGCAACGATGGCTGGACTGCCGTGGAGAAACGATTCAATCACCTACAGGTTGATGGCATGCTACTCCGTTCAAGATTTGGGAAATGCATTGGTAACTTAAAACGGTTTCAGTGAATATAGATACGTATTTGAAAGAATGGTAATTCAAATATTGCTGCTTTTGATTGTTCAGGGATGGAAGGGTCTGACGAGTTTGCGATGCAAATGTTTGACTCGTTAGCGAGGAAGAGAGGGATGGTGAAGCAAGTGCTGACTAAGGAGGAGCTGAAAGATTTCTGGGAGCAACTCGGTGATCAGGGTTTTGACAACCGTCTGCAAACGTTCTTTGACATGTTAGTAGTTTGTGCTAAATAATTTACTTGTTTTGTTATTGTTCGGTTCTTGATGGAGATGAATTAATCCAAATTTCACTTCAAAATACTTAACACCATTTACTGCATTTTTGAAGTAAAACTACCGCAACAACTTATATTTCGTTATGATTACGGATCGGTCCTCCATCATCATAGGTTGTGTTTTCTTTCTATTCCAGACTGCTCTTACAAAGGTTTTGAAGTACTGTTTGTGGATGTATGCATTTTGTTATCTAGAGGCTGAGTGTGAACTCTTTCTGGTTTTATTGCCTTGTTCCTTTGATTTTTTTGGTCGTTTAATATAGCACTTTAACATGTCTTGACCTCTTTGTTCAGGGTTGACAAAAATGCTGATGGAAGAATCACCTCAGAGGAGGTTAAGGAGGTTAGTAGGAAGAGCCAAAACTGAAAGATCTAGTTTTAATGTCCTCATGGTGTAAATTTGATGCATTAAGCAAATGACAACATGCTTTCGCAGATTATTGCGCTTAGTGCATCAGCAAATAAACTTTCCAAGATAAAAGAGCGAGCTGATGAGTACACAGCACTTATCATGGAAGAGCTTGACCCTAACAACTTGGGCTACATAGAGGTATGTCCAATAAACTAACAGTTGAGAATTGTGCCACAGTTTTTTCCTAACCAATCTAAACGTTAACAGCTCGAGGACTTGGAGGCACTCTTACTGCAATCACCATCTGAAGCTGTCGCAAGATCAACGACCACCCACAGCTCGAAACTTAGCAAAGCTCTTAGCATGAAGCTCGCACCTAGCAATGACACAAGTCCACTTCACCACCACTGGCAGGAGTTTTTGTACTTTGTTGAGGAAAACTGGAAGCGCATATGGGTCGTCACTCTCTGGCTTTCAATCTGCATCGCCCTTTTCGTTTGGAAGTTCATCCAGTATCGTAACCGGGCTGTATTTCACATCATGGGCTACTGCGTGGCCACTGCAAAGGGTGCCGCAGAGACCCTGAAATTCAATATGGCCCTGGTCCTTCTTCCTGTCTGCCGTAATACAATCACATGGATTCGATCAAAGACACAGATCGGAGCTGTTGTACCCTTCAATGACAACATAAACTTCCATAAGGTAATGTTAATGCCATGTGCCTGTTCTTATGTGCGAAAACCTTTGGATCTGATATTTTATAGTGAGAATGTGAGATGTGGTAAGAGCACATTACTATCAAAAGAACAAATCAGAGAGAGGGAGGGAGGGAGCTGGAAATGACAGCGATGAAATGTTCCTAATGAGAAAAGATTTGGCAAGTCAAACATTTGCCTTGCATACAAGCTCGAAGAGTTGGAGGGAATTTTGTTCTCTTACAATCCTTTCCTATACAAGAACCTACTGTTGTACCCTGAGATAACTTTCTTTACCATGTTTTTCCACTTTTCTTGCCTGTACATATCTATTTTTTTAAAATGTATGCAGTATGAGATGTATTGTTTCTTGCAAAGAAAAAAGCTAAGCTCTAATCCTCTCAAACGCCTCTAATTGGTCCTACCATGCTTTGTGTTCATTGGGTTTGCACTGTCAAACATAAGGTTATTACATATTTCTCCATGACCTCGAAAGAGAGGGTAGCAGTCCTGGCCTTGCAAAATCGTGTTATCTCTGGGAGCCCTAACTGGATTAGGATATTAGTCGTTTTCCTCAGCACTGAAAGCATATTGTCCATTGTTCAGTCATTATGGAGCACAAAAGGATCGTGAATCTTTCCATTGCATGTGAGCACACAACTTATTATCAGTGAGCCAATGCGAGTAACCTGTTGACGATGTCTGATAGATAACTTAGCAGCTAGCACTAAGTAAACTGTGCCGAACATAGCTAGCTATAGTGGATGTTACATAATCCTCTGGCTGATATCTTATTGTGCAGGTAATAGCAGCAGGTGTTGCAGTTGGTGTTGCTCTGCATGCAGGTGCTCATCTCACATGTGATTTTCCTCTCTTGCTCCATGCAAGTGATGCAAAATATGAACCAATGAAGCCTTTCTTTGGGGAGAAAAGGCCACCAAACTACTGGTGGTTTGTAAAAGGAACCGCAGGGTGGACCGGTATTGTCATGGTAGTGCTCATGTCAATAGCTTTTGTATTAGCCCAGCCATGGTTCCGACGTAACAAGCTCAAGGACTCTAATCCACTCAAGAAGATGACTGGTTTCAATGCCTTTTGGTTTACACACCACCTATTTGCTATTGTGTATGCACTGCTCATCGTCCATGGAACAAGTTTGTATCTAACCAAGGAGTGGTACAAGAAATCGGTAAAAGCCTATACCCTAATGTCACTGAAAAATGTAATGCTCAATATCGATACTTATTGATGGTTTATTACTGTTATCAGACATGGATGTACATTGCTTATCCTGTCTTCTTATATTCATGCGAGCGCATTGTTCGGTTATTTAGGAGCCATGATGCAGTTAAGATTCAGAAGGTACGACCATTAAACAGCCCCTTTCATATGGTTTTTCCTTGTTTGTCTTTCTGACCATAAACAATCCGACAAACAATTGCTTAATTTTCTTGTAAATGTAGTGTGTCTTAGTAAGTACCAACCCATTTAATATGGGAGATGTATTATGAACAGAAATAAGCTTTAATTATTGAAAAATCTGAAACATTATTTCTTAGTAACGTTTAACTTTTGTGTCTTCAACAGGTTGCGGTATATCCTGGGCATGTGTTGGCTCTTTATATGTCCAAGCCACCTGGTTTTAGATACCGGAGTGGGCAGTACATCTTCATAAATTGCGGTGCTGTATCTCCATATGAATGGTGCGTACGTTACATGCTTTGAGAAACAGTTGCATTAATATTATATGAACTCAGCAGATGACTAATAGCAGTACGGAAAATGTGTTCCATCACAGGCATCCATTTTCCATTACATCGGCACCAGGAGATAATTACCTCAGTGTGCACATCCGCGCAAAGGGTGATTGGACTTCTCGGCTTAGGACCGTCTTCTCTGAGGTAAATCAGCCTCTTTTGGCCTTTGGTTCGTCCGGTGGTCTCGTCCTGTTGGAAGTTTGTCTAAGGAACCAATAATAACCTTAACTATAAACCAGGCGTGTCGGCCTCCAACTGAAGGGGAAAGTGGACTCCTTAGAGCTGACCTCTCCAGGGGAGTCACTGACAGCAACGCAAGGTGAAAAAGAACTTCTCAGTTTGTTTCAAAAATGTACTACAGCGCAATATATTTCAAACTCATGTCTGATTCTGACCCAAACCCAAAACTTTGTTTGGCATGTACAAGATTCCCTAAACTTTTGATTGATGGACCATATGGTGCTCCAGCACAAGATTACCGTGAATATGATGTGCTACTGCTCATTGGGCTTGGCATTGGAGCCACCCCTTTGATCAGCATTGTGAAGGATGTGCTTAACCACATCCAGCGTGAGGGATCAGTTCGTGGAACAGAGCCGGGGGGCACTGGTAAGGCAAAGAAGAAACCGTTTATGACAAAGAGGGTCTACTTCTACTGGGTCACAAGGGAGGAGGGCTCCTTTGAATGGTTCAGAGGGGTGATGAACGAGGTGGCTGAGAAGGACAAGGGTGAAGTGATCGAGCTCCACAACCATTGCTCGAGTGTGTATCAAGAGGGCGATGCTCGTTCCGCACTCATTGTCATGCTTCAAGAACTCCAGCATGCAAAGAAGGGAGTTGACATCTTGTCCGGAACCAGCGTCAAGACTCACTTTGCCCGGCCTAATTGGCGAAGCGTCTTCAAGCGTGTCGCGGTCAACCATGAGAATCAGCGTGTCGGTCTGTGTTTCTTCCATTCTCACATCAATCTGGTACTACAAATGTGGGTAATTACCACCATCATATGCTAACCTTTATTTTTGTTTCAGGGGTTTTCTATTGTGGTGAGCCTGTTCTTGTGCCGCAGCTGCGGCAGTTGTCGGCAGATTTCACCCACAAGACAAACACAAAGTTTGAGTTTCACAAGGAGAACTTCTAGTAGTGTAGCTTGTATAAGAATATGTCTATGCCATGCTTCATCAGGTGAATTGTATGGGTTGTATTATTATTTTGTAAAGGTGGGAAATAAAATGGGAGTGGTTTTGCCTAGTCCTGTGTTCAGTCTTGTTTACTCTATGTTGTTAAGGAGTATATATCAGTATTAGGTTTAGGAATCCTATTTGGCTATGCTTCCTTTCCTTGTATCCAAGTCTTGCGCCTTGCAATACAATCAAGTTGCAATCATAACATGGTATTAGAGTTTAAGTCTTATTTTAGCATGCACAACGTGCGCTTGATCCTCTCCTTGCGTCGCTGTTGTTTCTTTGCTGCCTCTAACAGTCAAGTCGCATTCATAGGATATGTGAAAGGATCGGTATGGTCCACTAGGGGGGTATATAGATGACTAACGAATTTTTAACTTATCTTGATAAAATTAAGACTCAATAGAAAAATAGATTGTCTAGATATAGATATGTAACTAAATGAAGAACCATATGACAAGCAAAACAACAACGAATATGAGCACAAGGTAAACACATAATAAAAGCTTATACAAAGTAAATACACGAAGTAACTGCTGTCGGGTCCTGGGACCGGGGTACGTGGGCCAGTCGGTCTGCGGCCCCGGGCGCGACACGGCCGGATAAGCCTGGTTCGGCCCATCGGCGAGTCTGGCAAGGAAGACCCTCGCGAGGGCCCTCACCTCGCAAGGTGAACACTTATCGTCGCTGAGAGCCTCGGGAGGACGTTTGTTTCCCCTGAGGCCCTCGCGGAGCGAGCCCCCCAATGGCGATTTGGTAAAGTCCCATGACCCAGCTCCTTCGCATGGACAAGGCAGGCTATGCAGGCGGCATAGGCGCGGTGCCAACATATGCGTACATGGAGGGGGTGCCAACATATGCGTACATGGAGGATTTCCCCTTCCGTGCTAAGTAGGCTGGCCAGCTCACTTACTCCCGAAGCGCCCCCCAAAGGTTCCCCGTTCGGTGCAAGGGGACTAAAGCTGGGGGCTCGGCAGGACGAAGGTCATCCACGAGCCTACCTACGCATCATGAAGAAAAGCTTTTGCAGGTGAAGACCACCTTTGTCAGGACGGACTGCAGTCATGTCCCCTTACAAAAATGGCCACTGTGGCAACCCTTCCCGCCAATGTTTTCGGGGGAAGAGGACCAAGGCCCGTATATAGGAGAGGCCCGACCTCCATAGAGGAGATCCAGTTTCATCCCCGAGCTAGGGCAAGAATCCACCTTTGTACTCGTCTTCCACCTCAAGCAATCCCACCACAAGCAGGAGTAGGGTTTTACACCGCGAGGTGGCCTGAACCTGGGTAAATTGT
Organism: Hordeum vulgare subsp. vulgare; assembly: GCF_904849725.1. Lineage (NCBI taxonomy): Eukaryota > Viridiplantae > Streptophyta > Magnoliopsida > Poales > Poaceae > Hordeum > Hordeum vulgare. The sequence goes on along the minus strand of NC_058520.1, from coordinate 190,046,579 downwards.
CGCGTGTTTCACCTCGTCTTCCTAGCTCGCACCACCGTAGAGTCGCCATGAGGTTGAGAGGTTGAATAGGGTTGGAGAGCGAGCACACCCCAATGTTTGAACCTTTCCCTGGGTCCGCGGAGCCCCGATTCCGACATTTGGCACGTCAGGTAGGGGTGCGCAGTCGTTCTCCGGCTTCGGTTTCAACTCGGGCTTCACCGGCTCCATGGCAGACACCCACCATCCGCGCGCCGAGCGAGCAACCGCTCGACGCCTCGGCACCGTCTCCTTCGCCGAGCCAACCGACCGCGGACACACACGTGCCCACACCCCGCCGCGCAGGGGGCTCCTCCACCCTCAGCTGGCGGACGCGGAGCCCACCGCTGGGCGAGGCCCGCGCGCCAGGCTTGACGTCGTCCCCAAAGGGGCCAGGGTGCTTCCACCACCGCCTTGCCCCCACTGCTGCAAGCGGGGGGGGGGGGGGGGGGTATGGAGCACGGATCTCGAGGCATCGGCCCAGGCGTGCGTCGGTGCGACGCGCCCTCGGTCCGTGAGGATGCCGCGGCGCACCCGGGGCAACGCGAGGTCGCATGCATCCTGGGCGGAGCCCAAGCACCGGGCGATAACCAACACTCCAACTCGTCCTTCCGCAGGGTGGGAGCGGCTCTCGGGAGGCGACATGGTGCGGGGCTCCCGAGGCCCGCCCCCGGGCCCGTGGGGCCGTCGCATGGCATCACCTTCAAACAGAGGATTGTCTTGGATCTTCCGTGGCCTCGGACGTCCTCCCCATGGTGTGCACCCCCACCATCGGTGGGGTCGCTGTCACCAAGACTCTCATCGACAGGGGTGCTAGGCTCAATATCATCTCCGTCGCAGTCTTCAAGGCGCTCCAGGTTCCTTACTCCTGGCTGCAGCCTATCGGGCCGCTCTATGAGGTAGTCGGCGAGGCTGCGGCCTCTCTCGTCCAGATCAACCTCCCCGTCACCTTGGACAACCGTCACAACTACCGCACCGAGCTCGTCGACTTCGACCTGGCGCAAGTCAGCCTCCCGTACAACGTTGTCCTGAGGTACCACGTGCTCGCCAGATTCATGGCGGCGACTCATCTGGGGTACAACATCGTCAAGATCCCCAACAACAATGGTGTCCTGACCGTCAGGTGTGACGAGAGGGACACGATGAGTTGCCTCAAGCCAGCACGCGGAGCCGTGATCTCGGCGGCTTTGTGTGCAGCAAGTGGGGGCGAGGCGGTGCCTCCCAAGAGCCTACTCGAGGCGGCCCCGATGAGGAAAAAGTTGTAGTTCACACAAGACCGGACCAAGATGAAGAAGGTACCGCTGAATGACGACGGTTCGGGCCCCACCTTCACATCGGTGCCGACATCCCCCCTGAACAAGAAAGCACACTCATTGCCTTCCTTAGGGCCAACACGGATGTGTTCGCATGGAAGGCGACCGACCTAACCGGGGTACCGAGGCACACAATCGAGCATCACTTGGAGGTGTTCCCCAATGCGTGCCCTGTCAAGCAGAAGGTGCGACGCCAAGCGCGAGAAAAACAACACTTCATCGTGCAGGAAGTGCAGAAGCTGCAAGAAGCTGGGGTCATCCGTGAGGTGCGCCACCCAGTGTGGCTTGCTAACCTTGTCATTGTCCCCAAGAAGGGCGGCAAGGAACGAATGTGTGTCGACTTCACCAACCTCAACAAGGCATGCCCGCTAGACCCTTTGCTGCTCCCACGCATCGACCAAATCGTAGAATCCACCACATGATGTGATCTGTTATGCTTCTTGGACGCCTTCTCGGGTTACCATCAGATCAAGATGGCGGAGAAAGATGTGGAGAAGACGGCCTTTGTCTCCCCTTGTAGGGTATACTCCTACCTGAGCATGTCCTTCAACCTGAGAGTGCCCGTGCCACCTTCCAACGGTTGATGTAGATTGTGTTGGGGCCCCAGCTCGGGAGGAACGCCGAGGCTTATGTCGATGACATCATGGTCAAGACGCGCAAGGCCAGAACGCTCGTCGGAGATTTGAAGGAGACTTTTGCCAATCTGCAAAAGGTCAACCTAAAGCTCAACCTCGACAAATGTGTTTTTGGGGTCCCCTCTCGCAAGTTTCTGGGCTTCCTCGTGTCCCATGAAGGCATAGAGGCGAATCTAGAGAAGGTCAAGGCCATAGAGAAAATGTGCCCTCCCCGAACCCTCAAGGAAATGCAGAAGCTGACGGGATGCCTAGCCTCCCTGGGGCGCTTCATCTCAAAGTTCGGCGAGCGGGTGTTGCCATTCTTCAAGCTGATGAAGAGGTCAAGTCCGTTCGCGTGGACTCCGGAGGCTGACGCCGCCTTCGCGGACCTCAAGCGGTACCTCACGAGCCCTCCCCTCATGGTTGCACTATGGCCTTGCGAGCTCCTGCTACTGTACGTGGTAACCACCCCATAGACGGCCAACACAACCCTCGTGGTGGAGCGGGAAGGCCTCGCTCGCCCTAGGAAATAGACAACAGCCGCCCGACAGGCGTCACGAAGGCCAGTGTAGGACCCGTCAGGCCCCGATGCGGGCGGCCCTCGAGAGGCTGCCACTACCCTCGGGAGCGTCCCCTCTCAGGAGACTGGTCCCCCCTAAAGGACATCTCGCCTCGGGAGGCTGCCTAACCGTCGGGGGCTCCCAAGACCCGCGACTCCACACCTTGGATGGTCTTCACGACTCCACCCTAGGAGCCCTTTAGTGAATGCGACGATGACTCCTCGATCGGGTGGCACATGGAGCACCCCGTGTACTACGTCAGCACAATGTTGATGGATGCACGCGAGCGTTATCCCATGCAGCAGACGCTCCTCCTCGCGCTCCTCATCGCCTCAAGGAAGCTGCACCACTACTTCCAGGGGCACCCGATCAAGGTCATCTCCGCCTACCCCTGGAATAGATCCTATGCAACCCTAACGCCGTTGGGAGGGTTGCTGAATGGAACATAGAGCTGGAAGCCTTCGAGTGGAATTCTGCACCACCAGGGTCATCAAGGATGCGGCCCTGGCGGACTTCATTGCGGAGTGGACGGACATGAGTGAAGAGGAGCCTTGCGAGGTGAATCCACCCTACCTGGGGACAAAGTGCCTCGCGACTGGGTCATGCACTTCTACGGTTCCTTCTCTGTACAGGGCGCGGGGGCTGGTGTAGTGCTCAATTCGCAAAAATGCGACAAGCTCTACTACGCGGTCCAGTTGTGCTTCAAGCACGACATGAAGGTCTCCAATAACATTGCTGAGTACGAAGGCCTGACCGCCGGACTTAAGGCCGCCTCGGCCCTTGGCGTCAAGCACATCGTGGTAAAGGGCGACTCCCAGCTCCTGGTCAAATTTTCCAACAAGAAGTACACGCCCAAGGACGAGCACATGGCCTTCCTGGAGGACGTATGTAAACTTGAGAAATGATTTCTCGGTTTGGAATTGCAGAACATCCCTCGCGATGCCAACGAGGAGGCTAACAACATCGCCAAGCACGCATCACACCAGGAGTCCCAGCGACCAGGCGTCTTCGAGGAGCGGATCCTTAAGCCGCCAACTGTGCCACTTGTCGACAACACTTTGCCGCTGCCCGAAGGACTGCCGTCTGCGCCAACGACGGGCGCGTTGGACTCTGGTCCGCCCTTGGGGGATCGACTACTGCTGGCACTTGAGGCTCAAGAGGGCGATTGGACCGCTAATCTTAAGGACTACCTGACCCGTGGTGACGTCCCCGTGGAGGATGAGGGTGTGGATCATGTCGTGTGACAGGCCACCGCCTACTGCTTGGGGGACGGGGAGCTGTACCGCAGACGACCCAGCGGTGTCCCGTTGTGGTGCATATCAGAGTAGAAGGGGCGTGAGCTACTTGCCGACATACACGGAGGGGACTGGGGGCACCATTTCTCGTTGCGCACCCTCGCCGGCAAGGGTTCCGTAGCGGTTTCTACTCGCCCACTGCACTTCGCGACGCCAATGAGCTGGTCCAGTCTTGTGAGGCGTGCGACTTCCATGCCAAACAGATCCACCAACCCGCGCATGGGCTACAAACCATTATTCTCTCCTAGCCCTTTGCGGTGTGGGGGCTTGACATCGTGGGCCCCTTCCCCCGTGCGGTTGGCGGATAGCGCTACCTCTACTCGCCATCGATAAGTTCACCAAGTGGACGGAACTCGAAGCTGTCTGCACCTTCCCGGCAGGCTCGGCCGTCAACTTCATCAAGGATCTTGTGTGCTGCTTCGGCGTACCCAACCACATCATCACCGACAGCGGGTCCCAATTCATGAGCGGTCTTTCTAAATCATATTGTGCTAACCTTGGTACGTAGATATGCTATCCCTCCATGCGCACCCGCGCAGCAACGGCCAGACTGAGCATGCTAACACCAAGGTCCTTAAGGGCCTGAAGACTAGGAGCTTCAAGAAGAAGCTCGAGACTTGCGGAAGGGGCTAGCTTGACGAGCTATAGTCTGTGTTGTGGTCTATTCGCACCACCGCGAACAAGCCCACTCGCGAGACCCCCTTCTTCCTCATCTACGGGGCGGAGGACGTCCTCCCCGCGGAGCTCAAGTACGGTTCCCCGCAGGTGTTGGCGTTTGATGAGGCGCATCAAGCCAACTCGTGGGAAGCCGACCTCATGCTCCTCGAGGAGGCCCGCTGCCGGGTGCTACTGCGTCAACAGACCTTCCCTGGCAACGGCGCCAGGAATCCTTCTGCTATGGGCTACGCCTATAGGGACTTCCTTGGCAAATATGCAAAGGATTTCCCCGCGGCCTTGGAGCCTTGCATTGGTGTTCCCTTGAAGAGGAAAGGGTGATGTAGCACAGCGGCGGTAAGTATTTCCCTCAGTTTGAGAACCAAGGTATCAATCCAGTAGGAGGATCGAGTCAAGTCACAAGTACCTGCACAAACACAAAGAGCTTGCACCCAACGCTATGAAGGGGTTGTCAATCCCTTATAGATTGTTTGCAAAGTGAGAACTGAAAGCAAAAAGAAAACAAAGCAAATAAAAGTAAAAGTGGAGAGGATAGTTGTAATAGACCCGGGGGCCATACTGTTCACTAGTGGCTTGTCTCATGAAAGCAAGTAGACGGTGGGTGAATGAATTACTGTCGAGCAATTGATAGAAGCGCGCAAAGTCATGACGTTATCTAAGGCAATGATTATATCTATATGCATCACGTCCAAAACAAGTAGATCGATACTTTCTGCATCTACTACTATTACTCCACACGTCGACCGCTATCCAGCATGCATCTAGTGTATTGAGTTCATAAGAACAGAGTAACGCCTTAAGCAAGATGACATGATGTAGATGGACAATCTCAAATCTATGATGAAAGCCCATCTTGTTACCCTTGATGGAAACAACATGATGCATGCCTTGCTGCCCCTTCTGTCACTGGGAAAGGTCACTGCACGGTATGAACCCAAAACCAAGCACTTCTCTCATTGCAAGAATCATGGATCTAGTTGGCCAAACAAAACCCAAGACTCGGAGATACTTACAAGGATATCAAATCATGCATATAAGAAATCAGCAAAGACTCAAATATAAGTCATAGATAATCTGATCACAAATCCACAATTCATCGGATCTCGACAAACACACCGCCAAAGAGGATTACATCGGATAGATCTCCATGAAGATCATGGAGAACTTTGTATTGAAGATCCAAGAGAGAGAAGAAGCCATCTAACTACTAACTACGGACCCGTAGGTCTGAAGTGGACTACTCACGAGTCATCGGAGAGGCGATGATGTTGATGTAGAAGCCCTCCAGCTCCAAAGTCCCCTCCGACAGGGCACCGGGAAGGGTCTCCAGATGAGATCTCGTGGAAACGGAAGCTTGCAGCGGCGGAAAAGTGTTTTCGTGGATGCCCTGATTTTTTCTGGGATTTTAGGGAATATATATGCGAAACAGCTAGGGCAGGGGAGCTCCAGGGGGACCACAAGCTTGGTAGCCGCGCCCCCCCTAGCGGCGGCTACAGGGCTTGTGGCCCCCCTGTGGCTCTCCTGCCTTGGCCCTCAAGTCCCCCGATCTTTTTCTGTTCTGGAAAAATTTATTTCGGGGATTTTATTCCGTTTGGACTCCGTTCCAAAATCAGATCTGGAAAGAGTCAAAACAGAGAAAAAATAGGAACTGGCACTTGGCACTAAATTAATAAGTTAGTCCCAAAAAAGATATAAAAGGTACATAAAACATCCAAAGTTGACAAGATAACAACATGAAACCATCAAAAATTATAGATACGTTGGGACGTATCAAGCATCCCCAAGCTTAACTCCTGCTCGGACACCGGCTCCGTCCATGGGTCCGTCAAGCTCCGTATACGAGTGCATTCCCGCACGCGTCACTTCACCAAGGCCGTAGCGCCTAGTTTCCTCGTGCGGTGCACAAAAGCCAGCGGACAAGCATACGTCATGCGGCACCTAGCGAATGATGACCTATCAGACATGCACCTCGGGAGGCCCCATGCCTGCCTCGGGTACTCCCACTACTTGACCCCACGCGGGTGATTGCAGCCTGCTCACCAGGTGGCGGCCAGGCCCCTCAGTGGAGGAAGGTATCATGGGTTCATATAGGTTGTGTACGTGTTAAGTCCACCAATACCTTTCAACACGCCCCTTCTTAATAACACACATACCCTACAACTCAAATCAAAAGAAATGCGAGAGAACCCGTCTTCGCTCTTCTCCTACACGAGGGGAATCAAACCGTCTTGTGCCACATAAATGATTCTCTAAAATTCTCGGTGCACATGGTTAGTCCACAAAACGCATTGTGATCAATACCAAAACCAATTAGAGAGAGACATGCCCTCTAAATATGTAACCTACATCTATTTTTGCAAGTTGATGTGATAGGAGTGTACACTAGATTTAATTTTTTAACTGGTGTTAGAGCATATTTGTCCATTTGTGGTTTTGGTATTGATGACAATCTCTATGGACTAATGGTTGCCTTGAGTTATATTCAAAGGATTTGTTCGTATGCACTTCTTGAAGTCCATCTGTTGGTTTCAATGAATTTATATGGTGACCAAGGTGGTATTCAAGGTTTTATACAAATATTGGCCATGTGAGAGTTTAGCTTATTACAAGCATGTCTTGAAGAAAAAGATTGTGTGAACATTCATGTTTACCTACAAGACATCACCTTTATGAACAAAGAAGATAATATACAAGGTTGATCAAGACTAAGTTTTTTTGAAACGGAGGCAAATATTGGCTCATCTATTAAATAAGTACTCCCTCCGTAAACTAATATAAGATCGTTTAGATCACTAAATTAGTGATCTAAACACTCATATATTAGTTTACAGAGGGAGTAGAAGATAATTGCCGAGTTACTTATAGAAAACCGGGCAAAAACTGATACAACAAGGGCCAAACCCACTCCCATAAACTGGAACACTCAAGGTAAAGCCCCCCTAACCGATGACACATCGACCTACGGCCAAACATCGCAGCTTCGACTCTGAAGGAGAACTCTGTAGGACAAAACTAGGCACGACTGGCGCCAGGGGAGATCATCGAATGGGCTACGTGTAGCTAGTCATCGTATACCGCAGGGCCCCGCCGCCATGGCTTTGACTCCATAGCGACAAACATACTGAGGCAAAACCATGGACACCTCGAAGAAGAGCCAACTACCGCAACCAATCAATAGTAAGTGAAAGAATGAATAAAGTTGATCAATACACAAAGCATACAAGATGTACTGGTAAGAATTGTCCATTATGCTCTGTGTACTAGCCCATGGCCCGCGTGAGAGTTCTATGTTTGGTTAGGTATGTTTCCATGGGCATGCGTCAAGAGGAAGATCTCATACAACCCATGGAGGATGACATGAAGTGGTAATCATCATGAAGATTGCGGTGTGCGCGTTCAAGTGGAGCATCACGAAGAGATCATGTTGAATCTTGCCGTCCATTGTGGTGACAATGCACTTGTGAAGATGTTCCGAAAAGTGGCTCACCTAGAGTGCAGTATGGGGGAGCAATCTACTAGTCTTCTCCGAGCCAACTCAATCATGAAAGGTAGTCCATCTTGAGGAGGACAAGATTGTCATCATCTAGCTCAAGTGGACTATGCGCAAGGCAAAGGTTTGTCCTTGATAGTTTTTTATTCTACCGGTCTCAAGGTGTTAGTTGGGAGATCAGGTTATAGGATGGATTGCCGTACTATCAAGGGGGACTCTCAAGTGAGTAGCTTGATCGTATTGTTCGTTGAGAGATCAAACCATTTCATTCTTGGCATCATCATCTTTCTTGCCTCTTGGTTGTATTTTCTCTTTGTGGGTTCTCGAGGTTATGGTCATCTTCATGACAAGTTCGATTTCATCGAAAATGAAGTTCATATGCATCTTCTATGATGTTTGCGATGTTGGAGTTTTTGCCAGTTCTTCATTCATAGAGGTTTCACATATCTATCTCATTGGAAGGAGTTGTTCGACAACTATTGTCGTCCTCAATCTAACAAGCTTGAGTTTTCTCAATTCAGAGCTCATTTGGAGAAGTTATTGCAGTTCTGCTGTTCCTGCATTCATGTGTTTCTTGTGGTCTATTTCAGAAGGAACCAAGCGAAAGTACTGCGCAAGGCAACAATATTACATCTTATCTGCGGTAGTACCGCTCTAGGCAGCGGTAGTACCGCTTATGGGCGGTAGTGCCATTGCCTAGTACCGCACACTGTATCGATGGATTCATTGTCTTGACTTTTTGTGCCGAACACAATGGTTTCTGGTCAGTAGTATGTGTAGGGGAGCGTTGCATGGAAAACAAAAAAATTCCTATGCCCACATAAGATCTATCCGTGGTGATAACCATCTTGTTAGGGCATATTTTGTTCTAAGTAGTTTTGGTGATTGATGACAGCACCTCTGCGGACTAATCGTGTGCATTGAGCATTTTAGATAATACATAATGAAGCACAAGATGGCTCGTTGCCCCTCGGTGTTGTTGGAGCATGGTGTTTCCTACGAGTATCGTTGTTAGTGTTGAGTAGTAGGAAAGCCGTACTATTAAGAGGGGGTCCGCATCGGAAAGGTTTGGGTGGAATCAACTCTCTCACGCACACATTTTTATTTCCACCACTTTCTCTTTGCAGCTATAGAGCATCCTTTGAGTCTCTCCCAGTTTTGCAGAAAGTCTAGCGGTAGTACCGCCAGCTCCTGGTGGTAGTACCGCTGGGGCTTGCGGTAGTACTGCTAGCTCCTGGCGGTAGTACCGCTGGGGCTTGCGGTAGTACCGCTAGCTCCTGGCGGTAGTACCGCTAGGGACGGTAGTACCTCCCTCTCTGAGCGGTTGTACTTTGTCGGACTTTTTGCGAACACTTTTCCAGCGGTGATAGTCTCGGTAGTAGTATTTTTACTACCGTGGATTTTTGTCAGCCTAACGGTAGTACCGCCAGCTCCTGGTGGTAGTACCGCTCGGGCTTGCGGTAGTAGCGCTTCCGTCTTGGCGGTAGTACCGCCATGGGCAGCGGTAGTACCGCTGTGCCCAAGCGGTAGTACTGCTAGGAGCGTGCTGACAGTGAGGATAACGGTTCGTTTTGTTCCCCCACTATATAAAGGGTTCACCTACCCCACAAACCCCACCTTTGACCCTCCAAGACTCCATTGTTTCTCCCTAAGCTCATATGTGCCCGATCTCTCTATCTAGCCAATCAAACTTGTTGATTTTCTAGGAATTGGTTGAGAAGGCCTAGATCTACACTTCCACCAAGAGAAATTTGATTCCCCCCACTAATACCTTGCGGATCTTGTTACTCTTGGGTGTTTGAGCACCCTAGACGGTTGAGGTCACCTCGGAGCCACATTCCATTGTGGTGAAGCTCCGTGGTCTTGTTGTGAGCCTCCAAGATTTGTGTGGAGTTAGCCCCAACCTTGTTTGTAAAGGTTTGGTCGCCGCCTTCAAGGGCACCTATAGTGGAATCACGACACCTTGCATTGTGTGAGGGCGTGAAGAGAATACGGTGGCCCTAGTGGCTCATTGGGGAGCATTGTGCCTCCACACTGCTCCAACGGAGACGTACTTCGTGTCAAAGGGAAGGAACTTCGGTAACACATCCTCGTCTTCATCGGTTTCACTTGTGGTTATCTCTAACCTTTACATTGTGTATATTATTGTTGTAGAGTATTTCTTACTTGCCTTAGCGATTATAGTTGGTAGTATCATATAGGTTGCTCACCTAGTTGTCATTTTAAAGGACCTTTATGTTTCTAACCCTAACTTGTTAAACGTAGCTAAAAATTGGTAGTTGCCTATTCACCCCCTCTAGTCAACCATATTGATCCTTTCAATTGGTATTAGAGCCGCGTCTCTTTATTAAGGGTTTCACTACCCGAAGAGTATGGATGAGGATGAGGGAGGAGCCCATGGACAACCCGAGGCCATGGCCTTGACTTCGATCACCAGGGACGACTTGAATGCGGCTATGGCCAACCTCAGGACGTCCTTAACGAATGAAGTCAAGACCATGCTTAAAGAGTTAATTGAGGGAATTAAAAGTTCTCCCGAACCAGCGTTGGTGGCTAAACCCGCCAACACGGATTCGGAGGCCAATTACTCCAAGGAAGCGGCTAAAGGCATGCAACCTTCTTCCCCTCACAATAATAATGGGACTGGAACCTATGCCTGAGTTCCACCTCCCATGGTCTATGGAGGGCCGGTTCCTACACCGCGTATTAATCTTGTTGGTCCTCCTCCTAAGCTTGTTAAGGGTGATTTTGCTAACTGGGTATTTTCCATTAAGTCTCATTTGAATCACAGCTCAACAAATTTATGGAGAATCATTGAGCAAGGCTACTATCCGCATGACCCAAGCAACCTCACTCCAAGAGAAGAAGCGGACAATCAATATAACCACTCCACATTGTTTATTCTCCAGTCTGCAGTGCCTCCTGAAGATCTTCCTCACTTGCGCCCCTTCACTCTGGCTAAGGACTATTGGGAGCACATTATGGTGCTGTAAAAGGGAAGCTCAAGCATTCAACGGTCCAACTATGAAGTGGTGCTTGATGAGGCCGATGAGTTTGTGATGAAGGAAGATGGGGACCCTCGTGATCTCTATCGAAGGGTGACTGCTATTGCCGTTGCTGTCAAGGATCATGGGAGCAAGGATGTGGATGACACATGGATCAAGCGCAAGTTTCTCAAGGCCATCATGCCATTCAACAAAGCCATGTCATCCGTCATTCGCCAACGACCAGATTTTCACTCCCTGTCCTCCAGTGAGGTGTTGGATGAATTCATTGCAATGTCAATCATGAACAAGACCGCTGATAATGCACTTGCTCGCGTTCGGTCAAAGAAAACTTCACCCAACCTTGCTTTAAAAGCAAAGGCTGCTTCTGAAGAAGAAGAGGAGGATGAGGAAGAGGAGAGCTGCCCTGAAGACACTAAGTATGCTTATCACGAGCACATGGCTCTTGCGTCAAGGCAATTCTAGGGAAACAAGAGAAACTCAAGGCCCAACTTCTCCAAGAATAACTCAAGTGGGTTCAAGACCAAACAACGTGTGAGGACATGCTATAACTTCGACAACGTGAGTCACTTCGTGACAGAATGTCCCTATGAGAAGAGGGAAGACAACGGGGCAATCTCATTCGCAAAGACAAAGCCAAGTCTTTCCCAAACAAGAACAACTTTGTCAAGAAACCCCATCCAAAGGGTATGGTGGCACTTGAAGAGTACCCCTCTGATGATGATGACGATGATGATATGGTGGCAACGGCGACTGTAGCCATTGCCACCCCTCTCCCAAGATGTCTCTCTTCAACGCCCCCAACGATAACCGCATCGCCAAGTGCCTTATGGCCAAAGGTATCGATCAGGTAACACCCTGCATTAAGACCACCATCACTACTGCTCCTTCATTGTTAAACTGTGTTGATAATAGTGATGTTGTGGAACTTAATGAGCATGATTTTGACAAATGTCTGTGTAAAATGAAAGGAGAATCCAAGAAGCCCTTTGTTGCTCTTTTGGAACAACTAGGTGAGGCTAATGACCTCATCAAGGCTCATGAGGAGACTATCTCCGAGCTGCAAGGACATAGTCGTGACTATGCCGATAAGATTGCTGAATTATCTATTGCTCTAGAAAAAGAGCGCAATCTTCGTTTGGCTCTTGAGGAGTCACACAACGATGATTGCGCTAAATTACAAAAGGAGCTAGATCACGCTATTGTTCTTACTCGTGTGTTTAAGTCTGAAAAGGCTGCACTTGGGGTTGGCCATGACAGACTCAAGGCGGAGTTTGATACACTTGACAAGGCTCACAAGGTCTTGAAAGGTGTTCATTTCTCCGTGAAATAGTCTCATGATCAACTCCAAGCAAAGCTTACCAAGGAGATCTCTACTTGTCCTCCTTTCGTTATAATTGATAATGCTTGTACAACTAACCCTCGTTGTGAGCATGTAAATCTTGTGGAGTAAAATGCTAAGTTGAAGGATCAACTTGAGAAGGGCCTTGTGTCATGCATCCAAGGCAAGAAGAACCTAAATGACCTTTTGATAAATCAAAAGGGAGTTGTAGGAAAGGAGGGACTTGGACTTACATCCAAGTCGAAAAGGAAAAGGAAGAACATGAACAAGCGATCCCCTACCCTCATGGACATCTTTGTCAAAGAGGGCGAATTGACTCAGAAGGAGAACATGAACAAGGTGGAGGATGGTAGCATCAAGAAGGGAAAAACCATTCCTACCAACACAACCGGGAAACTACATCCATCTTATGTTTTATGTCGTGCTCGTGATGGGCATGTCTATGCCAGATTTGTTGGTTCTTACTATGAGTCCATTGAATGGGCTATTTGGGTTCCTAAGACCCTTGTTTCTAACATTAAAGGACCCATTCAAAAATGGGTACCTAAAACCAAGCCTTGATCTATTGTAGGGGTTTGCTTCCGGTGGGGTGTCATGGTTGCTCGGTAGTGGAGCAACAAATCATATGACCGGAAGCAAGGACTTAGTGGTGGATGTGTGATACGTCTCCAACGTATCTATAATTTTTGATGGTTCCATGCTATTATCTTGTCAACTTTGGATGTTTTATATGCATGAATATGCTATTTTATATCTTTTTTGGGACTAACCTATTAACTCAGTGCCAAGTGCCAGTTTCTGTTTTTCCGTGTTTTTGACCTTTTTCAGAGAAGAATATCAAACGGAGTCCAAATGGAATAAAACTTTCACGATGATTTCTTGGACCAAAAGAGACCCCCGAAGCTTTGGAAGAAGGCCAGAAGAGCCACGAGGGAGTCACAAGCCCAGGAGGCCCCCCCGCCCTAGGCTGCACCTACCAGGCTTGTGACCTCCTCGTGGGCTCAACCGACGTAATTCCACCGCCAGAAATTCCTATAAATTCAGAAACCCCCCAAAACAAACCTAGATCGGGAATTCCAACGCCGCAAGCCTCTGTAGCCACCAAAAACCAATCCGGAGCCCATTCCGACACCCTGCCGGAGGGGGAATCCATCTCCGGTCGCCATCTTCATCATCCCGGCGATCTCCTTGACGAGGAGGGAGTAGTTCTCTCTCGGGGCTAAGGGTATGTACCAGTAGCTATGTGTTTGATCTCTCTCTCTCTCTCTCTCTCTCTCTCGTGTTCTTGAGATGTCTTGATCTCAATGTACCACGGGCTTTGATACTATAGTTGGATCTTATGATGTTCTTCCCCTCCCCCTTCTTGTAATGAATTGAGTTTCCCCTTTGAAGTTATCTTATCGGATTGAGTCTTTAAGAACACTTGATGTATGTCTTGCACGTGTCTATCTGTGGTGACAATGGGATATTCATGTGAGTACTTGATGTATGTTTTGGTGATCAACTTCTGGGTTTCGTGACATTGGGAACCTATGCATATGGGTTGGCACACGTTTTGACTCTCCGGTAGAAACTTTGGGGCACTCTTCGAAGTTCTATGTGTTGGTTGAATAGATGATTCTGAGATTGTGTGATGCATATCGTATAATCATGCCCACGGATACTTGAGGTGACAATGGAGTATCTAGGTGACATTAGGGTCTTGGTTGATATGTGTCTTAAGGTGTTATTCTAGTACGAACTCTATGATGGATCGAACGGAAAGAATAGCTTCATGTTATTTTACTACAAACTCTTGAATAGATCGATCAGAAAGAATATCTTTGTGGTGGTTTCTTACCCGACAATAATCTCTTCGTTTGTTCTCTGCTATTAGTGACTTTGGAGTGACTCTTTGTTGCATGTTGAGGGCTAGTTATATGATCCAATTATGTTATCACTGTTGAGAGAACTTTACTAGTGAAAGTATGAACCCTATGCCTTGTTTCCACGCATTGCAATACTGTTCATGCTCACTTTTACTATTAGTTACCTTGCTATTTTTGTAATTTCAGATTATAAAAGCCTATATCTACCATCCATATTGCACTTGTATCACCATCTCTTTGCCGAACTAGTGCACCTATACAACTTACCAATGTATTGGGTGTGTTGGGGACACAAGAGACTCTTTGTTATTTGGTTGCAGGGTTGCTTGAGAGAGACCATTTTCATCCTACGCCTCCTGCGGATTGATAAACCTTAGGTCACCCACTTGAGGGAAAATTGCTACTGTCCTACAAATCTATGCGCTTGGAGGCCCAACAACGTCTACAAGGAGAAGGTTGCGTAGTAGACATCAAGCTCTTTTCTGGCGCCGTTGCCGAGGAGGTTAGCGCTTGAAGGTATATCTTTAGATCTTGCAATCGAATCTTTTAGTTTCTCGCTTTATCACTAGTTTAGTCTATAAAATAAAACTACAAAAAAATGGAATTAAGGTTGCCTCATATGCTTCATCTTTTCAATGTCTTTCGTGAAAATGATGGAAATGATAATTGTGCTCAAGTGCTAGAAGAAGAATTACATAGAATGATTGGCATAAAATATATGAATTATGAGCATGATTTCAATGTTGTTAGTATGAATTCTTTGAATACCCATGATGCTAATGATATGCAAAGACACAAGCTTGGGGATGCTATGTTTGATGAAGATGATCTTTTTAGTTCCCCCACTTTGAATGATCAAAATTATTATGATGAAAGCATGCCCCCTATCTATGATGATTATTGTGATGATACTTATGCTATAAAGAAGAAAGATGATAAAACTTGTCACAATTATGAGTACCCTCTTACTGAACATTACTCTTTTAATGTGGAAACAATTCGTAGTGTTCAAGTTTTTTACGATACTCCCACTAATATTGATGAGAATAAATTTCCTTATGTGGAGAGTAGTAAAATTTCTATGCTTGTAGATCATGAAAAGAATGATTTAGGTGATGGTTATATTTTCGAATTCATTCATGATGCTACTGAAAATTATTATGAGAGAGGATCATATGCTTCTACATATTGCAATAATATCAAGCTTCCTCTCCATTTGTTGAAATTTTTGAAGCTATGCTTGTTTTATCTTCCTATGCTAGTTGATTCTTGCTCCAATAAATTGTTTGATCACAAAATCCCTATGCATAGGAAGTGGGTTAGAATTAAATGTGCTAGTCATATGCTCCATGATGCTCCCATTATGTTTCAATTCTTATCTTCTACGTGAGCATCATTGAAATCATCATGACTAGCTTGAAATGCATTAAAGAAAATTGCTTGTTGGGAGACAACCCAATATGTATCCTTACTGTTTTTGTGTGTTCACATGATTAAGATACTATATTAATCATGTTTTATTGCCTTAGTTTCAATAAAGTGCCAAGTAAAGCCTTTATGATTAGTTTGGGTGATAGTTGTTTAATCATGCTGAAAAAGACAGAAACTTTGCGCTCACGAAATTATTTTTCATTCCTATCCAGAGAGAGATATTGAGCTCATTATTTTTGCTGCTGATTGATATATAAATTTCCTTAATGTTCATAATTTTTTCAGAATTTTTGGAAGTGCAGAAGTATGGTGAGAATTCAGATCATTATAGACTGTTCTATTTTTAACAGATTCTGTTTTCAATGCATAGTTTGCTTGTTTTGGTGTTTCCATAGATTATATTGAGTAATATATCTTGTGGAAATAGTAAGATACAGTATGAATTGTTTGAAAATAATTATGAGTCTTGTTTTGACAGTACCCAAGTGATTGATTTGCTCGTTATCATACTAACCCATCTCACGAAGTTCCATTAAGTTTTGTGTTGTGAGGTTTTCAAGTTTTGGGTAGAGTTTCGATGGACTATGGAACAAGGAGTGGAAAGAGCCTAAGATTGGGGATGCCCAAGGCACCCCAAAGCCATATTCAAGGACAACAAAGAGCCTAAGCTTGGGGATGCCCCGGGAAGGATCCCCTCTTTCGTCTTCAATCCATCGGTAACTTTACTTGGGGCTATATTTTTATTCACCACATGATATGTGTTTTGCTTGGAGCGTCGTGTATTATAAGAGTCTTTGCTTTTTTGTTTTGTCACCATCATCCTTGCTGCACACCTTTTTGAGAGGGACATGCACTCATCGTGAATTTGCTCGAATACTAAATGAGCTTCACTTATATCTTTTGAGTTAGGCAATTTAGCTCGCATGTGTTTCACTTATATCTTTTGAGCTAGATAATTTTTCTCTAGTGCTTCACTTAAATATTTTTAGAGCACGGCGGTGTCATATTTTGTAGAAATAAAAACTCTCGATCTTCACTTATATCTTTTTGAGAGTGCTATCTCTAAGTAACTTGGTAATTGGCGTGTGCTATGAAATTAGTCCTAAATATGATAGGCATCCAAAGAGGATATAATAAAAACTTCCATATTCAAGTGCATCGATTAGTAAGAGAAGTCTGATTCCTCACAATTAGTTTTGAGATGTGGATATGGTAATATTAGAGTCATGTTAGTAGGGTGTTGTGAATCTAGAAATACTTGTGTTGAGGTTAGTTATTCCCGTAGCATGCATGTATGGTGAACCGCTATGTTAGGAAGTCGGAGCATAATTGATTTATTGATTGTCATCCTTTGTGTGGCGGTCAGGATCACGCGATGGTTAACACCTACCAACCCTTCCCCTAGGAGTATCCATTTAGCACTTTGTTTCGATTACTAATAAAAACTTTCGCAATAAGTATATGAGTTCTTCATGACTAATGTGAGTCCATGGTATGGATGCACTTTTACCTTCCACCATTGCTAGCCTCTCTAGTACCGCGCAACTTTCGCCGGTGCATAAACCCACCATATACCTTCTTCAAAGCATCCACCATACCTACCTATTATGGCATTTTCATAGCCATTCCGAGATATATTGCCATGCAACTCCCACCGTTCTGTCTCATGACATGTGCCATCACTTTCATATTGCCACTGCATGATCATGTAGTTGACATCGTATTTGTGGCAAAGCCACGTTCATCTTTCATACATGTCACACATGAGTCATTGCACATCCCGGTACACTGCCGGAGGCATTTCATATAGAGTCATCATTGTTCTAAGTATTGAGTTGTAAGTAAATAAAAGTGTGATGATCATCATTATTAGAGCATTGTCCCATGTGAGGAAAAAAAATGAAAAAGAGGCCAAAGAGCCCAAACAAAAAAATGAGAGAAAAAGAGAGAAGGGACAATGCTACTATATTTTTCCACACTTGTGCTTCAAAATAGCACCATGTTCTTCATGACAGAAAGTCTCATATATTGTCACATTCATATACTAGTGGGAATTTCATTATAAAACTTGGCTTGTATATTCCAATGATGGGCTTCTGCTACGGCGCCAGAAATCTCCGGCGGCCTCTTGAGCTTGCGTTGGTTTTTCCCTTGAAGAGGAAAGGGTGATGCAACACAGGGGCAGTAAGTATTTCCCTCAGTTTGAGAACCAAGGTATCAATCGAGTAGGAGAATCAAGCCAAGTGTCTAGAGTACCTGCGCAAACACAAACGAGCTTGCACCCAACGCTATAAAGGGGTTGTCAATCCCTTCAAGATTGATTGCGAAGTGAGATCTGAAGGCGGAAAGTGCAACGAAGTAAAAGTGTAAGGCTGAAAATATGATGTGGAGTAGACCCGGGGGCCATAGTGTTCACTAGAGGCTTCTCTCAAAATAGCAAATATTACGGTGGGTGAACAAATTACTGTCGAGCAATTGATAGAACCGCAAAAAGTCATGACGATATCTAAGGCAATGATCATACATATAGGCATCACGTCCGAGACAAGTAAACCGATACTTTCTGCATCTACTACTATTACTCCACACATCGATCGCTATCTAGCATGCATCTAGTGTATTGAGTTCATGACGAACAGAGTAACGCCTTAAGCAATATGACATGATGTATAGGGATAAACTCAAACCAATGATGTAAACCCCATCTTTTTACCCTTGATGGCAACAACACGATGCGTGCCTCGCTACCCCTTCTGTCACTGGGTGAGGTCACCACACCATATGAACCCAAAACCAAGCACTTCTCCCATTGCAATAATCATAGATCAAGTTGGCCAAACAAAACCCACAACTCGAAGAGATTGCAAGGATATGAAATCATGCATATAATAGATCAGAAGAAACTCAAATAAGATTCATAGATAATCTGATCATAAATCCACAATTCATCGGATCTCGACAAACACAACGCAAAAGAAGATTACATCGGATAGATCTCCATGAAGATCATGGAGAACTTTGTATTGAAGATCCAAGAGAGAGAAGAAGCCATCTAGCTACTAGCTATGGACCCGTAGGTCTATGGTGAACTAGTCACGCATCATCGGAGAGGTCATGGTGTTGATGAAGAAGCTCTCCGTATCCGAATCCCCCCTCCGGCAGGGCTCCAGGACGTGCCCCAGATTGGATCTTGCGGAGACAGATGCTTGCGGCGGTGGAAAAGTATTTTCGTGGATCTCTCGCGCAGTTTTGGATTTTTCCTGAATTTATAGGCGGAAGAGGTAGGGCAGACGAGCCACAGGGGGCCCACAAGCCTGCTAGGCGCGAGCCCCCCTATCCGCGCCTAGGGGGCTTGTGGCGTCCCCTGGTGGCTTCTGCCTTGGTTCTCACATCTCGTGCGCATCTTCTGTTCCGGAAAAAATCTTTTCGGAAGTTTTATTCTGTTTGGACACCGTTTAAAATCCTCCTCTGAAAAGGGTCAAAAACACGGAAAAATAGGAATTGGCACTTAGCACTGAGTTAATAAGTTAGTACCAAAAAATATATAAAAGGCATACAAAACATCCAAAGTTTGATAAGATAATATCATGGAACCATCAAAAACTATAGATACGTTGGAGACGTATCAAGCATCCCCAAGCTTAACTCTGACTCGTCCTCGAGTAGGGAAGTGATAAAGACTGAATTTTTGATGTGAAATGCTACCTAGCATAGTTGTCGTATGTAACTTCTTTCATGTGACATGAATGTTCAGATCCATAAGATTCAAAACAATAGTTTTCTATTGACATGAAAACAATAATACTTCAAGCAAACTAGCAAGGTAATCATGAACTTTCAAAATAACAAGGCCAAAGAAAGCTATCCCTACAAAATCATATGGTCTGTCTATGCTCCATCATCCCCACACAACTAATTTAAATCATGCACAACCCCGATATTGGCCAAGTAATTGATTTCACACTCTTACTTTCTCAAACCTTTTTCAACTCTCACGCAATACATGAGCGTGAGCCATGGATATAGCACTATGGTGGAATAGAGTGTGGTGGAGGTTGTGAGACAAAAAAGGAGGAGATGGTCACATCGACTCGGCATATCAAAGGGCTATGGAGATTCCCATTAATAGATATCAATGTGAATGAGTAGGGATTGCCAGACAAAGGATGCACTAGAGCTATAAGTATGTGAAAGCTCACAAGGAGAACTAGTGGGTGTGCATCCAACTTGCTTGCTCACGAAGACCTAGGGAAATTTTGAGGAAGCCCATCATTGGAATATACAAGCCAAGTTTTATAATGAAGATTCCCACTAGTATATGGTGGTGACAAAATAAGAGGCTCTCAATCATGAAGAACATGGTGCTATTATGAAACACAAGTGTGGAAAAGATAGTTGCATTGTCCCTTCTCTCTTTTTCTCTCTTCTCTTTTTTTTGTTTGGGCTCTTTGGCCTCTTTTTTTATTTCGTCCTTTTTTTATTTCCTCACATGGGACAATGCTCTAATAATTATGGTCATCACACTTTTATTTACTCACAGCTCAAAGCTTAGAACGATGATGGCTATATAGAAAATGCCTCCAGCAGTGTACCGGGATGTGCAAGGATCTAGCTTGGCGTATGTCGTTGAAACATCTCGCTAGCTATATGACGATCATGCAATGGAAATATGAGAGTGACGACACAAGTCATGAGACGGAACGGTGGGAGTTGCATGGCAATATATCTCGGAATGGCTATGAAAATGCCATAGTAGGTAGGTATGGTGGCTGTTTTGAGGAAGGCATATGGTGGGTTTTTGCACCGGCGAGAATTGCGCGGTACTAGAGAGGCTAGCAATGGTGGAAGGTGAAAGTGCATCTATACCATGGACTCACATTAGTCATGAAGAACTCACATACTTATTGCAAAAGTTTTTATTAGTAATCAAAACAAAGTGCTAAACGCATACTTCTAGGGGAAGGGTTGGTAGGTGTAAACCATCGCGCGATCCCGACCGCAATACAAAGGATGACAATCAATAGAGAAATCATGCTCCGACTTCCTAACATAGCGGTTCACCATACGTGCATGTTACGGGAATCACTAACTTCAACACAAGTATTTCTAGATTCACAACACCCTACTAACATAACTCTTAATATTACCAAATCCACGTCTCAAAACTAATTGAGAGGAATCAAACTTCTCTTCTACTCAATGCACATAAAAATGGAAGTTTTATTGTATCCTGTTTGGGTACCTATTACCTTTGTGACTACTTTCATAGCAGAAGACAACTACCAAGTTACGTACCGCCGTGCTCTAAAAGATCTAAGTGAAGCACATAGAGCAATATTGTCTAGCTCAAAAGATATAGGTGAAGCACAATGAGTATTCTAGCAAATTCACAATGAGTGCGTGTCTATCTCAGAAGGTGTGCAGAATGGATGATTGTGACACAACAAAAAGAAAAGACTCCTACGATACAATACGCTCCAAGCAAAACACATATCATGTGGTGAATAAAAATATAGCTCCAAGTAATGTTACCGATGGATTGAAGACGAAAGAGGGGATGCCTTCCCGGGGCATACCCAAGCTTAGGCTTTTTGGTGTCCTTGAATTTGGCTTGGGATGCCTTGGGCATCCCCAAGCTTGAGCTCTTTCCACACTTTATCCCTTTGTCCATGATAACATCACCCAAAACTGGAAAACTTCACAACACAAAACTTAAACAGAAACTCGTGATATCATTAGCACAAGAAAACAAACTACCACCTCTTTAGGCACTGTAGCAATCTTGATTTATATTTATATTGGTGTTAGGTTACTGTATTCTCACTTTTCCATGGCTAGTACCCCCCCGATACTATCCATGTTTCGTCAAAACAAGAAACCAACACAACAAAAACAGAATCTGTGAAAAACAGACCATTGTATAGCAATCTGTATACTTTTTATACTTCTGGTACCTCAAAAATTCTGATAGAATTACGACAACCTGGGAAAAAGGCATATGAAACAGCAGCAAAAAAATCAACTCAAAAGCTCTTTCCAAATAAAAATTAAAAATAATTTTGTGAGCGAAAAGTTTTTGTCTTTTTCTAGGAGGATCAAACAACCATCACCAGAACAATCATAAAGGTTTTGCTTGGCTCAAACACAAAAAGAAACACAAAAAAACAGTCATAATAGAATTATGATGGTGTGGACGCAAAAAAACAGAAAGAAATAGATAAATTCATTGGGTTGCCTCCCAACAAGTGCTATTGTTTAACGCCCTTAGCTAGGCATAAGGCGAGAGAATCACATATCGTCGTCTTTGGTGCTCGAACCATAAGTAGCCCTCATCATGGATTCATAAGGCAATCTTATTTTCTTTCTAGGAAAATTCTCCATGCCCTTCTTTAAAGGAAATTGAAATCTAATATTCCCTTCCTTCATATCGATGATAGCACCAATAGTCCTTAGGAAAGGTCTACCAAGAATGATAGGGCATGTAGGATTGCAATCAATATCATGCACAATGAATCCACGGGTACACAGTTCCTATTTGCAATAATAAGAACAACATTGATCCTTCCCATGGTTTTCTTGATAGTAGAATCCGCAAGATGCAAATTAAGAGAGCACTCCTCAATCTCATTAAAGCCTAGAACATCACATAAGGACTTTGGAATCGTGGAAACACTAGCACCCAAATCATACAAAGCATTGCATTCATAGTTTTTGATTTTGATTTTGATAGTAGGTTCCCACTCATCATGAAGCTTTCTAGGAATAGAAACTTACAACTCAAGTTTCTCTTCAAGAGATTTTATCATAGCATCGACGATATGATCGGTAAAGGCCTTGTTTTGGCTATAAGCGTGTGGAGAGTTTAGCATGGATTGCATCAAGGAAATGCATTCAATCAAGGAGCAACTATCATAATTGAATTCCTTGAAATACAAAGTAGTAGTTTCATTACTACTCAAAGTTTTGATTTCTTCTACTCCACTTTCAATGGTTTTAGCATCAAGATAGATGGACTCCGATTCATTGGGGCGTTTTTCAACCAAAGTGGATTCATATCCAGCCCCATCATCATTAGGTTTGGCACTAGAAAACAAGCATTCAATGCGAGTCACACCAAGCACTTTTAGATCTTCGTGATTCTTATCACAAATTTCAGGTTTAGCAGCCATTTTATTGACTAAGGTAGCCTGTTTATCAGAAATCTGGCCTACCAATTTTTCAAGACGAGCAAACTAAGAATTTAGCGCAAGGAATTCTTTGGCCATAACATCAACTTCTCTATTCATAAAAGCCAAAAAAGAATTTTGCTCCTTCAGTTCCCTACGAAAGTAATTGTTATAATCAAACTGTGTAGACATGAAGCCTTTAACACTAGTTTCAATCTCTTACAACCTCGCATAGTAAGCATCAAAATCCCTTGGTTGGGCCATACAGGTCTTAGCAGGCAGACAAGCGGACAGAAAGCAAGCGAGAGAAAAGGGCGAATGAAAAAGGCAAATATTTTTGTAAATTTTTGTTTTTGAGAATCGGGGGAGAGGAAAACGAGAGGCAAAAAGTAAATGCAAGAGATGAGTTTGCGACACTTACTTGGATGAGCTTCACCTAGAACTTGATCCTCCCCGGTAACGGCGCCAGAAATCTCCGACGGCCTCTTGAGCTTGCATTGGTTTTTCCCTTGAAGAGGAAAGGGTGATGCAGCACAGGAGCAGTAAGTATTTCCCTCAGTTTGAGAACCAAGGTACCAATCCAGTAGGAGAATCAAGCCAAGTGTCCAGAGTACGTACGCAAACACTAACGAGCTTGCACCCAACGCTATAAAGGGGTTGTCAATCCCTTCAAGATTGATTGCAAAGTGAGATCTGAAGGCAGAAAGTGCAACGAAGTAAAAGTGTAAGGCTGAAAATATGATGTGGAGTAGACCCGGGGGCCATAGTGTTCACTAGAGGCTTCTCACAAAATAGCAAATATTACGGTGGGTGAACAAATTACTGTCGAGCAATTGATAGAACCGCGCAAAGTCATGACGATATCTAAGGCAATGATCATACATATAGTCATCACGTCCAAGACAAGTAGACCGATACTTTATGCATCTACTACTATTACTCCACACATCGACCGCTATCCAGCATGCATCTAGTGTATTGAGTTTATGACGAACAGAGTAACGCCTTAAGCAAGATGACATGATGTAGAGGGATAAACTCAAACCAATGATGTAAACACCATCTTTTTACCCTTGATGGCAACAACACGATGCGTGCCTTGTTACCCCTTCTATCACTAGGTGAGGTCACCGCACGGTATGAACCCAAAACCAAGCACTTATCCCATTGCAAGAATCATAGATCAAGTTGGCCAAACAAAACCCACAACTCGAAGAGAATTTCAAGGATATGAAATCATGCATATAAGAGATCAGAAGAAACTCAAATAAGATTCATAGATAATCTGATCATAAATCCACAATTCATCGGATCTCGACAAACACACCGCAAAAGAAGATTACATCGGATAGATCTCCATGAAGATCATGGAGAACTTTGTATTGAAGATCCAGGAGAGAGAAGAAGCCATCTAGCTACTAGCTATGTACCCGTAGGTCTATGGTGAACTAGTCATGCATCATCGGAGAGGTCATGGTGTTGATGAAGAAGCCCTCCGTGTCCGAATCCCCCCTCCGGCACGGCACCAGGACGTGCCCTAGATGGGATCTTGCGGAGACAGAAGCTTGCGGCGGCGGAAAAGTATTTTCGTGGATCTCTTGCGCAGTTTTGGATTTTTCCTGAATTTATAGGCGGAAGATGTAGGGCAGATGAGCCATAGAGGGCCCATAAGCCTGCTAGGTGCGGGCCCGTGGCCGCGCCTAGGGGGCTTGTGGCGTCCCGTGGTGGCTTATGCCTTGGTTCTCACGTCTCGTGCGTATCTTCTGTTCCGGAAAAAATCTTTTCGGAAGTTTTATGCCGTTTCGACACCGTTTAAAATCCTCCTCTGAAAAGGGTCAAAACACGGAAAAAACAGGAACTGGCACTTGGCACAAAGTGTTGGGGAACGTCGCATGGGAAACAAAATTTTTCCTACGCGCACGAAGACCTATCATGGTGATGTCCATCTACGAGAGGGGATGTGTGATCTACGTACCCTTGTAGACCGTACAGCAGAAGCGTTAGTGAACGCGGTTGATGTAGTGGAACGTCCTCACGTCCCTCGATCCGCCCCGCGAACCGTCCCGCGATCAGTCCCACGATCTAGTGCCGAACGGACGACACCTCCGCGTTCAGCACACGTACAGCTCGACGATGATCTCGGCCTTCTTGATCCAGCAAGAGAGACGGAGAGGTAGAAGAGTTCTCCGGCAGCGTGATGGCGCTCCGGAGGTTGGTGGTGATCTTATCTCAGCAGGGCTCCGCCCGAGCTCCGTAGAAACGCGATCTAGAGGAAAAACCGTGGAGGTATGTGGTCGGGCTGCCGTGGAAAAGTCGTCTCAAATCAGCCCTAAAACCTCCGAAAATATAGGGGGAAGAGGGGGAGCCTTGCCTTGGGGTCCAAGGACCCCTAAGGGTTTCGGCCGAGCCAAGGCGGGCAGCCCTCCCCTTCCAAACCGAGTCCAACTAGGTTTGGAAGGAGGAGTCCTTCCCCCTTTTCCCACCTCCTCTTTTTTTTTTCTTTTCTCTTTGATTTTTCTTCCTATGGCGCATAGGGATCTTTTGGGTTGTCCCACCAGCCCACTAAGGGCTGGTGCGCCACCCCCAATGCCTATGGGCTTCCCCGGGGTGGGTTGCCCCCCTGGTGAACTCCCGGAACCCATTCGTCATTCCCGGTACATTCCCGGTAACTCCGAAAACCTTCCGGTAATCAAATGAGGTCATCCTATATATCAATCT
The DNA here is from genome assembly GCF_904849725.1 of Hordeum vulgare subsp. vulgare. Classification (NCBI taxonomy): domain Eukaryota; kingdom Viridiplantae; phylum Streptophyta; class Magnoliopsida; order Poales; family Poaceae; genus Hordeum; species Hordeum vulgare. Next base: position 190,021,087 of record NC_058520.1, on the reverse strand, counting down.
TCATTTTAGGACCATTCCGGAAACCCTCGTGACGTCCGTGATCTCATCCAGGACTCCGAACAACATTCGGTAACCAACCATATAACTCAAATACGCATAAAGCAACGTCGAACCTTAAGTGTGCAGACCCTGCGGGTTCGAGAACTATGTAGACATGACCCGAGAGACTCCTCGGTCAATATCCAGTAGCGGGACCTGGATGCCCATATTGGATCCTACATATTCTACGAAGATCTTATCGTTTGAACCTCAGTGCGTAGGATTCATATAATCCCGTATGTCATTCCCTTCGTCCTTCGGTATGTTACTTGCCCGAGATTCGATCGTCAGTATCCGCATACCTATTTCAATCTCGTTTACAGGCAAGTCTCTTTACTCGTTCCATAATACAAGATCCCGCAACTTACACTAAGTCACATTGCTTGCAAGGCTTGTGTGTGATGTTGTATTACCGAGTGGGCCCCGAGATACCTCTCCGTCACACGGAGTGACAAATCCCAGTCTCGATCCATACTAACTCAACGAACACCTTCGGAGATACCTGTAGAGCATCTTTATAGTCACCCAGTTACGTTGCGACGTTTGATACACACAAAGTATTCCTCCAGTGTTAGTGAGTTATATGATCTCATGGTCATAGGAACAAATACTTGACACGCAGAAAACAGTAGCAAGAAAATGACACGATCAACATGCTACATCTATTAGTTTGGGTCTAGTCCATCACGTGATTCTCCTAATGACGTGATCCAGTTATCAAGCAACAACACTTTGTTTATAATCAGAAGACACTGACTATCTTTGATCAACTGGCTAGCCAACTAGAGGCTTGCTAGGGACAGTGTTTTGTCTATGTATCCACACATGTATATAAGTCTTCATTCAATACAATTATAGCATGGATAATAAACGATTATCTTGATACAGGAATTATAATAATAACTATATTATTATTGCCTCTAGGGCATAATTCCAACAGCCTCCCACTTGCACTAGAGTCAATAATCTAGCCCTCACATCATCATGCGAATTACATTGTAATAAATCTAACACCCATACAGTTCTGGTGTTGATCATGCTTTGCCCGTGGAAGAGGTTTAGTCAGCGGGTGTGCTACATTCAGATCCGTGTGCACTTTGCATATATTCACGTCCTCCCCTTCGACGTAGTCGCGGATGAGGTTGAAGCGTCGTTTGATGTGTCTGGACTTCTTGTGAAACCGTGGTTCCTTTGCTAAGGCAATGACACCCGTGTTGTCACAGAACAAGGTTATTGGTTTAGTGCACTTGGCACCACTCCAAGATCCGTCATGAACTGCTTCATCCAGACACCCTCCTTAGCTGCCTCTGAGGCAGCCATGTACTCCGGTTCACATGTAGAATCTGCTACGACGCTTTGCTTGGAACTGCACCAGCTTACCGCACCCCCATTAAGAATAAATACGTATCCGGTCTGCGACTTAGAGTCGTCCGGATCTGTGTCAAAGCTTGCATCGACGTAACCCTTTACGGCGAGCTCTTCGTCACCTCCATACACGAGAAACATCTCCTTTATCCTTTTCAGGTACTTCAGGATATTCTTGACCGCCGTCCAGTGATCCACTCCTGGATTACTCTGGAACCTGCCTGCCATACTTATGGCCAAGCTAACGTCCAATCTAGTGCACAACATTGCATACATGATAGAACCTATGGCTGAAGCATAGGGGACGTGCTCATATGCTCTCTATCCTCATCAGTTGCTGGGCGCTGAGTCTTACTCAATCCCATACCTTGTAAAACTGGCAAGAACCCTTTCTTGGACTGTTCCATTTTGAACCTTTTCAAAACTTTATCAAGGTATGTGCTTTGTGAAAGTCCTATCAGGCGTTTCGATCTATCCCTGTAGATCTTAATGCCTAGAATGTAAGCAGCTTCTCCTAGGTCCTTCATAGAGAAACTTTTATTCAAGTAATCCTTTATGCTCTCCAAAAACTCTACGTTGTCTCCAATCAGCAATATGTCATCCACATATAATATTAGAAACGCCACAGAGCTCCCACTCACTTTCTTGTAAATACAAGATTCTCCAACCACTTGTATAAACCCAAATGCTTTGATCACCTCATCAAAGCGTTTGTTCCAACTCCGAGATGCTTGCACCAGCCCATAAATGGATCGCTGGAGCTTGCACACCTTGTCAGCATTCTTAGGATGGACAAAACCTTCGGGTTGCATCATATACAACTCTTCCTTAAGGAAACCGTTAAGGAACGCCGTTTTGACATCCATCTACCAGATTTCATAATCGAAAAATGCAGCTATTGCTAACATGATTCTGACGGACTTAAGCATCGCTACGGGTGAGAATGTCTCATCGTAGTCAACTCCTTGAACTTGTGAAAAACCCTTTGCCACAAGTCGAGCTTTATAAACGGTCACATTGCCGTCAGCGTCCGTCTTCTTCTTAAAGATCCATTTGTTCTGAATAGCCTTGCGGCCCTCAGGTAGTACTTCCAAAGTCCATACTTTGTTCGCATACATGGATCCTATCTTGGACTTCATGGCCTCTAGCCATTTGTTGGAATCTGGGCCCACCATTGCTTCTTCATAATTTGCAGGTTCATTGTTGTCTAACAACATGATTGACATGACGGGATTACCGTACCACTCTGGAGCAGCACGTGGTCTCGTCGACCTGCGTGGTTCGACAGGAACTTGAACCGGAGTTTCATGATCATCATCATTAACTTCCTCCTCAACCAGCGTTGCAACGACAGAGGTTTCCCCTTGCCCTGCGCCACCATCCAGAGGGATGAGAGGTTCGACAACCTCATCAAGTTCTATCTTCCTCCCACTCAATTCTCTCGAGAGAAACTCCTTCTCGAGAAAAGCTCCGTTTTTAGCAACAAACACTTTGCCCTCGGATTTGAGATAGAAGGTGTACCCAACTGTCTCTTTTGGGTAACCTATGAAGATGCACTTTTCCGCTTTGGGTTCCAGCTTTTCAGGCTGAAGCTTTTTGACATAAGCATCACATCCCCAAACTTTAAGAAACGACAACTTTGGCCTTTTGCCATACCACAGTTCGTATGGTGTCATCTCAACGGATTTTGATGGTGCCCTATTCAAAGTGAATGCAGCTGTTTCTAATGCATAACCCCAAAACGATAAGGGCAAATCGGTAAGAGACATCATAGATCGCACCATCTCTAATAAAGTACGATTACGACGTTCGGACACACCATTACTTTGTGGTGTTCCAGGCGGTGTCAACTGTGAAACAATTCCACATTGTCTTAAGTGAGCACCAAACTCGAAACTCAGATATTCACCCCCACGATGAGACCGTAGGAACTTGATCTTCTTGTTACGATGATTTTCAACTTCACTCTGAAATTGCTTGAACTTCTCAAATGTTTCAGACTTGTGCTTCATTAAGTAGACATAACCATATCTACTCAAATCGTCAGTGAAGGTGAGAAAATAACGATATCCGCCGCGTGCCTCTACGCTCATCGGACCACACACATCGGTATGTATGATTTCCAACAAGTCACTTGCATGCTCCATTGTTCCGGAGAACGGAGTTTTAGTCATCTTGCCCATGAGGCATGGTTCGCACGTGTCAAGTGAATCAAAGTCAAGTGACTCCAAAAGTCCATCGGCGTGGAGTTTCTTCATGCGCTTTACACCAATATGACCTAAGCGGCAGTGCCACAAAAATATGGCGCTATCATTGTTAACTCTAACTCTTTTGGTCTCAATGTTATGTATGTGTGCATCGCTATCAAGATTCAATATGAACAATCCTCTCACATTGGGTGCATGACCATAAAAGATGTTACTCATAGAAATAGAACAACCATTATTCTCTGACTTAAAAGAGTAACCGTCTCACAATAAACAAGATCCAGATATAATGTTCATGCTCAACGCAGGCACTAAATAACAATGATTCAAGTTCATAACTAATCCTGATGGTAACTGAAGTGAAACTGTGCCGACGACGATTGCATCAACCTTGGAACCATTTCCCACGCACATCGTCACTTCATCTTTCGCCAGCCTTCGTCTATTCCGTAGTTCCTGTTTCGAGTTGCAAATATGAGCAACAGAACCGGTATCGAATACCCAGGCACTACTACGAGAGCCGGTTAAGTACACATCAATAACATGTATATCAAATATACCTGATTTTTCTTTGGCCGCCTTCTTATCAGCCAGATACTTGGGGAGTTGCACTTCCAGTGACCCATGCCCTTGCAATAGTAACACTCTGTTTCAGGCTTAGGTCCAGCTTTGGGTTTCTTCGTCGGATAGGCAACAGGCTTGCCGCTCTTCTTTGAATTACCCTTCTTGCCTTTGCCGTTTCTCTTGAAACTAGTGGTCTTATTCACCATCAACACTTGATGCTCTTTACAGAGTTCAGACTCTGCGACTTTCAGCATCGCAAACAACTCGCCGGGTGACTTGTTCATCCCTTGCATGTTGTAGTTCAACACAAAGCCTTCATAGCTTGGCGGTAGTGACTGAAGGATTCTGTCAGTGATAGCCTCTTGCGGGAGTTCAATCCCCAGCTCAGCTAGACGGTTTGAGTACCCAGACATTTTGAGCACATGTTCACTGACAAACGAGTTCTCCTCCATCTTGCAAGCATAGAATTTATCGGAGGTCTCATACCTCTCGATCCGGGCGTTCTTCTGAAAGATGAACTTCAACTCCTGGAACATCTCAAATGCTCCATGACGCTCAAAGCGATGTTGAAGTCCCAGTTCTAAGCCATACAAGACTGCACATTGAACTACTGAGTAGTCCTCCTTACGTGTTAACCAAGCATTCTTAACATCCTGGTCAGCCATAGCGGGTGGTTCATCTCCTAGCGCAGCATTAAGGACATAATCCTTCTTCCCAGCTTATAAGATTAGCTTAAGATTACGAGCCCAGTCTACAAAGTTGCTTCCATCATCTTTCAACTTAGCTTTCTCTAGGAACGTATTAAAATTCAGGGTGACTGTCGCGTGAGCCATGATCTACAACACAAATATATTCAAAGTGGACTTAGACTATGTTCAAGATAATTAGAGTTTAACTTAATCAAATTACTCGCTAAACTCCCACTCAAAAAGTACATCTCTCTAGTCATTTGAGTGGTTCATGATCCACTTACACTAGCTCAAGTCCGATCATCACGTGAGTTGAGTATAGTTTCAGTGGTAAGCATCCCTATGCTAATCATATCATCTATATGATTCATGATCGACCTTTTGGTCTCATGTGTTCCGAGGCCATGTCTGTACATGCTAGGCTCGTCAAGCTTAACCCGAGTGTTCCGCGTGTGCAACTGTTTTGCACCCGTTGTATGTGAACGTTGAGTCTAACACACCCGATCATCACGTGGTGTCTCGAAACGACGAACTGTAGCAACGGTGCACAGTCGGGGAGAACACAATTTCGTCTTGAAATTTTAGTGAGAGATCACCTTATAATGCTACCGTCGTTCTAAGCAAAATAAGGTGCATAAAAGGATTAACATCACATGCAATTCATAAGTGGCATGATATGGCCATCATCACGTGCTCCTTGATCTCCATCACCAAAGCACCGGCACGATCTTCTTGTCACCGGCGCCACACCATGATCTCCATCAACGTGTCGCCATCGGGGTTGTCGTGCTACTCATGCTATTACTACTAAAGTTACATCCTAGCAAAATAGTAAACGCATCTGCAAGCACAAACGTTAGTTTAAAGACAACCCTATGGCTCCTGCCGGTTGCCGTACCATCCACGTGCAAGTCGATATTATCTATTACAACATGATCATCTCATACATCCAATATATCACATCACATCGTTGGCCATATCACATCACAAGCATACCCTGCAAAAACAAGTTAGACGTCCTCTAATTTTGTTGTTGCATGTTTTACGTGGTGACCATGGGTATCTAGTAGGATCGCATCTTACTTACGCAAACACCACAATGGAGATATATGAGTTGCTATTTAACCTCATCCAAGGACCTCCTCGTTCAAATCCGATTCAACTAAAGTTGGAGAAACTGACACCTGCCAGTCAGCTTTGAGCAACGGAGTTACTCGTAGCGATGAAACCAGTCTCTCGTAAGCGTACGAGTAATGTCGGTCCGAGCCGCTTCGATCCAACAATACCGCGGAATCAAGAAAAGACTAAGGAGGGCAGCAAAACGCACATCACCGCCCACAAAAACTTTTGTGTTCTACTCAAGAAGACATCTACACATGAACGTAGCTCATGATGCCACCGTTGGGGAACGTCGCATGGGAAACAAAAATTTTCCTACGCGCACGAAGACCTATCATGGTGATGTCCATCTACGAGAGGGGATGTGTGATCTACGTACCCTTGTAGACCGTACAGCAGAAGCGTTAGTGAACGTGGTTGATGTAGTGGAACGTCCTCACGTCCCTCGATCCGCCCCGCGAACCGTCTCGCGATCAGTCCCACGACTAGTGCCGAACGGACGGCACCTCCGCGTTCAGCACACGTACAGCTCGACGATGATCTCGGCCTTCTTGATCCAGCAAGAGAGATGGAGAGGTAGAAGAGTTCTCCGGCAGCGTGACGGCGCTCCGGAGGTTGGTGGTGATCTTATCTCAGCAGGGCTCCGCCCGAGCTCCGCAGAAACGCGATCTGGAGGAAAAACCGTGGAGGTATGTGGTCGGGCTGCCGTGGAAAAGCCGTCTCAAATCAGCCCTAAAACCTCCGTATATATAGGGGGAAGAGGGGGAGCCTTGCCTTGGGGTCCAAGGACCCCTAAGGGTTTCAGCCGAGCCAAGGGGGGCAGCCCTCCCCTTCCAAACCGAGTCCAACTAGGTTTGGAAGGAGGAGTCCTTCCCCCTTTTCCCACCTCCTCTTTTTTTTTCTTTTCTCTTTGATTTTTCTTCCTATGAAGCATAGGGCTCTTTTGGGCTGTCCCACCAGACCACTAAGGGCTGGTGCGCCACCCCAATGCCTATGGGCTTCCTCGGGGTGGGTTGCCCCCCCGGTGAACTCCCGGAACCCATTCGTCATTCCCGGTAACTCCGAAAACCTTCCGGTAATCAAATGAGGTCATCCTATATATCAATATTCGTTTCCGGACCATTCCGGAAACCCTCGTGATGTCCGTGATCTCATCTGGGACTCCTAACAACATTCGGTAACCAACCATATAACTCAAATACGCATAAAACAATGTCGAACCTTAAGTGTGCAGACCCTGCGGGTTCGAGAACTATGTAGACATGACCCGAGAGACTCCTCGGTCAATATCCAATAGCGGGACCTGGATGACCATATTGGATCCTACATATTCTACGAAGATCTTATCGTTTGAACCTCAGTGCCAAGGATTCATATAATCCCGTATGTCATTCCCTTCGTCCTTCGGTATGTTACTTGCCCGAGATTCGATCGTCAGTATCCGCATACCTATTTCAATCTCGTTTACCGGCAAGTCTCTTTACTCGTTCCGTAATACAAGATCCCGCAACTTACACTAAGTCACATTGCTTGCAAGGCTTGTGTGTGATGTTGTATTACCGAGTGGGCCCCGAGATACCTCTCCATCACATGGAGTGACAAATCCCAGTCTCGATCCATACTAACTCAACGAACACCTTCGGAGATACTTGTAGAGCATCTTTATAGTCACCCAGTTACGTTGCAACGTTTGATACACACAAAGTATTCCTCCGGTGTTAGTGAGTTATATGATCTCATGGTCATAGGAACAAATACTTGACACGCAGAAAACAGTAGCAACAAAATGACACGATCAACATGCTACGTCTATTAGTTTGGGTCTAGTCCATCACGTGATTCTCCTAATGACGTGATCCAGTTATCAAGCAACAACACCTTGTTTATAATCAGAAGACACTGACTATCTTTGATCAACTGGCTAGACAACTAGAGGCTTGCTAGGGACAGTGTTTTGTCTATGTATCCACACATGTATATAAGTCTTCATTCAATACAATTATAGCATGGATAATAAACGATTATCTTGATACAGGAATTATAATAATAACTATATTATTATTGCCTCTAGGGCATAATTCCAACACTAAGTTAATAAGTTAGTCCCAAAAAGATATAAAAGGCATACAAAACATCCAAAGTTTGACAAGATAATAGCATGGAACCATCAAAAATTGTAGATACGTTGGAGAAGTATCACCTTCCTCATATTGCCCTAGGTCTTCGTGAGCAAGCAAGTTAGATGCACACCCACTTAGTTTCTTTTTGAGCTTTCATACACTTATAGCTCTAGTGCATCTCTTGCATGAAAATCCCTACTCACTCACATTGATATCTATTGATGTGCATCTCCATAGCCCGTTGATACACCTAGTTGATGTGACCATCTCCTCCTTTTTGCCTCACAACCTCCACCACACTCTATTCCACCTATAGGGCTATATCCATGGCTCGCGCTCATGTATTGCGTGAGAGTTGAAAAAGTTTGAGAAAGTAAGAGTGCAAAAATAATTACTTGGCCAATACCGGGGTTGTGTATGATTTAAATTCGTTGTGTGGGGATTATGGAGCATAGCCAGACTATATGATTTTGTAGGGATAACTTTCTTGGGCCTTGTTATTTCAAAAGTTCATGATTACTTTTCTAGTATGCTTGAAGTATTATTGTTTTCATGTAATTATTGAACTATTGTTTTGAATCTTACGGATCTGAACATTCATGCCACAAGAAACAAGTTACAAAGGACAAATATGTTAGGTAGCATTCCACATCAAAAATTCGGTCTTTATCACTTCCCTACTCGACGATGAGCAGGAGTTAAGCTTGGGGATGCTTGATACGTCTCCAACACATCTATAATTTTTGATGGTTCCATGCTATTATCTTGTCAACTTTGGATGTTTTCTATGCACGAATATGCTATTTTATATCTTATTTGGGATTAACCTATTAACTCAGTGCCAAGTGCCAGTTTCAGTTTTTTTTCCGTGTTTTTGACCTTTTTCAGAGAAGAATATCAAACGGAGTCCAAATGGAATAAAACTTTCGCGATGATTTTTTTGGGACCAAAAGAGAGCCCCAAAGCTTTGGAAGAAGGCCAGAAGAGCCACGAGGGAGTCACAAGCCCAGGAGGCGCGCCCCCTGGGCCGCACCTACCAGGCTTGTGACCTCCTCATGGGCTCAACCGACGTAATTCCACCGCCATAAATTCCTATAAATTCAGAAACCCCCAAAAAGAAACCTAGATCGGGAGTTCCGCCGCCGCAAGCCTCTGTAGCCACCAAAAACCAATCGAGAGCCCGTTCCTGCACCCTGCCGGAGGGGGAATCCATCTCCGTTGGCCATTATTAAGTCTCCAACGTATCTATAATTTTTGATGGTTTCATGCTATTATCTTGTCAAACTCTGGATGTTTTGCATGCCTTTTATTTATTTTCTGGGACTAACTTATTAATCCAGTGCCAAGTGCCAGTTCCTATTTTTTCCATGTTTTTGACCCCTTTCAGAGGAGATTTTTGAAACGGAGTCCAAACGGAAGAAAATCCACGAAAAGAATTTTTCTGGAATGAAAGAAGATCGGAGAGCTTGGGGGCCAAGCTAGAAGAGCCCCAGGGGCCCCACGAGCCCCCACCCCGCGGCCAGGGGGGCGCCATGCAGGCTTGTGGGCCCCCTGGAGGTCCCCTGACCTAGATCTTGCCGGAGGGGGATTCAGACACGGAAGGCTTCTCCATCAACACCATGACCTCTTCGATGATGCGTGATTAGTTCACAATAGACCTACGGGTCCATAGCTAGTAACTAGATGGCTTCTTCTCTCTCTTGGATCTTCAATACAAAGTTCTCCTTGATCTTCATGGAGATCTATCCGATGTAATCTTCTTTTGCGGTGTGTTTGTCGAGATTCGATGAATTGTGGATTTATGATCAGATTATCTATGAATCTTATTTTAGTTTCTTCTAATATCTCTTATGCATGATTTCATATCCTTGTAATTGTCTTCGAGTTGTGGGTTTTGTTTGGCCAACTAGATCTATGATTCTTGCCATGAGAGAAGTGCTTGGTTTTGGGTTCATACCGTGTGGTGACCTCACCCAGTGACAGAAGGGGTAGCGAGGCACGTATCGTGTTGTTGCCATCAAGGGTAAAAAGATGGGGTTTTCATCATTGGTTTGAGATTATCCCTCTACATCATGTCATCTTGCTTAAAGCGTTACTCTGTTCGTCATGAACTCAATACACTATATGCATGCTGGATAGCGGTCGATGTGTGGAGTAATAGTAGTAGATGCAGAAAGTATCGATCTACTTGTCTCGGACGTGATGCCTATATGCTAGATCATTGCCTTAGATATCGTCATGACTTTGCGCGGTTCTACCAATTGCTCGACAGTAATTTGTTCACCCACCGTGATATTTGCTATTATGAGAGAAGCCTCTAGTGAACACTATGCCCCCAGGGTCTACTCCACACCATATTTTGAGCCTTACACTTTTTACTTCGTTGCACTTTCCGCCTTCAGATCTCACTTTGCAAACAATCTTGAAGGATTGACAACCCCTTTGAAGCGCTGGGTGCAAGCTTGTTTGTTTTTGCGCAGGTACTTTGGACTTAACGAGGCCCTCCTTTTGGTTCAATACCTTGGTTCTCAAACTGAGGGAAATACTTACTTCTCCTGTGCTGCATCACCCTTTCCTCCTCGAGGGAAAAACCGACGCAAACCAGAGAAGTAACAAGAAGAATTCCTACGCGCCAGGGAAGGACTTTTGTTGCCGTAGAAGAAAAATTTCTGGCGCCGTTGCCGGGGAGGAAGATCAATTCAAGAACTCATCCAAGTAGGTGTCGCAAACTCATCTCTTGCATTTACTTTGTTTGCCAGTTGTCTCTCTTCCTCTCCCCCACTTCACCAATTTGCCTTTTTCGTTCGCCTTTTCGTTCGCCCTTTTTGTTCGCCTCCTTTTTGTTTGCTTGTGTGCTTGTTTGCTTGGTGAAGTCACCATGAACGAAAACACCAAACTTTGTGACTTCTCGAATACTAATAATAATGATTTTATTAGTACTCCGATTGCTCCTGCCAATAGTGCGGAGTCATACGAAATCAAATCCGCTTTGCTGAATCTTGTTATGAAAGAGCAATTCTCTAGCCTTCCTAGTGAAGATGCCGCATCCCATCTCAATACCTTCATTGAGCTTTGCAATATGCAAAAGAAAAAATATGTGGGTAATGATGTGATTAAATTGAAGCTTTTTTCCTTTCTTGTTGCGAGATCGCGCAAAAACTTGGTTTTCTTCTTTGCCCAAAAATAGTATCGATTCTTGGGATAAGTGCAAAGATGCTTATATATCCAAGTATTTTCCGCCGGCTAAGATCATCTCTCTCCGTAATGATATCATGAATTTCAAGCAACTTGATCATGAACATGTTGCACAAGCTTGGGAGAGAATGAAATTAATTATTAGAAATTGTCCCGCTCATGGCTTGAGTCTTTGGATGATTATTCAAATCTTTTACGCTGGCTTGAATTTCGCTTCTAGAAATATCTTGGACTCCGCCTGAGGTGGAACGTTCATGGAAATCACGTTAGGGGAAGCCACAAAGCTCTTAGACAACATCATGACAAACTACTCTCAGTGGCACACTGAAAGGTCACCTACTAGTAAGAAGGTACACGTTATAGAAGAAATTAACTCGTTGAGTGCTAAGATGGATGAGTTAATGAATTTGGTTGCTAGTAGAACTGCTCCTTTGGATCCTAATGATATGACTTTGTCTTCTTTGATTGAGAGTAGCAACGCTAGCTTGGACGTTAGTTTTGTTGGTAGGAATAACTTTGGCAACAACAATGCTTTTAGAGGAAACTATGTTCCTAGGCCTTTTCCTAGTAACTCCTCTAATAATTTTGGCAACTCCTACAACAATACTCATGGAAATTACAATAGATTACCCTCTGATCTAGAGAGTAATATCAAAGAGTTCATCAACTCACAAAAGATTTACAATGCGTCCATAGAGGAAAAACTACTCAAAATTGACGATTTGGCTAAGAGCATTGATAGGATTTCCTGTGATGTTGATGCTTTGAAAGTTAGATGTGCTCTCCCAAAATCAACATGGATGAAACTTTGAAATCTATGCGTGTTTCCATGATTGCGAGCCAAGAAAGAACCGCCCAAATTCGTGCTAGACATGAATGGCTTAAAAAGGCGTGTTCTCGTGATGAGAATCACGAAGATCTTAAAGTTCTTGGTCTGAATCCCATTGAATCTTTGTTTTCTTGTGTCAAACCTAATGATTATGGGGCTGGATATGAACCCACTTTGGTTAAAAAGTGCCCCAATGATTCGGAGTCCATCTATCTTGATGCTAAAAGCATTAAAAGTGGAGTAGAAGACGTTAAAACTTTGAGTAGTAATGAAATTACTACCGTGGATTTCAAGGAATTCAATTATGATAGTTGCTCCATGATTGAATGCATTTCTTTGATGGAATCCATGTTAAATTGTCCACACGCTTATAGCCAAAACAAAGCCTTTACCGATCATATCGTCAAAGCTATGATGAAAGCTCTTGAAGAGAAACTTGAATTGGAAATATCTATCCCTAGAAAGCTTCATGATGAGTGGGAACCTACCATCAAAATCAAAATCAAAAACTATGAGTGCAATGCTTTGTGTGATTTGGGTGCCAGTGTTTCTCTGATTCCAAAGTCTTTATGTGATGTTCTGGGTTTTAATGAGATTGAAGAGTGTTCTCTTAATTTGCATCTTCCTGATTCTACTATCAATAAACCCATGGGAAGGATCAATGATGTTCTTATTATTGCAAATAGGAACTATGTACCCATGGATTTCATTGTGCTTGACATTGATTGCAATCCTACATGCCCTATTATTCTTGGTAGACCTTTCCTAAGGACTATTGGTGCTATCATCGATATGAAGGAAGGGAATATTAGATTTCAATTTCATTTAAGGAAGGGTATGGAACACTTTCCTAGAAAGAAAATAAGATTGCCTTATGAATCCATGATGAGGGCCACTTATGGTTTGAGCACCAAAGACGACGATACGTGATTCTATTTCTTCTATGCCTAGCTAAGGGCGTTAAACAATAACGCTTGCTGGGAAGCAACCCAATGAATTTTTTTATATTTCTGTTTTGTTGCGTCCACACTTTCATAATTCTGTTGTGATTGTGTTTTTTGTGTTTGAGCCAAGCAAAGCCTTTATGATCAGTCTTGGTAATGGTTGTTTGATCATGCTGGAAAAAGACAGAAACTTTCTGCTCACGAGATGATTTTTCATTTTTATTCAGAAAGAGATTTTGAGTTGATTCTTTTTGCTGCTGATTGATATGCTTTTTCCCCAGACCGTTGTAATGTTTCAGATTTGTTTACGTACCAGAAGTATACGAAGTATACAGATTGCTACAGACTGGTCTGTTTTTGACATATTCTGTTTTTGTTGAGTTGGTTGCTTGTTTTGATGAAACTATGGCTAGTATCGGGGGGTACTAGCCATGGAAAAGTGAGAATAAAGTAGCCCATCATCAATATATATGGAATTCAAGTTTTCTACAGTACCAAAAGAAGTGGTAGTTTGTTTTCTTGTACTAATGTTATCACAAGTTTCTGTTTAAGTTTTGTGTTGTGAAGTTTTCAAGTTTTGGGTGATGTTCTCATGGACAAAGAGATAAGGAGTGGAAAGAGCTCAAGCGTGGGGATGCCCAAGGCACCCCAAGCCAAATTCAAGGACACCAAAAAGCCTAAGCTTGGGGATGCCCCGAGAAGGCATCCCCTCTTTCATCTTCAATCCATCGGTAACATTACTTGGGGCTATATTTTTATTCACCACATGATATGTGTTTTGCTTGGAGCGTCTTGTATCTCAGGAGTCTTTTCTTTTTGTTGTGTCACAATCATCCTTGCTGCACACCTTTTTGAGAGAGAGAGACACGCACTCATCGTGATTTTGCTAGAATGCTCATAGTGCTTCACTAATATCTTTTGAGCTAGATACTTTTTCTCTATTGCTTCACTTATATATTTTGAGCTAGATACTTTTGCTCTTGTGCTTCACTTAGATCTTTAGAGCATGGCGGTGCGTGATTTGATAGTTGGCTTATGCTATGAAAGCAGTCCCATGTGCTAGGTACCCAAAGGGGATGCAAAAACTTCCATCTTCATGTGCATTGAGTAGAAAGAAAAGTTTTGATTCCACTCAATTAGTTTTGAGACATGGATTCGGTAATATTAAGAGTTATGTTAGTTTGGTATTGTGAATCTAGAAATACTTGTGTTGAAGTTAGTGATTCCCGTAGCATGCACGTATGGTGAACCGCTATGTTAGGAAGTCGGAGCATAATTGATCTATTGATTGTCATCCTTTGTGTTGAGGTCGGGATCGCGCGATGGTTTACACCTACCAACCCTTCCCCTCGGAGTATGCGTTTAGCACTTTGTTTCGATTACTAATAAAAACTTTCGCAACAAGTATGTGAGTTCTTTATGACTAATGTTGAGTCCATGGATTAGATGCACTTTCACCTTCCACCATTGCTAGCCTCTCTAGTGCCGCGCAATTCTCGCCGGTGCACAAACCCACCAAATTCCTTCCTCAAAACAGCCACCATACCTACCTACTATGGCATTTTCATAGCCATTCCGAGATATATTGCCATGCAGCTACCACCGTTCCGTCTCATGACTTGTGGCATCACTCTCATATTGCCTTTGCATGATCATACTAGATCGTTGCACATCCCGGTACACTGTCGGAGGCATCCCCTATGGAGTCATCATCATTGTGATCTTTGAGCTTTGAGTAACTAAAAAGTGTGATGATCATCATTATTAGAGCATTGTCCCATGTGAGGAATTAAAAAAAAAAGAGGCTAAAGAGCCCAAAAACAAAAAAAGGGAGAAAAGAAAAAAAAAGAGGCCTAAGAGCCCAAATAAAAAAAATGAGAGAAAAAGAGAGAAGAGACAATGCTACTATCTTTTTCCACACTTGTGCTTCATATTAGCACCATGTTCTTCATGATTGAGAGCTTCTTGCTTTGTCACTACCATATGCTAGTGGGAATCTTTTATATAACTTGGCTTGTATATTCCAATGATGGGCGTCCTCAAAATTGCCCTAGGTCTTCGTGAGCAAGCAAGTTGGATGTACACCCACTAGTTTTCCTTTTGAGCTTTCACATACTTATACCTCTAGTGCATCTCTTGTATGGCAATCCCTACTCATTCAAATTGATATCTATTAATGGGCATCTCCATAGCCTATTGATACGCCGAGTCAATGTGACCATCTCCTCCCTTTTTTGTCTCACAACCACCACCACACTCTATTCCACCTATAGTGCTATATCCATGGCTCGCGCTCATGTATTGCGTGATAGTTATAAAAAGTTTGCGAAAGTAAGAGTCCGAAGACAATTACTTGGCAAATTCCGGGGTTGTGCATGATTTACATTAGTTGTGTGAGGATGATGGAGCATAGCCAGACTATATGATTTTGTAGGGATAACTTTCTGTGGCCTTGTTTATTTTGAAAGTTCATGATTACTTTGCTAGTTTTCTTGAAGTATTACTGCTTTCATCTCAATAGAAAACTATTGTTTTGAATCATACGGATCTTAATATTCATGCCACGTGAAAGAAGTTGCAAAGGACAACTATGCTAGGTAGCATTCCACATCAAAAATTCATTCTTTATCACTTCCCTACTCGAGGACGAGCAGGAGTTAAGCTTGGGGATGCTTGATATGTCTCGAACGTATCGATAATTTTTGATGGTTTCATGCTATTATCTTGTCAAACTTTGTAAGTTTTGCATGCCTTTTATTTATTTTCTGGGACTAACTTATTAATCCAGTGCCAAGTGCGACTTCCTGTTTTTTCCATGTTTTTGACCCCTTTGAGAGGAGATTTTGAAACGGAGTCCAAACGGAAGAAAATCCCCGAAAAGAATATTTCTGGAACGGAAGAAGATCGGAGAGCTTGGGGGCCAAGCCAGAAGAGCCCAAGGAGCCCCACATGCCCCCACCCCGTGACCAGGGGGGCCGCACCATGCAGGCTTGTGGGCCCCCTGGAGGTCCCCTGACCTAGATCTTGCGCCTATAAATTCCCATATATTCCCAAAAAAGGGGAGTATCGTAATCACTTTTCCGCCGCCGCAAGCTTCTATCTCCGCAAGATCCCATCTGGGGCACGTCCTGGTGCCCTGCCGGAGGGGGGATTCGGACACGGATGGCTTCTCCATCAACACCATGACCTCTCCGATGATGCGTGAGTCGTTCACCATAGACCTACGGGTCCATAGCTAGTAACTAGGTGGCTTCTTCTCTCTCTTGGATCTTCAATACAAAGTTCTGCATGATCTTCATGGAGATCTATCCTATGTAATCTTCTTTTGCGGTGTGTTTGTCGAGATCCGATGAATTGTGGATTTATGATTAGATTATCTATGGATCTTATTTGAGTTTCTTTTGATCTCTCTTATGCATGATTTCATATCCTTATAATTCTCTTCGAGTTGTAGGTTTTGTTTGGCCAACTAGATCTATGATTCTTGCCATGGGAGAAGTGCTTGGTTTTGGGTTCATACCATGCGGTGACCTCACCCAGTGATAGAAGGGGTAGCGAGGCACGTATCGTGTTGTTGCCATCAAGGGTAAAATGATGGGGTTTTCATCATTGGTTTGGGATTATCCCTCTACATCATGTCATCTTGCTTAAAGCGTTACTCTGTTGGTCATGAACTCAATACACTAGATGCATGCTGGACAGCGGTCGATGTGTGGAGTAATAGTAGTAGATGCAGAAAGTATCGGTCTACTTGTCTCGGACGTGATGCCTATATGCTAGATCATTGCCTTAGATATCGTCATGACTTTGCGTGGTTCTATCAATTGCTCGACAGTAATTTGTTCACCCACCGTGATATTTGCTATTATGAGAGAAGACTCTAGTGAACACTATGGCCCCCAGGGTCTACTCGACACCATATTTTCAGCCTTACACTTTTTACTTCCTTGCACTTTCCTCCTTCAGATCTCACTTTGCAAACAATCTTGAAGGGATTGACAACCCCTTTGAAGCGTTGGGTGCAAGCTTGTTTGTTTTTGCGCAGGTACTTTGGACTTGACGAGGCCCTCCTTTTGGTTCGATACCTTGGTTCTCAAACTGAGGGAAATACTTACTGCTCCTCTGCTGCATCACCCTTTCCTCTTCAAGGGAAAAACCGACGCAAACCAGAGAAGTAACAAGAAGAATTCCTACGCGCCAGGGAAGGACTTTTGTTGCCGCAACAGCCATCTTCATCATCCCGGCGATCTCCATGATGAGGAGGGAGTAGTTCTCCCTCGGGGCTGAGGGTATGTACCAGTAGCTATGTGTTTGATCTCTCTCTCTCGTGTTCTTGAGATGTCTTGATCTCGATGTACCGCGGGCTTTGCTACTATAGTTGGATCTTATGATGTTCTTCCCCTCTCCCTTCTTGTAATGAATTGAGTTTCCCCTTTGAAGTTATCTTATCGGATTGAGTCTTTAAGAACACTTGATGTATGTCTTGGACATGTCTATCTTTGGTGACAATGGGATATTCATGTGAGTACTTGATGTATGCTTTGGTGATCAACTTGTGGGTTTTGTGACATTGAGAATCTATGCATATGGGTTGGAACACGTTTTGACTCTCCGGTAGAAACTTTGGGGAACTCTTTGAAGTTCTGTGTGTTGGTTGAATAGATGATTCTGAGATTGTGTGATGCATATCATATAATCATGCCCACGGATACTTGAGGTGACAATGGAGTATCTAGGTGACATTAGGGTATTGGTTGATATGTGTCTTAAGGTGTTATTCTAGTACGAACTCCATGATGGATCGAACGGAAAGAATAGCTTCGTGTTATTTTACTACGGACTCTTGAATAGATCGATCAGAAAGAATAAGTTTGTGGTGGTTTCGTATCCGACAATAATCTCTTCGTTTGTTCTCTGCTATTAGTGGCTTTGGAGTGACTCTTTGTTGCATGTTGAGGGCTAGTTATATGATCCAATTATGTTATAATTGTTGAGAGAACTTCACTAGTGAAAGTATGAACCCTAGGCCTTGTATCCACGCATTGCAATACTGTTCGTGCTCACTTTTACTATTAGTTACCTTCCTGTTTTTGTAATTTCAGATTACAAAAACCTATATCTACCATCCATATTGCACTTGTATCACCATCTCTTCACCGAACTAGTGCACCTATACAACTTACCATTGTATTGGGTGTGTTGGCGACACAAGAGACTCTTTGTTATTTGGTTGCAGGGTTGCTTGAGAGAGACCATCTTCATCCTACGCCTCCTGCGGATTGATAAACCTTAGGTCACCCACTTGAGGGAAAATTGCTACTGTCCTACAAACCTGTGCACTTGGAGGCCCAACAACGTCTACAAGGAGAAGGTTGCGTAGTAGACATCAATGTGCATCCTTCCCCATCTATGCCCACCCATGTCCAATTCGCTGATGCATCAACGTCCATGGTATTGGGATTTGGTAAGGTGGTCATCTCTCAAGAGTTATCTATTGAGAAGGTCATGCTTGTTGAGTCCCTTGCTTACAATTTACTTTCGGTTCGTCAACTTGCAATTATGGGTTTTCCACATTCTTTAATCTTGATACCTTGGTCCTTTTGTGGAGCAAGACTCTTAAAGTAGCCTATGTTGTATATGTCGAAAATGGTCTCTATGTGGTGAACTTTTCACAGTGACCCACTAAGACTGTGACTTGTCTAATGGCTAAAGTTGATGTGGGCTGGCTTTGGCATCACTGACTGGCTCATGTAAATATGAGATCTTTGCAAAGTCTCCTCAAAGGGGACCATGTTCGTGGACTAACAAATGTGAGTTTTGCCAGAGATCGTGCTTGCAGTGCCTGTATTGAAGGGAAGATTCACGAAACTGCTCATCGTCCAACGACTCTCATTTACACTAAGAGGCCGTTGGAGCTCCTTCATATGGATCTCTTCGGTCCCCCATTGTTTGATAGTCTTGGGGACAGAAAGTACTGCTTGGTGATTGTTGATGATTACTCAAGATACACCTGGGTATATTTCTTCAAGAGGAAGAGTGAGACTCAACAAACCGTCATCAACTTTGCTAATGAAGCTCAATGTCAACAAGAAGCAAAGATTTTGATGATTAGAAGTGACAACGGCACCGAGTTCAAGAACTACACCCTGGATGAGTTTCTTAGTGATGAGAGAATCAAACATCAATATTCAGCACCATACACCCCTCAACAAAATGGTGTGGCGGAAAGGAAGAACCGGACGTTGATGGATGCAGCAAGAACAATGATGGCGTAATTCAAATCTCCGTATAACTTTTGGGCCGAAGCCATCAACACAGCATGTCATGCATCCAGTCGTCTCTATATCCGCAAAGTCTTGAACAAGACCCCATATGAGATTGTCACCGGAAACAAACCCAATCTCAAGTACTTCCGCGTATTCGGGTGTAAGTGTTTCATTCTCAAGAAAGGTGCACGTTTAGCTAAATTTGATTCTAAAGCTCAAGAGGGCATCTTTGTTGGTTATGCCACAAACTCTCATGCTTACCGCGTCCTCAACAAGTCCATCGGGCTCATTGAGGAAACGTGTAACGTGGAGTTTGATGAAAATAATGGCTCCCAAGTGAAGCAAAGTGGTGTTTGTGATGTAGGTGATGAAATTCCTCCCCAAGCCATAAGAAGAATGGGGATTGGTCAAATACTCCCCATTGAGGAACCCCTTGTGGCCGAAGGAGAAGGACAATGCTCTACTCAAGTGGATCCATCACCCTCGCAAGCCCCACACGCTTCCGATGAACCAAGAGAAAACCCTCAACCAACTGAACAGGATCAAGGTCAAGATCAATCACTCGAAGATGGTGATGCACCACATGATGTCCAAGTACTTACACAAGGTTCCGAATCTGCTCAAGATCAAGATCAAGTGCAACTACAAGATCAAGATCAAATGCAGGCACAAGATCAAGATCAAGAGCAACCACAAGATCAAGAAGAAACCAGTGAGCCTGCTCAAGATGAAAATCAAGTTGATCAGGATGCTGTTTCTCGATTTCCTTCTGTAGCACCTAAGAGGGGTCTCGGTGCCAAGGAAGGATCAAAACTCAAGACCAAGCACATTGATATTCGCCATCACTTCATTCGTGAGCATATAAAGCATGGTGACATTGAGGTTCACTTCATCAACACTGAAGAGCAATTTGCAGATATTTTCACTAAGCCCCTAGATGAAGCAAGGTTCCGGGATTTAAGGCATGAGCTAAATATCATTGATTCAAGTAATGTGGATTGAAACTAGGCACTCTGCACCTCATTATGTATTATATCTTTCTCTAGGTGTAAGCATAGACATAGGAGAGTGTTGTTCTCTCAATGAACTTTCCCTCCCCCCATTATGCATAAATCGATCAAGTCTTTCACATTGGCCATTATTGATGGCACTTGTGCTTCAAAGATGAGCTTTGGTCATGAACCCAAGGATAATTCTTTGCGGTGTCATAACTTATTGTCTCAAACATAGGTGGCTCCGGCCACTGCCCTCTCCCTCCTGGTAAAGGAGCGATGTAATATTGCCCGTCAATATATTTTTCCTTTGTCTTTGTCTCCTGTACTGACTGGTATGTGTCCGTGGTGTTTTCTCGTTGTTTTGGCAAAATCTGGATTTTTTGTCTATTTTAGGAGCGGTACTACCTGATACGTCTCCAACGTATCTATAATTTTTGATGGTTTCATGCTATTATCTTGTCAAACTTTGGATGTTTTGCATGCCTTTTAGATATTTTTTGGGACTAACTTATTAACTCAGTGCCAAGTGCCAGTTCCTGTTTTTTCCATGTTTTTGACCCCTTTCAGAGGAGATTTTGAAACGGAGTCCAAACGGAATAAAATCCCCGAAAAGATTTTTTCCGTAACGGAAGAAGATCAGGAGACTTGTGAGCCAAGGCAGGTGG
This sequence comes from Hordeum vulgare subsp. vulgare, assembly GCF_904849725.1. Classification (NCBI taxonomy): domain Eukaryota; kingdom Viridiplantae; phylum Streptophyta; class Magnoliopsida; order Poales; family Poaceae; genus Hordeum; species Hordeum vulgare. The sequence continues at coordinate 190,000,090 of NC_058520.1, read as the reverse complement.
CCCCAGGGGCCCCACAAGCCCTCACCCCGCGACCAGGGTGGAGGCCTAGGCCCAGAGGCTTGTGGGCCCTCTGGACCTCCTTTGCCCTAGGGTTTGCGCCTATATATCCCCAAAAATGCCACAAAAAACCAGGAGATCATCGAAAGTACTTTTCCGCCGCCGCAAACTTCTGTCTCTGCAAGATCCCATCTGGGGCACATTCTGGTGCCCTACCGGAGGGGGGATTCGGAGACGGAGGGCTTCTTCATCAACACCATGACCTCTCCAATGATGCGTGAGTAGTTCACCATAGACCTACGAGTCCATAGCTATTAACTAGATGGCTTCTTCTCTCTCTTGGATCTTCAATACAAAGTTCTCCAAGATCTTCATGGAGATCTATCCGATGTAATCTTCTTTTGCGGTGTGTTTGTCGAGATCCGATGAATTGTGGATTTATGATCAGATTATCTATGAATCTTATTTGAGTTTCTTGTGATCTCTCTTATGCATGATTTGATATCCTTGTAATTTTCTTCAAGTTGTGGGTTTTGTCTGGCCAACTAGATCTATGATTCTTGCAATGGGAGAAGTCCTTGGTTTTGGGTTCATACCGTGCGGTGACCTCACCCAGTGATAGAAGGGGTAGCGAGGCACGCATCGTGTTGTTGCCATCAAGGGTAAAAAGATGGGGTTTTCATCATTGGTTTGAGATTATCCCTCTACATCATGTCATCTTGCTTAAGGCGTTACTCTATTCGTCATGAACTCAGTACACTAGATGCATGCTGGATATCAGTCGATGTGTGGAGTAATAGTAGTAGATGCAGAAAGTATCGGTCTACTTGTCTCGGACGTGATGCCTATATGTATGATAATTGCCTTAGATATCGTCATGACTTTGCGCGGTTCTATCAATTGCTCGACAGTAATTTATTCACCCACCGTAATACTTGCTATTTTGAGAGAAGCCTCTAGTGAACACTATGGCCCCCAGGGTCTACCCCAAATCATATTTTCAGCCTTACACTCTTTACTTCGTTGTACTTTCCGCCTTCAGATCTCACTTTGCAAACAATCTTGGAAGGGATTGACAACCCCTTTATAGCGTTGGGTGCAAGCTCTTTTGTGTTTGCGCAGGTACTCTGGACTTGAGGAGATTCTCCTACTGGATTGATACCTTGGTTCTCAAACTGAGGGAAATACTTACTGCTCCTGTGCCGCATCACCCTTTCCTCTTCAAGGAAATAACCAACGCAAGCAAGTCTCCGTCAACGTGTCAATTTCTGGCGCTGTTGTTTGAGAAGTAGCAGAAGGATTTCTGGCGCCGTTGTCGGGGAGGATCAAGTCAAGAACTCATCCAAGTAGGTGTCACAAACTCATCTCTTGCATTTACTTTGTTTGCCAGTTGCCTCTCGTTTTCTTCTCCCCCACTTCACAATTTGCCTTTTTGTTTGCCTTTTGGTTCGCCCTTTTTCTCGCCTGCTCTTTGTTCGCTTGTGTGCTCGCTTGCTTGCTGAAGTCACCATGAATGAAAACACCAAACTTTGTGACTTGTTGAATACTACTAATAATTATTTTATTAGTACTCCGATTGCTCCCGCCACTAGTGCGGAGTCATACAAAATCAATGCCGCTTTGCTGAATCTTGTTATGAAGGAGCAATTCTCCGGCCTTCCTAGTGAAGATGCCGCATCCCATATCAATACCATCATGGAGCTTTGCGATATGCAAAAGAAGAAATATGTGGATAATGACGTGATTAAATTGAAGCTTTTTTCCTTTCTCGTTGCGAGATCGCGCAAAAACTTGGGTTTCTTCTTTGCCCAAAAATAGTATCGAATCTTGGGATAAGTGCAAACATGTTTATATATCCAAGTATTTTCCGCCGGCTAAGATTATCAATCTCCGTAATGATATCATGAATTTCAAGCAACTTGATCATGAACAAGTTGCACAATCTTGGGATTGAATGAAATTAATGATTAGAAATTGTCCCGCTCATGGCTTGAGTCTTTGGATGATTATTCAAATCTTTTACGCTCGCTTGAATTTCGCTTCTAGAAATATCTTGGACTCCGCCTCAGGTGGAACATTCATGGAAATCACGTTAGGGGAGGCCACAAAGCTCCTAGACAATATCATGACGAACTACTCTCATTGGCACACTGAAAGGTCACCTACTAGTAAGAAGGTACACGCTATAGAAGAAATTAACTCGTTGAGTGCTAAGATGGACGAGTTAATGAATTGGGTTGCTAGTAGAAGTGCTCCTTTGGATCCTAATGATATGCCCTTGTTCTTTGATTGAGAGTAGCAACGCTAGCTTGGACGTTAATTTTGTTGGTAGGAATAACTTTGGCAACAATAATGCTTTTAGAGGAAACTATGTTCCTAGGCCTTTTCTTAGTAACTCCTCTAATAACTTTGGCAACTCCTACAACAATACTCTTGGAAATTACAATAGATTACCCTCTGATCTAGAGAGTAATATCAAAGAGTTCATCAACTCTCAAAAGATTTTCAATGCGTCCATAGAGGAAAAGCTACTCAAAATTGACGATTTGGCTAAGAGCGTTGATAGAATGTCTAGTGATGTTGATGCTTTTAAAGTTAGATGTGCTCCTCCCAAAATCAACATGGATGAAACTTTGAAAGCTATGCGTGTTTCCATGATTGAGAGCCAAGAAAGAACCGCCCAAATTCATGCTAGACATGAATGGCTTAAAAAGGCGTGTTCTCGTGATGAGAATCACGAAGATCTTAAAGTGCTTGGTGCGACTCCCATTGAATCTTTGTTTTCTTGTGTCAAACCTAATGATTATGGGGCTGGATATGAATCCCCTTTGGTTGAAAAGTGCTCCAATGATTCAGAGTCCTTATATCTTGATGCTAAAAGCATTGAAAGAGGAGTAGAAGACGTTAAAACTTTGAGTAGTAATGAAATTACTATCGTGGATTTCAAGTAATTCAATTATGATAGTTGCTCCTTGATTGAATGCATTTCTTTGATGCAATCGATGTTAAACTCTCCACACGCTTATAGCCAAAACAAGGCCTTTACCGGTCATATCGTCGAAGCTATGATAAAATCTCTTGAAGAGAAACTTGAATTGGAAGTCTCTATCCCTAGGAAGCTTCATGATGAGTGGGAACCTACTATCAAAATCAAAATAAAAAACTATGAATGCAATGCTTTGTGTGATTTGGGTGCTAGTGTTTCCACAATTCCAAAGTCTTTATGTGATGTTCTCGGTTTTAATGAGATTGAAGAGTGTTCTCTTAATTTGCATCTTGCAGATTCTACTGTCAAGAAACCCATGGGAAGGATCAATGACGTTCTTATTATTGCAAATAGGAACTATGTACCCGTGGATTTCATTGTGCTTGACATTGATTGCAATCCTACATGCCCTATTATTCTTGGTAGACCTTTCCTAAGGACTATCGGTGCTATCATCGATATGAAGGAAGGGAATATTAGATTTCAATTTCCTTTAAGGAAGGGCATGGAACACTTTCCTAGAAAGAAAATAATATTGCCTTATGAATCCATGATGAGGACCACTTATGGTTTGAGCACCAAAGACGTTGATACGTGATTCTATCGCTTTTATGCCTAGCTGAGGCAACCGAATGAATTTATCTTTTTCTGTCTGTTTTGTTGCGTCCACATCATCAAAATTCTGTTGTGATTGTGTTTTTTGTGTTTCTTTTTGTGTTTGAGCCAAGCAAAACCTTTATGACTAGTCTTGGTAATGGTTGTTTGTTCCTGCTGGAAAAAGACAGAAACATTTCGCTCACGAGATGATTTTTCAGTTTTATTCAGAAAGAGCTTTTGAGTTGATTTTTTTGCTGCTGGTTAATATGCCTTTTTCCCAGGCCGTCGTAATTTTTCAGATTTTTTGAGGTACCAGAAGTATACGAAGTATACAGATTGCTACAGACTGGTCTGTTTTTGACACATTCTGTTTTTGTTGAGTTGGTTGCTTGTTTTGACGAAACTATGGTTAGTATCGGGGGTACTAGCCATGTAAAAGTGAGAATATAGTATCCCAACACCAATATAGATAGAATTCAAGTTTGCTACAGTACCAAAAGAAAGTGGTAGTTTGTTTTCTTGTGCTAATGTTATCACGAGTTTCTATTTAAATTTTGTGTTGTGAAGTTTTCAAGTTTTGGATGATGTTCAATGGACAAAGAGATAAGGAGTGGAAAGAGCTCAAGCTTGGGGATGCCCAAGGCATCCCAAACCAAATTCAAGGACACCAAAAAGCCTAAGCTTGGGGATGCCCCGGGAAGGCATCCCCTCTTTCGTCTTCAATCCATCGGTAAGATTACTTGGAGCTATATTTTTGTTCACCACATGATATGTGTTTTGCTTGGAGCGTCTTGTATCGTAGGAGTCTTTTCTTTTTGTTGTGTCACAATCATCCTTGCTGCACACCTTTTTGAGACAGAGAGACATGCACTTATCATGTTTTTTGCTAGAATGCTCATAGTGCTTCACTTATATCTTTTGAGCTAGATACTTTTGCTCTATGTGCTTCACTTAGATCTTTTAGAGCACGGCGGTGCGAGACTTGGTAGTTGGCTTATGCTATGAAAGTAGTCCCAAATGTGATAGGTACCCAAAGAGGATACACAAACCTCCATCTTCATGTGCATTGAGTAGAAAGATAAGACTTGATTCGTCTCAGTTAGTTTTGAGACGTGGATTCGATAATATTAAGAGTTATGTTAGTATGGTGTTGTGAATCTAGAAATACTTGTGTTGAAGTTAGTGATTCCCGTAGCATGCACGTATGGTGAACCGCTATGTTAGGAAGTCGGAGCATAATTGATCTATTGATTGTCATCCTTTGTGTTGAGGTCGGGATCGCGCGATGGTTCACACCTACCAACCCTTCCCCTCGGAGTATGCGTTTAGCACTTTGTTTCGATTACTAATAAAAACTTTCGCAACAAGTATGTGAGTTCTTCATTACTAATGTGTGTCCATGGTATATATGCACTTTCACCTTTCACCATTGCTAGCCTCTCTAGTGCCGCGCAATTCTCGCCGGTGCACAAACTCATCATATGCCTTCCTCAAAACAGCCACCATACCTACCTACTATTGCATTTTCATAGCCATTCCGAGATATATTGCCATGCAACTCCCACCGTCACTCTCACATTTCCATTGCATGATCGTAAGATAGCTAGCGAGATGTTTCAACGTCATGCGCCATGCTAGATCATTGCACATCCTGGTACACTGCCGGAGGCATTCCTATAGAGTCATCATCATTTTGAGCTTTGAGCTGTGAGTAAATAAAAGTGTGATGATCATCATTATTAGAGAATTGTCCCATGTGAGGAAATAAAAAAAATATAGGCCAAAGTGCCCAAAAAATAGAGGAAAAAAAGAGAGGCCTAAGAGCCCCCCAAAAAAAGAAGAGAGAATAAGAGAGAAGGGACAATGCTACTATATTTTTCCACACTTGTGCTTCCTAATAGCACCATGTTCTTCATGATTGAGAGCTTCTTGCTTTGTCACTACCATATGCTAGTGGGGATCTTCATTATATAACTTGGCTTGTATATTCCAATGATGGGCTTCCCCAAAATTGCCCTAGGTCTTCGTGAGCAAGCAAGTTGGATGCACACCCACTAGTTTTCCTTTTGAGCTTTCACATACTTATAGCTCTAGTGCATATTTTGTATGTCAATCCCTACTCATTCACATTGATATCTATTAATGGGCTTCTCCATAGCCTTTTGATACCCCGAGTCAATGTGACCATCTCCTCCTTTTTGTCTCACAACCACCACCACACTCGATTCCATCTATAGTGCTATATCCATGGCTCGCACTCATGTATTGTGTGATAGTTATAAAAAGTTTGAGAAAGTAAGAGTGCGAAAACAATTACTTGGCCAATACCGGCGTTATGCATGATTTACATTAGTTGTGTGAGGATGATGGAGCATAGCCAGACTATATTATTTTGTAGGGATAACTTTCCTTGGCCTTGTTATTTTGAAAGTTCATGATTACTTTGCTAGTTTGCTTGAAGTATTATTGTTTTCATGTCAATAGCAAAGTATTGTTTTAAATCTTACGGATCTCAACATTCATGTCACGTGAAATAAGTTGCAAAGGACAACTATGCAAGGTAGCATTCCACATCAAAAATTCATTCTTTATCACTTCCCTACTCGAGGACGAGCAGGAGTTAAGCTTGGGTATGCTTGATACGTGTCCAACGTATCTATAATTTTTGATGGTTTCATGCTATTATCTTGTCAAACTTTGGATGTTTTGCATGCCTTTTATATACTTTTTGTGACTAACTTATTAACTCAGTGCCAAGTGCCAATTCCTGTTTTTCCATGTTTTTGACCCCTTTCAGAGGAGATTTTGAAACGGAGTCCGAACGGAATAAAATCCCCAAAATTATTTTTTCCAAAACGGAAGAAGATCAGGAGACTTGAGAGCCAAGGCAGGGGGCCCTAGGGGCCCCACAAGCCCTCATCCCGCGGCCAGGGGGGAGGCCGCGACCCACAGGCCTGTGGGCCCCCTGGACCTCCTTTGCCCTAGGGTTTGCGCCTATATATCCCAAAAAATTCCACTAAAAACCAGGAGATCATCGAAAGTACTTTTCCACCTCCGCAAGCTTTTGTCTCTGCAAGATCCCATCTGTGGCACGTTCTGGTGCCCTGCCGGAGGGGGATTCGGACACGGAGGGCTTCTTCATCAATACCATGACCTCTCCGATGATGCGTGAGTAGTTCACCATAGACCTACGGGTCCATAGCTAGTAACTAGATGGCTTCTTCTCTCTCTTGGATCTTCAATACAAAGTTCTCCATGATCTTCATGGAGATCTATCCGATGTAATCTTCTTTTGCGGTTTCTTTGTCGAGATCCAATGAATTGTGGATTTATGATCAGATTATCTATGAATCCTATTTGAGTTTCTTCTGATCTCTTTTATGCATGATTTCATATCCTTTTAATTCTCTTGGAGTTGTGGGTTTTGTCTAGCCAACTAGATCTATGATTCTTGTAATGGGAGAAGTGCTTGGTATCGGGTTCATACCGTGCGGTGACCTCACTAGTGACAGAAGGGGTAGCGAGGGACGCATCGTGTTGCTGCCATCAAGGGTAAAAAGATGGGGTTTTCATCATTGGTTTGAGATTATCCCTCTACATCATGTCATCTTGCTTAAGGCGTTACTCTGTTCGTCATGAACTCAATACACTAGATGCGTGCTGGATAGCGGTCGATGTGTGGAGTAATAGTAGTAGATGCAAAAAGTATCGGTCTACTTGTCTCGGACGTGATGCCTACATGTATGGTCATTGCCTTAGATATGGTCATGACTTTGCGCGGTCCTACCAATTGCTCGACAGTAATTTGTTCACCCACCGTAATACTTGCTATTTTGAGAGAAGCCTCTAGTGAACACTATGGCCCCCAGGGTCTACTCCACACCATATTTGAGCCTTACACTTTTTACTTTGTTGTACTTTCCGCCTTCAGATCTCACTTTGCAAACAATCTTGAAGGGATTGACAACCCCTTTATAGAGTTGGGTGCAAGCTCTTTTGTGTTTGCGCAGGTACTCTAGACTTGACGAGATTCTCCTACTGGATTGATACCTTGGTTCTCAAACTGAGGGAAATACTTACTGCTCATGTGCTGCATCACCGTTACCTCTTCAAGGGAAAACCAACGCAAGCAAGTCTCCATCAATGTGTCAATTTCTGGCGCTGTTGTTTGAGAAGTAGCACTACCGCCTGGGGGAAGCAGTCCTACCGCTAGGGGAGCGGTGCTACCGCCAGGGGGAGCGGTACTACCGCCATGATTCCAGCGGTACTACCGCAATGACAAGAGCGGTACTACCGCTGCCTAGGGCTGGCATATGAAAATCTTTTGGGGAGCAGCGTTACTGCCTCTGGCGGTACTACCGCAATGATCCCGATGGTACTACCGCTGATTCTGTGGCGGTACTACCGCTAGGGAACAAGCGGTACTACCGCTGCCAGCGGTACTACCGCTCCTCCCGAGCGGTACTACCACCATGCCCGTGCCCTGGGCTATATAAAGAGAGGGAGGCCGTTTTCCTTGCCCTAATTTGCTTCTTCTTCGTGGAGCTCTCCCTCTCTTCCCCAAAATTCCTAGATTCGATCTTCTTCCGCGGCGGTTCTCTTCCCATTCAAGTTGGAGGGATGGCCCCTCCTCCTCCTTCCTCCTTTTTGTGCCATGGACTCCGATACTACCCCTAACCCCTTTGTGTTGTGGTGATGTTCTTGCTCTAGGGTTAGGGATAGATGTTTTGGCTCCATTGTTGTGGCATGCTTTTGTTTAGTTCTTAGCACAGAGGAGAGATGTTGGGGAGTGTCTCTAGTTTGAGTTGCTGCATCAGATTTGCTTAGTGTTGGCTTCGATCCATAGTTTTGGTCTCTTATATTTTCAAAATATGCAACTTTGTGGTTAGTTTTGTTCATATTCCTCCAGATCTGGAACCATGCGGTACTACCGCCCAAACCCTAGCGGTACTACCGCTAGCCGACGGTACTACCGCCCTGGCCGGCGGTACTACCGCTAACTCGTGGAGCGGTACTACCGCCCAGGCCTAGCGGTACTACCGCTCTTGGAGCGGTACTACTGCCCTGGCCGAGCGGTACTACCGCTGGCTCTTGATTTGTTGCATTTGCTAGCTACTACTTGGTTTTCTCCTTGTTCTGGATGTTGCCAAGACTCTTCTTGTCGTTTTTCGCGTGTTTGTGTTGCGTGTCTTAGGTGGTGTCTCTCGTCGTTCCAACCCATTTTGCAACACCGAGTCCAAGAGGTACCGCAACACTAACAAATCAGAAAGTTCCCGTCCGTTGAAGCGCAACGTTAAGAAGACTGTATCCAAGGAGAAGGGCCAACCACTGACTTTGACACTATGGCTCCCAAAGAGTTTACCAGACGCCGCAAGCAAAACCCTTATCTCAAACCAAGGGAGGAGTTCAGGGGCGGAGAGATGTTCTGGAGAAAGCAACAGATTATGATCTATCAAGATGTCGTCCTGAACAAGAAGAAAAAGTTTGTTCCAGTGCAGTGGATTGATATCAATCATCTTCGGAGGGATATGGATTATTTTGGTGAGGCCCTACGTATGATTGAGCAGCTTGGTATTGAGGAAATCATCACCTTCCACTGTGACTTTGATGCAGAGGTAGTAGCTCAGTTTTATACCACTGTCTTCTTCGAGAATGATGCGGACCTCTCTTTGTCTTGGATATCTCATGGTGAGCTGCTACATGGCTCTTGGTCCGAGTTCATGATTTTTTTGGGGGATCAAGTTCACTGGACTGCATGATTCCCTTGGCCTGCACCCTCATCGCAACCCTGATACCACCCCAAGGACAAGCTGCAGCCATTTTATGTTAGGAAGGGTGTGCTCATTCCCTTTTTGGATATCATGCATCGGGTCTTCCGCAACACATTGTTTCCTCGGGTTTGTAACAAAGACGAGGTTCACTCCTATCTGGTGGACATGCTCCTGATGTGTCAAGAAGGACTGGAAAAGTCAAATGGGCCACTGGATGTGGCAAATGTGATGTTCTGCGAGCTTTAGATGGCCTTCTACAACCGTAGGTTCCCCATCTATGGGCCCTACACACTACTGGAATCCAGTTCTTTGCCGTGAGCCAGTTCATTGCCAAAGAACTTCTTTGCCGTCAGTTGAAACCAAGCAGACGGCAAATGGCTGACTGATGGCAAACAAACTATTTGCCATGTGTCGGCCCTTTGCCGTCTGCTAGCGGACGGCAAAGAGACCTAGGGCAGACGACAAAGAGGACGGGTGGGTCCCATGCCTGCCGTGTCCGATGGAAGGGAAACTTTGCCATCCCGGGGCCTTTGTCGTCCGCCATGGGGCCCTTCGCCATCGGGGGGCGGACGACAAAGGGGGCGACCCTATAACGGCCGTCAACCCCTCCCCTCGCTCACTGTCTCTCTCCCACCCACTGTATCTCTCTCCCATCACCTCACTCGCCCCCACCGCCGCCCCACCTCGCTCCAGCACCACCGGCGGAGCCCCGTGCCCCCGCCCCCTGCGCCGCCCCCTCCCCCTGCACCGCCCCCGCCCCCTGCGCCGCTGGTACGTAGTTTTTTTTTTCCTGTTGAATTATATAGTTAGTTTATTAGGTAGAATAAAGTAGATAGAAAAAAAATAGATAGAAGAGAAAAAACTTAGAAGAAAATAATAGAAGAAAGTTAGTTTTTTTTTCTGTTAAATAAGATAGTTAGTTTTTTTATTTTTTTTCTGTTAAATTATATAGTTAGTTTATTAGATAGAATAAAGTAGATAGAAAAAAAGATAGAAAATAAAAAACTTAGAAGAAGAAGAAGAAAAGAAGAAGAAAGAGGAGAGGAGGAGAAAGAGAAAAGAAAGAAGAAAAAGAAGAAGAAGAGGAGGAGGAGGAGGATAAAAAAGGATAATAATAATAATAATAATAAAAATAATAATAATAGTAATAAGAAGAAGAAAAGAAGAGAGAGGAGAATAAGAAAGAAGAGGAAAAAGGAACCCCGGCACTGACCCTCGACCCCCGACCCCTGACGCTCGACGCCACTCACCCTCGACCCTCGACCCCCGAAGCCACTGACCATTGAGCCCCGACTCTTGACCCCCGACACCACTGACCATCGACCCCCAATGCTCGACCCCCGACGCCACTAACCATCGACCCCCGACCCTCAACCCCCGACGCCCGACGCCACTAACCCTCGACCCCCGACCCCGACACCTGTTCGCCCTCTTGTTGACCGAAAAGACCCCAACCCCCGACGCCAGTGACCCTCGACCCCCGACGACACTGACCCCCGACCACCGACGCAACTAACCCCGACCCCTGACGCCACCGACCCCCGACACCACCGACCCTGTAAATTATGAGTTAGGCCACATATTTTCCGATTATGTTAATTATAAAAACATCATATTTGTGTTGATCGTGTGAATTTCAATGTGCAGTTGTTCGATGACCTCCACGTGCGTTGGATGAGCTACGCCCTTGCGTTTGTTGGTGAGCACAAATGACTTCTCCTCCTACCCCCTTAATTTGCTTTGTTCCGGTCTTCGTGCTGATGAAACTTGCTAGATATAGGTTTCTTCAATAATGAGTATGCGTGACCAGTATGCGTCTCCTGTTCGAAAGGGCGACATCTATAAATATGCATGTCTTTGCATATTTATAACCACCATCCTTTCGAATTGTCCAACGTTATCCATGGACAGCCTGAGTATGTTTAGATTGGGTTCGTTTTCCCGTATGCTGTGTGATGTCTACTCCGCAACCTTCTCCTTGTAGACGTTGTTGGGCCTCCAAGTGCAGAGGTTTGTAGGACAGTAGCAATTTTCCCTCAAGTGGGTGACCTAAGGTTTATCAATCCACGAGAGGTGTAGGATTACGATGGTATCTCTCAAGCAACCCTGCAACCAAATAACAAAGAGTCTCTTGTGTCCCCAACACACCCAACACAATGGTAAGTTGTATAGGTGCACTAGTTCGGTGAAGAGATGGTGAAACAAGTGCAATATGGATGGTGGATATAGGTTTTTGTAATCTGAAGTTACAAAAACAGCAAGGTAACAAATGGTAAGAGTGAGCAAGAACGGTATTGCAATGCGTGGAAACAAGGCCTAGGGTTCATACTTTCACTAGTGAATTTCTCTCAACATAATTGGATCATATAACTAGCCCTCAACATGCAACAAAAAGTCACTCCAAAGTCACTAATAGCGGAGAACAAACGAAGAGATTATTGTCGGGTACGAAACCACCATAAAGTTATTCTTTCTTATAGATCTATTCAAGAGTTCATACTAGAATAACACCTTAAGATACATATCAACCAAGACCCTAATGTCACCTAGATACTCCATTATCACCTCAAGTATCCGTGGGCATGATTATACGATATGCATCACATAATCTCAAAATCATCTATTCAACTAACACATAGAACTTCAAAGAGTGCCCCAAAGTTTCTACCGGAGAGTCAAAACGTGTGCCAACCCCTATGCATAGGTTCCCACTGTCATGAACCCGCAAGTTCATCACCGAAACATACATCGAGTACTCACATGAATCCATGTGTGCCAACCCATATGCATAGGTTCCCAATTGTCACAAACCCGCAAGTTGATCACACCAGATAGACACGTGCAAGACATACATCAAGTGTTCTCAAAGACTCAATCCGATAAGATAACTTCAAAGGGGAAACTCAATTCATTACACGAAGGGAGAGGGGGAAGAACATCATAAGATCCAATTATAGTAGCAAAGCCCAAGGTACATCGAGATCAAGACATCTCAAGAACACGAGAGAGAGAGAGAGAGATCAAACACATAGCTACTGGTACATACCCTCAGCCCCGAGGGAGAACTACTCCCTCCTCGTCATGGAGATCGACGGGATGATGAAGATGGCCACCGGAGATGGATTCCCCCTCCGGCAGGGAGCCGGAACGGGCTCCAGATTGGTTTTTGGTGGCTACAGAGGCTTGCGGCGGCAGAACTCCCGATCTAGGTTTCTTTCTGGAGGTTTCCGTATTTATAAGACCAGATGGCGTCGAGAACAAGTCAGGGGGACCCACGAGGGAGTCACAAGCCCTTGGGGCACGACGGGGGGGGGGGGGGGTGGGGGCGCCCCACAGCCTTGTGGATTCCTCGGGACTCTTCTCCGATATCTTTTTCTTCTGGTATTTTTGATATTTTCCAGAAAAAAATCTTTTTGGGGATTTTCTTCCGTTTGGACTCCGTTTCAAAATCTCCTCTGAAAGGGGTCAATAACATGGAAAAAATAGGAACTGGCACTTGGCACTGAGTTAATAAGTTAGTCCCAAAAAATATATAAATGGCATGCAAAACATCCAAAGTTTGACAAGATAATAGCATGAAACCATAAAAAATTATAGATACATTGGAGACGTATCAAGCATTCCCAAGCTTAACTCCTGCTCGTCCTCGAGTAGGGAAGTGACAAAGAATGAATTTTTGATGTGGAATGCTACCTAGCATAGTTGTCCTTTGCAACTTCTTTCACGTGGCATGAATGTTCAGATCCGTAAGATTAGAAACAATAGTTTGCTATTGACATGAAAACAGTAATACTTCAAGCAAACTAGCAAAGTCATCATGAACTTTCAAAATAACAAGGCCAATGAAAGTTATCCCTACAAAATCATACAGTCTGGCTATGCTCCATCATTTTCACACAACTAATGTAAATCATGCACAACCCCGGTATTGGCCAAGTAATCGTTTTCGCACTCTTACTTTCTCAAACTTTTTATTACTATCACGCAATACATGAGCGTGAGCCATGGATATAGCACTATAGGTGGAATAGAGTGTGGTGGTGGTTGTGAGACAAAAAGAAGGAGATGGTCACATTGACTCGGCGTATCAAAAGGCTATGGAGATGCCCATTAATAGATATCAATGTGAATGAGTAGGGATTGCCATACAAGAGATGCACTAGAGCTATAAGTATGTGAAAGCTCAAAAGTAGAACTAGTGGGTGTGCATCCAACTTGCTTGCTCACGAAGACCTAGGGCAACTTTGAGGAAGCCCATCATTGGAAATGCAAGACAAGTTATATAATGAAAATTCCCACTAGTGTATATGGTAGTGACAAAGCAAGAAGCTCTCAATCATGAAGAACATGGTGCTATCACGAAGCACAAGTGTGGAAAAAGGTAGTAGCATTGTCCCTTCTCTCTTTTTCTCTCTTTTCTTTTTTTTTATTTGGGCTCTTAGGCCTCTTTTTTTATTTTCTCCTTTTTTTATTTTTGGGATCTTTGGACTCTTTTTTTAATATCCTCACATGGGACAATGCTCTAATAATGATGATCATCACACTTTTATTTACTCAGAGCTCCAAATGATGATGACTCTATAGGAAATGCCTCCGGCAGTGTACCGGGATGTGCAACGATCTAGCATGGCGTATGACGTTGAAACATCTCGCTAGCTATATTACGAACATGCAATGGCAATATGAGAGTGACGGCACAAGTCATGAGACGGAACGGTGGGAGTTGCATGGCAATATATCTTAGAATGGCTATGAAAATGCCATAGTAGGTAGGTATGGTGGCTGTTTTGAGGAAGGAATTTGGTGGGTTTGTGCACCGGCGAGAATTGCGCGGCACTAGAGAGGCTAGAAATGGTTGAAGGTGAAGGTGCATCTATACCATGGGCTCACATTAGTCATGAAGAACACACATACTTGGTGCGAAAGTTTTTATTAGTAATCGAAACAAAGTGCCAGACGCATACTCTGAGGGGAAGGGTTGGTAGGTGTAAACCATCGCGCGATCCCGACCTCAACACAAGGGATGACAATCAATAGATCAATTATGCTCCGACTTCCTAACATAGCGGTTCACCATACGTGCATGCTACGGGAATAACTAACTTCAACACAAGTATTTCTAGATTCGCAACACCCTACTAACATGACTTTTAATATTACCAAATTCATGTCTCAAAACTATATGAGAGGAATCAAAACTTCTCTTTCTACTCAATGCACATGCAGATGGAGGTTTTTGCTTCCTCTTTGGGTATCTATCACTTTTGAGACTACTTTCATAGCATAAGCCAACTACCAAGTCACGCACCACCATGATCTAAAAGATATAAGTGAAGCACAAGAGCAAAAGTGTCTAGCTCAAAAGATATAAGTAAAGCACAAGAGCAAAAGTATCTAACTCAAAAGATATAAGTGAAGCACTATGAGCATTCTAGCAAAATCATGATGAGTGCATGCCTCTCTCTCTCAAAAAGGTGTGCAGCAAGGATGATTGTGACACAACAAAAAGAAAATACTCCAATGATACAAGACGCTCCAAGCAAAACACATATCATGTGGGGAATAAAAACATAGCTCCAAGTAATGTTACCGATGGATTGAAGACAAAAGAGGGGATGGCTTCCCGGGGCATCCCCAAGCTTAGGATTTTTGGTGTCCTTGAATTTTGCTTGGGATGCCTTGGGCATCCCCAAGCTTGAGCTCTTTCCACTCCTTATCTCATCGTCCATGAGAACATCACCCAAAACATGAAAACTTCACAACACAAAACTTAAACAGAAACTCGTGATAACATTAGCACAAGAAAACAAACTACCACTTCTCTTGGTACTGTAGAAAACTTGAATTCTACCTATATTGATGTTGGGCTACTGTATTCTCACTTTTCCATGGCTAGTACCACCCGGTACTAACCATAGTTTCATCAAAACAAGCAACCAACTCAACAAAAACATAATCTGTCAAAAACAGACCAGTCTGTAGCAATCTGTATACTTCGTATACGTCTGGTACCTCAAAAAATCTGAAAAATAACGACGGCCTGGGCAAAAAGCATATCTACCAGCAGCAGAAAGAATCAACTTAAAATATCTTTCCGAATAAAAATGAAAAATCATCCCGTGAGCGAAAAGTTTCTATCTTTTTCCAGCAGGATCAAACAACCATTACCGAGACTAGTCATAAAGGTTTTGCTTGGCTCAAACACAAAAACAAACAAAAAACACAATCATATCAGAATTATGAAAGTGTGGATGCGACAAAACAGAAATAAAAAGGTAAATTCATTGGGTTGCCTCCCAACAAGCGCTATTGTTTAACGCCCTTAGCTAGGCATTGATTTCAATGATGCTCACATAAAAGGTAAGGATTGAAAAACAACGAGAGCATCATGGAGCATATGGCTAGCAATTTTAAGTCTAACCCACTTCCTATGCATAGGGATTTTGTGATCAAACAATTTATTGGAGCAAGAATCAACTAGCATAGGAAGGCAAAACAAGCATAGCTTCAAAAATTTCAACACATGGAGAGGAAGCTTGATACTATTGCCATAAGTAGAAGCATATGATCCTCTCTCATAGTAATTTTCAGTAGCATCATGAATGACTTCAACAATATAACCAGCACCTAAGGCTTTATTTTCATGATCTACAAGCATAGAAATTTTACTACTCTCCACATAAGGAAATCTATTCTCAAGAATAGTAGTGGGAGTATCGTAAAAGACTTGAGCACTACAAATTGTGTCCACAACGAAAACACAAGGTTTAGCAAAGGGGTTCTCGAAAGTATGACAAGTTTTATCATCCCTCTTCTTTAAAGCATAAGTATCCTCAAAGTAATCATCATAGATAGGGGGCATGCTTTCATCAAAATGATTTTGATCATTCAAAGTGGAAGAATTAAAAAGATCATCTTTATCAAATATAGCATCCCCAAGCTTGTGGCTTTGCATATCATTAGCATCATGGGTATTCAAAGAATTCATGCTAAAAACATTGCAATCATGCTCATCATTCACATATTCCATGCCAAGCATTCTATGTAATTCTTCTTTCAGCACTTGAGCACAATTTTCCTTCCCATCATGCTCACGAAAGACATTGAAAAGATGGAGCATATGAGGCATCATCAATTCCATTTTTTTTGTAGTTTTATAGAAAAAGAACAAGAAACAAAAACATTCGATTGCAAGATCTAAAGATATCTTCGAGCGCTAACCTCCCCGGCAACGGTGCTAGAAAAATACTTCGTTGACGGGATGTTAGTGCCGCTTACCTAGCCTCCCCGGCAACGGCGCCAGAAAAATGCTTGATGTCTACTACGCAACCTTCTCCTTGTAGACGTTGTTGGGACTCCAAGTGTAGAGGTTTGTAGGACAGTAGAAATTTTCCCTCAAGTGGGTTACCTAAGGTTTATCAATCCGCGGGAGGTGTAGGATGAAGATGGTCTCTCTCAAGCAACCCTGCAACCAAATAACAAAGAGTCTCTTGTGTCCCCAACACACCCAACACAATGGTAAGTTGTATAGGTGCACTAGTTCGGCGAATAGATGGTGAAACAAGTGCAATATGGATGGTGGATATAGGTTTTTGTAATCTGAAATTACAAAAACAGCAAGGTAACAAATGGTAATAGTGAGCACGAACGGTATTGCAATGCGTGGAAACAAGGCCTAGGGTTCATACTTTCACTAGTGAAGTTCTCTCAACAAAGATAACATAGTTGGATCATATAACTAGCCCTCAACATGCAACAAAGAGTCACTCCAAAGTCACTAATAGCGGAGAACAAACGAAGAGATTATTGTCGGGTACGAAACCACCATAAAGTTATTCTTTCTCATCGATCTATTCAAGAGTTCGTACTAGAATAACACCTTAATATACATATCAACGAAGACCCTAATGTCATCTAGATACTCCATTGTCTCCTCAAGAATCCGTGGGCATGATTATACGATATGCATCACATAATCTCAGAATCATCTATTCAACCAACACATAGGACTTCAAAGAGTGCCCCAAAGTATCTACCGGAGAGTCAAAACGTGTGCCAACCCCTATGCATAGGTTCCCAATGTCACGAACCCGCAAGTTGATCACCAAAACATACATCGAGTACTCACATGAATCCACATGTGCCAACCCATATGCATAGGTTCCCAATTGTCACAAACCCGCAAGTTGATCACAGCAGATAGACACGTGCAAGACATACATCAAGTGTTCTCAAAGACTCAATCCGATAAGATTACTTCAATGGGGAAACTCAATTCATTACAAGAAGGGAGAGGGGGAAGAACATCATAAGATCCAACTATAGTAGCAGAGCCCATGGTACATCGAGATCAAGACATCTCAAGAACACGATAGAGAGAGATCAAACACATAGCTACTGGTACATACCCTCAGCCCCGAGGGAGAACTACTCCCTCCTCGTCATGGAGATCGTCGGGATGATGAAGATGGCCACCGGAGATGGATTCCCCCTCCGGCAGGGTGGCGGGACAGGCTCCAGATTGGTTTTTGGTGGCTACAGAGGCTTGCGGTGGCGGAACTCCCGATCTAGGTTTCTTTCTGGGTGTTTCTGAATTTATATGAATTTATGGCGGTGGAATTGCATCAGTTGGGCCCACGAGGAGGTCACAAGCCCGCACGATGCGACCAGGGGTTAGGCCGTGCCCCATGGGCTTGTGACTCTCTCGTGGCTCTTCTAGCCTTCTTCCAAAGCTTCGGGGGTCTCTTTTGGTCCAAAAAAATCATCGTAAAGTTTCATTCCATTTGGACTCCGTCTGAAAAAGGGTCAAAAACACGGAAAAGACAGAAAATGGCACTTGGCACAAAGTTAATAGGTTAGTCCCAGAAAAGATATAAAATAGTATATTCATGCATATAAAACATCCAAAGTTGACAAGATAATAGCATGGAATCATCAAAAATTATAGATACGTTGGAGACGTATCACGGCCGTACATCGAGTAAGTTCTCGGTGAATTATTGTTCCGCAACTTCTAATTCCTTTGAACTACTCTTATTCCCGGATATTTGATATATTCGATACGTCGCCAAATTCTCGGATGGAGCGGTCATCGGAAAGGATTCCGTCAAAGAGTATGAGCTTCTCACAAAGCATGGAGGCGACTATCCCGGTTTCATCTCTTGGTTCAAACAAAGGGTAATTAATTACCATTAATGGCCCATTTGATTTCTTGGTCTAATTTGCGGCTAATGCATCCATTATTTCGTATTAAACTTGTAGGCTGATGCGGAGTCTATGGACGCCGAGTTGATACAAGTCGCTAATGGTTTTGACTATAAGGTCCGTTCATTTGACAAATACAACATCAACGGGTATCACTTTCGTACCTTTGGCAAAGAGATATCTATGCCCGACCTAAAGACTACAAATTGTTCTGTCTCTGCTATCGGCGAAGGAGGCACCGAGTATTATGGAAGAGTTGAAGCAATTTATGAACTTCTATTCTATGGTGAAAACCCACCGACCGTCATAGTCTTCAAATGTTATTGGTTTGAGCCGAGGGAGACTAGAAGGACTCATGAACATATAGGACTAGTCGAAATCAACCAAAACACCCACTTAGATGTTCCCGATGTCTATATTACGGCTCAACAGGCGACACAAGTTTTCTATCTACCGTGGGCCTGGCAAACTGATCCAAATATCAAAGGTTGGGATGTCGTTTATGAAGTGCCACCACATTTCAGACCACCTACCCTCAATGAAGAGGATTACGAACCTCACATTAACCCAGACACATATGAAGGAGAATTCTTCCAAGAAACACGTATGTCCAAGAAACATTTCAAGAACCGCTCTACTTCACCCCAGAACATTGAAGTAGACAGCGATAGTGAATCCGTCTTAACCCCTGAGCCCGAACAGGAAGAGCTGGAAGAAGAAGAGGTTACTGCTGCGGATGACCTATCACTTCTTGACCGATTACATAATGGTGGCCTTCCACATGTTCTTCCTGATAGTGATGATGATGATGCATTTATTGATGATAGTGATGATCATGATGCATTTATTGACCCCGAAGCATATATAGACGAGCAAGATTGTTATTAGTTCATGTGAGGTATTCAACTAATACTATATATAAATTTTTAGTTCATGTTAGGTATTCAATTTTTATTAGTCATGTTGGTATTTATGACGATGATACACTTAAATTATATACATTTTATTACTCATGTTGGTATTTATGTTGTACTAATTTCATTTACTCTTTATCATGACATGTGTTGAAATATGGTGGGAAAGGGTCGAAAGCACTCCGCGGCTCCTTCGTCGGCGGGTGGTTGGATGGGTACTTCCATTCCTGCCTCGCCTCTTCGGAGAGCGTTGCTCTCTACTCTGCATGGAGCGCCCCCCATGAGAGGAGGTCGACCCCGTGAAGCCGAGAGGTACTAAAGGTACACGTTCTATTCATGTTGGTATTTATGTTGTATGCATGTTGGTATTTATATACATTTTATTACTCATGTTGGTATTTATGTTGTACAAAAGGTACACGTGGCCGCGGGAGAGGTAGGGCGGTGGCTGCCACGCCTTCTGAGGTGGAGGCTACACGGTCTCCGCCACCACCCCAAGCTGATTCACCTGAGCACAGGACTTCTAGGGTGGATTCGTCTGAGGTGGAGACTACACGGTCTCCGGTTCATGAGCCTTGGGTCGACGAGCCTCAGGTCGACTAGCCTTCGACCCACGAGACTCGTGTCCCAGAGGCTTCGTTCCAGGCGACTCTGGAGCAAAGCAGGGATGAGGGTACGTCCCCAGAGACCCAGTGGGATACCTGGGCCGAGCCAAGTGGCCATGCTGATAGCGACGAGGAGCTAGGTGAGGGGGCTACCGTCTACCAGCGTGGTAGTTCGAGGCTCCCGCTCGTGCCGGCGACCCGCAAGCAGAGGTGGTTGATTAAGCTAAATGGGGACAAGTAAGTTAATTTACTCTTATTTAACCTTTTGCCTTCACGTTTTCTCAAATATCTAATGTTTTGGCTTTAATTTGTCATACTGCAGGGGTTGGATTGTTGCCAAGGGTGTCCGCAAGCCCAACAACGTCCTTGGTGTGCTTTTCCGTCAAAATTTCCCACGGTTTGTTACGTTGCCCGGTCGGGAGCGAGAGGTAGGAATGACCTGGGAGCACTACTTGGGTGCCCAGGCCCCGCCGGAGGTGGAGATCGATGGTGTTTTTTGCCACACGAGGGCCGACATGGTGATCCGTCAGTTCTAGGTAATTTCTCCTTCACACAATTATAAATCAACCATAGCTAGTTATTGTACCAATCGGTGTTGTCTCGTTTGTAGACCTACTACAGGCGTGAGGAGGGATACGAGGAGGACGTGGCAAAGGTTATCGAAACCGAATGTCGTCGCCTACTTCAAAACTTTCGGCACGAGGCTCGGGTGCAGGCTGTTCGAGACTACTATGCCTCGCGGCATATTAGGAAGGACAAGGCGAAGTGCCGTGATTCTAAGATGGAGAAGGAGCATTACATGAAGGTAATTACATATTATTAAGGCTTTGTAGTTAGTTTCCTTGATTTGGTTCTTACGCGCTCAAATTTCTCTTTATTAACTTAGGTGCCCCCCGAGATGGTGTGTGGATAAAATGGATTGTTGGGAGGCCTTGGTGGATCAGTGGTGCTCCGAAACGTGGGAGGCCAGCCACAACAACGCCAAGGAGAGGCGTGGAAAAATGGTTGGTGTGCCACACCATCAAGGGAGTGTCAAGTTAATCCAACTTGGCGAGAACTGGGTATGTGGTTTGCTTCATGCCTCATGCAATTCATTCTTAATGCTATCTTGAGCCCTTTACTTATATAATTTTCCTATCTCTCTCTCTCTCTCTCTTTCAGGCGCGTCACAATAAGATGGAGGTGCCACAGATGTACGACCTGTATGCGATGGCCCATACTGCCTCGTACAAGAAGGTCAAGGCATTCTGTGAGTCTGACCTCGAGCATCCAGAAAACTTCACCAACATCTCCTCCCACCACAAGCTCGTGAACTATAGAGATCATGGGAAGGAGAGGAAAGGGGAGGACTTTAACCCGAGCGAGGGGCCTATTGATCGAGAGCTGGTGATGATAGCCGGCAACGGGAGGCCCCATGGCTCGATTGCCATTGGAGACGGCCTTATACGTTGTCCTAGCACTCTCCGGCAGATAAAGGCACGCCAAATGAGCTCCTGTCCTGAGATAACACCTCGTCCACGGCCATTCGATCTCGCCATCGAGGTTAGTTTAATGGACTCAACTATCTTTCCGCATTATGTTGTGCGTTGGAACCAATACGATTACAATGCTAACAATGAGTTGTGTTGCAGGCTGCATTCTGAAAGAGAGAGAGGCAATGTAGGCGGTTTTGATGGAGAAGGATAAGGAGATGAGGGAGCTGGAGGAGAGGACGACTGCATTGGTGGAGGCGGAGAGGGCACAGAATGATGCGTCTAACAGGGCCATATACGAGCTCTGCGTGGTAAGTTTCTTCTTAATATTCTTTCAAATCTTGCATTTTAATGTCCGTTTCATTAATAACTAAAAAGTTTGACTTGTGGAAACTAAATGTATAGTCTATGTGCGAGAAGACCAGCCAAGTCCCTTCGGCAATGACAATCATTAACATGGCGGGGACGGTGAGTTTCATTTCAGTGAAGTGATCTTAAGAGTGTCCTTGATGTCAACTGTTCTTCCCCTTTGCAACGGCACCAGAAGAATGCTGTTAGCACTCTCCGGCAATCGAAACTAGAAGAATGTTGTTGACGGCCCACAAGCGCATTGGATCGCAGCAGTTTTCGAGGGTAGAGTATTCGACCCAAATTTGTTGATTCGCACGACGGGAGGTGAGAGAATACTCTCAAGTATTAGCAGTTGAATTGTCAGATTCAAGCACACCTAAAAGATTAGTATCTGCAAGCAAAGTAGTAACAACAAAGTAGCGAGTAACGACAGTGTAACGAGCAAATAGCAGCGGCAAGGAAAAGCAGTAGTGACCGCAGTAGCAACTAGCAACAGTAGCAAGCGGCAGTACTAGCAACAGTAGCAGCAGAGCAAGACAAGTAACAACAGTAGTAGGACAAACTCGTAGGCAATGGGTCGGTGATTTGTTTGGATGATATTCATCATGCAACAGCTATAACACGGAGAGATATGAGGCTAGCTCCCGTTCGTCAATGTGATGTAGGCATGCATTCCATGTGTCGTCATACGTGCTTAGGGAAAATAACTTGCATGACATCTATTGTCCATCCCTCCCGTGGCAGTGGGGTCCAAAAGGAAACTACAGGACATTGAGGTTCTCCTTTTCATAAAGAACCGGACCAGCACATTAGAACTTGGTGAACACATGATTCTTTGGGGTTGCCGGATCATAACACATAGTAGGTAACTACAACTTGCAAGATCGGATCTAAAACACACATATATTGGTGACAACATAATAATTTCAGATCTGAAATCATGGCACTCGGGCCCTAGTGACAAGCATTAAGCATGGCAAAGTAGTAGCAACATCAATCTCAGAACATAGTGGATACTAGGGATCAATCCCCATCAAAACTAACTCGATTACATGATAGATCTCATCCTACTCATCACCGCCCAGTGAGCCTACGAATAGATTCTCACGAACGACGAAGAGCTTCATGGAATTGGAGAGGGAAGAAGGTTGATGATGATGATGGCGATGATTTCCCCTCTCCGGAGCCCAAGACGGACTCCAGAGCTGCCCTCCAGATGAAGAACAGGTGGTGGCGGCGCCTCCGTATCGCAAACGCGACGAAAACTTCTCTTTTTATTTTTTCTGGGACGAAAGGGGACTTATAGACCTGAGGTTGGGGGCGACAGAGCCATGTGGGCCCCACAAGCCCGCCCACCGCCACCAGGGGGGTGGTGGTGGAGCCAGGGCTTGTGGCCCACTGGCCCACTCCCTGAGGTGGAACATGGCACAGATATTTTTTATATTTTCCAAAACTGCTCCCCGTAAATTTTGAGGACGTTTGGAGAACTTTGATTTCTGCACAAAAATAACACGAAGGCAATTCTGCTGAAAACAACGTAAGTCCAGGTTAGTTCCATTCAAATCATGCAAATTAGAGTCCAAAAAAGGGCAAAAGAGTTTGGAAAAGTAGATACGATGGAGACATATCAACTCCCCAAGCTTAAAACCTTGCTTGTCCTCAAGCAACTCAGTTGACAAATTGAGAGAGAAAGAAAAACTTTGACAAACTCTGTTTGATCTTGTTGTTGCAACTATGTCTAACTCATAACCAGAATTTCAGCAAGATCACAAGTTAACCACATAAGCAAATGACACAAAGGTCTCACGGTAAACTAATATCAATGGCATAATCAGCTAACGAGTAGATAATAATGAGTTTCAAATACCAACACTTCAATCAAAACAAGCATGAAGCAATATGAATAGGTGGTATCTCGCTAGCTCTTTCTAAGACCGCAAAACATAAATACAGAGCACTTTCAAAGATCAAGGGCTGACTAAACATTGTAATTCATAGCAACAAAGATCTAGTCATAGTCATACTCAATATCAATCAAAAGCAAAGCATAAAAATGACAGAGGTGCTCTCTAATTGGTGCTTATATAAGAGGAGGATGACTCAACAGGAAAATAAATTGACAGGCCCTTCGCAGAGGGAAGCATTGATTTGCAGAGGTGCCAGAGCTCAAGTTTTGAAAACAAAGATAATAATTTTGGGTGGCATGCTTTCATTGTCAATGCAATGACCAAGAGTTCTCAATATCTTCCATGCTACTCATGCTATAGGCGGTTCCCAAAGAGAAAAGTAAAGTTTTAACTCCCCCACCACCAATCAATCACAATCCACGGCTAGCCGAATCCTCGGGTACCGTCCATACTAACATCAATCCGGGGGGAGTCTTGTTTTACAGTTATGTTTTCGATTTGAGCGTGGAAGTGGGCATTCCTATTACCGGCCCCTTTCTCGCGAATGACAATGAATAAACACATGTCGAGGATAACACGCCTAACATGGAAGGTACCAATAGCCCCCTGTCACCACATGAGCGGTTCGGGCATGCAAAACAGATTATTTCTTGAAGGTTTAGAGAATGGCACATGCAAATTTACTTGGAACGGTAGGTAGATACCGCAAATAGGTAGGTATGTGTTGGAAATATGCCCTAGAGGCAATAATAAATTAGTTATTATTATATTTATTTGTTCATGATAATCGTTTATTATCCATGCTATAATTGTATTGATTGGAAACACAATACTTGTGTGGATACATAGACAAAACACTGTCCCTAGTAAGCCTCTAGTTGACTAGCTCGTTGATCAAAGATGGTCAAGGTTTCCTGACCATAGGCAAGTGTTGTCACTTGATAATGGGATCACATCATTAGGAGAATCATGTGATGGACTAGACCCAAACTAATAGACGTAGCATGTTGATCGTGTCATTTTGTTGCTACTGTTTTCTGCGTGTCAAGTATTTGTTCCTATGACCATGAGATCATATAACTCACTTACACCGGAGGAATGCTTTGTGTGTATCAAACGTCGCAACGTAACTGGGTGATTATGAAGATGCTCTACAGGTATCTCCGAAGGTGTTCGTTGAGTTAGTATGGATCGAGACTGGGATTTGTCACTCCGTGTGACGGAGAGGTATCTCGGGGCCCACTCGGTAATACAACATCACACATAAGCCTTGCAAGGAATGTGACTTAGTGTAAGTTACGGGATCTTGTATTACGGAACGAGTAAAGAGACTTGCCGGTAAACGAGATTGAAATAGGTATGCGGATACTGACGATCGAATCTCGGGCAAGTAACATACCGAAGGACGAAGGGAATGACATACGGGATTATATGAATCCTTGGCACTGAGGTTCAAACGATAAGATCTTCGTAGAATATGTAGGATCCAATATGGGCATCCAGGTCCCGCTATTGGATATTGACCGAGGAGTCTCTCGGGTCATGTCTACATAGTTCTCGAACCCGCAGGGTCTGCACACTTAAGGTTCAACGTTGTTTTATGCGTATTTGAGTTATATGGTTGGTTACCGAATGTTGTTTGGAGTCCCGGATGAGATCACGGACGTCACGAGGGTTTCCGGAATGGTCCAGAAACAAAGATTGATATATAGGATGACCTCATTTGATTACCGGAAGGTTTTCGGAGTTACCGGGAATGTACCGGGAATGACGAATGGGTTCCGGGAGTTCACCGGGGAGGGGGCAACCCACCCCGGGGAAGCAAATATGCATTGGGGGTGGCGCACCAGCCCTTAGTGGGCTGGTGGGACAGCCCAAGAGAGCCCTATGCAGCATAGGAAGAAAAATCAAAGAGAAAAGAAAAAAAGAAGAGGAGGTGGGAAAAGGGGGAAGGACTCCTCCTTCCAAACCTAGTTGGACTCGGTTTGGAAGGCGAGGGTTCCCCCCTTAGGTTTGGCCGACCCCCTTGGGAGTCCTTGGACCCCAAGGCAAGGCTCCCCCTCCTCCCCCTATATATACAGAGGTTTTAGGGCTGATTTGACACAACTTTGCCACGGCAGCCCGACCACATATCTCCACGGTTTTACCTCTAGATCGCGTTTCTGCGGAGCTCGGGCGGAGCCCTGCTGAGACGAGATCATCACGAACCTCTGGAGCGCCGTCACGCTGCCGGAGAACTCTTCTACCTCTCCGTCTCTCTTGCTGGATCAAGAAGGCCGAGATCATTGTCGAGCTGTACGTGTGCTGAACGCGGAGGTGCCGTCCGTTCGGCACTAGATCATGGGACTGATCGCGGGACGGTTCGCGGGGCGGATCGAGGGACGTGAGGACGTTCCACTACATCAACCGCGTTCACTAAACGCTTCTGCTGTACGGTCTACAAGGGTACGTAGATCACACATCCCCTCTCGTAGATGGACATCACCATGATAGGTCTTCGTGCGCGTAGGAAATTTTTTTGTTTCCCATGCTACGTTCCCCAACAGTGGTATCAGAGCTAGGTTCATGCGTAGATGTCTTCTCGAGTAGAACACAAAAGTTTTTGTGGGCGGTGATGTGCGTTTTGCTGCCCTCCTTACTATTTTCTTGATTCCGCGGTATTGTTGGATCGAAGCGGCTCGGACCGACATTACTCGTACGCTTACGAGAGACTGGTTTCATCGCTACGAGTAACTCCGTTGCTCAAAGATGACTGGCGGGTGTCAGTTTCTCCAACTTTAGTTGAATCGGAATTGACCGAGGAGGTCCTTGGATGAGGTTAAATAGCAACTCATATATCTCCGTTGTGGTGTTTGCGTAAGTAATATGCGATCCTACTAGATACCCATGGTCACCACGTAAAACATGCAACAACAAAATTAGAGGACGTCTAACTTGTTTTTGCAGGGTATGCTTGTGATGTGATATGGCCAACGATGTGATGTGATATATTGGATGTATGAGTTGATCATGTTGTAATAGTTAATATCGACTTGCACGTCGATGGTACGGCAACCGGCAGGAGCCATAGGGTTGTCTTTAAACTAACGTTTGTGCTTGCAGATGCGTTTACTATATTGCTAAGACGTAGCTTTAGTAGTAATAGCATGAGTAGCACGACAACCCCGATGGCGACACGTTGATGGAGATCATGGTGTGACGCCGGTGACAAGAAGATCGTGCCGGTGCTTTGGTGATGGAGATCAAGAAGCACATGATGATGGCCATATCATGTCACTTATGAATTGCATGTGATGTTAATCCTTTTATGCACCTTATTTTGCTTAGAACGACGGTAGCATTATGAGGTGATCTCTCACTAAAAATTTCAAGACGAAATTGTGTTCTCCCCGACTGTGCACTGTTACGACAGTTCTTCGTTTCGAGACACCACGTGATGATCGGGTGTGATAGACTCAACGTTCACATACAACGGGTGCAAAACAGTTGCACACGCGGAACACTCGGGTTAAGCTTGACGAGCCTAGCATGTGCAAACATGGCCTCAGAACACATGAGACCGAAAGGTCGAGCATGAATCGTATAGTTGATATGATTAGCATAGAGATGCTTACCAGTGAAACTATTCTCAACTCACGTGATGATCGGACTTGAGATAGTGGATTTGGATCATGTACCACTCAAATGACTAGAGAGATGTACTTTTTGAGTGGGAGTTCTTAAGTAATATGATTAATTGAACTAATTGTCATGAACATAGTCTAATGGTCTTTGCGAATTACGATGTAGCTTGCGCTATAGCTCTACTGTTTTTATATGTTCCTAGAGAAAATTTAGTTGAAAGTTGATAGTAGCAAACTTTGCAGACTAAGTCTGTAAAACCGAGGATTGTCCTCGTTGCTACGCAGAAGGCTTATGTCCTTAATGCACCACTCGGTGTGCTGCACCTCGAGCGTCGTCTGTGGATGCTGTGAACATCCGACATACACGTTTTTTATGACTACACGATAGTTCAATGCAAAATACTTAATGGCTTAGAAGCAAGGTGCCGAAAACGTTTTAAAACGTCACGGAACATAAGTGATGTTTTAAAGAGATGAAATTGTGATTTCATGCTTGTGCCCTTGTTAAGAGGTACGAGACCTCCAACAAGATTCTTTGTCCACAAAGTAAAGGAGAAAAGCTCAATCGTTGAGCGTGTGCTCAGATTGTCTGAGTACGACAATAACTTGAATCAAGTGGGAGTTAATATTCCAGCTGAGATAGTGATGGTTCTCCAAAGTCACTGCCACCAAGCTGTGAGAGCTTCGTGATGAACTATAACATATCAAGGATAGATACAATGATCCTTGAGCGATTCGCGATGTTTGACACTGCGAAAGTAGAAATCAAGAAGGAGCATCAATAGTTGATGGTTTGTAAGACCACTAAAGGCAAGGGCTAGAAGGGATACTTCGTGAAACGGAAAAACAGTTGCTACACTAATGAAGAGACCCAAGATTAAACCCAAACCTGAGACTGAGTGCTTCTATAATGAGGGGAACAGTCACTGAGACGGAGCAACTCTAGATACTTGGTAGATAAGAAGGCTGGCAAAATTCGAAAGAAGTATATTTGATATACATGATGTTGATGTGTACTTTACTAGTACTCCTAGTAGCATGAGGGTATTGGATACCGGTTCGGTTGCTAAGTGATTAGTAACACGAAATGAAAGCTACGGCATAAACGGAGACTAGCTAAAGGCGAGGTGACGATACGTGTTGGAAGTGTTCCCAAGGTTGATATCATCAAACGTCGCACGCTCTCTCTACCATTGGGATTGGTGTTAAACCTAAATAATTGTTATTTGGTGCGTGTGTTAAGCATGAACATGATTGGATCGTGTTTATTGCAATACGATTATTCATTTAAAGAGAATAATGGTTACTCTATTTTCTTGAATAATCACCTTCAATGGTTTATTGAATCTCGATCGTAGTGTTACACATGTTCATGATATTGGTGCCAAAAGATACGAGGTAATGATGACAGTACCACTTACTTGTGGCACTGCCGCTTGAGTCATGTTGGTATGAATTGCAAGAAGAGGCTCCATGCTGATGGATCTTTATACTCACTTGATTTTGAATCACTAGTGACATGCAAATCATACCACATGAGAAAGGCCTTGTTTTCATTGAGATGAAACAATGTAGTAACTTGTTGGAAGAGATACATTTTGATGTATGCAGTCCAATGGGTGCTAAGGCACATAGTGAATATCATTATGTTCTTACTTCAATGACGATTTGAGTAGATACAAGAGTATTTACTTAATGAATCACAAGTCTGAAATATTGAAAAGTTCAATTCTGTTTTGGAGTGAAGTTCGTCGTAACGAGAGGATAAACTGTCTACGATATGATCATAGAAATGAATATCTAAGTTACGAGTTTTGGTACGCAGTTAAGACAATGTGGAAATTGTTTCGCAGTTCATGCCACCTAGAACATCATAGTGTGATGATGTGTCTGAACGTCATAGCCACACACTATTTGGTATGGTGCATGCTATGATGTCTCTTATTGAATTACCACTATCGTTTATGGGTTATGCATTAGAGACAACCGCATTCACTTTAAATAGGGCACCGTGTATTTCCGTTGAGATGACACAGTATGGACTGAGGTTTATAGAAATCTAAACTGTCGTTTCTTGAAAGTTTGGTGTTTCGACACTTATGTGGAAAAGTTTCAGTCTGATAAGCTTGAACCCAAAGCGGATAAATGCATCTTCATAGGATATCCAAAACAGTTGGGTACATCTCCTATCTCAGATCCGAAAGCAAAGTGTTTGTTTCTAGAAACGGATCCTTTCTCGAGGAAAGGTTTGTCTCGAAAAATTGAGTGGGAGGGTGGTAAAACTTGATGAGGTTATTGAACCATCACTTCGACCAGTGTGTAGCAGGGCGCAGGAAGTTGTTCCTGTGGCGCCTACACCAATTGAAGTGAAAGCTGATGATGGTGATCATAGAGCATCGGATCAAGTTACTACAAGCCTCGTAGGTTGACAAGGTCGCGTACTACTACAGAGTGGTACGGTAACCCTGTCTTGGAGGTCATGTTGTTGAGCAACAGTGAACCTACGAGTTATGGAGAAAGCGATGGTGGGCCCGGATTCCGACAAATGGCTGGAAGCCATGAAATCCGAGAGAGGATCCATGTATGAAAGCAAACTGTAGACTTTGGAAGAACTACTTGATGGACATAAGACTGTTGAGTAAAGATGGATCTTTAAAAGGAAGACAGACGATGAAGGTGATAAGTCACTATTAAGAAAAGCTCGACTTGTCGCAAAGATGTTTCCGACAAAATCAAACAGTTGACTATGATGAGACTTCCTCACTCGTAGCGATGCTAAAAGTCTGTTAGAATTATGTTAGTAGTTGGTGCGTTATTTATGAAATATTGCACATAGGATGTCAAAACATCGTTTCCTCGACGGTTTCCTCGAGCAAACATTGTATGTGATACAACGAGGAGGTTTTGTCGATCCTAAAGATACTAGCAAGTATGCAAGCTCCAGTGATCCTTCAATGGACTGGTGCAAGCATCTCGGAGTTGGAATATACACTTTGATGAGATGATCAAAGATTTTGTGTTTGTACAAGGTTTATGAGAAACTTGTATTTCCAAAGAAGTGAGTGGGAGCACTATAGAATTTTCTGATAAGTATATGTGGTTGACATATTGTGGATCAGAAGTAATGTAGAATTTCTGTAAAGCATACAAGGTTGTTTGAAAGGAGTTTTCAAAGGAATACCTGGATTGAGCTACTTGAACGTTGAGCATCAAAGATCTATGGAGATAGATCGAAAGCGCTTAATGGAAGTTTCAACAAGATGCATGCCTTGACAAGTTTTTGAAGGAGTTCAAAATAGATCAGCAAAGAAGGAGTTCTTGGTTGCGTTGTAAGGTGTGAATTTGAGTAAGACCCAAAACCCGACCACGGCAGAATAAAGAGAATAGACGAAGGTCGTCTTCTATGCCTTAGCCGTAGACTCTAAAGTATGCCATGCTGAGTATCGCACCTGATGTGTGCCTTGCAGCAAGTCTGTTAAGAGGTACAGAGAGTGATCCAGGATTGAATCACTGATCAGCGGTCAAAGTTATCCTTAGTAACTAAATAGACTAAGGAATTTTTCTCGATTATGGAGGTGGTTAAAGAGTTCGTCGTCAAGGGTTACGTTGATGCAAGCTTTGACACTAATCCGAATAACTATGAGTAGTGAAATGGATTCATATAGTAGAGTAGATATTTGGAGCATTTCCGAATAGCACGTAGTAGCAGCATCTATAAGATGACATAAAGATTTGTAAAGAACTAACGGATCTGAAAGTTCCAGAACCGTTGACTAAAACCTCTCTCATGAGCAAGACGTGATCAGACCCCATAACTATATGGGTGTTGGATTCGTTAGAATCACATGGCGATGTGAACTAGATTATTGACTCTAGTGCAAGTGGGAGACTGTTGGAAATATGCCCTAGAGGCAATAATAAATTAGTTATTATTATATTTCTTTGTTCATGATAATCGTTTATTATCCATGCTATAATTGTATTGATTGGAAACACAATACTTGTGTGGATACGTAGACAAAATACTATCCCTAGTAAGCCTCTAGTTGACTAGCTCGTTGATCAAAGATGGTGAAGGTTTCCTGACCATAGTCAAGTGTTGTCACTTGATAACGGGATCACATCATTAGGAGAATCATGTGATGGACTAGACCCAAACTAATAGACGTAGCATGTTGATCGTGTCATTTTGTTGCTACTGTTTTCTGCGTGTCAAGTATTTGTTCCTATGACCATGAGATCATATAACTCACTTACACCGGAGGAATGCTTTGCGTGTATCAAACGTCGCAACGTAACTGGGTGACTATAAAGATGCTCTACAGGTATCTCCGAAGGTGTTCGTTGAGTTAGTATGGATCGAGACTGGGATTTGTCACTCCGTGTGACGGAGAGGTATCTCGGGGCCCACTCGGTAATACAACATCACACATAAGCCTTGCAAGTAATGTGACTTAGTGTAAGTTACGGGATCTTGTATTACGGAACGAGTAAAGAGACTTGCCAGTAAACGAGATTGAAATAGGTATGCGGATACTGGCGATCGAATCTCGGGCAAGTAACATACCGAAGGACGAAGGGAATGACATACGGGATTATATGAATCCTTGGCACTGAGGTTCAAACGATAAGATCTTCATCGAATATGTAGGATCCAATATGGGCATCCAGGTCCCGCTATTGGATATTGACCGAGGAGTCTCTCGGGTCATGTCTACATAGTTCTCGAACCCGCAGGGTCTGCACACTTAAGGTTCGACGTTGTTTTATGCGTATTTGAGTTATATGGTTGGTTACCGAATGTTGTTCGGAGTCCCGGATCAGATCACGGACGTCACGAGGGTTTCCGGAATGGTCCGGAAACGAAGATTGATATATAGGATGACCTCATTTGATTACCGGAAGGTTTTCGGAGTTACCGGGAATGTACCGGGAATGACGAATGGGTTCCGGGAGTTCACCGGGGGGGGGGGGGGGGACCCACCCCGGGGAAGCCCACAGGCATTGGGGGTGGTGCACCAGCCCTTAGTGGGCTGGTGGGACAGCCCAAGAGAGCCCTATGCGCCATAGGAAGAAAAATCAGAGATAAAAAAAAGGAGAGGAGGTGGGAAAAGGGGGAAGGACTCCTCCTTCCAAACCTAGTTGGACTCGGTTTGGAAGGGGACGGTTCCCCCCTTAGGTTCGGCCGACCCCGTTGGGAGTCCTTGGACCCCAAGGCAAGGCTCCCCCTCCTCCCCCTATATATACGGAGGTTTTAGGCCTGATTTGACACAACTTTGCCACGGCAGCCCGACCACATATCTCCTCGGTTTTACCTCTAGATCGCGTTTCTGTGGAGCTCGGGCGGAGCCCTGCTGATACGAGATCATCACCAACCTCCGGAGCGCCGTCACGCTGCTGGAGAACTCTTCTACCTCTCCGTCTCTCTTGCTGGATCAAGAAGGCCGAGATCATCGTCGAGCTGTACGTGTGCTGAACGCGGAGGTGCCGTCCGTTCGGCACTAGATCGTGGGACTGATCGCGGGACGGTTCGCGGGGCGGATCGAGGGACGTGAGGACGTTCCACTACATCAACTGCGTTCACTAAACGCTTCTTCTGTACGGTCTACAAGGGTACGTAGATCACACATCCCCTCTCGTAGATGGACATCACCATGATAGGTCTTCGTGCGCGTAGGAAATTTTTTGTTTGCCATGCGACGTTCCCCAACAGTATGGTGGACTCTGATGGAAAAACTTTTGGGTATATGGAAGTGGATGCGCAAGCAGTATTCCGCTTAGTACAAGTGAAGGCTAGCAAAAGACTCGGAAGCGACCAACTAGAGAGCGACAACAGTCATCAAGATGCAATGAGTTTGACTAACATTGAATGCAAGCATGAAGAGGATATAAATCACCATGAACACGAACATCATAGAGGCTATGTTGATTTTGTTTCAACTACATGCATGAACATGCGCCAAGTCAAGCCACTTGAAACATTCAAAGGAGAATATCATCCTATCATACTACATCATAGTCATCTCAAAATCTATGTTGGCATTCAAGACAAACCATTATAAGCTCTCAGCAAAATAAGCATGGCATCAGAAACTACGATCTCTAAGTTGTCATTGCAAACATGGTTCTCTCACAACAAAGCTAAATCTGGGTCGACAAGCTACTCATATTTACAAAAACAAAATAGATAGAGTTCATACCAGTTTTTCAGTCTCAGTCACTTCATCATATATCATCATTGTTGCCTTTCATTTGCACGATCGAAGGATGAAAACGATAATAAGCGCATTGGACTAAGCTGAATCTGCAGGCAAACACAAAGGATAAGACAAAGTAATATGGCTCTTTGAAAGCTAAACAGGTAAGCATGTAAGAACCAATAAACATTGTAACAAATATCTTCTACCTTGACACAAAGGAAAAGAAAACTATTTACACGGGAAAGATCCCAACAAGCAAAAGAAGAAAGAAAAATCTTTTTGGTTTTTTTTCAGAAGGACACAAAACAAGAAAACAAGAAGACGAAAATAAACTAGCATGGATAATACAGTGGCAAAGTGTAAACACTGGCTAACAAAGTGAAAGCATAAGCATGAATGTAAAGTCGGTGAGAACACGTACTCCCCCAAGCTTAGGCTTTTGGCCTAGCTTGGTCTACTCCCATGGTGGGAAATAACCAGCTCCAGGATACTCCGGAGCATACTGTGGATGCCACTGCTGTGTGAGCTCCTCTGGCTCCCACTGATAAACTGGCGTGTGGTACTCGACTGGTGGCTCGGGAACGGGCGCCTGTGGTTGGGCCAAGCCCCAATATGCGTAGTTGTCCGCGGGCATAATAGTGTACCTGCCTGGATGAAGATCGAACAAAGGAGCAGGCAAAGTAATAGTCTCTCGAGTACCCTGACTAAATACCAGGTTATAAATCATCTATCTACTAGCATCTCTATCCAGAAAATCATGGCGAACCATGCTGTCATAATCCAGATATTTCTTAGGGAGAAGCATCTCTCCTTCCTCTCCTAGTCTAATGGGTATCTCAAAGTGTCTGGCAAGATGGGTAGCATAGATACCTCCATAGACGACACCTTTAGAAAGGTTCAGGTTCAACCGTTGAGCTACTATAGCACCCAAGCTATAAGTCTTATCATTATAAAGGCTTTCGCGCAAAACCGCAAGGTCTGGAGAACTAAGTGATCCGGCCTCCCCACGGCCAATCCAACATTTTCCCACAAATAGTGAAAAGTACCGAAGCACAGGAAAATGTATGCTAGCAATTCTAGCGCGAGGCACTCCTCTCTCCTCTCAAACAGCAATAGAACCAATGAAATCCTTCAAGTCCCGTGGACGAGGGTCACGAATATCCCCAACATAAGGTAATTTGCATACATTGCAAAAATCCTGCAGCGTCATGCATTGGGGGACATCGTATATCATGAACTCAACCATGGGAGGATTCTTCCTCGGATAAAAGTTGAAGCTTTGAACGAAAATATTGGTGAGGATGAGGTATTGTGAGCACTTATCTTCCATGAACGCAGTAATACCTGCGTTCTCCACCAAGTAATAAAAGTTTTCATAAAGTCCGGCGGCGTGCAAAAATTCATCACTTGGCCACTCGCACGCTCGAACTTCTGTGACTCGAGGGACTACGTACTTGGGATGGTTCTTCTCATCCTCCTTGGGGTTATGGCTTGAGGAGCCTCTCAAGAACCTCCTCATCTTTTCCTTTTTCTAGCTCTGAAAAATTCTGAAATTTTTAGAGACTTCGAAAGGAAAGTGAATAAAGATTAACCCAACTTGTAGCA
Source organism: Hordeum vulgare subsp. vulgare (assembly GCF_904849725.1). Classification (NCBI taxonomy): domain Eukaryota; kingdom Viridiplantae; phylum Streptophyta; class Magnoliopsida; order Poales; family Poaceae; genus Hordeum; species Hordeum vulgare. The sequence continues at coordinate 189,964,858 of NC_058520.1, read as the reverse complement.
ACTACTCCTACTAGTGCCTAGAAACCGTATCACGCGCTAAAACTACTTGGGACCAGCTAAAATCAACATTTCTAGCTTAAGAATAGGGTCACCAAGGTAGCAAGAATACGCGAAGGATAAAGCACTAGAGCAAAAACTAATTGGACCGATGGAGGAGTCACTTACCAAGGAGCAATTTCCCCAAAATGGTTCGGAGAATGGTGCTTTGAGCAAGGAGATCGAAAATCACAGCCAAATGAGCAAGAACACGGGTTTGAGCTGCGAAACAATTTTTTCTGGAGGTGGAAGAAGAGGCTGAGAGCTGGAATGAGTGGAGGGGTTGCCTATGGGACCCACAAGCTTGCACCCCGCCACCAGGGGGGTAGGTGGAGGTGGCAGGTCTCGTGGCTCACTAGTCTGGCCCCCAGGCCAGCTCTTAGGCCCAGAAATTTTCAAAAATTCCACAAAAATCATACTAAATTTTCAGGACCATCGGAGAACTTTTATTTTCGAGGTATTTTTCTCCGGGACGCTAAAACAGAAAACAGGAAAAACTAAACTAATTCTATCATTTTTCTTCTAAGCAAAAGAAAATGAAAGCTTTAAAATAGAGGTATGTGACTCTTTGATTCATCCGTTTCATGGTCATCGAAAGAAATCCGTCAATGGGGTTAATCAAGTCCTTATGACAAAACCTTCTCGAATCGCAAGAGAGAACGGAGAATTTTCGAATAGCCACTAAGTCACCTCAATGGGGATATGTATTTCCCCAACAAGCAAATCATACTTCATCTTGACACGAGGAATAGGGCATTCAAAGCTCCCAATAAGAATCGATGAAGTCTTTTCGATAGCATTGATGCAATGTACTTGATATCGTTTCTTCGAAAAGTGCACTGTGTGCTCATTACCGTTAACATGGAAAGTGACATTTCCTTTGTTGCAATCTATAACAGCCCCTGCAGTGTTTAAAAAGGGTCTTCCGAGGATGACATCCATGGCATCGTCCTCAGGAATATCCAAGATAACAAAGTCTGTTAAGTAGTGGTGTTAGCAACCACAACAAGCACATCCTCGCAAATGCCGATAGGGAAAGCACTTGATTTGTCGGCCATTTGCAGAGAAATTTCAGTGGGTGTCAACTTATCCAATTCAAGTCTACGATAAAGAGAAAGCGACATAACACTAACACCGGCTCCAAGGTCACATAAGGCAGTTCTTACGTAGTTTCCTTTAATGGAGCAAGGTATAGTGGGCACTCCGGGATCACCAAGTTTCTTAGGAGTTCCACCTTTGAAAGTATAACTGGCAAGCATGGTGGAGATCTCAAGATCTGGTATCTTCCGTTTATTAGTCACGATATCTTTCATGTACTTGGCATACAGAGACATCTTGAGCATATCAGTTAACCGCATCTGCAAAAAGATGGGTCTTATCATCTCAAAGAAGTGCTCAAAATCCTCATCATCCTTTTTCTTGGATGGCTTAGGAGGAAAGGGCATAGGTCTGTGAACCCATGGCTCCCTTTCTTTACCATGCTTCCTAGCAGTGAAGTCAATCTTATTGTATTTCTTAGGTTGTGGGTTCTCAGGATTAACCGTAGGTTCAATCTCCACATCCTCATCATTGCTAGGTTGAACATTATTATGAACATCACTGTCCATATTGTCACCAGGTTCATATTCATCACCAGATTGTGTTTCTGCATCAGACGCATAAATATCATTAGGTTGTTCAGGTGTGACAGTATTTGGTGAACTGGCATGCATGCTTCTATCATCCTTCTTCTTCTCCTTAGGATGACTAGGTGTATCAGCATTGATTCCTTGAGAATCTTGATCAATTCTCTTAGGATGACCTTCAGGATACAAAGGTTCCTGAGTCATTTTGCCTCCTCTAGTAAGGACTCTGACAGAGTTGTCATTTAATTCATTGAGCAGGTCATTCCGAGCTTTAAGTACTTGTTCTACCTGAGTAGTAATCATAGAGGCATGTTTACTCAGAAGCTTCAGATGATTATCATTTCTGTCTACACAAGCACTTAATTGGCTAAGCATACGAGTACTTTGTTCCAAATGTCTGCTAACATAATCATTGAAACTCTGTTGTTTGGCAACAAAGTTGTCAAATTCATCAAAGCATAGGCTAGCAGGTTTATCAAAAGGAATATCACTCTCATCAAATCTACGCAAAGAATTCACTTCTACTACCTGTATCGGGTTATCGAGGCCATGGATCTCTTCGATAGGTGGTAGATTTTTGACATCTTCAGATCTAATGCCTTTCTCTTGCATGGATTTCTTGGATTCTTGCATATCTTCGGGACTGAGGAATATAAACCTCTTTTCTTCGGAGTTGGCTTAGGAGGTGGTTGAGGAATAGTCCAAGCATTATCGTTGATCAAGATGTTATTCAGTAGGGTCTCAACTTGTTCTATAGTTCGTTCCCTAAAAACACAACCAACACAACTATCTAGGTGGTCTCTAGAGGCATCAGTAAGTCCGTTATAGAGGATATCAAGTATCTCGTTCTTCTTAAGAGGGTGATCAGGCAAAGCATTCTGTAGCTGGACGAGCCTCCCCCAAGCTTGTGGAAGACTCTCTTCTTGGAGTTGAGAAAAGTTGTATATTTCCTGCAAGGCAGCTTGCTTCTTATGGACAGGGAAATATTTCTCACATAAGTAATAGACCATCTCTTGGGGACTACTCACACATCCAGGAGCAAGAGAGGTGAACCAGGCTTTAGCATCATCCTTTAGAGAGAAAGGAAACAACTTAAGGAAATAGTAGTGGCGGATCTTCTCCTCATTAGTGAAAAGGTTGGCTATTTCATGTAGTTTGGCAAGATGGGCTATGACCGTCTTGGACTCATAACCGTGAAAAGGATCAGATTCGACTAGAGAGATTATCTCAGGATTGACAGAGAATTCATAATCCTTATGGGTGATAAAGATAGGTGAAGTGGCAAACTTCGGGTCATATTTCATCTTAGCTTCCCGAGATTTTTCCTTCCACTTGAGAAGTAATTTCTCAGCGTCATAGGCATCCTTACACGCAAGATAATCCTCAGCTATCTCTCCCTCCATAACATAACCCTCAGGTATATCAGGCAATTCATATCTAGGAGAGCTAGATCTAGGAGGAGCAAAAGCAGATTCTATCTCAATAGTATCGGCAGTTTCAGAAGCATCACGAGCATTGGTAGTAACTCTAGCTATATGAGCATCAAGGAACACTCCTAGTGGAACATCGGGCAAAGTAGTATGTCTAGCAGTATCAAGCATAGCATCATCAGGCATAGTATCAAGCATAGCATCTCTAGCAGTATCAGGCATAGCATCATAAGCATCATCAAGCACAGACGACATATCAAGATTTCTAGCAGGAGGTGATGTCGCAAACTTACTCATAACTGAAGGTGAATCAAGTGCAGAGCTAGATGGCAATTCCTTACCTCCCCTCGTAGTTGAGGGAAATACTTTGGTCTTCGGATCCTTCAGATTCTTCACAGTGATCAGCAGATATAAATCCCAAGTGACTCGGAGAATATAGCAATACCTCCCCGGCAACGGCGCCAGAAAAATGCTTGATGTCAACTATTCTTCCCCTTTGCAACGGCACCAGAAGAATGTTGTTAGCACTCTCCGGCATCAAAACTAGAAGAATGTTGTTGATGGCCCACAAGCGCATGGGATCGCAGCAGTTTTTGAGGGTAGAGTATTCGACCCAAATTTGTTGATTCACACGACGGGAGGTGAGAGAATACTCTCAAGTATTAGGAGTTGAATTGTCAGATTCAACCACACTTGAAAGATTAGTATCTGCAAGCAAAGTAGTAACAGCAAAGTAGTGAGTAACGACAGTGTAACGAGCAAATAGCAGCGGCAAGGAAAAGCAGTAGTGACCGCAGTAGCAAGTAGCAACAGTAGCAAGCGGCAGTAGTAGCAACAGTAGCAGCAGAGCAAGACAAGTAACAACAGTAGTAGGACAAACTCGTAGGCAATGGGTCGGTGATTTGTTTGGATGATATTCATAATGCAACAACTATAACACGGAGAGATATGTGGCTAGCTCCCGTTCATCAATGTGATGTAGGCATGCATTCCGTGTGTCATCATACGTGCTTAGGGAAAAGAACTTGCATGACATCTATTGTCCATCCCTCCCGTGGCAGCGGGGTCCAAAAGGAAACTACATGATATTATGGTCCTCCTTTTAATAAAGAACCGGACCAACACATAAAGAAACTACATGAACTCCTCAAATTATGGTCATCACCGGGAGTGGTTCCGGTTATTGTCACTCCGGGGTTGCCGGATCATAACACATAGTAGGTAACTACAACTTGCGAGATCGGATCTAAAACACACATATATTCGTGACAACATAATAATTTCAGATCTGAAATCATGGCACTCGGGCCCTAGTGACAAGCATTAAGCATGGCAAAGTAGTAGCAACATCAATCTCAGAACATAGTGGATACTAGGGATCAATCCCCATCAAAACTAACTCAATTACATGATAGATCTCATCCTACTCATCACCACCCAGCGAGCCTATGAATAGATTACTCACGAACGACGAAGAGCTTCATGGAATTGGAGAGGGAAGAAGGTTGATGATGACGATGGCGACGATTTCCCCTCTGCGGAGCCCAAGACGGACTCCAGACCTGCCCTCCAGATGAAGAACAGGTGGTGGCGGCGCCTCCGTATCGCAAACGCAACGAAAACTTCTCTTTTTATTTTTTCTGGGACGAAAGGGGACTTATAGACCTGAGGTTGGGGGCGGTAGAGCCGTGTGGGCCCCACAAGCATGCCCACCGCCACCAGGGGGGTGGTGGCAGAGCCAGGGCTTGTGGCCCACTGGCCCACCCCCTGAGGTGGAACTTGGCACAAATATTTTTTATATTTTCCAAAACTGCTCCCCGTAAATTTTTAGGACGTTTGGAGAACTTTGATTTCTGCACAAAAATAACACCAAGGCAATTCTGCTGAAAACAGCGTCAGTCCAGGTTAGTTCCATTCAAATCATGCAAATTAGAGTCCAAAACAAGGGCAAAAGAGTTGGGAAAAGTAGATAGTATGGAGACGTATGATTCCTCATGCTCGTGACACATTGCAAACGATGTTTGGTGCAGAATATCTCCCGAAACGCATCGCGCGACCCTTCTACAGTGGAGCCTTCTACAGGGCAGCCTTCTCCAGGTGAAACAAGCCAGACTCACCGTGCTTCACCGCCGTGATGACGATAATGGTATGTTATTTCTAGTGTTTTGCTGAACAACCGAATAATGGTCCAATATGTCTTAATAAGCATAGTTAGCTCCAACATGACATATTTAACCCAAGTTAGCTCCAAAACGACATATAGTTAGCTTGGCTTCCACCTAAATGACATAATTAGCTTAGTTAGCTCCAAAATGACCTATTTACTAAAAAATGACCTATAGTTAGCTAAGTTCTCTCCTAAATGATATAATAAGGCTTACGTAGCTCCAAGATGACCTATTCCCCCTAACTTAGGTATTAAATGGCCTATAATTAGCTTAGCTAGATCCAAAATGGCTTAATAAACATAGTTTGCTGCGGAATGACCTATTTTACCCAAGTTAGTTGTGAAATGACCTATAGTTAGCTAGGCTTCCACCTAAATGACATAATTACTTAGTTAGCTCCAAAATGGTCTATTTAATAAAAATGACATATACTTAGCTAATTATCCTCCAAAATGACATAATTAACTCCAAAAAGGCACAATTAGCTAATTTAGCCCGAAGAAGGGGACAAGAGGAGAAGAAAGAGGAAAAATGAAAAGAAGGAAGAAGAAGAAGAAGAGAAGGAGAAGAGAAGAAGAAGGAGGAGGAGAAGGAGGAAGAAGAAGGAGACGAAGGAGAAGGAGGACAGAAGCTCCTTCTCCTTCTTCTCCTCCTTCTTCTCCTTCTTCTTGTCCTTCTTCTTTTCTTCTTCTTCTCCTCTTCCTTATCCTTCTCCTCCTCCTCCTCCTTATTCTTTTACTTCTCCTTCTTCTTCTCTTCTTGGTTCTTCTCTTTCTGTTCTTCGACGTAGCTTAGACTCATCCAACAAAGACTAAATTGGCTAATTATCCTACAAAATGACATAATTAGCTTAGTTAGTGAAAACATCATAAGAACCTTGGTTAGCTCATTAAAATGACCAATTTAGCTCAAAAATGAAATGATAAGCTCAAAATGGCATAAGAACCTTGGTTAGCTGATGAATATTATATACTTAGCTTGGCTTCCACCTAAATGATATAATTAGCCAATTTAGCTCCAATATGGCTTAATAAGCATAGCTAGCTCCAAAATGACACATTTAACCCAAGTTAGCTCCAAAATGACATATAGTTAGCTTGGCTTCCAGCTAAATGACATAATTAGCTTAGTTAGCTCCGAAATGACCTATTTAATAAAAAATGACCTATACTTAGCTAAGTTCTCTCCTAAATGACATAATAAGGCTAACTTAGCTCCAAGATGACCTATTCCCCCTAACTTAGGTATTAAATGACCTATAATTAGCTTAACTAGATCCAAAATGGCTTAATAAGCATAGTTTGCTCCGGAATGTCCTATTTTACCCAAGTTAGCTCCAAAATGACCTATAGTTTCCTAGGCTTCCACCTAAATGACATAATTAGCTTAGTTAGCTCCAAAATGGTCTATTTAATAAAATGACATATACTTAGCTAATTATCCTCGAAAATGACACAATTAGCTCCAAAAAGGCATAATTAGCTAATTTAGCCCGAAGAAGGGGACAAGAGGAGAAGAAAAAGGAAAAATGAAAAGAAGGAAGAAGAAGAAGAAGAGAAGGAGAACAGAAGAAGAAGGAGAAGGAGAAGGAGGAAGAAGAAGGAGAAGAAGGAGAAGGAGGAGAGAAGCTCCTTCTCCTTCTTCTCCTCCTTCTTATTCTTCTTCTTTTCCTTCTTGTTTTCATCTTATTCTCCTCTTCCTTCTCCTTCTCCTCCTCCTTATTTTACTTCTCCTTCTTCTTCTCTTCTTGCTTATTCTCTTTCTCTTCTTCTAGGTAGCTTAGACTCATCCAACAAAGACTAAATTGGCTAATTATCGTACAAAATGACATAATTATCTTAGTTAGGTGAGAACATCATAAGAACCTTGGTTAGCTCATTAAAATGACCAATTTAGCTGAAAAATGAAATAATAAGCTCAAAATGGCATAAGAACCTTGGTTAGCTCATGAATATTATATACTTAGCTTGACTTCCACCTAAATTATATAATTAGCCAATTTAGCTCCAAAATGGCTTAATAAGCATAGCTAGCTCCAAAATGACATATTTAACCCAAGTTAGCTCCAAAACGACATATAGTTAGCTTGGCTTCCACCTAAATCACATAATTAGCTTAGTTAGCTCCAAAATGACCTATTTAATAAAAAATGACCTATACTTAGCTAAGTTCTCTCGTAAATGACATAATAAGGCTAGCTTAGCTCCAAGATGACCTATTCCCCCTAACTTAGGTATTAAATGGCCTATAATTAGCTTAGCTAGATCCAAAATAGCTTAATAAGCATAGTTTGCTCCGGAATGACCTATTTTACCCAAGTTAGCTCCGAAATGACCTGTAGTTAGCTAGGCTTCCACCTAAATGACATAATTAGCTTAGTTAGCTCCAAAATGGTCTATTTAATAAAATGACATATACTTAGCTAATTATCCTCCAAAATGACATAATTAGCTCCAAAAAGGCATAATTAGCTAATTTAGCCTGAAGAAGGGGACAAGAGGAGAAGAAAGAGGAAAAATGAAAAGAAGGAAGAAGAAGAAGAAGAGAAGAAGGAGGAGAAGGAGAAGGAGGAAGAAGAAGGAGAAGAAGGAGAAGGAGGACAGAAGCTCCTTCTCCTTCTCCCCCTCCTTCTTCTCCTTCTTCTTGTCCTTCTTCTTTTCTTCTTCTTCTCCTCTTCTTTCTCCTTCTCCTCCTCCTCCTCCTTCTCCTCCTCCTCCTTCTTCTTTTACTTCTCCTTCTTCTTCTCTTCTTGCTTCTTCTCTCTCTCTTCTTCTACGTAGCTTAGACTCATCCAACAAAGACTAAATTGGCTAATTATCCTACAAAATTACATAATTAGCTTAGTTAGGTAAAAAATTCATAAGAACCTTGGTTAGCTCATTAAAATGACTAATTTAGCTCCAAAATGACATAATAAGGTCAAAATGGATTAATAATCATAGTTGGCTACAAAATGACATATTTTATCCAAGTTAGCTCAAGAATGCCCTATACTTAGCTAAGTTCTCTCCTAAATGACATAATAAGGCTATGTAGCTCCAAGATGACCTATTCCACCTAACTTAGCTATTAAATGGCCTATGCTTAGCTAAGTTCTCTCCGAAATAACCTATATATACTTCTTCATCTAGTATTCTTCTTCTAACTTTCTTATTTGTCATTTTGCAGATTACATTCACTTCACGGGAAGCTTGGATTATATTGGTGGAATGCTTGAATATGATTTCTTGTACCATGGCTTCACGGAACCTTGTATTGAAACTATTGTAGTATATGGATATATATGAAACTTTGTATGCATGGATGAAACTGGTGTAATATATGGTTTGGTACGGATGCAACTTGCATAATATGTATGTACTATGGATGAAAGTTATTTTTAATATGGTTATGAGTACGGATTTTTTTATTTTTGTCAAATATATATATATATATATCTTGATTATTGTGAAAATTGCTGGATATAATAGGAAATAAAATTAAAAGGGGCTGTTTTCAGCCTTTGCCGTCTGCCCCCTCATGGCAAAGGGGTGAGGGTAGACGACAAAGAGGGGAGAGAGAGAGAGGGGTGGGTCCCCCTTTGCCGTCAGCCCCCTCATGGCAAAGGGGTGAGGGCAGACGACAAAGAGAGGAGAGAGAGGGGCTGGGTCCCCCCTTTGCCGTTAGTCCCCTCATGGCAAAGGGGTGGGGGGCAGATGACAAAGAGGGGGGAGAGAGAGGGGCTGGGTCCCCCCTTTGCCATCAGCCCCGTCATGGCAAGGGGGGGAGACGGCAAAGAGGGGAGGCCTGCCGTTAACACTTAACGGGACCGTCTGTGGATCTGCCGTCCCATTTAGTTTGCCGTCTGCCCCCTCATGGAAAAGATTCTTTGTCGTCCGCCTTACAAAAGCAGACGGCAAAGAACTTCTTCACCGGATATTTTTTTGCCATCTATTTTGCCGTCTACTGATGGACAACAAAGCCTTTGCCGTCCGTAGTTCCCCCCTTTGTCGTCAGCCATGGCAGACGACAAATTCTCAGATTCTTGTAGTGACATATACTACTACATCAAGACCAGGTGGGCTGAGACCTTCCCTGCTATAGCCTTTCTTGCAGCCACAGAGCTTGTCAGCCATGATCCCATCAAGTTGTGCCAGAAAGAGAAGTGGGCCAACACCTCCTCTTCCCGTTCTACTACTCACATGGAGGCTGAGGAGGAGACTGATGCTGCTCGGGCTTTAGGGCGGCCCTGCTTCCCAGACCTGTTCTTGTGATGAGCCATCTTGGGCTAAGAAGCTGAAGGCACAGATGGGGTCCCTGCAGGACCAGATGAAGACGTTGTTCTGCATGCAGGCAAAATGTCAGTATCAGACTCATGTGGTTGAGAAGGAGGACCGTCTGAGGAATAAGCGCCTGCTGAGGACACTTGATGCGCACGTATCTAGTGGTTCTGAGGATGTCATCACGCCAGAGGCTGCCTGGATGCAGGCTAGAGACTACCAGTGGGTTGGTTCTGAGGACGAAGAGGCTGCAGTAGGGTCTGATCACGAGGAGGATAAGGAGGATGATGAGGACGATGAGGATGCTACAGATGTGTCTGATGAGGATGCGGATGCATGAGCCACCACTTGTGTTCACGTTCGTTCTCTCTGCCTTTTTGGTGGACTAATGCCAAAGGGGGAGAGAGTGTTAGAGATTTGTGATTTGCCTTTGGTGTTTTCGTTTGTGTTTGAGTCTATGTTTTCTGAACTAGGTTGGTTTAAATCTGTTGGATATCTTATTATGTGTGTGAAGACTCTTCGTCATATGGTGTGAGACATATGTTATCCCTATATTATCTCTAAAGTCTCTCTCTGTACTTTGCATGTGAGATCATTCATCTTGTGCTATTATCTTTATGCTCACATGTCTATGTTTTCATTATTATATGTTTTGGCAAATCCGGTGTTGTCATCAATCCACAAAAAAGGTGGAGATTGTTAGGGCATATTTTGTTCTAAGTAGTTTTGGTGATTGATGACAACACCTCTGCATACTAATCGTGTGCGTTGAGCATTTCATATAATACATAACGAAGCACAAGATGGATCGTCGCCCCTCGGTGTTGTTGGAGCACGGTGTTTCCTACGAGTATCGTTGTTAGTGTTGAGTAGTATGAAAGCCGTACTATTAAGAGGGGGTCCGCGTCGGAAAGGTTTGGGTGGAATCAACTCTCTCACGCGCACATTTTTATTTTCACCACTTTCTCTTTGCGGCTATGGAGCATCCGCTGAGTCTCTCTCAGTTTTTCAGAAATTCTAGCGGTAGTACCGCTCGGGCTTGCGGTAGTACCGCCAGCTCCTAGCGTTAGTACCGATCGAGACTGTAGTACCTCCCTCTCTGAGCGGTTGTACTTCGCCGGACTTTTTGCGAACACTTTTCCAACGGTGGTAGTCTTGGTAGTAGTATTTTTACTACCGTGAATTTTTGTCAGCCTAGTGGTAGTACCGCCAGCTCCTGGCAGTAGTACCGCTGGGGCTTGCGGTAGTACCGCTTTCGTCTTGGCAGTAGTACCGCCAGGGGAAGCGGTAGTACCGCTGCGCCCAAGCGGTAGTACCGCCAGGAACGTGCTGACAGTGAGGATAACGGTTCGTTTTGTTCCGCCACTATATAAAGGGTTCACCTACCTCACAAACCCCACCTTTGACCCTCCAAGACTACATCGTTGCTCCCTAAGCTCATATGTGCCCGATCTCTCTCCCTAGCCAATCAAACTTGTTCATTTTCTAGGGATTGGTTGAGAAGGCCTAGATCTACACTTCCACCAAGAGAAATTTGATTCCCCCCACTAATCCCTTACGGATCTTGTTACTCTTGGGTGTTTGAGCACCCTAGACGGTTGATGTCACCTCGGAGCCACATTCCATTGTGGTGAAGCTCCATGGTCTTGTTGGGAGCCTCCAAGCTTTGTGTGGAGTTAGCCCCAACCTTGTTTGTAAAGGATCAGTCGTCGCCTTCAAGGGCACCTATAGTGGAACCACGGCACCTTGCATTGTGTGAGGGCGTGAGGAGAATACGGTGGCCCTACTGGCTCATTGGGGAGCATTGTGCCTCCGCACCGCTCCAACGGAGATGTACTTCCTGTCAAAGGGAAGGAACTTCGGTAACACATCCTCGTCTTCATCGGTTCCACTTGTGGTTATCTCTAACCTTTACGTTGTGTATGTTATTGTTGTAGAGTATTTCTTACTTTCCTTAGCGATTATAGTTGGTAGCATCATATAGGTTGCTCACCTAGTTGTCATTTTAGAGAACCTTTATGTTGCTAACCCTAACTTGTTAAGAATAGCTAAAAATTGGTAGTTGCCTATTCACCCCCTCTAGTCAACCATATCAATCCTTTCACATCTACAAGAGGAGAGACCGGATCCACATACCCTTGTAGATTTCTATGCAGGAAGCGTTAAGAAACGCAATTGATGTAATCGAACGTCTTCGTGATCCAAATCGCAAGCCGTCCCACGATCCAATCACAATCTAGTGTCGAACGGACGACACATCCGCGTTCAGCACACGTGCAGCTCGATGACGATCTCTGCCTTCTTGATCTAGCAAGAGATATGAAGAAGTACCTGAATTCTCCGGCAGCACGATGGCGTGATGGTGATGATGGTGGAGCTACTCCGGCAAGGCTTTGCGGTGCCGTACCGGAATAACCGACGGTGTGTCACGAAGTAGTGCAGGGCGAGGGGCTACACCGTGGCTTAAGGTGCAACTAGCCTCTCCACCCTCCATTGTATATAGGAGGGAGGGAGGGGTGGCACCCTAGGGAAAACCCTAGGGGTTTGGCCGTCGCACCAAGGAAGGGAGGAGTCCTCCTCCAATTCGGTTTGGTGGAGGAGGAGTCCTCCTCCTAGTAGGTTTTCCCCACCTATCTGTCTCTTTCCACTTCGGCCGAAATAGGACCACTTGGGCTGGCTGCCCATCCCACCACGGGCTGGAGCACCACCATTGGGCCTACTTGTTCCCTCTCCGGGTTGGAGGCCCCTCCCGGTGGAACCCCGGAACCCATTCGTCACTCCCGGTACTTTACCGGTAATGCCCGAAATCCTTCCGGAAGCCAAATGCAACATTCCTATATATCAATCTTCGTCTCCGGACCGTTCGAGAACTCCTCGTGACGTCCGGGATCTCATCCGGGACTCCAAACAACATTCGTTCACCAACATACATAATTCAACTATACCAAAACGTCACCTAACCTAAAGTGTGCAGACCCTGCGGGTTCGAGAACTATGTAGCCGTGACACTCTCTGGTCAATAACCAATAGCGGGACCTGGATGTCCATATTGGCTCCTACATATTCTACGAATATCTTTATCGATTGAACCTCTATGTCAAGGATTCAGTTAATCCCGTATAACATTCCCTTTGTCCTTCGGTATGTTACTTGCCCGAGATTCGATTGTCGGCATCTCTATACCTATTTGAATCTCGTAACCGGCAAGCCTCTTTACTCGTTCCGTAATACAAACCCCATGGCTAACTCTTTAGTCCCATTGCTTGCAAGGCTTGTTGTGATGTTGTATTACCGAGTGGGCCCCGAGATACCTCTCCGTCATACGGAGTGACAAATCCTAGTCTTGATCCATGCTAACTCAACGGACACCTTCGGAGAGACGTGTAGAGCACCTTTATAGTCTCCCATTTATGTTGCGACGTTTTATGCACACAAGGTATTCTTCCGATGTTAGTAAGTTACATGATCTCATGGTCATAGGAACATATACTTGACATGCAAAAAAATAGTAGCAATAAAACGACATGATCACATGCTACTTTCATAGTTTGGGTCTTGCTCATCACATCATTATAGTAATGATGTGATCCCGTTATCAAGCGACAACCCTTGTCTATGGCTTGGAAACCTTAACCATCTTTAATCAATGAGCTAGTCAACTAGAGGCTTACCAGGGACAGTATGTTGTCTATGTACCCACACATGTATCTGAGTTTCCATTCAATACAATTCTAGCGTGGATAATAAACGATTATCATGAACCAGGAAACTTAATAATAACTATTTTATTATTGCCTCTAGGGCATATTTCCAATAGTCTCCCACTTGCACTAGAGTCAATAATATAGTTCACATCACTATGTGATTTACAATGTAACGAATCTAACACCCATACAGTTCTGGTGTTGATCATGTTTTCTCATGGAAGAGGCTTAGGCAACGGGTCTGCAACATTCAGATGCATGTGCACTTTGCAAATATTTATGTATTCCTCCTTGATTTAATCGCAGATGGCATTGAAGCATCACTTTATGTGTCTAGTCCTCTTGTGAAACCTTGGTTCCTTGGCTAGAGCAATGGCACCAGTGTTGTGAGAGAACAAAGTTATTGGATCCAGTGCACTGGGCACAACTCCAAGATCTGTCATGAACTGCTTCATTCAGACACCTCTTTAGCCACTTCCGAGGAAGCTATGTACTCCTCTTTGCATGTAGAATCAGCCACCACGCTTTGCTTGGAACTGCACCAGCTTACCGCACCCTCATTGAGAACTAATACGTATCTGGTTTGTGGCTTAGAGTCATCCGGATCAGTGTCAAAGCTTGCATTGACGTAACCCTTTATGACGAGCTCTTTATCACTTCCATATATGAGAAACATTTCCTTAGTCCTTTTCAGGTACTTCTGAATATTCTTGACCGCTATCGAGTGCTCCATTCCTGGATCACTCTGAAACCTTCGCACCATACTTATGGCGAGGCAGACATCAGGTCTTGTGCATAGTATTGCATACATGATAGAGCCTATGGCTGAAGCATAGAGGACGACAGTCATCTTTTCTCTATCTTCTGCACTCACTAGGCATTGAGTCTTACTCAACTTCATACCTTATAACACAGGCGAGAACCCTTTCTTGGACTGTTCCATTTTGAACATCTTCAAAACTTTATCAAGGTATGTGCTTTGTGAAAGTCCTATCAAGCGTCTCGATCTATCTCTATAGATCTTGATGCCTATGTAAGCAGCTTCTCCTAGGTCCTCCACTGATTTTTTTATTCAAATAATCCTTTACGCTTCCCAAAAGGTCTATATCATTTCCAATCAGCAATATGTCATCCACATATAATATTAGAAACGCTATAGAGCTCCCACTCACTTTCTTGTAAATACAAGCTTCTCCATAAACTTGTATAAACCCAAACGCCTTGATGACCTCATCAAAGCGCTAATTCCAACTCCGAGATGCTTGCACTAGTCCATAAATGGATCGCTGGAGTTTGCATACTTTGTCAGCATTCTCTGGATCGAGAAAAACCTTCCGGTTGCATTATATACAACTCTTCCTTAAGGAAGCCGTTAAGGAACGCTGTTTTGACATCCATCTGCCAAATTTCATAATCGAAAAACGCAGCTATTGCTAACATGATTCTGATGGACTTAAGCATCGCTACGGGTGAGAAAGTCTCATCGTAGTCAACTCCTTGAACTTGTGAAAAATCCTTTGCCACAAGTCGAGCTTTATAGACGGTGACATTACCGTCCGCGTCTGTCTTCTTCTTAAAGATCCATTTATTATGAATGGACTTTCGCCCTTCAGGTAATACTTTGAAAGTCCATACTTTGTTTTCATACATTGATCCTATATCAGATTTCGTGCCCCCTAACCATTTGTTGGAATCCGGGCCCACCATTGCTTGTCCATAGCTAGTAGGTTCATTGTTGACTAACAACATGATTGATAAGACAGGGTTACCGTACCACTGAGGAGCAGTACGTGCCCTTGTCGACCTACGAGGTTCGATAACAACTTGATCTGAAGCTATATGATCATAATCAATAACTTCCTCTTCAACTAACGTAGGCGCCGCATAAACTTTTTTCTATGCTGCGGCACTTGCTGGTTGAAGTAAAGGTTCTACAACCTCATCAAGTTCTATCTTCCTCCCACTCAATTCCTTTGAGAGAAACTCTTTATCAAGAAAAGCTTTGCTTTTGGCGAGAAACACTTGGCCTTCGGATCTAAGATATAAGTTGTACCCAACTGTTTCTTTTGGGTATCCTATGAGGACGCACTTTTTCGTTTTGGGTTCCAGCTTTTCAGGATGAAGCTCTTTGTCATAAGCATCACATCCCCAAACTTTAAGAAACGACAACTTTGGCTTCTTGCCAAACCAAAGTTAATATGGCGTCATCTCAACGGATTTTGATGGTGTCCTATTTAAAGTGAATGCAGATGTCTCTAATGCATAACCCCAAAATGATAACAGCAAATCGGTAAGAGACATCATAGAATGCACCATGTCTAATAAAGGACGATTACAACGTTCGGACACACCATTACGCTATGGTGTTCCAGGCGGTATCAACTGTGAAACAATTCCACATTGTCTTAAGTGAGTGCTATTCTCAGAACTCAGATATTCCATTCCCCAATCAGATTGTAGGAATTAGATCTTCTTGTTACGATGATTTTCAACTTCACTCTAAAATTGCTTGAACTTTTCAAATGTTTTAGACTTGTGTTTCATCAAGTAAATAGAACTATATCTACTTAAATCATGTGTGAAGGTGAGAAAATAACGATAACCGCCGCGCGCCTCTATGCTCATTGGTCCGCACACATCAGCATATATCATCTCCAACAAGTCACTTGTACGCTCCATTGTTCCGAGAACGAAGTCTTAGTCATCTTGCCCATGAGGCATGGTTCACATGTGTCAAGTGATTCAAAATCAAGTGACTCCAAAAGTCCATCAGCATTGAGTTTCTTCATGCGTTTTATACCAATATGACCTAAGCGACAGTGCCACAAGAAAGTGGCGCTATCATTATCAACTCTATATCTTTTGGCTTCAATGTTATGGATATGTGTGCCATCACTATAGAGATTCAACATGAACAAATCCCTCAGATTGGGTGCATGACCATAAAAGTTATTACTCATATAAATAGGACAACCATTATTCTCTAACTTAAATGAGTAACCGTCATGCAATAAACAAGATCTAGAAATAATTTTCATGCTTAACGCACACACTAAATAACGATTATTTAGGTTCATCACTAATCCTGACGGTAATTGAAGTGAGAGCGTGCTAACGGGGATCGCATCAACCTTGGAACCATTACCCACGTACATCGTCACTTCGTCCTTCGCCAACCTTCATTTATTCCGTAGTTCGTGCTTTGAGTTGCAAATGTGAGCAACCGAACCGGTATCAAATACCCAGGCACTACAATGAGAGTTGGTGAGGTACACATCAATAACATGTATATCAAATATACCTTCTTTGGCGTTGGCTGCCTTCTCATCAGCCATATACTTGGGGCAGTTCCGCTTCCAGTGACCAGTCCCCTTGCAATGATAACACTCACTTTCCGGCTTGGGTCCAGCCTTGGGTTTCTTCTTGGGAGGGGTAACAAGTTTGCCACTCTTCTTGGAGTTACCCTACTTCCCCTTGCAGTTTTTCTTGAAATTGGTGGTCTTATTGACCATCAGCACTTGATGTTCTTTCTGGATTTTTGACTCAGCGACTTTCAGCATCGCAAACAGCTGAGCGACTAATTTATTCATCCCTTGCATGTTTTAGTTCAACACAAAGCTTTTATATCTAGGTGGCAGTGATGGAAGAACTCTATTAGTGATTGCCTCTGGCAGGAGAACAATTCCCAACTCAGCCAGACAGTTAGAGTACCCAGACATTCTGAGCACATGCTCACTGACAGACCTGTTCTCATCCGTTTTGCAAGCATAGAACTTATTGGAGGTTTCATACCTCTCGATCCGTGCATTCTTCTCAAAGATAAAATTCAACTCCTGGAACATCTCATATGCTCCATAACATTCAAATCGTCTTTGAAGTCCTGGTTCTAAGCCATACAAAATTGCACATTGAACTACTGAGTAGTCATCCAGACGCGATTTCGAGATGTTCATAATATCTTGGGTCGCCGGTTGGGGTGGTGCTTCACCTAATGGTGCATCAAGGACATATTGCTTTTGGGAAACCATGAGGAGAAGCCTCAGATTACGGGCCCAGTCAAGAAATTTGCTTCCGTCATCTTTCAACTTAGCTTTCTCTAGGAACGCATTAAAATTCAAGGGTGCTGCTGCGCGAGCTATTGATCTACAACATGAATTTTGCAAAGATTACTTATACTATATTCAAGATAATTGAGTTTAGTTAACCATATTACTATTAAACTCCCACTCAAATCGACACCCCTCTAGTCATTCGAGTGTCACATGATCCAAATTCACTAACTCAAGTCCGATCATCTCGTGAGTTGAGTTAGCTTCAATGATGAACATCTCTATGTTGATCGTATCTACTATATGACTCATGTTAGACCTTTTGGTCTCTTGTGTTCCGAGGCCAAGTCTGTACATGATAGGCTCGTCAAGTTTAACCCGAGTGTTCCGCATGTGCAACTGTTTTGCGCCCATTGAATGTGAATATAGAGTCTATCACACCCAATCATCACATGGTGTCTCGAAATGATGGATTTTCGCAATAGTGAACACTCGGGGAGAATACAATTTTATCTTGAAATTTTAGTGAGGGATCACCTTATAATCCTATCATCGTCCTAAGCAAAATAAGGTGCATAAAAGGATTAACATCACATGCAAATCAAAAGTGACATGATATGGCCATGAACTTGTGCTTTTGATCTCCATCTTCAAAGCACCGACATGATTTCCATCATCACTTGCGCCACACCATGATCTCCAACAATGTGCTACCATCGAGGTTGTCGCGCTAACTATGCTATTGCTACTAAAGCTATTGAACTAGAAATAAAGCAAAGCATCACCAAGCCCAAAATAATTAAGGACAATCCTATGGCTCCTGCCGGTTGCCGTAGCATCAACATGCACGTCGGTATTTAACTATTACAACATGATCATCTCATACATCAAATATATCATATCATGTCTTTGGCCATATCATATCACAACATACCCTCCAAAACAAAGTTAGACATCCTCTAATTTGTTGTTGCATGTTTTATGTGGCTGCTATGGGTATGTAGGATGATCGCAACTTACTTGCACAAAACCACAATGGTGATATACATGTTGCTCTTTAACCTTCTGCAAGGATCGCCAGTGTGAAATTCGATTCAACTAAAGTAGGAGAAACAGACACCCGCCAGCCATCTTTATGCAACAAGTTGCATGTTAGTCGATGGAACCGGTCTCTCGTAAGCGTACGAGTAATGTTGGTCCGGGCCGCTTCATCCAACAATACCGTCGAATCAAGAAAAGATTAAGGAGGGCAACAATCTAAATGTAAACGCCCACAAACTCCTTTATGTTCTACTCGAGATGGCATCTACGCATAGACCTAGCTCATGATGCCACTGTAGGGGAACATTTCATGGGAAACAAATTTTTTCCTACACACACATAAGATCTATCCATGGTGATGACCATCTACAAGAGGAGAGATCGGCTCCACATACCCTTGTAGATCGCTATGCAGGAAGTGTTAAGAAATGCGGTTGATGTAGTCGAACGTCTTCGCGATCCAAATCACAAGCCGTCCCGCGATCCAATCATGATCTAGTGCCAAACGGACGACACCTCCGCATTCGGCACATGTGCAGATCGATGACGATATCTGACTTCTTGATCTAGAAAGAGAGATGAAGAAGTAGCTGAATTCTCCGGCAGCATGACGGCGTGACGATGATGATGGTGGAGCTACTCTGGTAGGGCTTCGACGTGCCGTACCGGAATAACCTACGGGGTGTCATGAAGTAGTGGAGGGAGAGGGGCTGTGTCGTGACTTAAGGTGCGGCTAGCCTCTCTACCCTCCAGTATATATAGGAGGGAGGGAGGGGTGGCACCTTAGGGAAAACCCTAGGGGTTCGGCCGACACACCAAGGGAGGGAGGAGTCCTCCTCCAATTCGGTTTGGTGGAGGAGGAGTTCTCCTCCTAGTAGGTTTGCCCGACCTCTCTCTCTTTCCACTTTGTCCGAAATAGGCCCACTTGGGCTGGCTGCCCTGCCCACTAGGGGCTGGTGCGCCACCCTTGGGCCTACTTGGTCCCTCTCTGGGTTGGTGGCCCCTCCTATTGTAACCCCGGAACCCATTCGTCACTCCGGGAACTTTACCAATAATGCCCGAAATCCTTACGGAAGCTAAATGCAACCTT
The DNA here is from genome assembly GCF_904849725.1 of Hordeum vulgare subsp. vulgare. Lineage (NCBI taxonomy): Eukaryota > Viridiplantae > Streptophyta > Magnoliopsida > Poales > Poaceae > Hordeum > Hordeum vulgare. The sequence goes on along the minus strand of NC_058520.1, from coordinate 189,945,456 downwards.
CCTATATATCAATCTTCGTCTCTGGACCATTTCAAAACTCCGTGTGACGTCCGGGATCTCATGTGGGACCCTGTACAACATTCATTCAACAACAAACATAATTCAACTATACCAAAACGTCATCGAAACTTAAGTGTGTAGACCCTGTGGGTTCAAGAACTATGTAGACATGACCGAGACATTGTTCGGTCAATAACTAATAGGGGGACCTGGATGTCCATATTGGATCCTACATATTCTATGAAGATCTTTATCGGTTAAACCTCTATGGAAAGGATTCAGTTAATCCTACATAACATTCCCTTAGTCCTTCGGTATGTTACGTTCCCGAGATTCGATCATCGGTATCTCTATACCTATTTAAATCTCATTACCAGCAAGGCTCTTTACTCGTTCCGTAACACAAAATCTCGTGGCTAAGTCTTTAGTCACATTTCTTGCAAGGTTTGTTGTGATGTTGTATTACCGAGTGGGCCCCGAGATACCTCTCCGTCATACGGAGTGACAAATCCCAGTCTTGATCCATGCCAACTCAACGGGCACCTTCGGATATAGCTGTAGATCACCTTTATAGTCACCCAGTTATCTTGCGATGTTTGATACACACAAGGTATTCTTCTGGTGTCAGTGAGATACATGATCTCTTGGTCATAGAAACATATACTTGACATGCAGAAAAACAGTAGCAATAAAACGACATGATCACATGCTACGTTCATAGTTTGGTTCTTGTCCATCACACCATTCTCCTAATGATGTGATCCCGTTATCAAGCGAGAACCCTTGTCTATGGCTAGGAAACCTTGACCATCTTTGATCAACGAGCTAGTCAAATAGAGGCTTACTAGGGACAGTGTGTTTCCTATGTATCCACACATGTATCTGAGTTTCCATTCAATACAATTCTAGCATGGATAATAAATGATTATCTTGAACAAGGAAATATAATAGTAACTTTTTTTATTATTGCTTCTATGACATTTTTCCAACAGTATGACAGAGTAGTACCGCTGCAAAGAGCTAGTACCGCCGGTTACTATGGTGCCATAGTCACCCTTCTTTCTAGGCCTAGAACCCTCAGCAAACTACGAGCGACAGTAGGGTGCGGTACTACCTCTTATCTGCGGTAGTACCGCTCTCGCAAGTGGTAGTACCGCTTAGGCGAAACTACCTCCGCTCCTACCTCCCCTCGGTTTGTAGAGCTGCCTCACTACTACCCAAGCGGTAGTACCGCTCCAGTAGCACTACCGCCTAGTGGCCTCGTGCCATAGCCCTATGCGGCTGGATCAACCTCCCAAGCGGCAGTACTACTTGTGTGCGGGTTGAGGGGGTAAAAGTTGGATTTCCCCATCCTATAAAAGGGGTTCTTCTACCCCATTGAATCTAATATCTTGATATTGTGTTTGCCCCGTTGTTGACCTTCTTCATGCTTGCTAACTCTCAATATTTGCAATGATTCTTGTACTTTTCAAGGGAAAAGAGAGAGGATAAGTAGATCTACATTTCCACCAATCACTTTCTCCTCTATGTGAGGGGAACCCCTTGGATCTAGGTCTTGGAGTTCTTTGTGAGCCTCTTGTTCTTCCTCACATATTCCTCCGTATCTTTTGTTGTTGTGGTGGTATTTGAGTGTGAAGGACTTGATAACTTCGTGTGTTCTTGTCATTGCTTTAGTTGCATCGGTTTGAGTTCTCCACTGTGATACGTGGAAGTGAAGTTTGAGAATTTATTACTCTTGGGTGTTTGGGCACCCTAGAGCTTGTGCCTCTTGGGTTCTTTGGAGCCCTAGATGGTTGGTGGTGCCAAGGAGCTCAATCATTGTGGTGTAAAGCTCCAGGCAAGCATCGGGGTCTCCAATCAGGTTGTGGAGATTGCCCTGAGCAATTTTCACCTCAGAGCCATAATCCATTGTGGTGAAGCTTCATGGTGGTGTTGGAAGCCTCCAATTAAGTTGTGGAGATTTCCCCAACCTTGTTTGTAAAGGTTGGTCGCCACCTTCAAAGGGCACCATTAGTGGAATCACGTGATCTTGCATTGTGCGAGGGTGTGGGAAGATTTTTGTTTCCCTAGTGGCTTCTGGGGAGCATTGCGCCTCCACACCGCTCCAAACGGATATTATCATCTGCAAGGGTGTGAACTTTGGGATACATTTCCGTCTGCGCGTGCCGCAGTTATGTCTTACCCAAAGCCCTTTACGTATGCACTTTACCTTTGTGATAGCCATATTGTTTCTTCGTATATCCTACTTTGAATACCAATATATCTCATGATGATGTTGTTGATGATAATGAGGATGAGGATAATGATGAAGAAAGTGATAATATTTCTTCCTTATAAATTAAGGGTGAAATGATTTTTAAATCTCTTCATAATAATAAACTTGCTCGTTCTAACTTCATGGAAATTATGCCTATTGCCATTGAGGGCAAGTAATATATTTAGGAGTTGGAATCTCATCTCGAGGATCATGATGACACCATTGATAAAATGGAAGGCCATGAGAGTGATTATGCTAATGATATCGTGGAGCTATCCCAAGCTCTTGAAAATGAACAAACCACCAAGGAATCTCTTGAGGAGACCTTTGCTCTAGAGTATCTAGATCAAAGGAATCCCATGATAGAGCTATCAAGGTGGCTAATGATTTTAGAACTAAAAATGATAATCTTGAAGTTTCACTCGCTAATCTCCTTGAATACTTTGAGCACCTATAATATGGCTCAAGGTTCATTAAGAGTTTGCTCATTGAACTCACCGACTCTCATGCCCAACTTAAAGCTTGTTATGTAGAAGTGTTTGCCCAATTTCCTTCTCCTCTTGTTGTTAATGATGATTCTTGTGCTACTAACTCTATTTCTTGTGAAGCATCCATATTAAAGGAGAATGTTGAGCTAAGGGATCAACTTGATTTGCTATCTAGCAATTATGGGAAATTGGAAGAAAGTCATGTAATTCTCAGAAGCCCCCATGATGATTTTCTAGTATCCCATAATGTGCTAAGTTAGATCATGAGGCTATTAATATTAGGGTAACATCTAGTGACACTCATGTGAATATTGGCACTACTTTAAGTCCAAGTGCTATATTTCTATATGCTAGTCCATGTAATTCATCAACTCATAATGTTGCTACATCTTGTGATGAATTACTCTCCGTGCCTCGTTTATCTAACAATGATGCTTATAGTTCCTATAGTACTTGTGTCGATACTAAACCATGTAGAGGAAATCAAAGAGCTCAAGGCCCAAGTCACTTCTTTGAAGAAAAACTTGGAAAAGAGTCATGATGGGAAGTCCACACTTGACAATAATTCTAGTGTAAAATAAACCCCTCAATGACAAGGGTGGATTTGGATTCAACTCCAATAAGAAGATGAAGTCCAAGAGCAACAAAAAGAAGGGCCAATAACAAGTCAAACATTCTGCCAAGATCATTTGCTTCAAGTGCAAAATAGAAGGGCACCACGTTTGATGTTTCCCATTGAAAAAGAAGCCCCATAGTGACAAGCAACAAGGGAAGTGTTGACGAGTTCAATCACATGCTCAACCATAAGTTGAAAAAGGTCTATTCCCAAGAAGACCCAAGTTAATGCTCCTCAAGTTAAGAAATCAGCTCAGAAGAAATTGAAGGATAGATGTTTCTACTTATGTTGTCAGAAGGGTCACTTCGGTTCTTCATGCACGAATGGTACCTTATCCACTAATTTATGATATATATTCTCTTTGGAAGGATAAGGTTGTTAGTGTATTTGCCAAAGTTGTTGGTACTCAATGTGGTGTCATGAAAAGAACCATTTGGGTAGCCAAGCCTATTGTGACTAACCTGTTAGGACACAACTTGGTTGGGGACCAACAAGCTAAAACTTGATCAATAGGTGTTGTTGGAGGGCACTGGAGACTTGACTTCATTATGTAGAATTAAGGGGTCTTCATCATTCATATTGTCTCAATCTAAGTCATTTGGATTATCAAGTTTCTATCTTATAACCAATGTGCCTCCTTACGGTAATTGTACTTAAATTGTTTACATTGTTAGATACTTGCCCCTTGGCATGTTTTGGTTTTGTACCTTGCATGTGTTTGTATATGTTGTGCTTACAACTTGCTTATATTAAGTAAGCAATTATGTGTATGTTGGTTCGTACATCATGTACATGTGAGTCTTTTGTTGAGCCCATTTGCATCTTGTTTGTATCTTTATTGTCTCTTTTGAGAGATTAATGGATTATCTCATTTTGTGGGAGTGATGTGCTTTGTGCACTTCACAATCCTACAAATATGTGTACATAAGAAATACCACTTAGTATTGATATTACAAGATTATCTAGTTTCTATCTGGTACGTGTCACTCATGAGAAATTCAAATTATAAATGGTCCATTAATTATCACTTGTTGGTTTTCATTTGCCACTTGTTAATAATTTTGGGTTATCACATTATGTGGGAGTAATATTCTATGTTCATATTACAAGCCTAGAAAATATGTACATTTGAGGTATTGCCACTTAGAGTTGATATTCTTGTTAGCTCTACAAGTATCATTTGCTTACGATTTTGGTGTGAAGTTGATGTTGGATATCTTTGCAATCTACCAATGGAATTTATTCCAAATACTTTTGTCCTTTGACAATTGGTATTCTTTTATGTGGTGCAAATTGGTAATCATCTTTACGTTGGATTTTTTACCGTTTTTCTTCCTTGCCTCTTGTGGATCTTTGTGAGCATGTCTAGTGTTTATATGGATATAGGGAAAGTGATGATCCCATCTTGTGCATTTAGCTTTCAAATGCTAATTCTACATAATGCACATCTTGGGGGAGCTATCCCATTTTCTTTAGAACACTCTTTTGGTCCCTATCAAATGCGTGTTGGTGGAAGGCAAGCCTTATCTTTTTGGTGCTTTGTGCCATCATGAAAATTTGCCGAGGGTTTGTTTTATTTGGAACCTTGCTCTCTTTTGGGACCTTTATACCTCTTGTTTATTTTCTTTTGATTGGTATCTTGTTTCCTTTTATTTGACATGTGTTAATGTATATCTCATTCCTTGATGTATCTTTTTATTGGTATCCTTCAAGTGATAATTTCTTTATTTACTATCCTATTTTCACTTGGTACCTTTTCTTTTGGTAGCTTAACAACTATGTGTTGATTTGATTCTTGAAATTCTTGAGAATGCATATTTAATTTATGTACTCTCTTTGGCATGTTTTCCTTCTTTGACCCAATATATGGGGGAAACACCATCATGATATAAATGGGCTACAATGTGCATGGAATTCAATTTCATATCTATTTGCACTTATTTGTGTGGAGTTGTCCTATGTATTGTTGGTTATCAACTCTTTGGTCCCAATGAGTTTGGGCACCATTTTGTTTGTGTTGTTGTTCTATGAACAATTGGAGATGCATTGGATGCTCGACTCACTTACAAGGAAGGTGTTGACACCTTGTGCTTATTGGAGACAAGATAGGATGATAGATGCACCTTTATCTACTACATCAATCCAATGCTACCTCGGTAACAAGTATCTATTCCATGCATACATTTCTTGCATTCAATCTTCTGTTGGTTGCGTCATGGCATGAATTTCTTGATTCATTCTTGTGGTACTTGTTTCCTTTCTCAAATCATCCCAATGATGATTTCTTATAGCTAGTTGTGAGGTCTTTGATGTTCGTGTGTTGGGAGTTCATTTATGTAGAATAAGAAAATATTAGGCATGCGCTATACTTTGAAGCAAATATCTTATTGGTATATTTATGACTTCCTTTTCGATATCTTGTTCGTTCATTCTTGTAACTATTTTATGTGTACATCCTTCTTTGTGGTTTTATATCATCTTGATTTTCATCTACCTAGAACCTTTTAAACTCAAGAGAAGTTACATCTTTGGATGGTATCCTCTATTCTTTCATGTCCACCCTCTTACTATCATCTTATTTTCTTTGTGGCTCCATGAAAGCATTTGTCTTCTTAGTGTGGGTATTATATCCTTGCATCTTGATGCACTCATTGGTGGTGAAGATAATTTTTCCTCATGCTTGTCTTGATGAGGGTTTTCCATTTCGATTGGTATCGCTCCTCTTGACAAGGATATTATTTCCTATCTTCACCATGGGTTGTCACAAGCTTTGGTTTTTAATTTATTTATTAGTAAGCTTGTGAACACATTTTCTAGTAGTGTGTGTGTGTGGGAAGGAAATGTCTTGCACTTTGTGTCTCATTTCATCAAGACTATGTTGATGCTTAACGATCATCCTTATATTGGTCTTCTCAAGTGCTTTGCCCTGACTGACAAACATCATTTTGGTTGAGCCTACTCTTAAGTTGCCTCTTCTATATGTTGCTCAACCATATGTTTGGTGCAAGTGATATGTTTATTATCTTATTTACTTGCTTGCACTTTTTGTGTGTTTTTTATTTTGGGGGAGTGATGATCGTATTCTGTGCACAAATCATGGGGAGCTTCCCTAGATTCTTTAAAACACTCCTTTGCCCATATCATAATATATTTTTATCGTGTGTGTAAGGGTGATTCGACGATCTATGGGACCGGCAAGGTCCCTTCGCTATGGTTCTGCAGGGGGGGGGGGGGGGCGCACAAAGAGCATCACCACAACTGCGTGCACAAGGGTTTAGACAGGGTTGGTTCCCTCGGAAGATTAAAACCCTACATCGTATGTTCTGGTGGATTATGTGGATGATCACAATACAAACACGCTTGCCCGACAAGGATGCTCGTGGGCAGCAGCTAAGCGTGTGGAATGAACAGAGTGTCGTCCTTCCCAAAGGTAGCCATGGACCTCCTTTTATAGTCCAAGGGGTTACCACAGTGGCTAAATTAGTATTTTTGTGGGAGAATAGTCCACAAGCTAACTGCCAAAACTACTGCCAAAAGCAACAGTAGGAAATACCTAACCCTGTCAAACTTAGAGAGACGCATTAAATACGGTGTGAGGTGGTGCACTAGCGACTTCCCGGTAAGGATCACCTCTCCTTCTGAGTCGTCCCCCCAACTACCTTTTATTTGCTTGAAACTCCATGGGACAACTATCATTAAAGCGATTGCATGCCTCTAGCTAGACCCACCTAACTACATGCCCACTCGACACCTCATTGATGCCGACAATTAACTTGATTAGGTGGAGTGGCAGAGATCTGGAGGGGTCTTGTGAGGCGCAATCGCTGTCTGGCTTCCCTCTTCCCGGCAAGGTGGCTTGTCGGGGTCTTGTTTCTTGTCTTCGCTTGTTGTTGTATGAAGGATGGTGTTGTCTAGGAGGGTCTTGCTGGCCGGGGGGGGGGGGGGGGGAGGTTCCTGTGTACAAGTATGGGTACTAAAGCCCCCATGTTCTAGTACATCGACAGTAGCGCCCGGGCCTAGGCCACACAATGTCCGTGACGTTTGTTGGGCTAGGCCCAAAAAATAGTGCACATGCACACGCGGCCGCAATTCCCTCCAGTTATGATGATTCTTATGGTTTTTCCATTACGTGCATTTACTGCAGGTCATGGGAGTGGCGAAGTGAGGCGGTTGTTTCGAGGAGTCATGCCCAAAAAGCCGCGCACCCTTGGAGGAGAAGCGAGGTCACCCAATCCCGCACTCTTGGCAAGGAATGGTTGCTTTGGACAACAATCACTCAACCCCCATGTCCCTTCGAGGGGAGGAAAAAATGGTGAGGCGGAGCTCGTTCACTCCTCGCCACGAAGTTCTGTCTCCTACTCTTCTTTCTTCCATCATACTTCTGACGATATTGTCGCACACGTGGTCTTGTATTGGCTGGGAAGGGTGGTCATGAGTGCTAAGTGTGTGCCAGTATGCACCTACCTCGGGTTATGGGGAGCTAGCCCCCTTCCCCTTCATCGCCCAATAAATTGGGGGGGGGTCAATGTGGGTGTGTGTGGGGGGGGGGGGGCGTTGCCCATTCGCGTTCCCCCTTGCCAATACATTGACCATCGTCTTCTTTTTTCCTTGCTATTCTCTTCATCGCGCCGTTCTTGGGATGGCGAGGGGTCGTGGTCATGCTCGCTAGTCCAGTGCCCTGGCGAGGGGCACCCCCAGAGCCCAATGCAAATTATGGTGAACCACAGCGGTCGCGGTAGCGCACCTCTCCTGCAGCCTCATGCAAGGATCCACGTGGGGGAGGAAGCACACGTGTTTGTCGTGGCACTGCCTTGTCAGCATCGGAGCTGGCTACGCCTCCCTGACCCCTTCGCGTGGGCTATGAAAGACACTCGACCCCAAGGTCCGTGGCTCCGAATGGACGACTGCTGCAACGGGCCTGTCTGGGTGGCCGTCACCCTCACCCTTGGGAGCTCTATGTTCCTGACACGGGGGTGGAAGTCGTTCTACCGTTCCCGGGGTCTTGATCCTGGGCATCTCCTTCAGTGCAGGTTCGACGACGTCGCAACTCTCACCATGAAGTTCTTTGAGGGGCCCGTGTTGGAAATATGCCCTAGATGCAATAATAAAGTGGTTATTAATATATTTCCTAGTTCACGATAATTGTTTGTTATTCATGCTATAATTGTATTAACCGGAAACCGTAATACATCTGTGAATATATAGATCACAATGTGTCCCTAGTGAGCCTCTAGTTGGCTAGCTCCTTGATCAATAGATAATCATAGTTTCATGATCACGGACATTGGATGTCATTGATAACGGGATCACATCATTGGGGAATGATGTGATGGACAAGACCAAATCCTAAGCATAGCACTATGTGGGGACCCCGACTAGCAAGTCGAGTTCGCTGTGCCTAGTGACCCCAAGGATCAATGTTTACTGAACACAGATACTGAATAATAGAGTCTTACATCCAAGTACCAAAATTATTACATCAAATGACCAGAAGGTCGGGTTCAAGAGCGAGGCCTAAAGCCAAATTAAACAGATACATCGAGTAGCGGAAACTCGTAAGGGCTAAGCGGTGCCCATGCCATCAAGCCTACACCGATAGGCATTCTGACTTGGAAGCGTCCTAGATCGTCGGTTCGTCTCCGACGGCGTACTCGTCGCCAAACTCCGGTCCTTCCATGTCTGGTCAATAATATAACCAGTGGCAAGCCAATGAGTACTTTGAATGTACTCGCAAACAGCCCATGATATGAACAATGAAAGTGAAGGATAACAATATCATGCATCTTTAGTGTAACTCGTCTGGGAGGAATGATCACGTATATGCAACAAGTTAAAGAATTACTCTTGAAGAACAGGTTACAGATATCAACATATCTGCTAAGGGTTGAACCATCCGGGTTCACCCTATATGCCAAGTCATCGGACTTGTCATAACCTCAATGTATTAATGAGGGCTAAACCATCCGGGTTTACCCTATATGCCAAGTCACCGAACTTGGTCATATTATTATCTTCATATCAACACCTTTTTAACACCACACACACACTCACTCACACTTGGTTTATGCGGAAACGCTGGACGTAGTTTAAGCAGCACCACCCAACTATCCTTGACCGTGGACACAACTATTCGAATAGTTTGACACTCTGCAGAGGTAGTACGCTGGACCCACGAGAAACGGGAAACTTCCGTGTCATCCACGACTCGCGTATATCACATATACCCGAGGTAAGTACCCGATCATCATCTTTCCCCTAACGATACTAGACAAAGAGGTCCACTCGATTGGTACCCAGCCCACAGGTTGTACGTCTTACGAGCACCGACTCTAGACAGTATCAACCATGCGGGGACCAACGGTGTGCCTGGAACTCATAATAATGGCATAGTCGTCCTACCTGGCACGACCCCATCACGAGAGTGACACCGATCACTCCCGCCACTAGTAATGTGGCTCTTTGCTAGTACCGACCAGAGTAATCAACAAAGCCCCTTCCCATAAAGGGGTATCGTGGTCGTACTGGTAAGGTTGGGACGGTCGACACATCAGAAATCTAATCCCATTTCCGAAACCATACTCACACAAAAACACCGGTGCATCACTTCACCAAAAGTGATCACGAACTCATCATCACCCTCGAGCATTAGTGGCACCCGACGGGGTTTTCATAAACTCTTGATTTAACTCACCATCATGCTCATGATAATATGCTTCTACTTTTCTTGTCAACATGGTAATAACATGACCCTCAAGGGGTAGGGTCAAGCTTAATGCAATGATCTTACTCTACTAGTCAACATGACAGTAGCATGATCCTTATAGATGGTAGGGTCAAGCTCATCATGCTTGTGCTCCGAGGAGCCATATGAATAACATCACTACCATGCAAGTGCTTCGAAGAAGCCTTCGGTACCATCACCACAATGATGAACCGGCATCGTGATCACATGCAACGGGAGAATACCAACTATACTAGCATGCAACAATATTTGTGCTCAAGTCATGGTCAAAGGGCTGCTTGCCTTGGTCAGCTAGCTATCCATGGTCTTCGACGTCTTCCGCTCCGGATCCTCCGTCACTCGGTAACTCTACTGTCGAGAAAGGAAAAAAAAATAATAGCTCACACCAAAACAGATCACTAGGTGCTTTTCAAAATGTTGCAAAGTTTGAATAAATTCAATTTATTATTTTGGAAAATGTTTCCTATGGTTTTTATTAGCTAAGCATATTTATTTAAAAGCAAACAGGAGCAAACAAATGCTTTTAATATCATTTTATTATACCAAAACAGATTCTGTTGTTGATAAATGTCAAACTCTACAGAATCAATTACTACACATTTTTAGAAAATTGTTGGTGGAAGAATCATATTTTTCTACTGGCTAAATATTTTTATAAAAATCATTTAAGCTGTAGGTTAAAAATAAAAGAAAAAAGGCCAGGGGGGAGACCCAGTCGGCCCAGCTAGTAGAGCGGCCACCAGGCGCGCGCGGGCCAGATTCAAACCTGACCTGCGGGCCCCTGGGGTCAGTGTCAGCGGCTGCACGCGCTGGCTGCCCCAGTACTCCGACTGGTGGGCGCCACCTGTCGGGTCCTTCTCCTACCTCCAGCCAGAGAGGTGGAGACGGACGCCGGCGAGGCTACCGTTGCCCTCAGGCCAAACTAGGATCGGGAATGGGTCCCTCGTTCCTCCGCCTACCTGCTCGTGGTCGGGACGTCACCGGAGGTGGTCTGGGTCGCCGGCGACGAGGTGATCGTGGCGGAAAGGTTTCGGGTTGGCGTCGAGCTAGTGGCTAGGGGCACGGATTTTCTCGGGGAAGTTGGGGAAAATGTTCCCGGCGTCAAGGGGAGTGCAATGGGAGGTCGGGCGGCGCAGGAGCCGGCGTGTAGCCGGAGATCGACCGGAGCTCCGAGTCGGAGGGGCCTCGGTCGATCTCGAGCACCGGGGCTCTACGAGCTCGATGGGGCGGCTAGGGGGAGTCTAGTGGTTGTGCTGAAGCTGCCTGGGAGGTGCTGGGGTGCCGGGGGGACCAATTTATAGGCCAGCGGCGGTGAGCCGACTCGGGCGCGCCGGTGACTCACCATGGCGCGCGTGCGAGAACAGTGAGGTGCTGGCCGCGAAACCACGGGTTCGGGACGTGGTTTAGGACCTCCTAGTGCATCAGTCGCAAAGGGAAAGCGAGTGGGGTCGAGCCGCAGCGACCGTGCATGCTCGGCCGCGTCGGGCGCGCGCGGGCACGCGTCGCCTGAGCTCTTGCGCGAGGAGAGGGGGTCCCTGATGGTAGATTTGCATAGAGGGGGTGTCGGGGGGGGGGGGGTGTTTGGACATTACTAGGGGGGTTGGAACTGGCCTAGGAGACGTCCCCTTGCTGGAGGTTCTCTATAGCGCGTCCAGAGCGCGGTTTTGGCATGCCACGGCATGCTGGCGCGCTCTGGGGCCCTTTGGACGTGTCCTCCATGTCCTGAGTGTTGCTGTGAGTGTGCCTAGCCGTTGTGTGTTAGTGGGAGCACGAGCTGGTCAAAGGAGGCAAGGAACAACAGTGTTGCTAGTACTGGCCTGCGGCTCAAATTGAAGATCTTGTCACTAATGCTTGGAGTTGGGGAGGGGCTGGTTGACTGGGTGCTCAGGGTGTTCTGGGGCTCTAACTCACCAAGTTTGGGGCTTCGACATTGGGTAAAACAGTTGCTAGGAGGGTTTTTACCTTCCTGTCAGTAGGTGTTCGACAGTGATTTGGGGTGCTTCCACTCCACCAGTGGAACTGAAACTTCACAGGTTTGGTCTTGGGGTAAAAACATGGGGTTTCACCAAATTTGAGCTCCATTTAACAAGTTTAGCTTTGTAAACTTGAAATTCAAAATGACCAGTACTGTCCTTTACAAAGGAAGTGTGGCCAAACAGAGTCTCACAAATCCCATCTTTGGTGTGGAGTCCTCATTTGGGGTGTCAAACACCTCTGCAAAGTTTCAGCTCCATTGGAGAAACTTTGCAATGTAGAGTTGTTCCAACTCTTCTCTGGACAGAGAGGGTTTTGGGCTCATTAGGTGCACTTCCCCACCTTGGATCAAGGTGAGATTTTATGTGAGCACCTAATATGGCTTGGGAGGGCTCCTGTAATTTTATGGGAATTTATTGAGATCATTTCCTTTGGAAACATCTCAAAAAGCTAAAACAAATAGAAATGGTTTTCAGGGTTTTACTCAAATAATATTAATATAAAATAGGGTTGAAAATCTTATTTATGGAAATATATGTCCTTCTGAGCTTCCATGAATTTACTCAGAATTTTCTAAGGCAGGAAAGAAATTTTCCTTGTGGGAATATCATTCCTGGCCTTAGAAACAGACATAAATATAAAATAGGAAAATAATATTTTAAATCACCAATTAATGTTTTTAATGAATGGAAATAATATTTGGATGAGATCACCAACTTTGGTTGGAAGTGCCACTTGGCTTCATGAGCTAGTAGTGTATCCCAACATGATGAAGGTGATCTTGATATAAAGGAAAAAGGGTTTTTGAAGAGAGCAAAATAATAAGTTTTTCATGGGTTTGAGTCATCAAGTAAGCAAGCATTCACTCATACAAGGGTTGACATGGCACTCACAACATTATTTGAAAAGGTTTTAACAGGCTCTGATTTTTGCAACATAAAATACTTGTGATGAAAAACAGGGTGTGACAGACCTATCCCTCTTACAAGAATCTCGTCCTCGAGATTCCTAAGCTAAGCGTTAAATAGCTCGGGAAATTCTGATCGGAAATAGTCTTCACGTTCCCATGTGGCTTCTGCTTCGGTATGGTTGCTCCACTGAACGTTGAAAAACTTGATGGTGCGGCTTCTGGTGCAACGTTCGGCTTCATCCAAAATGAGGATCGGTTTCTCGCGGTAGGTAAGGTCCGGTTGAAGGTCAATAGCTTGATGATCAATGTCCTTGTAAAGATCGGGACGGTTCGGCACTTGTAAACACTTCTAGAGCCATGACACGTGAAACACGTTGTGCACACCCGAAAGCTCAGGAGGTAGCTCCAACTGGTAAGCTACTTCCCCGCGCCTTGCCGTGATCTTGAAGGGTCCGATGAACCTGGGAGCTAGCTTCCCCTTGACGTGGAAACGCTTGGTCCCCTTGAGAGGCGAGACTCGCAAGTACACCTAGTCTCCGGGAACAAACTCCACATCTCTGCGGCGAGGGTCCGCATAGCTCTTCTGCCTTGACTTAGCTGCCTCCAAGTTCTCTCGGACAAACTGAACCTTGTCCCCTGCTTCTTGTAGTGCTTCTGGTCCGAAAACTAGTCCTTCACCGGTTTCAGACCAATTGAGCGGGGTGCGGCACTTCCGCCCATATAACGCTTCGAATGGGGCCATCTGAAGACTGGACTGGTAGCTGTTACTGTAAGAAAACTCAGCTAATGGCAGGCAATCTTCCCACTTGGCACCATGAGGCAAAACACAGGCGCGGAGCATGTCCTCAAGTATCTGGTTTACCCTCTCGGTCTGTCCGCCTGTTTGCGGGTGGAAAGCCATACTGAAGGAGAGTTTGGTTCCGAGAGCTTCTTGAAACTTCTTCCAGAATCTTGAGGTGAATTGCGTGCCGCAGTCGGACACGATCTCCTTGGGAACTCCATGGAGACTCACCACTCGATGAATATATAGACTGGCCAGCTGGCTGCCATCGTAGGTGGTGTTAACGGGGATGAAATGGGCCACCTTGGTCAAATGATCGACTATGACCCAAATGGAGTTATGACCCTTATTCGACCGGGGCAACCCGGTGATGAAGTCCATGTCGACTTTATCCCACGTCCATTCCGACACTTGAAGAGGTTGCAGCAATCCAGCAGGTCGCTGGTGTTCAGCCTTGAGTCGCTCGCATACATCGCATTTAGCGACATAGGAGCCAATTTCCCTCTTCATGCCATGCCACCAGAATCGTTCTCGGATGTCTTGGTACATCTTAGTACCACCTGGATGGATAGAGTACGGTGTGTCATGAGCCTCTTGTAGGATCAAGTCCTTAAGTTCAACCTTGTTAGGTACGCATAAGCGCTTCCCGTACCACAGTACTCCTTGCTCATGAATCAAGAATCCTGGGGCTTTGCCTTCTCGCACCTTACTCTTGAGGCCTTCGATACTCTTGTGTCCCTTCCGGGCTTCCTTGATGTCGTCTGCCAGAGTAGGCTTGACTTCGAGGTTGGCCAGGTATCCTGGTTCGACTATCTCAAGCCCGAAGCTCTCCATCTCTTCATACAAGACGGGTAACCTTTCCTTGAGCGTGACGTTCAAGGAGCCTGCCTTCCGGCTCAAGGTATTGGCTACCACGTTCGCCTTGCCAGGATGATATTGAATGCTGAGGTCTTAATCCTTGATTAACTCAAGCCATCTCCGCTGCCTCATATTCAGCTCCCTTTGAGTGAAGATATATTTCAGACTTTTGTGGTATGTATATATCTCACATCGCTTCCCCAGAAGGTAATGTCGCCACGTCTTCAGAGCATGCACTACAGCTGCTAGCTCGAGATCATGGGTGGCGTAGTTCTTCTCATGCGGTCGCAGTTGCCGTGACAAGTACGCCATGACCCTGCCATCTTGCATCAGGACTCCACCGAGCCCGGTTCCAGAGGCATTACAATATATTACGAACTCCTTGTTGATGTCTGGGGTAGCCAATACCGGGGTGGTAGTTAGCCTCTTCTTCAACTCCTGGAAACTTCCTTCACACACCGGTGTCCACTCGAACTTTTGGCCTTTCTTCAAAAGTTGAGTCATAGGTCGAGCAATGCTAGAGAAACCTTCTACAAACTTGCGGTAGTATCCCGCGAGCCCGAGGAAAGTCCTGACATCCTTCACGTCCTTTGGTGATTCCCGGTTGGTCACTGTAGTAATCTTGGACTGATCTACGGCCAAACCGCTTGCCGTCAGGGTATGACCCAGAAATTCAACTTCGTTCAGCCAGAACAGACACTTGCTGAATTTGGCATAAAGTTGGTGCTCTCGAAGCTTTCCCAGAACTAACCTCAGGTGTTGCTCATGCTCCTCTTTGGACTTGGAGAAGATTAATATGTCATCGATGAACACGACGACAAACTTGTCCAAATATTCCATGAAGACCTTGTTCATGAGGTACATGAAGTAGGCTAGGGCATTTGTCAAACCGAAGGGCATGACAATGCATTCATATAGACTGTATCGGGTCACGAATGCAGTCTTGGGTATATCTTCGGGTCGAATATTCAACTGGTAATATCCCGATCGAAGATCGATCTTGGAAATACCCTGGCCCCGTTTAACTGGTCAAACAGGTCTTCGATCTTGGGGAGCGGGTACTTGTTCTTAATTGTGACTTCATTAAGAGAACGGTAATCGACGTAGAGTCGAATGGTACCATCCTTCTTTGAAACAAATAGAACAGGTGATCCCCAAGGTGATGCACTCGGACGGATGAATCCTTTCCCGAGTTGCTCATCTAGCTGCTTCTTCAGCTCTGCCAGCTCTTCGGAACCCATCCTGTAAGGCTTTTTATATACATGCCTTGATCCGGGCATGAGCTCGATGATGAACTCGATGTCTCGGTCGGGAGGCATTCTGGGTAGCTCGTCAGGAAAGACGTCCGGGTATTCACAGACGACAGGCACTTGATCAAGCTCTACCTCGGATAGACTGTTGACTCGAGGCACTTGAGCTGATACTGGCTCGGAGACAAACTTGACCTTGACCCGTTGGTTGCTTGTCATGGTAATGGCCCTGTTGGCACAGTCCAAAAGACTCTAGTGCTTGGCCAACCAGTCCATGCCGAGGATTACTTCTACACCTTGCGATTTAAGCACAATGAGGTCTGCCAAGAAACTCGTTCCATTGATAACTATCTCGACCCTTCTACACCCTAGGTTGGTCCTCAATACTTCTCCCGGGGTTTGAATTGCCATCTTTGCACGGAGTAGAGTGGGTTTTAAACCACACTTCTCTGCAAACCTTTGAGTAACAAAAGAATGCGAGGCACCACAATCAAACAACACTGTTGCTGGAGTTGAGTTGACGAGGGACGTACCCAGAATGCAGTCCGGGTCTTCCTGCGCCTCTTCTGAAGTGATGTGATTGATCCGGCCCCTGCCATTGAACTGCTAGTTGTGGGGGGCCTGGTTCCTTCCTGGTGCACCTTGACTGGGGTTGGGTGCATTGGGAAGCGGTGCGTCGGGCTTCTTGTTGGGGCACTGCCTGGAATAGTGCCCGGTCTGACCACACCCAAAGCAGGTGACCTGCCCCGGAGGGTTGGTCTTGACTCCACCGTTGTTCGGCGGGTTGACTACTGGCTTGGCTTGCTGCTGAGACTGATAATTCTGGCGGAACACCGGGTGCTTTTACAGCTGCTGCTGAAAGTTGGATCTTGCAGGTGCTGACTGCCATGGTCTTGGTCTTGCGCTACTGGGTCCTCCACTGCCTATCAGTTTGCGCTTGCGGGTGTCGTCCATCGCACGACGCTTGTCTTCCAGCATAAGCACCTTGTTAACCAACTCGCTGAAAGTCTGGCAGTCGCAAACCACCAGTTGGTATTGCAGGGACTGCTGTAACCCTTCCATGGAGCGTTCCACCTTAGCGGCCTCAATGTTAACATCTTCGGGCGCATACCTCGACAAGAGGTTAAACTTCTGCAGGTACTCCTTAATAGTTCCACTGCCCTGCCTCAAGGCTCGGAATTCCCGCTTCTTAATGGTCATCAGTCCAGGTGGAATGTGAGCCGCGCGAAATCCTTCCTTGAACATCACCCAAGTGATGACTTGCCCTATCCGCATGATCTGAAATCCATCCCACCATGCCCTGGCGGTGCCTCTGAGACAGTGAGAAGCATAAAGGACCTTCTCATGATTGTCGATGCACTTGACCAGCGCAAGGAGGTCTTCAATGGTGCGGATCCTGTCATCGGCGTCCAGTGGTTCAGTCGTCTCCGTTAATATGGGGGGCGTAGTCCGCATGAACTCAGAAAGAGTAGAGCGGCCACCGCCATTCCCATTCCGCGGCGGGTTGTCCACCGGGACTTGAGTCAGCTGCTGAATAGCGGCATTGCTGGCTTGACGCTCCTCCCGAAGAGCTTGAAGGAACTGAGCCATCGTCAAGTTCTCAGGAGGAGGTGGTGGTGGAAGGTCTCTAGGCTGCTCGTGGTGACCTCCAGTGTGAGCTTCTGCTTCGGTTCCCTGCGGCGTCCCTGAGGAGCCGGCGCCAGGGTTGCCGAAGGTGCTGTTGCGGGTTACGTTCACCATCCTGTCATGGAAACAGACAGGTCAAAATGCCACCTTGCTCGGGAATACAAGGATTCGCTCCTAGTAAGAGGGGGTCCAATACGTGCAAGTGCCAAGTTTTCAAAACCAAGTTTTTGACAAACGGAAATTTGATTCATAAAAGCTAGGTGATGTAGTCATTTACAGGCTGCCTAAGGCAATAGGTGACTTACATCATGCACACATACGTAAATTAGAAATGGATACATGGATACCCTATGCTCGGGGTACTCCTAATTGCCTACGCTAAATCCTACGCGACGGACTGCTCAGTCTCAAAGGCGGATTCAACAGGATCCTCATCTTCGTCCTTGTCTTCATCAACATCTTCTTCCTTTGTAGGAGTGGAAGAAAGAATCCGCACATCACGACGTCTCTTAGGCGTGGCGGCGAAGATCTCAGTGTACTCTTCCGCTGTCAGGCGGCGACTCCGAAGAGGGACTGCCTGGATGGGTAACACACCACCCCTAGTAGCAACAGCTATCCTCCCTTCAGGTGCGCCTGCCTTCTTTACTTTGCGATTCTGCATCTTCTCAGTGTGGAGCAGGCCCTTGACTAGTTGCAGCTCTTGGCGAGGCTTGACTGACTCCTTAACCACGAAGTGCGTCAGGGTGTCCGACGAGAGGCTGAAGTAGGTTTGAAACCTTAATGG
The DNA here is from genome assembly GCF_904849725.1 of Hordeum vulgare subsp. vulgare. NCBI lineage: Eukaryota > Viridiplantae > Streptophyta > Magnoliopsida > Poales > Poaceae > Hordeum > Hordeum vulgare. The sequence goes on along the minus strand of NC_058520.1, from coordinate 189,927,170 downwards.
CATCCCATCCTCCGTGGCTGGGGTGAGTGTCCAACTCCCATCCACCCCTTCCTTAATGAAAGGTAGGTGACGAGTGACAGGCTCATTAGCCATCTGAGGGAGGATGCTGCGGAGACGCACGAGCGCCTCTCGTGCGGCCGTCTCCACTGCCAACATCAGCTCTCCCATCTGTGGTCCTTCAAAGAACCAACTAGACGGGGAGTCATTAGCGTTCACTATCACGTCCACGTGATATTCCTTGGTGTCGGCGTTGATCCAGTGCTCGTGGTAGAGGAAGATGGGTGTGCAACATACGTGGCACTTCTCGAGACAATCCACCAGGATTAGTGGAAAGCCGGTCTCCAGAAGCGTCTCAGGTACGACAGCAATCTACAAGGCATAGGAGAGAGGTCAGAAGGTTGTATGTGCAAAAGTTTGTGCAAGGCTGGCGTTCTAACGTTCTCGGCTAACGTCCATGCTATCTAAGGCTTCCTATAGTCAGGATGGCTCTGATACCAGTTCTGTGGGGACCCCGACTAGCAAGTCGAGTTCGCCGTGCCCAGTGACCCCAAGGATCAATGTTCACTGAACACAGATACTGAATAATTGAGTCTTACATCCAATTACCGAAATTATTACATCAAATGACCAGAAGGTCGGGTTCAAGAGCAAGGCCTAAAGCCAAATTAAATAGATACATCGATTAGCGGAAACTCGTAAGGGCTAAGCGGTGCCCATGCCATCAAGCCTACACCGACAGGCATTCTGACTTGGAAGCATCCTAGATCGCCGGTTCGTCTCCGACGGCGTACTCGTTGCCAAACTCCGGTCCTTCCATGTGTGGTCAATAATATAACCAATGGCAAGCCAATGAGTACTTTGAATGTACTCGCAAACAGCCCATGATATGAACAATGAAAGTGAAGGATAACAATATCATGCACCTTTAGTGTAACTCGTCTGGAAGGAATGATCATGTATATGCAACAAGTTAAAGAATTACTCTTGAAGAACAGGTTACAGATATCAACATATCTACTAAGGGTTGAATCATCCGGGTTCACCCTATATGCCAAGTCATCGAACTTGTCATATCCTCAATGTATTAATGAGGGCTAAACCATCCGGGTTTACCCTATATGCCAAGTCACCGAACTTGGTCATATTATTATCTTCATATCAACACCTTTTTAACACCATACACACTCACTCACACTTGGTGTATGCGGAAACGCTGGACGTAGTTTAAGCAGCACCACCCAACTGTCCTTGACCGTGGACACGGCTATTCGAATAGTTTCACACTCTGCAGAGGTAGTACGCTGGACCCACGAGAAACGGGAAACTTCCGTGTCATCCACGACTCGCGGTATATCACATATACCCGAGATAAGTACCCGATCATCATCTTTCCCCTGACGATACTAGACAAAGAGGTCCACTCGATTGGTACCCAGCCCACAGGTTGTACGTCTTACGAGCACCGACTCTGGATACTATCAACCATGCGGGGACCAACGGTGTGCCTGGAACTCATAATAATGGCATAGTCGTCCTACCTGGCACGGACCCATCACGAGAGTGACACCGATCACTCCCGCCACTAGTAATGTGGCTCTTTGCTAGTACCGACCAAAGTAATCAACAAAGCCCCGTCCCATAAAGGGGTATCATGGTCGTACTGGTAAGGTTGGGACGGTCGACACATCAGAAATCTAATTCCATTTCCGAAACCATACTCACACAAAAACACCGGTGCACCACTTCACCAAAAGTGATCACCAACTCATCATCACCCTCGGGCATTAGTGGCACCCGAAGGGGTTTTCATAAACTCTTGATTTAACTCATCATCATGCTCATGATAATATGCTTTTACTTTACTTGTCAACATGGTAATAAGATGACCCTCAAGGGGTAGGGTCAAGCTTAATGCAATGATCTTACTCTACTAGTCAACATGACAGTAGCATGATCCTTATAGATGGTAGGGTCAAGCTCATCATGCTTGTGCTCCGAGGAGCCATATGAATAACATCACTACCATGCAAGTGCTTCGAAGAAGCCTTCGGTACCATCACCACAATGATGAACCGGCATCGTGATCACATGCAACAGGAGAATACCAACTATACTAGCATGCAACAATATTTGTGCTCAAGTCATGGTCAAAGGGCTGCTTGCCTTGGTCAGCTAGGTATTCGGGGTCTTCGAGGTCTTCCGCTCCGGATCCTCCGTCACTCGGTAACTCTACCGTCGAGAAAGGAAGAAATAAATAATAGCTCACACCAAAACAGATCACAAGGAGCTTTTAAAAATGTTGCAAAGTTTGAATAAATTCAGTTTATTATTTTGGAAAATGTTTCCTATGGTTTTTATTAGCTAAGCATATTTATTTAAAAGCAAACAGGAGCAAACAAATGCTTTTAATATCATTTTATTATACCAAATAGATTCTGTTTTTGATAAATGTCAAACTCTACAGAATCAATTACTACACATTTTTAGAAAATTGTTGGTGGAAGAATCATATTTTTCTACTGGCTAAATATTTTTATAAAAATCATTTAAGCTGCAGGTTAAAAATAAAAGAAAAAAGGCCAGGGGGGAGATCCAGTCGGCCCAGCCAGCAGACCGGCCACCAGGCGCGCGCGGGCCAGGTTCAAACCTGACCCGCGGGCCCCTGGGGTCAGTGTCAGCGGCTGCGCGCGCTGGCTGCCCCAGGACACCGACAGGTGGGCTCCACCTGTCGGGTCCTTCTCCTACCTCCAGCCAGAGAGGTGGAGACGGACGCCGGCGAGGCTACCGTTGCCCTCAGGCCAAACTAGGAGCGGGAATGGGTCCCTCATTCCTCCGCCTACCTGCTGGTGGTCAGGACGTCACCGGAGGTGGTCTGGGTCGCCGGCGACGAGGTGATCGTGGCGGAAAGGTTTCGGGTTGGCGTCGAGCTAGTGGCTAGGGGCACGGATTCGCTCGGGGAAGTTGGGGAAAATGTTCCTAGCGTCAAGGGGAGTGCAATGGGAGGTCGGGCGGCGCAGGAGCCGGCGTGTAGCAGGAGATCGACTGGAGCTCCGAGGCGGAGGGGCCTCGGTTGATCTCGAGCACCGGGGCTCTGCGAGCTCGATTGGGCGGCTAGGGGGAGTCTAGTGGTTGTGCTGAAGCTGCCTGGGAGGTGCTGGGGTGCCGGGGGGACCTATTTATAGGTCAGGGGCGGTGAGCCAACTCGGGCGCGCCGGTGACTCACCGTGGCGCGCATGCGAGCACAGTGAGGTGCTGGCCGCGAAACCACGGGTTCGGGACGTGGTTTAGGACCTCCTGGTGCATCGGCCGCAGAGGGAAAGCGAGTGGGGTCGAGCCGCAGTGACCGTGCATGCTCGATCGCGTCGGGCGCGCGCGGGCACGCATCCCCTGAGCTCTTGCGCTAGGAGAGGGGGTCCCTCATGGTAGCTTTGCACAGAGGGGTTGTCGGGGGAGTGTTTGGACATTACTTGGGGTTTGGAACTGGCCGGGGCGACGTCCCCTTGCTGGAGGTTCTCTGTAGCGCGTCCAGAGCGCGGTTTTGGGATTCCACGGCATGCTGGCGCACTCTGGGGCCCTTTGGACGTGTCCTCCATGTCCTGAGTGTTGCTGGGAATGTTCCTAGCCGTTGTGTGTTAGTGGGAGCACGAGCTGGTCAAAGGAGGCAAGGAACACCAGTGTTGCCAGTACTGGCCTACGGCTCAAATTGAAGATCTTGTCACTAATGCTTGGACTTGGAGAGGGGCTGGTTGACTGGGTGCTCAGGGTGTTCTGGGGCTCTAACTGACCAAGTTTGGGGCTTTGACATTTGGTAAAACAGTGGCTAGGAGGGTTTTTACCTTCCTGTCAGTAGGTGTTCGATAGTGATTTGGGGTGCTTCCACTCCACCACTGGAACTGAAACTTAACATGTTTGGTCTTGGGGTAAAAACACGGGGTTTCACCAAATTTGAGCTCCATTGAACAAGTTTAGCTTTGTAAACTTGAAAATGCTTCAAAATGACCAGTACTGTCCTTTACAAAGCAAGTGTGGCCAAACAGAGTCTCACAAATCCCATCTTTGGTGTGGAGTCCTCATTTGGGGTGTCAAACACCTCTGCAAAGTTTCAGCTCCATTGGAGAAACTTTGCAATGTAGAGTTGTTCCAACTCTTCTGTGGACGGAGAGGGTTTTGGGCTCATTAGGTGCACTTCCCCACCTTGGATCAAGATGAGATTTTATGTGAGCACCTAATATGGCTTGGGAGGGCTCCTGTAATTTTACGGGAATTTACTGAGATCTTTTCCTTTGGAAACATCTCAAAAATCTAAAACAGACAGAAATGGTTTTCAGGGTTTTACTCAAATAATATTAATATAAAATAGGGTTGAAATCTTATATATGGAAATATATGTCATGTTGAGCTTCCATGAATTTACTCAGAATTTTCTAAGGCACGAAAGCAATTTTCCTTGTGGGAATATCATTCCTGGCCTTAGAAACAGACATAAATATAAAATAGGAAAATAATATTTTAAATCACCATTTAATGTTTTTAATGAATGGAAATAATATTTGGATCAGATCACTAACTTTGGTTGGAAGTGCCACTTGGCTTCATGAGCTAGTAGTGTATCCCAACATGATGAAGGTGATCTTGATATAAAGGAAAAATGGTTTTTGAAGAGAGGAAAATAATAAGTTTTTCATGGGTTTGAGTCATCAAGCAAGCAAGCATTCACTCATACAAGGGTTGACATGGCACTCACAACATTATTTGAAAAGGTTTGAACAAGCTCTGATTTTTGCAACATAAAATACTTGTGATGAAAAACAGGGTGTGACACACTAGATCGTATTGTTCATATGCTAAAGCTTTTTTAATGTCAAGTATCATTTCCTTAGACCATGAGGTTGTGCAACTCCCAGAAACCGTAGGAGTGCTTTGGGTGTATCAAACGTCACAACATAAATGGGTGATGATAAAGGTGCACTACAGGTATCTCCGAAAGTATCTATTGGGTTGGTACGAATCAAGACTGGGATTTATCACTCCGTGTGACGGAGAGGTATCTCTGGGCCCACTCAGTAATCCATCATCATTCTGAGCTCAATGTGACAAAGGAGTTAGTCACTGGATGATGTGTTACAGAACGAGTAAAGAGACATGCTGGTAACGAGATTGAACAACGTATAGGGATACCGACGATCGAATCTCAGGAAAGTATCATACCGGTAGACAAAGGGAATTGTATACTGGATTGTTTGAATCCCCGACATCATGGTTCATCCGATGATATCATTGTGGAACATGCAGGAACTAACATGGATATCCAGACCCCGCTATTGGTTATTGACCGGAGAGGTGTCTCGGTCATGTCTGCATGGTTCCCGAACCCGTAGGGTCTACACACTTAAGGTTCGATGACACTAGGGTTATATGGGAATAGAGTATGTGGTTACCGAATGTTGTTCGGAGTATCGGATGAGATCCGAACGTCATGAGGAGCTCCGAAATGGTCTGAAGGTAAAGATTCATATATAGGAAGTGAGGATTTGATCGTCGGAAGTGTTTCGGGCGTTACCAATAATGTACCAGCACCACCGAAATGGTTTCGGGGGTCCACCGGGAATGGCCACCAGCCCCAAAGTGCTACATGGGACAAAAGTGGATGGGAACCAGCCCCTAGGTGGGCTCGTGTGCCACCACTAAGGGCCCAAGGCGCAACAAGGGCGTAAGGGGCCAAACCCTAGGCATGGAGGGGCGGCCTTGGGCCGAAGGCCCACCCTAGGGCGCCACCCCTCCACCCATCTAGGGCTGCCGCACCCCTTAGGGTGGAAACCCTAAGGGTGGGCACCATCCTCCCTCTCCTCCTATATATAGTGGAGGGTTTGGGGATGTTTTGAGATACAATCTCTCTATCTCTCGGCGCAGCCCTACTCCTCCTCCTCGTCATCCTCCGTAGTGCTTGGCGAAGCCGTCTCGGAATACCACGCAACTCCACCTTTACCATGTCGTCGTGCTGCCAGAGCTCTCCCTCAACCTCTCCTCCCTCCTTACTGGATCAAGGCGTTGGAGACATCACCGGGATGCATGTGTGTTCAATGCGGAGGCACCGGTGTTCGGTGCTTAGATCGGAATCCACCGCGATCTGAATCGCTACGAGTATGACTCCATCAACCGCATTCTAGCAACACTTCGACTTTGTGATCTTCAAATGTATGAAGATGCGCTACCCTTCTTTCGTTGCTGGTTTCTCCATAGATAGATCCTTGCCTGACGTAGGAATATTTTTTAAATTACTATGTTCCCCAAGAGTGGCATCCGAGGCAAGGTTCTATGCGCAGATTCTATGGACAAGTAGAACACAAAAGTTGTGGGCGATGATTATGTCAATTGCTTTCCGTTACTAGTCTTACCTTAATTTGGCGGCTTCGTAGGATGAAGCGGCCCAGACCGACTTTACACATACTCTTACGTGAGACTGGTTCCACCGACCGACATGCACTTGTTGCATAAGGTGGCAAGCGGGTGTCTGTCTGTCCCATTTAGTCGGATCAGATTCGATAAAGAGGGTCCTTATAAAGGGTAAATAGCATTGGATATCAACGTTATGGAAATTACGTAGGTAAGAAGAGTTCTTGATAGAAACCCTAATCAACCACGTAAAACTTGCAACAACAATTATAGGACGTCTAACTTGTTTTTGTAGGGTATGCTATGTGATGTGATATGGCGAAAAGGATGTGATGTTACATATTTGATGTATGAGATTGATCTGTTGGAAATATGCCCTAGAGGCAATAATAAAATGGTTATTATCATATTTCCTCGTTCATGATAATCGTCTATTGTTCATGCTATAATTGTATTAATAGGAAACAGTAATACATGTGTGAATAAATAGATCACAACGTGTCCCTAGCAAGCCTCTAATTGGCTAGCTCGTTAGTCAATAGATGATCATGGTTTCCTCATCATGGGCATTAGATGTCATTGATAACGGGATCACATCATTAGGAGAATGATGTGATGGACAAGACCCAATCCTAAGCATAGCACTAGATCGTATTGTTCGTATGCTAAAGCTTTTCTAATGTCAGGTATCTTTTCCTTCGACCGTGAGATTGTGCAACTCCCGGATACCGTAGGAGTGCTTTGGGTGTATCAAACGTCACAACGTAACTGGGTGACTATAAAGATGCACTACGGGTACCTCCGAAAGTGTCTGTTGGGTTGGTACGAATCGAGATCGGGATTTGTCACTCCGTGTGACGGAGAGGTATCTCTGGGCCCACTCGGTAGAACATCATCATGAGCTCAATGTGACTAAGGAGTTAGTCACACGATGACATGCTACGGAACAAGTAAAGAGACTTACCGGTAACGAGATTGAACAAGGTATAGGTATACCGACGATCGAATCTCGGGCAAGTTCTATACCGACAGACAAAGGGAATCGTATACGGGATTGATTGAATCCTTGACATCGTGGTTCATCCGATGAGATCATCGTGGAGCAAGTGGGAGCCACCATGGGTATCCAGACCCCGCTGATGGTTATTGGCCACAGAGGTGTGTCGGTCATGTCTGCGTGTCTCCCGAACCCGTAGGGTCTACACACTTAAGGTTCGGTGACGCTAGGGTTATAGGGAATTGTTATACGAGGTTACCGAAAGTTGTTCGGACTCCCGGATGAGATCCCAGACGTCACGAGGAGCTCCGGAATGGTCCGAAGGTAAAGATTGATATATAGGACGGATGGTTTCGAACACCGGAAGTGTTTCGGGCGTCACCGGTAAAGTACCGGGACCACCGGGACCACCGGAGGTGGCCCCGGGAGTCCACCGAAGGGGGGCAACGACCCCGAGAGGCTAGATGGGCTAAGTGCGGGAGGGAACCAGCCCCTAGGTGGGCTGGTGCGCCTCCCACACCCTGACCAATGCGCTAGTGGTGGGGAGAGGGGGCAACCCTAGGCGCATGTGGGCCTTAGGCCCACCAGGTGGTGCGCCACACCCCCTCCCACCCTAGCCGCCGCCCCCCTCTCCCATCTGGTGGCCGCCGGCCCCTAGAGAGGGAACCCTAGGGCTGGCGCAGCCCTCCCCCCCCTCCTATAAATAGAGAGGAGTTTTGGCCATTGGGAGACACGGTTTTCCCTCTCTCTCGGCGCAGCCCTGCCCCTCTTCTTCCTCCTCCTCTTTGCGGGTGCTTGGCGAAGCCCTGCCGGGAGACCTCGTCTCTCCATCGACACCACGCCGTCATGCTGCTGGAGTTCTTCCCCAACCTCTCCCTCCTCCTTGCTGGATCAAGGTGCGGGAGACGTCATCGGGCTGCACGTGTGTTGAACGCGGAGGTGCCGTTGTTCGGCACTAGATCGAAATCGCTGCGAGTACGGCTCCATCAACCGCGTTCTAGCAACGCTTCCGCTTAGAGATCTTCAAAGGTATGAAGATGCTCTTACCCCTCTCTCGTTGCTGGTCTCTCCATAGGAAGATCTGAATATGCGTAGGAAAATTTTGAATTTATGCTATGTTACCCAACAGTGGTAACAGAGCCAGGTTTTCTATGCGTAGATTCTATGCACGAGTAGAACACAAAAGTTGTGGGTGATGATTTGTCAATTTGCTTGCCGCTACTAGTATTATTCTTTTCCGGCGGTATTGTGGGATGAAGCGGCCCGGACCGACTTTGCACGTACGCTTACGTGAGACTGGTTCCACCGACAGACATGCACACCGTGCATAAAGGTGGCTAGCGGGTGTCTGTCTCTCCTACTCTAGTCGGATTGGATTTGATGAAAAGGTTCCTTATGAAGGGTAAATAGCTTTGGCATATCATCTTTGTGGCTGTCACGTAGGTAAGAAGGCGTTCTTGCTAGAAACCCAAATCAGCCACGTAAAACTTGCAACAACAATTAGAGGACGTCTAACTTGTTTTTGCAGGGTTTGACATGTGATGTGATATGGCCAAAGTTGTGATGTTGCATGTATGATGTATGATATGATCATGTTATTGTAATAGGGTTCACGACTTGCATGTCGATGAGTATGACAACCGGCAGGAGCCATAGGAGTTGTCTTAATTTTATTGTATGAGATGCAACGCCATGTGCTTACTACTTTTACTTCATTGCTAACGGTTAGCTATAGTACTAGTGATAGAAGTAGTTGGCGTGACGACTTCACGGAGACACGATGATGGAGATCATGATGATGGAGATCATGGTGTCACGCCGGTGACAATGATGATCATGCGATGCCTGAAGATGGAGATCGAAAGGGCGAAGATGATAATGGCCATATCATGTCACTATATGATTGCATTCTGATGTTTATCATGTTTTACATCTTATTGCTTAGAACGACGGTAGCATAATAAGATGATCCCTCTTAAAATTTCGAGAACGTATTCCCCTAAGTGTGCACCGTTGCGAAGGTTCGTTGTCTCGAAGCACCACGTGATGATCGGGTGTGATAGATTCTAACGTTCGCATACAACGGGTGTAAGCCAGATTTACACACGCGAAACACCTAGGTTGACTCGACGAGCTTAGCATGTACAGACATGACCTCGAATACAAGAGAACGAAAGGTCGAACATGAGTCGTATGGTTGAATACGATCAGCTTGGAGTTGCTCACCATGGTGACTAGTCCGTCTCACGTGATGATCGGACACGGGTTAGTCAACATGGATCATGTATCACTTAGATGACTAGAGGGATGTCGATTTAAGTGGGAGTTCATACTTAATTTGATTAAATGAACTTAATTGTCATGAACTTAGTCTAAATGTTGTCTTTATAAATATTGTAGATGGCCAACGTCAACCTCAATTTCAACGCATTCCTAGAGAAAAACACGCTGAAAGATGATGGTAGCAACTATGCGGACTGGGTTCGCAACTTGAAGCTCATCCTTGAAGCAGCTAAAAAGGTTTATGTCCTTGATGCGCCGCTAGGTGATCCTCCCGCTCCCGCAGCAGCCTAGGACATTCTGAACGTTTGGCAAACGCGGAGTGATGACTACTCTCTGGTTAGGTGTGGCATGTTATACAGTTTAGAAACGGGGCTCCAAAGGCGTTTTGAGCAACACGGGGCATATGAGATGTTGCAGGAGATGAAGCTAGTTTTTCAAGCTCATGCCCGTGTCGAGAGATATGAAGTCTCCGACAAGTTCTTTAGCTGTAAGATGGAGGAGAACTGTTCTGTCAGTGAGCACATACTCAAAATGTCTGGGTTACAGGGTCGTCTGACTTCACTTGGAGTCGAACTTCCGGATGATGCTATAATTGACATAATCCTCCAGTCTCTCCCACCAAGCTACAAAGGCTTTGTTCTTAACTACAACATGCAAGGGATGGAGAAGACCATTCCCGAGTTGTACTCGATGCTCAAGTTTGCAGAAGTAGAAATCAAGAAAGAGCATCAAGTGTTGATGGTCAACAAGACCACTAGTTTCAAGAAAGGCAAGGGTAAGAAGAACTTCAAGAAAGACGGCAAAGTTGTTGCCACGCCCGGTAAGCCATATGTCGGGAAGAAGAAAAGGAATGGACCCAAGCCTGAGACTGAGTGCTTCTATTGCAAGGGAAAAGGTCAATGGAAGCGGAACTGCCCCATATACTTAGCGGACAAGAAGGCCGGCAACGTTAAAGGTATATGTGATATACATGTTATTGATGTGTACCTTACCAGCGCTCGTAGTAGCTCCTGGGTATTTGATACCGGTGCTGTTGCTCATATTTGCAACTCAAAGCAGGAACTGCGGAATAAGCGGAGACTGGCCAAGGACGAGGTGATGATGTGCGTCGGGAATGGTTCAAAGTTCGATGTGATCGCCGTCGGCACGCTACCTCTACATCTACCGTCGGGATTAGTTTTAAACCTTAATAATTGTTATTTAGTACCAGCTTTAAGCATGAACATTGTATCAGGGTCTTGCTTAATGCGAGACGGCTACTCATTTAAGTCAGAGAATAATGGTTGTTCTATTTATATGAGTGATATGTTTTATGGTCATGCTCCGCTGGTGAATGGTTTATTCTTGATGAATCTTGATTGTGATGTTACACATATTCATAGTGTGAGTACCAAAAGATGTAAAGTTGATAATGATAGTCCCACATACTTGTGGCACTGCCGCCTTGGTCATATCGGCGTTAAGCGCATGAAGAAGCTCCATACTGATGGAATATTAGAGTCTCTTGACTTTGAATCATTTGACACATGCGAACCTGCCTCATGGGCAAGATGAATAAGACTTCATTCTCAGGAATAATGGAGAGAGCAACCGACTTATTGGAAATAATACATACTGATGTGTGTGGTCCAATGAACGTTGAAGATCGCGGCGGTTATCGTTATGTTCTCACTCTCACCGATGATTTGAGTAGGTATGGGTATATCTACTTGATGAAGCACAAATCTGAGACGTTTGAAAAGTTCAAGGAATTTCAGTGTGAGGTTGAGAATCAACGTGACAGAAAAATTAAATGTCTACGATCTGATCGTGGAGGCGAATATTTGAGTCACGAGTTTGGCACACACCTAAGGAAGTGTGGAATCGTTTCACAACTGACGCCGCCTGGCACACCGCAACGCAACGGAGTGTCTGAACGTCATAATCGCACTTTATTAGATATGGTACGATCTATGATGTCTCTTACCGACTTACGCTATCATTTTGGGGATACGCATTAGAAACTGCAGCATTCACTTTAAAGAGGGCACCATCTAAATCCGTTGAGACGACACCGTATGAACTATGGTTTGGCAAGAAACCTAAGTTGTCGTTTCTTAAAGATTGGGGCTGCGATGCTTATGTGAAGAAACTTCAACCAGAAAAGCTCGAACCCAAAGCATAGAAATGCGTATTCATAGGATACCCTAAGGAAACTATTGGGTATACCTTCTATCTTAGATTCGAAGGTAAAACCTTTGTTGCCAAGAACGGATCCTTTCTAGAGAAAGAGTTTCTCTCGAAAGAAGTAAATGGGAGGAAGGTAGAACTTGATGAGGTGATTACACCCCCTCTCGAACAGGATAGTAGCGCAGCGCGGGAAGTTGTTCCTGTGGCGCCTACACCGACTGAAGAGGAAGTTAATGATGATGATCATGAAGCTTCGGATCAAGTTACTACTGAACCGCGAAGGTCCACAAGGGCACGCTCCGCACCAGAGTGGTACGGCAACCCTGTGATGGAAATCATGTTGTTAGACAACGGTGAACCTTTGAACTATGAAGAAGCGATGGCGGGCCCGGATTCCAACAAATGGCTTGAGGCTATGAAATCCGAGATAGGATCCATGTATGAGAACAAAGTATGGACTTTGGTGGACTTGCCGATGACCGGCGGGCCATAGAAAATAAATGGATCTTCAAGAAGAAGACTGATGCAAACGGTAATGTAACCGTTTACAAAGCTCGACTTGTCGCAAAGGGTTTTTGACAAATTCAAGGAGTTGACTACGAAGAGACTTTCTCTCCCGTAGCGAAGCTGAAATCAGTCCGAATCATGTTAGCAATTGCCGCCTTTTATGATTATGAAATTTGGCAAATGGACGTCAAAACAGCGCTCCTTAACGGGAACCTTAAGGAATAGTTGTATATGATGCAACCAGAAGGTTTTTGGCGACCCTAAGGGTGCTAACAAAGTGTGCAAGCTCCAGCGCTCCATCTATGGGCTGGTGCAAGCATCTCGGAGTTGGAACATTCGGTTTAATGAGGTGATTAAAGCGTTTGGGTTCATACAGGTTTACGGAGAAGCCTGTCTGTACAAGAAAGTGAGTGGGAGCTCTGTAGCTTTCCTCATACTGTTTGTGGATGACATATTATTGATGGGGAATAATATAGAGATGTTGGAGAGCATAAAGGCCTATTTGAACAAGAGTTTTTCAATGAAGGACCTTGGAGAAGCTGCATACATATTAGGCATCAAGATCTATAGAGATAGATCAAGACGCCTCATAGGTCTTTCGCAAAGTACATACCTTGACAAGATATTGAATAAGTTCGATATGGAAAACTCAAAGAAAGGGTTCTTGCCAGTTTTGCAAGGTATGAGATTGAGTAAGACTTAGAGTCGCCGACCACGACAGCAGATAGAGAGAAGATGAGTTCTGTCCCCTACGCTTCAGCCGTGGGCTCTCTAATGTATGCCATGCTGTGTACCAGACCTGATATAAACCTTGCCATAAGTTTGGTAGGGAGGTACCAAAGTGATCCAGGTATGGAACACTGGACGGCGGTCAGGAATATCCTAAAGTACCTGAAAAGGACTAAGGAAATGTTTCTCGTTTATGGAGGTGATGAAGAGCTCGTCGTAAAGGGTTACGTCGACGCTAGCTTCGACACAGATCCGGATGACTCTAAGTCACATACCAGATACGTATATGTGTTAAATGGTGGGGCAGTGAGCTGGTGCAGCAGCAAGAAAGAAGTCGTGGCAGCATCTACATGTGAAGCGGAGTACATAGCTGCTTCAGAAGCAGCTCATGAAGGAATTTGGATAAAGGAGCTCATCACCGACCTTGGAGTGGTTCCAAGCGCGCCGGGTCCAATGACACTCTTCTGTGATAACACTTGGGCCATTGCCATAGCCAAGGAGCCTAGGTTTCACCGGAACACGAAGCACATCAAACGCCGCTACAACTCCATCCAGGACCATGTCAAGAGTGGAGTGATAGATATTTGTAAAGTACACACGGATCTGAATATTGCAGACCCATTGACTAAACCTCTTCCACGAGCAAAACATGATCAACACCACAATGATATGGGTGTTCGATACATCACAATGTAACTAGATTATTGACTCTAGTGCAAGTGGGAGACTGTTGGAAATATGCCCTACAGGCAATAATAAAATGGTTATTATCATATTTCCTCGTTCATGATAATCGTCTATTGCTCATGCTATAATTGTATTAACAGGAAACAGTAATACATGTGTGAATAAATAGATCACAATGTGTCCCTAGCAAGCCTCTAGTTGGCTAGCTCGTTAGTCAATAGATGATCATGGTTTCCTGATCATGGGCATTAGATGTCATTGATAACGGGATCACATCATTAGGAGAATGATGTGATGGACAAGACCCAATCCTAAGCATAGCACTAGATCGTATTGTTCGTATGCTAAAGCTTTTCTAGTGTCAAGTATCTTTTCCTTCGACCGTGAGATTGTGCAACTCCCGGATACCGTAGGAGTGCTTTGGGTGTATCAAACGTCACAACGTAACTGGGTGACTATAAAGGTGCACTACGGGTACCTCCGAAAGTGTCTGTTCGGTTGGTACGAATCGAGATCGGGATTTGTCACTCCGTGTGACGGAGAGGTATCCCTGGGCCCACTCGGTAGAACATCATCATGAGCTCAATGTGACTAAGGAGTTAGTCACACGATGATCGACCTGCTACGGAACGAGTAAAGAGACTTACCGGTAACGAGATTGAACAAGGTATAGGTATACCGACGGTCGAATCTCGGGCAAGTTCTATACCGACAGACAAAGGGAATCGTATACGGGATTGATTGAATCCTTGACATCGTGGTTCATCCGATGAGATCATCATGGAGCAAGTGGGAGCCACCATGGGTATCCAGACCCCGCTGATGATTATTGGCCAGAGAGGTGTCTCGGTCATGTCTGCCTGTCTCCCGAACCCGTAGGGTCTACACACTTAAGGTTCAGTGACGGTAGGGTTATAGGGAATTGTTATACGAGGTTACCGAAAGTTGATTGGAGTCCCGGATGAGATCTCGGACGTCACGAGGAGCTCCGGAATGGTCCGGAGATAAAGATTGATGTATAGGACGGATGGTTTCGGACACTAGAAGTGTTTCGAGCGTCACCGGTAACGTACCTGGACCACCGGGACCACCGGAGGTAGCCCCGGGGGTCCACCGAAGGGGGGCAACGACCCCGAGAGGCTAGATGGGCTAAGTGCGGGAGGGAACCAGCCCCTAGGTGGGCTGGTGCGCCTTCCACACCCAGCCCAATGCGCTAGTGGTGGGGAGAGGGGGCAACCCTAGGCGCAGGTGGGCCTTAGGCCCACCAGGTGGTGCGCCACACCCCCTCCCACCCTAGCCGCCGCCCCCCTCTCCCATCTGGTGGCCGCCGGCCCCTAGGGAGGGAACCCTAGGGGTGGCGCAGCCCTCCCCCTCCTCCTATAAATAGAGAGGAGTTTTGGTCATTGGGAGACACGGTTTTCCCTCTCTCTCGGCGCAGCCCTGCCCCTCTTCCTCCTCCTCTCTGCCGGTGCTTGGCGAAGCCCTGCAGGGAGACCTCGTCTCTCCATCGACACCACGCCATCGTGCTGCTGGAGTTCTTCCCCAACCTCTCCCTCCTCCTTGCTGGATCAATGTGCGGGAGACGTCACCGGGCTGCACGTGTGTTGAACGCGGAGGTGTCGTAGTTTGGCACTAGATCGGAATCGCTGCGAGTACGGCTCCATCAACCGCGTTCTAGCAACGCTTCCGCTTAGCGATCTTCAAAGGTATGAAGATGCTCTTACCCCTCTCTTGTTGCTTGTCTCTCCATAGGAAGATCTGAATATGCGTAGGAAAATTTTGAATTTATGCTACGTTACCCCATGACCATGTTCTTGTAATAGGATTCACGACTTGCATGTCGATGAGTATGACAACCGGCAGGAGCCATAGGAGTTGTCTTAATTTATTGTATGAGATGCAACACCATGTGCTTACTTTACTTTATTGCTAAATGTTAGCTATATTAGTAGAAGTAATAGTTGGCGTGACGACTTCACAGAGACACAATGATGGAGATCATGGGGTCATGCCGGTGACAATGATGATCATGGTTCCCCGAAGATGGAGATCAAAGGAGCAAGATGATATTGGCCATATCATGTCACTATATGATTGAATGTGATGTTTATCATGTTTTTCATCTTATTGCTTAGAACGATGGTAGCAAAGATAAGATGGCCCCTCATTAAAATTTTGAGATATGTATTCCCCTAAGTGTGCACCATTGCGACGGATCGTTGTCTCGAAGCACCACGTGATGATCGGGTGTGATAGATTCTAATGTTCGCATACAACGGGTGTAAGCCAGTTTACACATGCAAAACACTTAGGTTGACTTGGCGAGCCTAGCATGTACAGACATGACCTCGAATACGGGAGTCCGAAAGGTCTAACATGAGTCGTATGGTTGATACGATCAGCATGAAGACATGGTGACATTACCTCTGGGAAAGCGATGTGAGATATACACAAACCACAAGAGTTTAAAGTATATTTGCACTCATAAGGAATTGAACATGAGGCAACGAAGATGGTTGGAGTTGATCAAAGATTACGACCTCAGTGTTCAATACCACCTTGGGAAAGCCAATGTGGTAGCTGATGCCTTGAGAAGAACGCTTGTTACTTGAATGGTATGATCAAGGAAAGGCTACCTACCCTGTATGAGAAACTTGAGAGCTTCGGAATGGAGCTCGTTGCACCTGGATTTCTGGCCAACCTCGAACCAAAGCCTATGCTAATGGATGATATCAAGGAGGCTTAGAAGGGACATGAGAGCATCGAAGGTATGAAGAAGAAGATCAAGTATGGCAAGGCCCCATGATTCTTAGTGGATGAACAAGGAGTTGTATGGTTTGGGAATAACCTTTGCATACCCAACAAAGTTGAGCTCAAGAACCTGATCTTGCAAGAAGCACATGACACTCCCTATTACATCCATGCTGGTGAAACCAATATCTACCAAGACCTCAAGGCAAGTTTTTGCTAGCATGTCATGAAGAGAGATAGCTTCTTATGTTGCTAGGTGTGATGTATACCAAAGAGACAAGGTTGATCATTAGCGACCCGCTGGACTGCTACAACCTCTCAAGGTGTCTTAATGGAAGTGGGATAAGGTCAGAATGGATTTCATCACTGATCTACCGAGATCAAGAAAGGGACATGATTCCATTTGGATCATTGTCGATCACCTGACCAAGGTGGCCCACTTCATTACCGTCAAGACAACCTACACTGGGAACCAGTTGGCAAATCTCTACATCATCAGGATTGTAAGCCTCCATGGAGTCCCTAAGGAAATCGTGTCAGATTGAGGTACCCAGTTTACCTCGAAATTTTGGAACAGATTCCAAGAAGCCTTGGGAACCAAGCTATCCTTCAACACCATTTTTCATCCTCAAACAGGCGGACAAATGGAACAATAAATCATATATTCGAGGACATGCTCTGTGCCTGTGTCTTGGCATATGGATCCAAGTGGGAAGATTGTTTTCCCTTTAACGAGTTCTCCTACAACAACAACTATTAGTCCAGCCTTCAGATGGCACCATTAGAGGTGTTGTATGGGTGCAAGTGCCGTACTCCCCTCAACTGGTTAGAAACCAGAGAAGGGCTGGTCTTCAGACCGGATTTCCTTGGTCAAGTAGAAGACCAAGTTCAAAACGTTAGAGAATGTCTAGAGGCCACCAAGTCAAGACTGATGAGCTACACTGACTCTTGTCACCGAGACATGAGCTTCCGTGTTGGGGACTATGTCTATCTTCGAGTTACGCCTCTCAAGGGAATAAAGTGCTTCCACGTCAAGGGAAAGCTAGCACCAAGATTCATCGGCCCCTTCAAGATCACCGACATGCAAGGAGAAGTTGCTTACCAGCTGGAGCTATCTTCCGAGCTCTCACATATGCACAAGGTTTTCCATGTGTCACAACTCCCGAAGTGCCTCCATGTTCCCAACCCCCCTGATCTCTATAAGGACATCGATTATCAAGCCATCGACCTTTAGCCAAACCTCACTTATCATAAGAGACCAGTACGCATATTGGATGAAGCCGAGCATTGCACCAGAAGCCGCACCATCAAGTACTTCAAGGTCCAGTGGAGCAACCACACTGAAGAAGAAGTAAAATGGGAGCATGAAGACTACCTCAGATGAGAGTTTCCTTCTCTTTTTAGTGCCTAGCCTCAGTAAGGGGTAGGTTTATCACACCCTATGTTTGTACCACGTTTCCACATGATGGTTTTATAAAAATTAGAGCCAATTAAACTTTTTTGCATAGTTGTGATGGTTCACTTGGTTGCTACTTGCTTGTGTGTGTGATTGAGTTTTGAATCACTAAATATATTGTCCTCTCAATAAATTATCTCCTTGATCCCAAACCTTTGCCCAATGATCGTGCCATGTGAATAGGATCAGAAAATTATTTTTATAAATTATTAACTTCACAAAAGACATTTATTTATGTTCACCTTTCTAAAATCCCTGAATTGATTCTTGCACTACAAGTCCTCAATTTAGGAGAGATGCTTTGCCCCAAAGACTTTATTTGGGACTTATTAACAAAATGTTTTCCGAAAACCATAAAATAATTATTTGAAAAGTAATTTTCCTATTTTATTTAAATACTTCTTTTTGAGGCGAGAAATGGTATCTCATAGAGAAAAAATATTTTATCACTTCAAAAATATTTGAGAAAATTTAGGGAAACTCAATGGACATATGTTTTCCATACATAAGAGTTTCAACACATGATCATGTTCAAAATATTGGACAAAACCTTTTCTACCTAATTCACGCTTTTGAAATGTTCTCATGGGAAATTTTCTTAATAAATCTGAGAAAAGTTTTAGCAAGTCACACATGATATATGTAGTGATCCTGCAAAGTTTCAGCTCAATCCAAGTTGATTTGGTTCAAGAAAATACCCCAGAACCCTTTGTGTCCAGAACTAAATTTGAGAAATTTTACGTTGCCAAGTTTATCCAATTGATCCCAAACTTTATAGGAGTGATCTAGCCCTCAAATAAATATGCTACACCAAGTTGTTCATTTGTGGGAGTTGGTTTGATCACTTAGGTTTAGAGGAATCTGATTCTGTCCATTTCTAGGGTTTTTCATGTTTATATTGCTAACCTTGCTCAAATGAGCTCAAACTTGATGATCCCTATAGATTTTACCATGAGAGCGACCCTGTTAAGTTTCACAGCATTTGGGAAAAGTAATCTTGACCAAAACCCAATCAAACACCTTCTACCAGAATATCAAATTTGCTACTAGAGCATCCAGAGATTTTCCCCTACACCCCAATTTTTTTCCATAACTCTATAAGAACCCCTAACACCACGATTAAGTTTCCTGGCACCCAACTCCATGATTGCAGGAGTAAAACCCCACTTGCATTCCCCTGGACAGCCACTTTCCCCTCTCTCTTTGCTCTCCTACACCCATGACTTTTCCACACCATCCCATGCCCCTCCCCCCTTTGCTTAATCTCCCCGCAACCGGTGGACACTACAGGATAGACCAGAGCATGACAAAAGAACCATGATGCCGGACAAAGTCACGCTCTGCAGCGCGCTACAGTGACAACTGAGCACTGGCCTGCTCCGTGCCCCGTCCTCAGGCCGCCTCGAGCCTCTCCCCTTGGGCCACTCGAGGCGCATTGGCGTCCACAGCAAGCTAGACTGTTGGACCTCTCCTCTCTCCTCCTGCAATGGTTCTCCAAGCCCGTGCCCGACGCCGCCTGAGCTGGCCAATGCATGCGCTCGCTCGCGCGCGCTCTTGTCTCTCCTCTCTCTTTCCCTGTAGTCGTGGATGACTCCAGGAAGACCACCAAGCCACCCATCTCTCTTCTCGTGCCCCCAGGGGCCGTTGCAGCTAGCTCCGGCGCACGAGTCCATGGTGGTCTCGTGCCCCGTCTATATAAGACCCCCTCTCCCCTCTAGTCCCTCTCCCCTCCTCCTAATGGTGCAGTAGTGCCCCCATTTCACCCCAAAGCTCCGTGAGCTCGACATCGAGACGGAGCTCCATCACCTCGGCTTGCCATCGATCTCGTAGTAGGAAGCCGCTTCGGCCCACCTTCTTCCTCCTTCGGCTCTCCCCTGCTCATCTGATGCATTTCCACCTCATCCACGTCCTTTTTGCTGCACGAAATAGCCCTGACGACCACCTCCCGAAGCTCCTTCGCCATGAGATCTCGTCGCCGGCGACTCCCTACACTCTGGTGGTCCTTTCCACCTCCATCAGATAGGAGACTCGCCCCTCAATCCATTCCCATCGCCAACTTTACTCATCGTGGTCCCTGTCATCATCGGTGAGCCTCTCCGCCCTCTGGCAAGGTATTGATGACGAACTCGGTAGGTGGGTCCAATCATCAGCCTCTTGCGGCTCTCCCTCACCTATATCTTAGTGGTCCCCAGGCCCCGCGCATCACGTTTGAACCTGGCGCGGCGCGGTTGCCTCGTTCGCCTAGGCTGGTTGGCCTCCGAGCTGGCCCAGCTGCCGACTGAATCTGGCCCAAGCGTTGTGGCACTTTTTCTTTTTATTTTTAGTTTTGTCTTGAAAAAATCCAATTGTAATAAATATTTATCCAAATCCAAAAATTCCTCCACCTAAATTCTTGTAATATTGTGTAGTATTTTATAGTGCCACTTGTGTAATTTTTACACGAAGTTGCATGGAGTATTTTATTTTAAAATCTTGTTTAGGACATTTTCACATTTTGTTAAAATGTTTTTCACAACTTTTTACACTTTAAAAATAAAATCCAACTATTTTCACACCACCTATGCTCACCCTAGTATTTTTCAAAAATGGGTTGACATTTTTTGCCGAGTGTGTTATTTTTCCTGTTTTTGCCATGGTCTTACTAATTCCGTTATATTTGCGATGATAGATTGCGTTGTAGATGAAGGGCTTGGACTAGAAGACTTTGAAGACCCCGGAGACTTTGTTGAGCAAGGCAAGCAGCCCTTTGACCATGTCTAAGAAACTATCTTCATGCATGTCATATATAGCACTTCATTCTGATGCATAAGATCGTGTTGAATTGGTGACTACCTGAGTGGGATGCTTCTGATAACTCCTTGTTGACACTTGCACTTGAGCATGACCCTATCTTCCTATGAGGGTTGTGCGGGTGGGAAGTAGTTAGATTGCTAGTGGTTGCTACACAATGGGATGGGAACATGCATGATGACGATAAGGAAGAGTGATTTTAAAGGTTTTACAAAAAACCCGTCGGGTGCGACTAATGACCGAGGGAGATGGTGTGAGCTAGGTAGCCACTTGACAAAGAAGTGGTGTACCGAGGCTAGCGAGTGTGTGGTTTTTGGAATGGGGTTTTTTAAGTTGCGACCGTTACTCCAACCTTACATGTACAACTACGATTCCTCTTATGGGACGGGGCTTTACTCATTACTATGGTTGGTGCGAGTAGAGATCCATCATTTCTAGTGGGGGAGTGACGTGGTCACTCTTGAAATGGGTTTGTGCGAAGAAAGGATGACCATGGGCTGTTTTCACACACACCAGGCACATCATTGCGCGCCTTCGTGGATTGTGTGTGTGATGTACATCACGAGGGATTGTTACCAACGAATGGTCTCTTTTCCTGTAACGTGATGGGAAAGGTAATATTTCCCGAGTCTTGTGGGTAAAGTGTGCAACCTCTGTAGAGTGTAAAACTATTCGAATAGCCGTGTCCATGGTCAAGGACAGTTGGATGACCGCTCTTGGGCTGCGTAAATGTTTACCAAATAGTGTGCGTGTGTGAGAAAGGTGATTATGTGAGAAACATGGTACCTGAGCTAAGTCAGATGACTTGGCATGCTAGGTGAACATGGGTTGTCCAATCCTCAGTTGATATTGATATTTGTAACCTGTTAACATGTATATCGCTTACCTCATGATGCATGCCTGTACAAGCAATTGATCATGTCATTGCACTAGGAAAAATATCCATTATGCGAATTAACTACTAGTGTTATAGCATGCTTTAGTATTGCATTGTTCCACATCATGGGTTGCTTGCGAGTACAATAAAAGTACTCATTGGCTTGCCACTGGTTATTTAATTGGTTAGGCATGGAAGAGCAGGAACTTGGAGAAGAGTTCATCGGTTACGAACATGCGAGCTAGGACGTTTCCCAGTCAGAATGCGTGTAGGTTAAGGCATATGGCATGGGTTCACAACTTTCGTTCAAGATTTCTGTTGCTAGTTATGTTCGTTTGTCGGCCTTCGAGGCCCTATCCATGTAAGACTTGACCTTAATGGTCTCTATTTGTATCACACGGTATCTAAGAATGTAAGAGCATCTCCAACAGCCGCGCTTCGCGCCACGCCCAAAAATGCGTTTGCCGCGCGCTCTTCGGCTGGTTTTGCGCGGGGTTAGGCGCAGGCTCCAGCAGCCGCGCAATAATGCAGCGCGCGCGCCGCTCCAGCAGTGCCCAAAAATGCAGCGCGCGCAAACCATTTTTTAAATAGATTGCATTCAAATAAAAAGCATAGAAAGTTATTTTACATAGATTGCAACTTGATAGGTAGTTCGAAAACATAGATAGATAATTCGGTGCTAGATAGTTCGAAAACATAAAAACTAATCCCAGTCGCTCCAATCATCTGCACCATCATCATCGTCGTTGGTGTCGTCACAGGTTGACAGCCAGATGTCGAACCAACGCCCGTCTTCTTCAGTGAAGAAGGAGCTCCTGCTTGCATTGATGAGGTCGGCCTGCGCACTCGCCAATGCCTTCCGCCGACGCCTGTCCAACTGCTCCTTGCAGCGCCGGTGCGTGTCCTCCTCGCGGCGCCTTGCCCAATAACCCTGCTCGTATGCGACATCCTCCGGGTGGCGCCGGCGCCACTCCGCCATGACCCGCTCGTCCTCGTGGGCGACGAGGAGGCGGCGCTACCGCTCAGTGTGCTCCGCATGGTCTTGTGCGAAGTTTACACGAGGCGGCGGGGCGACGTCTAACGCCTGCTGGAGCGTGTAGACGTCCTGGAAGTTCATTTGGCGGCGCGGCCTGCCTAGGCGCCACGCCGCCGCGTCGAACGCGCGGGCGGCCTCGTGCACCGTGTCGTACGTGCCGAGGCTAAGTCGGAGATCGCCGGAGCGTATCTCGGCGTAGAACCCGCCGTTGGGGCGCTCGCGGACGCCGCGGTAGCCGGACGCAGAACGGTGGTGCGGCGGCATGGTGGCGCGTCGGGGGCGGGGCGCTACAGCGGTGGCGGTGCGCTGGAGCGACGGTGGCACGAGAGGCAGAGGGAGAGAGAGAGTGGAGCGGTGGCGACGCGAGGGAGCGGCAGAGCTGCGCTTTTATAGGCACGCGCGAAGCGGCGCGGCAAAAATGGCGCGCGAGCTGCCGCCTTTTCGCGTGCGCGCGCAACCGGTTACCGCGCATGCTGTTTTCCCGTCGCCGCTGGAGCACGCCATTCCGTCCCGCGCGCGCTAAAATGGCGGTTTACCGTGCACGCGCCCCTTTTCGCGCGTCTATTGGAGATGCTCTAAGACTCTTGTATTACAGCTTTTGTGTGTTAAGTGAGCATTGATCTCTGGGATCACTGTACACGTGCATTCGGTGATCACGACTTATGAGTCGGGGTCCCCACAAGGAGATAAATTCGCATCCGGCAGTCGAGTCCACTATCTGGTCAGTGCACGACAAAGGGAAGGGAACCTTCGGCCAGGCCCTGTTGACATGAGTGAAGTCATGCAAGGCCTCCGCTTCCTGTTTGCCTTATTCACTACCATAGGGTTCGCCAACCATGTTGGGCGAATAACGCCTCTGACCAGGCTTGCCGCTTTCAGCTTCTTGATTTCTTCAGCAATGAACTCATGCCGCTCCAGTGCTTGCTTTCAGACCTTCTACTTGACGGGGCACGTGTGGGGACAAACGATAAAGTGCTGCTCGATCACCTCCATTGGAACACCGAGGATGTCAGATGGTTGCCATGCAAAGACATCGACATATGCCCGTAGGAAGGAGACAAATGTGCTTTCGTATTTACTGTCTAGGGTGGCACTTATGGTAAAAGTGCCGCCCTCGGCGTCTTCCCGCGCAGCCACTTGCTCCGTCTTGGGGATGGTCAGTTTGTTCTTCTTGCTCCTAGCGGCAGAAGTCTGAGGCGAATCCTCGATGGGCGTGCAGGACCCTCAGGTGCGCCTCCCGGAGTCCTTGTTAGAGTCTTTGCTGGATTTCTTGCTCTTCCAATTTATACATGCGGAGGGTCTCACCGTCTCTCTGAAGAATGACATGCAAATCATTGGGCTTCCCCGGGAGCTTGTGACCCCCATAGTAGACACCAAAGAACTAGTTCCATAGATCCACGCAGGAGGAAATATACCCCTCCAGCATGTTCATCAACCAACTCCTCACATTGTGCTTGAGCGCCAACGGGAAGTAGTTGGCGAGCACCTTCTTGTCGCGTCTCCCAGCAGCCTCCACCGCTATGGTGTAGATATGAAGGAACTCTGATGGGCCGATCTTTCCGTTGTACTTGTCGGGCAAATCCACCTTGAAGGCTTTGCTAGAAGGCCAGCAGACCTGCCACTACTCGCGGGTGAACGCCGGGCAACCAACCTCATAAGGTAGGCTGCCAGGTGCTCACAACGATGTCTCCTCAATGAACGGATTTGCACGACCGTCTGATTGGCGATGTGTCTCTCGTCTTCTCTCGATGGTGGTGCATGCGTCCTCCTTGCACTTGTCCTTCAAGACCTAGCCTTGATCTTTCTTTTGCCGCGGGTCCGTCAAGGAGTGGAACATCTCGTCCTACACGTCGGTCCCACACGGAGGTTGTTGCTGTTGTGAGGGTGACTTCATCATAGGTGCTCCGCCTGCGCCGCGTGCGGTGGTAGGCCTCGTCGGGCTGCCTAAGGCGCGTGCGAAGCTTCCGCCGCGTCTGGTCGTTCGCGATTTGTGAAGCTCAGCACACTCTGGCTGGTCGCTCTACATTCTTGCATGTTTTCTGACTTGTTCGGGAAGTCCAGCAGCAGCCAGGCCTGTTCCAGGGATTCCCCTGGTTTTGGGCATGGAGCAACGCGAGGCGTGAGTGGCACTCTGACGTACAAAGACACACACATTATATGCGTCGTGAGGTGGTGCGCTAGTGACGTTCCTCGACCAGGATTGACTCTCCTTCTTTGTCATTTGCCCAGCTACCTTCTATTTGCTTGACATGCCATGGGACGAGTGTCATTAAAGCGAATACATGCCTTTGACTAGACTCGCTTAACAGCCTGCCCGCTCTATACCTCACTGATGTTGACAATCAGCCTGATGAGGTGGAGCGGCGGAGATCAGGAGGGGTCTTGTCGGGCCTGTTTGCTCTCTGGCCACCTTGTTGGGGCCTTGTTTTTGGTCTTCGCTCATTGTTGTACGAAGGATGGCGTTGTCTAGCAGGGTGTTGTCGGCCGGGGGGTGGGGGGCTTCTTGTGTACAAGTCTGGGTACTAAAGCCACCATATTTTAGTACACCGACAATGTGGCTCATAGCATGATGTGATCCTTGATTCCAATTGGTATCTTCTGATTGCTTGCTTCACTCTTTTGTATGTATTTGTGCCATACGATCCTTTTTGAAATATTTGGGTCCTCAATATAGTTTCTAATCTTTTCATCCATTTTGTCAATCAATGACAATGGGGGAGGAGTTTAGAGAGTTTAGTTTGGAGAAGTTAAGAGAATTTTGCTTTTCTTGCTTAAGAATTTGCATCTCATGCCCATGCATTATTGCTTTGCATGTGTGTGCTTGGCTGTGCTTATTTCTTTTTATAAACACTCTTGAAAGTGATTGTCATCCATTACCAAAATGGAGGAGATTGTTAGAGCATATTTCTGTTGGAAATATTCCCTAGAGGCAATAATAAATTAGTTATTATTATATTTCCTTGTTCATTATAATCGTTTATTATCCATGGTAGAATTTTATTGATTGGAAACTCAAATAAATGTGTCGATACATAGGCAACACACTGTCCCTAGTGAGCCTCTGAGGACTAGCTCGTTGATCAAAGATGGTCAAGGTTTCCTGACCATAGACATGAGTAGTAATTTGATAACGGGATCACATCATTAGGAGGATGATGTGATGGACAAGACCCAAACTATGAAAGTAGAATATGATCGTGTGAGTTTATTGCTAGTGTTTTCTGCATGTCAAGTATCTGTTCCTATGACCATGAGATCATGAAACTCCCGGACACGGGAGGAATGCCTTGCGTGTATCAAATGTCACAACGTAATTGGGTGACTATAAAGGAGCTCTACAGGTATCTCCGAGGGTGTATGTTGAGTTGGCATGGATCAAGACTGGGATTTGTCACTCCGTGTGACGGAGAGGTATCTCAGGGTCGAGTCTGTAATACAACATCACAACAAGCATGCAAGCAATGTGACTAAAGAGTTAGCCACGGGATATTGTGTTACGAAACAAGTAAAGAGACTTACCGGTAATGATATTGAACTAGGTATGGAGATACCGACGACCAATTTGGGATTGTATACGGGATTGTCAAAGGGAATTGTATACGGGATTGATTGAATCCTTGACATTGTGGTTCGACCGATAAAGATCTTCGTAGAATATGTAGGAGCTAATATGGATATCCAGGTCTCGCTATTGGTTATTGGCTGGAGAGTGTCTTGGTCATGTCTACATAGTTCTCGAACCCACACGGTGTGCACACTTAAGGTTCAGTGAAGATTTGGTATTAGTGAGTTATGTGTGATGGTAACTGAATATTTTTTGGAGTCCCAGATGAGATCTCGGACATCACGAGGAGCTCCAGAATAGTCCGGAGGTAAAGATTTATATATGGGGAGTCATATTTCGCCTACCGAAAAAGTTTCGAGTTTTTCCAGTATTGTTCCAGAAAGCTTCTAGAAGATTCTGGAAATTTCTGGAGGAGTCCGGTACTCCACCAAGGGTTCTACCATGTCCCAAGGGTTTTCATGGACTGAGGGGAGACATCATGACCA
Organism: Hordeum vulgare subsp. vulgare; assembly: GCF_904849725.1. Lineage (NCBI taxonomy): Eukaryota > Viridiplantae > Streptophyta > Magnoliopsida > Poales > Poaceae > Hordeum > Hordeum vulgare. The sequence continues at coordinate 189,900,445 of NC_058520.1, read as the reverse complement.
TATTGGGCCAAGCGCACAAGTCCCTCAAGGCCCATGTAGTTGGGAAAGGTGGAAAGTCCACCTTTGTATGGAAGGGAAGGAAGGGGACTTGGATTCCGCCTCCCCCCCGTGGATGCACCCTAGGTCTTGGAGGGGCTGTTACCCACGCCCCTCCAGCTATATATAGAGGGGAGGGGGCGCTGCAAGAGCACACACGAAGCCCTTGACGCCCATCTCACTCCCTAGATCGTTTTCTCTTCCATTCGCGGTTTCAGTAGCACTAGGCATAGCCTTGCCGAGATGGCACCACCATCGCCGCTACCAAGCCGTTGTGTTGCCGGAGAGCTCATCTACCTATCCAACCTTGCTTGATAGATCAAGGAGGTGGAGAACTTCATCAATCTGTACGTGTGCTGAACTCGAAGGTGCGATCCGTCGACACTAGATCGGGACGGATTGTGATGGGATCGCGGGATGGAACGTGATGATATTGCGGGACGGAATACGATTTGGACCGCGAATACATTCGACTACACCAACCGCGTTATATACGCTTTCGCTTAGCGATCTACAAGGTTATGTAGATGCACTCCCCCCTCTCATAGATGTTAGTCTCCATAGATTCATGTTGGTGAGCGTAGGAATTTTTTTTGTTGCCCATGCGATGTTCCCAACACTGGTATTAGAGCTAGGTCTATGCATAGATGACATCATGAGTAAAACACAAAGGAGTTTGTGGACATTGATATTTAGTTTGCTTCCCTCCTTAGTTATTTCTTGATTCAGCGGTATCGTGGGATGAAGCGGCCCAAACTTTACTCGTCCACGTACGAGAGACTGGTTCCATCGATTGACATGCAACTTGTTGCATAAAGATGGCTGGCGGGTGTCTATCTCTCCCACTTCAGTTGAATTGGATTCGATAGAGGCGGTTGATACGCCTCCATCGTATCTACTTTTCCAAACTCTTTTGCCCTTGTTTTGGACTCTAATTTGCATGATTTGAATGGAACTAACCTGGACTGACGTTGTTTTCAGCAGAATTGCCTTGGTGTTATTTTTGTGCAGAAATCAAAGTTCTCCAAACGTCCTCAAAATTTACGGGGAGCAGTTTTGGAAAATACCAAAAATAGCTGCGCCAAGTTCCACCTCAGGGGATGGGCCAGTGGGCCACAAGCCCTTGCTCCGCCACCACCCCCTCGTGGCGTGGTGCAGGCTTGTGGGGCCCACACGGCTCTGCCGCCCCCAATCTCAGGTCTATAAGATCCCTTTCGTCCCAGAAAAATAAAAAGAGAAGTTTTCGTCGCGTTTTCGATACGGAGGCGCCGCCACCACCTGTTCTTCATCTGGAGGGCAGATCTGAAGTCCGTCTTGGGCTCCGGAGAGGGGAAATCGTTGCCATCGTCATCATCAAACTTCTTCCGTCTCCAATTCCATGAAGCTCTTCGTCGTTCGTGCGTAATCTATTCGTAGGCTCGCTGGGCGGTGATGAGTAGGATGAGATCTATCATGTAATCGAGTTAGTTTTGATGGGGATTGATCCCTAGTATCCACTATGTTCTGAGATTGATGTTGCTACTACTTTGCCATGCTTAATGCTTGTCAGTAGGGCCCGAGTGCCATGATTTCAGATCTGAAAGTATTATGTTGTCACCAATATATGAGTGTTTTAGATCCGATCTTGAAAGTTGTAGTTACCTACTATGTGTTATGATCCGGCAACGCCGGAGTGACAATAACCGGAACCACTCCCAGTGATGACCATTGTTTGAGGAGTTCATGTGTTCACCAAGTGCTAATGTGTTGGTCCGGTTCTTTATTAAAAGGAGAACCTTAATATCCCGTAGTTTCCTTTTGGACCCCGCTGCCACGGGAGGGATGGACAATAGATGTCATGCAAGTTCTTTTCCCTAAGTACGTATGACGACACACGGAATGCATGCCTACATCACATTGACGAACGGGAGCTAGCCACATATCTCTCCGTGTTATAGCTGTTGCATGATGAATATCATCCAAACAAATCACCGACCCATTGCCTACGAGTTTGTCCTACTACTGCTGTTACTTGTTTTGCTCTGCTGCTGCTACTACTGTTGCTACTGCTGTTACTTGTCTTGCTCTGCTGCTGCTACTACTACTACTGTTGCTACTGCTGTTACTTGACTTGCTCTGCTGCTACTGTTGCTACTACTGTCGCTTGCTACTGTTGCTACTTGCCACTTCTGTCACTACTGCTGTTCCTTGCCACTGCTATTGCTCATTACACTGCTACTACCTGCTACACTGTTGATTCACTGACCGTTGACGGGAACTGACAACTTCCGTCAACGCGGCAACGGAGGCACCATTGATACAATCGTTAGGAATAGTCTGCCGTCAACAGATCGTTTCTGACACCGTTGTTATCATATTACTTTGTTGTTACTACTGTGCTTGAACCTAACAAATTCAGCTTCTAAAACTTGAGAATATACTCTCACCTCCTGACTGGTAAACCAACAAATTGGGTCGAATACTCTACCCTCGAAAACTGCTGCGAACCCACGCGCTGGTGGGCCATCAACAACATTCTTCTAGTTTCATTGCCGGGGAGTGCTAGCAGCATTCTTCTGGTGCCGTTGCAGGAGAAGGTTTGTTTTCATAAGCATTCATCTAGCTAACGCCAGAGATTGCAGATCAACATTTTTCTGGCGCCGTTGCGTGGGAGGTATTGCTATATTCTCTGAGTCACTTGGGATTTATATCTGCTGATCACTATGAAGAATCTGAAGGATCCGAAGACCAAAGTCTTTCCCTCAACTACGAGGGGAGGTAAGGAATTGCCATCTAGCTCTGCACTTGATTCACCTTCGGTTATGAGTAAGTTTGCGACATCACCTCCTGCTAGAAATCTTGATATGTTGCCTGTGCTTGATGATGCTTGTGATACTACTGCTAGAGATGCTATGCTTGATACCGCTTTGCTTGATGATGCTAGAGATGCTATTTTGCCTGATGATGTTATGCTTGATACTGCTAGAGATACTCCTTTGCCTGATTTCCACTAGGAGTGTTCCTTGATGCTCATATTGCTAGAGTTAGTGCAAATGCTTGTGATGCTTCTGAAACTACCGATACTATTGAGATAGAACCTGCTTTTGCTCCTGTTAGATCTAGCTCTCCTAGATATGAATTGCCTGATATACCTGAGGGCTACGTTATGGAGGGAGAGATAGCTGAGGATTTTCTTGCGTGTAAGGATGCCTATGACGCTGAGAAATTACTTCTCAAGTGGAAGGAAAAATCTCGGGAAGCTTGGATGAAAAATGACCTGAAGTTTGCCACTTCGCCTATCTTTGTCACCGATAATGAATTCTCTGTCGACCCTGAGATAATCTCTCTAGTCGAATCTGATCCTTTTCACAGTTATGAGTCTGAGACGGTCATAGCCCATCTTGCTAAAATATCCGAAATAGCCAACCTTTTCACTAATGAGGAGAAGATCTGCCACTACTATATCCTTAAGCGGTTTCCTTTCTCTCTAAAGGATGACGCTAAAGTCTGGTTCACCTCTCTTGCTCCTGGATATGTGCGTAGTCCCCAGGAGATGGTCTATTACTTCTTTGAGAAATATTTCCCTGACCATAAGAAGCAAGCTGCCTTGCAGGAAATATACAACTTTGCTCAACTCCAAGAAGAGAGTCTTCCACAAGCTTGGGGGAGGCTCGTCCAGCTACAAAACGATTTTCCTGATCACCCTCTTAAGAAGAACGAGATACTTGATATCCTCTATAACGGACTTACCGATGCCTCTAGAGACTACCTAGATAGTTGTGCTGGTTGTGTTTTTAGGGAACAAACTGTAGAACAAGCTGAGACCCTACGAAATAACCTCTTGATCAACGATAATGCTTGGACTATTCCCGAACCACCTCCTAAGCCAACTCCTAAGAAAATAGGTATTCTATTCCTCAGTCCCGAAGATATGCAAGAAGCCAAGAAATCTATGCAAGAGAAAGGCATTAGATCTGAAGATATCAAAAATCTACCACCTATTTAAGAGATCCATGGTCTCGATAACCCGGTACAGGTAGTGGAAGTGAATTCTCTGCGTAGGTTTCATGAGAGTGATATTCCTTTTGATAAACCTGCTAGCCTATGCTTTGATGAATTTGACAACTTTGTTGCCAAACAACAGAGTTTTAATGATTATGTTAGCAGACATTTGGAATAAAGTGCTCGTATGCTTAGCCATTTAAGTGCTTGTGTAGACAGAAATGTCAATGCTCTGAAGCTTCTGAGTAAACATGCCTCTATGATTACTACTCAGGTAGAACAAGTACTTAAAGCTCAGAATGACCTGCTCAATGAATTAAATGAAAACTCTGTCGGAGTCATATCCTGAAGGTCATCCTAAGAGAATTGATCAAAATTCTCAAGGAATCAATGTTGATACACCCAGTCATCCTAAGGAGAAGAAGAAGGATGATAGAAACCTGCACGCCAGTTCACCAAATACTGTCACACCTGAAGAACCAAATGATATTTCTGCGTCTGATGCAGAAACACAATCAGGTGATGAACATGAACCTGGTGACAATATGGATAGTGATGTTCATAATAATGCTCAACCTAGCCATGACGAGGATGTGGAGATTGAACCTACGGTTAATCCTGATAATCCACAACCTAAGAAATACGATAAGAATGACTTCACTGCTAGGAATCATGGTAAAGAAAGAGAGCCATGGGTTCAGAGACCTATGCCCTTTCCTCCTAAGCCATCCAAGAAAAAGGATGATGAGGATTTTGAGCGCTTCGTTGAGATGATAAGACCCGTCTTTCTGTAGATGCGGTTAAATGATATGCTCAAGATGTCTCCATATGCCAAGTACATGAAAGATATCGTGACTATTAAACGGAAGATACCAGATCTTGAGATCTCCACCATGCTTGCCAATTACACTTTCGAAGGTGGAACTCCTAAGAAACTTGGTGATCCCAGAGTGCCCACTATACCTTGCTCCATTAAAGGAAAATACGTAAGAACTTATTTATGTGACCTTGGAGCCGGTGTTAGTGTTATGCCACTCTCTCTTTATTGTAGACTTGAGTTGGATAAGTTGACACCCACTGAAATTTCTCTGCAAATGGCCGACAAATCAACTGCTTTCCCTATCGGCATTTGCAAGGATGTGCCTGTTGTGGTTGCTAACACCACTATCTTAACACTCTTTGTTATCTTGGATATTCCCGAGGACGATGCCATGGCTATCATCCTCGGAAGACCCTTTTTAAACACGGCAGGGGCTGTTATAGATTGCAACAAAGGCAATGCCACTTTCCATGTCAACGGTAATGAGCACACAGTGCACTTTCCGAAGAAACAATATCCAGTACATTGCATCAATGCTATCGAGAAGACTGCATCGATTCTCATTGGGAGCTTTGAATGCCCTATTCCTCGTGTCAAGATGAAGTATGATTTGCTTGTTGGGGAGATACATATCCCCATTGAGGTGACTTAGTGGCTATTCTAAAATTCTTCGTTCTCTCTTGCGATTCGAGAAGGTTTTGTCATAAGGACTTGATCAATCCCATTGACGGATTTCTGTCGATGACCATGAAACGGATGAATCAAGGAGTCACATACCTCTGTTTTATGTTTTTCTTTTCTTTTTATTAGAAGAAAAATGATAGAATTAGTTTAGCTTTTCTTGTTTTCTGTTTTTGCGTTCCGGAGAAAAATACCTCGAAATTAAAAGTTCTCCGATGGTCCTGAAAATTTAGTATGATTTTTTCTGGAATTTTTGAAAAGTTCTGGGCCTCAGAGCTGGCCTGGGGGCCTGACTAGTGGGCCACAAGCCCTTGCTCCGCCACCACCCCCCTAGTGGCATGGTGCAAGCTTGTGGGGCCCACAGTCACCCCCTCCACTCATTCCAGCTCCCAGCCTCTTCTTCCACCTCGAGAAAAAATGGTTTCGCAGCTCAAACCCGTGTTCTTGCTCATTTGGCTGTGATTTTCGATCTCCTTGCTCAAAGCACCATTCTCCGAACTGTTTTGGGGAAATTGCTCCTTGGTAAGTGACTCCTCCATTGGTCCAATTAGTTTTTGCTCTAGTGCTTTATCTTTTGCGTATTCTTGCTACCTTGGTGACCCTGTTCTTGAGCTAGAAATGTTGATTTTAGCTGGTCCCAAGTAGTTTTATCGCGTGATACGGTCTCTAGGCACTAGTAGGAGTAGTTGCTACAAGTTGGGTTAATCCTTATTCACTTTTCTTTCGAAGTCTCTAAAAATTTAGAATTTTTCAGAGCTATAAAAAGGAAAAGATGAGTTGGTTCTTGAGAGGCTCTTCAAGCCGCAACCCCAAGGAGGATGAGAAGAACCACCCCAAGTACGTAGTCCCTCGAGTCACAGAAGTTCGAGCGTGCGAGTGGCCAAGTGATGAATTTTTGCGCGCTGCCGGACTTTATGAAGACTTATATTACTTGGTGGAGAACGCATGACTTACCGCGTTCGTTGAAGATAAGTGCCCACAATACCTCCTCCTCACCAATATTTTCGTTCAAAGCTTCAACTTTTATCCGCGGAAGAATCCTCCCATGGTTGAGTTCATGATATACGATGTCCCCCAGTGCATGACGCTGCAGGACTTTTGCAATGTATGCAAATTACCTTATGTTGGGGATATCCGTGACCCTCGTCCACGGGACTTGGAGGATTTCATTGGTTCTATTGCTGTTGGAGAGGAGAGAGGAGTGTCTCGCGCTAGAATTGCTAGCATACATTTTCCTGTGCTTTGGTACTTCTCACTTTTTGTGGGAAAATGTTTGATTGGCTGTGGGGAGGCTGGATCACATAGTTCTCCAGACCTTGCGGTTCTGCGCGAAGGCCTTTATAACGATAAGACTTATAGCCTGGGCGCTATAGTAGCTCAACGGTTGAACCTGAACCGTTCTAATGGTGTTGTCTATGGAGGTATCTATGCTACCCATCTTGCCAGACACTTTGAGATACCGATTAGACTGGGAGAGGAAGGAGAGATGCTTCTCCCTGAGAGATATCTGGATTATGATAGCATGGTTCGCCATGATTTTCTGGATAGAGATGCTAGTAGACGGATGATTTATAACCTGGTGTTTAGTCAGGGTACTCGAGAGACTATTACTTTGTCTGCGCCTTCTTTGTTTGATCTTCATGCAGGCAGTTACACTATTATGCCTGCGGACATCTACACATATTGGGGCTTGGCCCAACCATAGGCGCCCGTGCCCGAGCCGCCAGTCGAGTACCAGACGCCAGTTTATCAGTGGGAGCCAGAGGAGCTCACAGAGCAGTGGCATCCACATTCTGCTCCGTAGTATCCTGGAGCTGGTTATTTCCCACCTTGGGAGTAGACCAAGCTAGGCCAAAAGCCTAAGCTTGGGGGAGTACATGTTCTCACCGACTTTACATTCATGCTTACGCTTTCACTTTGTTAGCCGGTGTTTACACTTTGCCACTGTTTTATCCATGATAGTTTCTTTTTGTTTTCTTGTTTTGTGTCCTTTTGAGAAAACCCCATAAGATTTTTCTTTCTTCTTTTGCTTGTTGGGAGCTTTCCCGTGTAAATAGTTTTCTTTTTCTTTGTGTCAAGCTAGAAGATATTGGTTACAATGTTTATTGGTTCTTGCATGCTTACCTGTTTAGCTTTCAAAGAGCCATATTATTTTGTCTTCTCCTTTGTGTTTGCCTGCAGATTCAGCTTAGTCCAATGCGCTTATTATCGTTTTCATCATTCGACCGTGCAAATGAAAGGCAACAATGATGATATATGATGAAGTGACTGAGACTGAAAAGCTGGTATGAACTCTATCTATTTTGTTTTTGTAAATATGACTAGCTTGTCGACCCAGATTTAGCTTTGTTGTGAGAGAACCATGTTTGCAATGACAACTTAGAGACCATAGTTTCTGATGCCATGCTTATTTAGCTAAGAGCTTATAATGGTTTGTTTGAATGCCAACATAGATTATGAGATGACTATGATGTAGTATGATCAGATGGTATTCTCCTTTGAATGTTTCAAGTGGCTTGACTTGGCGCATGTTCATGCATGTAGTTTAAACAAAATCAACATAGCCTCTATGATGTTCGTGTTCATGGTGATTTATATCCTGTTCATGCCTGCATTCAATGTTAGTCAAACTCATTGCATCTTGATGACTGTTGTCGCTCTCTGGTTGGTCGCTTCCCAGTCTTTTGCTAGCCTTCACTTGTACTAAGCGGAATACAGCTTGTGCATCCACTTCCATAAACCCAAAAGTTTTTCCATGAGTGTCCACCATACCTACCTATTTGCGGTATCTACCTGCCGTTCCAAGTAAATTTGCATGTGCCACTCTCTAAACCTTCAAGAAATAATCTGTTTTGCATGCCCTAACCGCTCATGTGGTGACAGGGGGTATTGGTATCTTCCATGCTAGGAGTGTTATCCTCGACATGTGTTTATTCACAGTCATTCACAAGAAAGGGGCCGGTATTTGGGATGCCCAGTTCCACGCTTAAATCGAAAACATAACTGTAAAACAAGACTCCCCCCGGATTGATGTTAGTATGTGTCACGCCCAAGATGCGACCCTATCCTTAATTTGGCACGAAGGCCTCGTCGGGGATAGAAGCGCATCTCGTCGTGTCGCAAGAATGGATATCGTTACAAGTACATGTATTGAAAAGAAGAGATATATAAAAGAGTTGGCTTACACTCGCCACAAGTTACATCAGAGTCACATCAGTACATTACATAATCATCAAGAGTAAGAGCAGGGTCCGACTACGGACGAAAACAAATGATAAAAATAAGAACGACGTCCATCCTTGCTATCCCAGGCAGCCGGCCTGGAACCCATCCTAGATCGATGAAGAAGAAGAAGAAGAAGAAGCAACTCCAAATGAACAATCAACGCGCTCGCGTCAAGTACCCTTTACCTGTACCTGCAACTGGTGTTGTAGTAATCTGTGAGCCACAGGGGACTCAGCAATCTCATTTCCAAAGGTATCAAGACTAGCAAAGCTTAATGGGTGAGGCATGGTTAAGTGGTGAGGTTGCAGCAGCGGCTAAGCATATATTTGGTGGCTAACTTACGAATACCAGAAATAACAGGGGGAAAATCTACGCATAGCGGACGTGAACTACTAATGATCAAATGAATGATCCTGAATACCTACCTACGTCAGACATAACCCCACCGTGTCCTCGATCGGAGAAGGAACTCATGAAAGAGACAGTCACGGTTACGCACACAGTTGGCAAGTTTTAATTAAGTTAACTTCAAGTTATCTAGAACCAGTGTTAAACAAAGTTTCCACGTTGCCACATAACCGCGGGCATGGCTTTCCGAAAGATTTAACCCTGCAGGGGTGCTCCAACTAGTCCATCCCAAATTACCACAAGCCTCATAGAAATCCTCGATCACGACACTCGCGATCTCGTCGGATTCCTTAGTGGAAAACCTCAACTCTGAGATTACCCAAAGCATCACCGGAATCCCGATGCACAAGATATCTCGTCAAAGGTAAAACTAATCCAGCAAGGCCGCCCGACGTGTCGACGAACCCGATAGGAGCCGCGTATCTCGTTCTCAGTTCACGACGGATGGAAAAGCCTACAGGTGCCAAACCTCGAGTTGCCCCGTGGTGGCCCCGCAGTTTGTCCTTTTGGGACCAACACCATCAGCACTGGCCCCCCTGTTTATGTAAAATTACTCCTCGGGTAGCGCTAACTCCCTATGCATTTCAATTTATCGAAATTATTATGCTGGGAAAATGTAGAACCAAAGTTGGGCCTTGCCAGACCAGCTTTAATCTAAAACGAGTTATCAAGGGGGTCCCGATAACAACCTCGATCGTGTTAGGAGCGCTCAATTATGGAACATAACACTGGTAGCCGAAACTAAGGGGGCAAAGGTGGAACAAAACACCAGTCTAGAAAGGCCGAGCCTTCCACCTTTTGCCAAGTATATAGGTGCATTAAATAAATAACATTAATATGGTGATATATCAAGGAACCCATGTTATCACATGGAAGCAACTGCACCTGCAACTAGCAATGCTAACACAGGGTTAAGCAAGCGGTAACATAGCCAAACAGTGGTTTGCTAGGTCGAACAGGTTGAAGGTTAACATGGCATTGTTGAGAGGCTGATATTTAACATGTGGTAGGCAACGAGACATAATCGATAGAAGCGGTAAAACTAGCATGGCAATGATAGTAATGGTATCTGGGGAAATGGTCATCTTTCCTGAGATCCCGCTTGGAAGAAGAACGACTCCGTGAAGCAGACGAACCGACGTAGTCGAACGGGTCCTCACAATCCGACACGCTTGCGGGACTCTATCGAGACGAAGGAAACCGGAAACAAGAATCAACACACGATATTCACCACACGATGCACAACACATATGATGCATGAGCAGCTGAATATATCGAAGTCACGACATGACAATTCACGTCAAACAAACACTACACATTAAGTGAAGTTCAATATGCAACGAGTTGCATATTGACGAAACTCCACATATGAATTATTTAGTTCACTCCCGGTTATTTACACGGCAATATTAATGTTGTCAAACATGCAAGAGGTGAAGCTGAAATTAAACTACCTATCTAGACATTTTAAATGAGGTCGGAAATGACATATAGCATCTCCGAGACGACCTCATATGTTAATTTACAATTCTGTCCAGATATGAACTAATGCATTTAATTAGTTGTTAAACAGCAAAACAAATAGGTTCACATGATTCTACGCGCCGAGACAAGCAATTTGCACATACAGATCATCTCCAACGGAGCTACGGATCAAAAGTTACAAGCACCGCAAGATATGATGGCATGAATGCAATATGTGTGCAATGACGGTCACGAGCACTTCAAAACATACAACCAGCAAGAGAAAATGAAACTACACGAGATTCTAAGAAAGTTTCATGTAGGACACGATCAAAACGGAGCTACGGTTCAAAAGATACGAGCAAAACAAGAAATCACTACAATCTGCCAAAATCAGCCACATAGCATTTTCTACACCCCACAAGTGCGAGCTACACAACTCCGATAAACTCAAGCAAGGCATGACACGAAAGAGGGAAAGAAGCACTACTACAAACAACTAACAACAACTATCATGGCAGCAAGGAACACTAGGAAAAGAAGACACAACATGGCATCGCATACACTATTTCAGACTTAGTGAAAATTGCACTTCATGAAAGTGCAGTTTTCGATCTGAAGACATATTGACAGAACAAAAACCTATAGCTACAGGACTCCAAATGGCATGAAAATCTACAGAATGCTAGAGAAACACAAGGGGTACAACTAACTCCATTGGACCAACCTTAAAAGAGCTACAGATCACAAGATGCAAGCAAGACAAGATAGCAACAAAATATAACAGATTTTAGACTTAGAAATATTTCAGCTCTTCCAAATCAGCACTATTTCTAGCAACTTGAGGGCTTTCAAACCACGCCTAAACATGCATTTCTATTGCAACCAAAAATACCAGGGGCTAGACTAAACATCCAAGAACAACTCCCTAGTTGACAACTTAATCAAACGGAGCGCGGAATAAATCCTACGAATTAAACAAAAGGGCATCACGGCAAAATATCGCGCGAACTAACTTGCTCAAAAGCTAAAACTAATTGCATAGAAAAAATCCCGTGGATTTTTCTACCCCGAAAACATATAAAATATGTGGGATTGCGCAACAATATAATGCCACACGAAAATGCGAGAAAATAACCTATACACGGGAAAATAAACTACCGGCAATCCCTACACGCGAAAAAAATACCAATGACCGCTCTAAAATACAAGGAATAATGGTTCCTAAAACATGGGCATTTATACTACGGCATCCGATCAATCCGGACACGCACGAAAATTAATACGGACTACATCCTATAGGGACAGCATGTACATCCATGCATTAGGCACGCTACACTACAACAAATAAACTTGCAAGTTGCAAAATCGTAATCTACGCGCAAAACTACCCCAAAACCATATATTACACGTCTCGTTCCGATCTACGGTTGAAAAACAACGGGCGTTTGAAATATAGCCTATTTACTGGAATTTTAAATAATTACGAAAACCTAACGATACTACACGGGCCAAAACCAACCTAGTGGGCTACACATCACAACGAGCAACACACTTCTATTCGTGGCCACGGGAGCTCGTTAGTGGGCAGACTCACCACGGCTTGGGCCGGCCTGGACTGGTTTGTGTAGGCAAGGCGGTCGAAGGTCGGCCGCGGTGGAGCTGGAGGCCTCGGCCTCGGTGGAGAACGGGAGCTGAGCCTCGCCTAGCCAGCTGGGCCACTACGGGAGGGGCGAGCTGCTGCTGGGCCGAGGGATCTCGGGGCCCAGGTCGCGGGTGGCCATCGCTGCCGCTTCGTCGTCCTCCCGGGAGCGAGGCTGTGGCGGCGCAGTGCTGGCGACGCAGCAGGCGAGGCGGGGCCGAGGCGCCGGCGTGGAGGCCCCTTCCTGGTCCGGATCCGAACGACGAAGGGAGGGATCCATCGGATCCATGGCCGGAGGAGGGAGGGATCCACCGGCGACGGTTCCTGGTCTCGACAGCAGCCGCTATAGCTCGGGGCACCGGCTGCTCGCGGCGACCGTCGGAGGGCGGGGCCGGTAGGGCTCTGCCGCACGGGGAGGCGGCGCCGGTGAGGGCCTCCGGCGAGGGTGGTGCGCCAGTGACCGGCGGCCGGGATGAGCTTAGCTGGCTCGAGCACGCGGGAGCCCGGGATCATGGGGCACGGGAGCAGAACGGGCGGCGGCGCGAATCCGGGCCTGCCCGGGCCCGATCTGGGCTCGGCGGGCCCTGGCAGCGGCTGAGGGATCGAGGGGAGGAGAGAGAGGGTGCGGGAGGCTAAGGCTGGCACGGTTTTCGAGGCAGGGGAGAGGTGGCTGTCTAAAAATATGATGGAGGGGTATTTATAGAGAAGGGGGGGGGCTATGTTAGCCGGAATTTTGTTCCGGATCTAACCGTGCGGTCAGATTCGGACGATTCCAAACGCGGGAACGGTTACGTGGCCGTGTAGAGTGGATATCCGGAGACGAGAGGGAGAACGGGCGGTGCGGCAACGAATTTTAAAAGACCGAGAGACGTCCGACGGTAGACCGAATACGGTGCCGCTACGGTCAACCGTTCGGGTACCAGACAAACTCCGATCGCGACGAAATTCGATAGGCGGCCTAGCTATAACTAAATACGACCGCATGCAAAGTATCACCTCGATCAGAGAAACTTTTCAACACACTTTAAAACCAGGGTTCGACGGTGCCGCGGGCGCGTGCGGTCGGACTCAGAACGAACAACGACGAGAACCGGCAACTACTAGCGGATGCAAGTTTTGAAAACTGGCGGCAACAGAGATGCCGATGCAATGCAGATGATGCGCATGATGCGATGATGATGCGTCAAAAGAAAAATAGACACACGACGAAAACAGAAAGAAAAGGGGAATCTTCTGGGGCGTCGGCATCGGGCTGTCACAACTCTCCTACACTACAAGAGGATCTCGCCCCGAGATCGAAGAATGAAATGGGGAGAGGATGAGAAAGAACAAGAGGTAAAAACTTAGTCGCTTCTTTGACAAACGAGTGTAACCAACGATGCTTGAAGGTTGCAAAGAGATGAGGAGTGATATGGGAAAGAAGCAAGAATTCACGGAAAAATTCAGCAGCACTTCGGTAGGAAAATGGGACAAAAAATTCGATAAGCTGGAAGAAATAGACAATATTCACAACAAACAAGTAAATAGAGCAAGGGAACACCATGATCTTGATAGAACAAGAAGATAGACCCAAAAGAACAACTTCACAAAGCCTCCGGAACAATAGAATAGGAACTAGCTCATATGGAAGTAGAGAATGAAGAACAGAATGACAGCTATTATATCAAATAAACTTGACTAGCACCCTTGCGAGAAGAATTGAACGGAGTTGTTGGAAAAACAACAACGAAAAGAACAAGATAGTAGTGGGCTAATGAAAATCATCTCAACATCTATGAGGTGACAACCACCCACTAAAAGAAACAAGGATAGATTGGGAGAAACAAGATATGAATAATTTCTTATACCAAGAGGATACAATGAGAACTTGGATTAATGACAAGCACCACAATAGCAACAATCCATAGGAAAACATTTAGGTGAAATCCAAACCAAGATAGCACAATGAAGAAATCATGGGTTGAAATATCTCATGATCAAAGAATTGGTGGATTTAATTATCACATTCCAGAAAGGAAAACTCTTCGAGACTCCTACACTAACAAGAATGCTATAATACCACCTCAAAGGAAAAGGAAGAACAAATGCACTTGGAAATGCAAGAGAAGAAAAACTTGAGGTTCTCCAATAAGATTCTTGAAGAACACTTGAGAATGGATTGAAACCTTGATGAACCACCAAGAAGGACCTTCGTATACAAATGAATGATGCAAAGATATCAAGGAAGAAAAGAATATGATTATGACCTGACCAAGATTTAGATGAAGCTTCACAAAGAGATACTGATAGACTTGGAACTTCCGAAAGGAAAGATAAGCACTTGAGAAAAGAATTGATATCATGAGCCACTGCATAAGAAGAATTGAAATCTCTTGGAAGAAGGAAGAACAAGAATAAGAATTAAGTTATGCTTATCCTTCATCAAGTTTAATTGATGACAAGCAACGGATCTACCATACCACTCATTCGTCTTGAAAGAATCTTGAAGAGATAGGGAGATAAGCACCACTTGAAACAAAATTTAAGGAAGCACCAGTAAGAATTGAAATGAATGAGGCAACGATGAATGACTGGAGATACATGAGAATGAAGAGATCATGAGCCACCTGAAATAAAACTAGAACAAGGCACCGGATAAACGAGAGACGAACGAAGAGATAACAATTGAGAAGAATTGAGGATGAAGCTGAAAGCTGAGAACGAAGAATCTTCTAAAATGATGGCCTTCGGAGGAACGAGAAATAAAAACAACTCAGAGAAGCACCGGATAGCACGAAAGGGATTACACATGATTGACGACAAATGAGAGGATAACACAAAGTCGAGATGACAATCTTCACAAGAATGGAAAAAGACTGAGAGAAACACTCCTTCGAATTTGCAAGCTGAGAATGATGACGAGGAACAACACCAAGAATAACTGAGACACTTCGGAATAAAGAAGAATGAAAGGTTGAGCCAATATGAGAATTAATTCAACTTGATCTTGAAGAAAGAATATGACGGATGAAATTCATACAACGTCATAGTTGAAATAACTGAAGGATCGAGAATCAGGACTTCTGAAATATCTTCAACACTCCGGATAGAAAGAGAGAGGAATGAATAACAAGATAGGCTCATAAGAATTTCCAACATAGGAAAGAATTTAATGTTTGAAAAGGATATGATGACCCTGGATAACTAAATTAAATTCAGCGGTAAGGATGAAAAGAATGAACAAATATGACACGAAGCTCCTGAGAATCTTCAAGATGAATCATCGGTTACGAAAGAAAGAAGAGATAGCGGAAGCATCACTGAAATGAAATGCAGTTGGATGAAATCCAATCACTGAAGAAAAAGGGCGGGAGGGCGGGGAAAAACAAAGACAACTTGGGACGGATGAGATGAACTCCAGAATAAAATGAGAGAATGATCTTGCAAAATTGGAGAGGATAGGATTACTTGAAGAGAAACACACCGGTTGAAAAGAATTGATATAACAACTCCGGTTGACACGAATTGATAAGACGATTGATTAAGCAAAAGGATTAGCACTCTCATATGAATATGAGAACAACTCTTAGATAAGATCTAAAATCACCACTTGACCTTGAAGCAACTTGAATTACCATAATCAACAAAACAAACGGAGAGGCTTATGAAACAAGCCAGAACAAACTCATGAGAGAGATTTTGTTCGATATTTTCGTGGACAGGAATCCACTAGATGTCGAACCCCAACCTAACATCATCATTTGTTACAAGATTATCCTATAAGTAACTACTTGAATTCCCACCTATGAATTCCCGAAATATCTGGTCATGCAATCTGGTACACGGATACAAGGAGTAATATCACACAACTCCTATACTAACCTGTCACTTGTATCACATCCGTCAACACACAACCAGAATCTCGGACCTTCATCTACAACAAACCCTCATGATCACAACGATACAAAGTATGGCAGTACTCCCGAACAATCTACACCAGTACTGGGGACATCGGGGTTATGTCGCCACTACTAATATTGAAGCAATTACGAACATCCTTCGTTCTGAGATACTAAGAAATCTGAATGATAACGATGTGCTCAAGAATCCCCTGGAGCTCAACTCCCGTGAAACTTAAAGCAGATAGGAGGCACCAAGACAAAACTTCGTCACATCGGCATGATATAGATTCCAAAAATATCCGCGTGATCCTAAATTTTTTTGAGTAAGAAGAGGAGTAGAATTAAATTATTACGTCAAGATTCCTCACCAGAGCATAGAAGAGGAGAAAAAAGAATCCTACTCTCCAATATATAACTAGACTTAAAGCAGTTTTTCACTAGACTCGACTCGGCCAAGTTCGATCAATCAAGGGTGCTCCTAGGTCGGTACTGCTCTCATACCAACTTGTCACACCCAAGATGCGACCCTATCCTTAATTTGGCAAGAAGGCCTTGTCGGGGATAGAAGCGCATCTCGTCGTGTCGCAAGAATGGATATCGTTACAAGTACATGTACTGAAAAGAAGAGATATATAAAAGAGTTGGCTTGCACTCGCCACAAGTTACATCAGAGTCACATCAGTACATTACATAATCATCAAGAGTAAGATCAGGGTCCGACTACGGACGAAAACAAACGAGAAAAATAAGAACGACGTCCATCCTTGCTATCTCAGGCAGCCGGCCTGGAACCCATCCTAGATCGATGAAGAAGAAGAAGAAGAAGCAACTCCAAATGAACAATCAACGCGCTCGCGTCAAGTACCCTTTACGTGTACCTGCAACTGGTGTTGTAGTAATCTGTGAGCCACGGGGGACTCAGCAATCTCATTTCCAAAGGTATCAAGACTAGCAAAGCTTAATGGGTGAGGCATGGTTAAGTGGTGAGGTTGCAGCAGCGGCTAAGCATATATTTGGTGGCTAACTTACGAATACCAGAAATAAGAGGGGGAAGATCTACGCATAGTGGACGTGAACAACTGATGATCAAATGAATGATTCTGAACACCTACCTACATTAGACATAACCCCACCGTGTCCTCGATCGGAGAAGGAACTCACGAAAGAGACAGTCATGGTTACGCACAAAGTTGGCAAGTTTTAATTAAGTTAACTTCAAGTTATCTAGAACCAGTGTTAAACAAAGTTTCCACGTTGCCACATAACCGCGAGCACGGCTTTCCGAAAGATTTAACCCTACAGGGGTGCTCTAACTAGTCCATCAAAAATTACCACAAGCCGCATAGAAATCCTCGATCACGACACTCGCGATCTCGTCGGATTCCTTAGTGGAAAACCTCAACTCTGAGATTACCCAAAGCATCACCGAAATCCCGATGCACAAGATATCTCGTCAAAGGTAAAACTAATCCAGCAAGGCCGCCCAACGTGTCGACGAACCCGATAGGAGCCGTGTATCTCGTTCTCAGGACACGATGGATGGAAAAGCCTACAGGTGCCAAACCTCGAGTTGCCCCGTGGTGGCCCTGCAGTCTGTCCTTTTGGGACCAACACCATCAGCACTGGCCACCCTGTTTATGTAAAATTACTCCTCGGGTAGCGCTAACTCCCTATGCATTTCAATTTATCAAAATTATTATGTTGGGCAAATGTAGAACCAAAGTTGGGCCTTGCCAGACCAGCTTTAATCTAAAACGAATTATCAAGGGGGTCCCCATAACAACCCCGATCGTGTTAGGAGCGCTAAATTATGGAACATAACACCGGTAGCCGAAACTAAGGGGGCAAAGGTGGAACAAAACACCAGGCTAGAAAGGCCGAGCCTTCCACCTTTTACCAAGTATATAGGTGCATTAAATAAATAACATTAATATGGTGATATATCAAGGAACCCATGTTATCACATGGAAGCAACTGCACCTGCAACTAGCAACGCTAACACAGGGTTAAGAAAGCGGTAACATAGCCAAACAGTGGTTTGCTAGGTCGAACAGGTTGAAGGTTAACATGGCATTGTTGAGAGGCTGATATTTAACATGTGGTAGGCAACGAGACATAGTCGATAGAAGCGGTAAAACTAGAATGGAAATGATAGTAATGGTATCTGGGGAAATGGTCATCTTGCCTGAGATCCCGCTTGGAAGAAGAACGACTCCATGAAGCAGACGAACCGACGTAGTCAAACGGGTCCGCACAATCCGCCACGCTTGCGGGACTCATCGAGACGAAGGAAACCGGAAACAAGAATCAACACACGATATTCACCACACGATGCACAACACATATGATGCATGAGCAGCTGAATATATGCAAGTCACGGCATGACAATTCACGTCAAACAAACACTACACATTAAGTGAAGTTCAATATGCAACGAGTTGCATATTGACGAAACTCCACATATGAATTATTTAGTTCACTCCCGGTTATTTACACGGCAATATTAATGTTGTCAAACATGCAAGAGGTGAAGAGGAAATTAAACTACCTATCTAGACATTTTAAATGAGGTCGGAAATGACATATAGCATCTCCGAGACGACCTCATATGTTAATTTACAATTCTGTACAGATATGAACTAATGCATTTAATTAGTTGTTAAACAGCAAAACAAATAGGTTCACGTGATTCTACGGGTCGAGACAAGCAATTTTCACATAGAGATCATCTCCAACGGAGCTACGGATCAAAAGTTACAAGCACCGCAACATATGATGGCATGAATGCAATATGTGTGCAATGACGGTCACGAGCACTTCAAAACATACAACCAGCAAGATAAAATGAAACTACACGAGTTTCTAAGAAAGTTTCATGTAGGGCACAATCAAAACGGAGCTACGGTTCAAAAGATACGAGCAAAACAAGAAATCACTACAATCTCCCAAAATCAGCCACATAGCATTTTCTACACCCCCACAACTACGAGCTACACAACTCCGATAAACTTAAGCAAGGCATGACACGAAAGAGGGAAAGAAGCATTACTACAAACAACTAACAACAACTATCATGGCAGCAAGGAACACTAGGAAAAGAAGACACAACATGGCATCGCACACACTATTTCAGACTTAGTGAAAATTGCACTTCATGAAAGTGCACTTTTTGATCTGAAGCCATATTGACAGCAGCAAAACCTATATCTACAGAACTCCAAATGGCATGAAAATCTGCAGCATGCTAGAGAAACACAAGGGGTACAACTAACTCCATTGGACCAACCTCAAAAGAGCTACAGATCACAAGATGCAAGCAAGACAAGACAACAACAAAATATAACAGATTTCAGAATTAGAAATATTTCAGCTCCTCCAAATCAGCACTATTTCTAGCAACTTGAGGGCTATCAAACCACGCCTAAACATGCATTTCTATTGCAACCAAAAATACCAGGGGCTAGACTAAACACCCAAGAACAACTCCCTAGTTGACAACTTAATCAAACGGAGCGCGGAATAAATCCTACGAATTAAACAAAAGGGGATCACGGCAAAATATCGCACGAACTAACTTGCTCAAAAGCTAAAACTAATTGCACAGAAAAAATCCCATGGATTTTTCTAACCCGAAAACATATAAAATATGTGGGGTTGCGCAACAATATAATGCCACACGAAAATGCGAGAAAATAACCTATACACGGGAAAATAAACTACCGGCAATCCCTACATGCAAAAAAAATACCAATGACCGCTCTAAAATACAAGGAATAATGGTTCCTAAAACATGGGCATTTATACTACGGCATCCGATCAATCCGGACACGCACGAAAAATTAATACGGACTACATCCTATAGGGACAGCACGTACATCCATGCATTAGGCATGCTACACTACAACAAATAAATTTGCAAGTTGCAAAATCGTAATCTACGCGCAAAACTACCCCAAAACCATATATTACACGTCACATTCCGATCTACGGTTGAAAAACTACGGGCGTTTGTAATATAGCCTATTTACTGGAATTTTAAAAAATTACGAAAACCTAACGATACTACATGGGCCAAAACCAACCTAGTGGGCTACACATCACAGCGAGAAACACACTTCTATTCGGCGCCACGGGCGCTGGTTAGTGGGCAGACTCACCACGGCTTGGGCCGGCCTGGACTGGGCTGTGGAGGCAAGGCGGTCGAAGGTGGGCCACGGTGGAGCTGGAGGCCTCGGCCTCGGTGGAGAACGGGAGTTGTGCCTCGCCTAGCCAGCTAGGCCGCTACGGGAGGGGCGAGCTGCTGCTGGGCCGAGGGATCTCGGGGCCCAGGTCGCGGGTGGCCATCGCTGCCGCTTCGTCGTCCTCCCGGGAGCGAGGCTGTGGCGGCGCAGTGCTGGCGACGCAGCAGGCGAGGCAGGGGCGAGGCGCCGGCGTGGAGGCCCCTTCCCAGTTCGGATCCGACCGGCGAAGGGAGCGATCCACCGGATCCATGGCCGGAGGAGGGAGGGATCCACCGGCGACGGTTCCTGGTCTCGGCAGCAGCCGCTACAGCTCGGGGCACCGGATGCTCGCGGCGACCGTCGGAGGGCGGGGCCGGCAGGGCTCTGCCGCACGGGGAGGCGGCGCCGGCGAGGGCCTCCGGCGAGGGTGGTGTGCGAGTGACCGGCGGCCGGGATGAGCTCGGCTGGCTCGAGCACGGGGGAGCCCGCGATCACGGGGCACGGGAGCAGAATGGGCGGAGCGCGAATCCGGGTCTGCCTGGGCCCGATCTGGGCTCGGCGGGCCCTGGCAGCGGCTGAGGGACCGAGGAGAGGAGAGAGAGGGTGCGGGAGGCTAGGGTTGGCACGGTTTTTGAGGCACGGGAGAGGGGCTGTCTAAAAATATGATGGAGGGGTATTTATAGAGAAAATGGGGGGCTAGGTTAGCCGGAATTTCATTCCGGATCCAACCGTGCGGTCGGATTCAGACGATTCCAAACGCGGGAACGGTTACGTGGCCGTGTAGAGTGGATATTCGGAGACGAGAGGGAGAACGGGCGATGCGGCAACAAATTTTAAAACACCGACAGACGTCCGACGGTAGACCGAATACGGTGCCGCTACGGTCGACCGTTCGGGTACCAGACGAACTCCGATCGCGACGAAATTCGACAGGCGGCCTAGCTATAACTAAATACGACCGCATGCAATGTTTCACCTCGATCAGAGAAAGTTTTCAACACACTTTGAAACCAGGGTTTCGACGGGGCCGCGGGCGCGTGCGGTCGGACTCAGAACGAACAACGACGAGAACCGACAACTACTAGCGGATGCAAGTTTTGAAAACTGGCGGCAACGGAGATGCCGATGCAATGCAGATGATGCGCATGATGCGATGATGATGCGTCAAAAGAAAAATAGACACACGACGAAAACGGAAAGAAAAGGGGAATCTTTTGGGGCGTCGGCATCGGGCTGTCATGGGATGGACGGTACCCGAGGATTCGGCTAGCCGTGGAGTGTGATTGATTGGTGGTGGGGGAATTAAAACTTTACTTTTCTGTTTGGGAACCGCCTATAGCATGAGTAGCATGGAAGATATTGAGAACTCTTGGTCATTGCGTTGACAATGAAAGCATGCCACCCAAAATTATTATCTCTGTTTTCAAAGCTTGAGCTCTGGCACCTGTGGAAATCATTGCTTCCCTCTGCGAAGGGCCTATCTATTTATTTTCCTGTCGAGTCATCCTCCTCTTATATAAGCACCAATTAGAGAGCACCTCTATCATTTTTATGCTTTTCTTTTGATTGATATTGAGTATGACTATGACTGGATCTTCGTTGCTATGAATTACAATGTTTAGTCAGCCCTTGATCTTTGAAAGTGCTCTGCATTTATGTTTTGCGGTCTCAAAAAGATCTAGCGAGATACCACCTATTCCTATTGCTTCATGCTTGTTTTGATTGAAGTGTTGGTATTTGAAACTCATTATTATTTGCTCGTTAGCTGATTATGCCTTTGATATTAGTTTATCGTGAGACCTTTGTGTCATTTGCTTATGTGGTTAACTTGTGATCTTGCTGAAATTCGGGTTATGAGTTAG
Organism: Hordeum vulgare subsp. vulgare; assembly: GCF_904849725.1. Lineage (NCBI taxonomy): Eukaryota > Viridiplantae > Streptophyta > Magnoliopsida > Poales > Poaceae > Hordeum > Hordeum vulgare. The sequence continues at coordinate 189,878,225 of NC_058520.1, read as the reverse complement.
ACATAGTTGCAACAACAAGATCAAACAGAGTTTGTCAAAGTTTTTCTTTCTCTCTCAGTTTGTCAACTGAGTTGCTTGAGGACAAGCAAGGTTTTAAGCTTGGGGGAGTTGATACGTCTCCATCGTATCTACTTTTCCAAACTCTTTTGCCCTTGTTTTGGACTCTAATTTGCATGATTTAAATGGAACTAACCTGGACTGACGTTGTTTTCAGGAGAATTGCCTTGGTGTTATTTTTGTGCAGAAATCAAAGTTCTCCAAACGTCCTAAAAATTTACGGGGAGCAGTTTTGGAAAATATCAAAAATATCTGCGCCAAGTTCCACCTCAAGGGGTGGGCCAATGGGCCACAAGCCCTTGCTCCGCCACCACCCCCTGGTGGCGTGGTGCAGGCTTGTGGGGCCCACATGGCTCTGCCGCCCCCAATCTCAGGTCTATAAGATCCCTTTCATCTTAGAAAAAATAAAAAGAGAAGTTTTCGTCGTGTTTTCGATATGGAGGCGCCGCCACCACCTGTTCTTCATCTGGAGGGCAGATCTGGAGTCCGTCTTGGGCTCCGGAGAGGGGAAATCGTCGCCATAGTCATCATCAACCTTCTTCCCTCTCCAATTTGATGAAGCTCTTCGTCGTTCGTGAGTAATCTATTCGTAGGCTCGCTGGGCGGTGATGAGTAGGATGAGATCTATCATGTAATCGAGTTAGTTTTGATGGGGATTGATCCCTAGTATCCACTATGTTCTGAGATTGATGTTGCTACTACTTTGCCATGCTTAATGCTTGTCACTAGGGCCCGAGTGCCATGATTTCAGATCTGAAATTATTATGTTGTCACCAATATATGAGTGTTTTAGATCCGATCTTGCAAGTTTTAATTACCTACTATGTGTTATGATCTGGCAACCCTGGAGTGACAATAACCGGAACCACTCCCGGTGATGACCATAGTTTGAGGAGTTCATGTGTTCACCAAGTGTTAATGCGTTGGTTCGGTTCTTTACTAAAAGGAGAACCTTAATATCCCGTAGTTTCCTTTTGGACCCCGCTGCCACGGGAGGGATGGACAATAGATGTCATGCAAGTTCTTTTCCCTCAGCACGTATGACGACACACGGAATGCATGCCTACATCACATTGACGAATGGGAGCTAGCCACATATCTCTCCGTGTTATAGCTGCTGCATGATGAATATCATCCAAACAAATCACCGACCCATTGCCTACGAGTTTGTCCTACTACTGTTGTTACTTGTTTTTCTCCGCTGCTACTACTGTTGCTACTGATGTTACTTGTCTTGCTCTGTTGCTGCTGCTACTGCTGTTGCTACTGCTGTTACTTGTTTTGCTCTGCCGCTACTGTTGCTACTACTGTCGCTTGCTACTGTTGCTACTTGCCACTGCTGTCACTACTACTGTTCCTTGCCACTGCTATTGCTCGTTACACTGCTACTACCTGCTACACTATTGATTCACTGACCGTTGACGGGAACTGACAACTTCCGTAACGCACAACGAAGGCGTAATTGATACAATCATTAGGAATAGTCTGCCGTCAACAAATCGTTTCTGACACCATTGTTATCATATTACTTTGCTGTTACTACTGTGCTTGCAGATACTAATCTTTTAGGTGTGGTTGAATCTGACAAATTCAGCTGCTAATACTTGAGAATATACTCTCACCTCCTGACTGGTAAACCAACAAATTGGGTCGAATACTCTACCCTCGAAAACTATTGTGAACCCACGCGCTGGTGGGCCATCAACAACATTCTTCTAGTTTCATTGCCGGGGAGTGCTAGCAGCATTCTTCTGGTGCCGTTGCAGGAGAAGGTTTGTTGTCATAAGCATTCGTCTAGCTAACGCCAGAGATTGCAGATCTGTGGTCCTTATAGAAGGTTAAATAGCAACTTGCATATCACCTTGTGGTAGGTAAGAAGCATTCTTGCTAGATACCCATAATAGCCACGTAAAACATGCAACAACAAATTACAGGACGTCTAACTTTTTTTTGCAGAGTATGTTGTGATATGATATGGCCAAAGACATGATGATATATATTTGATATATGATATGATCATGTTGTAATAGTTAATATTGACTTGCATGTCGATGCTACAGCAACCGACAGGAGCCATAGGGTTGTCTTTAATTATTATATGACATGCGTGTCAACCATTAAGCGCTATATAATGCTTTAATTTATCATTAAACGGTAGCAATAGGATTACAAGCATGGTTGTCACGACAACCTTGATGGCAACACAATGATGGATATCATGGTGTTGTGCCGGTGACGATGGAGATCATGCCGGTGCTTTGAAGATGGAGATAAAAAAGCACAAGTTCATAGCCGTATCATGTCACTTATAATTTGCATATGATGTTAATCCTTTTTATGCACCTTGTTTTGCTTAGGACAACGGTAGAATTATAATGTGACCCCTCACTAAAATTTCAAGATAAAATTGTGTTCTCCCCGAGGGTGCACCATTGTGAAACTTCGTCGTTTCGAGACACCACGTGATGATTTGGTGTGATGGACTCTACGTTCACATGTATGTGTGCAAGTCAGTGTTGCACATGTGGAACACTCTGGTTAAACTTGACAAGCCAAGCATGTAAAGACATGGCCTCAGAATACAGGAGACCGAAAGGTCAAACATGAGTCATATAGTAGATATGATCAACATGGAGATGTTCACCATTGAAACCACCTCATCTGATGTGATGATCGGACATGTGTTGGTGGATTTGGATCATGTCACACTCGAACAACCTGAGGGATGTTGAGTTGAGTGGGAGTTCTTAAGTAATATGATTAATTCAACTCATTATCATGAACATAGTCAAAATGTCTTTGCAAATTATGTTGTAGATCAATAGCTTGGGTTGTAGCTCCCCTATATTTTGATACATTCCTAGAGATAACTAAGTTGAAAGATGATAGTAGCAACTATGTTAGCACCACCACCACCGCCACCAGGCCATCGTGTTGCTGGAGAACTCATCTACGTCTCCACCCCCGCTTGCTGGATCAAGGAGGTGGAGAACATCATCGAGCTGTATGTGTGCTGAATGCGGAGGTGCCGTCCGTTCGACACTAGATCGGAATGGATCTTGATGGGATATCGGGGCGAATCATGATGAGATCGCGGGACTGGCGAGGGGATAACCCTGGGGTAGGCTCATTGAGCCTACTCCTTCACATTTTGACATAGTACGGGACGGATGCTTCAGCGTACTCCGGCTCCTCCATGGCGGATGTGAGGCCCGCGCCGGCTAGGGACACAACTTCTTGCCATCCGGCTCGATGGCTAACTGCCAGCCAGATGGTGAGCACCTGTCGCATCAACGCCACTAATGCGACAGGTGCACACGACTAAAGGCATGGGCGGGTCAGCTCAAGTACCATAGGGTGACATGTGTGTGGCTACAATGGAGGTGGCCGTACCGCTGATGGGCGCTGGTTACGCCGATAGGCCTCGCACAGCGTCAGCACGCCTCCACCCACTCCATTACCTGCCCCGGCGTGGCAATAGTGGAGGCGGACGTACCGCTGTCTGACACCGGTTGCGTCGGTCGGCCTCGCACAGTGTTCGGCACGCCTCCACCCACTCCATTAGCTTCCCCGACGTGACTATAATGGAGGTGGCTGTACCCATGACTGCGGCCGGGTCCCATAAGACGATGGCCATGTGGCGCCTTCTACCGTGCGTTAAGGGCACACACCAATCCCACCAGCCAGCCCGCGGGCCCCAGCTACCGACGGGGCCTCGTAGCTAGCGGGTCCCATAGACGACAAGACTTCTGAACTGAGGGGCCTGCTGGCCAGCCGGAGAGACTGCCAGCCTGGTCTCACCTTTAGTACCATATATCCATATTGAAAGCCGACGGGTTCACCTATAAAACCCCTAGTCCCTCCTCCATGCGGGGGGTCGGCCATTCCCACGCACAAATACACTTACGGGAGAAGTAGAACACGAGTCGGCTAGCTCCTTCTTCCTCCTCCATCAAACTGCTCAAGGAGCGCATTGTAGTTCACTTGGTTCATCAACCACTTCAGTACGACTAGGGGTGTTACGTCCCACGGAAGGCCGTGAACATGGGTACATCGTGTGTCTCGCACCGCTAGTTACCAATCCCGTTCCTGGAGCCCGCCGGTGTCCTTGAGGCCCCAACCACTCTCGATAAGCCACCCCATGGCATCTGTCATGAGAAAACAATGATAGTTGGCACCCACCAAGGGGCGCCGTCTGCGGCGCCGGTTAGAGTCACTTTGGGAGGGACCCCTCACCAACTCCATCGGGCGCCTCACGTTTGGACTGATCAGCACGACCGTGGAACTTGCCCCGCGGAAGCTCCCCGGGCGCCGACTCTCGGTTCCGCCTGCCCCGCAGGCTCTGCCGCCATCCCCTGCTGCGGCAATGTCGCCACCGATGTTGACCGCCTGTGCACCACCTTCGGCAGACTGCGCCCTAATGACGAGCCTCGCCGCCTCGGTGCCGTCCTCGACGTCAGTGCCCTCTGGGCGCCCTTCGACGAACTGTGCCTCGACGATATACTCGCGGCCGACGAGTACCCTGGCAAGGTACTTGACTGCACTGATCCACCATCATTCGCGGGATCCTCTGCCCCGCACGACGCCGCTCCCTCCTCCATCCTCATGGAGGTGATGGTCGCCGGCTCCAGCACCAGCTCCGGCCGCGCCAAGGCCCCGGTAGACCCTGCGACGGCTCGTCTAGGTCCATCTGACCCTCTCCGCGCTACTCTGCAGGGGCTGAGCACCCCCATCACCTAGTGTGCCAACCTGGCCGCCGCCACGACCAAGCTGGAGGAAGCTCGCAAACAGCTGTTTGCAGTGGGCACTACCCTCGCAGCCGCCAAGCGCCAGATGGAGGCTGCACATCGTGAGTACAACTCTGCCTGTGGCTTCACTCCGGCTAGCGACGGGCACAGCCAGTGTGGCGAGGTTCGTAGCCGTAGCCGCATTGTCGCCGACATCCTAGGCGGCAAGTTGCCGGTCTACGACACCCCCGCGAACAACATGCAAGACACCCAGGTGGCCAACGAGGAGATGGCCACCATGGAGGAAGAGGAGCATGCGCGACAGGAGAAACACGTTCATGACCTCCTCGCCGCCGGCAATGAGCAACAACGTCGCCTCGATCCGGACCATGCCTTCTATGAACCCCCCTGCTTCGACGACGAGGACCCGTGGACACCCAGTGGCCGCCAGCCGGCCCAACACTCTTCCTCCCCTCACGACTTCGGACGGAAGGACGACGGGAGCGGCGACAAGTGCTCTCAGCGCCAAAAGGAGCAACCGGCAGTCTCCAGTCGGCTCTGCGAGCCGGTCAGGGGAGGCAAGCGGCCGCCTCGCACTCTCACCTCGCCGCCCTAGCCAGAGCAAGAATGATCGCCCGCCCCTCCTGTTTGGGCCGAACTCGCAGCTCGACTCGGACCGCGCGTCCCCCGTAGCGAGAACGACGCCCGCCTCCGCCTTGAATGATTGGCACAGTTGGTCCTCCTGGAGGAGGAGGGTCCAATCGGTCCGACGTGCTTCAACCCTCGGATCCGTGGAGAACCATTCCCAACCAGTTTCACACTCCCTCGCGACACTCCCAAGTACAGCGCCTCCGCCAAGTCGGAAGACTGGTTGATTGACTACACCACCACAGTCGGCATTGCCACGGGGAACAAGCGCATAGCCATCCGCTACGTACCGCTCCTGTTGACCGGCTTGGCTCAGACATGGCTTAACAGCCTGCCAGCTGGCAGCGTCAACACCTGGATGAACTTCGAGGAAGCCTTGGTCCGCAACTTCACACGCACCTACAAGTGCCCTGGTCGTCGCACGAGCTGGCCATGTGCATCCAAAAGACAGACGAGCCCCTCCGCGACTACATCATGCGTTGGAACGAAGTGCACAACTCCTGTGAGGCAGTCCATGAGGTCCAGGCCATCCAGTACTTCATCGAGGAATGCCGAGACGACACCCTCCTCAAGCAGAAGGTTATGTGCTTAAGCTGACCACGCTTGCGACACTCATGGACAAGGCGGACAAATACGCCATGGCAGACTGCACAATGCAGATCAAGGTTAGTGCGACTGACAAGCTTATTCATCCACCCGCCACGACGTGGCCGCTTGGCGACAACCGTGGCCCGCCGAACAACAAGCGCAAGTTCGACCAGCCGGACCCTCAGCACGGGAGCAAGAAGGTTGCGACCATCGAAGAAGAGTCGCCGACTCCTCAGGTCGGCAGCCAGCACCAGCCAGCCGGCAAGGACGCGTGGCATCCCAAGCTCACCTTCTAGCAGATGCTCGACGCGCCCTGCAAGATGCACACCGGGGCGAAGTCAGCTGACCAGACGCTCCGGCAGTGCAGCTTCTCAGAGCGACTGGTCCGGGGCGAGGGCGTGCCGGTTCCCCCGCCTCCGGACCCTTCAGCTCTGTCTCCCGCACCAGCTGCGGCTCTGGCTCCCCACAACAATAGCCGACTCCATAACCAATTCCTCGATCAGGACGGGGCCTACGTCATTTTCACCAGCGAGGGTGACGACAAGCACAGCCAGCGCCGACGCCGGCACGATGTGAACGCCACGGTCCTCGCGGTTCCCCAGTACATGCACTGGTCTGAGAAGCCTGTTACTTGGAGCCAGGCGGACCATCCGGCGGTTATGCCGAACCCCGGTAACTACGCGCTCGTCCTGGACCCCACCATCGCCTTCAAGAGGCTCGCCTGCCAGTTCTCGCGGGTGCTGGTCGACAGTGGTAGCAGTATCAACATCCTCTACCACGTCACCCTGCTCAAGTTGGGACTCAAGGAAAAGGACCTGCAGCCGACCCGGACTGTCTTCCACAACATCACGCGGGGGTAGTCTAGCTCCCCCATCGGCATGATCTAGCTGGACGTCCTCTTAGGCAACAAGGCTCACTTCCGTCGTGAGCCAATCTAGTTCGAGGTGGTGGACCTCGACAGCCCCTACCGTGCGCTGTTGGGTAGGCCGGTGCTCGCCAAGTTCATGGCGATCCCGCATTATGCTTACCTCAAGATGAAGATGCCGGGAACCTAGGGCATCATCACCATTGTTGACGAGTATAAGAAGTCGACCGAATGCGCGCGCGACAGCAGCCGGCTGGCCGAAGCGCTAGTGATCACGGAGGGGAGAAGGTAGCTAGACCGGCTCGTGGCTTAGGCCACCAAGCAGCCAGCTGTGCTGACTCCCCCGTCCCAACCGGCCACCGATGCCATTTTCTTGTTGTCCAAGGACACCAAGCAGGTGCCCCTTAACCTGGCCAACCCCCAGCAGTGCGTCACCATCGGCGCCAACCTTAGCCCCAAATAGGAAGCCAAGCTTGTTGACTTCCTTCATGAGAATCGGGATATCTTTGCATGGTCCTTGATACGTCTCCAACGTATCTATAAATTTTGATGGTTCCATGCTATTATCTTGTCAAACTTTGGATGTTTTGTATGCCTTTTATATCTTTTTTGGGACTAACTTATTAACTCAGTGCCAAGTGCCAGTTCCTGTTTTTCCATGTTTTTGACCCTTTTCAGAGGAGGATTTTAAACGGTGTCCAAACGGAATAAAACTTCTGAAAAGATTTTTTCCGGAACAGAAGATACGCACGATACGTGAGAACCAAGGCAGAAGCTACCAGGGGACGCCATAAGCCCTCTAGGCGCGGCCAGGGGGCCCGCGCCTAGCAGGCTTGTGGACCCCCTGTGGCTCGTCTGCCCTACCTCTTCCGCCTATAAATTCAGGAAAAATCCAAAACTGCGCGAGAGATCCACGAAAATACTTTTCCGCCGCAGCAACCTTCTGTCTTCGCAAGATCCCACCTGGGGCACGTTTTGGTGCCCTACCGGAGGGGGATTCGGATACGGCGGGATTCTTCATCAAAACCATGGCCTCTCCGATGATGCGTGAGTAGTTCACCACCGACCTTCGGGTCCATAGCTAGTAGCTAGATGGCTTCTTCTCTCTCTTGGATCTTCAATACAAAGTTCTCCATGATCTTCATGGATATCTATATAATGTAATCTTCTTTTGTGGTGTGTTTGTCGAGATCCGATTAATAGTTGATTTATGATCAGATTATCTATGAATCTTATTTGAGTTTCTCCTGATCTCTTATATGCATGATTTCATATCCTTGTAATTCTCTTCGACTTGTGGTTTTTGTTTGGCCAACTTGATCTATGATTCTTGCAATGGGAGAAGTGCTTGGTTTTGGGTTCATACCGTGCGGTGACCTCACCCAGTGACAGAAGGGGTAGCGAGGCACGCATCGTGTTGTTGCCATCAAGGGTAAAAAGATGGGGTTTACATGATTGGTTTGAGTTTATCCCTCTACATCATGTCATCTCGCTTAAGGCGTTACTCTCTTCGTCATGAACTCAATACACTAGATGCATGCTGGATAGCGGTCGATGTGTGGAGTAATAGTAGTAGATGCAGAAAGTATCGGTCTACTTGGCTCGGACGTGATGCCTATATGTATGATCATTGCCTTAGATATTGTCATGACTTTGTGTGGTTCTATCAATTGCTCGACAGTAATTTGTTCACCCATCGTGATATAGAAGCCTCTAGTGAACACTATGGCCCCGGGCTCTACTTCACACCATATTTTCAGCCTTCACTTTTACATCGTTGCACTTTCCGCCTTCAGGTCTCACTTAGCAATCAATCTTGAAGGGATTGACAACCCCTTTATAGTGTTGGGTGCAAGCTCGTTTGTGTTTGCGCGGGTACTCTCGACACTTGGCTTGATTCTCCTACTGGATTGATACCTTGGTTCTCAAACTGAGGGAAATACTTAGTGCTCCTGTGCTGCATCACCCTTTCCTCTTCAAGGGAAAAACCAACGCAAGCTCAAGAGGCCGCCGGAGATTTCTGGCGCCGTAGCAGAAGGATTTCTGGCGCCGTTGTCGGGGAGGATCAAGTTCTGGGTGAAGCTCATCCAAGTAAGTGTCGCAAACTCATCTCTTGCATTTACTTTTTTGCCTCTCGTTTTCCTCTCCCCCACTTCTGAAAAACAAAAAATTACAATAATATTTACCTTTTTCATTTGCCTTTAAGAGATCCAATCCGTCCTTTTTCATTTGCCTTTAAGAGATCCAATCCATCCACTTGCCTTACAATAATATTTGCATCTTCGCTTGCTGAAAATCTATTGATATGGATCCTCATCCACTTGCTAATCTCTTTAAGAGATCCAATTATGTTGAACCAATTGCTAGTGAGTTGCATGCACTTGACTATATTTATGGAGTTTTGCTTGAGATGCGTGAATCTGAAAATTGTGATGAAGAAATCTATGAAGTGATTCACGAGGGCTTCTTGAATGAAAAGCATGATTGCAATGGTTTCACTATAAATTCTATTAGTGACAATCATGCTAAAAATATGCAAAACCCTAAGCTTGGGGATGCTAGTTTTTCTATGTCCACTACTTGTTGCAATGATCATGATTGGGGTAATGATTTTTCTTATGATCTTGAAAATTTGCTTAAGCCTTATGAAGAATATGATATTTGCAATAATATTGAAAGTGGGATTGGAGAAGTCATGACTTCAGTTGATGATAATCCCACTATTTTTTAAGAGCGTCAACTTTGCATGCATGTGGATCATGAAAAGAATATCCTTTGTGATAGTTATATTGTTGAATTTGAATATGATCCCACATGTAATTGTTATGAGAGAGGAAAATATTGTGGTAGAAACTATCATATCACTAAATCACCTCTCGTTATGTGGAGATTGCTATTGTCTCTTTCTTCTTCCTTGCATATGGTAACTATTGGTTGTCTTGACAATCTGTTTTCCTATAAAATGCCTATGCATAGGAAGTATGTTAGACTTAGATGTGATTTTCACATGTTTCATGATGCTCTCTTCGTGTTCGACTGCTATATTTTATGTGAGCATCATCGAATTATCAATGCCTAGCTAAGGGCATTAAACAATAGCGCTGGTTGGGAGGCAACCCAATGAATTTATCTTTGCGTTTTGCTTTATGTTTTGTTGCGTCCACACCATCATAATTCTGTTATGATTGTGTCTTTTGCATTTCTTTTTGTGTTTGACCCAAGTAAAACCTTTATGACTAGTTTGGTGTTGGTTTTTTGATCCTGCTGGAAAAAGACAGAAACTTTTCGTTCACAAAATTATTTTTTAATTTTATCCAGAAAGAGCTTTTGAGTTGATTCTTTTTCCTGCTGGTTGATATGCCTTTTGTCCAAACTGTCGTAATTTTTCAGAATGTTTGAGGTACCAGAAGTATAGGAAGTATACAGATTGCTACAGACTGGTCTGTTTTTGACATATTATGTTTTTGTTGTGTTAGTTGCTTGTTTTGATGAAACTATGGATAGTATCGGGGAGTACTAGCCATGGAAAAGTGAGAATACAGTAATCTAACACCAATATAAATAGAAATCAAGATTTCTATAGTACCTAAAGAGGTGGTAATTTGGTTTCTTGTGCTAATGTTATCACTTGTTTCTGTTTAAGTTTTGTGTTGTGAAGTTTTCAAGTTTTGGGTGATCTTCTCATGGACAAAGGGATGAAGATTGGAAAGAGCTCAAGCTTGGGGATGCCCAAGGCATCCCAAGCCAAATTCAAGGATACCAAAAAGCCTAAGGTTGGGGATGCCCGGGAAGGCATCCCCTCTTTCGTCTTCAATCCATCTGTAACATTACTTGGAGCTATATTTTTATTCACCACATGATATGTGTTTTGCTTGGAGCGTCTTGTATCGTAGGAGTCTTTTCTTTTTGTTGTGTCACAATCATCCTTGCTGCACACCTTTTAGAGAGACACGCACTCATCGTGAATTTGCTAGAATACTCATTGTGCTTCATTTATATCTTTTGAGCTAGACAATGTTGCTCTATGTGCTTCACTAAGATCTTTTAGAGCACGACGATGCGTAACTTGGTAGTTGGCTTGTGCTATGAAAGTAGTCCCAAAGGTGATAGGTACCCAAAGGGGATACAATAAGACTTCCATCTTCATGTGCATTGAGTAGAAGAGATATTTGATTCCTCTAAATTAGTTTTGAGACGTGGATTTGGTAATATTAAGAGTTGTGTTAGTAGGGTGTTGTGAATCTAGAAATACTTGTGTTGAAGTTAGTGATTCCCGTAACATGCACGTATGGTGAACCGCTATGTTAGGAAGTCGTGGCATAATTGATCTATTGATTTCCATCCTTTGTGTTGCGGTCGGGATCGCGCGATGGTTTACACCTACCAACCCTTCCCCTAGGAGTATGCGTTTAGCACTTTGTTTCGATTACTAATAAAAACTTTCGCAATAAGTATGTGAGTTCTTCATGACTAATGTGAGTCCATGGTATAGATGCACTTTCACCTTCCACCATTGCTAGCCTCTCTAGTACCGCGCAAATTTCTCCGGTGCACAAACCCACCATATGCCTTCCTCAAAACAGCCACCATACCTACCTACTATGGCATTTTCATAGCCATTCCGAGATATATTGCCATGCAACTCCCACCGTTCCGTCTCATGACTTGTGTCGTCACTCTCATATTGCCATTGCATGATCGTAAGTGTCGGGACCCCGATCCTAAGCCATAGGAATCCAGCCTGTAACACATCGTATCCCTTTGCGGTCTCACGCACGGTTAACTCCACGGCTGCAGCCTTACCTTAGCCGGGACCGTTTGCGTCTTTTGACTCACATATGCAATAGTGTCGCTAGCATTCCAATGTCAAAGAACCCGGATCGACAAGTCTAGTCATAAACCAAAGTGGCAGCACTGCACAAGGACATGCATACATGACCCAACAAAGCAGGTGTCGGTCACCAGCGAGTGTAGACGAGTCGTAGCAAGCTACCAGGACTCCATTACATCGCGTGACATTTCCCCAAAGGGGACAGCACGACAGCTAAGAAGGACACATGCCGGTCAACCAATGTGTCCGGAGCAGTAGCGAGCTACCATGGCTCGTTGGATCACAAAGGGGCATTTCCCTGTAAGGAGTGCTACTAAAATTAACGACTAGGTAATCGAACCCCATACATGTCAAGTACGACACACGTACGCATGGCATACCGATATGTATAGATACATCGATGGCATCACAACATAACCATAACATACAAGCTTTATTTAAGAGGCTCAGAAGAGCCACACATATAATATTACAAAGTGAGGGTCTCACGACCCATAATAGCAGTCATTCAGTTACAAGCCAGCGGAAGTGTCTAAAACTGTCTGAGTATAGACAGGTGCAACTAGAAGGCACATGGCCTGAGTATATTACAGACCCAACCTAGGACCAGATCGTTGCTGGGACACCAGCTACTCGTCGTCGTCGATGTCTATGAAGAACCCTCCGTTAGGGTCATTAGCAACCTCTGCAACATTTATTAAGCAAACATGAGTACGGAAGTACTCAGCAAGACTTTAGGATAACTAACTACTCATGCAATGTATCAACAAGGTATGGTGGGGTTTCATGCGGGAAGCCAGCATTTGACTCGTGGCTAGACAACTTGCATTTTTAAATAATTTTGACAACTTGATTTCTCGCACACAAGTCCACTAACACCACAACAATACGCCATCGTGGAATCATTCTGTCTCCATACGGAAATGTCGTCCACGAGACTCACGCTTATCTTGACAATTTTATGAGTAGCCATTGAAGTTATCTATGAACAACATGTGTCTCCAAGTAGTCCATATCCGCGGACGCGGCTATTTGAATAGATCATAACCCTGCAGGGGTGTACTTCGTCACACACGCTCTCGCCACTTATCGCCATGTGCACGTCATGCACCTCGGCAACCTTCAAGCGGAAGCCTAACGAGGGAGTCGGCCACGACCGTTAACCACACTAGTACCTAGTCCAGGTTTATCGCCTATCTGAGAGTAACCCATACGGAAGTCCGGCCGAGGTTTCCGCCACGGCCCCAAACAATGTGCGCAGGGTTCCCAAGCCCACCATCCGGGTGCCACTTGGTACACCGTGCCACTGCCTACCGCATCACAGCCCACCTCTCAGGTCAGCGCTATGCACGGCCTCCAGCATGACTATTCACACCAGAAACTACTTGCAACTCCTGGACCGAGCACTAAGCGATTAATAAGTCGAGAGGGTCAATTATGTATCACAACATGTGGTAGTATCTAGTCTTGGATTACATACACGGAACTCAGTTCCTAAGGACGGTTCCAATGAAACAACCCGCCATGTACTCCTACACAGCCTTTCACCGGTACCTTTACCAAATCAGGTTCAACACACAACCTTTGCTTACCGAACACATTCTCACAATTCTGTTCATCTCCCAGATGACAAACCATACACAACTCTAAGCATAGCATGCATAGCAGGATAAGGCACATCACGGCTCAAGCAACTACCAGGTATGCTAGGTTGCAAGGTTCAACTATTTACTGTGACAAGGATAGGTCATGCAATGGAAGTGGGTTCAACTAACGTGGCAAAAGCATTTGAAGCATTTGATCCTAATGAAATAAGTAAGTGCAGGAGCAAGAACATGGGATTTATCAGAATGATCAAAATGGTTGCTTGCCTTGTTGCTCAGAGGAGTGACAATATCCGTCAGACGGATATTCGGTGGAATCCGGGGGAGAGGAGCCTACCGATAGGAATGACATAAATCAATAACAAACATATGTAATCAAGATGATGCATGAGCATGGCATGAGGATGCAAGGTGATAAACTAATATAGCTAGCATGTATTAGGTTTGAAGTTGATTTGAATCAAATTCAAATATCACTTCAAACAAGGTATTCTCGCATACCATTTTAATTGATTCGACCTGATGCTCAGATCAACTTGATGTTAACATGCATGGCATGACATGTTAGGTTGCTGGTTTGTAATTAGGACAGTATTTGATCATGTCAATCATAGTGAAATTCAAATATTTTCCATATTCCATTTATAAAGTATTTATAAGAATTGACTTATTCAATAATCTACATGTTTAGGTTCTGTAACATTTTCAAACATGTTTGAAAATGGTATATTTAGATTCCTTGAATTTTTATGATACTTTTTCATATATAAATTATTTTCATTGGAGTTACAGATTAGTTTCTATGAATTTTTGAAGTTTTAAACATTTCTGGAATTATTTTTATACTGGAAAACCCTTTTACTGCATCAGCATGACATCAGCAGGTCCAACTAGCCGTTGAAAGTCAAACCTGACTAGTGGGACCCACTGGTCAGTGTCTCTGGTCAGTTTTAGATTAAAATTAAACTTAATTAGCTAATTAATCTCACTGGACCCACATGTGAGTGACTTATCAAATTATTTGATTTTATTTTTATTATTTCTAAACTCCCAGAGGCTAGCCCCACACGTCAGTGACTCAGGCCAGCTGAGATCCATCGGTGGCGAGGTCGTCCTCGCCGGCGGGGAGCCTCCTGCGAGCACCAGTACGTCGGAGGGGCTCGGAAACGGCGCACAGGGGGCCAAACTCGGCGCGGAGAGCACCAGAGGAACGACACTTCACCTGCGGGTTCATTTTTGCACTTGGCTCGGGCTGATCTGGCTGGAGATGACGCCGGCGACGATCTTGGCAGCGGCCAAGGTTCGGGCGTCATCGGGGTCTTCGATACAGAGGGAGTTACGCACGGGACTTAGCTCCTACGGCATCTACGTGACGACCTGAAGCTGCTGGTGGCCTCAGAAGGACGAGGTGATCACCGGAGGGCTACCGGCGATCAGCTCCCGCGGCAGATCTCGTCGGGCTCCGATGGAACTAGGCCTAGAGGAGGGGATCGACGGGGACATCTTCGGGGAAAGATGCGCAAGCTCACGAGGAGTGCAGTGGAGGCGCTAGCTTGCTCGGGGACGGCCTGGAGAGGAAGAACGCTGGCGACGAGCTTCGGTGACCCCAGGAAGAAGACGACTGCGTCTCGTCGTTTCACTGTGTCTCGGCGTCGGGCTCGTGGCTAGAAAGCTTCAGGGAGTTGTGGTGGACCTATTGCGCGGCTCAGGAGGGAGAAGGGTAGGCTAGAACGATGGCGAGCTCGAGCTCTGGTCGGGCTCCAATGGCGGGAGAAAGAAACGAGGCAGAGGGGGAGAATGAGCTGGGGAACAGATAGCTACGAGCTCGGGGAGGTTATCCCCGTGCTTGCCAGCGTGAAGCGGTGGCCAGGCAGCCAGGGAGCTGCGTGGAGGCGCGCGGCGACGCGGCGGCCACCTCCTGCTCCTACTGACGAGGAGGAAGATGACAGGAGCAGATGGGCCGGGCCAGGTGAGCGTCAGGTAATGTTTTTCTCATTTTCTTTCTGATTTGTTTCTGTTTTGCTATTTCATTTACTTGCTATTTATTTCAGCTCCCAAATAGTTTGTAAAAACTAATTTAAACACACCAGAATATTTGTTGGAATATTTCCAACCATTCCCAAAGTTTTCAACATTTTTGAAAGTTTAAAGTTTCTGATTTCAAATTTAAAACTAGAAACCAGTAGCTTTTTGCATTTATTTAAAATGCTTAAAGTGTCAAGAAAAAGGTTTTCTTCATTGCTTATTTACTTTCATGATTTATCAGAAAGATTGAACTTTTCTTGAGGCCATTTTGGGTTCATTGATTTTAACTAGTTTGAATTTCCTTTAATTTGAGAAGTGGCTAGGGTTTGTTGAATTTTCCTTCATCACTTACTTTGTTCTTGTTGAGAATTTCCTAGATGCAATGCAAAGAAAACATGAGCACAAAGCTAACTTGCTTAAGGGGTAAGGGATGTGACAACTCACCCCTAGTCAAAAGAATCTCGTCCCGAGATTTAGAAGTCGTCGGGAATAACGCAGGATACTCAAGTCGGAGACGATCTTCTCTTTCCCAAGTTGCCTACTTTTCAGAATGATTTGACCATTGAACTTTAAGAAACTTGAGGTTTCGACGTCGAGTGGTACGCTCAGCTTGATCAAGAATACGCACGGGGTATTCTCGGTATGAAAGGTTATCTTGGAGATCAAGCGTTTCGTGGTCCACTTCACGGATAGGATCCGAAAAGCAACGCCTGAGTTGCGAGACGTGGAAGACATCATGAACCTTGGAAAGATGCGGAGGAAGTTCCAACTGGTAGGCAACTTCTCCTCGTTTGGCAAGAATGCGAAAAGGACCAATGTAACGAGGAGCCAACTTGCCCTTGATACCGAATCGATGGGTACCCATCAAAGGTGTAACCCGAAGGTAAGCCTTCTCGTCAACTTCAAAGGTCACAGCCTTATGATGACGATCATATTGGCTTTTTGACGAGACTGGGCTGTTTTCAACTTTTCACGAATAATGCGAACCTGCTCTTCTGCATCCTGGATCATGTCCGGGCCAAAGTGTTTCCTCTCTCTAGTTTCTGACCAATTAAGAGGTGTTCGACATCTTCGTCCATAGAGAACTTCAAAAGGAGCTTTGCCCAAGCTTGATTGATAACAATTGTTATAAGAGAATTCGGCGAATGGAAGGCACTTCTCCCAGTTCATACCGAATGATATAACACAAGCTCGGAGCATATCTTCTAGGATTTGATTCACTCTTTCTACTTGACCACTTGATTAGGGATGGAAAGCAGTGCTAAAAGATAAGTGAGTCCCCATGGCATTCTGAAAACTTTCCCAGAAGCGAGAAGTAAAGATACTCCCACGGTCCGAGTTAATCTCCAAGGGAACACCATGAAGAGACACTATCCGAGAGACATATAACTCTGCTAGCTGGCTAGCTGTTATACTCTCACGAACGGGAAGAAAATGAGCCACTTTGGAAAGACGGTCAATGACCACAAAGATAGCATTATTTCCTTTCTTGGTCTTGGGAAATCCGTTAATGAAATCCATGCTAAATTTATCCCATTTCCATTCAGGAATAGCTAGAGGTTGAAGGGTGCCAGCAGGCCTTTGATGTTCTGCCTTAACTCGACGACAAACGTCGTAGTTAGCAATGAACTCAGCAATTTCTCTCTTCATCCTAGTCCACCAGAACCTCTGGCGTAGGTCCTGATACATCTTAGTACTACCGGGATGAATGGTGAGAGGAAAATCATGGGCCTCCTTAAGGATCAATTGCCGCAGACGTTTGCTCTTAGGAACCACTAAACGGTTCTGAAAGAACACAACCCCTTTCTCATTGATGGAGAAATCCCTAGCACAACCGCTAGCAATATTCTCCTTGATCCGGGATATACCCTTATCATAAGCCTGCACGGCTATGATTTGATCCCTAAGAGTAGGCTTCGCCACCAGGGTAGAAAGGAATCCTTGAGTGAACAATATGAAGATTCAACTTCCGAAAGTCCTCATCGAGATGTGGTTGATCTTGTTGTAGCATCAAATTGTTATAATAAGATTTACGACTTAGTGCATCGGCCATAACATTGACCTTCCCCTGGGTGTAAGTTATCCCTAAGTCGTAATCCGAGATCAACTCAACCCACCGTCTGTGCTTGAGATTCAAATCCAGCTGGGTGAAGATATATTTCAGACTTTGGTGATCGGTGAATATTTCGCAACGGTTACCCATAAGGTAATGTCGCCAGGTTTTTAGTGCATGGACCACAGCTGCAAGCTCAAGGTCATGTGTGGGATAATTATCCTCATGTGGACGCAACTGTCGAGATGCGTATGCAATCACATGACGATCTTGCATGAGAATGCAACCTAATCCTTGTCGCGAGGCGTCGCAATAGATAACAAAGTCCTTAGAGAAGTCTGGTGGTAGCAACACAGGTGCGGAAGTCAGGCGTCTTTTCAGTTCCTGAAAACTATGCTCACACTGTGGTGTCCACTCGAACTTTTTATCCTTCTTGAGGAGTTCAGATAGAGGCTTTGCAACGTTGGAGAAATTCTCGACAAAGCGGCGACAATAGCTCGCTAGACCAAGAAAACTCCTAACTTGCTTAACCGATTCAGGTTGAGTCCAATCAAGGACAGCTTGAACTCTCTCGGGATTGACAACAATACCCTTACCAGAGATTACGTGACCTAGATAGGTCACTTCTGGTAACCAAAATTCACATTTTGAAAACTTGGCATAAAGGCGATGCTCTCAAAGTTTCATCAATACCAGCCTTAGATGCTCGGTGTGTTCTTGTTCGTTCTTCGAGTAGATGAGAATATCATTGAGGTATACCACGACGAATTTATCCAAATACTCCATGAAGATTGAATTCATCAAACGAGAGAAGGTGGCTGGGGCATTGGTTAAACGAAGGACATGATGGTGTACTCGTATTGGCCATAACGAGTAACAAAAGCCGTTTTTGGAATGTCCCTGTTCTTGATCTTGATTTGATGGTATCCCAACCTCAAATCCATTTTGGAGAAGACTGAGGATCCAGCGAGCTGATCGTACAGATCGTTGATCCTGGGGAGCGGATACTTGTTCTTTATGGTGACCAGATTGACTGGTCGGTAATCTACAACCATCCGATCCGTTCCGTCTTTCTTCTTGACGAAGAGAACGGGGCAACCCCAAGGAGAAGAGCTAGGACGAATGATACCTTTATTCAAGGCCTCATCTAGTTGCTTCTTAAGTTCGGCTAGCTCCAGGGGTGCCATCTTATATGGTCTTCTGGCTATTGGGACAGTTCCCGGAACAAGATCTATCACAAACTCTACATCTTTGTCAGGTGGAATTCCTGGCAGTTCCTCTGGAAAAACATCCGGGAAGTCACGGACTACCGGAATGTCTTCAAGTTCCGGAAGAGGGTTGGCATTTAAGGAATAGAGTTGGAATTTGGCAACTCGAGTAGAGACATTTACTATCTCACCCGAGGGATGGGTAAGCTGGACATTTCTAGAATGGGTATCAATCTTGGCATAGTGAGCTGACATCGAGTCCATGCCCAAGATGATATTAATATCCGAAGATTTCAAGGCTATCAATGAGGCTAGAAAAACTAGCCTGTCTACTAGAATTTCATTGTCATAGGTTATCCTAGAGGTTTGCCATTTGCTACCAGGAGTTTGGGCAACCAATGGAATTGGCATATCACAAAAAGACATGTTATGCAACTGTGCATAACTTTCTGAAATGAAGGAATGAGAAGACCCAGTGTCAAAGAGAACAGACGCTGGGTGATGTTTAACAAGAAGTGTACCCAGTATGACGTCGGGATCCTCTGCAGCTTCTTCTGCTGAGACATAGATCACACGGCCACGTGCAGAAGTTGGCTTCACATAGTAAGATTTGCCCGACTTGCCTTGCCCGACGGATTTTCCGGGTTGCTTGGCACCCACATTTTGAGGACACTCACGGGAGTAGTGCCCTGGTTCTCCACACTTGTAGCATATCACTTGGTTGGCACGTGGTGCAACATTGCTAGCTGGACCACCATAGGGTTTTGTTGGAGGGTTGGTCTGATTCGTCTGAGGTGCCACGTAGGATGGCCTCGGAGTGTATCTTGGTGGCAGAGAACTGTTCGGAACCCACAGCCTGCGTTTGGGAAATGCGGAACCAGAAGACGAGCCAAAATCACGGGAGTACTTCCTTGTGGCTTCAAAGTCAGTATGACCAGTCTCGACACTGATCGCCTTGTTGACCAGGGCTTGAAAGCTTGCACACTCGTGGAGGCGCAGATCACGACGAAGCTCAGGGCTCAGACCCTTACGAAATCTTGCTTGCTTCTTGGCGTCAGTAGACACCTCCTCTGTTGCATAGCGGGCGAGGTTACCGAACTCGCGGCTATAGGCATCCACGGTCAACTTGCCCTGAGTGAAGGCACAAAACTCATCTCTCTTCCTGTCCATCACGCCCTCTGGAATATGGTGCAGACGAAAAGCTGCACTGAAGTTTGCCCATGTGGCTGCTGGTTCAGCGGGACGCATAGCTTCAAAGTTCTCCCACCACAGATTGGTGGGTCCTTCGAGGAAATACGCCACAAAGGTCACCTTGTCAGCCTCGGAAACATTTGCAGAGCGAATCTTGCGTGCGATGCTGCACAGCCAGTCGTCAGCGTCGAGGGGATCGACGGAATGATGAAACTTTGGAGGATTCAGCCTCACAAAGTCGTTGAGGGACACTGCAGCATTCCTAGGCTGACGAGCCGTATTCTGCTCAATACGTTCTAACAGTCGGTTTGTCTCCCTTTTGTTTCTCTCTGCCTCAAGCATAACTTCCGCCAGAGGGGGCGGGTGAGGCAGGTCTTCCTGCGATGCTTGACTATCCTCGCCTTGCTCATGAGCAGGGGCACGGTTCAACCTGGTGAACACCATCCTGGCAAACAAACTCACAGCTTAGACCAATATCATATCAATACTAGCTATGGATTAAGAATGTACTGAACACACAGAATGCGGAAATGAATATCTGAACAACATGGTAACAAGCATCTGCTATATATACACCATGGTTCATACACGCCCTTACATAGTTCGATACAAACTTACTCGAAGAGCAAACTACTGAAATTATGAAACTACTCATCAGAGGCTTACAAGCTTCCTATACATTATTTATCTAGGCCTCCGGAATTCATTTCACATCACAGGCATACTTCACAAGTCACGCAGGACTGTGAACGTACGGCTACTACCATACTATCCTTCCGCTCACAGCTCAGGCATCCGCATAGAACATCTCACAGAGATTACCTCCATGACCTGGAAGCTCAACCTGCGGATCAGGAAACAATCTAGCCTGAGATCCCTGGGATCCATAAGGACACGGATGTGGCCTTGGTCCCCTGACTGGTGGTAAGAGGGGTCCCCGAAGAGGGGTGACTCCTCCTATAGCTGGCCAGTCAACGTGGCCGAAAGATGGGTCCTAACAGGGTTCAACATATCCATATCTCCGTATCCTGTCTGGACTACCGGTGCGAGCTGCGTCAAATCCATCCACAAACGGGGCACGGATAGCATAAAGCTCCATGCGGAGAGCACGAGCATCCCTGTCTCTGTTCTCTAGCATCTCAACAGTGGACTGCAGTAGTGGATCCTCCATAGAAGAATCAAAATAGACTCCAGTCAGGTATCCCTCTTCACCAGGCTGAGAGGCCGGAACATAGCAGAACTCTGAATTCTGCAGCAGTGCATGTCTCGCTCTCATAATGGTTAGCATTGAATAGGCAGCATCTTGTACTTCCATGTCAACAGTGACTCCCAATCCATAGGACCAATGGATTGGCTCCTCAGCTCCAGGGTAGTCTAGAAATACCCTAACAGTGCAGATGTACTGGCTGTGGTTGAAGTCTCGGTACTGTTCCTCCACTGTGTACTCGGGGTACCAGCGGTAACCGCACACCGACATCACCCTGACCAGCATGGCCGTATGAACCGGTACATCAATGCACCTGGTCAGACGTACCACCTAATGAGAAGGACGGCCAGGCATCTGTAAATAGAGAGTAATGCAAAAGCATTAAAGCTCCGAATGCAAAAAATTGGGCAGCATAACAGCTGTAAATGCTCATAAACAAATTTTGAGACAACCCAAAAATGGAATAGCGTAACCACTCAAATATCAAGTTCAATTCTCTGATCATCAAACTTACTCCCTTTTTCCTAGGAATGAAAGAAACCCAAATATCTCTTGACCCGTAGTCCTATAATCTACCGATGAGAAACACGAGCCTAGAAGAAGATGAGTAACCTAGTCCTTAATTCCCGCAGAAAAGACGAGGATGACCAGAATGGAATAACTTGAGAAGAGAACAACAGTCTTACGTTCCCTTCCACAAACAATTCCCTTATATATAACTAAAGCAATTCTAGACTCAACTTCGACCAGTTTGGCTTAGTAATCCTACAGTCAGTCAGGCTCTCATACCAACGCTGTCTGGACCCCGATCCTAAGCCATAGGAATCCAGCATGTAACACATCGCATCCCTTTGCGGTCTCGCGCACGGTTAACTCCACGGCTGTAGCCTTACCTTAGCCGGGACCGTTTGCGTCTTTCGACTCACGTATGCAATAGTGTCGCTAGCATTCCAATGTCAAAGAACCCGGATCGACAAGTCTAGTCATAAACCAGAGTGGCAGCGCCGCACAAGGACAGGCATACATGACCCAACAAAGCAGGTGTCGGTCACCAGCGAGTGTAGACGAGTCGTAGCAAGCTACCAGGACTCCATTACATCGCGTGACATTTCCCCAAAGGGGACAGACACAACAACTAAGAAGTCCACATGCCGGTCAACCAATGTGTCTGGAGCAGTAGCGCGCTACCATGGCTCGTTGGATCACAAAGGGGCATTTCGCTGTAAGGAGTGCTACTAAAATTCACGACTAGGTAATCGAACCCCATACATGTCAAGTACGACACACGTACGCATGACATACCGATATGTATAGATACATCGATGGCATCACAACATAACCATAACATACAAGCTTTATTTAAGAGGCTCAGAAGAGCCACACATATAATATTACAAAGTGAGGGTCTCACGACCCATAATAGCAGTCATTCAGTTGCAAGCCAGCTGAAGTGTCTAAAACTGTCTGAGTACAGACAGGCGCAACTAGAAGGCACATGGCCCGACTATATTACGGACCCAACCTAGGGCCAGATCGTACCTGGGACACCAGCTACTCGTCGTCGTCGATGTCTATGAAGAACCCTCCGTTAGGGTCATTAGCAACCTCTGCAACATTTATTAAGAAAACATGAGTACGAAAGTACTCAGCAAGACTTTAGGATAACTAACTACTCATGCAATGTATCAACAAGGTATGGTGGGGTTTCATGCGGGAAGCCAGCATTTGATTCGTGGCTAGACAACTTGCATTTTTAAATAATTTTGACAACTTGATTTCTCGCACACGAGTCCACTAACACCACAAAAATACGCCATCGTGGAATCATTCCGTCTCCATACGGAAATGCCGTCCACGACACTCACGCTTATCTTGACAATTTTATGAGTAGCCATTGAAGTTATCTATGAACTACATATGTCTGCAAGTAGTCCATATCCGCGGACACGGCTATTCGAATAGATCATAACCCTGCAGGGGTGTACTTCGTCACACACGCTCTCGCCACTTATCGCCATGTGCACGTCATGCACCTCAGCAACCTTTAAGCGGAAGCCTAGCGAGGGAGTCGGCCACGACCGTTAACCATACAAGTACCTATTCCAGGTTTATCGCCTATCTGAGAGTAACCCGTACGGAAGTCCGGCCGAGGTTTCCGCCACGGCCCCAAACGATGTGCGCAGGGTTCCCAAGCCCACCATCCGGGTGCCACTTGGTACACCGTGCCACTGCCTACCGCATCACAGCCCACCTCTTAGGTCAGCGCTATGCACGGCCTCCAGTATGACTATAAACACCAGAAACTACTTGCAACTCTTGGACCGAGGACTAAGTGATTAATAAGTCGAGAGGGTCAATTAAGTGTCCCAACGTGTGGTAGTATCTAGTCTTGGATTACATACACGGAGCTCAGTTCCTAAGGACTGTTCCAATGAAACAACCCGCCATGTACTCCTACACAGCCTTTCACCGGTACCTTTACCAAATCAGGTTCAACACACAACCTTTGCTTACCGAACACATTCTCACAATTGTGTTCATCTCCCAGATGACAGACCATACACAACTCTAAGCATAGCATGCATAGCAGGCTAAGGCACATCACGGCTCAAGCAACTACCAGGTATGCTAGGTTGCAAGGTTCAGCTATTTACTGTGACAAGGATAGGTCATGCAAAGGAAGTGGGTTCAACTAACGTGGCAAACGCATTTGAAGCATTTGATCCTAATGCAATAAGTAAGTGCAGGAGCAAGAACATGGGATTTATCGGAATGATCAAAATGATTGCTTGCCTTGTTGCTGAGAGGAGTGACAATATCCGTCAGACGGATATTCGATGGAATCCGGGGGAGCGGAGCCTACCGATAGGAATGACAACAATCAATAACAAACATATGCAATCAAGATGATGCATGAGCATGGCATGAGGATGCAAGGTGATAAACTAATATAGCTAGCATGTATTAGGTTTGAAGTTGATTTGAATCAAATTGAAATATCACTTCAAACGAGGTATTCTCGGATACCATTTTAATTGATTCGACCTGATGCTCAGATCAACTTGATGTTAACATGCAAGGGATGACATGTTAGCTTGCTGGTTTGTAATTAGGACAGTATTTGATCATGTCAATCATAGTGAAATTCAAATATTTTCCATATTCCATTTATAAAAAATTTATAAGAATTGACTTATTCAATAATCTACATGTTTGGGTTCTGTAACATTTTCAAACATGTTTGAAAATGGCATATTCAGATTCCTTGAATTTGTCTGATACTTTTTCATATATAAATTATTTTCATTGGAGTTACAGATTAGTTTCTATGAATTTTTGAAGTTTTAAACATTTCTGGAATTATTTTTATACTGGAAAACCCTTTTACTCCATCAGCATGACATCAGCAGGTCCAACTGGCCATTGAAAGTCAAACCTGACCAATGGGACCCACTGGTCAGTGTCTCTGGTCAGTTTTAGATTAAAATTAAACTTAATTAGCTAATTAATCTCACTGGACCCACATGTCAGTGACTTATCAAATTATTTGATTTTATTTTTATTATTTCTAAACTCCCAGAGGCTGGCCCCACACGTCAGTGGCTCAGGCCAGCTGAGATCCATCGGCGGCGAGGTCGTCCTCGCCGGCGAGGAGCCTCCGGCGAGCACCAGTACGTCGGAGGGGCTCGGAAACGGCGCACACGGGGCCAAACTCGGTGCTGAGAGCACCAGAGGAACGACACTTCTCCCGCGGGTTCATTTTTTGCACTTGGCTGGGGCTGATCTGGCCGGAGATGACGCCGGCGACGAGCTTGGCGGCGGCCAAGGTTCGGACGTCATCAGGGTCTTCGATACAGAGGGAGTTACACACGGGACATAGCTCCTACGGCATCTACGCGACGGCCTGAAGCTGCTGGTGGCCTCAGAAGGACGAGCTGATCACCGGAGGGCTACCAGCGACGAGCTCCCGCGGCAGATCTCGTCGGGCTCCGATGGAACTAGGCCTAGAGGAGTGGATCGACAGGGAGATCTTAGGGGAAAGATGCGCAAGCTTACAAGGAGTGCAGTGGTGGCGCTAGCTTGCTCGGGGACGACCTGGAGAGGAAGAACGCCGGCGACGAGCTTCGGTGACCCGAGGAAGAAGACGACTGCGTCTTGTCGTTTCACTGCGTCTCGGCGTCGGGCTCATGGCTAGAAAGCTTCACGGAGTTGCGGTGGACCTATTGCGCGGCTCAGGAGGGAGAAGGGTAGGCTAGAACGACGGCGAGCTCAAGCTCTGCTCGGGCTCCAATGGCGGCAGAAAGAAACGAGGCAGAGGGGGAGAATGAGCTGGGGAACGGATAGCTACAAGCTCGGGGAGGTTATCCCCGTGCTTGCCAGTGCGAAGCGGCGGCCAGGCAGCCAGGGAGCTGCATGGAGGCGCGCGGCGACGCGGCGGCCACCTCCTGCTCCTACTGGCGAGGAGGAAGACGACAGGAGCAGATGGGCCGGGCCACGTGAGCGTCAGGTAATGTTTTTCTCATTTTCTTTCTGATTTGTTTCTGTTTTGCTATTTCATTTACTTGCTATTTATTTCAGCTCCCAAATATTTTTTAAAAACTATTTTAAACACACCAGAATATTTGTTGGAATATTTCCAACCATTCCCAAAGTTTTCAACATTTTTGAAAGTTTAAAGTTTCTGATTTCAAATTTAAAACTAGAAACCAGTAGCTTTTTGCATTTATTTAAAATGCTTAAAGTGTCAAGAAAAAGGTTTTCTTCATTGCTTATTTACTTTCATGATTTATCAGAAAGATTGAACTTTTATTGAGGCCATTTTGGGTTCATTGATTTTAACTAGTTTGAATTTCCTTTAATTTGAGAAGTGGCTAGGGTTTGTTGAATTTTCCTTCACCACTCACTTTGTTCTTGTTGAGAATTTCCTAGATGCAATGCAAAGAAAACATGAGCACAAAGCTAACTTGCTTAAGCGGTCAGGGATGTGACAGTAAGATAGCTAGCGAGATGTTTCAACGTCATACGCCAAGCTAGATCGTTGCACATCCCGGTACACTGCCGGAGGCATTTCGTATAGATTCATCATCGTTCTAAGCTTTGAGCTGTGAGTAAATAAAAGTGTGATGATCATCATTATTAGAGCATTGTCCCATGTGAGGAAATAAAAAAGAGAGGCCAAAGTTGCCCACAAAAAAAAGAGGAAAGAAAAAAGAGAGGCCAAAGAGCCGGAAAAAAGAGAAGAGAGAAAAAGAGAGAAGGGACAATGCTACTATCTTTTCCACACTTGTGCTTCATAATAGCACCATGTTCTTCATGATTGAGGGCCTCTTGTTTTGTCACCACCATATGCTAGTGGGAATCTTCATTATATAACTTGGCTTGTATATTCCAATGATGGGTTTCCTCAAAATTGCCCTAGGTCTTCGTGAGCAAGCAAGTTGGATGCAAACCCACTAGTTCTCCTTTTGAGCTTTCACATACTTATAGCTCTAGTGCATCCGTTGTATGGCAATACCTACTCATTCACATTGATATCTATTAATGGGCATCTCCATAGCCCTTTCATATGCCGAGTCTATGTGACCATCTCCTCCTTTTTGTCTCACAACCTCCACCACACTCTATTCCACCATAGTGCTATATCCATGGCTCATGCTCATGTATTGCGTGAGAGTTGAAAAAGGTTTGAGAAAGTCAGAGTGCGAAAACAATTACTTGGCCAATACCAGGGTTGTGCATGATTTAAATTAGTTGTGTGAGGATGATGGAGCATAGCCAGACTATATGATTTTGTAGGGATAACTTTCTTTGGCCTTGTTCTTTCGAAAGTTCATGATTACCTTGCTAGTTTGCTTGAAGTATTATTGTTTTCATGTCAATAGCAAACTATTGTTTTGAATCTTACAGATCTGAACATTCATGTCACATGAAAGAAGTTACAAAGGACAATTATGCTAGGTAGCATTCACATCAAAAATCCAGTCTTTATCACTTCCCTACTCGAGGACGACAAGAGTTAAGCTTGGGGATGCTTGATACGTCTCCAACGTATCTATAATTTTTGATGGTTCCATGCTATTATCTTGTCAAACTTTGGATGTTTTGTATGCCTTTTATATATTTTTTGGGACTAACTTATTAACTCAGTGCTAAGTGCCAGTTCCTATTTTTCCGTGTTTTTCACCCTTTTAAGAGGAGGATTTTAAACGGTGTCCAAACGGAATAAAACTTCCAAAAGGATTTTTTTCCGGAATGGAAGATACGCACGAGACGTGAGAACGAAGGCAGAAGCCACCAGGGGACGCTACAAGCCCCCTAGGCGTGACCAGGGAGGCCCGCGCCTAGCAGGCTTGTGGGCCCCCTGTGGATTGTCAGCCATACCTCTTCCGCATATAAATTCAGAAAAATCCAAAACTGCGCGAGAGATCCACGAAAATACTTTTCTGCCACCGCAAGCTTCTGTCTCCGCAAGATCCCATATGGGGCACGTTTTGGTGCCCTGCCGGTGGGGGGATTCGGATACGGAGGGCTTCTTCATCAACACCATCACCTCTCCGATGATGCGTGAGTAGTTCACCATAGACCTTCGGGTCCATAGCTAGTAGCTAGATGGCTTCTTCTCTCTCTTGGATCTTCAATACAAAGATCTCCATGATCTTCATGAAGATCTATCCGTTGTAATCTTCTTTTGCGGTGTGTTTGTCAAGATCCGATGAATTGTGGATTTATGATCAGATTATCTATGAATCTTATTTGAGTTTCTCCTGATCTCTTATATGCATGATTTCATATCCTTGTAATTCTCTTCGAGTTGTGGGTTTTGTTTGGCCAACTTGGTCTATGATTCTTGCAATGGGAGAAGTGCTTGGTTTTGGGTTCATGCCATGTGTGACCTCACCCAGTGACAGAAGGGGTAGCGAGGCACGCATCGTGTTGTTGCCATCAAGGGTAAAAAGATGGGGTTTACATCATTGGTTTGAGTTTATCCCTCTACATCATGTCATCTTGCTTAAGGCGTTACTCTGTTCGTCATGAACTCAATACACTAGATGCATGCTGGATAGCGGTCGATGTGTGGAGTAATAGTAGTAGATGCAGAAAGTATCGGTCTACTTGTCGCAGACGTGATGCCTATATGTATGATCATTGCCTTAGATATCGTCATGACTTTGCGCGGTTCTATCAATTGCTCGACAGTAATTTGTTCACCCACCGTGATATTTGCTATTTTGAGAGAAGCCTCTAGTGAACACTATGGACCCCTGGTCTACTTCACACCATATTTTGAGCCTTTCACTTTTACTTCGTTGCACTTTCCGCCTTGAAATCTCAGTTCGCAATCAATATTGAAGGGATTGACAACCCCTTTATAGCGTTCGGTGCAAGCTCGTTTGTGTTTGGGCAGGTACTCTGGACACTCGGCTTGATTCTCCTACTAGATTGATTACTTGGTTCTCAAACTGAGGAAAATACTTACTGCTCCTATGCTGCATCACTCTTTCCTCTTCAAGGGAAAAACCAACGCAAGCTCAAGAGGCCGTCGGAGATTTATGGAGCCGTACCAGTCCTCCAAGGACATGCCGGGTGTCCCAAGGAAGTACGCCGAGCACAAGCTTCATGTGTGGCCAGATGCGAAGATGGTCAAGTAACCCTTGCGCCACCTTTCCAAGGAGAAGCGCCGCACCATCGGAGAAGAGATCACCCACTACTCGCAACCGGCTTCATCATAGAAGTTTTCCACCCGGATTAGCTGGCCAACCCGGTCCTGGTGCTGAAGAAACACAAGACTCAGCACATGTGCATCGACTACACAAGCCTGAACAAGGCATGTCCAAAGTACCCTTTTGCCCTGCCACAGATAAATCAAGTGATCAACACCACGGCCGGCTAGGATTTGGTGTCCTTGTTGGACACCTACTTCGGTTACCACCAAATCAAGCTGGATCTGGCCGACCGGTTCAAGACCTCCTTCATCACACCCTTTGGGGCCTACTACTATACAACTATGCCATTAGGCCTGAAGAATGCAGGCGCAACCTTCCAGCGCTGCATGCAGAAATGCCTCCTACCACAGATTGGGAGGAATGTACACGTCTACGTCGACGACATCGTCTTCAAGACCAAAAAGTATTTTGGTCTCCTCAACGATCTGTGGGAGACCTTCTCCAACCTGCGTGAGTACAAGGTCCGACTCAATCCGGAGAAGTGCGTCTTCGGAGTTCCAGGCGGCCAGCTCTTGGGTTTTCTCATGTCAACGCATGGCATCGAAGCCAACCCCGAGAAGATCAAGGCCATCGAGTGCATGGCCAAGCCAGCTCGACTCAACGACGTCCATGAGTTCACCGGCTGCCTCGCCTCTCTCAGCCGGCTAGGCAAGAAGGCGCAACCCCTCTACAAAGTAAAGAAGAAGACCACCAAGTTCGAGTGTAACGACAAGGTGGATGAGGCCTTCCATGACCTGAAGTGCGCCTTTTCCAACGCGCCTGTCTTGGCTGCACTGGCGGAGAAAGAGCCTATGCTCGCGTACATCACGGCAACTACCCGCGTGGTCACCGTCGTCCAGGTACTTGACCGGCCGAAGGAGGGCAGGGCGCTGCTAGTTCAACGCCGTGTCTACTATCTAAGAAAAGTCATTTCTGCCTCCAAGCAGAACTACGCCCATTTCCAGAAGATGTGCTACGGCATATACTTCGCCGCCAAGAAGCTGAAGCAATACTTCGAGGAGCACACCATCACGGTGGTGAGAATAGCTCCACTTTAATAGATCATGGGCAACCGGGACGCCACTGGAAGGATCGCAAAGTGGACCATCGCCATGGCCGACCACGACATCCACGAGGAGCCACGCACCGCCATCAAGTCCCACGCGGTGGCAGATTTCCTCATTGACTGGGCGAGACCCAGTTCTTGTTTCCGCCTCCCGACTCCGCGCACTGGCGGATGCAATTCGACGGCTCCAAGATGCAGACTGGCTTGGGAGCCATCATTGGCTTGTTGTCCCCGAAAGGGGACCAGCTCAAGTACGCCCTCCAGATCCACTTCGCCGCCTCCAACAACGTTGACGAATACGAGGCGCGCACCCACGGCCTCCGGCTCGCCACAGAAATTGACATCCGGCGAATCCTTTGCTTTGGCAACTTCGATCTTGTGGTGCATCAGGTCTCCAAAGAATGGGACGGAAGGGACGCCAATAGGACGCCAACATGGCCAGCTACCGCTTCCTCGTGCGGCAACTCACCAGCTCGTTTGAGTGCTACGAGTTCCACTACGTCCCTTGAGCGGACAACGAGGCGGTGGATGCGCTGGCAAAAATTGGCTCCACTCGACAAGCAATCCCAGCTGGCGTCTCCCTCGAGCAGTTGAACAAGCCATCAATCAAGCTATCTCTGGAGTGAACATTGTTCCTCATGCCCGCGGACCCATCCAGACCGTCGACCTCGGGTCCATGGACCCCTCCGGATCCACCAGTTCTGTCGGCTCCGCCCGTTTCACCGGCTCCATCAACATCGCTGGCTTCACCAACACCGTCGGCTACGATGAACCCCACGATCACCCCACCCATATCCGAGCCCATAGCAGTCATAGAGGTAGGCGGCGGCCCGACCGGGCCTCATACTTGGGGACTAACGGCTCCATCTTGGGTACTCCCGCAACAAAACCGGGGACTACGGCTGCCCCCAGTCCCCATCCCGAGCCGGAGCCGGCTCCAGTCTCGTCCCTCAATATGGGCCCAGCCCATCCTCGCCTTCCTCCTTCGCGACGAGCTCCCATCCGGCGAGGTCAAGGCCCAGCAGATCCAGCGCCGGTCTCCAGCCTACGCCATCATGAATCGTGAGCTGGTTCGGTGCAGCACAACCGACGTGTTCCAACACTGCGTCGAATCGGAGAAGGGGAAAGAGATCCTCAGAGACATCCACCAGGATGAGTGCGGGCATCACGCCGCCTCCAGAACCCTGGTGGCCAAGGCATTCCAACACGGACTCTACTAGCCCACGAGCCTCGAGGAAGCCAATGATTTAGCACGCAGAGCCACGTGCCAGCTATTCCCCTGAAGACCATCCCCATCTCGTGGCATTTCGCCGTCTGGGGGCTCGACACGGTGGGACCGTCCAAAACGGCCCGAGGCGGCATGACGCACCTTCTGGTGCCCGTCGACAAATTCGCCAAGTGGACCGAGGCCAGACCTATCAAGAAGCTCGATGGCCTAACAGCTGTCCGCTACGGCATCACCGACCGCTACGGCATCCCCCACAGCATCATCACTGACAATGGCACCTACTTTTCCAAAGGCGCAATGGCGCCCTACTACACCAAGGAGGGCATTCGTCTTGACCTCACGTCGATTGCCCACTAATACATGTCCAACGTATCTATAATTTTTTATTGTTCCATGCTGTTATATTACCATTCTTGGATGTTTTACAATCATTTTATATCATTTTTTGGTACTAACCCATTGACATAGTGCCCAGTGCCAGTTGTTGTTTTCTGCATGTTTTTTCATCGCAGGAAATCAATAACAAACGGAGTCCAAACACAGCGAAATGTTTTGTTGATTTTTTGGGGACAAACGACATCTAGTGGGCTAGGAGAGGAGCTCCAATGGGAGCACAACCCACCAAGGCGCGCCTGGGGGCCCAGGCGAGCCCCGGTGGGTTGTGCCCTCCTCGTTGGCCTCCCGCACCGCCTCTTTGCTCTATAAATACCCCAATATTCCACAAACCCTAAGGAAGGGGGACAAAAATCAATTCCAGCCGCCGCGGAATCCACAAACACCAGATCCAATCTAGACACCATCACGGAGGGGTTCATCGTGTCCGTTGGTGCCTCTCCGATGATGCGTGAATAGTGCTTTGTAGACCTACGAGTCCGTACTTAGTCGCTAGATGGCTTCCTCTCTCTCTATCTCTCTCTTGATTATCAATAGAATGGTCTATTGGAGATCCATATGATGTAAGTCTTTTTGTGGTGTGTTTGTTCGGATCCGATGAACTTTGAGTTTATGATCAGATCTATGTTTTTATTCATGACAGTTATTTGAGTCTTATTTGATCTCTTATATGCGCGATTGATTATAGCCTTGTATTTCTTCTCCGATATTTGGGTCCTGTTTGGCCAACTAGATCTATTTATCTTGCAATGGGAAGAGGTGCTTTGTGATGGGTTCGATCTTACGGTGCTTGATCCCAGTGACAAAAAGGGAAACGACACGTATGTATCATTGCTATTAAGGATAACAAGATGGGGTCTCTTTCTACATAAATAGGTCTTGTCTAGATCATGTCATCATTCTTATTGCATTACTCCGTTTTTCCATGAACCTAATATATTTGATGCATGCTGGATAGCGGTAGATGTGTCGAGCAATAGTAGTAGATGCAGGCATGAGTCTGTCTACTAATCTTGGACGTGATGCCTATATAATGATCATTTACTGGATATCATCATGATTATTTGAAGTTCTATCAATTTCCCAACAGTAATTGTTCTCCCACCGTTTTCTATTTTTCTTGAGAGAAGCCACTATTGAAACCTACGGCCCCCGGGTCTCTTTTCATCATATTTACGTTTGCGATCTATTTTCCTTTGCTTTTATTTTCATATCTATTAAACCAAATGTCGCATCCCTGATCCCTGTTAGGGTTTAGCAAGTTGTGCTCATGTCTTCTTTCCTTGCATCCAAGAAAATAAAATGAAATCCAAAAGCAAAGCAAAGAAAACAAAAGAAAAACCCTAGCCACTCTTTATTCATGAAATAATTCAACTAGTGCCAAATCAATGAATCCAAAATGGCCATTAGAAAAGTTCATATTTTATGATAAATGTTGAAAACTAGATATCAGGGGTAAAATATATTTTCAAAATGATTTTGGAATTTTATTTTAAAGTTAAAAGCTACTGAAAACAATTATATATTTGATTTCAAATATTTCAAAGTTTTCAAAAATGCTGAAACTTTTATAAATATTTGGAAATATTTCAAATAACATTTCAGCATGTTTCAAACTATTTAAGGAATAGTTTGGAGCCAAAAATAAAAAAAACAAAGTCAGTAAGTAAATAACACAAACAGAAATGAAAAAAATGGAAAGAAACCTTACATGTCGCTCACCTGAGGCCCAGCCCACCTCCACGCCTATCGTCTTCCTTCTGCCAGTCGGCACCAGGAGGTGGCCGCCGCTCCCTCCGGCGCGGCACGCAACTGCGTGCCTGCCTGGCCGCCGCATCGCGCTGGTGTGGAGGAGATAAGCTCCCGAAGCCATCCCCGTGCTCATCCCTTCGCCATTTGCCCCAGCTCCTTCCCCCTCTCGGTCGCCATTAGAGCCCGAGCTGAGCTCGAGCTCGCCGTCGCTCTAGCCCCTCTTCCTCTCACCTAAGCTGCGCATTAGCTCCGCCTTGGTCCCCTGAAGCTCTCCAACCAGTCGCTCGACGCCGAGAACCCCCGACACGCCGTGACGCCATCGTATTCAACCTCGGATCCCCGGAGCTCGTCGTCGTCATTCTCCCTCCTTAGACCATCCCTGAGCCTGCTCTCGTCGCCTCTGCACTCCCCGTGAGTTTAGGGTTCTTTTCCCCTCATTTCCCCCTTCGATTACGAGCTCTAGGCCCCGATTCCACCGGAGCCTGATGAGATCCGTCGCGGGACGTCGTCGCCGGTAGCCCTTCGGTGATCGGCTGGTCATTCTGAGGCCACCAATGGCTTCAGTGCGTTGCGTAGGTGCTGTAGGAGCCTAGCCCCGCGCGTGTTGAGCCCCCGATGATGCCCGAGCTTCGGCAGCCATCGAGCTCGTCACCGGCGTCATCTCCGGCCAGTTCACCCCGTGCAGCTTGCAAAAATGGAACCACGGGTAAAGTGTCGTTCTTCTGGTGCCCTCCGCTTGACGTTTGGTCGCCGGAATGGAAATCTCGAGCCCCTCCGCCATCTCTGTGGTCGCCGGAGGCTCATCGCCGGTGAGACCCACCTCACTGCCGGTGGATCTGACTCCCTTGAGTCACTGGCAAGTGCGGCCAACCCCTAGGCTAATTAGGATTAGCAAAATAAAAAGAAAGATTATTTTAAAACCCAATCATACACTTACATGTGGGTCCAACCCTGTTAATTAGCTAATTAAGTTAAATTTAAACTAAAAACTGGCCAGAGTCACTCACCAGTGGGTCCCACTGGCCAGATTTGACTTTCAACGGCTAGATTGACCTGCTGATGTCATGCTGATGCAATAAAACCTTTTCTGTCTAAAAATAATTCTAGAATAAGTTCAAAACTTTGGAAATTCATAGAAAATTGAATATAACTCCAAATTTGACAAATAATATATGTAAAATGATCAAAAAAAGTCAAGGAATCCAATGGTGCTATTTCCATGCATGAAAAACAAAGTTATGAAACAACATCAGGTCAAATCAGTTAAAAGAATTTGATAAATTATAATTCAAATGATATTTGAATTATGATTTCAAATCAAGATCACCCAAAAAGGTTTTGTTAGTCATCTCAAACCATGCTACATCGGATTTCATGCACCATTTTGTTGCATATGATTGACATTGATTGTATGATATTATTTTGGTATGCTCTACCCCTCCGGATACATCTGATTATCCGACTGACGGATATCACCCCTCTGATGAGCAACAAGGCAAGCAACCATTTTGATCACCCCGATAAATCCCATGTTCTCGCTCCTGTTCTTACTTATTGCATTAGTTTAAAAATGCTTTCAATGCTTTTCCCACGTTAGTTGAACCCACTTCCTTTGCATGACCTATCCTTGTCACAGTAAATAGCTGACCTTGCAACCTAGCATACCTGGTAGATGCTTGAGCCACGATGTGTCTTGTCCTGCTATGCATGCTATGCTTAGAGTTGTGTAAGGTCTGTCATCTAGGTGATGAACAGTATCGTGAGAATGTGTTCAGTTAATAAAGGTTGTGTGTTGAACCTGATTTGGTAAAGTTATCGGTGAAAGGCTATGTAGGAGTACATGGCGGGTTGTTTCATTGGAACCGTCCTTAGGAACTGAGTTCCGTGTATGTAATCCAAGACAAGATACTACCACATGTTGGGCCCTGAAATATGACCCCGCTCGACTTATTAATCACTTAGTACTCAGTCCAGGAATTGCAAGAAATTTCTGGTGTTTATAGTTATGCTAGAGGTCGTGCGTAGCGCTGACGTTAGAGGTGGGCTATGATGCGGTAGGCAGTGGAACGGTGGACCAAGTGGCACCCAGATGGTGGGCTTGGGAACCCTGCGCACATCGTTTGGGGCCGTGGCGGAAACCTCGGTCGTACTTCCGTGCGGGTTACCCTCAGATAGGCGATAGACCTGGACTAGGTATTAGAGTGGTTAACGATCGTGGCCGACTCCCTCGCTGGGCTTCCGCTTGAAGGTTGCCGAGGTGCATGACGTGCACATGGCGATAAGTGGCGAGAGCGTGTGTGAAGAAGTACACCCCTGCAGGGTTATGATCTATTCGAATAGCCGCGTCCGCGGATATGGACTACTTGGAAACATATGTTGTTCATAGATAACCATAATGGCTACTCATAAAATTTTCAAGATAAGTGTGAGTGTCGTGGATGGCATTTCCACAGGGAGACGGAATGATTCCACAATGGAGTATTGTTCTGGTGTTAGTGGACTCGTGTGTGACGAAACAAAGTTGTCAAAACTATTTGAAAATGCAAGTTTGTCTAGCCAAGAGTCAAATGCTGGCTTTCTGCATGAGACCCCACAACTCCTTGTTGATACATTGCATGAGTAGATAGATTATCCTAAAGTCTTGTTGAGTATGTTTGTATTCGCGTTTTCTTAATAAATTGTTGCAGAGGCTGTTAATGACCCTAGTGGTGGGTTCTATCTAGACGTTGCCGACGACGAGTAGCTGGTGTCCCAGCTACGATCTGGCCCTAGGTTGGGTCTGTAGATAGTCAGGCCATGTGCCTTTATCTTCCCATCTGTGTGTACTCAGACAGTTTTAATCTTCCGCTGGCTTGTAATACTTGTGTGTATGACTTGTGATGATGGGTCGTGAGACCCCTATCTGTGTAATATTATGTGTGTGGCTCGTTTGAGCCTTCTAAATAAAGTTTGTATGTTTATGGTTATGTTGTGATGCCATTGATGTATCTATGCATATCGGTATGCCATGCGTACGTGTGTTGTACTTGATATGTATGGGGTTCGAATACCTAGTCGTATGCCTTATTGGCACTCCTTACAGGGAAATGCCCCTTTGTGATTCCATCGAGCCATGGTAGTTCGCTACTGCTCTGGACACATTGGTTGACCGGCGTGTGTCCTTCTTAGCTGTTGTGTCTGTCACTTTGGGAAATGTCACACGTTGTAATGGATTTCTTGTAGCTTGCTACGACTCGTCTACATTCACTGATGACCGACACCTGCTTTGCTGGGTCATGTATGCCTGTCCCTGTACGGAACTGCCGCTTGAGTTTTTGACTAGACATGTCGATACGGGTTCTTTGACATTGGATTGCTAGCAAAACAATTGCATACGCGAGTCAAAAGGCGCAAACGGTCCCGGCTAAGGTAAGGTTGCAGCCGTGGGGATAACTGTGCGTGAGACCGCAAAGAGATGTGATGTGTTACAGGCTGGATTCCTATGGCCTAGGATCGGGGTCCCGGCAGCGTTGGTATCAGAGCCTGACTGACTGTAGGATTACTAAGCCAAACTGGTCGAAGTTGAGTCTAGAATTTCTTTAGTTATATATAAGGGAATTGTTTGTGGAAGGGAACGTAAGACTCTTGCTTCTCTTCTTAAATTATTCTATTCTGGTCATCCTCGTCTTTTCTGCGGGGATTAAGGACTAGGATACTTATCTTTCTCTTAGGATCGTGTGTTATTGATTGGTAGATTATAGGACAACGAGTCGAGAGTTACTCCAGGATTCTTTCATTCCATGAAAAAGAAAGTAAGTTTTGGTGACCATGGAATTGCACTTGATAGTTGAGTGGTTATGCTATCCTATCTTTGTGGGTTGTCTCAAAATTGTTTTTGAGCATTTACAGCCGTTATGCTGCCCAATTTTGTCTTCAGAGCTCTAATGTTGTTGCATTATTATCTATTTTCAGATGCATGGCCGTCCTTCTCGTCAGGTGGTCCATCTGACTAGGTGCATTGATATGCCGGGTCACACGGCCATGCTAGTCAGGATGATGTTAGTAGCCGGTTACCGCTGGTACCCAGAGTACACAGTGGAGGAGAAGTACCGGGATTTTAATCAGAGTCAGTATCTGTGCACTGTTAGGGTATTCCCAGATTACCCTGGAGCCGAGGAGCCAATCCATTGGTCTTATGGATTGGGGTCACTGTTGACATGGCAGTACAAGATGCTTCCTACTCAATGCTGACCATCATTAGGGCCAGACATGCACTGTTGCAGAATTCAGAGTTCCGCTATGTTCCTACCTCTCAGCAAGGGGAAGAAGGATACCTCAGTGGGGTCTACTTTGATTCCTCTATGGAGGATCCGCTGCTGCAGTCCACCGCTGAGATGCTAGAGAATAGAGACAGGGATGCTCGTTCCCTTCTTATGGAGCTCTATGCTACACGTGCCCGTCTGTGGACGGCTTTGACACAGCTGGCACCTGTAGTCCAGACAGGGTATGGAGATATGGAGATGCTGAACCCTGTTAGGACCCATCTTCCAGCTCATGTTGACGGGCCTGCTATAGGAGGAGTCACCCCTCTTCGGGGACCTCTACTACCACCAGTCAGGGGACCAAGGCCACACCCGTGCCCTTACGGTTCCCAGGGGTCTCAGGCTCGAGTATTTCCTAATGTGCAGGTTGAGGTCCCAGGCCATGGAGGCAACCTTTATGAGATGTTCTATACGGATGCCTGAACCCGTGAGTGGAAGAGTAGCATGGTAGTAACTGTACTTCCACAATCCTGTGTGTCTTGTGGAGTATGCTTATGTCGAGAGATGAATTCTGGAGGCATAGATAAATAATGTATAGGAAGCTTGGAAAGCCTCTGGTGAGTAGTATCATCGTTTCAGTAGTTTTCTCTTCGGTTAAGGTTGTCCTTCACTATGTAATGGTGTGTATGAACCATGGTGTATATATAGCAGTTGCTTGTTACCATGTTGTTCGGATGTTCATTTCCGCATTCCATGTGTTCAGTGCATTCTTAATCCATAGCTGGTATTGATGTTGATTTTGGTCTAAGATGTGAGTTTGTTTGTCAGGATGGTGTTCACCAGGTTGAACCGTGCCATGCTCATGAGCAAGGAGAGGGTAGTCAAGCATCGCAAGAGGAACTGCCTCACCCGCCCTCTTAGGCGGAAGTTATGCTTGAGGCAGAAAGAAACAAAAGAGACCAAGCATCTGCTAGAGCGTATTGAGCAAAATACGGCTCGTCAGCCGAGGAATTATGCAGTGTCCCTCAATGACATTGTGAAGCTGAATCCTCCAAAGTTTCATCATTCCGTCGACCCCCTCGACGCTGATGACTGGTTGTGCAGTATATCATGCAAGATTCGCTCTGCAAATGTTTCCGAGGCCGATAAGGTGACTGTTGCGGCGTACTTTCTAGAAGGACCTGCCAATCTATGGTGGGAGAACTTTGAAGCTATGCGTCCTGCCGGACCAGCAGCCACATGGGCAGACTTTAGTGCAGCCTTCTGTCTGCACCATATTCCAGAGGGTCTAATGGACAGAAAGAGAGAGGAATTATGTGCATTCACCCAGGGAAAATTGTCCGTGGATGCTTATATCCGCGAGTTCGGTAACCTCGCCTGCTATGCAACCGAAGAGGTGTCAACTGATGCCAAGAAGCAAGCAAGATTCCGCAAGGGTCTGAGCCCTGAACTTCATCGTGATCTGCGTCTCCATGAGTGTACAAGTTTACAAGCTCTTGTTAACAAGGCGATCAGTGCCGAGACTGGTCATACCGACTATGAAGCCACAAAGAAGCACTTCCATGACTCTGGTTCGTCATCTGGCTCAGCATTCCCAAAACGAAGGCTGTGGGTTCCAAATAGTTCTCTACCACCAAGATACACCCCGAGGCCATCCTATGTGGCGCCTCAGGCGAATCAGACCAACCCTCCAGCAAAAACCTATGGTGGTCCAGCTAGCAATGCTGCACCACATGCCAATCAGGTGATCGGTTACAAGTGTGGAGAACCAGGGCACTACTCTAAAGAGTGTCCTCAGAATATGGGTGCCAAGCAACCTAGAAAGTCTGTTGGGCAAGGCAAGTCGCGCAAAGCTTACTATGTGAAGCCAACTCCTGCACGTGGCCGTGTGAACTATGTTTCAGCAGAAGAAGCTGCAGAGGATCCCGATGTTATACTGGGTATGCTCCTTGTCAATCATCACCCAGCGTCTGTTCTTTTTGACACTGGGTCATCTCATTCCTTCATTTCAGAAAGTTATGCATAGTTGCATAACATGTCTTTCTGTGATATGCCAATCCCATTGGTTGTCCAAACCCCAGGTAGTAAGTGGCAAACCTCCAGGATAACCTATGACAATGAAATTCTAGTAGACAGGCTAGTTTTTCTAGCATCTTTGATAGCCTTGAAATCTTCGGATATCAGTATCATCTTGGGTATGGACTCGATGTCGGCCCATTATGCCAAGATTGATACTCATTCTAGAAATGTTCAGCTTACCCATCCCTCGGGTGAGATAGTCAATGTCTCTTCTCGAGTTGCCAAATGCCAACTCTATTCCCTCAATGCCAACCCTCTTCCAGAAATTGAAGACATTCCGGTAGTCCATGACTTTCCAGATGTTTTTCCAAAAGAAGTGCGAGGAATTCCACCTGATACGGATGTAGAGTTTGTGATAGACCTTTTTCCGGGAACTGTTCCAATAGCCAAAAGACCTTATAAGATGGCATCCTTGGAGCTAGCTGAACTTAAGAAGCAACTAGATGAGGCCTTGAATAAAGGTTTCATTCGTCCTATCTCTTCTCCTTGGGCTTGTCTCGTCCTCTTCGTCAAGAAGAAAGACGGAACGGATTGGATGGTTGTAGATTATGGACCAGTTAACCTGGTCACCATAAAGAACAAGTATCCGCTCCCCAAGATCAACGACCTGTATGATCAGCTCGCTGGATCCTCAGTCTTCTCCAAAATGGATTTGAGGTTGGGTTACCATCAAATCAAGATCAAGAATGGGGACATTCCAAAAATGCCTTTTGTCACTCGTTATGGCCAATACGAGTACACCGTCATGTCCTTTGGGTTAACCAATGCCCCAGCCACCTTCTCTCGCATGACGAATTCAATCTTCATGGAGTATTTGGATAAATTCATCGTAGTATACCTCGATGATATTCTCATCTACTCGAAGAACAAACAAGAACATGCCGAGCATCTAAGGCTGGTATAGATGAAACTTCGAGAGCACCACCTGTATGCCAGGTTTTCAAAATGTGAATTTTGGTTACCAGAAGTGACCTATCTAGGTCACGTAATCTCTGGTAAGGGTATTGTTGTCAATCCCGAGAGAGTTCAAGCCGTCCTTGATTGGACTCAACCTGAATCGGTTAAGCAAGTTAGTAGTTTTCTTGGTCTAGCGAGCTATTGTCGCCGCTTTTTCGAGAATTTCTCCAAGGTTGCAAAGCCTCTAATTGAACTCGTCAAGAAAGATAAAAAGTTTGAGTGGACACCACAGTGTGAGCATAGTTTTCAGGAACTGAAAAGACGCCTGACTTCCTCACCTGTGTTGCTAACACCAGACTTCTCTAAGGACTTTGTTATCTATTGCGACGCCTCGCGACAAGGATTAGGTTGCATTCTCATGCAGGATCGTCATGTGATTGCATACACATCTCGACAGTTGCGTCCACATGAGGATAATTATCCCACACATGATCTTCAGCTTGCAGCTGTAGTCCATGCACTTAAAACCTGGCGACATTACCTTCTTGGTGATCGTTGTGAAATATTCACTGATCACCAAAGTCTGAAATATATTTTCACCCAGCCGGATTTGAATCTCACGCAAATACGGTGGGTTGAGTTGATCACAGATTACGATTTAGGGATAACTTACACCCCGGGGAAGGCCAATGTTATGGCTGATGCACTAAGTCGTAAGTCTTATTGTAACAACCTGATGCTACAACGAGGTCAACCACATCTCTATGAGGAATTTCGAAAGTTAAATCTTAAAATTTTTCCTCAAGGATTCCTTTCTAACCTGGTGGCGAAGCCTACTCTTAAGGATCAAATCGTAGCTGGCCAGAAGTGTGAGAAGGGTATATCACGGATCACGGAGAAGATTATTAGTGGAAACGCTAAGGAATTCTCCATGAATGATCAAGATGTTGTCTTCTTCCAGAATCGTCTAGTGGTTCCTAAGAATCCACATCTAAGGCAGTTAATCCTTAAGGAGGCTCATGATTCTCCTCTCACCATTCATCCCGGTAGTACTAAGATGTATCAGGACCTACGCCAGAGGTTTTGGTGGACTAGGATGAAGAGGGAAATTGCTGAGTTCGTTGTTAACTGCGACGTTTGTCGTCGAGTTAAGGTAGAACATCAAAGGCGTGCTGGCACCCTTCAACCTTTAGCTATTCCTGAATGGAAATGGGATAAAGTCAGTATGGATTTCATCACCGGATTTCCCAAGACCAAGAAAGGAAATAATGCTATCTTTGTGGTCATTGACCGTCTTTCCAAAGTAGCTCATTTTCTTCCAGTTCGTGAGAGTATAACAGCTAGCCAGCTAGCAGAGTTATATGTCTCTCGGATAGTGTCTCTTCATGGTGTTCCCTTGGAGATTAACTCGGACCGTGGGAGTATCTTTACTTCTCGCTTCTGGGAAAGTTTTCAGAATGCCATGGGGACTCACTTATCTTTTAGCACTGCTTTCCATCCCTAATCAAGTGGTCAAGTAGAAAGAGTGAATCAAATCCTAGAAGATATGCTCCGAGCTTGTGTTATATCGTTCGGTATGAACTGGGAGAAGTGCCTTCCATTCGCCGAATTCTCTTATAACAATTGTTATCAATCAAGCTTGGGCAAAGCTCCTTTTGAAGTTCTCTATGGACGAAGATGTCGAACACCTCTTAATTGGTCAGAAACTAGAGAGAGGAAACACTTTGGCCCGGACATGATCCAGGATGCAGAAGAGCAGGTTCGCATTATTCGTGAAAAGTTGAAAACAGCCCAGTCTCGTCAAAAAGCCAATATGATCGTCATCATAAGGTTGTGACCTTTGAAGTTGACGAGAAGGCTTACCTTCGGGTTACACGTTTGAAGGGAACCCATCGTTTCGGTATCAAGGGCAAGTTGGATCCTCATTATATTGGTCCTTTTCGCATTCTTGCCAAACGAGGAGAAGTTGCCTACCAATTGGAAGTTCCTCCGCAT
The DNA here is from genome assembly GCF_904849725.1 of Hordeum vulgare subsp. vulgare. Lineage (NCBI taxonomy): Eukaryota > Viridiplantae > Streptophyta > Magnoliopsida > Poales > Poaceae > Hordeum > Hordeum vulgare. Next base: position 189,835,867 of record NC_058520.1, on the reverse strand, counting down.
CTTTCCAAGGTTCATGATCTATTCCACGTCTCGCAACTCAGGGGTTGCTTTTCAGATCCTATCCGCGAAGTACACCATGAAACGCTTGATCTCCAAGATAACCTTTCATACCGAGAATACCCTGTGCGTATTCTTGATCAAGCTGAGCGTACCACTCGACGTCGAAACCTCAAGGTTCTTAAAGTTCAATGGTCAAATCATTCTGAAAAAGAGGCAACATGGGAAAGGGAGGATCGTCTTCGACTTGAGTATCCCGCGCTATTCCTGACGACTTCTAAATCCCGGGACGAGATTCTTTTGAGTGGGGGTGAGTTGTCACATCCCTGATCCCTGTTAGGGTTTAGCAAGTTGTGCTCATGTCTTCTTTCCTTGCATCCAAGAAAATAAAATTAAATCCAAAAGCAAAGCAGAGAAAACCAAAGCAAAACCCTAGCCACTCTATTTTCATGAAATAATTCAACTAGTGCCAAATCAATGAATCCAAAATGGCCATTAGAAAAGTTCATCTTTTCTGATAAATGTTGAAAACAAGATATCACGGGTAAAATATATTTTCAAAATGCTTTTAGCATTTTATTTTAAAGTTAAAAGCTAATGAAATCAATTATATATTTGATTTCAAATATTTCAAAGTTTCCAAAAATGCTGAAACTTTTATAAATATTTGGAAATATTTCAAATAACATTTCAGCATGTTTCAAACAATTTAAGGAATAGTTTGGAGCCAATAATAAAACAAAACAAAGTCACTAAGTAAATAACAGAAACAGAAATGAAAAAAATTGAAAGAAACCTTACATGTCGCTCACCTGAGGCCCAGCCCACCTCCACGCCTGTCGTCTTCCTTGTGCGAGTCGGCACCAGGAGGTGGCCGCCGCTCCTCCGGCGCGGGCACGCACGTGCATGCCTACCTGTCCGCCGCATCGCGCTGGCGTGGAGGAGATAAGCTCCCGAAGCCATCCCCATGCTCATCCCTTCGCCATTCGCCCCCAGCTCCTTCCCCCTCTCGGCCCCATTAGAGCCCGAGCTGAGCTCGAGCTCGCCGTCACTCCAGCCCCTCTTCCTCTCACCCGAGCTGCGCATTAGCTCCGCCTTGGTCCCCTGAAGCTCTCCATCCAGTCGCTCGACGCCGAGAACCCCCGAGACGCCGTGACGCCATCGTCTTCAACCTCGGATCCCCAGAGCTCGCCGCCCTCGTTCTCCCTCCTCAGACCAACCCCGAGCCTGCTCTCGTCGCCTCTGCACTCCCCGTGAGTTCAGGGTTCTTTTCCCCTCATTTCCCCCTTCGATTCCGAGCTCGAGGCCCCGGTTCCACCGGAGCCCGACAAGATCCGCCGCGGGACCTCGTCGTCGGTAGCCCTCCAGAGATCGGCTGGTCATTCTGAGGCCACCAATGGCTTCAGTGCGTTGCGTAGGTGCTGTAGGAGCCTAGACCCGCGCGTGTTGAAAGAAAGATTATTTTGAAACCTAATCAGACACTAACATGTGGGTCCAACCCTGTTAATTAGCTAATTAAGTTAAATTTAAACTAAAAACTGGCCAGAGTCACTGACCAGTAGGTCCCACTGGTCAGGTTCGACTTTCAACGGCCATATTGACCCGATGATGTCATGCTGATGCAATAAAACATTTTTTGTTTAAAAATAATTCCAGAATAAGTTCAAAACTTCGGAAATTCATAGAAAATTGAATATAACTCCAAATTTGACAAATAATATATGTAAAATGATCAAAAAAATTCAAGGAATCCAATGGTGCTATTTTCATGCATGAAAAACAAAGTTATGAAACAGCATCAGGTCAAATCAATTAAAAGAATTTGGTAAATTATAATTCAAATGATATTTGAATTATGATTTCAAATCAAGATCACCCAAACAGGTTCTGTCAGTCATCTCAAACCATGCTACATGGCATTTCATGCATCATTTTGTTGCATATGATTGACATTGATTGTATGATATTATTTCATTAGGCTCTGCCCCTCCGGATACATCTGATTATCCAACTGACGGATATCACCCCTCTGCTGAGCAACAAGGCGAGCAACCATGTTGCTCATCCTAATAAATCCCATGTTCTCGCTCCTGCTCTTACTTATGGCATTAGGTTAAAAATTCTTTCAATGCTTTTACCACATTAGTTGAACCCACTTCCTTTGCATGACCTGTCCTTGTCACAGTACAAAGATGAACATTGCAACCTAGCATACCTGGTAGATGCTTGAGCCATGATGTGTCTTATCCTACTATGCATGCTATGCTTAGAGTTGTGTAAAGTTTGTCATCTGGGTGATGAATATTATCGTGAGAATGTGTTCAGTTAATAAAGGTTGTCTGTTGAACCTGATTTCGTAAAGGTACCGGTGAAAGGCTATGTAGGAGTACATGGCGGGTTGTTTCATTGGAACCGTCCTTAGGAACTGAGTTCCGTGTATGTAATCCAAGACAAGATACTACCACATGCTGGGACCTGAAATATGGCCCCGCTCGACTTATTAATCACTTAGTACTTGGTCCAAGAGTTGCAAGTAGTTTATGATATTTATAGTTATGCTGGAGGCCGTGTGTAGCGCTGACCTTAGAGGTGGGCTATCATGCGGTAGGCAGTGGCACGGTGTACCAAGTGGCACTCGGATGGTGGGCTTGGGAACCCTGCGCACATCGTTTGGAGCTGTGGAGGAAACCTCGGCCGGACTTCCGTCCGGGTTACCCTCAGATAGGCGATAGACCTGGACTAGGCATTAGCATGGTTAACTGTCGTGGCCGACTCCCTCACTGGGCTTCTGCTTGAAGGTTGCCGAGGTGCATGACGTGCAGATGGCGATAAGTGGCGAGAGCGTGTGTGAAGAAGTACAACCCTGCAGGGTTATGATCTATTCGAATAGCCGCATCCGCGCATATGGACTACTTGGAAACATATGTTGTTCATAGATAACTATAATGGCTACTCATAAAATTATCAAGATAAGTGTAAGTGTCGTGGATGGCATTTCCGCAGGGAGACGGAATGATTCCACGATGGAGTATTGTTGTGGTGTTAGTGGACTCGTGTCCGAGGAAACAAAGTTGTCAAAACTATTTGAAAATGCAAGTTTGTCTAGCCAAGAGTCAAATGCAGGCTTTCTGCATGAGACCCCACAACTCCTTGTTGATACATTACATGAGTAGAGAGATTATCCTAAAGTCTTGCTGATGTACATTTGTACTCACGTTTCCTTAATAAATTGTTGCAGACGCTGTTAGTGACCCTAATGGCGGGTTCTATCTAGACGTTGAGGACGACGAGTAGCTGGTGTCCCAGCTATGATCTGGCCCTAGGTTGGGTCTGTAGATAGTCAGGCCATGTGCCTTTATCTTCCCATCTGTGTATACTCAGATAGTTTTAATCTTCCGCTGGCTTGTAATACTTGTGTGTATGACTTGTGATGATGGGTCGTGAGACCCCTATCTGTGTAATATTATGTGTGTGGCTCGTCTGAGCCTTCTAAATAAAGTTTGTATGTTTATGGTTAAGTTGTGATGCCATCGATGTATCTATGCATATTGGTATGCCATGCGTACGTGTGTCGTACTTGATATGTATGGGGTTCGAATACCTAGTCGTATGCCTTAGTGGCACTCCTTATAGGGAAATGCCCCTTTCTAATTCCATCGAGCCATGGTAGTTTGCTACTGCTCCAGACACATTGCTTGACCGGAGTGTGTCCTTCTTAGCTGTTGTGTCTGTCCCTTTGGGAAATGTCACACGTTGTAATGGAGTACTTGTAGCTTGCTACGACTCGTCTACATTCGCTGATGACCGACACCTGCTTTGTTGGGTCATGTATGCATGTCCCTGTACGGAACTGCCGCTTGAGTTTTTGACTAGACATGTCGATCCGGGTTCTTTGACATTGGATTGCTAGCAAAACAATTGCATACGCGAGTCAAAAGGCGCAAACGGTCCCGGCTAAGGTAAGGATGCAGCCGTGGGGATAACCATGCGTGAGACCGCAAAGAGATGTGATGTGTTACAGGCTGGATTCCTATGGCTTAGGATCGGGGTCCCGACACCAAAAATACAAAAATACCTTGCTGCAATTTATTTGTTTTGTGGTCTATTTATCCTATCTACCACTTTTACCTCACGTTATTTGCCTATCTTGAGGCGTCGTACCCGAAAGGGATTGACAACCCCTTTAACACGCCGGGTTGCAAGTATTTGTTATTTGTGTGCAGGTGTTGTTTACGTGGTGTGAGGAGGTTCTCCTACTCGTTCGATAACCTTGAATCTCATCACTGAGGGAAATACCCACCGTCGCTATAGTGCATCACCCACCCACAGTCAAACGGCCATGCGGAAAGGGAAAACGGCCTGATCCTGGACGGCATCAAACCAATACTTGTGGCATCACTCGTCAGGTCAGCCGGCTGCTCGATCAAAGAGCTGCCGGCTGTACTGTGGAGCCTCTGCACCATGCCCAACCGGTCAACTGGCTTCACCCCATTTTTCCTGATGTAGGGTTCCGAGGCGGTCATCCCCATGGATGTTGAGTTTGACATGCCTCGTGTCACCCTGTACATAGAGACAGACGCAAAAGAAGCAAGAGAAGACGACGTCGACCTACTCGAAGAGGCGCGTGAGCTGGCCTTATGCCGAACGGCTATCTACGAGCTCAAGCTGAGACACAGCCACAACAAAAGGATCATGCCCCTCTCTTTCCGCAAGGGGGACCTAGTACTTAGAAGAATCCAGCGAATAGCCTGCTAGCACAAGCTAACATCCCCATGGGAGGGACCCTTCATCATCAGCAAGGCACTGCACAACAACGCGTACTATCAGATAGATGCCGAGAAGCCACAAAAGCATAAACGAGAGGCCTTCAGCGAGGAGACATAGCGTATGTGGAACGCGGCACTCCTTCGCCCGTTCTACTACTAAGAGAAAGAAAGAAGGCAAGTGTACGTATGTCTCTCGTACCCTTTTGGGCTTAAATGAATGTAGTGGATGCTCCAAACCAATGTTTGGGGCATACCTTCTCGATTCCCCAAATATGTTGGTTTCTGAACACACTTCCCGGTCCGACCCCTCGGAACCGGGGGGTTGATGGCTGGCCCGAGTCTTCCCCCTATTCGTAGCCGAAGACAAGGTGCGCGTCAAGCCAAAACCCTTACCACCCGCCTAGCTACACACCGGCTCCCGGCTGTCCGGCTAGCGGGTCCGTAGGATGGAAGGCTTACCACCCGCAAAGACCGACTATGAAGGTGTAACCGGCTTGAGCTAGTCTAACTGTCTCTGGTTCCTTTCTTAGCCAGCCTCTGCCGACCTGTCCTAAGCCTAAGTGTTCTCACAACTTCCAGAAATCCATGAAGGACACCCCAAATATAGAGGCCCCATCCCAGTCATAGACCGGCTCTCGGCTGTCGGACTGGCGGGACAAAAGCTGGAGAAGGTAAAGTTTTGGGTAGCCAGAAGCCAAGGGAAAAAAAGATCGAAAATGAGTCGACAAGCACAATTTCTTTCAAGCAAGCATTCAAACACATGCATATATTACACAAAAGTGCCAAAGGCCCATGACCAAGGTTATTACACCACACCCCCAATGGGTGGAGCTGCGAATTATCTACAAATGCAGGAAAAAGGAAAAGTTCTAGCTGGTGGCGGCTCCACCCTTGGCACCAACATCAGCCATGACAGTCGAGCCGGAGGCTCCGTTATCCGCTCGGGCACCTCCTGCGTCGGCCTTCGTGGTCATGTCCACCACTGCCACAGAGTCAGCATAGGCTTCATCGTTGGAGTCGGAATACTCGAGATACGTCTCACCAGTGCTGCCGGCGGGATCGTCAAGGGCGAGCCGGTATTTGTCCTCCGGAATCGGACTGCCATCAGCCTTCCACTCCAGGACGTACTCGCCCTATGGGGCAAACAACGCAAGGTCACTGGACTGCACCAGCTTCTCATACTCAGCTGCGTCCAGCTCCGCCTTCGTGCCATCGCGCTATGCCACGAGCAGGCCCAAGTCGAGGTTCGGGTACCACGACTTGGCAACGCGAAGCGACATGTACGCTCCAGCTCGTGCCGCCAACGCGCGCCAGGCGCTCACCCGAGGGCTCCCTGCCTCGAGCCACGGCGACAACCGGCTCATGGAAACCAGCTGCACCACATCCGGCCAAAGGGCGTGAACTACGGCGAGTCCAGCTTCCTGGAGCCAGGCCGTGGATCGTGCCAGCTCGAGCAGGCGAGCTTTGGCGGCGATCGCCACCTCGCCCACGGTCCAACCGGCAAACGCCTGAACCTGGGCGCCCGCAGCTCACTGCTCCTTGCAGTGGCCTCCACAGCCGCATCTGCCACCTCCCGCGTCCCTGGGAAGAGGTCCGGGGAGCAAAAATGGACGCACAGTGTAACAAAAAAGGAACAAGAGTCTGAATCAACATCAGGATAGTGAAACAAGACAAGGAAGACTCACTGTCGAGGAGTATGTCGACTTCTGCCGCCTCCTCCTCCAGCTCGCGATCCCAGGTCGCAAACGCCTGGACCCGGCTGGCGAGCTTAGCTCGCGCAACCCGCGTCGCCTCGACCTCCTCTTCTAGCCGGGCGTCCTTGTCCTTCAAGGCCGCAGCGTGGGACGCGTCCTGATGCTTTAACTCCCCGTGGTGGACCCCGTCCAGCCACTCCAACTCTGTGCCGCGGACCTCTTCCTTCTCTGACATGGCATCGTGATGGGTAGCATCCTGCCGCTCCAACTATGCACGATGGGCCGCCTCGCGGTTCTTCTTCTCCGCCCGGAGAAGCTCCACCTCCTGCCGCAGCCGGGTGCCCTCCTGACGAAGGGCATCCCGCTCCTGACCGGCTCGGGCCAGCCGGTCCCGAAGATTGATCAACTAGCCCTCTGCCTCCCTGTGCCGGCTCAACAGCATGTTGTGAGCAAGCTCGCGGCGGTCGTGATACTCCTGCAATGGAAGAAGAAAAGAGTTAGCCGTGAGTAAGACTCGACCCGGTTGATAACCATCCGGCTCGACTCTTCACTACTAGGGAAAACCCTAGCAGTAGCGCGGGTATTTGTTGTATCAGTAGCGCGGGTAACCGCACTACTGATACGACACTACAGCTAAAGCTTATCAGCAGCGCATCTTGGCACGCGCTGCTTCTATCCCTACTTAGTAGTAGTGCTTTCTGTACCCGCGCTACTGCTAAGTGTATTAGTAGCATGTTTTGACACGCGCCACTGTTACTTTAGCAGGAGCGTTTTCCTGTCCAGCGCTAAGGAGCGCTGCTACTATATTTTCTCAATTTGTTTTCTACGTATTTGCGATGTTTCTGTACAGTTTTTATACAGTATTTTAACCATATCATAAACATGCAATATGCTCATCATATCATACACATAATAGTCTCATCATATCATCCAACACAAATCATGTCGTCACATCATAATCACGATAGAGCTATACAAGTTACATGACATGTTTCATCATACATAATGTAGTACTTCTTGAGGCGTCGGTTCGTATACCTCTCTCGCACTAGCCTGGGCCTGACATTTCGGCCACTCGTCATATACTCCTGGCATAGCACTCTTCGCCATCGATGATCTATGCACCTGCATCGTCACATGAGTTGATGATATGCAACATACATAGTTGAGCAACAGTAAGAGACAGACTTGGCAAAAATAGAAGCAACAGATCATAAGCATACAAAGTTCATCGTACCCAAAATGCCCTAACTAGAGTGATCTTCGCTAGTTGAGGAGGACGGTTTAATTACATCACAAATAAAGTTTCGTCGTGCATAACTCAAAGTTTCGTCATAGAGGAAGTATGGACTAAACAGACACATTGTCATATATCGTCAATATGGAGGAAGTATGGACTAAATGTGCATAACTCCAACATGTAGTGCCATCCATCCAATTTAGGGAGATAGTCCCTGAGCGCTGTGAAAGGCTTTAGGTCAAGACGTTGAGCGGCTACGCAAGTTTGGACGTCTTCCCGCGACATTTTCCCTTCTTCGTAGAACATACCTATTTTTCCGAGGACCTCCTTCATGATGATTTGGGCAAGTTCACGCTGGATGTGATAGAACTCATCTTGGAGTCGGTGATCCGGGATATCTCCTAGGTTCTTTGCCCATTGCAGAATACGGGCATCGCCGGATCTAGGTGACATGCGAAGGTTCTGCTGATCCCGTCTGAACTCCTGCATGTGGTGGAGGACATAGAATCAATCACTGATAGTACCACTCGGTTGCTGGACTCAACAGAAGTCAGTCTTATGGCCGAAGAAGGGCACGCGGTTCCTTGTCTTCCTGTGCGAGATCTCTCCATCCCGTACGCCGTACGTAAAGATAGGACTATCGAGAACAGACTTGATGTGGGTGTAATCATTTTTCTTCATGTTCTTCGACGAGTCCAAGTAAATAGTGTGGGAGACTCGGGGGTAAAGTATGATGAGGACGGCGCGCCTGTCGCTGCGCAAAATAAGTACACCTCAAATTAGCCTCCACGCGTGCAAATGAAATGATTGAAATAGAAGGAAGGATATCCGCGTGGATGACTTACATGGGATGATAAGGCACGAGAATCGTCTCCTTGTCCTTATTGCCGACCAGGAAATCAACGATGTAGTTACTCGCGTATTCACGGTGCTCTTTGCAGACTGCCAAGAAGCTCTCGTGCATGATGTACGGGTCAGCGACACAGATATAAGGTATCTGCTCAATCCTGATGATGTAGTTCATGTGCAAGGAAAAAAGGCGGACGAAAGTAAAATCCAGCTTTTTCACGTGAAACATGTCAAAGATGTAATCAAATCGAAGGAAGAACTTTTCCGCTGGGAATGTGTCGACGTACAACCTTTGTTGCAGCACGTTAACCACCTAGAGCAGGTATCCTGGATTTTGTGAGGCGATCAGGCTTTTCTCTCTTCGCAGCACATCGTCATGAAGCCTCCTGAGATCGCTATATATGGCCTCTAACGCTGCCTTAGGTAGGATTGGTTCACCGGGGATATGGTATTTCGCCGCATCTATGATAGGTATAGGGTCTTGAACCCGAGGCTGCGGAGGCGGCTGGATCATAGAAGCAACTTTGTTGCCTTTCGTCACTCTCTTCCTATGCTTCTTTGCTAATGGAAGGTCGTCTACAATACTTTCAGCCTATGGAGGCGGCAATTCAGGCACCGACTCATGACGCTCAAACCCTGAGTACTCATACTGCTGAGCCATCACTCCTCCATCATCTTAGGTGCCAGTATTGAGATACTGTAGAGTGTCATGATCATCCTCATCGATGGCATCAATATCATGCATTGCTTCTTTGTTGGCGGCGACGTCATCAGCGACTAATGGAGCCTCTTCCTCACCCCGTCCGCTATCACCCGGCACGACAGACGATGCTAATTGGGTAGGTGGGGTGTTGATGTTCATACCTTCTGAGGCTGCGTGCTCGTGGGTGTGTTCCTGGCCGCCTCCATACAAAGCAGACTCTTTGGCCACAACAGAACCCACCTCTTGCAATCGCCAAGCCGCTCCTGGGTCTCGCCGATGTCTCCCCTAGTAATGGAGAAGCCAAATTCTCGTGGCCCAATTTGACACTTTGGAACAATTGTTCCTTCGGCTTCACTATCATCTTCTTCCCCACGTCCACCTTCTGGCCGCAGATGGTGTACAATATGCTACACGGGGTAACGTCGGCCTACAAAGACATGTCTGCGACGTGAGACATCCGAAAGGCAACGAAAACGGGAGATTACGCATTTATTGAAGAGGGCCGGTGTGACAGGTACCATGAGGTCGTCGAGCTAAGACAAAGACGAAGCACCGCCGAGCACGTCCGAGACGGAGGAAGGGATGCTATGAGCAAGTGCGGGAGCCGGTGAAGGAGCTGGTGCAGGAGCTGGTGCGGGAGCAGGTGTAGAAATCGTGCAGGAGCAGGTACGGGAGCTGGTGTAGGAGTTGTTGCTGGAGCTAGTGCAGGAGCCGGTGCAGGAGCAGGTCCTGGTGCAACGCTAGTCAAGCTGCTCCCAAAGAAGTTGGACAGGGGAAAGTCCGCTGCCTCTTTATTTGGATTTTGCCTACCACACGTGACGATATCCGGAACCAAGACACCATGCAAAGCTGGAATCTCCTGTTTTGCGGCAGCTACCGCTGCTGCGACCGCAATGGCAACCTTCTTGTCGATGATTTCTTCATTTAACCTCCGTCTTTCCTTTCTATCCTCCGTGGTCTCATGGTAGTACTTCTTCCGTGTGGCGTCGTCTTCGACACCGTGCACGCATCCATACGACGACCGAGTGTCCATCGGGAGTCCTTTCAATATGTTGAAGGCCCGGTTGAATCGGTTGTCCCACTTGGGCATCGCCAACGCCTCCGGCGGCAAGTCACTTTCGGCCATGATCCTTTGCTATTCTCTCTGCAAAAGGAACAAGGATCGTTCACAAATATGCCTAAATGTGCAGTCAAGTTGATCAGAAGCTAAAAATTACCAACAGTATGTGATACGTCCATTTTGCATCATGCTTTCATGTTGATATTTATTGCTTCTTGGGCTGTTATGTTACTTTGTGGTACCATACTTATGCCTTTTCTCTCTTATTTTGCAAGGTTTATTTGAAGAGGGAGAATACCGGCAGTTAGAATTCTGGACTAGAAAAGCAGCAAGACTGAGTCCACTATTCTACGCAACTCCAAATGCCCTGAAAGTCAACGTGGAATTTTTTGGGTATATATAAAAAATATTGGGCGAAAGAAGTGCCAGAGGGGAGCTACCAGGAACCCACAAGCCTGGTAGCCGCCACCTACCCCCCTGGCGGGGGCTACAGGGCTTGTGGGCACCCTGGCGGCCCACTGGCCCCCTCTTTTGCTATATGAAGTGTTTCGTCCAGGAAAAAAATCAGGGTGGAGCTTTTTCGTGGATTCTCCGCCCCCACGAGGCGGAACTTGAGCAGAACCAATCTAGAGCTCCGGCAGGACGATCCCGCCGAGGAAACTTCCCTCTCGGAGGGGGAAATCGTCGCCATTGTGATCACCAACACTCCTCTCGTCAGAGGGGAGTCATCTCCATCAACATCTTCATCAGCACCATCTCCTCTCCAAACCCTAGTTCATCTCTTGTAACCAATCTCCGTCTCGTGACTCCGATTGGTACTTGTAAGGTTGCTAGTAGTGTTGATTACTCTTTGTAGTTGATGCTAGTTGGATTACTTGGTGGAAGAGTTTATGTTTAGATCCTTGATGCTACTCATTACACCTCTGATAATCATTATGATTATGCTTTGTGAGTAGTTACTTTTGTTCCTGAGGACATGGGATAAGTCATACTGACAATAGTCATGTGAATTTGGTATTCGTTCGGTATTTTCATATGATGTATGTTGTCTTTGCCTCTAGTGGTTTTATGTGAACGTCGACTACATAACACTTCACCATATTTGGGCCTAGACGAAGCATTGGGGAGTAGTAAGTAGATGATGGGTTGCTAGAGTGATAGAAGCTTAAACCCCAGTCTATGCGTTGCTTCGTAAGGGGCTGATTTGGATCCACTAGTTTAATGCTATGGTTAGAGGTTGTCTTATTTCTTCTTTCCTAGTTGCGGATGCTTGCGAGAGGGGTTAGTCATAAGTGGGATGCTTGTCCAAGTAAGGGTAGTACCCAAGCGACGGTCCACCCACATATCAAACTATCAAAGTAACGAACGTGAATCACATGAACATGATGAAACTAGCATGAACGAAATTCATGTGTGTCCTCGGGAGCGTTTTTCCTCCTATAAGACTTTGTTCAGGCTTGTCCCTTGCTACAAAAGGGATTGGTCCACTTTTTTTCACCGTTGTTACTACTTGTTACTTGTTACTTTTCACTTGCTATGTTTCACCTCACTGCACCATCACTTGTTACCGCTACTTTTAGTGCTTGCAGTTATTACCTTGCTGAAAACCGTTTATCACAGCCTTTCGCTCCTCGTTGGGTTCGACACTCTTACTTATCGAAAGGACTACGATTGATCCCCTATATTTGTGGGTCATCAAGACTCTTTTCTGGCGCCGTTGCCGGGGAGTGAAGCGCCTTTGGTAAGTGGAATTTGGTAAGGAAACATTTATATACTGTCCTGAAATTTATTGTCACTTGTCACTATGGAAACTGTTCCTTTGAATTTGTTCGGGGTATATTCACCACGAACGGAAGTACCAGGAGTTGCTCCTCAACCTGAGTTACCTACTGAAAATATCTTTTATGAAATTCCTTCGGGTATTCTTGAGAAACTGCTGGCTAATCCTTTTACTAGAGATGGATCATCACATCCATACTTGCATCTAATCTACGTACAAGAGGTTTGTGGTTTATTTAAGCTTGCAGGTGTTGGAATTATACCCTAGAGGCAATAATAAATATAGTTATTATTAAAATTCCTGTATCAAGATAATCGTTTATTATCCATGCTATAATTGTATTGAATGAAGACTCATTTATATGTGTGGATACATAGACAAAACACTGTCCCTAGCAAGCCTCTAGTTGGCTAGCCAGTTGATCAAAGATAGTCAGTGTCTTCTGATTATGAACAAGGTGTTGTTGCTTGATAACTGGATCACGCCATTAGGAGAATCACATGATGGACTAGACCCAAACTAATAGACGTAGCATGTTGATCGTGTCATTTTGTTGCTACTGTTTTCTGCGTGTCAAGAGTTTTGTTCCTATGACCATGAGATCATATAACTCACTGACACCGGAGGAATACTTTGTGTGTATCAAACGTCGCAACGTAACTGGGTGACTATAAAGATGCTCTACAGGTATCTCCGAAGGTGTTAGTTGAGTTAGTATGGATCAAGACTGGGATTTGTCACTCCGTGTGACGGAGAGGTATCTCGAGGCCCACTCGGTAATACAACATCACACACAAGCCTTGCAAGCAATGTGACTTAGTGTAAGTTGTGGGATCTTGTATTACGGAACGAGTAAAGAGACTTGCCGGTAAACGAGATTGAAATAGGTATGTGGATACTGACGATCGAATCTCGGGCAAGTAACATACCGAATGACATACGGGATTATATGAATCCTTGGCACTGAGGTTCAAACGATAAGTTCTTCGTAGAATATGTAGGATCCAATATGGGCATCCATGTCCCGCTATTGGATATTGATCGAGGAGTCTCTCGGGTCATGTCTACATAGTTCTCGAACCCGCAGGGTCTACACACTTAAGGTTCGACGTTGTTTTATGCGTATTTGAGTTATATGGTTGGTTACCGAATGTTGTTCGGAGTCCCGGATGAGATCACGGACGTCACTGGTCCGGAAACGCAGATTGATATATAGGATGACCTCATTTGATTATCGGAAGGTTTTCCAAGTTACCGGGAATGTACCGGGAATGACGAATGGGTTCCGGGAGTTCACCGGGGGGGCAACCCACCTCGGGGAAGCCCATAGGCCTCGAGGGTGGCGCACCAGCCCTTAGTGGTCTGGTGGGACAGCCCAAAAGGGCCCTATGCACATTGGAAGAAAAATCACATAGAAAAAAAAAGAGGAGGTGGGAAGGGAAGGAAGGACTCCCACCCACCAAACCAAGTCCAACTCTGTTTGGGGGGGAGACCTTCCCCCCTTGGCTCGGCCGACCCCCTTGGGGCTCCTTGTGCCCCAAGGCAAGGTCCTCCCTCTCCCACCTATATATACGGAGGTTTTAGGGCTGATTTGAGACGAATTTTCCATGGAGCCCTGCTGAGACAAGGTCATGACCAACCTCCGGAGCGCCGTGACGCTGCCGGAGAACTCTTCTACCTCTCCGTCTCTCTTGCTGGATCAAGAAGGCCGAGATCATCGTCGAGCTGTACGTGTGCTGAACACGGAGGTGCCGTCTGTTCGGTACTAGATTGTGGGACTGATCGCAGGATTGTTCGCGGGGCAGATCGAGGGACGTGAGGACGTTCCACTACATCAACCGCGTTCACTAACGCTTCTACTGTACGGTCTACAAGGGTACGTAGATCACTCATCCCCTCTCGTAGATGGACATCACCATGATAGGTCATCATGTGCGTAGGAAAATCTTTGTTTACCATGCAACGTTCCCCAACAGTGGCATCATGAGCTAGGTTCATGCGTAGATGTCTTCTCGAGTATAACACAAAAGTTTTTGTGGGTGGTGATGTGCGTTTTGCTGCCCTCCTTAGTCTTTTCTTGATTCCGCGGTATTGTTGGTTTGAAGCGGCTTGGACCGACATTACTCGTACGCTTACGAGAGACTCGTTTCATCGCTACGAGTAACCCCGTTGCTCAAAGATGACTGGCAAGTGTCGGTTTCTCCAACTTTAGTTGAATCAGATTTGACCGAGAAGGTCCTTGGATCAGGTTAAATAGCAACTCATATATCTCCGTTGTGGTGTTTGCGTAAGTAAGATGCAATCCTACTAGATACCCGTGGTCACCACGTAAAACATGCAACAACAAAATTAGAGGACGTCTAACTTGTTTTTGCAGGATATGCTTGTGATGTGATATGGCCAACGATGTGATGTGATATATTGGATGTATGAGATGATCATGTTGTAATAGATAATATCGACTTGCACGTCGATGGTATGGCAACCGGCAGGAGCCATAGGGTTGTCTTTATACTAACGTTTGTGCTTGCAGATGCGTTTACTATTTTGCTAGGATGTAGCTTTAGTAGTAATAGCATGAGTAGCACGACAACCCCGATGGCGACACGTTGATGGAGATCATGGTGTGGCGCCGGTGACAAGAAGATCGTGCCGGTGCTTTGGTGATGGAGATCAAGAAGCACGTGATGATGGCCATATCATGTCACTTATGAATTGCATGTGATGTTAATCCTTTTATGCACCTTATTTTTCTTAGAACGACGGTAGCATTATGAGGTGATCTCTCACTAAAATTTCAAGACGAAATTGTGTTCTCCCCGACTGTGCACCGTTGCTACAGTTCGTCGTTTCGAGACACCACGTGATGATCGTGTGTGATAGACTCAATGTTCACATACAACGGGTGCAAAACAGTTGCGCACGCGGAACACTCGGGTTAACCTTGACGAGCCTAGCATGTGCAGACATGGCCTCGGAACACATGAGACCGAAAGGTCGATCATGAATCATATAGATGATATGATTAGCATAGGGATGCTTACCACTGAAACTATACTCAACTCACGTGATGATCGGACTTGAGCTAGTGTAAGTGGATCATGAACCACTCAAATGACTAGAGAGATGTACTTTTTGAGTGGGAGTTTAGTGTATAATTTTGATTAAGTTAAACTCTAATTATCTTGAACATAGTCTAAGTCCACTTTGGTTATATTTGTGTTGTAGATCATGGCTCACGCGACAGTCACCCTGAATTTTAATACATTCCTAGAGAAAGCTAAGTTGAAAGATGATGGAAGCAACTTTGTAGACTGGGCTCGTAATCTTAAGCTAATCTTACAAGCTGGGAAGAAGGATTATGTCCTTAATGCTGCGCTAGGAGATGAACCACCTGCTACGGCTGATCAGGATGTTAAGAACGCTTGGTTAGCACGTAAGGAGGACTACTCAGTAGTTCAATGTGCAGTCTTGTATGGCTTAGAACCGGGACTTCAACGTCGCTTTGAGCGTCATGGAGCATTTGAGATGTTCCAGGAGTTGAAGTTTATCTTTCAGAAGAATGCCCGGATCGAGAGGTATGAGACCTCCGATAAATTCTATGCTTGCAAGATGGAGGAAAACTCGTCTGTCAGTGAACATGTGCTCAAAATGTCTGGGTACTCAAACCGTCTAGCTGAGCTGGGGATTGAACTCCCACAAGAGGCTATCACCGACAGAATCCTTCAATCACTGCCGCCAAGCTATAAAGGCTTTGTGTTGAACTACAACATGGAAGGGATGAACAAGTCTCCCGGCGAGTTGTTTGCGATGCTGAAAGTCGCAGAGTCTAAACTCCGTAAAGAGCATCAAGTGTTGATGGTGAATAAGACCACTAGTTTCAAGAGAAACGACAAAGGCAAGAAGGGTAATTCAAAGAAGAGTGGCAAGCCTGTTGCCAATCTGACAAAGAAACCCAAAGCTGGACCTAAGCCTGAAATAGAGTGTTACTATTGCAAGGGTATGGGTCACTGGAAGCGCAATTGCCCCAAGTATCTGGGAGATAAGAAGGCGGCCAAAGAAAAATCTGGTATATTTGATATACAAGTTATTGATGTGTACTTAACCGGCTCTCGTAGTAGTGCCTGGGTATTCAATACCGGTTCTGTTGCTCATATTTGCAACTCGAAACAGGAACTGCGGAATAGACGAAGGCTGGCGAAAGATGAAGTGACGATGCGCGTAGGAGATGGTTCCAAGGTTGATGCAATCTCCGTCGGCACAGTTTCACTTCAGTTACCATCAGGATTAGTTATGAACTTAAATCATTGTTATTTAGTGCCTGCGTTGAGGATGAACATTATATCTGGATCTTGTTTATTGCGAGACGGTTACTCTTTTAAGTTAGAGAATAATGGTTGTTCTATTTCTATGAGTAACATCTTTTATGGTCATGCACCCAATGTGAGAGGATTGTTCATATTGAATCTTGATAGCGATACACACATACATAACATTGATACCAAAAGAGTTAGAGTTAACAATGATAGCGCCATATTTTTGTGGCACTGCCGCTTAGGTCATATTGGTGTAAAGCACATGGAGAAACTCCATGCTGATGGACTTTTGGAGTCACTTGACTTTTATTCACTTGACACGTGCGAACCATGCCTCATGGGCAAGATGACTAAGACTCCGTTCTCCGGAACAATGGCGCGTGCAAGTGACTTGTTGGAAATCATACATACCGATGTGTGTGGTCCGATGAGCGTGGAGGCACGCGGCGGATATCATTATTTTCTCACCTTCACTGACGATTTGAGTAGATATGGTTATGTCTACTTCATGAAGCACAAGTCTGAAACATTTGAAAAGTTCAAGAAATTTCAGAGTGAAGTTGAAAATCATCGTAACAAGAAGATCAAGTTCCTACGGTCTGATCGTGGGGGTGAATATCTGAGTTTCGAGTTTGGTGCTCACTTAAGACAATGTGGAATTGTTTCACAATTAACACCGCCTCGAACACCACAGCGTAATGGTGTGTTCGAACGTCGTAATAGTACTTTATTAGAGATGGTGCGATCTATGATGTCTCTTACCGATTTGCCGTTATCGTTTTGGGGTTATGCATTAGAAACATCTGCATTCACTTTAAATAGGGCACCATCAAAATCCGTTGAGACGACGCCATATGAACTATGGTATGGCAAAAGGCCAAAGTTGTCGTTTCTTAAAGTTTGGGGATGTGATGCTTATGTCAAAAAGCTTCAGCCTGAAAAGCTGGAACCCAAAGCGGAAAGGTGCGTCTTCATAGGTTACCCAAAGGAGACAGTTGGGTACACCTTCTATCTCAAATCCGAGGGAAAAGTGTTTGTTGCTAAAAACGGAGCTTTTCTCGAGAAGGAATTTCTCTCGAGAGAATTGAGTGGGAGGAAGATAGAACTTGACGAGGTTGTCGAACCTCTCATCCCTCTGGATGGTGGCGCAGTGCAAGGGGAAACCTCTGTCGTTGCGACGCCGGCTGAGGAGGAAGTTAATGATGGTGATCATGAAACTCCGGTTCAAGTTTCTGTCGAACCATGCAGGTCGACGAGACCACGTGCTGCTCCAGAGTGGTATGGTAATCCCGTCTTATCAATCATGTTGTTGGACAACAATGAACCTGCAAATTATGAAGAAGCAATGGTGGGCCCGGATTCCAACAAATGGCTAGAAGCCATGAAGTCCGAGATAGGATCCATGTATGAGAACAAAGTATGGACTTTGGAGGTACTGCCTGAGGGCCGCAAGGCTATTCAGAACAAATGAATCTTTAAGAGGAAGACGGACGCTGACGGCAATGTAACCGTTTATAAAGCTCGACTTGTGGCAAAGGGTTTTTCACAAGTTCAAGGAGTTGACTACGATGAGACATTCTCACCCGTAGCGATGCTTAAGTCCGTCAGAATCATGTTAGCAATAGCTGCATTTTTCGATTATGAAATCTGGCAGATGGATGTCAAAACGGCGTTCCTTAATGGTTTCCCTAAAGAAAAAATGTATATGATACAACCCGAAGGTTTTTTCGATCCTAAGAATGCTAACAAGGGGTGCAAGCTCCAGCGATCCATTTATGGACTGGTGCAAGTATCTCAGAGTTGGAACAAACGCTTTGATGAGGTGATCAAAGCATTTGGGTTTATACAAGTGGTTGGAGAATCTTGTATTTACAAGAAAGTGAGTGGGAGCTCTGTGGCGTTTCTAATATTATATGTGGATGACATATTGCTGATTGGAAACAACGTGGAGTTTTTGGAGAGCATAAAGGATTACTTGAATAAAAGTTTCTCTATGAAGGACCTAGGAGAAGCTGCTTACATTCTAGGCATTAAGATCTATAGGGATAGATCAAAACGCCTGATAGGACTTTCACAAAGCACATACCTTGATAAAGTTTTGAAGAGGTTCAAAATGGAACAGTCCAAGAAGGGGTTCTTGCCAGTTTTACAAGGTACGAGATTGAGTAAGACTCAGTGCCCAGCAATTGATGAAGATAGAGAGCATATGCGCTCCGTCCCCTATGCTTCAGCCATAGGTTCTATCATGTATGCAATGTTGTGCACTAGACCGGATGTTAGCCTGGCCATAAGTATGGCAGGTAGGTTCCAGAGTAATCCAGGAGTGGATCACTGGACATCGGTCAAGAATATCCTGAAGTACCTGAAAAGGACTAAGGAGATGTTTCTCGTGTATGGAGGTGACGAAGAGCTCGCCGTAAAAGGTTACGTCGATGCAAGCTTTGACACAGATCCGGACGACTCTAAGTCGCAAACCGGATATGTATTTATTCTTAATGGGGGTGCGGTAAGCTGGTGCAGTTCCAAGCAAAGCGTCGTAGCAGATTCTACATGTGAAGCGGAGTACATGGCTGCCTCGGAGGCGGCTAAGGAGGGTGTCTGGATGAAGCAGTTCATGACGGATCTTGGAGTGGTGCCAAGCGCACTGAATCCAATAACCTTGTTTTGTGACAAACGGGTGCCATTGCCTTAGCAAAGGAACCACGGTTTCACAAGAAGTCCAGACACATCAAACGATGCTCCAAACTCATCCGCGACTACATCGAAGGAGAGGACGTAAATATATGCAAAGTGCACACGGATCTGAATGTAGCAGACCCGCTGACTAAACCTCTTCCACGGCCAAAGCATGATCAACACCAGAACTGTATGGGTGTTAGATTTATTACAATGTAATTCGCATGATGATGTGAGGGCTAGATTATTGACTCTAGTGCAAGTGGGAGACTGTTGGAATTATGCCCTAGAGGCAATAATAAATATAGTTATTATTATAATTCCTGTATCAAGATAATAGTTTATTATCCATGCTATAATTGTATTGAATGAAGACTCATTTACATGTGTGGATACATAGACAAAACACTGTCCCTAGCAAGCCTCTAGTTGGCTAGCCAGTTGATCAAAGATAGTCAGTGTCTTCTGATTATGAACAAGGTGTTGTTGCTTGATAACTGGATCACGTCATTAGGAGAATCACGTGATGGACTAGACCCAAACTAATAGACGTAGCATGTTGATCGTGTCATTTTGTTGCTACCGTTTTCTGCGTGTCAAGTATTTTGTTCCTATGACCATGAGATCATATAACTCACTGACACCGGAGGAATACTTTGTGTGTATCAAACATCGCAACGTAACTGGGTGACTATAAAGATGCTCTACAGGTATCTCCGAAGGTGTTAGTTGAGTTAGTATGGATCAAGACTGGGATTTGTCACTCCGTGTGACGGAGAGGTATCTCGGGGCCCACTCGGTAATACAACATAACACACAAGCCTTGCAAGCAATGTGACTTAGTGTAAGTTGCAGGATCTTGTATTACGGAACGAGTAAAGAGACTTGCCGGTAAACTAGATTGAAATAGGTATGTGGATACTGACGATCGAATCTCGGGCAAGTAACATACCGAAGGACAAAGGGAATGACATACGGGATTATATGAATCCTTGGCACTGAGGTTCAAACGATAAGTTCTTCGTAGAATATGTAGGATCCAATATGGGCATCCAGGTCCCGCTATTGGATATTGATCGAGGAGTCTCTCGGGTCATGTCTACATAGTTCTCGAACCCGCAGGGTCTCCACACTTAAGGTTCGACGTTGTTTTATGCGTATTTGAGTTATATGGTTGGTTACCGAATGTTGTTCGGAGTCCCGGATGAGATCACGGACATCACGAGGGTTTTCGGAATGGTCCGGAAACGAAGATTGATATATAGGATGACCTCATTTGATTACCGGAAGGTTTTCGGAGTTACCGGGAATGTACCGGGAATGACGAATGGGTTCCGGGAGTTCACCGGGGGGGCAACCCACCCCGGGGAAGCCCATAGGCCTTGAGGGTGGTGCACCAGCCCTTAGTGGGTTGGTGGGACAGCCCAAAAGGGCCCTATGCGCATTGGAAGAAAAATCAAAGAGAAAGAAAAAAAAAGAGGAGGTGAGAAGGGAAGGAAGGACTCCCACCCACCAAACCAAGTCCAACTCGGTTTGGGGGGGGAGACCTTCCCCGCTTGGCTCGGCCGACCCCTTGAGCCCCAAGGCAAGGTCCCCCCTCTCCCACCTATATATACGGAGGTTTTAGGGCTGATTTGAGACGATTTTTCCACGGCAGCCCGACCACATACCTCCACGGTTTTTCCTCTAGATCGCGTTTCTGCGGAGCTCGGGCGGAGCCCTGCTGAGACAAGGTCATGACCAACCTCCGGAGCGCCATCACGCTGCCGGAGAACTCTTCTACCTCTCCGTCTCTCTTGCTGGATCAAGAAGGCCGAGATCATCGTCGAGCTGTACGTGTGCTGAACGCGGAGGTGCCGTCCGTTCGGTACTAGATCGTAGGACTGATCGCGGGATTGTTCGCGGGGCAGATCGAGGGACGTGAGGACGTTCCACTACATCAACCGCGTTCACTAACGCTTCTGCTGTACGGTCTACAAGGGTACGTAGATCACTCATCCCCTCTCGTAGATGGACATCACCATGATAGGTCTTCGTGTGCGTAGGAAATTTTTTGTTTCCCATGCGACGTTCCCCAACAGCAGGTTTGCCCGAGGATGAGGTAAAGATGAAAGTCTTTCCTTTATCTTTGAAGGATAAGACATTGACATGGTATAGGCTATGTAATGATACTGGATCATGGGACTACAATCGGTTGAAATTGGAATTTCATCAAAAGTTTTATCCTATGCATTTAGTACATCATGATCGGAATTATATTTATAACTTTTGGCCTCGTGATAGGGAAAGCATAGCTCAAGCTTGGGGGAGGCTTAAATCAATGCTATATTCATGCCCCAATCATGAGCTCTCGAGAGAAATTATCACTCAAAACTTTTATGCTCGGCTTTCTCATGAAGATCGTACCATGCTTGACACTTCTTGTACCAGTTCTTTTATGAAGAAGGATATTGACCACAAGTGGAATTTATTGGAAAGAATCAAACGTAACTCTGAAGATTGGGAGCTTGAAGAAGGTAAGGAGTCAGGTATAAATTTCCAGTTTGATTGCGTTAAATCTTTTGTTGAAACAAACACTTCTAGAGATTTTAGCGCTAAGTATGGAGTTGACTCTGAGATAGTAGCTTCTCTATGTGAATCTTTTGCTGCTCATGTTGATCTTCCCAAAGAGAAGTGGTTTAAATATCACCCCCCTGTAGAAGTCAACATTGTTAAACCCAATCTAGTTGAATAGAAAGTCATTGCCTTCAATGATCCTGTTGTTCCTTGTGCCTACGCTGAGAAACCACCTTACCCTGCTAGGGAAAAGGATTATTCTAAAGCTCCAACTGTGATACGTAGGGGTTACATTAGACCACTTGCACCCCCTGAGGAAATTAGAGTTGAACCTAGTGTTGCTATTATCAAAGATCTCTTAGCCGAAGACATAGACGGGCATGTTATCAAATTCTGTGAGGACTCCTCTAGAATTGCTAAACCTCACGCGAAAGACAAATACGGACCTGTAGTTGGCCTGCCCGTTGTTTCTGGCAAGATAGGGGATCACTGTTATCATGGTTTGTGCGATATGGGTGCTAGTGTTAGTGCAATACCCCGGTCCCTATATGATGAAATCAAAGATGAGATTGCACCTGCTGAGTTAGAACCCATTGATGTCACTATTACGCTAGCTAATAGAGACACTATCTGCCCTCTGGGAATTGTGAGAGACGTAGAAGTCCTGTGTGGTAAGACGAAGTATCCTACTAATTTCCTCGTCCTTGCTACTGCACAAGATAGCTTTTGTCCCATCATATTTGGTAGACCCTTTCTCAACACTGTCAATGCTCATATTGATTGCATTAGGCAGACTGTCACTGTTAGTTTTGAGGGTGTGTCTCATGAATTTAACTTCTCCAAGTTTGGAAGACAACCCCATGAAAAAGAGTCGTCTGGTAGGGATGAAATCATTGCTCTTGCCTCTATTGCCGTGCCTCCTACGGATCCTTTAGAGCAATATCTGCTTGAGCATGAAAATGATATGCATATGGATGAAAGAGATGAGATAGATAAAATTGTTTTAGAACAATATCCTATTTTCAAGAATAATTTTGCTGTTGAACTGCTTGGCGATCCACCCCCACCAAAGGGTGATCCTGTGTTCGAGCTTAAACAGTTGCCTGATACTCTTAAGTATGCCTATCTCGATGAAAAGGAGATATATCCTGTTATTATTAGTGATAGCCTCTCAGATCATGAAGAAAAGAAGTTACTAAAAACTCTGAGGAAGCACCGTGCTGCTATTGGATATACTCTTGATGATCTTAAGGGTATTAGTCCCACTCTATGTTAGCACAAGATTAAAACTGACCCTGATTCTAAACCAGTTGCTGATCATTAAAGGAGATTCAATCCTAAGTGAAAGAGGTCATGAGAAAAGAAATATTAAAGATTCTGGAAGCAGGAATCATTTATCCTGTTGCTCATAGTGATTGGGTAAGTCTAGTACATTGCGTACCTAAGAAGGGACGTATCACCATCGTTCCTAATGATAAGAATGAATTAATCCCACAAAGGAATATTACTGGCTATAGGATGGTGATAGACTTTCGGAAATTAAACAAGGCAACCAGGAATGACCATTATCCTTTGTCGTTTATCGACCAAATGCTAGAAAGGCTATCCAAACACACACACTTCTGCTTTCTAGACGGTTATTCAGGTTTCTCGCAAATACCTGTTGCACAATCTGATCAGGAGAAAACCACTTTCACCTGCCCATTCGGTACCTTTGCTTATAGACGTATGCCTTTTGGCTTATGCAATGCACCTGCCACCATTCAAAGATGTATGATGGATATATTCTCTGACTTTTGTGAAAACATTGTTGAGGTTTTCATGGATGACTTCTCCGTTTACGGGTCTTCCTTTGAGGACTACCTCACCAACCTTAATCGAGTCTTACAGAGATGCAAAGATACCAACCTCGTCTTGAACTGGGAGAAGTGCCACTTCATGGTTAATGAAGGCGTCGTCTTAGGACACAAAATCTATGATAAAGGCATTCAAGTTGATAAGGCTAAGGTTGATGCAATTGAGAAAATGCCTTGCCCCACATATATCATAGGTATACGAAGTTTCCTAGGTCATGTTGGTTTCTATAGAAGGTTTATTAAAGACTTCTCTAAGAATTCTAGGCCTCTTACCAACCTCTTGCACAAGGATGTTCCTTTTGTTTTTGAAGAGGATTGTGAGGAAGCTTTCGAAATACTTAAGAAGGCCTTGATAACCTCACCTATTGTTCAACCACTTGATTGGAACTTGCCCTTTGAAATCATGTGCGATGCTAGTGATTACGCTGTTGGTGTTGTTCTAGGACAAAGAGTTGAGAAGAAGTTGAATGTCATTCACTACGCTAGTAAAACTCTAGACATGCCCAAAGAAACTATGCCACTACGGAAAAGGAGTTTTTAGCAGTCGTGTTTGCATGTGAAAAGTTCAGATCTTATATAGTTGACTCGAAAGTCACTATTCACTCTGATCATGCTGCTATTAAGTACCTTATGGAGAAGAAGGACGCTAAGCCTTGGCTAATCAGATGGGTTCTCCTGCTACAGGAATTTGATTTGCACGTTGTTGACCGAAAGGGTGCTGATAACCCTGTAGCAGATAACTTGTCCAAGCTAGAGAATGTCCTGGATGACCCACGACCTATTGATGACAGCTCTCCTGATGAGCAATTAAATGTCATCCGCACTTCACATAGTGCATCGTGGTATGCTGATTACGCAAACTATATTGTAGCCAAATACATACCACCCAGTTTCACCTACCAGCAAAAGAAGAAATTCTTCTTTGATTTGAGGCACTACTTTTGGGATGATCCTCACCTTTATAAGGAAGGAGTAGATGGTGTTATTAGACGTTGTGTGCCTGCAAAACATGAACAGGGATAGATCCTGCAAAAGTGCCATTCCAAAGCCTACGGAGGAAACCATGCTGGAGATAGAACTGCTCATAAGGTATTGCAATCAGGTTTCTATTGGCCAACTCTCTTCAAGGATGCCCGTAAGTTTGTCTTGTCTTGTGACGAATGTCAAAGAATAGGGAACATCAGTAAACGTCAGTAAATGCCTATGAACTATTCACTTGTCATTGAACCATTTGATGTCTGGGGCTTTGATTATATGGGACCCTTCCTGAGTTCCAATGGGTATACTCACATCTTAGTCGCTGTTGATTATGTCACTAAGTGGGTAGAAGCTATCCCCACTAGAAATGTTGATCATCACACCTATATTAAGATGCTGAAAGAAGTCATTTTCCCAAGATTTGGAGTCCCTAGATATTTGATGACTGGTGGCGGTTCACACTTCATTCATGGTGTTTTCCCCAAAATGCTCGCTAAGTATGATGTCAACCATAGAGTTGCATCTCCTTATCATCCTCAGTCTAGTGGTCAAGTGGAGTTGTGTAATAGGGAGATCAAATTGATATTACAAAACACTGTCAATAGATCTCGGAAGAATTTGTCTAGCAAACTTGACGATGCACTATGGGCTTATAGGACTGCTTATAAGAATCCCATGGGCATGTCGCCGTATAAAATGGTTTACGGTAAGGCCTGTCATTTACCTCTTGAGTTGGAACACAAAGCTTATTGGGCAATCAAAGAGCTCAACTTCGATTTCAAACTTGCCGGTGAGAAGCGGTTGTTTGGTATCAGCTCATTAGATGAATGGAGGGCCCAAGCATATGAGAATGCCAAGTTGTTCAAGGAAAAGGTTAAGAGATGGCACGATAAAAGAATACAAAAACGAGAGTTCAATGTAGGTGATTATGTCCTGCTATACAACTCTCGCTTAAGATTCTTCGCAGGCAAGCTTCTCTCTAAATGGGAAGGTACTTACGTTGTCGAGGAAGTATATTGTCCTAGTGCCATCAAAATAAATAACACGGAAGGTAATTTTCCTAGAGTGGTAAATGGGCAAAGAATCAAGCATTATATCTCTGATACTCCCATAAATGTTGAGATCAATATCATCAATATCATAACTCCAGAGGAGTACATAAGGGATGTTTATCAGCCTGTTTCATACCCTGAAAACGAAGAGGTATGTGTTTCGGTAAGTAATTGGACTCCGAAACTTTTCCTATAGGAAATTTTCTCCGTTTTGGAATTTATGGAAAAATTGAAAAATAAAAAAGCAGTTCAGAGAGCGCACGAGGCGGCCACAAGCTTGGTAGCCGCCACCTACCCCCCTGGCGGCGGCTACAGGGCTTGTGGTTACCTCGTGTGCCTCCCGGACTCCGTTTTCGTGCGGAGCACTCCTTCTGGTCCAGAAAAAATCATTATATATACGCATCGCGCAGTTTTCCTCTGTTTTCGTTTCGAGCCTGTTTTCTGCCACAGATCTAGGTCAAGGTGTCTTCTCAGGATTGAGAGGGGGAGAGCTATGTGTCTGATTACCTTGCTAACCCCAAGGTCTATGGGGACTTTGAACCATATGGTTAGACCACTGACGAGGAAGAGGACTATGATCCCAAGGGGAAGGAACAAACGAGTTCCGACGAAGAGGAGGCTCCT
Source organism: Hordeum vulgare subsp. vulgare (assembly GCF_904849725.1). Lineage (NCBI taxonomy): Eukaryota > Viridiplantae > Streptophyta > Magnoliopsida > Poales > Poaceae > Hordeum > Hordeum vulgare. Next base: position 189,809,720 of record NC_058520.1, on the reverse strand, counting down.
CTATCTCAACCTGAACGCACTCATGTGGAGTTCAAGAAGTCAAGCCTCCCTGACCAAAGGAAGAAGCCTAAGACCTTGTTTATCCCTTCTCGTTTCTTGGAGGAGAGTAAGTAGGAACTTTGCCATAGAGTGTTGAAGCTTGAGGAGGAAAATGACGATCTGAGGGAGCAGAACTTTATTCTCAAGTGGAAATTAGATAAGCTCAAGACTGCTTCAACAACTCCACCACCATCACCACCAAAGGAAGACAACTAGTCATTGGTATGGGCAATCCCCTTGGCTTTTTCCAAGCTTGGGGGAGTTGCCCTGGTATCGTATCACCTTTATATCTTTTGCTTTTACTATTTTTTAGTTCTTTCCTTTTTCGGTTTTTATTTCTTCTCTTAGTGGATTACGTCTTTAGTGTTTAGTTTGAGTCTTTTGCCTTGTGTCTCCCCCGATTTATTCGAGCTTGTGAGCTATATAATAAAGAGTATCTTAGTCAAGGGCTTTATTTTGTCCCGTGATCAAAAATATGAAAAGAACGATAGCATGAAAGATCATGAGATGATCCTATGGAAACTGATAGCTTCACTTATAACAAGTATGATGATTGAAACTTGTTGAGAATAGACCAACATAGACCCCAGCCATTGTTGCAATTAATAAGAAGTAATAAGGGAAGAGAGGTTCACATATAAATATATCATCTTAGACACTTTTTACAATTGTGAGCACTCACCAAACTATTACATGCTTTGAAGTAGATGTTGGACAAGGAAGACAACATAATGAATTGTGTTTGCTTGGTTCCAAACAATGTTATATGATTAGAGATCCCTTAGCATGTGACGATTGCTTCCACCTCATATTAGCCAAAACTCCCGCACCAAGTAGAGAGACTACTTGTGCATCCATAAACCTTCAACCCAGTTTTGCCATGGGAGTCCACCATACTTGCCTATGGATTGAATAAGATCCCTCAAGTAAGTTGTCATCGGTGCAAGCAATAAGAATTGCTCTCTAATATGTATGATCTATTAGTGTGTGGAAAATAATCTTTATACGAACCTATGATGAGGAAGACATAAAAGCGACAGACTGCGTAATAAAGTTCTTTATCCCAGGAGGCAATATAAAGTGACGTTCCTCCGCACTAAGAGGACACGCATCCAAACCTCAAAAGTGCATGACAACCTCTGCTTCCCTCTGTGAAGGGCCTATCTTGTACCTTTACTTTTTTCCCTTGGAAGAGTCATGGTGATCCTCACCAATTCCTTATTTTTCCTTTGTCTTGGCTACCGTCACATGCTAGGGAAATATCTATATTCATATATCAACTTGGAGATGAGTACTTATGGTTTATTATTGTTGACTTTACCCTTGAGGTTAATGGTTGGGAGGCAAAACTATAAGCCCCTATCTTTCTCTGTGTCCAGCTGAAACATTGATACCATGAGTACCACGTGAGTTGTAACAATTGTGGAAAAGAAAAGAGATGATTGAGTATGTGGGTTTGCTTTACAAGCTCTTATTTGACTCTTTCTGATGTTATGATAAATTGCAATTGCTTCAATGACTACGGACTGTTGTTGGCTACTTCTCGGTAAGGTTTTTATTTCATACTTTGCTTTGTGAAGGAATTGTTACTTTCCCATAAGAATCTTTATGATTTATTGTTGTTCTATGTGTGATCATGATGCCCTCATGTCCACATTATGTTTTATCGACACCTTCATCCCTAAACATGTGGACATGTTTATGGATCTTGGTTTTCGCTTGAGGACAAGCGAGGTCTAAGCTTGGGGGAGTTGATACGTCCATTTTGCATCATGCTTTCATGTTGATATTTATCGCTTCTTGGGCTGTTATATTATTTTGTGGTACCATACTTATGCCTTTTCTCTCTTATTTTGCAAGGTTTATTTGAAGAGGGAGAATACCGGCAGTTAGAATTCTGGACTAGAAAAGCAGCAAGACTGAGTCCACTATTCTACGCAACTCCAAATGCCCTGAAAGTCAACGTGGAATTTTTTGGGTATATATAAAAAATATTGGGCGAAAGAAGTGCCAGAGGGGAGCTACCAGGAACCCACAAGCCTGGTAGCCGCCACCTACCCCCCTGGCGGCGGCTACAGGGCTTGTGGGCACCCTGGCGGCCCACTGGCCCCCTCTTTTGCTATATGAAGTGTTTCGTCCAGGAAAAAATCAGGGTGGAGCTTTTTCGTGGATTCTCCGCCCCCACGAGGCGGAACTTGAGCAGAACCAATCTAGAGCTCCGGCAGGACGGTCCTGCCGGGGAAACTTCCCTCCCGGAGGGGGAAATCATCGCCATCGTCATCACCAACACTCCTCTCGTCGGAGGTGAGTCATCTCCATCAACATCTTCATCAACACCATCTGCTCTCCAAAACCTAGCTCATCTCTTGTAACCAATCTCCGTCTCGCGACTCCGATTGGTACTTGTAAGGTTGCTAGTAGTGTTGATTACTCTTTGTAGTTGATGCTAGTTGGATTACTTGGTGGAAGAGTTTATGTTTAGATCCTTGATGCTACTCATTACACCTCTGATCATGATTATGATTATGCTTTGTGAGTAGTTACTTTTGTTCCCGAGGACATGGATAAGTCATGCTGATAATAGTCATGTGAATTTGGTATTCGTTCGGTATTTTGATATGCTGTGTGTTGTCTTTTCCTCTAGTGGTGTTATGTGAACGTCGACTACATAACACTTCACCATATTTGGGCCTAGAGAAAGGCATTGGGGAGTAGGAAGTAGATGATGGGTTGCTAGAGTGACAGAAGCTTAAACCCCAGTCTATGCGTTGCTTCGTAAGGGGCTGATTTAGATCCACTTGTTTAATGATATGGTTAGACGTTGTCTTAATTCTTCTTTCGTAGTTGCGGATGCTTGCGAGAGGGGTTAATCATAAGTGGGATGCTTGTCCAATTAAGGCCAGTACCCAAGCGAAGGTCCACCCACATATCAAACTATCAAAGTAACGGACGCGAATCACATGAACATGATGAAACTAGCATGACAGAAATTCCCGTGTGTCCTCGGGAGCATTTTTCCTCCTATAAGACTTTGTTCAGGCTTGTCCCTTGCTACAAAAGGGATTGGGCCACTTTGCTACACCATTGATACTACTTGTTACTTGTTACTTTTCACTTGCTACGTTTCACCTCACTTAACCATCACTTGTTACCGCTACTTTCAGTGCTTGCAGTTATTACCTTGCTGAAAACCGTTTATCACAGCCTTTCGCTCCTCGTTGGGTTCGACACACTTACTTATCGAAAGGACTATGATTGATCCCCTATACTTGTGGGTCATTAGTATCATGAACTCAGTCGTGACCGCGTCCGTCTCGAAAACCTTCTTCACTAGGTCCCAATGGTACCGGGCCCTAAGGACGTCACGCTCCTGCGGGACGGTAAACTCCGCCAAGGGGTCTGGGATGCCCAGACTTTCGCGTTCCGCGTCCTCCTTGGCCCTTATGGACCTCTTCCCCGCGTAACCACGACTTCCGAGGTGGTGGCACCCCATGTTCCTCTCTTGAAGCCCCTTCATGTACTCCAACTTGTCTTTGGCAGCTTCGGCAACGCAAGCCGCCTTGAATATTTCAAACTGGTCTTCCGTAATTGTCGGATTATCCTTTACAATCTCGGAGTAGGGTTCCTTTTTGTCGATGATCCTTGCTTCACCGTTACTTTCCAGGCGGACAACGCGCCGCTAAACTTGCCCATGGCGCGTTTGTTTATCTTCTTCATTGTCGAGTCTTTACCTGGATTTTTATAATTGATTTCATCCTGGCCCGGGAACAAGAACACCTGGTGCAGCTTCGTTAGGAGGGACTGCCTCATATCTGGTATCTTCCATAGTTTCGCGTCGTTGATGGTGGAAGTTGCCCGTAGGATCCAGCCTATTTGATTGCCAAAGCACGCGCGCGCTTCCGGAAGGTCTTTTGGCTCAAAATTGTCGTCGTCCACGTCCGTGACCACCAGTCTACTATTGATGAGCTTGTTTGGGCGCCGTTACCTCTTTGGTTTCGGTTCTATACTGACTTCGCCAGGCTTGGTGCGAGTCTCGGCGCCGGTGTCAGTCTCGTATGTGACAGGTGGGCCCTGCAACAACCGTTGCTCATTGAGAAGGTTCAAATAGGCGTGTGCTGCCACGTAGATGTTGCAATCACCAGAAACATGTCCTTCATCGTTTCTAGCCATGTTCCCTATGATTAAATCTAGTCAATTAATTCTAGACCTAATAAAATGAATAATGACATAAAATAAGGCCAATGTTTATAGGAATGTTGATTCATTCCCGTTGCGGCAAATCCCGTGCACTCGATATTTCCTAGTTTCTAGCACAAGTCATGCCGAAATTCACGGAAAATTTTGGCATGACCTTTGCTACATACTCGACAAATAAAGCACGTGAAATTTGCTGGAATGGAAATGAATCAACATTCCAGCAAAGCATAGGCCACTCAGAATCATTCCCTGCTAACAGAAAAAGGCCACTTGGGCACAATCGAACCACTTCAATGAAAAGATATAACATGACCACTTCGGAAAAAAGAAAATAAGCTAACTAGAAGAATTTGGTATTTTATGTTTTCTTCTTCTTCTTCTTCTTCTTCTTCTTCTTCTTCTTTCCTTCTCTTTTTTGCTTCTTCTTTTTTCTTCTTCTTCTTCTTCTTCTTCTTCTTCCTTCTTTTCCTTTTTCATCTTCTTTCTCCTCCTCCTCCTCTTCTTCTTCTTCTCCTCCTCCTCCTATCCTCTTATCCTCTTATTCTACTCTTCTATTTTCTTCTTCTTCTTCTTCTTCTTCTTCTTCTTCTTCATCTTCTTCCTTCTCCTCCTCTTCTTCTTCTTCTTTTTCTTCTTCTTCTTCATCTTCTTCTTCCTCCTACTTATTCTTCTTTTGTTCTTCCTCTTTTTTCCTCTTTTTCTACTTCTTTTAATTATGACTAATTAACTAAAACATATCACTAATCTAGTCTAATCTAATCTAGCACTAAACCTAACAGAAAAAAAGAAGAAAAAACAAAAAAAGCTCACCGGAGGGCGCCGGGGTGCTGGGCGGCAGGGTGCGAAGGAGGGTGCTGGGGAGAGGGTCGCCGGCATTAGGCAGGGGGCGCACGGGGAGGGGGATCGCCGGCGCGGGGGAGGTGCGGCAGCCGGTGGTGCTGGGCAGCCGGGAGGGAGCAGGTGGGAGGGGACAGCTCACGAGGATGGGGTTGCCGGTGCTGGGCAGGGGGCGCACGGGGAGGGGGTCGCCGGTGGCGAAGTGGGCGAGGGAATTTGGGGAAGAAGTGGTGGCCGAGGGGCCGGGGAGAGTAACCGTGCGGGGGTTAAGTCAAAATTAGGAGTAGCGCGGGTAAACAGACAACGCTATTGCTAAGTTAGCTATAGCGCTTTCTGCAAAGCACGCTACTGCCATTTTATTTTGTTTTTCATTGTATTTTGTTTTCATTAGCAGTAGCGCTTTTTCCAGAAAATGCACTGCTACAATAAACTTAGCGGTGGCGGGGTCCAGGCGCACGCGCTACTGGTATTCATAGCCTACCATCTTAGTAGTGGGAATTTTAGTAGTAGCTCTTTTCCTAGGACACGCGTTGCTGCTACACACTTATCTGTAGCGCGGTTCAGGTGCACATGCTACTGGTAATTAGCAGTAGCGCTTTATTTTAACAAGCTCTACTGGTAAGATTCTGTGTATAAGCTTTTCCCTAGTAGTGCTTGGGGGCTACACCCTGTGGGTGCGCTCGCTCGCCCCCACTCGAAGAAGAAGAAACAACTAGTCGTGAGTAAGACTCGACCCGGCAGATTCCCAGCCGGCCCGATTCTCGGAGGCTACACCCACAGGGTGTGCTGGCACGCCCCCACTGAAGCAAAGCAAGACGAAAAAATCCCAAAGAAGACACAAGGGGATGGAAAACTTACCATAACCGATTGCTCAAGGCAGAGCAACTCATCCCGCGTTTCCTAGGCTACCTATGCCACATGATTGCGGCATTGGGCGAACCCTGTGATCAGCGCGGGGACCCCGCTCACCGGGGCATCGGGGACTCCTCCTCAGGTCCCTAGGTCTCCATCGACCGATTCCTAGAATTTGAGCCAGCTCCAAGCGTAGCCAGAACGCGCATCGACACGACCACGGTTCCGGCCCCCGGAGACACGTTCCTAGCCGGCTCCCTCGGTGCGTCGGGCTAGCAAGGACCTCAACCCTTGGGGCCCCGTCTCCCGCCTTCGACACCGACCCATTCGAGCCATCCACTCCGCCACTCGGGGTCTCCGCCCTTGGCGGCAGGCCCTCTGCCTCAGGCGCGTCCTTTGGTGCGTCCGGTGTGGTGTCCGACTGAGCCTCGAGTGCTTATGGTGCTGCCCCGGCCCCCTCCAGTGGATTGTCGAGCCCCGGTTCGGGCTCCTTGGCCGCATCCGCTGCACTCACATCCGCGCGCGTCGGCTCGTCATCCTGCACGTCCACTCTCTACTGCTACACCGGGTCGTGCTTCTTCTTGCAGCGCTTCTCTTTGGACGGCGGCTCCAGTCTGGAGTCGTTCGCCCACTTCTACGCGGGGTCCTGGTTGGCAGCCGCCTTCCAGGCCGCCTCCTCCCACGGACGGTGCTCCTGCTCATGCAGCGCCTTTTGTACATCTTCCACCTCAGCACACGTGGCGTGCTCCTTCTCGGAGCCCCCTCTCCCTCCTTCATCGCCATCCGAGTGGGCTTCTCCAGGGCGCCAGCGGCCCTACTAGACGTCTCCCTATGGGTGAGGAACCACGCAAAGGAAAAAGGGATGCAAAGGAAACAGGATGCTCGGTCGACTCACCCTGTGCTGACAGGAACCGGCCACCTGGAGGGCCCCGCCAGGGAGAACCGTTGCTTCTTCGCGCCGCCTCCACAACCTCTAGCCGGAGGCCCACCAGCCGCGCACTTGGGAGCCGGGAGTGCACCAACCGGCTGCTTGCCCTTCTTCCTCATTGCCTCGTCATCTCTGACTTGGTCACGGTCAGTTTGGCACAACCGTCTCCTCGGCATGCCGGAGGCATCTTGCCGCTTCTTCAAATCCTCTGTAGTGGGTGCACCATGCAACTCGAGTGACTCCACATTGTCATCAATCCAACCAAGCAACCCGGACTTGAGAAACTCACATGCCGGCTCGGATCCGTCCGACTCCGCCGCGTCATCGCTCGACTTCCGGTTCCTAGCAGGGACGCCTCATGCGGATCCACCTCGTTGATGTCCTCGATCTCCTTGGGGTCCTACTCGAACATATCCTCTGCTTGCTGGCCGTAAATCTACAACCAGGCAAACAACTATCGACGGAGTCGGCATCCCGCGTCAGGAACCGGGGTACGACACGATCAACAAGAGAAACTAAGGCCGATGCGCGGCTTACCGTCGAGGCCGGATGCGCCCGGTCGTAAGGGGCCTTGCCCCAAAGCCTCCCGCCCTCGTCCATCGAGGCAGAGGATATTATGTTCACCCACACTGATATGGTGGATGCCCGCAGTTCCATTGTCGAGAGTCGGCACGGGTCGCGCCGGCTTCCCATCTGGCAGATAAGATGCGGTCAGCGCTGCAGCGGCAGGACCCGGCGCATGACCATGGTGGCAAGGAGAGCCACGACAGTAAGGCCCTCCGCCTTGAGGAGTTCTAGTCGGGCGCAGATCATCTCCACCTCCACAACCGGAAGCGGCAGGTGAGTCTGCGAGTTCTGCTTCTCGATCGGCGACGCGTTGACGAAGGGAGGCAGGTTGATATGGTCATCCGCCGGACTGACGTTCTTCACATAGAAGAACCACCTTTGCCAGTTCGTCGCCAAGTCTTGGATGGTCAGTCTCGGGACGCCGGATCTAGACCGGTGATAGATGAGCGTAGCGATGCAAGCAGTCATCCACTTGTTGCCGGTGGCCCCGTCCTTCACCGACTGCTGCTTGAAGAAAAAGAGTCGATGCTAGAGGTCCACGTGCGGCTCGATCTCCAGGAAGCCGTCATAGAGGGTGACATAGGCGGCCAGCTGCAGCACGGCGTTGGCGGCAAGGTGGTGCTACTGTCGGCCGAAATTCATCATGAAGCGGAAGAAGAAGTTGCTCGTCGGCAACCCAAACCCATGAGCGAAATTCTCGACGGACACCACCACCTCGTTGGCTTGTGGGGCTGGGTAGTTCTTCGCCCCCAGGATGCACGCGATGACAAGATCCACCGACAGCACCTTGCGGCGGTGGCGGAGGAACTCGATGTGTTCCTCATCAACATCGCAGCCGTCCCATGCACCCCGGGTCACCGACATGCCGGTGGCGGCTCAAGGCACAGTGCTGAAGGCGAGCAAGGGCGACGAGGCGCGTCGGGCGACTGCGGTGAGCGGCGGCGATGAGCGCGCTATCAGCGTCTCTCTCTCTCTTGCTTCGGGAAGGGAGGGGCGTCGGAATAGCATGGGACGGGTGCGAGGATCGAATGGCTTCCTCGGCCCCTCCTCCTGCCCATTTATACCCCGCGCGGGATTGTGAGGGAGGGGATCTGTTACACACGGACTCCACCCCATCCACGCCGCGCGGTGGCTTTATTGCTCTTCGAGGGCGTCAACTGTCGCCCACAAATCCATCAAAGATCCGCACGCGTGGGCCGAGGCCACGATCGTGCGGGCCCCGCCATGCGGCCCAGTGTTGTCATCTGCGTGGCCTATCAGGGCACGGCCAACGACACGCTACACGTGGCACACCAAGGCATTAACGAAGAAGCCGAGGCATCCCGCCTGTGCTTGCCGGCGGCAGTCCCGACCGTCTCTGACCAATGGGCAAGCCTGCCGCATGTTCAACGGCTTGCGGGTGCCACTTCCAAGCCGACGAGGTCCATCGCACCGAGCCGATGGGCCCTCGCTGCTTCGGGGACTATTGACAGAGGGATAACCCTGGGGTAGGCTCATCGAGGATACTCCTTCACATTTCGGCATAGTACGGGATGGATGCTTCCGTTACGCCGGCTCCTCCTGGGCGGATGCGAGGACGGCGCCGGTTAGGGACACGACGGCTCGCCATCCGGCTCGATGGCTAACCGCCAGACGGATGGTGAGCACGTGTCGCATCAACGCGACTAATGTGATAGGTGCACACGACTAAAGGCATGTGCACGTCAGCTCAAGTACCACAGTGTGACATGCACGTGGCTATGGTGGAGGCGGCCATACCGCTGACCGGTGCCGGTTGTGCTGGTCGGCCTCGCACAGCGTGGGCACGCCTCCACCCACTTCATTACCTGCCCCGCTGACCGGTGCCAGTTGAGTCGGTCAGCCTTGCACTGTGTCCGCACACCTCCACCCACTCCATTAACCACTGTGTCCGTGAGAGGTAACACCCCTAGTCCCTTGGTTCATTAACCACTTCGGCAGGACTAGGGGTGTTACCTCTCACGGAGGGCCCCAAACCTGGGTACATCGTGTGTCTTGCACCGCTAGTTACCAATCCTGTTCCCGGAGCCCTCTAGTGTCCTTTCGGCCCCAACCACTCCCGATAAGCCACCCCATGGCATATGTCGTGAGAAAATGACGACAGGGACGAATTGCAATTTGGATCACGAAGACATTCGACTACATCAACCGCGTTATATACGCTTTCGCTTAGCAATCTACAAGTGTATGTAGACGCACTCCCCGCTCTCATAGGTGTTAGTCTCCATAGATTGATCTCGGTGAGTGTAGGAATTTTTTTGTTTATCATGCGACGTTCCCCAACAATTTCTCCATGTGCGGTTTTTGTAATTAATGAAAATCCCTATGAACTAATGGTTGTCTTCAGTTATATTTGATGGATTTGTCCATAGGAACTTCTCGAAGTCCATATGTTGGTTTCAAGGAGTTTATATGGTGACCAAGGTCGTATTCAAGGTTTACCCAAAGATTGGACATGTCAGAGTTGAGAAGATTGTGTGAACATTCATGTTTACCTTCAAGACATCACCTTTATGAACAGAGAAGATAATATACAAGGTTGATTAAGACTAAGTGAAAGAATGAATAAAGTTGACCAACACACAAAGCATACAATATGTACCAAGAGGGATCAAGTGATCCACTGGCATGGTAAGAATTGCCCATTACACTTTGTGTACTAACCCATTGTCTACGTGAGAGTTCTATGTGTGGTTAGATATGTTTCCATGGGCTTGCGTCAAGAGGAAGATCTCATACAACCCATGGCGGATGACATCAAGTGGTGATTGCTATCAAGATTGTAGTGTGCATGTTCAAGTGGAGCATCACGAAGATATCATGCTTGAAGCTTGTCGTACATTGTGGTGACAATGGACATGTGAAGATGTGTCAAAAAGTGGCTCACAGATAGTGGAGTATGAGGAAGCAATCTACTACTCTTCTTTGAGCCGGCTCAATCAAGAAAGGCGGTCCATATTGCGGAGGAAAATATCATCATCATCTAGCTCAAGTGGACTATGTGCATGGCAAAGGTTTGTCCTGGATATGTTTTCTAATTTATTGGCCTAAGGGCATTAGTTGGGAGACGGTGTTATATGATAGACTGTCGTACTATCAACGTGGGCTCTCAAGAGAGTACCTTGGACGTATTGTTCGTTGAGAGCTCAAACCATTACATTATTGGCATCATCACCTTTCTTGGATCTTCTTTGGTTTTTCCCTATGTTCGTTCTCGAGCTTATGGTCATCTTCATGACAAGTCCAAGTTCATTGAAAACGGAGTCCATATGCATCTTCTATGATGTTTCCAATGTTGGTGTTTTTGACGGTTCTTCACTCATAGAGTTTTCACATCTCTTTATCATTGTCAAGAGTTGTTGGATATCTCTTAACGTCTTAAATCCAACAAGCTTGTGGGTGCTCAATTCGGAGCTCATTTGCAGAAGTTATGGTTGTTTTAGTGTTCCTGCATTTATATATTTCCTATGTTGTGTTCCGAAAGGAGCCAAGCGGATTACCGCGCAAGGTAGCGGTACTACCTCTTATCTGCGGTGGTACCACACTGGGCAATGGTAATACTACTTATGGGTGGTAGTTCCATCGCCCAGTACCGTGCATTGTACTGCTGGCTTCGATGTTTCGTCTTTTCCTATCGTACTGAGGAGATTCTGGTCGGTAGTACGACGCGGTACTACTGCTCCCAAGCGGTAGTACCTAAAAGTGTGTTATATCGACTAGAGGGGCGGTGAATACGCGATTTTTATGAATTCGTTGCTACAGAAATTGCTAAGTAATGAACTACATGCAGTGGAATAAGAACTCAGGTGTAAGTGTAACACGGCAAAGGCATAGTCATCATGATGGAATAAAACAAACACAGAGTGCAAGTAGCGTGTACAGGATAAGTAGGTGAAGAACAAGTTGGCTGAAGAATTTGAGATGAGGAAATTGAGAAAGTCTTCAGTCAAATTCATCAAACAGTAACGATCAATTTCATCTACACGTAAATGATGAAATATAAGGGTTGAGGAAATAGAACCAGGTACTCGGTGAAGACAGTGATTTGATGACCCAGTTCCAATTGTTATCATAGTCGTATGTCTGGTTTGGAACGGTTTGGTATTTAAACCAAAGGACACAGAGTCCCAAGACACACAGTCCTTCCGAATTTTACTCGAGCTAAAGTCACACAAACCTCATCCAACGCTCGTGGTAAGTCTTCAAGGTAGACTACCAAACCCTCACAAACTCAGTCACCTGGCAATCCACAATTTACTGCTGGATCTTCTAGACCAGTGACGCCTAATCGTTTGGAAGATACACATTCTTCAAAGACAACAAGCGTCGGTTCCACATAGGAACAACCTTTGCAGTGATGCTCAATCACTTTGGGTTTTGGGTTTTGGGTTTTGGTTTGGGTGTTTGGGTTTTTTCCTCACAGATGATTTGCTCTCAAAGTCCTCAGAGGATGAGATGCTCTCAAATGACATGTGTCAAGTTCTCTCTCGGAGCGGCCAACCAGCTAGTTGTTATGAGGGGGGCTAATTATAGCCGGGGAGATATCCCGGCATGATTTGACATAAATGCCCCAATGATATGACTGTTATGTGGATAAGGTTTGAGGACAGTTGGCACTTGGCGCAACAACGGTTGGAACTTTCAAACTATGCAAGTCCTCATATCTCTCATGTTCCTCACTTGTAGACAATTCGCACGGGCGAAATCCTACCTTCTCAATGACAACAATTTCCTCATAGAACAGAATATCTTTGTCTCTGTCACTGAAGAAATTGACTGAATTATAAGAGATTTCCAAAGGCTTCACTCGAAGGATTGGGTATGTGTTGACTTTGAGATGAGTATCACTTGGAAACTTTTCCTTCCAATTACCTCGACCCCCTTTAATAGCATGGTGTTCCTATGACTCAAAATAAAGGAAATGAAACAACAAAAACAGAAGTCTTCACGCTTCAAAATCCTCGCATCAATATCTTCAAGGACACACCAATTTCCGCACTTTCAAAATCTTCACAAAAGTATGTACACTAGCAAACATATTAGTCCCTTAACCTATAAGTCTTCAATACACCAAAATCACTAAGGGGCACTAGATGCACTTATAGTCTCCCCCTTTTTGGTGATTGATGACAAATAGGTTAAGTTTTCAACAGGGATAAATATATGATGTGTAAGTACAAAGTTTGAGGAATTTGATTGTAAGATCTAGAGAAACTCCCTATGAAGATGTGCATATTTGAAGAATTTGCTTTGGACTGCAAATGCACATTATTGGTTTATACCATGGAGATCGACCCTATATCTTGTAATATATACACGCATTTAACATATATCATGAGTAAATTGAAATCCATGATCGAAAGTGGTGTGTGAAAAAATTCAGCACGCGTGCATTAATCAACATGAGGAATAAGCATCTGAAGAAAAATGGTTCAAAAGTGTCAGACCACCACCGGACATAAGTCTACAACTCATACAGCCAAACACTTCAGAAGAATGAGAGTTGCAACTTAACAAAAATATAGCCCATATAGGTAGACCTGCTTTAATACTAACTCAAATTTGTCCTCCTTTGTCATAAAGTGACGAAAAGGGATGAAATTAAGGACTAACACCCGTGAAGAATTTCATATTTTTGGTGGTGGAGGAGCGCCTGCTTTATCGGGGTCGCTTGTTGATGAAGGGCCGACAGAAGTGTCGTCAAGATCCTCAGCTTCATCCATCGAGCACGGTGAATAAAATGAACTGGTCACAAGTAGAGGAACTTGAACCTTCTTGAATTTCTTCTTTAGAGGAAACGACCAATCGAAGTCCTTAAATTCCATCTCCTTAGGTTCTTCAGGAGTCTTGAGATGACACACAATGGCCCATGTGTGATCGAATATTTCATGAAGATAATAGTGATTCTTCCTCACATCATTATGCGTCACAGTCATGTCACGAAGAATTGCACCAAACTGACACTTTACCCACTTGTGATTGCGATCGACCTTCTGATCAAGATTTAGAAGAAGTTCACGGTCAGTCATCACGCATGGGGCAGTTTCACGAGGAACTTGAGCTGAGGATTTTGCAGCAGAATCTTGTGATGCAGTCTCATCATTGGTGGAGTAACATGCTACTTGACGAAATTGTCCATCAAGGGGACGAGATCCTTCATCAATGATAGTTTTTCCCTTACCTTCTATTTGGTCAAAGGTGTTCTTGATGACTTCGAGTGGGGGCAGGAAACTGAAGTGATTCCGAAAATCAGCTTTGTATGGAATTGAGGATCTAGTCGTGATGAATTTCATGATCCACGGTGCATAAGGCTCTAGTTCAAACGGTGACACAACAATGTTGGCCAAAGTCCTAATGAAGAAATCGTGAAGATTTATGGGAATCCCATGAATGATGTTAAAGAGAAAATTCTTCATGATTCCCACCACATCTTCTTATTCGGAGTTATGACCCATGATAGGACCGATGTTTTTGGTCAATATGTGATAGACCGTTCCTCGCACATAAAGTAGGTCCTTCACGAGGAAGCTGGTTCTTGGAGATTTTCTAGGATCATATGATTTGGTAGTTGAGGTTCATCATAGATGCATCGAGCTCCTATTGAGGGAATACCAACTGGGTTCACACGTAGAAATTCCGTTGCAGGAGCAGTGTAGAGTGTGTCTTCGGTCATCTAGTCAAGTACCCATGTGTTAATATCCTGTGCTTCACCAAAGATATGCAAGGTCGCCTAGAACTGAAGAATTAGCTCTTCATTCTAGTCATAGATACCCATGCAGAACAGCAAGAGGCCAGCATCATGATGAACACTTAGGATTGGAGTGAAGCAATGACTGAATTCCTTATCTGCATGAGGAATTTGACGGTGCTGGAAGAGTTTGTTCTTCCCAAAGAGCACAACACCATTGTTATTCTCCATATGTGACTTTGGTAATTGATGAAAATCCCTATGGACTACTAGTTTCCTTGAGTTATATTCGATGGATTTGTCCATAGGCACTTCTTGAAGTCCATCTGTTGGTTTCAAGGAGTTTATTTGTTGACCAAGGTGGTACTCAAGGTTTTATCCAAAGATTGGTCATTAAGACACAAGGTTGATCAATACTAAGTCGAAGAGTGAATCAAGTTGATCAACACACAAAGTGTACAAGATGTACCGAGAGGGATCAAGTGATCCCATGGTATGGTAAGTGTCCCGGTTTTATCACGACAGATGTCCTCGTGGAAGGACTTAGTGGTGAAGCCATCGCAACTACATGGCGACTCAAAGGGGTTGACCGGAACGAGAGACGAGTTTACCCAGGTTCGGCCCCTCCGATGGAGGTAAAAGCCTATGTCATGCTTTGTGTGTATTGATGATGACATCGATTACAAGGATGCGGTTTCGCCTGACCTAGATCTCGATTGATTGTAACTTATGTCTATCAGCCCTAGAGACTCACATTTATATACAGGTCGAGACCCTAGGTTTACAAGAGTCGGGGTCATGTTATGATTCGTGACCTGTTATGTTTCTAACTCTCCTTGGTCCTTTAACCAAGGAAACTCCTGGCGACCTTCTCCCTTGTGGGCCAAGAATCGCCATCTTCGTGTCCTGGGACGTCGCCGGCTATCTTTAATGAACCACCTTATGCCTCCTTCCTTGTATGTCAGGGCCGTCTTGAGTATGTACATTGAGCCGCCAACATCTTGACTCGGACTCATAGGGTGGGTCATACGACGGGATAATATCCCCCATAGTAGGCATTGCCCATTACGCTTTGTGTACTAACCCATGGTCTTCATGAGAGTTCTTCTTGGGGATAGGTGTGTTTCCATGGGCTTGCGTCGAGATGAAGATCTCATTCAACCCATGGAAGATTACCGTGTGAAAGTTCAAGTGGAGCATCACGAAGAGATCATGCTTGAAGCTTGCCATCCATTATGGTGGCAATGGACTTGTGAAGATATGCTGAAGAGTGGCTCACCCATAGTGTGTATGGGGGAGAAATCAACTAGTGTTCATCGAGCCAACGCAATCAAGAAAGGTGGTCTATCTTGTGGAAGTCAAGATTGTCATCATCTAGCTCAAGTGGACTATGTGCAAGGTACAGGTTTGCCCTTTATAGGTTTTCTATTTTACCCGTCTCACGGTGGTAGTTGGGAGACTTGGTTATAGGATAGATTCTCATGCTATTAGGGGGGCTCTCAAGTGAGTATCATGATTCTATCGTTCATTGAGAGCTCAAATCATTTGTATCCTTGGATCATCTTTCTTGGTTCTTGTTTAGTGTTTCTCTTTGTGAGTTTTAGATCTTATGGTCATCTTTATGACAAGCTCGAGTTCATCAAAAATGAAGTCCATATGCATCTTCTCTGATGTTTTCGATGTTGGAGTTTTTGCCGGTGCTTCACTCATAGAGGTTTCACATCTCTATATCATTGGCATTTTTTAATATCGCCCTGGCAGCAGTAGTACCTCTCTCGGGCGGAAGTTCTCTGGCCTGTTCTGCTGGATAGGTCCGTGATACGTCCATTTTGCATCATGTTTTCATGTTGATATTTATCGCTTCTTTGGCTATTATTTAACTTTATGGTACAATTCTTATGACTTTTCTCTCTTATTTTGCAATGTTTACATGAAGAGGGAGAATACTGGGAACTGGAATTATGGCCTGAAAGTGGAGCAAAGTTGAGATACCTTTTCTGCGCAACTCCTAACGCCGTGAAAATTAACGGGGATTTTTTTCCAATTTATAAAAAATACTAGGCCGAAGAAGTGCCAGAGGGGCACCAGGGGGTGCCCACAAGCCTGCACGGCGTGGCCACCCCCCGAGGCCGCGCCACTGTGGGCAGCCCACTGGCCCACTTGCTCCCCTCTTTTGCTATATGGAGGGTTTCATCCAGCAAAAAATCAAGGAGGAGCTTTTTTGTGGTTTCACCGCCGCCACGAGGCGGAACTTGAGAAGAACCAATCTAGAGCTCCGGCAGGACGATCCTACCTGAGAAACTTCCCTCCGGAGGGGGAAATCGTCGCCATCATCATCACCAACACTCCTCTCATCGGAGGGGGCTCATCACCATCAACATCTTCATCAGCACCATCTCATCTCCAAACCCTAGTTCATCACTTGTAACCAATCTCCATCTCGCGACTCCGATTGGTACTTGTAAGGTTGCTAGTAGTGTTGCTTACTCTTTGTAGTTGATGCTAGTTGGATTACTTGGTGGAAGAGTTTATGTTCAGATCCTTGATGCTACTCAGTACCTCTCTGATCATGAATATGATTATGCTTTGTGAGTAGTTACTTTTGTTCCTGAGGACATGGGATAAGTCATGCAAATAGTAGTCATGTGAATTTGGTATTCGTTCGGTATTTTGATATGGTGTATGTTGTTTTTCCTCTAGTGGTGTTATGTGAACATCGACTACATAACACTTCACCATTATTTGGGCCTAGAGGAAGGCATTGGGAAGTAGTAAGTAGATGATGGGTTGCTAGAGTGACAGAAGCTTAAACCCTAGTTTATGCGTTACTTCATAAGGGGCTCATTTGGATCCACTAGTTTAATGCTATGGTTAGAGTTTTTCTTAATTCTTCTTTTGTAGTTCAGGATGCTTGTGAGAGGGCTTAATCATAAGTGGGATGCTTGTCCAAGTAAGGGTAGTACCCAAGCGCTGGTCCACCCACATATCAAACTATCACAGTAATGAATGTGAATCATATGAACATGATGAAACTAGCATGACAGAAATTCCCATATGTCCTTGGGAGCGTTTTTCCTCCTATAAGACTTTGTCCAGGCTTGTCCTTGCTACAAACAGGATTGGGCCACTTTGCTGCACCACTGATACTTTTGTTACTTGTTGCTTGCTACGAATCATCTCACCACACAATCACTTGTAACCGACAATTTCAGTGCCTTCAGATTTTACCTTGCTGAAAACCACTTGTCAGATCCTTCTGCTCCTCGTTGGGTTCGGCACTCTTACTTATCGAAAGGACTACGATTGATCCCCTATACTTGTGGGTCATCAAGACTCTTTTCTGGCACCGTTGTCGGGGAGTGAAGTGCCTTTGGTAAGTGGAACTTGGTAAGGAAACATTCATATAGTGTGCTGAAATTTATTGTCACTTGTCACTATGGATACTAATCCTTTGAGGGGCTTGTTCGGGGTATCTTCACCACGAACGGAAGCACGAATGGTTGCTCCTCAATCTGCTGCACCTACTGAAAATATTTTCTTTGAATTTCCTTCGGGTATGCTTGAGAAACTGCTGGCTAATCCTTTTACAGGAGATGGAACTTCACATCTAGACTTGCATCTAATCAATGTAGATGAAGTTTGCGGTTTATTTAAGCTTGCAGGTGTGCCCGAGGATTAGGTGAAGAAGAAGGTCTTTCCTTTATCTTTGAAGGATAAGGCGTTGACATGGTATAGGCTATGTGATGATATTGGATCATGGGACTAAAATCGGTTGAAATTGGAATTTCATCAAAAGTTTTATCCTATGCATTTAGTACATCATGATCGAAATTATATTTACAATTTTTGTCCTCGTGATAGATAAAGCATCTCTCAAGCTTGGGGGAGGCTTAAATCAATGCTATATTCATGCCCCAATCATGAGCTCTCGAGAGAAATTATCATTCAGAACTTCTATGCTCGGCTTTCTCATGATGATCGCACCATGCTTGACACTTCTTGTACCGGTTCTTTTATGAAGAGAGATATTGACTTCAAATGGAATTTATTGGAGAGAATTAAACTCAACTCTGAAGATTGGGAGCTTAAAGAAGGTAAGGACTCGGGTATTTATTTCACGTTTGATTGCGTTAAATCCTTTGTTGAGACAAATACCTTTAGTGATTTTAGCGTTAAGTATGGACTTGACTCTGAGATACTAGCTTCATTGTGTGAATCCTTTGCTGCTCATATTGATCTCCCGAAAGGGAAGTGGTTTAAATATCATCCTCCCTTGGAAGTGAATGTAGTTAAACCCACTCCAGTTGAAGATAAAATCATTGCCTATAGTGATCATGTTGTTCCCAGTGCTTACATTGAGAGACCACCTTTCCCTGTTAGGATAAAGGATCATTCTAAAGCTTCAACTATGATACGTAGAGGCTACATTAGAACACCTACACCCCCTGAGCAAATTAGAGTTGAACCTAGCATTGCTATTATCAAAGATCTTCTGTCTGAACAAGTTGAGGGACATAATATTCACTTCTGTAAAGATGCTGCTAGAATTGCTAAACCTCACGCTAGAGACAAACATAGGCCTGTTGTTGGCATGCCTGTGGTTTCTGTTAAGATAGGAGATCATTGTTATCATGGCTTATGTGACGTGGGTGCTAGTGTTAGTGCAATACCTCAATCCTTATATGATGAAATCAAAGATGAGATTGCACCTGTTGAGATAGAGCATGTTGATGTCACTATTCAACTTGCCAATAGAGATACTATCTGCCCTGTGGGAATTGTTAGGGATGTTGAAGTATTGTGTGGTAAAACGAAGTATCCTGCTGAGTTCCTTGTTCTTGCTACCGCACAAGATAGCTTTTGTACCATCATATTTGGTAGACCTTTTCTCAATACTGTCAATGCTCATATTGATTGTGAGAAGCAAAATGTCACTGTTGGCTTTGAAGGTGTGTCACATGAGTTCAATTTCTCTAAGTTAGGTAGACAACCTCATGAAAAGGAGTTGCCTAGTAGGGATGAAACTATTGCCTTAGCCTCTATTGCCGTGCCTCCCACTGATCCCTTAGAGCAATACTTTCTTGAGCATGAAAATGATATGCAGATGGATGAAAGGGATGAGATAGATAGAGTTGCCTTAGAAAAATATCCTATCCTTAAGAATAATCTACCTGTTGAACTGCTTGGGGATCCACCCTCACCAAAGGGTGATCCTGTGTTCGAGCTTAAACAGTTGCCTAATACTCTTAAGTATGCCTATCATGATGAAAAGGAGATATATCCTATTATTATTAGTGCTAGCCTCTCAGAGCATGAAGAAAAGAAGTTACTAAAAACTCTGAAGAAGCACCGTGCTTCTATTGGATAAACTCTTGATGATCTTAAGGGCATTAGTCCTACTCTATGCCAGCACAAGAATAAAACTTATCCTGATTTCAAACCAGATGCTGATCATGAAAGGAGATTAAATCCTAAGATGAAAGAGGTAGTAAGAAAAGAAATACTAAAGCTCCTGGAAGCAGGTATCATCTATCCTGTTGCTCATAGCGATTGGGTGAGACCGGTGCACTGCGTCCCTAAGAAGGGAGGCCTTACCGTTGTCCCTAATGATAAGGATGAATTGATCCCACAGAGGATTATTACTGGCTATAGGATGGTGATCGATTTTAGGAAACTGAATAAAGCCACTAGGAAAGATCATTACCCTTTGCCTTTTATCGACCAAATGCTAGAAAGGTTGGCCAAACACACACACTTCTGCTTTCTAGAAAGTTATTCTGGTTTCTCCCAAATACCAGTTGCATAATCTGATCAGGAGAAAACGACTTTCACCTGCCCTTTCGGTACCTTTGCCAATAGACGTATGCCTTTTGGCTTATGTAATGCACCTGCCACCTTTCAAAGATGTATGATGGCTATATTCTCTGACTTTTGTGAAAAGATTGTCGAGGTTTTCATGGATGACTTCTCTGTTTACGGGTCTTCCTTTGATGATTGCCTCAGCAACCTTGATCGAGTCTTACAGAGATGTAAAGACACCAATCTTGTCTTGAATTGGGAGAAGTGCCACTTTATGGTTAATGAAGGCTTCGTCTTAGGACATAAAATTTCTGAAAGAGGTATTGAAGTCGATAAGGCTAAGGTTGATGCAATAGAGAAAATGCCATACCCCACAGATATCAAAAGGGATAAGAAGTTTCCTTGGTCATGATGGTTTCTATAGAAGGTTCATCAAAAACTTCTCTAAGATTTCTAGGCCTCTTACCAATCTCTTGCAAAAGGATATTCCTTTTGTCTTTGATGATGATTGTGAGGAAGCCTTCGAAATACTTAAGAGGGCTTTGATAACTGCACCTATTGTTCAACCACCTGATTGGAACCTACCTTTTGAAATCATGTGTGATGCTAGAGATTACGTTGTTGGTGTTGTTCTAGGGCAAAGAGTCGATAAGAAGCTGAATGTTATTCACTACGCTAGTAAAACTCTAGACAGTGCCCAAAGAAACTATGCCACTGCGGTGAAGGAATTTTTAGCACTCGTGTTTGCATGTGAAAAGTTCAGGTCTTACATAGTTGATTCCAAAGTCACTATTCACACTGATCATGCTGCTATTAAGTACCTCATGGAGAAGAAAGACACTAAACCTAGACTTATCAGATGGGTTCTCTTGCTACAAGAATTTGATTTGCACGTTGTCGACAGAAAGGGTGCTGATAACCCAGTAGCAGACAACTTGTCTAGGTTGGAGAACGTTCTTGATGACCCACAACCTATTGATGATAGCTTTCCCGATGAGCAATTGAATGTCATCAATGCTTCACGTAGTGCACCGTGGTATGCTGATTATGCAAACTATATTGGTGCCAAATATATACCACCTAGTTTCACGTACCAGCAAAAGAAGAAATTCTTCTTTGACTTGAGACATTACTTTTGGGATGATCCTCACCTTTATAAGGAAGGAGTAGATGGTGTTATTAGACGTTGTGTACCTGAACATGAACAGGGACATATCCTACAGAAGTGTCACTCCGAGGCCTACCGAGGACACCATGCTGGAGATAGAACTACACACAAGGTATTGCAATCAGGTTTCTATTGGCCCACTCTCTTCAAGGATGCCCGTAAGTTTGTCTTGTCTTGTGACGAATGTCAAAGAATAGGTAATATTAGCAAACGTCAGGAAATGCCTATGAACTATTCACTTGTCATTGAACCATTTGATGTTTGGGGCTTTGATTATATGGGACCTTTTCCAAAATCCAATGGCTATACTCACATCCTAGTTGCTGTTGACTACGCCACTAAGTGGATAGAAGCTATCCTCACTAGTAGTGCTGATCACAACACCTCTATCAAGATGCTGAAAGAAGTTATCTTCCCTAGATTTGGAGTCCCTAGATATCTAATGACCGAAGTTGGTTCACACTTCATTCATGGTGCTTTCCGTAAAACGCTTGCTAAGTATGATGTCAACCATAGAATTGCGTCTCCCTATCACCCTCAGTCCAGTGGTCAAGTAGAGCTAAGTAATAGAGAGATTAAACTGATTCTGCAAAAGACTGTCAACAGGTCTAGAAACAATTGGTCTAAGAAGCTCGATGATGCAATGTGGGTTTATAGAACTGCCTATAAGAATCCCATGGGCATGTCTCCGTACAAAATGGTGTATGGGAAAGCATGTCATTTACCTCTTGAGCTAGAGCATAAATCTTATTGGGCAATCAAAGAGCTCAACTTTGATTTCAAACATGTCGGTGAGAAGATGTTATTTGATATTAGCTCGCTTGATGAGTGGAGAACTCAGGCATATGAGAATGCCAAGATGTTCAAAGAGAATGTTAAGAGGTGGCATGATAAGAGGATACAAAAGCGTGAGTTCAATGTAGGTGATTATGTCTTGCTATATAACTCTCGTTTAAGATACTTTGCAGGCAAGCTTCTCTCA
This sequence comes from Hordeum vulgare subsp. vulgare, assembly GCF_904849725.1. Classification (NCBI taxonomy): domain Eukaryota; kingdom Viridiplantae; phylum Streptophyta; class Magnoliopsida; order Poales; family Poaceae; genus Hordeum; species Hordeum vulgare. Next base: position 189,787,645 of record NC_058520.1, on the reverse strand, counting down.
AAATGGGAAGGTCCCTATGTTGTTGAGGAAGTATATCGTTCCGGTGCTATCAAGATCAACAACACGGAAGGTAATTGTTCAAGAGTTGTAAATGGGCAGAGAATCAAGCATTATATCTCAGGTACTCCCATAAATGTTGAAAGCAATATCATCAATACAATAAATCCGGAGGAATACCTAAGGGATATTTATCAACCTGTTTCAGACTCCGAAAACGAAGAGGTATGTGATTCGGTAAGAAAACAGAGTCCAAAACTTTCCCAATAGGAAATTTTCTCCGTTTTGGAACATTTGAAAAAAATACGATAATTGGAAGTAGTCCAGAAAGTGCGCGAGGAGGCGACAAGCCTGCATGGCGCGGGCCCACCCCCTGGCCGCGCCGTGAGGGCTTGTGGCCACCTCGTGCGCCTCCCGGACTCCGTTTTCATGCAGGGGACTCCTTCTGATCTGTGAAAAATCATTATATATACTTCGTTAGTCTGACCCCTGCATCATGTAGATTTCCTCTGTTTTTCGTTTCGTGCCTGTTTTCTGCCGCAGATCTAGGTCAAGATGTCTTCTCAGGATTCAAAGGGGGAGAGCTATGTGGCTGATTACCTTGCTAACCCCAAGGTCTATGGGGACTTCGATCCATATGGCTAGACCATGATGAGAAAGAATACTATGATCCCAAGGGGAAGGAACAAACAAGTTCCGATGAAGAGGAGGCTCCTCTACCTCAACGTGGACGCACTCATGTGGATTTCAAGAAGTCGAGCCTCCTTGGCTCAAGGAAGAAGCCTAAGACCTTGTTTATCCCTTCTCGTTTCTTGGAGGAAAGTAAGCATGAATTATGCCAAAGGGTGTTGAAGCTTGAAGAGGAAAATGATGATCTGAGGGAGCAGAATTTTATGCTCAAGTGGAAATTAAACAAGCTCAAGACCTCTTCAACAACTCCTCCACCATAACCACCAAAGGAAGACAACTGAGCATTGGTATGGGCAATCCCCTTGGCTTTTGCCAAGCTTGGGGGAGTTGCCCCGGTATCGTATCACCATCACATCTTTTGCCTTACCTTTGTTTTAGTTTGTTCCTTTTTAGTTCTCTTTTTCTCTGGTAGTTTAAAAGTCTTAGTGTTTTAGTTTCGAGTTTTTCTTTGTGTCACCCCCGATGTATTCTTGCTCGTGAGCCATATAATAAAGAGTGTCTTAGTTGAAGAGCTTTGCCTCTTGCCATGATCAAAAGAGTGAGAATAGAACAAAAGCATGAAAGATCACGTAATGATCTTATGGGAAGTGATGGCTTCACGTATAAAAAGAATGAGGATTGAAACTTGTTGAGGGTAGGCAAACGTAGGCCTTGGTCATTGTTGCAATTAATAGGAAGTGATAAAGAAGGAGAGGTTCACATATAAATATATCATCTCTCACAGCATCTATGATTGTGAACACTCACTAAATTATTACAGGCCTAGAAGTAGATGTTGGACAAGGAAGACAATGTAATGAATTGTGTTTGCTTAGCTCTGAACAATGTTATATGATTAGAGATCCCTTAGCATGTGACGATTGCTTCCACCTCACATTAGCCAAAACTTCCGCACCAAGTAGAGATACTACTTGTGCATCCATAAACGTTCAACCCAGTTTTGCCATTAGTGTCCACCATACCTACCTATGGATTGAATAAGATCCCTCAAGTAAGTTGTCATCGGTGGAAGCAATAAAAATTGCTCTCTAATATGTATGATCTATTAGTGTGTGGAAAATAAGCTTTATATGAACCTGTGATGAGGAAGACATAAAAGCGACAGACTGCATAATAAAGTTCTTTATCACAGGAGGCAATATAAAGTGACGTTCCTCCGCACTAAGAGGGCACACATCCAAACCTCAAAAGCGCATGGCAACCTCTGCTTCCCTCTGCGAGGGGCCTATCTTGTACCTTTACTTTTTACCCTTGAACGAGTCATGGTGATCTTCACCAATTCCTTATTTTGCCTTTGTCTTGGCTACCGTCACATGCTTGGGAAAGATCTATATTCATATGTCAACATGGAGGTAGGCATTCATGAATTATTATTGTTGACATTACCCTTGAGGTAAGTAGTTGGGAGGCAAAACTGTAAGCCCCTATCTGTCTCTGTGTCTAGCTGAAACTTTGATCTCACGAGTACCACGTGAGTTGTAGCAATTGTAGAGAACGAAAGAATGATTGAGTATGTGGATTTTCTTTACAAGTTCTTGTTTGACTCTTTTTGATGTTGTGATAAATTGCAATTTCTTCAATGACTAAAGGCTATCGGTTGTTACTTCTCGGTAAGGTTCTTGATCCATGCTTGACTTTGTGAAGGAATTATCACTTTAGCATGAGAGATTTTATGTTGATATTGTTGTTCTGATCTTGATCATGATGCATGCATGTTCGTATCTTGTTTTGTCGACACCTCTCTCCCTAAACATGTGGACATATTTATTGAGCTTGGCTTTTGCTTGAGGACAAGCGAGATCTAAGCTTGGGGGAGTTGATACGTCCATTTGGCATCATGTTTTCATGTTGATATTTATCGCTTCTTTGGCTGTTATTTCACTTCACGGTACAATTCTTATGCCTTTTATCTCTTATTTTGCAAGGTTTACATGAAGAGGGATAATACCGGCAACTGGAATTCTGGCCTGAAAGTGGAGCAAAGTTGAGATACCTTTTCTGCGCAACTCCAAACACCGTGAAAATCAACGGGGATTTTTTTCCAATTTATAAAAAATACTCGGCCGAAGAAGTGCCAAAGGGGCACTAGGGGGTGCCCACAAGCCTGCACGGCGCGGCCACCCCCCAGGCCGCGACATGGGGGCTTATGGGCAGCCCACTGGCCCACTTGCTCCCCTCTTTTGCTATATGGAGGGTTTCGTCCAGGAAAAAATCAAGGAGGAGCTTTTTCGTGGTTTCGCCGCCGCCACGAGGCGGAACTTGAGTAGAACCAATCTAGAGCTCCGGCAGGACGATCTAGTCGGAGAAACTTCCCTCCCGGAGGGGAAATCATCGCCATCATCATCACCAACACTCCTCTCATCGGAGGGGACTCGTCACCATCAATATCTTCAACACCACCATCTCATCTCCAAACCCTAGTTCATCACTTGTAACCAATCTCCGTCTCGCGACTCTGATTGGTACTTGTAAGGTTGCTAGTAGTGTTGATTACTCTTTGTAGTTGATGATAGTTGGATTACTTGGTGGATGAGTTTATGTTCAGATCCTTGATGCTACTCATTACCTCTCTGATCATGAATATGATTATGCTTTGTGAGTAGTTACTTTTGTTCCTGAGGACATGGGATAAGTCATTCAAATAGTAGTCATGTGAATTTGGTATTCGTTCGATATTTTTATATGTTGTATGTTGTTTTTCCTCTAGTGGTGTTATGTGAACGTTGACTACATAACACTTCACCATTATTTGGGCCTAGAGGAAGGCATTGGGAAGTAGTAAGTAGATGATAGGTTGCTAGAGTGACAAAAGCTTAAACCCTAGTTTATGCGTTACTTCATAAGGGGCTGATTTGGATCCACTAGTTTAATGCTATGGTTAGAATTTGTCTCAATTCTTCTTTCGTAGTTGCGGATGCTTGCGAGTGGGGTTAATCAAACTATCAATCTAACGAACGTGAATCATATGAACATCATGAAACTAGCATGACAGAAATTCCCGTGTATCCTCGGGAGCGTTTTTCCTTCTATAAGACTTTGTCCAGGCTTGTCCCTTTCTACAAAAGGGATTGGGCCACTTTACTGCACCGTTGCTACTTTTTTTACTTGTTGCTTGCTACGAATCATCTCACCACACAATCACTTGTTACCGCTACTTTCAGTGCGTGCAGATTTTACCTTGCTGAAAACCACTTGTCAGATCCTTCTGCTCCTCGTTGGGTTCGACACTCTTACTTATCGAAAGGACTACGATTGATCCCCTATACTTGTGGGTCATCAGTCTACTGTCCGTGGGTCTCGACACTTTTCGTGTCAGACCAAGCGGTTTCTGGAGCGGTAGTGCAGGGTGGTAGTACCCCCAGCAAGTGGTAGTACTACTTGTTACTACCGCGCCAAAACCACAATTGGTATTTCTGGGATAGGTCTGCAGCATGTCATGAGTGGATATAGGAGGCGGTACTATCTCTTATGACCGGTAGTACCGCTCCTGGAAGCAATAGTGCCCCTCCGACTGTACTATCGGCCTCTGCCTCTCTAGTTGGTTGCTGCCCTGTGCCATCGCAGTAGTACCACTCCCTAGAGAGGTAATACTGCTTATGTGTGGGCTGAGGGGATAATGGTTGGATTTTTTCCGTCCTATAAAGGGGTTCTTCTTCCCCATTGAACCTAATCCTTTGAGCTCGTGTTCTTCCCCCATTGTTGACCTTCTTTGAACTTGCTAACTCTCAATCCCTCGAATGGTTCTTGCTAGTTCTTGAGGGAAAAGAGAGAGGAGATCTAGATCCACATTTCCACCAATCACTTTCTCCTCTATGTGAGGGGAACCCCTTTGTATCTAGATCTTGGAGTTCTTTGTGTTCTTCTTCGTTCTTCCTATCATTTTCCTCCATAGCATTAGTTGTTGTGGTGGTATTTGGGAGAGACAGACTTGGGCACTCTGTGTGCCCTTCCATTGCATTTGGTGCATAGATTTGAGTTCTCCACGATGATACGTGGAAGTGAAGTTTGAGAAGCTTATTAATCTTGGCTTCTTGGTACCCTGGAACTTGTTCATCTTGGGAATTTTGGCGTCCAAGATGCTTGGTGGTGCCTCGGATATCAATCACTATGGTGTAATGCTCCAGGCGAATGTCGGGATATCCAATTAGTTGTGGAGATTTCCCCAAGCATTTGAGGTCATCTCAGAGCCACAATCCATTGTGGTGAAGCTTCGTGGTGTTGTTGGGAGCCTCTTACTAAGTTGTGGAGATTGCGCCAACCTTGTTTGTACAGGTTCGGTGACTACCCTCAAGGGTCCCTTAGTGGAATCACGGCATATTGCATTGTGCAAGGGCATGAGGAGATTACAGTGGACTTAGTGGCATCTTGGGGAGCATTGTGTCTCCATACCGCTCCAAACACAGATTAGCATCTGCAAGGGTTTGAACTTCAGGATACATCATCGTCTTCGCGTGCCTCGGTTATCTCTTACCCGAGCCCTTTACTTATGCACTTTACTTTCTGATAGCAATATTGTTTCTTGTTATATATCTTGGTATCACTTAGTTGTTTATCCTGCTTAGCATAAGTTTTTGGTCCACATAGGTGATCCTAGCTGTTTTAGGTTTTGTGCTTGACTAATTAAACGTTAGTTTTATGGCGCATTTGTTCAAGCCTAAACCATAATTATTTTAAAGCGCCTATTCTCCCCCCTCTAGGCGACACCCACGTCCTTTCAACCGTAAAAATTCACTTGAGTGGGAGTCCAGAACCTCTTGTGCCTTATCCTCGGAGTGTCATACGGATTTGCACCCTGAATAAATGATGTTCACCATAGAAATCCTCCTTAAGGAATTTGGGTCGCTGTGTACCTTTGTATGACTGAAGTATCTTGGGTTGAATATTTGGCCTATATCTCCCAATAAGTCCTCTTAGCACATCTTCAGTTTGAGGAATTTGAGCCATAAAAACTGCAGACTGAGGATTTTGAACGATGGGTTCATCAGCAGGTTCCTCAACTATTGACTAAGGAATTTGAGGTATAGTTTCTCCAGCCACCGGTTCTTCAACTGAGGAATATGCAGAGCAGGTTCATGAAAGTATGGCTAGCAGTGAACTCAGGAACAGGAGCAGCAAAATCTTTAATGGCAGTTTGGTCAACAGTTTCATCAGCTGATGCAGCTGGTACTTCTTATGGCATTGATTGCATCGGAGTTTGACGTTAATTAGACCCAATATCAATTTACTTAGTGATAGCAGGGGATTGAGGAAATTTATGAAGTGGTGTGGCTAGAGGCGAATTGCGGTGAGCTATTTCCCAATATTTATCATTGATCACTGGTGTGGTGCACCCAATATGCACATCTTCTTAAATTTCGTCAATGCCCGCCTCTTCAACAGATAACTGAGGCGGGGGTGATGATGCTTGAGGTATTGAAGTGTTCTCATCGACTTCAATTTCTTCATCGATCGGCTCTATGGAAGCACGAGATCGATTTTCTTCATCCAATTCAGGGATGACATATTCTTCACCAAATGGCACCATCTCGTAAGAAGGTACAGTCCTGATGGGAGTAGCATCAAGTGGTTTACTTGTCAAACTTGTCAAAGTCCTCCAGCGTTTGGCTTAAGAGGATTATATACTTGTTGATGCTTTCCGCTTCTTAGCGACTTCCTTCTCAACAACTTTAGTCTTGTTCAATTCTGATGCAGAAGGAAGTGTCAATCTCTTCACCCTTGAAGACTTTGAAGTTGGAGCAAAGGGTGAAATTGATGCAGATTCTTTAGGCACGACACATGCACTCGTCCTTGTACGAGCATTTCCCTCAGGCTCAACAATTTCTTCAGCTGGCGTGGCAGGTTCTTCAGGTGCAACAATGGAGGTTGCCCTGGCTATTTCTGCAGGCGCTACAATTTCTTCAGCAGGCCTGACAAATTCTTTGGCAGGCAGAGGGGAGGATCTTGCGTGAGTAATTTTTGGTTGCGATGGAGCTGCAACCCTGGCATTGTATTCTGAGATGTCCATGGTCACCAAGTTGACGAATCTAACCTTGGCACTTTTCTAGTCTGCATGATAGCGGTTTTATTATTCACTAATGTTTTTGATCTCAGTCTAAGTGAAAATGAGTTGTTCAGGAGACAAGGTGAGAAGGTTCTTTTTCAGAAATCTTTCCTTATGAGTCTGCTCCTTTCTGGACGTTTTGGCCTCCTCAACCTACCATTTTTCTTTGGCAATAAATGATGTCAGCACATGGCTTGCCCTAGGTAGAAGTTTCAAATCATCAATTGGTGTTTGAGGATTTTGATACGAGATGTCAATGAAGTCTAGCACAACCCCGGGGTCCAGCATTAGAGTCATGTTTATGCCTTTGGCCTGAGCAACCCTTTCTTCTTTGCTTCTGATGATTTGAGCAAGTTCGTCATCATCACCTTCATCATCCTCAGATCCCGAGGGAACATTGAAGACCACTTTGTTAGGACTTAGTCTTTTTCCTCACCCTACAGTCATATTTTTCTTCATGGTTGCACTTGAAAAATTGAGTGCAGAGCCAGATGCACACGGTCCTGAGGTAATTGTGGTTCCCGCCGTTCGCTGACTTGTATCGAGTTGCACTAATGTTGAGGACTTTGCAGCAGTCAACGAGGAAGTTGCAGCCACGGTTGGAGGGGATTGAGGAATTTGCTGTGAGGATTTTGAGCTTGAAGATATTGTCTTCACAGCAGGTTTCTTCACCAGAGCTCCCTTTGGAGCAGTTTCAGTGGTAGATGCTTTAGCAGGAGAGGATGTCACAACAACAGCTATAGTAGCAGTCTCTAGGTTGAAGTTCCTCATTGCCTCTTTTGCAATCTTCTTCAGCTTTGCTTGACGTTTTTCCCATTCTACGAGAAATTCTTCACCACTAATGATGCTAGTGGGATTAACAACTTGGCCTTCAACAAGTGGAGGTCTTGGAGTCAAGTATGTGTACTCCTTCCATTGTCTTGCCCATCTCCTCTCAATTTTCTGTATGCGCGTTTTGCGCTTTTCCTTGGTCTCCTTGCCATAAATTTCCTCATTTGAAGTCCAATATTCATCATAGATATCCTAAGGGATTTGAAAAGGCAGTGCTGGTCTCTGCCTTCTTTCCTCCTTTCTGTGGTCTTTTCCGTTCAACAATTTTCTTCACTTGAGGAATTTGAGCTTTTGCCGATTCTGAGGAAGTGTGCAAATTATCTTCAAGAAATGCTGCAAATGAGTTAAGTTGATGAGAACCTAGACATTTGCCAGCAGACATTTTGTACCTATGAACAGAGTATAGGTGCAAAGAATTTGAAGAGGTCATATGCGTTCTCAGAAATTTTTAAAATTATATCAAGTTGAGGAATTTGACCAAAGATATCTTGAAGAATTTCACTAAGTGTTCTTGACTGAGGTTCCAGAGTTGTGCAGATATGAAAATTCACACACTTGAGAAATCTTTTGAAGAATAAAATGTCTTAGTGAAATAAATCAAGCGAATTAAGCTTAGGAGGTGTTCATATGATGAACTGTTGAGGAATAAACACTTTCTGAAGATTCTGATAAATCATAAAGATCTACTAGGGCACAGATGTTATCTACCCTTTGTGATGAGCACGACAACCACAAAGAAGTGGAGGAGCAGAAGTTCGTCGGTTTAGATCTTCTACACCCTAATTTGGCGGTAGAAGACAACTACACTGGCGGCGGAGTGAAGATGTTCATGACCGGTGCTAGTACGACGACGAGGAGGTCGGGGTAGTGAAGCTCTTACTATCCGGCGGCAATGAGTTTCAGCAGCACTACTAGGTTTGATATCGAGCAGTGGAGAGTGAGGTCGAGGCGAAGAGAGTTACTGAAGGAGGGTGAAGGGGTATTTATAGCTCAGGTGAAAATGGTCCGGCCCGAAGATTTAGGACCAAATTACCCACGTATAAAGAGGTGGAGATCGTGGGGGGTCGTAGGTTATCCATTCGTGGTAAGTGGGAGTAGTTTAAGCAGCAACGACCGAAAATTTTAATAAGATATTTTTGAAGATTTTGTTCGCAAATTCTTGAGCTGACAAGGACACAGTGAAGACTTTGAACGGTTTTCAAGTAGAACACATATGAAGAATTTGAGAACAGGTTGGATTGAGCTTAGCATAGATGGGGAACGGGTCCGATCACATTCACTTAGAGGAAAATCAACTTGAAGAATTAAAAATAAGTGAATGTTGTTGAGGACTTTGAATGCTCAAATATATATATATATATATATATATATATATATATATATATGTATGTATATAGTCAATGAATAACACATGTCGAAAAAGTTTGAAGAATTTGAACTTTTGACGAATTTGCAAAATTGAGGAATTTGAGAATTTAAATAATTTGAAAATTTGAAGAATTTGAAGATTGAAGAATTTTGCATAAATCTCAAATTTGAAGAATTTCAACTTCGGTTGGTGACTATCCCACCGTATAAGAATGATGATTTCACACACCACATACAATTGTTATAGGGTTTTGGAAATCAAATTCTTCGTTAGTTTCTTCACACTTAGAGGGTTAGTCTTCATTGATTGAAGAAAAATGTTACTTCATGTGTTGCACATCTAAGTCATCAATTTTGCGTAAGTGTTAGGATGTGTGTATTTTCACTGAACATTAGAAGACTCTAAGATATTTGGCTCACACCGCAACTTGCAAAATCTCCTTTCATCCAAGGGCTTAATGAAGATATCTGCTAGTTGTTCTTTAGTATTCACGTGGTCGAGGAAGATGTTGCCCTTGAGGACATGATCACGAAGAAAATGATGACGAATCTGGATGTACTTGGTCTTCGTATGTTGTACTTGATTGTTTGCAATCTTGATTGCAATCTCATTATTTCACTAGAGTGACACAGTCTTCATATTGATGTCGTAGTCCTTGAGGGTTTGCTTAACAACAGTAGTTGAGCACAAACCAAACCAGCAACAATATACTCAGCTTCAGCAGTGGAAAGTGACACACAGTTCTATTTCCTGGAGGACCAATAGACTAAGGATCGTCCAAGGAAATGGCATGTGCCTGATGTTGGCTTGCAATCCACACGAGCACCAGGATAGTCAGAGTCAGAATATCCAACGCATTAAATATTTGAGCCCTTGGGGTACCATAATCCAAACGTTGGTGTGTGGGCTAGATATCAAAGAATAAGCTTGACAACCTTATGGTGTGATTCCTTTGATGTTGCTTGGAAATGGGCACACATGCAAACACTGAGAATAATATCTAGCCTAGATACACATAGGTACAATAAGGAGCCAATCATGGAGCGATATACTTTTTGAACGAAATCTTTACCATTTTTGTCAGTGTGGATGTGGTCGTTTGTGGGCATTGGAATCTTGACACATGTGCAAACTTTCATGCTGAATTTCTTCACGACATCCTTGAGGTATTTCTCTTGAGAGATGAAGATGCCATTGCATTGTTGATGAATTTGAATACCTAGGAAGAATTTCAACTCCCCATTGTATGGCCAAATTCGTCATTGTAACGCTTGTCAGTACAACCAAAGATAATATCATCTACATATATTTTACACACGAATAGTTCATTGTCATAGGATTTTGTAAAAAGAGTTGGCTCGAGTGAACCGGGTTTGAATCCTTTCTTCATGAGGAATTCCCTCAACGTGGCGTACCATGCCCGAGGGGCCTGCTTGAGATCATAGAGAGCCTTGTTGAGTCTGAATACTTCCTTAGAATGATTTGGGTCTTCAAAACCTCGGGGATGAGAACATATACTTGTTCCTCAAGCTTACCATTGAGTAAAGCACTTTTCACATCCATTTTATATAAGGTAATATTGTGATGGTTAGCATAAGCAAGCAATATACGAATAGCTTCAAGTCTAGCAATAGGTGCAAAAGTTTAATGAAAGTCAATTCCCTCAACCTGTGTGTAGCCTTGTGCTACAAGTCAAGCCTTATTCATCACTACCTGGCCATCTTCGTCTTGCTTGTTTTGGTCCATCCACTTGGTACTGATAATATTGTGCTTGCGAGGATCGGGCCGCTTGACCAATTCCCATACATTGTTAAGCTTGAATTGATGTAGTTCCTCTTGCATTACTTGATTCCACTCTGGCCCCGTAAAGGCTTCATCAACCTTTGAGAGTTCTGTGATAGACACAAAGGAAGAGTGCCCAAAAAATTTAGTTAAATGTGAAGAATTGATCGAGTGAGGGGGCCAGGTGCATTGATGTCATCAAGGATTTTGTCAATATGCACTTCATTTGCAACCCTTGGATGAGTGGGTTCATGACTTTGTTGCGGTTAAGGTTTTTCTTCAACAACAACTTCCTCACGTGCACCAGTACGAATTTCTCTGTTCCTTGGGATGACTTGTTCAACAAGTAGAGGTTCTTCAGTGGGGATGATATCTTCAGTTGCCTTGAACCTAATGGATTCCACAGGAGGCATTTCATCTAGCACGGTAGGTAGTTGCTCTCTTCATGAGCCGTTAGTTTCATCGAACCGCACATCTACAGTTTCAACAACTTCGTTGTGGTAGTTGTCGAAGACTCTATACGTGCGTGAGTACCTTCTGTAACCAAGCATAAAACCCTCATGTGCTTTCGGTCCAATTTTAGAACTGTGGTGAGGATCTCTAATCTGGCATCTTGCACCGAACACTTTGAGATAACTTACATTGGGTTTCTTGTCAGTGAGTAGTTCATATGATGTATTTTTGAGGAATTTGTGAAGATATATCCTGCTGATGATGTGGCGGGCAGTGTTGATTGCCTCAGGCCAAAAACACGAGGGGTCTGATATTATTCAAGCATAGTGCAAGCCATCTCAACAAGTGTCCTATTCTTGCATTCCATGACGCCATTCTGCTGAGGAGTATATGGGGCATGTAGCTCATGAGTAATACCAACTTCATCAAGATAATCATCAAGACCAGTGTTTTTGAACTCAGTCCCATTAACACTCCTAATGTGCTTGATCTTGACAACGAAGTTCATCGAGGCCCTTGAGGAAAATCGTCTAAAGACTTCCTGCACTTTAGTTTTGTAATAGATAATATGCACCGAAGTGTAACGTGAATAATCATCAATAATGACAAAGCCATATAGAGATGCTGCATTGGTTAGTGTGGCATAATGAGTAGGGCCAAAGAGGTCCATGTGAAGCAATTCAAAAGGACGAGTGGTAGTCATGCTAGTCTTTGAGGGATGCTTGGATTTGGTTATCTTTCTAGACTCACAAGCCCCACATAGATGATCCTTGATGAATTTGGCACCCTTGATGCCAATGACATGCTTCTTCTTCACGAGAGTATGTAGGTTCCTCATGCCAGCATGACCAAGTTGTCGATGCCATAACCAGCCATGTGAGGCTTTTGCATGTAGATGCATGGCCGGTTGTGAACCAGTAGAGAAATCAACAATATAAAAATCTCCTCTCCTAAAGCCTTCAAACACTTTGGATTTGTCAGATTCTGTGATGACTACGCAATGATATTTGCCAAAGATTACAATCATATCAATACACAAGGCATTAAGACTGGCATGAGGTTAAACCGAAGGGATTCGACAATCATGACTTTGTCCATGTGTTAGTCCTAGGAGATAGCAACCTTACCAAGACCTAATACCTTGCTTTTTTTCTTTGTCTACGTAGGTGATATGCTTCAGGGGTGATGGAGTTAATGGAATGTCCATCAACAAATTCTTGTCACCAGTCGTGTGATTAGTACATCCGTCGAGAACCCACTTAGTGGCTTTAGGGGTATCATCCTTCATATGAATTAGTATAGCTTACCATCTCATATGCTTCAGAGTGAAGAATATGATATCAAATTCAGCACACTTCAAATTCATCAACAGTGTAGAATTAAGATAACATGAGGACGTGTGGAATGAATGTCATTTCATCATGAATAGCTTGCATCCTTTCAAGCATTTCCTCAGGTCTCCAGCAAATTCATCAAACGTTAAGCTCGTCTCGAGACCTACCCTGCATATATGGTTAGTTCAATTTCTTCACCACCCACATATGAAGGTGTGCTAAAGAGTTCATCATTCTACGAGCACCATATGAAAATTTTGGCATTGAAGCTAATGCACTTCATTTCACAGGAGGGGGGTTAGTGTACTCGAATGTATATGCAGAGAAATTCTCTGAGGATTTATGAACATAATGATTTGAGGAAGAATGCACATATTCATGACCCTTTTGTTTCCTTGCATAACAGAAGCATTAGCACGAGTATGAGCAAAACTTTGACCATATGAGGAATTTGATCCTTGTGAAGACTTTGGTCCACTTGAGGAATTTGATCCGGGGTTCCTGTTCTTCATGGGCGGTGTCACGAGGACATTCACCTGAATATTTTCCAAGATGCTCCCGGGAACCCATATTTTCCTCAAGGGTGGTCCATTCCTACTTCTAGTTCCAATGTATCAAGAAAATACTTCACAATTTTGATGTTTGAACAGTTTATAGTTGTACACAAGTGACTCATCAAAGGAATATGAAGTTTCACCTGAAAAGTCAGATAATGTAGATGGATCTACATGAGGTCCTTTCGCAGCAGCCCATGAGGTTTTGGGATACCGCTCAGGTTTCCAATATGATCCATCAGCATTCAATTTCCTCTCAAAGGCAATACCCTCTTTCCTAGGGTTTCTCTTCAGAATCTGCTTTTTGAGCACATCGCAAAGGGTTTGGTGCCCTTTGAGACTTTTGTATATGCCTATCACATACAATTCCTTCAACCTTGCATTTTCGTCAGTGACATTTGTGGGTTCCCCAAGTGAGGAATTTGTGAGCACAGATAATTGAAGAATTTGTAGTAATAGAAGCTTTCAAACTTTCACCTGAAGAATTAGCGGATTCACGTTCGATGCATTTTGTGCATGCTAGAATTAATCCTTCCCGGGCGGAACTGATCGGTCGAGCGAGCAAAGAATCATTTTCACATCGAAGCTCATCATGAAATGCTCTTAGTTTCTCAAGATCTTGCTTTCTTTGAAGAAATTCATAATAAAGCTTCTCATGATCAGCCAAGAGAGTGTCATGACATTCTTGGAGACTATCAAATTTAGATTAAAGACTTTGAATATCGTGAGTCGGAATTTGAGTGTGATCCATTTCCTCGTTCAACACGTCATCGCTTTTATCTAGCAGTTTTTGAAGTGCATTCTGCTGCGTAGTGGCAATATTACAAAGTTTGTAGTAACTAGGTTTCTGATAATCATCAGGTTCACTGTCACTTGAGTCACAAGAGGATGTGTGTTTGGGTACCTTGGCACCTTTTTCCATGAAGCTATAGGTGGGAGCAAATTCATCGTCGTAGTCATTATTGTTGTTGACGTAGTCATTTTCTTCTAGGTTGAAGATGGACTTGCTGACTAATGTGGTAGCAAGGGCTAGACTTGCCAAACCTAACTCTGACTCCTCCTCAAATCCTTACTCTTCATGACATCCCTCATATTCTTCCTCAGAATCCATTTCCTTGCCAATAAGATCCCGAGCATTTCTAAAACTGTTCTTCTTGTGCAATGAGGACTTTGATGATGAGTATTTTGAATATTTATTCTTTTTCTTTGATTCATCAGAATTGTCATCCTTGTACTTCATCTTTGATTTCTTTACCCAGCGAGGATAATCAGCAATGTAGTGACCAGACTTCTTGCATTTGTGGAAGATTCTTTTCTTGTAGTCGTGGGATGAAGCTTCTGGTGTCCTCACATCTCTTCTTGAAGATTTTCCTAACTGACCTCGTCTCGAGAACTTCTAGAATTTCCTCACAAGCATCACAAATTCATGACCAAGTTCTTCAGGATGACCAAGACTACAATCAGATTCTTCTACTTCAGATAAGGAAACAGCCTTTGCCTTCAGCGCACGAGTTCTTCCATAGCTTGGACCATAGAGATCTCTCTTCTTATATTGTTGGAATTCATGAGCATTGAGTCTCTCAAGAATATCCCCAGGATCTAGTGACTTATAGTCTCCACGCTCTTGAATCGTGAGAACCGGTGTATCGAATGAGGAATCAAGAGATCTCAGCAATTTCTTCACCTCCTTATGGTGAGTGATGTTAGTGGCCCCAAGAGCTTGTATCTCATTGGAGATATCAGTGAGGCGATCGAAGGTTTGCTCACAATTTTCATTATCGAGTCTTTTGAAGCGGTTGAAGAAATTGCAAAGAACATCAACCCGAGAGTCACGTTGAGTAGACATTCCTTCGTTGACTTTGGACAGTGTGTCCCAGGTGATTTTTGCAGATCCCAAAGCACTTACTATGCCATACTGACATTTGCTCAGATGGCCACATATGATATTCTTCGCTTGAGAGTCGAGTTGCTTGAATCTCTTCACATCAGCAACGTTGATAGCTTGAGAGACAGCGGGAACACCATTTTCCACAATGTACTAGAGATCATTGTTAATTGCTTCAAGATGCATGCGCGTCTTGTTCTTCCAGTAGGGGTAGTCTGCCCCTTCAAAGGTAGGACAACCCGCAGTGACCTTGATCATACATGCGGTCGACATAACTAAAACTCCAAGTGGTTAAACAAAAACACAAAGAACAAGGGAGTACCTTGCTAATATACCAATTGAAAGTGCGTTATATCAACTAGAGGGGGGGGGGGTTAATAGGCGATTTGTATGAATTCTGTGCTAAGGAATTCCCTTTGAGAAAATTGCTAAGTAATAAACTATGTGTAGTGGAATAAGCACTTAGGTGTAAGTGTAACATGGCAAACGCATAGTCATCATGATGGAATAAAATAAACACAGAGTGCGAGTAGCGTGAACAAGATAAGCAGGTGAAGAACAAGTTGGCTCGAGAATTTGAGGTCAGGAAATTGAGGAAGTCTTCAGTCAAATTCTTCAAAGAGTAACGATCGATTTCATCAACACATAAATGAGGAAATATAATTAGGTACTCGGTGAAGACAGTGATTTGATGACCCAGTTCCATCTGTTGTTACATTCGTTCATCTTGTTTGGAGCGTCTTGGTATTTAAACCAAAGGACACACTGTCCGAGGACACGGTCCTTACTGTATTCTCCTTGAGCTAAAGTCACACATACCTCGCCCAACACTCATGGTAAGTCTTCAGGGCAGACTTTCAAACCCTCACAAACTAGGTCACCTGGAAATCCATAATTTACTCTTGGATGCTTTAGACCATTGACACCTAACCATCTGGAAGATACACTATCGTCAAAGGTAATAAGCATCAGTTCCACACAGGAACAATCTCTTCAGTGACGCTGGGTTTTGGTTTGGGTGTTTGGGTTTTTCCTCATAGATGATTTTCTATCAAAGTCCTCACAGGATGTGATGCTCTCAAATGACAAGTGTCAAGTTCTCTCTCGGAGCAGCCAACCAGCTAGTGGTTATGGGGGGGAAACTATTTATAGCCGAGGAGCAAGCCCCACACGATTTTACATAAATGCCTCAATGATATGACTGTTGTGTGGATAAGCTTTGGGTACAGCTGGCGGTTGGCAGAGCAATGGTCGGAACTTTTGAACGATGAAAGTCCTCATATCTCTCATGTTCCTCACTTGTAGGCAATTCGCACTGGCAAAATCCTAACTCCTCAGTCAGAGAAATTTCCTCAAAGACCAAAAGATCTTGTCTCTGTCACTCAAGAAATTGACTGAACACTAAGAGATTTCCAAAGGCTTCACTCGAAGGATTGGGTATGTGTATGCTTTGAGATGAGCATCACTTGGAAACTTTTCCTTAGTATTACCTCGACCCCCTTTAATAGTATGATGTTCCTATGACTCAAAATAAAGTAAATGAAACTACAAAAACAAAAGTCTTCTCGATTCAAAATCCTCGCATCAATATGTTCAAGGGCACACCAATTTCCTCACTTTCAGGACCTTCAGGAAAGTATCAAAGTCTTCAGTTGAAGACATTCATTTTTAGGGTCGACTTTATTTTATTATCTCAATCTCCTTAGCGGCTTATAGAGCCTATGTACACTCACAAACATATTAGTCCCTTAACCTATAAGTCTTAAATACACCAAAATCACTCTGGGGAACTAGATGCACTTACTGTACTGCCTGTTACTACCGCGAGACTATCGCCCTTCTTTCTGGGCCTGTAACACTCAGCAAACTACGAGCGGTAGTATGGCGTGGTACAACCTCTTATCGGTGGTAGTACTGCTCTCGCAAGCAGTAGTACCGCTTAGGCGGAACTACCTCTGCTCCTACCTCCACTCTATTTGTAGAGCTGTTGCGCTGCAACCCAAGTGGTAGTACCACTCCGGTGGCACTTCCACCTCATGGCCTCGTGCCATTGCCATGTGTGGTTGGCTCAGCCGCTTGAAAGCACATATGCTCCCTTGAGGATTTTGATAATTCATCACAACATACGTTGCCTCTTGGACTAACACTTTTACCCAGTGTATTTCAGGTATAGTCCACATAGATGATTGGCTAAGGATTTTATGGAGAATCACCAAGGAAGGAAAGGAATAGGATTTGCCAAGCTTCAAGCTACAATACTCTACATTTTATATTTGGTGAGAAATCACATTTGAGTCCAGAAGAAAGCCAATACTATTAAAAGGGGGTGAGGTATCTATGATGAATTGGTTGCTCAAGTGCTTAGAGATAGCCAGCAAAAATTCTCACCAATTCTCTCACAAAATCTCTATCCAATGCATATACATAAAAAATTGGTGCCATCAAGAATCCCATTTCGTCCCTACACATTTTCCATAGACAAAACCTTTGCCAAACCCTAATATCTCGGTACCACCAACTTTCACTTCGGTGCCACCGAAAATCAAGGACCAACTTTCTTGTTTGTCAATTTCAAAAATCGGAATTTCCGAGTTTTGAAATCGGTCTCACCGAGATTCAGAAACTGCCCTAGGTCACCATATCAGTACCACCGAGATTCTCATACAGGTCTCACCGAGAATTCGAAAGTTGCCACATTTAGTGCAACTCGGTGCCATCGAGATTCATTAATAGAGGAAATAATGTTGTAACGATTGGATTTTTGGAGATGCCTATATATACCCCTCCACCGCCTCTCATTCATAGAGGAAGGACTCATAACACACACACACTTGCCATATCCATTTTTTCTGAGAGAGAACCACCTACTCAGAGATCAAGATAGTCCAATCCATCCACTAGAAACTTGATCTCTAGCCTCCCCAAGTTGCTTTCCACCCAATCAATCTCTTCTACCCACGCATAATATGTGAGAGAGTGATTGAGTGTTGAGGAGACTATATTTTGAAGCACAATATCAAGGAGTTCATCGTTCTACCGCATCTTTTACCGTTTGGAGGGTGGCCCCTCCTAGATTGGTTAGGTGTCGCTTGGGAGCCTCCTGCATCAGGTTGTGGAGTTGAACCAAGAAATTTGTACACGCGAGGACATCGCCTACTTTGTGAAGATCTAACCCGAGTGAGGCTAGTCCTTCATGGACATAAGCCATGGTGGAACAGACAAGGCCGCTTCTTCGTGGACCCTTCGTGGGTGGAGCCCTCCGTGGACTCTCGCACCTGTTACCCTCTGTGGGTTGAACTCTCTACTAACGTGGGCGTATGATAGCACCACCTATCGGAACCACGCCAAAAATCGTTGTGTCCATCTTCGCGTTTGATCTTACTAAACTCTACTCCTTACTTACATGTGCAATTTATTTACTTTCCGCTACCATATATGTTGAATAGCATGTGTAGGGTGCACTAGACTTGTTAGAATTGCAAAAATATGCCAACCATCAAATTTGGGAAAACTCTAGTATTTAATCTATTAATCCAACACCACCCAAGTGGTAGTACCGCTCTCGAGTGATCAAAATTGAGAAAAGGCTAGTATTTAATCTATTTACTTACATCGCCTAATTCATGAAGATCTACCCCGACTGATGCTAGTCCATCTAGTCTATTCACCCCCTTCTAGATATCCCTTCTAGTGATCCAACACTGCTCAAGTGGTAGTACCGCTCCCGTCAGCGGTAGTACCGCTTGTGTGCAGGCTGAGGGGGTAATGATTGGATTTTTTGCCTCATAAAAAAGGGGTTCTTCTTTCCCATTGGACCTAATCTATTGAGCTCATGATTGCCCCTCATTGTTGAGCTTCTTCGAGCTTGCTGATTCTCAAACCCTCCAACGATTCTTGCTAGTTCTTGAGGGAAAAGAGAGAGAAGATCTAGATCTATGTTTCCACCATTCACTTTCTCCACTATGTGAGTGGAACCGCTTCGATTTTGATATTTGAGTTCTTCGTGGGCTCCTCGTTCTTCCTCTCATATTCCTCCATAGATTTTGTTGTTTGGTGTGATTTGAGTGTGAGGGACTTGACCACTTCGTGTTTTCTTTCCATTGCATTAATTGCATCGGTTTGAGTTTTCCATAGTGATATGTGCAAGTGAAGTTTGAGAAACTTATTACTCTTGGGTGTTTGGGCATGCTATAGTGTCACGCCCAAGATGCGACCCTATCCTCAATTTGGCACGAAGGCCTCGTCACAGATACAAGCGCATCTCGTCGTGTCGCAAGAATGGATATCGTTACAAGTACATGTACTGAAAAGAAGATATATATATATATATAGAATTTGCATACACTCGCCACAAGCTACAGCAGAGTCACAGCAGTACATTACATATTCGTCAAGAGTAAGAGCAGAGTCTGACTACGGACGAAAACAAATGACAAAAGAAGAACGACGTCCATCCTTGCTATCCCAGGCTGCCGGCCTGGAACCCATCCTAGATCGATCAAGAAGAAGAAGCAACTCCAAATGAACAATCAACGCGCTCCGTCAAGTAACCTTTACCTGTACCTCCAACTGGTGTTGTAGTAATCTGTGAGCCACACGGGACTCAGCAATCTTATTTCCAAAGGTATCAAGTCTAGCAAAGCTTAATGGGTGAGGTATGGTTAAGTGGTGAGGTTGCAGCAGCGGCTAAGCATACATTTGGTGGCTAAACTTACGAGTACAAGAAATAAGAGGGGGGAAGATCTACGCATAGCGGACGTAATCTACTGATGATCAAATGAATGATTCTGAACACCTACCTACGTCAGACATAACCCCACCGTGTCCTCGATCGGAGAAGGAACTCACGAAAGAGACAGTCACGGTTACGCACAAAGTTGGCATATTTTAATTAAGTTAACTTCAAGTTATCTAGAACCAGTGTTAAATAAAGTTTCCACGTTGCCACATAACCACGGGCACGGCTTTTCGAAAGATCTAACCCTGCAGGGGCGCTCCAACTAGTCCATCACAAATTACCACAAGTCGCATAGAAGTCCTCGATAACGACACTCGCGATCTCGTTGGATTCCTTAGTGGAAAACCTCAACTCTGAGATTACCCAAAGCATCGCCGGAATCCTGATGCACAAGATATTTCGTCAAAGGTAAAACTAATCCAGCAAGGCCGCCCGTCGTGTTGACTATCCCGATAGGATCCGCGTATCTCGTTCTCACGACACGACGGATGGGTCACACTAGGAGAAACCAAACCTCGGGTTGCCCCGTGGTGGCCCCGTAGTGTGCCAATTTGGACCAACACTCATGAGGAGCACTGGCCCGGGGGTTGATTAAATTTCCTCGGGTGTCGGCGGGTCCCTATGCATTATTATTAGGTTATTAGGCAAATGTAGTACCAAAGTTGGGCCTTGCCAGACCAGTCTTAATCTAAAACGAATTATCAAGGGGGTCCCCATAACAACCCCGATCGTGTTAGGAGCGCTCATTTATGGAACATAACACCGGTAGCCGAAAACTAAGGGGGCAAAGGTGGAACAAAACACCAGGCTGACACAGGGTTAAGCAAGCAGTAACATAGCCACTGAGTGGTTTGCTAGGTTGAATAGGTTGAAGGTTTTCATGGCATTGTTGAGATGCTGATATTTAAGAGGTGGTAGGCAACGAGACATAATCGATAGAAACCGTAAAACTAGCATGGCAATGATAGTAATGGTATCTGGGGAAATGGTCATCTTGCCTGAGATCCTGTTTGGAAGAAGAATGACTCTGTGAAGCAGACGAACCGACGTAGTCGAACGGGTCCTGACATCTGACACGCTTGCGAAACTCTATCGAGACGAAGCAAACCGGAAACACAAATCAACACACGGAATTCACCACATGATGCACAACACAAATGATGCATGAGCAGCTGAATACATGCAAGTCACGGCATGACAATCCACGACAAACAAACACTACACATTAAGTGAAGTTCAATATGCAACAAGTTGCATATTGACGAAACTCCACGCTTTATTTTTTAGTTCTATCCTGTTAGATACACGGCAATATTAAATGTGGTTAAACATGGCAAGAGGTGAACCGTAATTAAACTAACTATCCAGGCATTTTAAATGAGGTCGGAAATGACATATAGCACCTCCAAAACGACCTCACATGTTAATTTACAATTCTGTCCAGATCTGAACTAACGCATTTAATTGGTTGTTAAACAGCAAAACAAATAGGTTCATGTGATTCTACGCGTCTTTACAAGAAATTTACACATAGAGAACATCTCCAACGGAGTTACGGATCAAAATATACAAGCACCGCAAGATATGATGGCATGAATGCAATATGTGTGCAACGACGGTCACGAGCACTTCAAAACATACAACCAGCAAGGGAAACCAAAACTACATGATATTCTAAGCAAGTTTCATGTAGGACACTATCAAATCGAAGCTACGGTTCAAAAACTACGAGCAAAACAAGATATCACTACAATCTGCCAAAATCAGCCACATAGCGTTTTCCACACCCTACAACTATGAGCTACTCAACTCAAATATAATCAACCAAGGCATGACACAAAAGAGGGCAAGAATCACTACAACAAACAACTAACAACAACTAGCATGGCATCATGGATCACTAGGGAAAGAAGTCACAAAATGGCATCTCACACACTATTTCGGACTTAGTGAAAATTACACTTCATGAAAGTGCAGTTTTCGATCTGAAGGCATATTGATAGCAGCAAAACCATAAGCTACAGGACTCCACAGGGCATGAAAATTCATATCATGCTAGAGAAACACAAGGTTTACAACTAACTCCATTGGACCAACCTCAAAAGAGCTACAGAACACAAGATAGAAGCAAGACAAGACAGCAATAATATATAACATATTCTAGACTTTGAAATATTTCAGCACCTCCAAATCAGCACTATTTCTAGCAACTTCAGAGTAAGAAAACCACATCTAAACATGCTTTTCCATTTCAACTAAAAATACCAGGGGCTAGACTAAACATCAAAGAACAACTCCCTAGTTGACAACTTAATCAAACGAAGCACGAAATAAATCCTATGAAATAGACAAGAGGGCAACATAGCAAATAATCGCGCGAACTAACTTGCTCTAATGCTAAAACTAATTGCACAGAAAAATCCCATGGATTTTTCTACCCCGAAAACATATAAAATATGTGGGGTTGTGCAACAAAAATAATACCACACGTAAATGCGAGATAATAACCTATACACGAAAAATAAACTAGAGGAAAATCCCTACACGCAAAAATACGAATGACTACTCTAAATACATGGAAAAATGGTTCCTAAAACATGGAAATTTTATCTAAGGCATTCGAGCAATCCGGACTTGCGCGAAAAATAAATACTGGCACTATCCTATCTGGACAACACGTAAACCTAGGAATATGGTGGCTCAAACTATGTCAAACAATTATGCAAGTTGCAATAACGTAATCTTCGCGCAAAACTACACGAAAACCATATACTACACGTCTCTATCCGATTTACGGATTAAAAGATACGGCATTCTAATATTCGGCTATTTCTTGAAATTTAGTTAATCTCGAAAAACCTAAATATATCTAATGGGCCGAACAGGTGGACGCAACATAGAAAAAGGCACGCA
This sequence comes from Hordeum vulgare subsp. vulgare, assembly GCF_904849725.1. Lineage (NCBI taxonomy): Eukaryota > Viridiplantae > Streptophyta > Magnoliopsida > Poales > Poaceae > Hordeum > Hordeum vulgare. The sequence goes on along the minus strand of NC_058520.1, from coordinate 189,765,059 downwards.
GGGACGCTGGATAGAAGGGCGCACCTGCGTGGCCTGGGCCGAAGGGAAGGCTAGGAATCGGCTCGGCTTGGGCCGAAGCTTGGCCAGAGTAGGAGCTCGGGGCCCATGCTGGCGCGGGGTGGGCTGCGTGGTCGGCCATGCGCGGCGAGGGAGCGAGCGCTCTCGTCCCCGACCTCTGGACGAGGCCGAGAACGAGGCGATGTCCAGGCGAAGGCCGGCCAGCACGGAGGCGCGCGGGGAGGCGGATCCGGCGGGGCGGCGTGCAGGAGACGGCGGGGCCGGCCGGATCTGCCCGGATCCGGGCCAGGGCGGCGACCCGAGGCGGAGGACGGACCCCGACGAGGAGCTGCAGAACGGGAACCAAGGCGGCTGCGGCTTCCTGGCAGAGGCCGGTGATGGGGTAGGCATGGCGGCGCGGAAGGTCCTCGGCGGCGACGGGGAACCGGTGGCGCGGGCTGCGGATCTGCAGGCGGCTGGTGCGGCGGCATGCCAGAGCAGGCTGGCGGCGGGGCGAAGGCAGGGCACGGGAGCTCGGTGCCATGGGCAGGAGCCTAGGGGAGCTCGCGGGGCTGCGGATCTGGGCCCGGGACGGGCCTGCTATGGGCCTCGCGGGCCCTGGCGGCTAGCAGGAGGTGGGTGGAGCTGAGTTGCGGCTAGGGTTTGAGGGGTGACGCGGATTTCGAGGAGGAGAGAGTAGTGCTACCTATTTATAGACGTAGGGGCTAGGTTTATCCGAATTCGGCCCCGTTTTCACCCACGCGATCGTAAACGAACGAAGTCGAACGCGGGGTCGGCTAAATGACCGCGTAGAGTAGGCTAGCCAGGGAAGAGAGGGAAACGGTGCGTCGCGGCAACGAATTTTAAAACACCGACAAACGTCCGACGGTAGACCGAATACGGTGCCGCTACGGTCGACCGTTCGGGTACCAGACGGACTCCGATCGCGACGAAATTCGACAGGCGGCCACTCTGCTATAACTAATCACGACCGCATGCCAAGTTTCATCTCGATCAGAGAAAGTTTTCAACACACTTTTAAAACAGAGTTTTGAGGATGCCGCGGGTGCGTGCGTGTGCGGTCGGGCTCAGAACGGACAACGACTCGAACCGGCAACTAACAATGGATGCAACTTTTGAAAACTGGCGGCACGGAGATGCCGATGCAATGCGGATAATGCGCATGATGCGATGATGATGTGACAAAAGAAAATAGACACACGATGAAAACGGAATAGAAGGGGAATCTTCTGGAACGCCGGCATCGGGCTGTCACATATAGCTTGTTCCTCTTGGGTCCTTTGGCACCCTACATGGTTGGTGGTGCTTGAGAGCTCAACCATTGTGGTGTAAAGCTTTGGGCAGGCGTTCAGGGTCTACAATTAGGTTGTGGATATTGCCCCGAGAAATTTGCACCTTGGAGCCACAATCCATTTTAGTGAAACTTCTTGATGGTGTCGGCAGCCTTCAATTAAGTTGTGGGGATTGGCCCATCCTTGTTAGTAAAGGTCCGGTTGCCACCTTTGATACTTGTGATCGGCGTTGGGTTTCCCGTGAAAAGGATCGTGTAATTGCATCACAATCTTGCTTTCTAGATGGCTATTATGGTTTCTCTCAAATACGTGTGTCACAACCTGATCAAGAGAAAACCACTTTTACTTGTACTTTTTGAACATATGCTTATAGATGTATGCCTTTTATATTATGCAATGCACCTCCTACCTTTCAAAGATGTATGACTACTATATTCTCTGATTTTTGTGAAAATATTGTTGAGGTCTTCATGGATGATTTTTCTGTTTATGGAACTTCTTTCGATGATTTGTTAATCAACCTTGATCGAGTTTTGCAGAGATGTGAGCAAACTAACCTTGTCTTGAATTGGGAGAATTGTCACTTTATGTTGAATGAAGGTATTGTCTTGGGTCATAAAATTTCCGAATGGGGTATTGAGGTGGATAAGGGTAAGGTTGACGCAATTGAGAAGATGCCATGCCCAAAAGATGTTAAAGGTATCCGTAGTTTCCTTTTTCATGTTGGTTTCCGTAGGAGGTTTATTAAAGACTTCTCTAAAATTTCTAGGCCTCTTACTAATTTATTACAAAAGTATGGTGCTTTCATTTTTTATGATTAATGTGTAGAAGCATTCGAAACACTTAAGAAAGCCTTAACTTCTTCACCTATTGTTCAACCACCTCATTGGAAGTTGCCTTTTGAAATTATGTGTGATGCTATTAATTATGTTGTTGGTGCTGTTCTAGGACAAAGAGTTGATAAGAAACTAAATATCATACATTATGCTAGTAAAACTCTAGACAATGCTTGGAAAAATTATGCTACCACTGAAAAAGAATTCTCAGGAGTTGTATTTGCTTGTGATAAATTCAGATCTTACATTGTTGATTCTAAGGTAATTGTTCACATTGATCATGCTGCTATTAAATATCTTATGGAAAAGAAAGTTGCTAAGCCTAGACTTATTAGGTGAGTTCTCTTGCTACAAGAATTTGATTTGCATAACACATATAGGAAAGGAGCTGAGAACCCCATAGAAGATACTTGTCTAGGTTAGAATATCTTCTTGATGACCCACTACCTATTGATGATAGATTTCCTGATGAACAACTAGCTTTGGTTAATGTTTTTAAAAATACACCATGGTTTGTTGATTATGCTAATTACATTGTTGCTAAGCACATACTACCTAGTTTCACCTATCAACAGAAGAAGAAAAATCTTCTTTGATTTAATTCATAACTTTTGGGATGAACCACATCTTTATAAAGAAGGAGTAGATGACATTATTAGATATCATATACCTGAGCATGAACAGGAACAAATCCTTGAGAAGTGTCACTCCAAGGCTTATGGAGGGCACCATGCAGGAGATAGAACTGCACACAAGGGATTACAGTCTGGATTTTATTGGCCTACTCTTTTCAAAGATTCTCGTAAGTTTGTCCTCTCTTGTGATTAATGTCAAAGAATTGGTAATCTTAGTAGATGTTAGGAAATGACTATGAATTGTTCACATGTTATTTAAACATTGGATGTTTGGGGATTTGATTATACAGTACCTTTTCCTTCCTCCAATGGGTATACACATATTTTGGTTGTTGTTGATTATGTCACTAAATGGGTAGAAGCTATTCCAACCTATAGTGCTCATCATAACACCTCTATTAAGATGCTTAGTTAAGTTATTTTCCAATGTTTTGGAGTCCCTAGATATTTGATGACTCATGGTGGTTCACATTTTATTCATGGTGATTTTCGTAAGCTGCTTGCTAGATATGATGTTAACCATAGAATTGCATCTCCCTATCATCCTCAGTCTAGTGGTCAAGTAGAATTAGCCAATAGAGAAATAAAATTAATATTGCAAAAGACTGTCAATAGGTCCCAAAAGAATTGGTCTAAGAAATTAGATTATGCATTGCAGGCCTATAGAACAACTTATAAAAATCCTATGGGTATGTCTCCTTATAAAATGCCTTATGGTAAAGCATGTCATTTACCTCTTGAGTTAGAACATAAAGCTTATTGGGCTATTGAGGAACTCAACTATGATTTCAAACTTGCTGGTGATAAGAGATTATTTGGTATTTTATTATTAGGTGAGTGGAGAACTCAAGCTTATGAAAATGCCAAACTATTCAAAGAAAAAGTTAAAAGATGGCATGACAAAAGAATCCAAAGGCGAGAAGTCAAAGTTGGTGAATATGTTCTATTGTACAATTCTCGTCTTGGATTATTTGTAGGAAAACTTCTCTCCAAATCGAAGGACCATATATCATCGAAGAAGTTTATTAAGATCGATAATCCCGAAGACACTAAGCCGAAGGTGGCCAATGGACAAAGAATAATGCACTATATTCCAGGTACACCAATTAATGTTGAAACAAATATTATCCAAACCATGACACCGGAGGAGCACCTTTGGGAAAACTTCCAGAACACTTCAGAACCCTTCAAAGGAAGAGGTATGTGATATGATAAGTAAACGGGCTCAGAAAAATCCAAAAAAACAATTGGCAGTTTTAAAAAAATGTGCTATTTTTCTGACATATCTAGATTACCATGGCCTCATCGGGCTCCTCTAAGGACAAGTTCTTCGAGAAGGTCATAAACCCCTACTTTCTAGAGGTGATGAAGCACCCTCAAACCATTGAGATGCGTGATGGGGTGTGAGGGAGTCTGGGACTAAGGGGCCCTCGGGCCGCTGGCCTATCTCTAAGGGCCAGAATCCTGGTCTACTTCGGGCAGCCAATAACAGACACGAGGAAGTTTCACAAGACTTGGTGATCAAGACAAGGAATCCTCTCCACCGACGTAGCCGACTAGGACTCTTATTATCCTAGGCCTCCGGTATGTTATATAAGCCGAGGCCAGACTAGTTGATAGATATTCATTAGACATAACATCTACAACATTAGGGTTTAGACCACAACATATGATGTCGAGGTAGATAAACTTTGTACTTGATACTACATCATCAATACAACAAGAGCAGGACGTAGGGTTTTACCTCCATCAAGAGGGCCCGGACCTGGGTAAAACATCGTCTCCATCATCCCTTGTTAGCCATAAATCGGTTAGATTGAGAGCTTCGCTCTGTGATCGGCAGAAGGATTGATGGCCATCAATCCCTTACCTGAGATCCGCCGGTTTTGACACCGACATTGATGCTTTCATTGAGAGCTCCACTGTGTGATCGACAGAAGGATCGATGGCTCCTGTGCAGATTGATTGCAGATTTTTTTGGACAGCAAATTTGTCTTTGTTGTCCCGTTTCCTTGAGCGTCGCTTTGACGATTGCTTCTGTGGAATTGTGCAGAATTGTAGCTACAACAACCCTGCAAAATTTCATCGCGTTCCGATTGAGGAATATCCGGCGATTCCCAATATACCGAAGCCATGTCGAATTTGGACGGGAATCTAGATGAGTTTAGGGCGAGGGGTCGAGTATCCAGCTTGGACATGTGTTGGAAAATCCCACTGTTCATCGGCTGCGGAATTCCTATATTTATAACCCCTCCAAATTTCACACCGAACCGACGTCCAAACTCTGGGAGACATCCGGTGAGTACAATGAATTTTGGATCTATTTTCTTTGCGAAAAAGAATCCAACTCGAGTTCATCTTTCTTCATGAACGCAATTTTGGAAATCTGTTTTGAACGAAGTTTTTAAGGTATTATGTGTTGTTCTAAACACATCCCATAAATTTTGAGCTTTTTTTAAGGCAATCTTCACCCTCGCGCCGGTGTCAAACTGGCTCGATAATGTTCCTCCATGGATTACGAGCTATGCCGGCATAACTGCATCACCGCTCTATCAAGCCAACGACAACCATCTCGGATCATCATCTCGATCAGCCGACTAATAGTTCGTCATTGCGAGGGCTGAATAATCTTTGGAGAATCTCATTGCCCACGGGTTGCACGGTTCAGGCGTGTCGTAGCTTCATCAAGCCAGCATTGACCGTGTCTTCAAACCCAAGTTTAACAGGCCGACCTACCTCGACACATCGGCTGGCATGGGGGATCTAATACCAACTTACCGAACTACTGCGTCACCTCGGCTAGACCGGGGGCTTCGGCACCACTTCATCAACCTTCTCCAAGGACTTTGGCGACACTAGTCGAACAACTTCGTCACCTCGGCTGGACCGAGGGCTTCGCCTCGCCACATCGGTCGTGCCGCATCGCGACTACATAAAGCTCAGCTCTTTGCTCGGGCACCTCAGCGTTCAGGCTATATTTTTCTAAATATTTACTTCACTTAAGTTCATTAAGTAAAGGATTTTTATTATTATTTGATATTACTTTTGGCTTGCACTAATTTATGTGCACACGTGATCGTTTCAGATCGTGATAGACTGTCACCTTGGCGCACCGACGTCGTCGTCATGCATCCATCAACCGAAGTGCATCGTCGACATGGTCGACTGGTGTGGGGGCATTTTCGTCACACTACCGAACTACTCTATCTCCTCGGCTCGACCGGGGGTTTTTCCTCGGCCTTTTCGAAGTGTTGTGTTGTCACTTCATCAAGCCAAACTCTTCATCGGCTACCTCGTGACATGCTTGGGGGCTGCAACCTCGGACCACTACAAGCTCGGACCATATCACACCGAGAATATTAACCAGATAAGTCGATTTCATGCTCAACCTTTTGTTAATTTTTAATTTTTGTGCGGTTCAACCAAGCATTATATTTGTGTTAAACCCTAAAGTTGTTTGTTAAAATCTTAGCTTCTTGAAAGCGTTGTTACGAACACTTCCTTTACCCACGTTAACCGGGCGCTCTTAAATTTATATGAGCCATTTTATAAATAAATATTCTTTCTTCTTGGTCGTTGCAAATTATTTTTCTAGTACTCATTATTCCGACACTAGTGTGTGGTTAATAGCTGGATTACCTGGTTTCTTTGTAAAGCCGCTCGAGTTTAGTTCACTAAACAGGCCTCGGAGAAAAACTACGCCTTCAGGATATGGATGTTCAAGCCAAAGGCTGGCCTGCTTGAAGTCTGGAGATAGGATATATCATGTTAAAGCACAACCGAAGCACATATTAATTTTTTGAAAGTCTAATTTTGGATGGGATCCAAAAATTTGATTCAATTAAATCGTCAAGTTCGTACATAATTTTTTGGTTCGATCTTATGAAAATTTTAGCCTCTTGAATATTTTTAAGAGGGGGAACATCCTATTCACCAAGGTGCCAAAATAATAATTCAGCTGGGGAAATATTTACCGACCCGCAGTTCTGCATCTTCACTACCGACCTACGCCTCGGTTTCTCAGATATTGCTTTATATGCATCAGTTTCGAATTGTGTCTTCGGTCAATACTTTGGTTGCCCAGCTCCTATGATTGCCTCCTATATTCTGCTTTGTTCGGCTGGGTGTACAAAGGGAGAACCACTGCGATGGTACTTTCAATTTGACTAGTCAAGTACCTTAGTGGAGAAAGCCGGAAACTGGATGTCACGATGAGCGCATGCTTGTCAGCAACCCGATGACTCTGTCAAACTATAGACCGATAATGGTTACCTCGTGGGCCTTACATACAATTGGCCGAAGAGTTAACGGCTTAACCTCGGCCGATGCCGAACACTAACCAGGGGCTAGTAAATTGCCTCCCTACTTGAGTGCTCCTATGACTAAGTGGAAGCTATAAAGCCTGAATATCCGATTACTTTGTTTCCAGTAAACACAGCCGCCTTCGGGCACCGAGACATCAGCTAAGGGTTGTATTGTTAGTACGGAAACACCCTGTGTAGTATCTACAAAGGGGCAGAAGCCAATGATGGGCCACTTTTATATTATAAACAATCGCATTGGAGTCCAAATAACATATAGCATAAAAACATTTGTATTCAATATGCGAGTGTTGCCTTCCGTAATCATCATTATAAATCCATAAGTATGCATCAATTTGACTTAAGATTTTGGCCAAGATGGGTTGCCTGGCTCCTGTGCTTACCCCCTACATTCTCGGTTGTTCGGCTATGGGGTAAAGGGAGCACCTTAGTGATTGATACTTCCGGGTCATTCCGGTTAGTACCTCAGACTAGGTGAAGCCGAAAGCTATCCATCTTAAGAATATAATTGGTTGGCAATGACGAAAGTGAAAATTTTGGTTCATTAAAGACCATAGAGTTCGAGTACTTTCCCCGAACTAAATCGTCACTATTTTACTCCCACATTGATTGGAATTGAGGTTTCAGGATCATGGTGAAACATGATATCCTTGGAAAAGGAATTTATAAATGAACTATTTTCCTAGAAGATGTTTTTATGATAAATAAGTAATCTCTCTGCGTTCCTTTGTTTATAAAACCGTATGGCCGGATTGCCTTGTTTGCCATAAATCTTTGCCCTTATAAAGGCTTTATAAATTAGGAAAAACACTCCTCGACTACTGGCCCAGGAGGTTGAAGCCGATGGTCGGTCAACAAAATGTTGTACAATGCACATCCGAGCATTAATTATGTAAAGTACTAGTATACATAGAATCATTACACATAAATCGTGTCGAAGGTAACGAAGTTTGTGTTAAACAAATATCAATCCATAATTCGACCACCCGTGCCCAAATTAAGGCTTGGGGGATATTGCATTGCTTATTCAATGCAGCAAATTCAAAGTGCAATACGGTTTCTCAGGAGATTCGATGCTCAGGTGGGTCGGCCTCACACAACATGAGTCTCGGAGGCTACTGCACACCTGAAAGAAACTTGATTTAGTTCGGAACGTAATGTTTTTGCTAAAAAAAATTGGTATTGCCGAACTTGTGGAACCTTTACCCTATTTATATGTTTTTCTTTCAGGAAGTGGGACATCCTCTTGTTTGAGGTGTTCTGCATGGTGATTCTTCTCGGAGAATTGTTTTTCTGACCTACAGTTCGGCACCTTCCCTGTCGAGCTCCACCTCGGCGTTGTCCAAACACAATTAATGGATGAAATAGTTACCGAGGAGATACGATACTAGGGTCGGCCATGTCGACCAACCCAAGTCTCGGGGGCTACTAGTTATACAGCTCGTCAGAGAATAAATAACACCAACCGGAAAATCTTTTCCGACCACTGTTCGGCATCTTTCCTGCCAATCTGCACCTTGTTGTTGTTAAAACATACACAATAAGTGCAATATGGTTTTCGAGGAGATTAAATCCTCTGTTTGGTCCGTCGCACCCAACCTGAGTCTCGGGGGCTACTCCACATTGTGTTTTAATTCCTAAAGTATGCTGCCGAGTAAAGGATTGATCCTCCAGCTGATTTCACGAATCGACCTGATTCTAGGGGGCTACTAGGATCAACGGTTTATTTCTATCCTTTAGGTGCATATCGGGCTTTAGACGGACACACACCGTGAGGGCTATTGGCTATGCATATCGGTAATAAATAAATTAAACCAACCGGGAAATAAATTACACAAAAAATAGCATGAGAACGAGGTGGTACACCACCTCAGAAGCAGTATGGCATATAGTTCAGATGCGAATGGCTGGCTCCATAAAATACTATTCTCGCATTTAAGCTTCGATGAATTCCTCCAAATGTCCTCGTATGCTGACCAACGTTGGAGCTCGTCTACAAAATGACACCTCGAATGCAGTCTAGTGTTGTAGCCCAGACGCAAGAGGATACCTCGAATGCAGTCTGGCATTGGAGCCCAGACACAAAAGGACACCTCGGATATAGTTTGGCATCGGAGCTTGGAAGCAAGAGGATATCATCGCATGGGAAACATTCCAAACCCGAGGTGTGGTGTGAAAAATTACAAGGCATTAATAATGGTCGATAACTTAAAGGGGCTCCTCGAATGCCCGATGCGTGAAACTCTTCGGATTAACCCTAGCGATCCTCAAGATCAATGATGGGAAGATTTATTGAACTAGTATTCAGGATTGACGGCCGAAGAGGAAGAACAGTTCCGAAGAACCGAGGATTGTCCCCAACTTAAAGACCTTTGCTCGGAAATCGGAAAGTCATCGACGACCGAACTGGTGCTCGCAGAACCTAAATGGGGAGATGAACTCGCCCAGCAAGCCGAAGACTTTGGACGCGTGACGCTAAGGATCAAGACTATGGCATTGGCGGCTAGTTTTGGGGGCTACTAAGGGAGTCTGGGACTAAGGGGTCCTCTATGACATATACAAGGAAGATTCCACAAGACTTGGTGATCAAGACAAGGACTCCTCTCCATCGACGTAGCCGACTAAGACTCTTGTTATCCTAGGCCTCTGGTGTGTTATATAAGTCGAGGCTAGACTAGTTGATAGTATTCATTAGACATAACGTCTGCATCATTCGGGTTTAGACCACAACATATGATCTCGAGGTAGATCAACTCTATACTTGATACTACATAATCAACACAACAAGACCAGGACGTAGGGTTTTACCTCCATCAAGAGGGCCCAAACCTGGCTAAAACATCGTCTCCGTAGTCCCTTGTTACTCATCAATCCAAGATCCACAGTTCGGGCCCCTACCCGAGATCTGCCGGTTTTGACACTGACAGGGTGCTTCACATCCGGGATGTTCAAGGGCCAAAGAAGATGGGAACCATAGAGGCTACGCTCGAGGCGGTGGAGGAGGAGGTCTTCAGGTGCCAAGGCATGGTAGAGTGTGGACTCAGTGCCAACCACACTATAATCATGGAATTCTCCCAGGATCTAAAGGTGGATGGCATGTCCTTTGAGGATATCGTCTTCACCCTCAATGATGAAATCAATTTTCTGCAAGGCCAATTCTTTATCTTCAAAACCAAATCTTTGAGTATGAATAAATGTTTAAAGGTCTGAGTTTAGCTGTCAGTTGCGGGACTCTGGAGACTTGTGTCTCTTTTTATAATGGTGAGCCACTTCAATGGAAGCCGAAGGTCAAGTTTGACGCTACCTTATCCTCTACACCACCACCTCCATCTTCACCACCAAACAAGGAGACTTGAGTACATGGCTATGGGCACTCCCATTGGCTTGTTCCAAGCTTGGGAGAGGCGCCCCGGTATCATAGCACCATCACCCATATTTTTCTTTACCCATCTTAGTTGGATCTTTAGCTATTTTGAAATCTAGTCAAATAAAAGTTTAGTTCAATCTTTTTGTTTTGAGTGCTAGTTTCGTGATCTATCTATCTATCTATGTAATCGAGTGAGAGTTATATAATAAATTTTAGTTTGAGTTTTGCTTCTCTACTTCTTGCTACAATAAAACTAAAAGAAAAATAATTAAAAAGATCATATGCCAATCTTATAGTAAGTAGTGACACCACAAAAGGAAAAGTATAAGTGGTCAAATTTGTTGAAGATCCACAAACATAGCATTGGTCAGTGATGCAACACTTGAAAGAATTAATAAGGGGAGAGAAGATTTACATGCAAATACACTATTCTTGACATCTTTTATGATTGTGAGGCCCCATTGATTATAATATGCCAAAACTATTGACATCGGACAAGGAAGACAATGTAATGATTTATGCTTGTTCACATTCATATAGAAGTTATATTGTTATAGATCCTCTAACATGTGGTGCTTTCCCAATACCTTTGCTAGCCAAAAACTCCGCACTAAGTAGAAATACTACTTGTGCATCCAAAACTTAAACCCAAACATATGTTTCAGGAATCCACCATACCTACCTATATATTGAGTAAGATCCTTCAATTAAGTTGTCATCGGTGCACAAAGCAATAAAAATTGCTTCTAAACATGTTTGATAATTTAGAGTAAGGGAAATTTAGCGTTGTACAAACTTGTGATGGTGATAATAAAAACGATGGACTGCATAATAAAGGTTGCCATCACAAGAGGCAATATAAGGTAACGTTCCTTTGCACTAAGAGATTCAGCATACAACCAAAAAGCGCATGAAAACCTCTGCTTCCCTCTGCAAAGGGCCTATCTTTTATCTTTATGTTTTTACTTTTGTGCAAGAGTCAAAGTATTTTTATCTACTTCCTTTATATTCTTATTGGCAAGCATCATGTGGTGGGGAAAGATCTAAACATATATATCCAGCTGAATGTGGGTGGCCATGAGTTATTATTGTTGATATCACCCTTGAGGTGAATACGTTCAGAGGCAATACTATAAGCCCTTATCTTTCTATGTGTCTGGTTGAAACCTTTTGCTCATAGGAATGTGGTGAGAGTTAGCAATCATAGAATACTAAATGATGGTTGAGTATGTAGACTTGCTTAAAAGCTCCGACATGTGACCCTTCCTGAAAATATGATGAATTGTGTTGCAAAGTTGACCGAGAACATAGTTTGTTAGTTTTCAATAGAGTTTATGCTTCATACTTCAATGTTGTGATGAATTTCTACTTGTTTATAAGAAGCCTTTATGATAAAAGTTATATCATGAAAATGATGTGATGAGGTATTTTATAAAGTTTTATTTGTTGTTATAGTAATCAGCATGATGCTGCTATGTTCGTATTTTGTTTTTATCGACACCCCTCTCTCAAAGCATGTAATCATGATTTTTGCTATCGGCTTTCGCTTGAGGACAGGCGAGGTCTAAGCTTCGGGGAGTTGATACGTCCATTTTGCACCATGTTTTGTTACTGTTATTTATAGTGTTTGTATGCATTTTGCCACTTGGTGGGGGTATTTCTAATGCCTTTTCTCTCATAATATGCAAGGTTTAGATCAAGTGGGAGAATACCAGCAGATGGAATTCAAGACAAGAAGAAGCTACATCAAAGATACCTATTCTACACACCTCCAACTGGCTGAAAAATTATGAAGATTTATTTTATAAAAAATAAAAAATACTGGAATGAAGAAATGCCAAAGGGGGGCCACTAGGCGGACACTAGACACCAGGGAGCGCAGGCACCCATGGTGTGGCCTGATGTCTAGTGGGCCACCTTGGCCACCTTTGGCGCCCATCTTATGGTATATATTCTCCTTCGACCTAAAAAATCAAGGAGAGGACATTCGGGACAAAGCGCCGCCGTCTCGTGGCGGAACCTGAGCAGGAGCACTTTTGCCCTCCAGTAGAGCAATTCCGTCGGAGGAACTTCCCTCCCGAAGGGGGAAATCGAGGCCATCGTCATCACCAAGAACCCACTCATCTTGGGGAGGCCAATCTTCATCAACACCATCTCCTATCAAAATCCTAGTTCATCTCTTGTACTCAATCTCGTACCGGAACCTCGGATTGGTACTTGTGGTGTGTCTACTAGTGTTAATTACATCTTGTAGTTGATGCTTTCTGGTTTACTTGGTGGAAGATCATAGATCAATATGATATTCAATACCTCTCTGATCATGAACATGTTTATCACTTGTGAGTAGTTACTTTTGTTCTTCGGGCCACGGGAGAAATCATGTCGCAAGTAGTCTTGTGAACTTGATATTCGTTTGATATTTTGATGATATGAATGTTGTGATTCCCTTAGTGGTGTTATGTGAATGTCGACTACATAACACTTCACCTTGTTTTCGGCCTAAGGGAATGCATTGTGGAGTAGTAATTAGAGGGTGGGTTGCGAGAGTGCCAGAAACTTAAACCCCAGTCTAGATAATACTTCATAAGGGGCTGATTTGGATCCCTATGTTTAATGCTATGGTTAGAATTTATTCTTAATACTTTTCTCGTAGTTGCGGATGCTTGAGGGAGGGTTAATCATAAGTGGGAGGTTTTTTCATGTAGGAACAGGATGCAAGCACCGGTCCACCCACATATCAAATTATCAAAATACCAAACGCGAATTAACCCAACATGACGAAAGTGACTAGATGAAATTTCTAAGTGCCCTCAAGAATTCTTTGCGTGTTATAACTATTTTTTATGGCCTTTCCTTTGCCACGAAAGTATTGGGCTACCTTGCTGGACATATTTTTACTATTATTTCTTGTCACTTGTACAATTATGTTCTGTCAAACAACTTGTCACCGCTATTTCATTGCTTGCAGAAATTACCTTGCTGAAAGCCGCTTGTCATTTCCTTCTCCTCCTTGTTGGGTTCGACACTCTTACTTATCATAAGGGCTACGATTGACCACCTATGCTTGTGGGTCATCACAACCCAAGAAATACAATCGAAGATGCATGTAGAGTATCATAAGGGCTATCGCACGTTTGATCTATCGTCATTGTGTTGAGTTAGGTACCCACTACTTTGGAAGACTTGGATGGCTGAAGCCTGAGGGAGCACACATCCTCCTGATAGGCGAGAAGAAGGTGAAGTTTTCACCTGTAGTGGTGTATAATCACGAACTAGAACATTATATCAAGAACCTTCAAATGGACCTTCTCTCAGAATTGTTTGAGAATGACGCACTCCGTGAGAGTCTCAAGACCGAGAAACTAAAGGTAGCCAATGTGAAGAAACACGATCTTGAGATCCAGAAGCTTCGCGAAGACTTGAAGAATAGTCAAGCCATGGCACATGTTGGTGATGTTGAAATTCAGAAGCTCAAGAACCAACTCCTGGAACTACAAGGACGACATCGGAAACTCCGCGTCAACAGGGAATATATGGCAGAAGAACTTGAGAAGATCAAGCCTGACCAGAAGAAGCCCACTGATGATGAAGACATGATATGCCCTAGATTAGTAGTAGTAGCCCCGCCATGAGAAAAATAAAGATGAACATTATTGCGTACAGTGTGATCGACCATACCAACCTTATGTGGGTGGCGATACTATATTATTGGTTGAACTTTATGAATGTGTGGTTTTGAGTTTAGATACTTTTGTGCCTTTTGTTTATATCTTTTTCCTCTCTCTCTTACCCATCTCATCCAAAAAACCTTGGACACAATAGATGGCGTATGAAGCTGGACTTGTAATCTCTGGACCACTGACCAAGCTGGAAGCTGAAATATGGATTCAGAACATGGAGAACCACTTCGGGAGCAATTTGATTTCAAGGAAGTCTGAAGTGGCACACTCTCATCAGTACTTTACACGAGGTGTTGCTATCTAGTGGGAAATGCACCATGCCGTACAAGGATTTAGTGGAGCAGAAACCTGGGAAGAATTCAAGAAGACTTTGTTGAGATCCTGTCTGATTCAAAAGTGCTATGATAGCCCGATGAAGATGCCTTGTGCATGCAAGATCTATGGAGAAATAGGACACACCTAGGAAGAACACAAGGAAGGATGCCCTCATTGTGAAGAGAATCACCCAGCGGAGGAATGCCCAACTAGTTAGGTGACTTGTTACTTGTGTGAAGGAACCACCCACTACCCAGCTCAGTGTCACATTTACCCCAAGGTGCAACAAGTTGTCAAGCAGCTGAAAGAAGCAATGAAGGAAATGCTCAAGAAGAAGATTTTAGAAGAACATGTGATGAAGGAAAATAATGAAGACCCTGATGGGCAAGGCCTAACCTGATTTTTCTCCAATGTCTGTTACTCATGTGGAGAAGAAGGACATTTTTCAGAGGATTGCACGAAGGAAAGCCATAAATATCTAGGAGACTTCCCGACAGAAACAGTAGAGTTTGATCCACTTGAAATAGAAGAACTAGACAGAATGAAGGAGTCCGGAAAGACTGAAAGTATACCATCCAGAGTCAAATCCCTGTACATAAAGACCTGAGTCATATCAGGTGTTTCAGGTGTAAGGAATTGGGCCACTACATCAATATGTGCCCAGGAAGGAAGCAGGAAACCCAACGAGCAAAAGCAAACACCCACAAGCCCCGAGACTAGTCGGAACTCTTTTTTTGTTGCAAGGAAGCAGGACATTATGCTAGTAATTGTCAACAGGGGAAGAAAGCTAAAATGGAGTAGTTAAGTTTTGACAATGGAAATAAGTGTAACCTAAAGCACTCTTGTCTTCATGAGTTTGTGGAGTTAAAATTTTGTAATGGAAGTCTTTGAGATTGTAATAACCTCATGAATCAATGGGAATTTATTGTGTTATGTTTTCCTATGTTGAAATTGTATGAGTTGCTTCTCTATGAACAAAGATCTCCCACCATTTTCGAGGATATGAGAAAAATATGGTCTATGCAGGCCAGAGTATATTTTATTTTAAGTGTGGTAGTAATCAGTAAACCCACAGGACCCAAGGAGAAGGAATGTACCATGCATAGCAAGGATCCAAACGCACGGAATACAATTGAAGGAACTGTTGGATCATATCAAACTATGGGGATGACAACAGATGAATAATGTAACTTGGAATTGAAATTTTGAGGAGAGACTTAATATGAGGAACAAACACTTTTATTGGTAAGCAGACCAATGGAAAGGAAAAATGAGTTCAAGGAATACAACCGGTACCAAGGATGCATCCCAAGTTTTCCATGAAGGTTACCCTAAGAGCATAAAGGAATATGCTATGATGGATCAGCAAATGTTCTTCTTAGGAGCATACGAAAACCTGAGAGTTGTGAAGTTACGATAGATGTTTTGTTCAGCTTGCAGAATCCATGGATTTTCCGAACTTCGTTCGTGCATAAAAGAAATTCTGCAACGCTTGTGAGGATGCCCAAGAGTTAGAATATGAGATTCACTAAACCTTATACAAGGTAATGATTTCAGTGCGACATGGCTTGGCCACCATGACGACTTACTCTTTTCATTCCCTTGCTATTCGGAATGGTAAATCTGAGAGACTTACCCATAGTGAGAGACAACGCTCTTTGAAGCTTTTGTTTAAGCCTTAGAATGGTATGACGAAGGCCCATGTACATGGCAATTGTTGTCACGCATAGGAAATTTTTACGGTGAGGATGAAGCCAAGACCATTCTCACTGCATGATAACCACAAATGGTAGACCACCATGAGAATCATCGTTAGGTTATTTAGAATGGTCATGAGACTTGTCAGACAAGAAGACCCAGTGACGAAAGAAGCTTAAATCCGCGAAAGACATCGGATTTTGAGGGGAGCGTTATGAATATAATGGAACAACATCACCAAAGGAGTTAGTATGAAGAATGTGAGGAGTCAGAGGCCAAGACCCCACAGGATTGCTAAAACTTTGAGGAATCGGTGACTCTCATTTTAAGTGTGGTAGCACCCCACTTTGCAGGAGATTGCATTTGTTAGAAGACCCCAAACCCTAACCTTTTCTTTCTAGCCTCTTCGAATCTCGAGGACGAGATTCATTTTCAGTGTGGTAGGTTTGTAACATCCCAAATTTTGGTATGTTATAATAATTACTAGATTGATTGATTGTTTGATTGAGTGATTGAAACTTGAGTGAAATTTGATTTTTTTTTAACTTTTCAATGAGAGGGAACAAAATAACTTTCCCATTTTCTTTTGAATTCCAATTTCATCCAATACAAATCACTAAGAGAAGATAACATGACTTCTTGAAAATAAAGGACTTGTAAAAAAAAGGTGGTCCATGAAAATAATTCCTTTCGCAATCTATTTCATATTTGGTCCTATGTGAAAGTTTAAATGATTTCAAAATCCCCTTACCCAAAATTAAAAATCTTCACAGGAGCAATACGACACTCCAAACTAGGGGCATTTGTAATTTTATTTGAACTTATGAAACTCACAAGACTCTTTTGAAAATGTTTTATATTATGTTTCAAAAACAATTTTTGAAGTGGTTTCAAATTTGTTTTTCTCCAAAAATAAAATACATGGAAAAAGGGTAAAATGATTCCCTTCAATATAAAAATGCAGAGAAATAAATTTGAATCCATTTTAGTATTTTCAAAATGTTTTCTTTGCATTTTACTTAAACCAGCAACACTTTTGAATTTTCTGATTTTGTGAGAATTTTATTTGGCCTAGATAATATGTTCATCTCGTAGGAAATATTTTTCTGCAAATTTTTATATATAATATGTCTATATAAAAATATTATTTATTTTCTTTTATTTAGTTTTCTTTCTTGTTTTTGTATAAAAGAAAATAAATTGTTTTTATTAGGAAAGTGACATGGGCCCGTACCGAATATGGCCCAAATCTCTTTCTTCTTCTCCAAGCGATCTCCTTCCTTCATGTGCGTGCTCTTCTTGCCTTCAATGGAGGATTCAAATCGAGAGCCCGATCTCCTTGCTCCTTCCATCTCAGCGCCTCCCGAGCCCCTATAAATATTCGCCTCCTCCCCCTCTCTCCGTTCCGCCACAGAACCGCTCGACCCCATCACTGGAATGCCGCCACGAGCTCGCCGGAGTTCATGACCGGCCGAAGCCGCCACGAGCTCCTGCAGCCCCTGCTCGTCGCCCCCACGCCCCACCGTCACCACCAACCGACGCTGGAGCGTCTCCTCCATCACCTGGTGATCTCCCCATCGCCAAGGACCCCTCGAGCCACCGCCCACACCACCACCGAGCCACCGTCACCGGAGTCTCGCCGCAGTTCAACCACCCCCTCTAAGTACCTCCTCCTCACCCATAGCCGTCGGATCTGTAGTGGACGCGTAGGCTTAGATCTGTGTACCTCTTCGGTTTATTTTAAATAAACCTTCCGGTTTTTTGTAAGTTGGATTTAGCCGTAACGTTTTCTTCTATTTTGCGGCCATCCGCTGGTTTAGCTAAAGCACGCACACCCCACAACCAATCAGAGAAGGCCACGTAGCCCCCTGTGCGCTAGTTAGTTTTTTTTAATTATTTAACAGAAATAGTTCTCCTTTTGTTTTCTTATATCTTTTATGTTTTAAATTATTTTTGAGTGAAACATGTTGCATTGTGTCGCAAGTTTTATGCAGTTTCTGTAGATATAAAATTTGACCATGTTTGAATATTTTAAATTTGAGTTTAAATAGATTTGGTTTAAACCTTGTTTTGTAAGTATGTGGAGTTTAAAAATAGCTTTTTTAGTTGATTCTTTTTGCTACTGATCACTAGTGCTATTATTTATCAGTGGGTTCAATTTCAGAATTGTCGGGATATTTTAAACTAGGGTTTTAAGCAAAACAGATTTTGTTTAGTTCTTTTTAGGATTTTTGCTACTTCTTAAGCTATAATTGTTTTTAATTTGTTTTCTTTTATACCTATGAAAAGTAATATTTTTGTTTTTTGTTAGTTAACAGTAGATTTTCTACCATTAACAAAATTTTAGTTTTATTTGATAGCATGAATTCAATTCTAGTTCGGTAATAACTTGCAAATTGATTTCGTTGCTAGTTCATTTCCTATTTGAAAATACTTTCCAAATAATATTGTTTTATGAAAAATACTTTTTGTTATCTTAGTTAATTTTATATTTTATTTTCTTTTATTTTACTTGCTGTTAGGTTTAATTAGAACAAAAACTATTTAGTGATTGTTATAGTAGAAGGCTCGAGAGTTTTTCTTTGAAGTTTCTTTTGGATTCTCGTTTGATTTGATTTATTGGATAAATTCTATTTGTTGTTGTGCTATTGATTGCTAGGATGATTGCTAGTATGATTGCTTATATGAATACTATGTTTGATTATATAGATTTCATCGGAGAATGACAAATAGTTTTATCCAGTTTTTCCTCTAAGCGATATCTATCTTCAACAACCTTACCACGCAAGTTCACTTTGATCATAATTCACCCATTGCATGCAAGTAGGTACTTGGAAATTTTGGTTCTTGATGTAGTATCATGTGCTAGGCACTCATAAACTCTTGGTACTTGGCCGGGACGTTAATTTGCTATGCTCCTAGTAGACGTGGTCTGGTTGAGTGTTTACCATGAGTGTTGTGAGAACTTAATAATCAAGACCTGAAGACTTCAAGGCTTTCAAGACCACATGATGCAATATACCTCTGGGTGAAGGACGGTTTTGATGGGCTCCCTGGGGAAACCAGTGGATGACCCGGGATGCATGGGGAAGCGCCATGACATCTTGCGGAAAAATTCACCCAGGCACAAAGAGATGGATGGATAATTCAAGACCCGAGGCTTACCTGCAAAGCCACAAGTCATTATAGGATCTGGCTTGGTTGGACATTGTGGTGACTCTGGACGGGCGGTGCTACGAGATGTAGAAGAACGGTAGGATTGGATGCTCACTGACAGTGTCTCAGAGGAACCCTTTGGAATACCATGTTTTGATCATACGGTTCTCAAACACCCTGAAGTGCGAGGACTCCAACGAAGGCGATCAAATCTTGTGGGGAACGTGTGCTAAACTCTGCAGAGTACTCAAACCTAATCGATTAGCCGTGTCCATGGTCATGGACAACTTGAGCCAAAGGAACTGAAGCTATCAAGAATTATCAACACCATTAAATCTATTTGATGTGGGTAATATTGATAACTTGGGTATAAGAAATGGTTGGTGGAACCTTCTCATTAACAACCAACGACGTAGTAAATTTTGCTTTTACCTCTGTCTTGTTGTAGGAAAAATTTGCTTTACGCAAAACTTTAACTACAGCCCCACTTGCCATATATGCATTTAGTATAGATGATATTTTCACCCCTCTCTTTTATGACTTGCCTGCGTATTCAATGTGCTGACCTACACGGCTGCAACGTCTTATGTTGCAGATATTTTTCTACGATGAGTAAGAGTACGATTCAGGGTTACGGTCTGCACTCAACCTACCGTTGGTGTTTATTGGGACTCCACTTCCTTTGATTGTTTCCGCTGAGATTTTTGAGGTATATATCAATTTAACGTTATTTACATGTGATTGCACTTTGATATATACATTGATGTACTGTGTGTGCCAGCATACTGATCCAGGGATGGCACAGATAAACAAAGGCATGAATCATTTTGAGTCGGGTCACTACAATGCATAACTATGTGGGGACCCTTACACTATAGAACTTGGCTTGTATATTCCAATGATGAGCCTCCTCAAATGAGATCTAGGGCTTCATGAGCAAGCAAGTTGGATGAACCCCCACTAGTTCCATTTGAGAGCTTACCTTAGCTCATATGTGCATCCATTGCATGGCAATCCCTACTCCTCACATCATATCTATCATTTGGCTTTCTCTCGCATATGGTTGTCCTCATTGATGTGAGTCTTTCACACCTTCTTTGTCTTCCTTCCCCATCATTATTCTCTTTGCCATCCTAAGTGCCAACATATCTTGCTTGAGCTCATCCATTGCATGAGTGCTCAAAGTAGAAAGGGAGAGGATCATCTTGACTTGTGCCTGGCTAGTGGTCTGGGGATGAGTCAAAATAAGATTACGAAGGAGACCAAGTGTGAAGTTTTAGTAGATTGAGTTATCAATTAAATTATATAATATTTTAATGCTCTAAACCCATCTCCCACTTCTTGCACGCAAACACCATTTGGAGACATTCGAGTCACGGACAGTGAGAGCTCTTGCATCTTTACGTTCTTACTTTGTTAATTTCAATACTAGATATAGACTCTTGCTTGTTATTGTCTTGACTTCAATTGCGTATCTTACTTGCTTTACTTCGAAGTTATTATATGTGTGTTATCATGTCACCACATAAATTATTTGTGTTATCATTTACCTACTCGAGGACGAGCAGGAATTAAGCTTGGGGATGTTGATACGTCCCAAACGTATCTATATTTTATGTTTGTTCCATGCTCTTTTGGGTGACATTGTTATATGTTTTGCTACACTTTCATACCTTTTTAGACATATTTGGACTAACCTACTAACTCAGTGCACCTAGTGCCAGTTTCTGTCTGCTCATGTCTTTTAATTGCAGGGACTTCACCCCAATTTTCAGAGTCCCAAGAATCTCGAGAAAAATATATAAAAATCAGCGTGACAGAAGCTTCACGAAGCACCAAGGTGGGCCAGAGGGGAGCGAGGCCTCACCTAGGTGGCCACCTAGCACGGCCCCCCTCCTAGCCGCGCCACCAGGTCGCCTGGGCGACTGGTCCACCCCCTGGCGCCCTCCTTTCGCCTATATTTACCCCTCGGACGGGAAACACTAAACATATATCCAGAAGCGCGAATTTCTCCACCGTTTCGCTGTTGTAGCGCTTTCGAGATTGGGAGCACGAGAAGACCTCTTCGCGGCACCCTATTGGAGGAATGATTCACCTCCTGGAGCTTCTCCACCACCATGGACGCTTCCCGGACGTGTCGTGCATAGTCCTCCTTGGACCATGAGTCCATGACCAGTAGCTATGTGATGTCTTCTCTCCAATCTTGTGCTTCAATGCTTAGCCCTTGTGAGCTGCCCTACATGATCAAGGCATCTATGTAATTTACAGGTTGTTACTATGCTAAGTTTCCTGGGATCCGATGGATTATGAGATTATGTTCAGATTGCGATGAGTTATATATTTGGTTCTCCTTTTATATTATGTTCTTGAGTAATTCATGGATGTTCTCCGTTCCTTTTTATTGCTTTGGCCAAGTAGTAGATTGTAACTCCAAGAGGGAGTGTTATGCATGATTGTGGGTTCATGCACCCTGATGTCTAGCTTGAGTGATAGAAACATGAGACTCGGGGATGTGGTGTTGCCACCAGGAAGAAAACAACGGTCCTTGTGACCACGGTTGCAAGGATTGTTTACCTTAGGCAAAGTTCGTTAATGTAGTTGTCTGTTGCTTTGAGTTTACACTTTGGGTGGGCTCGCAACTTAATACCAGCGAGATGTTCTGGATAGATATCTCTTGATAACCCACAAGTATAGGGGATCGCAACAGTTTTCGAGGGTAGAGTATTCAACCCAAATTTATTGATTCGACACAAGGGGAGCCAAAGAATATTCTCGAGTATTAGCAGTTGAGTTGTCAATTCAACCACACCTGAAAGACTTAGTATCTGCAGCAAAGTTTTAGTAGCAAAGTAGTATGATAGTAACAGTAGCGGCGGTAACAGTAACAGTAGTGATTTGTATAGCAAGTGTGACAACAGTAGCGGTAAAGTAACTTAGCAAGGACCGGTATAGGAAAAGCTCGTAGGCATTGGATCGGTGATGGATAATTATGTCGGATGACATTCATCATGTAGCAGTTATAACATAGGGTGATATGTAACTAGCTCCAGTTCGTCAGTGTAATGTAGGCATGTATTCCGTATTTAGTCATACGTGCTTATGGAAAAGAACTTGCATAACATCTATTGTCCATCCCTCCCGTAGCAGCGGGGTCCTAATGGAAACTAAGGGATATTAAGGTCCCCTTTTTAATAGAGAACCGGAACAAAGCATTAGCACATAGTGAATACATGAACTCCTCATACTATGGTCATCTTCGGGAGTGGTTCCGGCTATTGTCACTCAGGGGTTGCCGAGTCATAACACATAGTAGGTGACTACAACTTGCAAGATAGGATCAAGAACACACATATATTGATGGAAACATAATAGTTCAGATCTGAAATCATGGCACTCGGGCCCTAGTGACAAGCATTAAGCATAGCAAAGTAGTAGCAACATCAATCTTAGAACATATTGGATACTAGGGATCAAACCCCATCAAAACTAACTTGATTACATGATAGATCCCATCCAACCCATCACCGTCTAGCAAGCCTACGATGAGATTACTCATGAACGATGGAGAGCATCATGTAATTGGTGATGGAGGATGGTTGATGATGACGACGGCGTCAATTTCCCCTCTCCGAAGCCCAGAACGGACTCCAGATGTGCCCTCCCGAGGAAGAACACGTGGTGGCGGCGGCTCCGTATCGTGAAACGCGATGAACTCTTCTCTGGGCGAGAGGGAATATATAGAGTTGGAGTTGGAGGCTGCGGATCTACATGGGCCCCACGAGCCTGTCAGGCATGCCCTAGGGGGGGCGCGCCTCCTTTACTCGTGGGCCCCTGGCTCCGTATCTTCGTGTAATTCTTGCGCCAGTATTTTTATATATTCCACAAAAAATCCTCATAACTTTCTAGGTCATTCTGAGAACTTTTATTTCTGCACAAAAACAACACCATGGCAATTCTGCTGAAAACAGCATCAGTCCTCAAGCAATTCAGTTGACAAACTGAAAGAGACAAAAGCAAAACTTTTACGAACTCTGTTTGATCTTGTTGTTGTAATTATGTCTAACTCATATTCGGATTTTCAGCAAGATCATAAGATAACCACATAAGCAGTAACATTTAGGTATCAAGGTGTACTCATATCAATGGCATAATCAACTAGCGAGCAATAATAATAAGTTCCAAAAGTCAACACTTCAATCAAAACAATCATGATACAATATGAACAGATGGTATCTCGCTAGCCCTTTCTGAGACCGCAAAACATAAATGCAGAGCACCTTCAAAGACCAAGGGCTGACTGAACATTGTAATTCATGGCAAAGAAGATCCAGTCACAGTCATACTCAATATCAATTAATAGCAAAGCATAAAAATGACGGAGGTGCTCTCTAATTGGTGCCTTTTATAGGAAGAGGATGACTCAACAGTAATGTAAATAGATAGGCCCTTCGCACAGGGAAGCATTGATTTGCAAAGGTGACAGAGCTCAAGCTTTTAAAACAGAGATAAATAATTTTGGGTGGCATGCTTTCATTGTCAACGCGATGACCAAGAATTTTCACCATCTTCCATGCTACACATATTATTTGCGGTTCCCAAACAGAACAGTAAAGTTTTGACTCCCCCACCACCGATCAATCACACTCCACGACTAGCCGAATCCTTGGGTGCCGTCCATACCAACAACAATCCAGGGGGAGTTTTGTTTGCAATTATATTTTAGATTTGAGCATGGAACTGGGCATTCCGATTACCGACCCCTTTCTCGTGAGTGATAGTGAATAAACATGTATCGAGGATGACACGCCTAGCATGGAAGATACTGACCGCCCCTTGTCACCACATGAGCGGTTAGGGCATACAAAATAGATTATTATTGGAAGATTTAGAGAGTGGCACATGCAAATTTACTTGGAACGGAAGATAGATACCGCATATAGGTAGCTATGGTGGACTCATATGGAAAAACTTTGGGTTTATGGAAGTGAATGCACAAGCAGTATTCCCGCTTAGTACAAATGAAGGCCAGCAAAAGACTGGGAGGCGACCAACTAGAGAGCGACAACAGTTATCAATATGCATGGAAATTACCTAATGTTGAGTGCAAGCATGAGTAGGATATAAATCACCATAAACATGAATATCGTAGAGGCTATGTTGATTTTGTTTCAACTACATGCGTGAACATGTGCCAAGTCAAGCCACTTGAATCATTCAAAGGAGGATACCATCCTATCAAACTACATCATAATCATCTTGAAATTCATGTTGGCATCCAAGACAAACCATTATAAGCTCCTAGCTAATTAAGCATGGCATCAGAAACTATGATCTCTAAGTTGTCATCGCAAACATGTTTCTCTCATAACAATGCTGAATAAGGAACGATGTGCTAGTCATATTTACAAAAACAAAATAGGTCGAGTTCATACCAGCTTTTCCAGGCTCAGTCACTTCATCATATATCGTCATTATTGCCTTTCACTTGCACGACCGAATGATGTGAATAATAATAAGAGTGTTCGTGCATTGGACTAAGCTGGAATCTGCAAGCAAAATCAGAGGAGAAGACAAAGTAATACGGGCTCTCTGACGGATAAACAATAATGCAGATGAGAGCCACTAATCATTTTAATCATGGTATTCTACCTCGACCCAAAGAAAAAGAAAACTATTTACAAGGGAAACCTCCCAACAAGCAAAAGAAAAATGGGAAATCTTTTTGGGTTTTATTTTTAATTACCACTAAGCAAGCTAGAAAGTAAACTTACAACTAATTTTTCTTGTTTTTCTCATTTTTAAACAAACACACGAGAAGAAAGCAAGAAAAAGAAATAAACTAGCATGGATGATACAATGGAGAAGTGTGAACACCGACTATCAAAGTGAATATGTGAGCATGAATATAAAGTCGGTGAGAAACTTGTACTCCCCCAAGCTTAGGCGTTTGGCCTAAGTTGGTCTACTCCCAAGGAGGGAAGTAACTGAAATTATAATGGGGGTTGTACTGGGATGCGGCAGCTACCGCCTGAATAGCTGCCTCACGGAGGCGAGCGGCCTTCACCTCCCTCTCATTCTCCTCTGCCTCTCCTATGGTTATGTAATATCTCCGTTTTCCCTGAAAGTCAAAGAAGGCACGAGCAGGAAGGGTAATATGGAAAACACGTTGTGGGTTAAATATTAACCGGTATAGGAGGGATTCATTATCCCTCTCAAGGAACTGATAACGTATCATAGTGGCGCGATCAAGGAAAGCTATATGGAGCGGGGGATCTCCTGTGCGGATGGGTATTCCAAGAAAATTTGCTATGCGAGTGGCATACATCCCACCAAAGAAATCCCCTTCATTAGCATTATTATTTAGCCTCCTCGCAATTATAGCTCCCATGTTGAAACTTCTATCACCCGTTACTCCGCTCTTAAGAATACAAAGGTCAGGTGCATGGAGGTGACAATGCTCATGTGTGTCGTTAATGCATCTACCTATGAAGAGGGCAAAATAATGTAAGGAGGGAAAATGAATGCTCCCCATGGTAGCCTGCGTAATATCTATAGTTTCTCCAACAGTTATACTTAAAATAAAATCTCTAACCGGGGACTTAGGAGGGTCGTTGGGACTACCCCAATCAGGTATCTTGCAAATTCTATTAAAATCCTCTAAATCCATGGTATACGATTTGTCATAAAGATCGAATAGTATGGATGTGTCACGGCCAAATGAAAATTTGAATCTATGAACAAAAGAGGCAGTGAGTGTAGTATACTATTCACATTTATTGGAGATGAATTCTTCGAGCCCGGCGTCGCGAAAAAATGTATCAAACTCGTCCTTGAAACCTCCATCAATCATGAATTCATCGGAAGGCCATTCACATGGTTGCACCGGTGCGTTCCTCGGCTGATAAGGATCGGGCTCCCAAATCGCGAGACGGGGACCCCTTTTGCTTGAGGAACCACCATGATAGTTTTTCCTGAACATCTTCCTTTTTCTGAAATTTTTAGTGACTCAAAATAAAAGTGAACAAGGCTTAACAAAACTCATAGCAACTACTCCTACAAGTGCCTAGAGGCCAAATCATGCATCAAAACTACTTGGGACCAACTAAAATTAGCATGCAAAGCTCAAGAACAGGGTCACCAAGGCAGCAATAATATGAAATTAATAAAGCACTAGAACAAAAACTAGTTGGACCAATGGAGGAGTCACATACCAAGGAACAATTCCACAAAACAGTTTGGCGAATGGGGCTTTGCACAAGGAGATCGAAAAATGCAGCAAAATGAGTGATACGTCTCCATCGTATCTACTTTTCCAAAATCTTTTGCCCTTGTCTTGGACTCTAATTTGCATGATTTGAACGGAACTAACCCGGACTGACGTTGTTTTCAGCAGAATTGCCATGGTGTTGTTTTTGTGCAGAAATGGAAGTTCTCGGAACCTCCTGAAAATTTACGGAGAATATTTCTGGAAAATATGAAAAATACCTGCGCAAAGATCCACTGGAGGGGACGGGCCAGTGGGCCACAAGCCCTGTTGCCGCGGCCCCCTTGCCGCGGCAACAAACCTTGTGGGGCCCACATGGCTCTGCCGCCCCCAAACTCAGCTCTATAAATTCCCTTTCGTCCTGGAAAAAATCACGAGAGAAGATTTCATCGCGTTTGCGATACGGAGGCGCCGCCACATCCTGTTCTTCAACTGGAGGGCAGATCTGGAGTCCGTTTTGGGCTCCGGAGAGGGGAAATCGTCGCCATCGTCATCATCAACCTTCTTCCCTCTCCAATTCCAGGAAGCTCTTCATTGTTCGTAAGTAATCTATTCGTCGGCTCGCTGGGCGGTGATGAGTAGGGTGAGATCTATCATGTAATCGAGTTAGTTTTGACGGGGATTAATCCCTAGTATCCACTATGTTCTGAGATTGAGTTTGCTACTACTTTGCCATGCTTAATGCTTGTCACTAGGGCCCGAGTGCCATGATTTCAAATCTGAAATTATTATGTTGTCACCAATATATGTGTGTTTTAGATCCGATCTAGCAAGCTGTAGTTACCTACTATGTGTTATGACCCGGCAACCCCGGAGTGACAATAACCGGAACCACTCCCGGTGATGACCATAGTTTGAGGAGTTCATGTGTTCACCAAGTGCTAATGCGTTGGTCCAGTTCTTTATTTAAAGGAGAACCTTAATATCCCATAGTATCCTTTTGGACCTCGCTGCCACGGGAGGGATGTCATGCAAGTTCTTTTCCCTAAGCACGTATGACGACACACGGAATGCATGCCTACATCACATTGACGAACGGGATCTAGCCACCTATCTCTCCGTGTTATAACTGTTTAATGATGAATATCATCCGACGAATCGCCGACCCATTGCCTACGAGTTTGTCCCACTGCTGCTGTTACTTGTTTTGCTCTGCTGCTGTTACTTGTTTTGCTCTGCTGCTGTTACTTGCTTTGCTCTTCCGCTGTTACCATTGTTGTTGCTTCTGTTACTTGCTACTGCTGTTACTCGCTACTGCTGACACTACTGCTGTTCCTTGCCACTGCTGCTACCTGCTACAATACTTTTTCTAGCGCCGTTGACGGGAAAGAATATTTCCCGTCCACGGGCAACTTCTGGCGCCATTGATACAACAGGTAGGAATAGTCTGCCTTGTCACCAGATTGTTTCTGGCACCGTTGCTATCATACTACTTTGGTGTTGATACTTTCCTTGCACACACTAATATTTCAGGTATGGTTGAATCTGACACATTCAGCTGCTAATACTTGAGAATATTCTTTCACTTCCCGTCGCGCGAACCAACAAATTTGTGTTGAATACTCTACCCTCGAAAACTGCCTCGATCCCACACGCTGGTGGGCCATTGCAAGACAATTGCTAATTGTTGAGCAACGGGGACGAGCTCTTTTCTGGCTCTGTTGCCATGGAGGCATCAAGTCAGGAATAGTTGCATGTCAGCAGCATTTTCCTAGCGTCGTTGCCAGGGAAGGTATTGCTATATTCTCTGAGTCACTTGGGATTTATATCTGCTGATCACTATGAATAATCTGAAAGATCCAAAAACCAAAGTCTTGCCCTCAACTACGAGGGGAGGTAAGGAACTTCCATCTTGCTCTGCACTTGATTCACCTTCAGTTATGAGTAAGTTTGCGACATCACCTCCTACTAGAAATCTTGATATGTCGCCTGTGCTTGATGATGCTTATGATGCTACTGCTAGAAATGCTATGCCTGATACTGCTAGAGAAGCTATGCTTGATACTGCTTTGCCTAATGATGCTAGAGATGCTATGCCTGATACTACTTTGCCTGATGATGCTAGAGATGTTATTTTGCCTGATGATGCTATGATTGATACTAATAGATATACTACTTTGCCTGATATGCCACTAGGGGTATTCCTTGATGCTCATATTGCTAGAATTACTGCCAATGCTCGTGATGCTTCTGAAACTGCCGATACTATTGAGATAGAACCTGCTTTTGCTCCTACTAGATCTAGCTCTCCTAGATATGAATTGCCTGATATACCTGAGGGTTACGTTATGGAGGGAGAGATAGCTGAGGATTTTCTTGCGTGTAAGGATGCCTATGGCGCTGAGAAATTACTTCTCAAGTGGAAGGAAAAAATCTCTGAAAGCTAGGATGTAATACGACCCGAACTTTGCCACTTCACCTATCCTTATCACCGATAAGGATTATGAATTCTCTGTCGACCCTGAGATAATCTCTCTAGTCGAACCTGATCCTTTCCATGCTTATGAGTCTAAGACGGCACTACACCCAGACACTGCATTCCCTACGGATGGGTGTTGGGAAAAGTAAGTATCGCCGACCGACTGTTTGTCACGAAAACTTATGACAAACAGTCGGTCGGGAAATCTAACTAACAATAACAAACAGTCGGTCGGTAATACCAGAAACTTTCCTGTTGATCGGTCGGTCGGGCAAGGTTTTGTGCCCATCGGACCGTCGGTCGGCAAATAATCCCGACCAACAGTTGGACACTAAATGGGCCTAACACGGGAATCACCAAATTTTAGCGCCAATTCAGCCCAACTCACGGTCTTCTTCCCTTATTTTTTCCACTGCCTTATCTTCTCCCCTGCCTTATCTTCTCCAACGCAAAAAAACTCCCGTGCATGCCTCACAAGCCCCGCCGTCCCCCGCCGCCCGCACCGTCCCCCGCCGCCCGCGCCGTCCCCCGCCATCACCCACCGCCCGCGTCGCCCCCGCCGTCCCCCGCCGCCCGCGCCGTCCCCTGCCGCCCCGCGCCGCCCAGCTCCTCGCCGCGCCGCCCAGCTCCGCCCCGCAACGCCAGGTCCTCCCCGCGCCGCCCAGCTCCGCCCCGCGCCGCCCAGCTCCTCCCCGCGCCGCCCAACTCCACCCAGCGCCGGCCGCCGCACCGGCCCATGTCGTCCCCCGCCACCCCCACTGCCCTCGGTCGCCCCGGTCTCCACCACTGCCCCGATCTCAAACTTTCCCACATTTAGTTGAGGTACAGCTCCTCTTTGTGACCTTACTTAAACTATCTTGTTTTCTTGCAGGTAGCACAGAGAACCGCTACTCGTACTACTGAGCGAAGGAAGAAGATCTAGTAGAAGAATATTTGGTACTTAGCAATCAGCTTGTGGTATTTCATTTTACCTAGCAGAATATTTGCTAGTGAAAAATTGATGAGTTTAATAACAAATGTCGACTCCAAGATTTACTGAAGTTGTTATCTTAGTGTATTCCTAGCATAACCAAATGGATGTTGCCCATGAACATAAATTGAAGGTTTTGCTTAGGCTTCGGTTCTTATGAAATTTTTTCTTCACGAGGCTGCACCATGGGAGCTGATCTTGAAGAGATCATCCACTAACGTGCTTACTGCATTCACTCAAGTGAGTTCCTCTGCCCCACTCAAGTCCAAATGCCGTCCATATGTGTGGATGCCATGAATATGTAGGGATGCCTCCTTATGTTTGACACTAATTTTTGTAGTGTGTAACTAGGTTGGTTATTAGGATTCTTGTTACCAAGTGTGAAGCTAGCTACCATGGATAGAAGTTGGATGGATGCACATAGGTATAACGCCATATATATATTTTAAATTTCTTAGATGCCGAAACTTTATATAACACACTACACATGTACACTTGCATGTAGGCATACAGAGAAGCACTTACATGGGCTCGCCAAATTCCTAGGCTACGCATTTACTAAATCATCAGTCGAGAATAAAATCTTATGTCCTTGCAAAAACTGTGTGAACTCGTACTGGAGAGAAGAATCTGAAGTCCGTGAGCACCTGGTATGCGAGGGATTTGTAGATGGCTACAAGAAGTGGATATTTCATGGTGAATGCGTCTCTTCTTCTGCCATTCCTCCAAATCTAGATGAGGGCGGCGATAGGGATGAGGACGATGATATATCCGATTTGCTAAGAGACCTTGCTGCTGGTTTAGATAAAGAGGGAGATCTTGAAGATGACTGTGGTTTAGATCAGGATGATTCTTTTCTAGAATTTCTTCACAAACTTGAAGCTGATTCTAAACAGGAGCTATATCCACTCTGTAAGAATTTCTCAAAGCTCCATTTCCTGGTGAGACTTCTTCACACGAAGCTTCTTGGAGGATGGTCTGGTAGAAGTTTTGATCTGTTTTTAGGTCTACTAAAAGATGCTTACCCTGAGTCCGCGATACCCAAAAACTCGAATGAAGCCAAAAAACTTGTCAAGTGCTTAGGACTTGGGTATGTTAATATCCATGCATGTGAAAATGACTGCATTCTATTTTGGAAGAACAATGCCAATGATAATTCATGCCCAGAATGTAAGACTTCACGATGGAAATCTGAAAGAAAGAGTGCAAATGGGAAACGTGTCCACAAGGTTCCTAAGAAGGTTCTTTGTTACTTCCCAATAAAGAAGAGGCTTCAAAGGTTGTTTGTGTGTTCCAGAACTGCGGCTCTCACAAGATGACATGCAGAAGAGCGCACACAAGATGGCTCGATTAGGCATCCTGCAGATTATCTCCTATGGAAAAACTTTGATGAAAAGAATAATGATTTTGCAGAAGACAACAGAAATGTTAAGCTTGTAGTATGTGCAGATGGTTTTAATCCATTTAGATCCATGAATCTTAGCTATAGCATTTGGCCAGTACTATTGGTTCCTTATAACTTTCCACCCTGGATGATTATGAAGCAATCAAATTTCATTCTATCATTGTTGATTCCTGGCCTAAATGCTCCAGGTAGTGATATGGATGTCTATCTTGAGCCACTAGTTGATGATATGGTAGATATGTTTGTTGATGGTGTTAGGACCTATGATGCTTCAACTGGAGAGTATTTTCAGTTGCGTGCTGCCATAATATGTACAGTTACAGATAAACCTGGTCTTGGGTCTTTGGTTGGCTGTGCTACCTGTGGAGAAGGAGCTTCCCCAGAATGCCACTCCCATGTATGTTCTCTCAGGCTGAAAAATGGTAGCAAGACTTGCTACATGGGGCATCGTAAGTTCTTACATGCAGATCACCCCTTGAGGCATGATACAGCACATTCGGTGACATAGAACTTGGGAGAGCACCTGTTCCACTTACCGGTAGGAAAATCTTAGAGCTGACAGAAAATATTCAAACCAAGTTTGGGAAGGACCCTAAACAAAGAAGCCTAGAACTAAGAAATGCAAGAAAGGGGATCCGCTGATCATTTGGAAAAGAAAGTCTATTTGGTTTAAAATGCCTTACTGGGAGGATTTGAAGATGCATCATAACTTTGATATCATGCACATTGAAAAAAACATGTGTGATAACATAGTTAACACTTTGTTGGCTGTGAATGGAAAAACCAAGGATAACATTAATTCTTGATATGACCTTGAAGCACACAATATTAGAAAGGATCTTCAACCTATTGATCTTGATGATGATGAAGTTTTTTTTCCCTCCGGCGCCTTACGCAATGGAATCTGATCAGCAGAGGACATTTTGCAAAGAATTTAAAAATGCCATGTTTCCTAATGGTTATGCATCTGACATACGTCGTAATGTGCATGTTAAGGAGAAAAGGATAATTGGGTTAAAGAGCCATGACAACCATGTCCTTTTGCAAGACTTGCTACCACTTGTTGTGAGAAGAACATTACCAGAACGAGTGAGTGCGGTATTGATTCGTGTGAGCAGATTTTTCAAGCAAATGTAGTCACATGTTATTCGCATAAGTGACATGCAAAGGTTGCAGGCTGAAATAGCTGAGACCTTGAGCCTTCTTGAGGCTATATTCCTCCCTTCATTTTTTGATATTATGGTGCATTTGATGGTTCATCTTCCAGCCCAAGCAATGATAGCTGGTCCAGTACATTTTCACAGCATGTGGGCTGTAGAGAGGTATATAGGAAAGCTCAAGGGACATGTACACACTAGATGTCATGTGGAAGGATCAATTGTGGAGGGCTATTTGTTTGACGAGAGCTTGACATTTTGCTCACGCTATTTAGATGGTGAGACTCGGTCCAACCGAGCTAGGAATGATGGAGGTTTGGATATGGAAGTTGACGATACAGCTCCTTTCTTCCTCAACATTGGTCGAGGGCTGGCCGGAAAGTGCATGGTGATGTTAGATAACAAAACTTGGCTGCAAGCACACAAATATGTCTTGTTCAACTATGACAACATAGAACCATACCTAGAGTAACATATCCATACTAGGTATTGCTTTTACGTTATTTTTTTGTTCCTTGTCGGTTGATAAATTTAGCCTATATATGCAGGAAACATATGGAGGACCTTTCTTCTATTGGTGTTGGAAGGCATCGAGAAGTCAATCGTGTGCATTATGAGACCTTTCATGAGTGGTTTAAAATGCACGTAAGTGGGCATGTGACTTTGTAAACCTACAATACATAATTCCATTGTAGAGTAACATTACATTTTGTAATCACAGGTGGCAGAAATGGGTGATGAAGCACCACACGAGATAAAAATATTAGGTAAAGAGCCAAACATGGTCGCGGTGAAGTATAGTAGCTACACTATAAATGGGGTAGACTTCCATACACAAGCATACGATGAGGGCCGGCCGTTTCAGAGTAGTGGAGTAGCTCTTGTTGCACAAATCACGTCTTTTGCAAAAGGAGAAGGTGGCAATATTAGTGTAAGAAACAAGATATATTATGGCATTATAAAGGAAATTCTTGAGTTAAACTATCAACATGAAGGGAAAGTAGTGTTGTTCAAATGTGATTGGGTTGATAATCGTGTAGAAGATGAATGGGTAAAAACCGATCATTTTTGGATCACTTCTGTGAATTTCAAGCATGTATTTAATACCGGTGAGAAAATATCAGACGAGCCCTTCATATTAGCCACACAAGCAACTCAAGTTTACTATGTTGAAGATCCCATTGATGCTGAGTGGTCTAGTGTTGTTGTGCCATCATTGTATGACATAGAGGAGTCTGAAGATGACAATGGTAATGTTTTACGTGTGATGTTGCCTGATCCATGTACTGCCATACGTGTGAGTGTTGCGGATGGAGGCATTGGTTCTGCTACGACAGATATAGATGGACTAGTTCTTAAAGCTAATGATATTGAAAAAAAGTAAGTGTTGTGTACGATCCTATAAGTATTCCGAGTGATGTACATGTACTCATATAATGTGTCTTTTGCAGGAGGAAAAATGGCAAGCGCAAATGGAAAAGCTAAAAATGGCGGGGTCACGGTGGATCAACTTAAAGCGGTAGAGTATGAGCTACAGAGAAGTAAGAACATTGAAGAAAATGATAAACGGCTAGCAGCGGTACGAGCAACAAAAGCTTCTATGCAGGCAAATATGGAGGCAAACCAATCCTCCAAAAAGAAAAGAAAGGTGAATTTCCATCAGATTCATTTTCTACCTGAAGAAAGAAAATGTAGCTTTCAACACTAACTATATATCTATGTAGGGCGCACCTGTAAGCGCGAATGAAGGGCGCGTTTTGAGGTCTATGGTATCAAAAGATCAAGATCATGTAGATCCTCAGCATCAGCCTTCCAAAGGTATTGTAGTATAGTTGCTCATATTGTATCCTAATGTCACTTGCTAGAATTGTTGTATGACTATGTTAATTTTATTGCATGAAGAAATTACTTGTGAGCTTGATGATGAAGGTAGTCAAAAGAAAGGTGGACAAAAAATTACTCGAAAGGCTAACATATATGCTAGGCTCAGTCAACCCAAAATCCATATTCCACTTAATGGGAATGGCCAGCCTGTTGGGCCAGATGCCACTGAATTTACCAATTTCATTGGTACTTTGGTGAGGAAGCATATACCACCTGCAGAGTTAGATTGGCGAGATGTTGATGTAGAAAAGAAGTTGTTGGTGTGGGAGACCTTGAAGGTATAAATGGGCATAGTTTGATTAACGTACACTATTTCAATTCTTGTCTAACTGAGTTTCCTGGTTTCTCTCTTTTTAATAGGCATTTTATGATCTGGATTCATCCGCTTTGAGCTTTGTTATCAACACTTCACACATAAAATGGAAGGATTGGAAGT
This sequence comes from Hordeum vulgare subsp. vulgare, assembly GCF_904849725.1. Classification (NCBI taxonomy): domain Eukaryota; kingdom Viridiplantae; phylum Streptophyta; class Magnoliopsida; order Poales; family Poaceae; genus Hordeum; species Hordeum vulgare. Next base: position 189,730,205 of record NC_058520.1, on the reverse strand, counting down.
CAGATTTGAAGAGGCACAAGTTTGATGCTGCACTCACTGATGCACAACTTATGAAAAGACATGATAGCAGAATTAGTGAAGCTGATTGGAAGGCCCTTATTACTTACTAGAGATCTTCGGTATTTGAAGTAAGCCATCCCGCTGAATCATGGTATACATGCAGCACTCTGTCAACATGGCTACTCATAGTATAAATCTGCTTTCCTTTCTTTCTTCTTGTAGTCTCGCAGTGCTATCGCAAAGAGGAATCGTGCCAAGGCAGTGCCTCATACATCTGGCAGCAAGAGTCATGCCCGTGTTGCCGATGAAATGGTAAAAATAGTTACCCCCATTAAAAATGGCAGCAAGAGTCTATGTTGCTAATGCAGAAATAAATGATTGCAGGTTGTCAAACTTGGGCATGAGCCTCGAAGAGATCAAGTTTATATCAAACACATACATGCAAGAAAGGGGATAGGAAAGGTAGTTATGTGCCTCAGGCAGCATCAACAATTGTAAGTCTCTTTTGCCATGCTCAGAAATTGTACAAGTAGAATTACTCAGAAATTGTACAAGTAGAATTAACATAGCAAGTGAATGTCATTTTGCAGAAAGACCTCACAGAGAATGCTGAAACACACCCTGAATGGAAGGAAAAAAGTATTAAAGAAGGTGATCTGTTTGCACGCGTATGTGGAATTAAGGAGCCAAGGGGTCGTGTCCGTGTGTTAGGTCTAGGGCCAATGCCTCAAGATTTGGGCACACCTGGTACACGGGGTAAAATGAGCACAAGAGTTCTGGTTGCAATGGAAGTGCGTCGAGTAGCTGAAAATTGTGTTAGCATGCTGGAGGAGCATGTGCTAGAAATGCATGAACGACTGGACCGAATGGAATTGATGTTGGCTTCACAAAGAGGGCATGATATGGAAACTCCTAGCTCGCATAACGGTTCCAATTCTCGAGAAGTAAAGAACTATTTCCACATCTTTTCATTGCATCAATAATCCTTCTTGCATGCAATAACTCTGTTTTCCATATTGTTGTCTGAATAGAACTCAAGACTTGCAGTTGAGGAAGATAATGATGGCGAAGAAGATGATCAAGGGGGTGATGAAGAGCCGTTTGTTCGTAGAAGAGTTGTTGCGAAGCCCCCTCCAAGAAGCTCATCAGGCCATGAAGATGAAAGCCTGGTAATCTTCTCATGCTTACCTATATGTTTAAATTCTATATTATTTTCATGTTTCTAAAATCATCATTGATTCAGATTAGTACGGATGTGCTTCTATATGCATGGACGGGTCCTGAAACTCCTGTTGCTAAGGCAACAATTATCTCAGTTGATCCAGACACTATTGTGGGTGAAGAGCCCCTTGGACCAGGGACTTATGAGGTTGTTGTCAATGTTGCGATCAGAAGGGATGCTACGATGCCTTTTGAATGTGACGGTTTACAATGTATCGTTGATGCTGTCACAAAGTCCATTCCATGGCCATCTAGCAAGGTAATCACCAACAATATATGTTCTGTCACAAAGTGGCATCAAATTGATTTTGCTCCTTTACCTCTCCTTTACCTCTTCAATTTGCTTTTTTAGTCAAAAAAATTAAAAAATGAACCTGCAGGTCAAGGGAATATTAGATTTGTAGAGTTTTTTATTTAAGTTTTAAATCTTGATATTTTTAGTAATTTATACCTAAATTTCCATGCCACTCAAATATGTAAGAAGTGTTTTTCAATGTTGCGCCAATCAAAAATCAATGAATTTTGAGTCGAACGATACAATAATGTCTTTTTTCCTGTACCTATATGATTACTTTTTTGAGTTAAAGATGACAAATAATCAAAAAAAGTTATATGTACGTGTAAGGCTGGAGATTCAACCAAAGTCTTCACACGGACATATTAATTTTCCTCGGCTGGAGCTTATGTCCTTTTCTCTTTGACATCACGTACGGGTATGATTGGAGATTGAACCAATGCCAACACCTGATGTTCTTGCTTTTTTTCCTTGATGGGAGAAGAGTACTAATTTTTTGTTGACATGACCTGCTATTTTTAAGGCATAAAATAAATAGATGCAGCTATAGTGGTTCAGTGTGACGAATTAAGCCGAAGAGAAGCTCGGGCCAAACTTGTACTGATTTTGTTTAGGGATAAAACTTCTTTAGGCACGTAAGCTTCGCAGTCGTTCAAATTGATTTACTGCAGGGAATAACGATCGTACTGGATCGTGTCTCTTAGTTGACATCAACACCTCAATTCTAGTAGGACTCAACCTTGATTTGTTTTTGGAAATAGACTCATATCTACACGTGGTTTTTTCAGGAATAGGCATATGAGTTAAATGAACGTGTTAATCTTCTACACGTGACTTTTTCAGGAAAAAGGCATATGAGTTCGTCGAACGTGTTGTACTAATTTTTATGTGATGTGTCAGTCGTTTTGCAAGTTCACCTTATAATATTTGCACGTAACGATATATTTTTCTTGTGGAGAGCTGCATTAATCTAGTCCGTTCATATTTTTTAACTTTTGAATTTACCTATTAATTTTTCTGAGCACTAGTTCTGTGCACTGGTTAAATTTTTCTGTGCACTGGTTCTATGTCTTAAAGGATGATTTGTATTGTACAACAGTCCACTCGTTAAGATATTGACTTATGATTACTTTGCCAGATGAAGCCGTACAAGCCAGGGGCATCTTCCTCGACCCGCCGTTAAGGTGCTATCCTTAATAGTTAACGGTAGTTTACATTAAACTTATAGTAAACCAGCACAAAGGGTATAGATACCTTTGAAGGCATAGAATTTTGTTCAATGATCAAAACCATAGCAATGACAAAATTGCTGCTGCTTTAACAAAATTGTTGCTGCTGTATTTTAAGATTGTTGTTGCTGCTGTATTTTAAGATTGCTGTTGCTGCTGTATTTTAAGATTGCTGCTGCTCCTGTATTTTAAGATTGCTGCTGCTGCTGTATTTTAAGATTGCTGCTGTTGCTGTAACAAAACTGCTACTCCTGCGTGAAAAATGCTCAGTATTTTAAGATTGATGTTGCTGCTGTAACAAAACTGCTACTCCTGTGTGAAAAACTTAATGCCAACCAACATTTAGCCTTACTGGAGTAGCTCACAGGAAAATTTTCACTCGAGTTTGCTAGTCATCTCTGTTGATAACCGCAATTTCCACTTTCCCTGTGTGCTACTCGAGTTGATAACCGCTATGACCCTTACTATGTCATCTCTGTTGTTAACATTGGAGGAAAGACAAGACGACAAGGAAGGCACCATGAAGCTGTTGGTTTGAGCCTGTATAGTGGATCTCTTAGCTATCATTTTGTAATGGTGGATCTCTTAGCTATCATTTTTTAATGGTGGATCATTTAGCCATACTGGGAATAATGGAGTAGAAACAATGCACATTTTGTCTCTTGTTCATTAGTTGGGTACTTTGTAGCAAACAAACATAAATGTTTGCAAGTGTAACGGAGCAACAAAAATTGATATGTTTGCATCTGTTTTAATATTTCGGAGTACATGCATACTCTATGGTGAGTTAGATATCTAACGTGGTTGATATTGTTTAAGTAAGGCCAAAATAATATATATCATCAGCCTCTGCTGAATTGTTGGTTGGCATTAAGTAAGTTCAAATAATATATATCATCAGCCTCTGATGAATTGTTGGTTGACAAAACAAAACATCATCAGACTGTTGGTTGGGAAATGTTTATGATAGGGTTGACGGCAAGTCGGTCGGCAAAGAAGCCACCATCAGGCAATCAGTTGGGGAAGGTTCATACATGTAGAACATACATTCAGTCGGCAAAAAAATAATATCAACGACACATCGGTCGGTAAAGGTTACTTCATGGGCCAACAGTTCGTCGGTCGGGAAAGATCCATGACATAGTCGATGGACTGTCGGTCGGCAATTCTTCCTACTATCGTCGGTCTGTTGGTCGGCAAAACTTTGTCGGTCGGCAATGGGCTTTCCCGTCTGGTTTTTCCCCAACAGACCTCATCGGTTGGCAATACTTTTTCCCAACAGACTGTCTGTTGGTGGAAGCTATTATACCGACCAACTTGTGTGTTAAGAATGTAGTGTTGTGGTGTAGTGAGGTTGTAGCCCATCTTACCAAACTGCACGATATAGCCACCCTTTTCACTAGTGAGGAGAAGATCCGCTACTACTATATCCTTAAGCTGTTTCCTTTCTCTCTAAAGGATGACGCTAAAGCCTGGTTCACTTCTCTTGCTCCTGGATGTGTGAGTAGTCCCCAGGATATGGTCTATTACTTCTGTGAGAAATATTTCCCATCCCATAAGAAGCAAGCTGCCTTGCAGGAAATATACAACTTTGCTTAACTCAAAGAAGAGAGTATCCCAGAAGTTTGGGGAGGCTCATCCAGCTACAGAATGCTTTGCCTCATCACCCTCTTAAGAAGAACGGTATACTTGATATCTTCTATAACGGACTTACCGATGCTTCCAGAGACCACCTAGATAGTTGTGCCGGTTGTGTTTTTAGGGAACGAACTATAGAACAAGGTGAGATTCTGCTGAATAACATCTTGGTCAACGATAATGCTTGGACTATTCCCGAACCACCTCCTGAGCCAACTCCTAAGAAAAGAGGTTTTCTATTCCTCAGTCCCGAAGATATGCAAGAAGCCAAGAAATCTATGCAAGAGAAAGGCATTAGATCTGAAGATGTCAAAAATCTAACACCTATCGAAGAGATCCATGGTCTCGACAACCCGATACAAGTAGTAGAGGTGAATTCTCTGTGTAGGTTCGATGAGAGTGATATTCCTTTTGATAAACCTTCTAGCCTATGTTTTGATGAATTTGACAACTTTGTTGCCAAACAACAGCGTTTCAATGATTATGTTAGCAGACATTTGGAACAGAGTACTCGTATGCTTAGTCATTTAAGTGCTTGTATACACAGAAATGTCAATGATCTGAAGCTCCTGAGTAAACATGCCTCTATGATTACTACTCAGGTAGAACAAGTACTTAAATCTCAAAATGGCTTGCTTAATGAATTAAATGACAACTCTGTCAAAGTCATTACAAGAGGAGGCAAAATGACTTAGGAACCTTTGTATCCTGAAGGCCATCCTAAGAGAATTGATCAAGATTCTCAAGGAATTAATGCTGATACACCCAGTCATCCTAAGGAGAAGAAGAAGGATGATAGAAACCTACATGTCAGTTCCTGAAGAACCAAATGATATTTCTGCGTCTGATGCAGAAACACAATCTGGTGATGAACATGAACCTGGTGACAATATGGACAGCGATGTTCATAATGATGCTAAACCTAGCAATGATAAGGATGTGGAGATTGAACCTAGGGTTAATCTTGATAACCCGCAACCTAAGAGATATGATAAGAATGACTTCACTGCTAGGAAGCATGGTAAAGAAAGGGATCCATGGGTTCAGAGACCTATGCCCTTTCCTCCTAAGCCATCCAAGAAAAAGGATGATGAGGATTTTGAGCGCTTTATTGAAATGATAAGACCTGTCTTTCTGCAGATGCGGTTAGTTGATATGCTCAAAATGTCTCCATATGCCAAGTACATGAAACATATCGTGACCAATAAACGGAAGATACCAGATCTTGAGATCTCCACCATGCTTGCCAATTACACTTTCAAAGGTCGAACTCCTAAGAAACTTGGTGATCCCGGAGTGCCCACTATACCTTGCTCCATCAAAGGAAACTACGTAAGAACTGCCTTATGTGACCTTGGATCCGGTGTTAGTGTTATGCCTCTCTCTCTTTATCGTAGACTTGAACTGGATAAGTTGACACCCACTGAAATTTCTCTTCAAATGGTCGACAAATCAACTGCTTTCCCTGTCGGCATTTGCGAGGATGTGCCTGTTGTGGTTGCTAACACCACTATCTTAACAGACTTTGTTATCTTGGATATTCCCGAGGACGATGCCATGGCTGCCATCCTTGGAAGACCCTTTTTAAACATGGCAGGGGCTGTTATAGATTGCAACAAAGGCAATGTCACTTTCCATGTGAACGGAAATGAGCATACAATGCACTTTCCGAAGAAACGATATCAAGTACATTGCATCAATGCTATCGAAAAAACTTCATCGATTATTATTGGGAGCTTTGAATGCCCTATTCCTCGTGTCAAGATGAAGTATGATTTGCTTGTTGGGGAGATACATATCCCCATTGAGGTGACTTAGTAGCTATTCGAAAATTCTCTGTTTCCTCTTGCGATTCGAAAAAGTTTTGTCATGAGGATTTGATCAACCCCATTGATGGATTTCTTTCAATGACCATGAAATGGATGAATCGAAGAGTCACAAACCTCTGTTTTAAGCTTTCACCTTTTGTTGCTTCGAAGAAAAATAATAGATTTAGTTTAGTTTTCCCTGTTTTCTATTTTAGCGTCTCGGAGCTGGTTATTTCCCTCCTTGGGAGTAGACCAAGCTAGGCCAAAAGCCTAACTTGGGGGAGTACGTGTTCACACCGACTTTACATTCATGCTCATGCTTTCACTTTGTTAGCCGGTGTTTACACTTTGCACTGTATTATTCATGCTAGTTTATTTTCGTTTCTTGTTTTCTTGTTTTGTGTTCTTTTGAGAAAACCCAAAAAGATTTTCCTTTCTTCTTTTGCTTGTTGGGAGCTTTCCCATGTAAATAGTTTTCTTTTTCTTTGGGTCAAGGTAGAAGATATTAGTTACAATGTTTAGTGGCTCTTGTATGCATACCTATTTAGCTTTCAAAGAGCCATATTACTTTGTCTTCTCCTTTGTGTTTGCTTGCAGATTCAGATTAGTCCAATGCAGGAGCACTCTTATTATTGTTCACATTGTTCGATCGTGCAAGTGAAAGGCAATAATGATGATATATGATGAAGTGACTGAGACTGGAAAAGCTAGTATGAACTCGATCTATTTTGTTTTTGTTAATATCACTAGCTTGTCGTTCCAGATTCAGCTTTGTTGTGAGAGAACCATGTTTGCAATGACAACTTAGAGATCATAGTTTCTGATGCCATGCTTAATTAGCTAGGAGCTTATAATGGTTTGTCTTGAATGCCAACATAGATTTTGAGATGACTATGATGTAGTATGATAGGATGGTATTCTCCTTTGAATGTTTCAAGGGGCTTTACTTGCGCATGTTCATGCATGTAGTTAAAACAAAATCAACATAGCCTATATGATGTTCGTGTTCATGGTGATTTATATCATGTTCATGCTTGCACTCCATGTTAGTTAAACTCATTGCATCTTGATGACTATTGTCGCTCTCTAGTTGGTCGCTTCCCAGTCTTGTGCTAGCCTTCACCTTTACTAAGCGGAATACTGCTTGTGCATCCACTTCCATAAACCCAAAAGTTTTTCCATGAGAGTCCACCATACCTACCTATTTGCGGTATCTACCTGCCATTCCAAGTAAATTTGCATGTGCCATTCTCTAAACCTTCAAGAAATAATCTGTTTTGCATGCCCAAACCGCTCATGTGGTGACAGGGGGCTATTGGTATCTTCCATGTTAGGCGTTGTTATCCTCGACATGTGTTTCTTCACTGTCATTCACGAGAAAGGGGTCGGTAATTGGAATGCCCAGTTCAACGCTTAAATCGAAAACATAACTGTAAAACAAGACTCCCCTGGATTGATGTTAGTATGGACGGTACCCGAGGATTCGGCTAGCCGTGGAGTGTGATTGATTGGTGGTGGGGGAGTTAAAACTTTACTTTTTTGTTTGGGAACCGCCTATAGCATGAGTAGCATGGAAGATATTGAGAACTCTTGGTCATTGCATTGACAATGAAAGCATGCCACCCAAAATTATTTTCTCTGTTTTCAAAGCTTGAGCTCTGGCACCTCTGCAAATCAATGCTCCCCTCTGCGAAGGGCATGTCTATTTATTTTCCTGTTGAGTCACCCACTTCTTATTTAAGCACCAATTAGAGAGCACCTCTGTCATTTTTATGCTTTGCTTTTGATTGATATTGAGTCTGACTATGAATGGATCATCGTTGCTATGAATTACAATGTTTAGTCAGCCCTTGATCTTCTAAAGTGCTCTGCATTTATGTTTTGCGGTCTTAGAAAGAGCTAGCGAGATACCACCTATTCATATTGCTTCATGCTTGTTTTGAATGAACTGTTGGTATCTGAAACTCATTATTATTTGCTCACTAGCTGATTATGCCATTGATATTAGTTTAAAGTGAGACCTATGTGTCACTTGCTCATGTGGTTAACTTGTGATCTTGCTGAAATTCTGGTTATGAGTTAGACATAGTTGCAACAACAAGATCAAACAGAGTTTGTCAATGTTTTTCTTTCTCTTTCAGTTTGTCAATTACAGTTGCTTGAGGACAAGCAAGGTTTTAAGCTTGGGGAGTTTGATACGTCTCCATCGTATATACTTTTCCATACTCTTTTTCCCTTGTCTTGGACTCTAATTTGCATGATTTGAATGGAACTAACCCGGACTGATGTTGTTTTCAGCAGAATTGCCATGGTGTTGTTTTTGTGCAGAAATGGAAGTTCTCGGAACGTCCTGAAAATTTACGGAGAATATTTTTGGAAAATGTGAAAAATACCTACGCAAAGATCCACCGGAGGGGACGGGCCAGTGGGCCACAACCCCTGTTGCCGCGGCCCCCCTAGCCGCGGCAACCAAGCTTGTGGGGCCCACATGGCTCTGCCGCCCCCAAACTCAACTCTATAAATTCCCTTTCATCCCAGAAAAAATCAGGAGAGAATATTTCATCGTGTTTGCCATATGGAGGCGCCGCCACATCCTGTTCTTCATCTGGAGGGCAGATCTGGAGCCCGTTTTGGGCTCCGGAGAGGGGAAATCGTCGCCATCGTCATCATCAACCTTCTTCCCTCTCCAATTCCATGAAGCTCTTCATCGTTCATGAGTAATCTATTTGTAGGCTCGCTGGGCGGTGATGAGTAGGATGAGATCTATGATGTAATCTAGTTAGTTTTGACGGGGATTGATCCCTAGTATCCACTATGTTCTGAGATTGATGTTGCTACTACTTTGCCATGCTTAATGCTTGTCACTAGGGCCCGAGTGCCATGATTTCAGATCTGAAATTATTATGTTGGCACCAATATATGTGTGTTTTAGATCCGATCTTGCAAGTTGTAGTTAGCTACTATGTGTTATGACCCGGCAACCCCGGAGTGACAATAACCGGAACCACTCCCGGTGATGACCATAGTTTGAGGAGTTCATGTGTTCACCAAGTGCTAATGTGTTGGTCCGGTTCTTTATTAAAAGGAGAACCTTAATATCACGTAGCATCCTTTTGGAACCCGCTACCACAGGAGGGATGGACAATAGATGTCATGCAAGTTCTTTTCCCTAAGCATGTATGACGACACACGGAATGCATGCCTACATCACATTGACGAACGCGAGCTAGCCACATATCTCTCCGTGTTATAACTGTTGCATGATGAATATCATCCGACGAATCGCCGACCCATTGCCTACGAGTTTGTCCCACAGCTGTTGTTACTTGTTTTTCTCTGCTGCTGTTACTTGTTTTGCTCTGCTGCTGTTACTTGCTTTGCTCTGCTGTTGTTACCACTGTTGCTGCTGCTATTACTTGCTACTGTTGTTACTCGCTACTGCTGCTACTTGCTACTACTGTCACTACTGTTGTTCCTTGCCACTGCTGCTACCTGCTACAATACTTTTTCTAGCTCCGTTGACGGGAAAGAATATTTCCCGTCCACGGGCAACTTCTGGCGCCATTGATACAACAGTTAGGAATAGTCTGCCTTGTCACCAGATTGTTTCTGGCACCGTTGCTACCATACTACTTTGTTGTTGATACTTTGCTTGCAGACACTAATCTTTCATGTGTGGTTGAATCTGACACATTCAGGTGCTAATACTTGAGAATATTCTTTTAGTTCCCATCGCGCGAACCAAAAAATTTGGGTTGAATACTCTACCCTCGAAAACTGCCGCAATCCCACGCGTTGGTGGGCCATTGCAAGACAATTGCTAATTGTTGAGCAATGGGGACGAGCTCTTTTCTGGCTCCGTTGTCGTGGAGGCATCAAGTCAGGAATAGTTGCACGTCAGCAATGAGCAAGAACACGGGTTTGAGCTATGGAATGATTTTTTCTGGAGGTAAACGAAGGAGATGGGTGCTGGAATAAGTGGAGTGGGGCCACGTGGGACCCACGAGCCTACCACGCGCGTCGAGGGGGGTGGGCGCGCCTTTTTGGCTCGTGGCCCACTGGTGCATCCCCCTGACTAGGTATCTATCTCAAAAAAATTTAAATATTCCATCAAAAATCATACTTGAATTTCAGGGCATTTGGAGAACATTCATTTTCAGGTCATTTTTCTATTGAATGGAAAAAAGCAGAAAACAGGAAAATAAAGCTATATTTATTATTTTTCTTCTAAATAACAGAGAGTAAGAGTTGGGAAGAGAAGGTTGTGACTTCTAGATTCATCAATCCCATGGAAATCAAAAGAAATCCGTCAATGAGGTTGATCAAGTCTCCTTGACAAACTTTTTTCGTATCACATAAAACTGGAGAATTTTTGAATAATCACTAGGTTACCTCAACGGGGATGTGCATATCCCCAACAAGTATATCATATTTCATCTTGACAGTAGGTATAGGGCATTCAAAGCTTCCAATAATAATTGATGAAGATTTTTCAATAGCATTTATGCAATGAACTCGATATTGTTTCTTCAGAAAGTGCACCGTGTGCTCATTACCATTAACATGGAAAGTGACATTGCCTTTGGTGCAATCAGTAATAGCCCCTGCAGTGTTTCAAAAGGGTCTTCCAAGGATGACCGCCATGGCATCATCCTCGGGAATATCAAGAATAACAAAGTCCGTTAAGATAGTAACGTTCTCAACGACAACAGGCCCATCCTCGCAAATGTCGATAGGTAAAGCAGCTGATTTGTCGGCCATTTGCAAAGAAATTTCAGTAGGTGTCGACTTATCCAATTCAAGTCTACAATATAACGAGAGAGGCATAACACTAACACCAGCTCCAAGATCACATAAAGCAGTTCTAACATAATTTCCATTAATGGAGCAAGGTACAGTGGGCACTCCGGGATCACCTAGTTTCTTAGGAGTCCCACCCTTAAAAGTGTAATTAGCAAGCATGGTGGAAATCTCAACATCGGGTATCTTCCTTTTAGTAGTCACAATATCTTTCATGTACTTGGCATAAGGATAAATTTTAAGCATATCAGTCAAACGCATTTGCAAAAAGACAGGTATAATCATTTCAACAAAGCGCTCAAAATCCTCATCATCCTTTTTCTTGGATGGCTTGGGAGGAAAGGGCATGGGTTTCTAAACCCATGGTTCTCTTTCTTTACTATGCTTCCTAGCAATAAAATCATTCCTATCATATCTCTTGTTCTTAGGTTGTCGGTTATCAAGATCAACAGTAGGTTCAATCTCCACATCGTTATTATTACTAGGTTGAGCATCAACATGAACACCATTATCACTATTATCACTAGGCTCATGTTCATCACCAGATTGTGTTTCGGCATTAGAAATAGAGACATCATTTGGATTCTTAGGTGTAATAGCAACAGGTTTGCTAGCATGCAAGTCCCTATCATCTTTCTTTTTCTTCCTATTACCAGGATGACTAGGTGCATCAGTATTAACTCCTTGAGAATCTTGTTCAATTCTCTTAGGATGGCCCTCAGGATACAAAGGTTCCTGAGTCATTCTACCACCTCTAGTGACAACTCTAACAGAATTATCATTCAACTCGTTAAGCAAGTCATTTTGAGCCTTAAGTACTTGTTCTACTTGAGTAATGACCGTAGAAGCATGTTTACTAATAAGCTTAAGATCATTAACATTTCTATCCACACAAGCACTTATATGATTAATCATACGAGCATTTTGTTGCACTTGTCTGCTAACATAACCATTAAAACTTTGTTGTTTGGCAACAAAGTTATCAAAATCATCTAAGCATAAGCTAGCAGGTTTATCATAAGGAATATCACTCACATTGACTCTACGAAGAGAATTTACCTCTACTACCTATGTCGGGTTATCAAGACCATGTATTTCTTCAATAGGTGGTAGATTCTTAACATCTTCAGATCTAATGCCTTTCTCTTGCATAGATTTCTTGGCTTCTTGCATATCTTCAGGACAGAGGAATAGAATACCTATTTTCTTCGGAGTTGGCTTCGGAGGTGGTTCGGGAATAGTCCAAGCATTATCATTGCTCAAGATATTATTAAATAGAATTTCAGCTTGTTCCACAATTTGTTCCCTGAAAACACAACCAGCACAACTATCTAGGTGGTCCGTAGAAGCATCGGTTAGTCCATTATAAAAGATATCAAGTATTTCATTTTTCTCAAGAGGGTGATCAGGCAAAGCATTAAGTAACTGGACAAGCCTCCCCCAAGCTTGTGGGAGACTCTCTTCTTCATTCTGTACAAAGATATATATATCCTGCAACGCAGCTTGTTTCTTATGGGCAGGAAAATATTTCTCAGAGAAGTAGTATATCATATCCTGGGGACTACAAACACAACCAGGAGCAAGAGATGTAAACCAAGTTTTAGCATCACCCTTTAGTGAGAAAGGAAACAACTTAAGGATATAGTAATGGCGAATTTTTTCCTCATTAGTGAATAGGGGTGGCTATATCATTCAGTTTAGTAAGATGTGCTACAACCGTTTCAGATTCATAACCATGAAAAGGATCAGATTCAACCAAAGTGATTAACTCAGGATCGACAGAGAATTCATAATCCTTATTAGTAACAAAGATGGGTGAAGTAGCAAACTTGGGATCATATTTCATTCTAGCATTGAGAGATTTTTCTTTCCAGTTGTGTAATAAATTCTCAAGATCATAGCTATCCTTACAAACAAGAAAGTCTTCAGCTACCTCTCCCTCCATAACATAACCCTTAGGTATATCAGGCAATTCATATCTAGGAGAGCTAGGTCTAACAGGTGAAACAGCAGGTTCAACTTCAATAATTTCATCAGTTTCAGAAGTATCATCAGATTCAGCAGTAACTCTAGCAATTTGTGCATCAAGAAATTCACCCAGTGGCATGTCATTATCAAGCAAAGCATCATCATAAGCATCATGGATAGCAGAAGTAGCATCATCAAGCACACGCGACATATCAGAATTACTAGTAGGTGGTGGTGTCGCAATTTTACTCATAACTGAAGGTGAATCAAGCGCAGAGCTAGATGGCAGTTCCTTACCTGTCCTCGTAGTTGAGGGCAAGACTTTAGTTTTTGGATCTCTCGGATTCCTCATAGTGATCAACAGATATAAATCCCAAGTGACTCAGAGAATCGAGCTATGCTCCCCGGCAATGGCGCCAGAAAAAGGTCTTGATAACCCACAAGTATAGGGTATCGCAACAGTTTTCGAGGGTAGAGTATTCAACCCAAATTTATTGATTCGACACAAGGGGACTCAAAGAATATTCTTGAGTATTAGCAGTTGAGTTGTCAATTCAACCACACCTGAAAGACTTAGTATCTGCAGAAAAGTTTTTGTAGCAAAGTAGTATGATAGTAACAGTAGCGGCGGTAACAGTAACAGTAGTGATTTGTATAGCAAGCATGACAGCAGTAGCGGTAAAGTAACTCCGCAAGGACCAGTATAGGAAAAGCTCGTAGGCATTGGATCAGTGATGAATAATTATGTCGGATGACATTCATCATGTAACAGTTATAACATAGGGTGATACGTAACTAGCTCCAGTTCGTCAATGTAATGTAGGCATGTATTCCGTATTTAGTCATACGTGCTTATGGAAAAGAACTTGCATGACATCTATTGTCCATCCCTCCTATGGTAGCGGGGTCCTAATGGAAACCAAGGGATATTAAGGTCCCCTTTTTAATAGAGAACTGGGACAAAACATTAGCACATAGTGAATACATGAACTCCTCATACTATGGTCATCTCCGGGAGTGGTTCCGGCTATTGTCACTCCGGGGTTGCCGGGTCATAACACATAGTAGGTGACTACAACTTGCAAGATAGGATCAAGAACACACATATATTGATGAAAACATAATAGGTTCAGATCTGAAATCATGGCACTCGGGCCCTAGTGATAAGCATTAAGCATAGCAAAGTAGTAGCGACATCAATCTTAGAACATAGTGGATACTAGGGATCAAACCCCATCAAAACTAACTCGATTACATGATAGATCTCATCCAACCCATCACCATCCAGCAAGCCTACGATGATATTACTCATGAACGATGGAGAGCATCATGGAATTGGCGATGGAGGATGGTTGATGATGACGACAGCGTCGATTTCCCCTCTCCGGAGCCCATAACGGACTCCAGATCTGCCCTCCTGAGGAAGAACAGGTGGTGGTGGTGGTTTCGTATCATGAAATGCGATGAACTCTTCTCTCCTAATTTTTTCTGGGCAAGAGAGAATATATAGAGTTGGAGTTGGAGGCTGTGGAGCTACATGGGCCCCATGAGCCTGCCAGGTGCGCCCTATGGGGGGCGCGCCTCCTGGGCTTGTGGGCCCCTGGCTCCATATCTTCGGGTAATTCTTGTGCCAGTATTTTTATATATTCCACAAAAATCTTCGTAAGTTTCCAGGTCATTCCAAGAACTTTTATTTCCGCACAAAAACAACACCATGGCAATTCTGCTGAAAATAGCGTCAGTCCGGGTTAGTTCCATTCAAATCATGTAAATTATAGTCCAAAACAAGGGCAAAAGAGTTTGGAAAAGTATATACGATGGAGACGTATCAATATCTCAAGGTGGATGATTAGAGAGTAGATGTTGATGGATAAACGGTCTACTTGTCTTGGCGTATTGCCCATTACTTTTGAGCCTCTAACTTTCTAGTAGCATGATTAGCATTGCGGTGCATTTATAATTCTGTCAATTGCCCAGATGTAATTTGTTTACCCAACATAGTTGTTTATCGTCTTTTGGGAGAGAGACATCACTAGTGAACATCATGGGATTCTGGTCCATATTACCACCATTGTTTACATCTCCACCATTTACTGCTTTTATTTACTTTTCAGTTGCAATCACTATCGCTATTCTCGCTTGTGTTTTGATCCTTTGCAAACTACAAGGCCAGAGAGATTGACAACCTCTCCAAACTTGTTGGGGGCAAAGTTATTTGTTGTGTGTGCAGGTCCACGTCTTCTGCTAGCACTAGAGCAGCGAAACCTACTTGTTGATCCTTGGAGTCCTCCTGGTTCGATAAACCTTATAGTCCCCGTGTAAGGGAAATCTCCTGCTGACTACATCTCCACCTTCCACTTGGGGTAACAAACGAGGGGCGAGAAGTATATCCATCAACTCGTCATCAGTGGTTGATTTCCTTCATCAACCACAGACTTGCCTTTGCCTTCAACATGTTCAAAAGTTTGCTTGATGACTTTGAGAGGCGGTAGATAGCCGAGGTGATTCTGAAAGTCAGCTTGGTAGTTGATGGAAGATCTGTTTCTGATGAATCTCATGATCCAAGGTGCATAAACCTTCAGCTCAAATGGTGACAAAGCATTGTTAGCCAAAATCCTCAAGAAGAAATCATGGAAGTTTATTTTGATGCCATGAATAACATTGAACAGGATATTCTTCATGTGTCCAACAACATCTTCTTCCTGGTCATGCCCTTTGATAGGTGCGATTGAATATGACAATATTATGTAAAGTGTCCTAGGCACATACTTCAATTCCTTCACAAGGAATCTTGTCCTTGGAGGTTGGTCCAGAACCAATGGTTTCATAAGGGCCTCCATGAGGTAATTTTGCATCTCTCTTTCATCGTACAACTTGAGTGCATCTCCTGAAGGAATTGGGATTTGAATAGCTCGAAGCAATTCTGTGGTTGTAGCTTTGTAGTGAGTGTGCTGTGTCATCTAGTCCAGGACCCACGAGTTGACGTCTTTGGGGTCACCTGAGATGTGCGGTGTGGCATAGAACCGAAGAATAATATCAGTATTCCAATCACCAATATATGAGCAGAATGGCAACAACCCTTCATCATGAAGAACACTCAGAACTGGGGTGAAGCAAGGAATTTCCTCTATTTCACGATGAGGAATAAGGGTGTGAAGAAATATCTTACTTTTCCCAAAGAGCACAAAAGAATAGTAGTTCAGTTGAGTTCTGGTCCAGAACTTTCTGTGCCTGATGCGAAGCCTATCATAAGGATTTTATCCTGTGAAGAAATGATGTTCATCATAGAATGCTTACTTCTGAAACTTTGGCCTCTTTCAAAAGGGATGATGAGGCATTGGTTGAAGATGATGATGTTGCTCATCTTGAGGTGTTTGAGCCACCACAATTGCAGTTTTGGGATTTATCACTACAAGTGCAGTTTCATCAGCGGCAGTTCTATCCTGAGATGAGGCATTTTCATCAGGGGCTTGTTATTCAGTTTGAGTATTCTACTTTGCTAAGTGAGTAGATGTAGTTTCTGGTGCAGTAATTTCCTTTTCAACTTCTTCAGCTCATGCAGCTGAATCTTGATCTGGTGTAGATTTCACATATGAGCTATTTTCCTTAGAGACAGTCAGTACTTCAGTGGCTGCACGTGTTTGAGGAATTTGATTTGTTGATGGCGAGTTTGGGTGAGCCTTTTCCCAAAACTCATCATGGATAACAGGTGTGCTGCTTCCAATGTCTTCATCACCCTCCTTTTCTTCAGCAGTCATTTCTGGGTTTTGAGGAGGAGGTGTTGTGACTTGAGAGTTTCATCTGCTTGAATCTCTTCATCCATTGGCATGGATGAAGCAGAGCGATTATCATCCATTTCCTCATCCGTTTCTGGAATGGTATACTATTCACCAAATGGAACAATCATATATGATGGTGCTACATTGAGGGGAGTAGCATCCACTCGAGCTGATGATGAGGTAGGTATAATATTCAGAAGTTTTGCCTCTGAAGACTCTAAAGTAGATGAAGCTTTTCTCTTTTTGGCTTCCTTCCATGCCGCTTTTGTTTTCTTCACGTATGTTGCAGATGGAGGAGTCACTTTATTCACCTTTGAAGACTTTGGTGAAGGTGCATTTTCATCAGCCACTCCTTTATCAGTGTCAGGCCTGGCATATTCTTCAGCAGGAATATGCTGAGTGATTTCATCAGCAGCTTCTTCTTGTGCTTCAAGGATGGGCTAAGGATTTTCTGGTTTCTTTGGACCTGCAATCCTGCTGTTGTATTCATCAACTGCAGTTGTTGCTGCTTTGACAAACTTCACCTTGACACCCTTTTCATACGCATTGAGACTTGTGCATTGGTCAATGAGGGTTTTCAGTTCTGCTTGAGTACAAACAAGTTTTCAAGCGACAGGTTTAGGATGTTTTGCTTCAAGAATTTCTCCTTTTTAACCTTCGCAGTCCTAGCCTGTTTGGCTTGCTGATCCTTCCATTTTGCCTCATTGATGAATGAGGTGATCATGTGACTGACTCCAGGTGGAAGTTTCAAGTCATCAATTGGTGTGTTTGGATTCTCATACCAGAGGTCGATGAAATTCAGCACAACTTTGGGATCCAGTGCCACAGGAATCGTGCTCCCAATAGCTTGTGCAACTCTTTCTTGCTTGTTCCTGATGATGGCTTGAAGAGTTTCATCATCATATTCTCCACTTCCTTCTGATGCACAAGGATTGTTGACAATCTTGCTTGGACTTGGCCTAGCACCTCTACCAGCAGTCATCTTGGTCTTCAACAAACCAGGTGAGGATTTTGAAGCTGAGCTTGTGGCTGATGGTACACAGGAACTTGGATTGCCAGATTGATGTTGACTGAGCTCTGACTGTATAGGCGGTGAAGACTTTGGTGCAGTTGAGTACTTGGCAGTTGTTGTTGCTACTTTCTGAGGAAGTTTCTCTTTTGATACTGCACATGAGGCTTTTGGCTTGAGACTTGGTTTCTTCAATAGAACCTTCTTCTGAGGTTTTTCTGTAGCAGAAGCCTCAGCAGCAGAAGAAGTGGCAGCAGTAGCTGCAGTAGCAGATTCCTCATTAGGCTTTGTGACAGCAGCTTTAGCCTTTTCTGTAGTTTAGACAAATACTTGTATTTTTCATCAGGGTAGTCCTCAATTGTGGCTACGCTTGAGGGATGTGTTGTTTGTTGATCTCCCTGTGGCAACCTTTTGCAAGGAGGTTGGAGGGCAAACTTCTTGGCATATTTTGGAGTGACATACCTATATTCCTTCCACTCGTTTGCCCATCTCTGCTGAATCTTTTCAA
Organism: Hordeum vulgare subsp. vulgare; assembly: GCF_904849725.1. Classification (NCBI taxonomy): domain Eukaryota; kingdom Viridiplantae; phylum Streptophyta; class Magnoliopsida; order Poales; family Poaceae; genus Hordeum; species Hordeum vulgare. The sequence goes on along the minus strand of NC_058520.1, from coordinate 189,711,950 downwards.
GCCTTATCTTGCGTTTGGCCATAGTTTCTTTTCCATGAATTTTTTCATCTGGTGTGTAGTACTTAGCATATATCTCCTCAGGGATCTCAAAAGCAGTGTTTTGCTCGAGTTTCTTGCCACCTTTCTATTTTCTGTCTTCCTCCATTTTCTTCAACTGAGTTTTTTGCTGAGGAATTTGTATTCTTGAGGAATCTGAGGACACAGGTAATGTTTCTTCAAGAAATGCTGCAAATGAGTTAAGTTGATGAGAACCTAGTGATTCATCAGCTGACATTGTGTACGTGTGAACGGAGTATAGGTGCGAAGAATTTGGAGAGGTCATATGCGTTCTCGGATTTGAGGAAATTGAAAAAATTCCTAAGTTGAGGAATGTGACCAGTGAGTTGAGAAATTTGACTAAGCGCTCTCATCTTGGGTTCCAGAATTGTGCAGATTCAAAAATTTACACAATTGAGGAATCTCATGAAGGTTTTAGTGGCTTAGTGAAATTCATCAAGTGTTCTCGACATGGGTGTGCACGGCTGAGAGATTTTATGAGGAAAAACTGATTTTACAAATCCTAAGAGAACAAAGAGATCAACATGGGCAGTAAAATAGGATTTTAATTACCATGTGCAAAGAACATGATGAACTAGGGAAATAAAAGCAGAAGCTCTTCTGTTCAGATCTTCAGTGCCCTAACTCGGCGTCTGAAGACAACTACGGCGGTGGCGGAGGAAGATGTTCCGCAGTCGACGTGAGTCCGGGACGACGAGGTCAAGGCGGTGAAGCTTTTCCTCGCCGGCGACGAAGATGCTAGCGGCGGTGCTAGGTTTTGATCTCGAGCGGAGAATACGAGAGGGAGAGAAGAGTTTTGACTAAGGGGGTAAGGGGCTATTTATAGCTCAGGTGAAAAACGGTCTGGGGCAAAACTTTCGGACCGAATTGCCCTTGCCCTTTCGTCTCCGCATGACACATGTTACCCACGATCGGAGCGGTGGAGATCGTGGTTATCCGTTCGTGAGTAGTGGATCATGGTTACTATGGTAACGTTAAAATAATTTTTAAAATTTTGAGGATTTTGTTTCAAAGTCCTCAGCTGACAAGGACTCGGTGAGGATTTTGAACAGGTGTCAAACAGAACGCATATGAAGAATAGAGAATAGACTGGATGGAGCTTAGCATAGAGGGAAGACGGGTCTGATCACATTCACCTAGAAGAAATACCAACTTGAAGATTTTAGCAATAAGTGAATGTTGTTGAGGACATTGAACACTCAATATATTATATGTATATATATATATATAATCAAATGAAGATCATCACAAATAGTTTTGAAGAATTTGAAAATTTTGAAGATTTTTGAAAATTTTGAGGAATTTGTGAAAAGTCTGAGATTGAAGAATTTCCAACTTGAAGAATTTCAAGGTTGGGTGGTGGCGTGACCCACAGTTTAAGAATAATAATTTCAAGCGCCACGTACAATTGTCGTAGGGCCCTGAGAACCAAGTTCTTCATTAATTTCATCACACTTAGAGTGATATTCTTCATTGATAGAAGAAAATCGTTACTGTGTGTGTTGCACATCTAAGTCATCAATTTTGCATAAGTGTTAGGATGTGTGCATGTTTTAAAAGACATTTGAAGATTCTAATATATTTAGCTAACACCGCAACTTGCAAAACCTTCTCTCATCCAAGGGCTTTGTGAAGATATCAGCTAGTTGAACATCAGTCTTCTCATGGTCGATGAAGATATTGCCCTTGAGTACATTGTCATGAAGAAAATGATGATGAATCTGAATGTGCTTGGTCTTCCAGGGTTGTACTAGGTTGTAGGCAATCTTGATTGCACTCTCATTGTCGCAATAGAGGGGCACATTCTTCATGTTGATGCTATAGTCTCTGAGGGTTGAGCACAGCAAAATCTAGCAGCAATGTATTCAGCTTCAGCAGTGGAGAGTGATACGCAGTTTTGCTTCTTTGAGGACGAGCAAACTAAAGATCTTCCGACGAAATGACATGTGCTTAACATTGACTTGCGATCCACATGGTCACCAACATAATCAGAATCAGAATATCCAACGAGGTGAAGGTTTGAGCCCTTGGGGTACTATAATCCTAGTGTTGGTGTGTGAGCCAGATATCGAAGAATGTGTTTCACAGCCTTATGGTGTGATTCCTTCGGCTTTGCTTGAAAACGTGCACACATGCAAACACTAAGCATAATATCTGGCCTAGATGCACATAGGTACAATAAAGAGCCAATCATAGAGCAATATACCTGATGATCAAAATTTATACCATTTTCGTCAATGCAGAGGTGGTCGTTCGTAGGCATGGGTATCTTGACGTCTTTGCATTCATGCATGCCTAATTTCCTCAGAACATCCTTGAGGTATTTCTCCTGAGATTTGAAGATGCCATTGCGTTGTTGACGAATTTGTAGACCTAAGAAGAATTTAAGCTCCCACATCATGGACATTTGATATTCTTCACCCATCATGTAGGCAAATTCATCACTATAAAGTTTGTCAGTACAACCAAAATAATGCCGTCGACATATATTTGGCACACAAATAGTTCATTATCATAGGATTCTGTGAAAAGAGTAGGATCAAGTGAACCGGGTTTGAAGCCTTTCTTTATGAGGAATTCCTTCAATGTATCATACCACGCCCGAGGGGCTTGCATGAGGCCATAGAGTGTCTTTTTGAGTCTGAAGACTTTGTCAGGATGCTTCGGGTTTTCAAAATATAGGGGTTTAGCAACATATACTTCTTCCTCAAGCTTACCATTGAGGAATGTACTTTTCACATCCATTTGATGTAGAGTAACATTGTGATGGTTAGCATAAGCAATTAATATTTGAATAGCTTCAAGTCTAGCAACAAGTGCAAAAGTTCCACCAAAGTCAATTCCTTCAACCTGTGTGTAGCCTTGGGCTATAAGCCGTGCCTTGTTCCTCACAACCTGACCATCCTCATCTTGCTTGTTTCGGTATATCCACTTGGTGTCGATGATATTGTGCTTGCGAGGATCTGATCTTTTGACAAGTTCCCACACGTCATTTAGCTTGAACTGACGAAGTTCATCTTGCGTGGCTTGAATTCATTCAGGTTCCATGAAGTCTTCAGCAACTTTTGAGGGTTCTGTGATAGACACAAAAGAGGAATGCCCACAAAAGTTAACTAAATGTGAAGCTTTCGACCGAGTGATAGGACCTCGCGCATTGATGTCATCGAGGATTTTGGCAAGTTCCACTTCATTTGCAATCCTTGGATGAGCTGGTTGAAGACTTTGGTTGGGCTGAGGAATTTGATCTATAGCATTTTCCTCAAGTGCATATGCTTGAATTTCATTAGTGTTGGGGAAGACTTCTTCAGCAAGAGGTTGTTCCTCAGTTGGAATTATATCTTCAGTAGCCTTGAGCTTGATGGCTTACTTAAGTGTCAATTTATATGGCACATTAGGTAGTTGCTCTCTTTGCAAGCCGTTAGTTTCATCGAACCACACATTTACAGTTTTAACAACCTTGTTGTGATAGGTGTTGAAGACTTTGTAGGTGTGCGAGTCTTTTTTGTAACCAAGCATAAAACCCTCATGTGCTTTAGGTGTAAACTTTGAGATATGGTGAGGATCTCTAATCCAGCATCTTGCACCGAAGACTTTGAAATAACTTACAGTGGGTTTCTTGTCAGTGAGGAGTTCATATGAGGTTTTCTTGAGGAATTTGTGAAGATATACCTTGTTGATGATGTGGCAAGCAGTGTTGATTGCTTCAGGCCAGAAGAGACAAGGAGTCTGATATTCTTCATGTTGGGAACGTCGCATGGGAAACAAAAATTTACGTGGTGACCATGGGTATCTAGTAGGATCGCATCTTACTTACGCAAACACCACAACGGAGATATATGAGTTGCTATTTAACCTCATCCAAGGACCTCCTCAGTCAAATCCGATTCAACTAAAGTTGGAGAAACTGACACCCGCCAGTCATCTTTGAGCAACGGAGTTACTCGTAGCGATGAAACCAGTCTCCCGTAAGCGTACGAGTAATGTCGGTCCGAGCCGCTTCGATCCAACAATACCGCGGAATCAAGAAAAGACTAAGGAGGGCAGCAAAACGCACATCACCGCCCACAAAAACTTTTGTGTTCTACTCGAGAAGACATCTACGCATGAACCTACCTCTGATACCACTGTTGGGAACGTCGCATGGGAAACAAAAAATTTCCTACGCGCACGAAGACCTATCATGGTGATGTCCATCTACGAGAGGGGATGTGTGATCTACGTACCCTTGTAGACCGTATAGCAGAAGCGTTAGTGAACGCGGTTGATGTAGTGGAACGTCCTCACGTACCTCGATCCGCCCCGCGAACCGTCCCGCGATTAGTCCCACGATCTAGTGCCGAACGAACGGCACCTCCGCGTTCAGCACATGTACAGCTCGATGATGATCTCGGCCTTCTTGATCCAGCAAGAGAGACGGAGAGGTAGAAGAGTTCTCCGGCAGTGTGACGGCGCACCGGAGGTTGGTGATGATCTTGTCTCAGCAGGGCTCCGCCCGAGCTCCGCAGAAACGCGATCTAGAGGAAAAACCGTGGAGGTATGTGGTCGGGCTGCCGTGGAAAAGTTGTCTCAAATCAGCCCTAAAACCTCCGTATATATAGGGGGAAGAGGGGGAGCCTTGCTTTTGGGTCCAAGGACCCCTAAGGGTTTCGGCCGAGCCAAGGGGGGAAGGTCTCCCCTTCCAAACCAAATCCAACTTGGTTTGGAAGGAGGAGTCCTTCCCCTTTTTCCCACCTCCTCTTTTTTTTTCTCTTTGATTTTTCTTCCTATGGCGCATAGGGCCTTCTTGGGCTGTCCCACCAGCCCACTAAGGGCTGGTGTGCCACCCCCAAGGCCTATGGGCTTCCCCGGGGTGGGTTGCCCCCCCCCCCCCGATGAACTCCCGGAACCCATTCGTCATTCCCGGTACATTCCCGGTAACTCCGAAAACCTTCCGGTAATCAAATGAGGTCATCCTATATATCAATATTTGTTTTTGGACCATTCCGGAAACCCTCGTGACGTCCGTGATCTCATCCGGGACGCCGAACAACATTCGGTAACCAACCATATAACTCAAATACGCATAAAACAACGTCGAACCTTAAGTGTGCAGACCCTGCGGGTTCGAGAACTATGTAGACATGACCCGAGAGACTCCTCGGTCAATATCCAATAGCGGGACCTGGATGCCCATATTGGATCCTACATATTCTACGAAGATCTTATCGTTTGAAACTCAGTGCCAAGGGTTCATATAATCTCGTATGTCATTCCCTTTGTCCTTCGGTATGTTACTTGCCCGAGATTCGATCGTCAGTATCCGCATACCTATTTCAATCTCGTTTACCGGCAAGTATCTTTACTCGTTCCGTAATACAAGATCCCAAAACTTACACTAAGTCACATTGCTTGCAAGGCTTGTGTGTGATGTTGTATTACCGAGTGGGCCCCGAGATACCTCTCCGTCACACGGAGTGACAAATCCCAGTCTTGATCCATCCTAACTCAACGAACACCTTCGGAGATACCTGTAGAGCATCTTTATAGTCACCCAGTTAAGTTGCGACGTTTGATACACACAAAGTATTCCTCCGGTGTTAGTGAGTTATATGATCTCATGGTCATAGAAACAAATACTTGACACGCAGAAAAACAGTAGGAACAAAATGACACGATCAACATGCTACGTCTATTAGTTTGGGTCTAGTCCATCACGTGGTTCTCCTAATGACGTGATCCAGTTATCAAGTAACAACACCTTGTTCATAATCAGAAGACACTGACTATCTTTGATCAACTGGCTAGCCAACTAGAGGCTTGCTAGGGACAGTGTTTTGTCTATGTATCCACACATGTAAATGAGTCTTCATTCAATACAATTATAGCATGGATAATAAACGATTATCTTGATACAGGAATTATAATAATAACTATATTTATTATTGCCTCTAGGGCATAATTCCAACAGTCTCCCACTTGCACTAGAGTCAATAATCTAGCCCTCACATCATCATGCGAATTACATTGTAATAAATCTAACACCCATACAGTTCTGGTGTTGATCATGCTTTGCCCGTGGAAGAGGTTTAGTCAGCGGGTCTGCTACATTCAGATCCGTGTGCACTTTGCATATATTTACGTCCTCCCCTTCGACGTAGTCGCGGATGAGGTTGAAGCGTCGTTTGATGTGTCTGGACTTCTTGTGAAACCGTGGTTCCTTTGCTAAGGCAATGGCACCCGTGTTGTCACAGAACAAGGTTATTGGATTCAGTGCACTTGGCACCACTCCAAGATCCGTCATGAACTGCTTCATCCAGCCACCCTCCTTAGCCGCCTCCGAGGCAGCCATGTACTCCGCTTCATATTTAGAATCTGCTACGACACTTTGCTTGGAACTGCACCAGCTTACCGCACCCCCATTAAGAATAAATACGTATCCGGTTTGCGACTTAGAGTCGTCCGGATCTGTGTCAAAGCTTGCATCGACGTAACCTTTTACGGCGAGCTCTTCGTCACCTCCATACACGAGAAACATCTCCTAAGTCCTTTTCAGGTACTTCAGGATATTCTTGACCGTCGTCCAGTGATCCACTCCTGGATTACTCTGGAACCTACCTGCCATACTTATGGCCAGGCTAACGTCCGGTCTAGTGCACAGCATTGCATACATGATAGAACCTATGGCTGAAGCATAGGGGACGGTGCGCATCTGCTCTCTATCCTCATCAGTTGCTGGGCACTGAGTCTTACTCAATCTCGTACCTTGTAAAACTGGCAAGAACCCTTTCTTGGACTGTCCCATTTTGAACCTCTTCAAAACTTTATCAAGGTATGTGCTTTATGAAAGTCCTATCAGGCGTTTTGATCTATCCCTGTAGATCTTAATGCCTAGAATGTAAGCAGCTTCTCCTACGTCCTTCATAGAGAAACTTTTATTCAAGTAATCCTTTATGCTCTCCAAAAACTCTACGTTGTTTCCAATCAGCAATATGTCATCCACATATAATATTAGAAATGCCACACAGCTCCCACTCACTTTCTTGTAAATACAAGATTCTCCAACCACTTGTATAAACCCAAATGCTTTGATCACCTCAGCAAAGCGTTTGTTCCAACTCCGAGATGCTTGCACCAGTCCATAAATGGATCACTGGAGCTTGCACACCTTGTTAGCATTCTTAGGATCGACAAAACCTTCGGGTTGCATCATATACAACTCTTCCTTAAGGAAACCGTTAAGGAACGCTGTTTTGACATCCATCTGCCAGATTTCATAATCGAAAAATGCAGCTATTGCTAACATGATTCTGACGGACTTAAGCATCGCTACGGGTGAGAATGTCTCATCGTAGTCAACTCCTTGAACTTGTGAAAAACCCTTTGCCACAAGTCGAGCTTTATAAACGGTTACATTGTCGTCAGCGTCCGTCTTCCTCTTAAAGATCCATTTGTTCTGAATAGCCTTGCGGCCCTCAGGTAGTACTTCCAAAGTCCACACTTTGTTCTCATACATGGATCCTATCTCGGACTTCATGGCTTCTAGCCATTTGTTGGAATCTGGGCCCACCATTGCTTCTTCATAATTTGTAGGTTCATTGTTGTCCAACAACATGATTGATAAGACGGGATTACCGTACCACTCTGGAGCAGCACGTGGTCTCGTCGACCTGCGTGGTTCGACAGAAACTTGAACCGGAGTTTCATGACCATCATCATTAACTTCCTCCTCAACCGGCGTCGCAACGACAGAGGTTTCCCCTTGCCCTGCGCTACCATCCAGAGGGATGAGAGGTTCGACAACCTCCTCAGGTTCTATCTTCCTCCCACTCAATTCTCTCGAGAGAAACTCCTTCTCGAGAAAAGCTCTGTTTTAGCAACAAACACTTTGCCCTCGGATTTGAGATAGAAGGTGTACCCAACTGTCTCTTTTGGGTAACCTATGAAGATGCACTTTTCCGCTTTGGGTTCCAGCTTTTCAGGCTGAAGCTTTTTGGCATAAGCATCACATCCCCAAACTTTAAGAAACGACAACTTTGGCCTTTTGCCATACCACAGTTCGTACGGTGTCGTCTCAACGGATTTTGATGGTGCCCTATTTAAAGTGAATGCAGTTGTTTCTAATGCATAACCCCAAAACGATAACGGCAAATCGGTAAGAGACATCATAGATCACACCATCTCTAATAAAGTACGATTACGACGTTCGGACACACCATTACGCTGTGGTGTTCCAGGTGGTGTCAACTGTGAAACAATTCCACATTGTCTTAAGTGAGCACCAAACTCGAAACTCAGACGTTCACCCCCATGATCAGACCGTAGGAACTTGATCTTCTTGTTACGATGATTTTCAACTTCACTCTGAAATTGCTTGAACTTTTCAAATGTTTCAGACTTGTGCTTCATTAAGTAGACATAACCATATCTACTCAAATCGTCAGTGAAGGTGAGAAAATAACGATATCCGCCGCGTGCCTCTACGCTCATCGGACCACACACATCGGTATGTATGATTTCCAACAAGTCACTTGCACGCTCCATTGTTCCGGAGAACGGAGTTTTAGTCATCTTGCCCATGAGGCATGGTTCGCATGTGTCAAGTGAATCAATGTCAAGTGACTCCAAAATTCCATTGGCATGGAGTTTCTTCATGCGCTTTACACCAATATGACCTAAGCGGCAGTGCCACAAAAATATGGCGCTATCATTGTTAACTCTAACTCTTTTGGTCTCAATGTTATGTATGTGTGTATCGCTATCGAGATTCAATATGAATAATCCTCTCACATTGGGTGCATGACCATAAAAGATGTCACTCATAGAAATAGAACAACCATTATTCTCTGACTTAATAGAGTAACCGTCTCGCAATAAACAAGATCCAGATATAATGTTCATGCTCAACGCAGGCACTAAATAACAGTGATTCAAGTTCATAACTAATCCTGATGGTAACTGAAGTGAAACTGTGCCGACAGCGATTGCATCAACCTTGGAACCATTTCCTACGCGCATCGTCACTTCATCTTTCGCCAGCCTTCGTCTATTCCGCAGTTGTTGTTTCGAGTTGCAAATATGAGCAACAGAACCGGTATCGAATACCCAGGCACTACTACGAGAGCCGGTTAAGTACACATCAATAACATGTATATCGAATATACCTGATTTTTCTTTGGCCGCCTTCTTATCAGCCAGATACTTGGGGCAATTGCGCTTCCAGTGACCCATACCCTTGCAATAGTAACACTCTGTTTCAGGCTTAGGTCCAGCTTTGGGTTTCTTCATTGGATTGGCAACAGGCTTGCCGCTCTTCTTTGATTTACCCTTCTTGCCTTTGCCGTTTCTCTTGAAACTAGTGGTCTTATTCACCATCAACACTTGATGTTCTTTACGGAGTTCAGACTCTGCGACTTTCAGCATCGCAAACAACTCGCCGGGTGACTTGTTCATCCCTTGCATGTTGTAGTTCAACACAAACCCTTTATAGCTTGGCGGCAGTAACTGAAGGATTCTGTCAGTGATAGCCTCTTGCGGGAGTTCAATCCCTAGCTCAGCTAGACGGTTTGAGTACCCAGACATTTTGAGCACATGTTCACTGACAGACGAGTTCTCCTCCATCTTGCAAGCATAGAATTTATCGGAGGTCTCATACCTCTCGATTCGGGCGTTCTTCTGAAAGATAAACTTCAACTCCTGGAACATCTCAAATGCTCCATGATGCTCAAAACGACGTTGAAGTCCCGGTTCTAAGCCATACAAGACTGCACATTGAACTACTGAGTAGTCCTCCTTACGTCCTAACCAAGCGTTCTTAACATCCTGATCAGCCGTAGCGGGTGGTTCATCTCCTAGCGCAGCATTAAGGACATAATCCTTCTTCCCATCTTGTAAGATTAGCTTAAGATTACGAGCCCAGTCTACAAAGTTGCTTCCATCATCTTTCAACTTAGCTTTCTCTAGGAACGTATTAAAATTCAGGGTGACTGTCACGTGAGCCATGATCTACAACACAAATATATTCAAAGTGGACTTAGACTATGTTCAAGACAATTAGAGTTTAACTTAATCAAATTATTCGCTAAACTCCCACTCAAAAAGTACATCTCTCTAGTCATTTGAGTGGTTCATGATCCACTTACACTAGCTCAAGTCCGATCATCACGTGAATTGAGTATAGTTTCAGTGGTAAGCATCCCTATGCTAATCATATCATCTATATGATTCATGATCTACCTTTCGGTCTCATGTGTTCCGAGGCCATGTCTGCACATGCTAGGCTCGTCAAGCTTAACCCGAGTGTTCCGCGTGCGCAACTGTTTTGCACCCGTTGTATGTGAACGTTGAGTCTATCACACCCGATCATCACATGGTGTCTCGAAGCGACGAACTGTAGCAAGGGTGCACAGTCGGGGAGAACACAATTTCGTCTTGAAATTTTAGTGAGAGATCACCTCATAATGCTACCGTCGTTCTAGGCAAAATAAGGTGCATAAAAGGATTAACATCACATGCAATTCATAAGTGACATGATATGGCCATCATCACGTGCCCCTTGATCTCCATCACCTAAGCACCAGCATGATCTTCTTGTCACCGGCGCCACACCATGATCTCCATCAACGTGTCGCCATCGTGGTTGTCGTGCTACTCATGCTATTACTACTAAAGCTACATCCTAGCAAAATAGTAAACGCATCTGCAAGCACAAACATTAGTATAAAGACAACCCTATGGCTCCTGCCGGTTGCCGTACCATCGACGTGCAAGTCTATATTATCTATTACAACATGATCATCTCATACATCCAATATATCACATCACATCGTTGGCCATATCACATCACAAGCATACCCTGCAAAAACAAGTTAGACGTCCTCTAATTTTGTTGTTGCATGTTTTACGTGGTGACCATGGGTATCTAGTAGGATCGCATCTTACTTACGCAAACACCACAACGGAGATATATGAGTTGCTATTTAACCTCATCCAAGGACCTCCTCAGTCAAATCCGATTCAACTAAAGTTGGAGAAACTGACACCCGCCAGTCATCTTTGAGCAACGGAGTTACTCGTAGCGATGAAACCAGTCTCCCGTAAGCGTACGAGTAATGTCGGTCCGAGCCGCTTCGATCCAACAATACCGCGGAATCAAGAAAAGACTAAGGAGTGCAGCAAAACGCACATCACCGCCCACAAAAACTTTTGTGTTCTACTCGAGAAGACATCTACGCATGAACCTACCTCTGATACCACTGTTGGGAACGTCGCATGGGAAACCAAAAATTTCCTACGCGCACGAAGACCTATCATGGTGATGTCCATCTACGAGAGGGGATGTGTGATCTACGTACCCTTGTAGACCGTATAGCAGAAGCGTTAGTGAACGCGGTTGATGTAGTGGAACGTCCTCACGTACCTCGATCCGCCCCGCGAACCGTCCCGCGATCAGTCCCACGATCTAGTGCCGAACGGACGGCACCTCCGCGTTCAGCACACGTACAGCTCGACGATGATCTCGGCCTTCTTGATCCAGCAAGAGAGACGGAGAGGTAGAAGAGTTCTCCGGCAGCGTGACGGCGCTCCGGAGGTTGGTGATGATCTTGTCTCAGCAGGGCTCCGCCCGAGCTCCGCAGAAACGCGATCTAGAGGAAAAACCGTGGAGGTATGTGGTCGGGCTGTCGTGGAAAAGTTGTCTCAAATCATCCCTAAAACCTCCGTATATATAGGGGGAAGAGGGGGAGCCTTGCTTTGGGGTGCAAGGACCCCTAAGGGTTTCGGCCGAGCAAAAGGGGGGAAGGTCTCCCCTTCCAAACCGAATCCAACTTGGTTTGGAAGGAGGAGTCCTTCCCCTTTTTCCCACCTCCTCTTTTTTTTCTCTTTGATTTTTCTTCCTATGGCGCATAGGGCCTTCTTGGGCTGTCCCACCAGCCCACTAAGGGCTGGTGTGCCACCCCCAAGGCCTATGGGCTTCCCCGGGGTGGGTTGCCCCCCCCCCCCGATGAACTCCCGGAACCCATTCGTCATTCCCAGTACATTCCCGGTAACTCCGAAAACCTTCCGGTAATCAAATGAGGTCATCCTATATATCAATCTTTGTTTCCGGACCATTCCGGAAACCCTCGTGACTTCCGTGATCTCATCCGGGACGCCGAACAACATTCGGTAACCAACCATATAACTCAAATACGCATAAAACAACGTCGAACCTTAAGTGTGCAGACCCTGCGGGTTCGAGAACTATGTAGACATGACCCGATAGACTCCTCGTTCAATATCCAATAGCGGGACCTGGATGCCCATATTGGATCCTACATATTCTACGAAGATCTTATCGTTTGAACCTCAGTGCCAAGGATTCATATAATCCCGTATGTCATTCCCTTTGTCCTTCGGTATGTTACTTGCCCGAGATTCGATCGTCAGTATCCGCATACCTATTTCAATCTCGTTTACCGGCAAGTCTCTTTACTCGTTCCGTAATACAAGATCCCAAAACTTACACTAAGTCACATTGCTTGCAAGGCTTGTGTGTGATGTTGTATTACCGAGTGGGCCCCGAGATACCTCTCCGTCACACGGAGTGACAAATCCCAGTCTTGATCCATACTAACTCAACGAACACCTTCGGAGATACCTGTAGAGCATCTTTATAGTCACCCAGTTACGTTGCGACGCTTGATACACACAAAGTATTCCTCCGGTGTTAGTGAGTTATATGATCTCATGGTCATACGAACAAATACTTGACACCCAGAAAAACAGTAGCCACAAAATGACACGATCAACATGCTATGTCTATTAGTTTGGGTCTAGTCCATCACGTGATTCTCCTAATGACGTGATCCAGTTATCAAGTAACAACACCTTGTTCATAATCAGAAGACACTGACTATCTTTGATCAACTGGCTAGCCAACTAGAGGCTTGCTAGGGACAGTGTTTTGTCTATGTATCCACACATGTAAATGAGTCTTCATTCAATACAATTATAGCATGGATAATAAACGATTATCTTGATACAGGAATTATAATAATAACTATATTTGTTATTGCCTCTAGGGCATAATTCCAACACTTCAAGCATAGTCCATGACATTTCAACCAGAGTCTTGTTCTTGCGTTCAATGACGCCATTCTGTTGAGGAGTATAAGGAGCAGACAATTCGTGAGTAATACCAAGTTCATCAAGATAATATTCAAGACCAGTATTTTTGAATTTTGTCCCATTATCACTCCTGATGTGTTTGATCTTGACACCGAAGTTCGTCGAGGCCCTTGAGGAAAATCGTTTGAAGACTTCCTACACTTCATTTTTATACAGAATGATGTGTACCCAAGTATAGTGAGAATAGTCATCAACAATGACAAAGCCATATAAAGATGTTGCATTGGTTAGAGTAGCATAATGGGTAGGTCTAAACAGATCCATGTGAAGCAATTCAAACGGACGAGTAGTAGTCATGATAGTCTTCGAGGGGTGTTTGGATCTGGTTATTTTTTCACACTCACAAGCACCGCAGAGATGGTCCTTGAGGAATTTGATGGATTCGATGCGAATGACATGCTTCTCTTTCGCCAGTGTGTGCAAATTCCTCATGCGTGCATGACCAAGTCGTCGATGCCATTGCCAGCCTTCTGAGCAGTGGCGGAGCCAGGGCGAGCAGGGGCCTGCCCCCCCCCCCAAGGATTCAGCCTACATGGTATATATACCATGTAACTAGGGTACTTCTACATCACGTCTGCCAAGTCTAAATCATGATGCCTCCCCTGCTGCAGCCCAAGTGTAGTATTAGTAATTAGTATACGTATAATACGTGAGATTGAGAAAAGGCAGCCCGCAGCCCGTAATTGTCGTGGCCCGTGGAAGTCTTTTGCGCTGTAATTGCCGTGGAGAGTGGAGACTTCCTGCATATTTGTTTCATTGTTTGGAACGGCATGAGCGAATCTACGAATAACGCTGAATTATCTTCAGACTTCCATGGGCGATCTCTACAGCACCGAGTGGCGACAGCGGTGACAGCGGCCGAGCGGCGACAGCAACCTCAGAACCTGAATTATCTTCAGACTTCAAATCTTACGCTGCCAATCTTCAGACAATCTTCAGACTTCAGACTTCAGACAATCTGCCGAGCGGCGACAGCGGCCAATCTTCAGACTTCAGACTTCAGATTTCTTGAACCTGGAACTTGAAGTTCAAGTGTTCAGTCCCGCAGCCGTTCGATCTATAATACAGCGCCACAGCGGCGACAGGAGTTCAAGTGTTCAGAGCTTACGCTGCGATGGGCGACAGATACAGGTTTGTTTTGGCGATTCTGTGTTTGATTAGTGCCTGTTTTTTTATCCCCATTCCCCAATAATTCATGCTAATTTGAGTTTTCTATTTAACAGATATGAAGAGGAAAACACGAGATGCAAAGATTAATTCTTTTTTAAACCAGTTGAATCAAGTTCTCAGCCTACTGAAAGTGATGTGCAAGTTACAATTCCTAATCCAGTTGGCACTTCTGATCAAGATATGCCGGAGGTGGAAAATGTTGCAGAGCAAGCTGAAATTGTAACCACACCTTATCAGAGAGATCCTGGTAAACGTTTTCAAATTTGGGAACTACCACCGGACAAGCAAGAGGAAGCTTGTCATTTTTATATTTCTGAGGGGCCATATCAACCGGAGTTGAAAGAATACCCATTCGATGATAAGTCTAAACACCGTCGCCGATTTCAGTTTGATTGGTTCACAAATTTGTTTTGGCTTGAGTATTCAACTCACACTGATAGTGCATATTGTTTGCCATGCTTTCTCTTCTCAAAAAAACCATTTGGGAAATGTGGATCTGATACATTTACAGTCAAGGGTTTCAGAAATTGGAAAAAGGTTAATGATGGGAAAGCATGTGCTTTTTAACTCATGTTGGAAAGGGACCTGACTCTGCTGATAATTATTCAATTCGTTGCTATGAAGATCTCAAGACCAGTATGGCTCATATTGATAAGGTGTTAGAAAAGCAAAATGAGAAAGTCATTGCAGATGCAAGATTGAGGCTTAAGACTACCATCGATGCCATGAAGTAAGCATTTTTTTACATCAACTATAATTTGACATGACTTAGTGCATCAATGTCTAACAATTTCTCACTGTTCATTACTTCATTAGGTGGTTGATATTCCAAGCTTGTCCTTTTAGAGGCCATGATGAATCTGTGGGTTCTAAGAACCGAGGAATTTTTATTGAAATGGCCAAGATTCTTGCTTCGTACAATAAATACGTGGCAGCGGTTGTTTTCCAAAATGCTCCTGGAAATGCAAAGTATACTTCCGGAGAAGTTCACAAAGAGATTGCTGGCATACTTGCTCGACAAGTGCAAAAGTCAATTAAATAAGAAATTGGTAATGGCAAGTTTTGTATAATGGAATGGATTCAAGGCTCTAATTCTCCGTGTGTGTCCATATGCCTATTATATTCATTGTATGGCTCACCAGTTACAGTTGGCTCTTGTTTCTGCATCAAGGGAGGTACATGAGGTGCAGAACTTCTTTCAAAATGCAAATTTTGTAATAAAAGTTGTTAGTTCTTCTACAAAGTGCAATGATGAGTTACTAGTGAATCAAGCGGCAGAAATTGCTCGTCTAGTTGAGTTAGGAGAGATTGATACAGGAAGAGGGCAAAACCAAATAGGCACCTTACAAAGACCTGGAGATACAAGATGGAGCTCACACTATAAGTCCATACAGAGCTTAAAAAAGATGTTTGCTGCTATAGTTGAAGTCTTAAGAGGTATAGCAAGTGATCGTTCTGTCTCAAAATTTTATCATGGAGATGATGTTGGTTCCCTTAAAATGATCATATCATTTAATTTTGTGTTCGTTCTACACCTGATGGAAAATATTATGAAGATCACTGATGTATTGTGCCAGAAACTCCAATACAAATCTTTGGATATTTTGAATGCCTTGGATTCTGTTTCTAACACAAAGATCCTACTTGGTAAGCTAAGGGAACATGGTTGGGAATCACTTTTAGAAGAGTTCAAATCTTTCTGTGTGAAGCATGAGATTGATATCCTAGATTTGGACCGCAAGTATGTTTCTTTACTTTCTAAATTCTAAAATAACTTAACTTATATTAAGTTATATCATGCTTATTTCTTATCTTGAAAATTGAGTTGACTTTGTTATGCAATTCATAGGTATGTTGATGTCACCAAATCACGAAACAAGCATGACAACACAACAACGCTCCATCACTACAAAGTAGATGTTTTCAATGTTGCAATTGATCAACAACTGAGTGATTTGAATGATCAATTCAGTACCCAAGCAACAGAGCTCCTTACTCTTTGTTCATCACTGGACCCAAGGCATGAATCTTTTGATATCCCAAAGATAAGAACTCTTGCAGAAAAATTTTATCCCGCAGATTTTTCAAGTCAAGAAATAGCTTAATTGGAAAGTCAGCTGCCTCATTTTCACCTAGATGTGTGTAACCATCCAGAACTGATTACCTTGCCATCAATTGCTGGTTTAGCAAAAGGACTAGTTAAAACAAGTAAAGCTTCTTCATATCCAATGGTTGACAGGTTACTACGGCTAGTTATCACTCTCCCATTCTCAACGGCAACTGTAGAGCGGACTTTTTCAGCTATGAAAATTATCAAGACACGACTTCGAAGTACAATGGGAGACGATTTACTTTGGCATTGCATGATATTTTACATAGAAAAGGAATTAGCAGATAAGATTTCTTCCAAAAAAATTATTGATATTTTTGATCTTACTGGCAAACGTAAAGGCCAATTTAAGCTAATACAAATGTAATGATGTTTTTTAGTCATCGAAGCAGAATGAGTTGTTCTATATATGAATAATTTTGTACTTGATGTTTTCTGTTTACTTGACTTGCCCACCCCCCATATCCAAATCCTGGCTCCGCCCCTGCTTCTGAGGTTTTTGCTAGTAAATATGTGGCTGGTTGATGACCCGTGGCCAAATCAACAATATACAAATCTCCTCTCCTATAGCCTTCGAAGACTTTGGATTTGTCAGATTCCGTGATGACTACACATCTATATTTTTTCAAAGATGACAATCATATCAAGATCACAAAGCATTGAGACTGACATGAGGTTAAACCCAAGGGATTCGACAAGCATGACTTTGTCCATGTGCCGGTCCTTGGAGATAGCCACTCTACCAAGTCCCAATACTTTGCTTTTACCTTTATCAACGTAAGTGATTTGCTTCAGTGGTGATGGAGTCAGTGGCATATTCATCAATAAGATTTTATCACCAGTCATGTGATTTGTGCAACCACTGTCAAGAACCCACTCTGTATTCTTGGGTTTGTCATCCTGCAGATGAATTAGTACAGCTTACCATCTCATATGCTTCAGACTTGAAGAATATGATATCAATTTCATCAGATAAGAATTTCATCATAAACAGTAAATTTTAGGATGAGTGAAATGTTATCATTTCATCATTTTTAGCTTGCGTCCAATCAAGCAATTTTCTCAGGTCTCCAGCAAATTCTTCAGATGATGACTTTCATCTGGAGACCTTACCTGTAGAAGTGATTAGTTCGATTTCTTCACCACCCACATTTGAAGGGTTGGCAAGGAATTCATCGTCCTACGATCACCATATGAGAATGGAGGCATTGAGTCTAATGCACTTCTTTTCACAGTAGGGGCTTAGAGTACTCAAAAGAATAGACACAGAAATTCTTTGAGGACGTATGAACATAATGATTTGAGGGATGATACTCATAATCATGTCGCTTGTAGTTTCCCTGCATATCATGACCATTTGAGGAATTTGATCCTCGTGAAGACTTTGGTCCACCTGAGGAATTTGATCTGCGTTCTGGTTCTTCACTTTTGGTTTCATGAGGACATTCACGTGAAGATTTTGCATGCAACTTTTGGGGACCCAGATTTTCCTCAGGGGTGGTCCATTCCTGCAGTTACTTCCAACATATCGAGAAAATACTTCACCAGATTGATTTTTGAACAATTTATAGTTGGAGTCAATTGACTCATGAGAGGAGTAGGACATTTCCCATGCAAAGCCTGTTAGATAGGATGGATCAATGGAAGGGCCTTTAGCAGCAACCCATGAAGTTTTGGGATACTGCTCATGTTTCCAATATGACCCATCAGCATTCAATTTCCTCTTGAAGGCAATGCCCTCTTTCCTCGGGTTCCTCTTCAGAATCTTCTTTTTGAGCACATCGCAAAGGGTTTGATGCCCTTTGAGACTTTTGTATATGCCTGTCACATACAATTCCTTTAACCCTGCATTTTCGTCAGTAGCATTTGTGGT
This sequence comes from Hordeum vulgare subsp. vulgare, assembly GCF_904849725.1. Lineage (NCBI taxonomy): Eukaryota > Viridiplantae > Streptophyta > Magnoliopsida > Poales > Poaceae > Hordeum > Hordeum vulgare. The sequence goes on along the minus strand of NC_058520.1, from coordinate 189,693,597 downwards.
TTCCTCAAGTGAAGAATTTGATACCACATGAAGAGTTGAAGAATTTGTAGCGATAGAAGCATTTGATGATTCTGGTGAAGAATTGGCAGTTTCACACTTGATGCATTTCAGACATGGTAGAATGAATTCAACTTGAGCGGTACTGACCTGTTGAGCGAGCAATGAATCATTTTCCATTCGAAGATCATCATGAGACATTCTTAACTTCTCAAGATCACGCTTCCTTTGAAGAAATTCATAGGAAAATTTCTCATGATCAGCCAAGAGTGAGCCATAACAATCTTGAAGACTATCAAATCTAGACTCGTGACTTTTAGCATCTTCAATGGGAACTTGAGTACAGTTCATTTCAGCGTTCAACGGATCGTCGCTTTTGTCTAGCAGTTTTTGAAGCTTTTCAATGGCACTTTGCTGCTTAGTCCCAATGTTGGAAAGTTTATAGTAACTGGTTTTTTGATAATCATCACGTTGACAGTCACTAGAATCAGAAGAGGAAGTGTGGTTTGGTACCTTTGAACCTTTTGCCATGAAGCAATAGGTTGGAGCGAAGTCATCAGCATATTCATTAGTGTAGATTGCCTTATTGTTTTATTCAAGGTCGAAGATTGACTTGCCGACGAATGTGGTAGCTAGTGCAAGATTTGCCACACTAGACTCTGACTCCACTTCAGAACCTTACTCTTCATCACATTCGTCAGTTTCTTCTTCAGGATCCATTTCCTTCCCAATGAGTGCCCGAGCCTTTCTGAAACTGGTCTTCTTGTGTGATGAGGACTTTGATGATGAGGATTTTGAAGATTTCTTCTTTTTCTTCAAGTCATCAGAACTTTCATCTTTTTATTTCTTCTTTCTTGATTCTTTCACCCAACGAGGACAATCAGCAATGTAGTGACTAGATTTCTTGCATTTGTGGCAGGTTCTCTTCTTGTAGTCCTCAGATGAAGATTATGATTTCCTCATGTCTTCTCTTTAAGATTTTCCGAACTAGCCACGTTTTGTGAGCTTCTGGAATTTCCTCACGAGCATAGCAAATTCCTGTCCCAGTTCTTCAGGGTCACCAAGACTGCAATCAGATTCTTCTTCTTCAGGGTCACCAAGACTGCAATCAGATTCTTCTTCTTCTTGAGTAGCTTTGTCCATACAAATCTCTCTTTTATTCTTGTTGGAATTCATGAGTATTGAGTATCTCAAGTATATCAGCAGGATCAAGCATCTTATAGTCTCTTCGTTCTTGAATCATCAGAACCAGTGTGTCAAATGATGGATCATGAGATCATAGTAGTTTCTTCACAACTTCATGGTCATTAATGTCTCTAGCTCCCACTGCTTGTAGTTCATTTGAGATGTCAGTGAGGCGAGCAAAGGTATCTTGGCAACTTTCATTGTCAAGCCTCTTGAGCGACTGAAGAGATTGCGAAGAACATCAACACGAGAGTCACGCTGTGTTAAGACTCCCTCATTGACTTTGGACAACCTATCCCAGATAAGCTTAGATGTGCCCAAAGCACTCACTCTGCCATACTGACCTTTTCTTAGATGGCCATAGATGATATTCTTTGCTTGGGAGTCAAGTTGCTTGAACTTCTTCACATCAGCGGTAGAGATGGTAGCAGTGATGCAGGGAATACCATTTTCCACAATATACCAGGGATCATTGTCAATTAATTGAAGATGCATTTGCATCTTGGTCTTCCAGTAGGGAAAGTCCTTTCCTTTGAAGGTAGGACATCCTACAGTAACCTTGATCATACATGCGGTCGACATAACTAAAACTCCAGGTGGTTAAACAAAAATCCCATAGAACAAGGGAGTACCTTGCTCTGATACCAATTGAAAGTGCATTATATCGACTAGAGGGGGTGAATAGGAGATTTTTATGATTTCATCACTAAGGAAATTCCTAGTGAGGAAAGTCCTCGGTCATGAACTGAGTGCAGCGGAAATAGCACACGATCAGGTGTGCAAAAACGTATACATCAAAGTACTTAATGAGATTTCAGAGATTCGGTTTGCACAGTTCGCAAGTACAGGGTAAGCATGTGAAGATTAACTTAAGCGAAAAATTTGAGGTGAGGAATTCAGAGATAGTCTTCAAGAAAAAATTTCAAACAGTACTGACGAAAGTCTTCAACATGCAATTGAGGAAATTAGAAGGTTGAGGAAATAGAACACGTAGCTCGATGAAGAGAGTTACTGATGACCAAGTTCCAACTGTTGTGATAGTTGTACGTCTGGTTTGGAGCGGCTTGGTATTGAAACCAAAGGACACACAGTCCCTATAGTATTCTCCTTGAGCTAATGACACACAGTCCTCGCCCAACACTCGTGGTAATTCTTTAGGACAGACTTCCAAACCCTCACAAACTCGGTCACCCGGCGATCCACAATTGACTGCTGGATGCTCTAGACCATGACGCCTAACCATCTGGAGGATACACAGTCCTGAGAGGTAACAAGTGTCGGTTCCACACAGGAACAATTTCTTCCGTGATGCTCAATCACTAGGGTTCTCGTTTGGGTTAGGGTGTTTGAGGTATTTCCTCACTTGCTGATTTTCTCCCAAAAGCTCTGAGGAATTGGGTTGCTCTAAATGACTAGTGTCAGTTTCTCTCGGAGCAGCCAACCAGCTAGTGGTTGTGGGGGTGGCTATTTATAGCCTGGGAGAATCCCGGCATGATTTGACATAAATACCCTTAAAGAAGATGACTGTTGGGTGGATAAGATCTATGACAGGTGGCGCCTGGCGCGGCAACGCTCGGAACTTTCAACTGTGAAAGTCCTCATGTCTCTCATATTCCGCACTTTGAGGCTTTGGTAGATTTAGGCTTGGGTTGAGCATCATGAGGAAATTGGTTCCGTAGTTTTACCTCGGCCCCATTTAACAGTACGGTGTTCCTATGACTCAAGTTTAAAGAAAATGGAATAGAAAGTGTAAATCTTCAAGCTTCAAAGTCTTCAGAGTGTTTTCTTCAGAACACACCGAATTCCTCATCTTCAATATCTTCATGAGGAATGTTAATTTCTTCGCAATTTCTTTGCGATCAAAGTCTTCAAGGAATGACCAAAGTATTCACCCGAAGACATACATTTTTAGGGGTCGATATTCATCGAATAACTCAAACTCCTCACCGACTTATAGAGCATGTGTACACTCACAAACATATCAGTCCCTTAACCTATAAGTCTTCAGACCACCAAAATCACTAAGCGGCACTAGATGCACTTACAGTGAATATAACCCTACTTTCCTAATTCACATTTTATTTTGTAGTAACTTTGGATGATTGGACCTTTGGAACTTTTCAAATAGGAATGGAGGCGCTGGATAGAGAAAGTTAACTCCCCTCCTCCCCAACCGGAGAATTATGCAAAGGATGACGATCCCGGGTTTCATGACGATCCCAATACGTCTATCAGATTTGGGGCGGGGCCTTCTTCTAGGAGAGCATTGTAGGCTCTGAGATTGCTGTTATAGTCGACTACCCTAGGATACCTCCTTCCTCGACTGGCCATAAAAAGAAGGCTTCATCCCGAAAAGGGCACCCGTCCCCTGCAGACCAACTCGCACCCCAAAAGGTTCTTGCTACATGCACCGAACATCTCCTAGTATGATGCCTGCCGAACACAAGCCAAACAATGGCAGGGCCTCTAAACACGGAGCATCCATAGGGACTACTTCGAACGCACCCCCTGCAAAGAGGTAATGAATTTACATTCATGATTTAGGCATTGTCTACGACCACTGGTGGATATTCACATCTATTGCCAAATTCTATAGGAACCAAACACAACCACATCCGTCCGAACACATTGATAGGATTCATGGTAGTGATCCCAAACCAATACATCCCGCAACGGCGGGAGGTAATGAGGTGGTTCCTGCTGCAAACCTACTTCCAGAGGATCTTGAGCAGGTTTTAGTTACTAATTCTGAAGTTGAAGTGTGATGATTCATCGTTGCCGGAAAGGGTCACCACACCACCCTGAGTTTTCTGAACATGAGTTTAATGCTTTGACTTCGATGGATGTGCACCTCGGAGCTGCCCAAGCAGGACTTGAGGGAAACGCCAACCACATGTCAACAAGTCTTAAGGTATGTGTCGGATTTTATCAATCGTATACAAATCCTAACCCAGTAGCCCTCGATCCTTAATTTGTTGGGCTCGCCGAATTAAGGGTCTAAAAAACCAAGTTTGCGTGTTTTACAGGCCACGAGAGAGGAAAACAAAAGGTTTTCCTAAGACCTTGAAATCCACTGAACACAACTAGAGGCTCTCAAGGCCGAATTAGATGAAGTGAAAACATTCACTAGGGAGGCACACGATAAGGAATTACTTCCAAAATTTCACAGTTGAACTTTTACATTTCTTAATGAAAGTTTACTTTATAGCAGCTAAGTTTGTAGGTTAGTTGCAAAAAGATCTAGAAGCAGACAAAGAATCGCAAGGATACGCCGAATTGCAACACGAGGTGAGTTGTCGGTTAATATTCCGGAGTATTGATAAAAATAAAGGACTTGAGGCAGAAACCCAACATCAGTCCTGTAAAATTGAGAGTTTAAAGACTCAGCTGGCACATGCCACAGAAGAGAACCAAACATTGAAGGGTGGCATATGCGGTAAGTAAAACTCCGAACTTGTAGTTCTATACATATACAATCCCGAACTGACAAATATATCACCTTTGTTTGTAACTATCCTAACTGGGTGTCCTATAGAGGAAGCTAGCTCGTTTGTGGGTAACCTTCTAAAGGAATTATCCATCGTGCATGAGTGAGAACGAAAGGTGATGAAGAGCATGATCAAGGCACTATGGCCAACCGAGAATCCCCCAGAAGGATGCCCGAACTGGCAGATCATTTTAAAGCGGCTCAACGACGGTTTGAATAATGGAAAATGTCAGCCTGCCAAGGAGGTGCATGGGAGGCATGGGAAATGGTGAAGACGAGGTTCACCAAACTTGAACTAGAGCAATTGGCTCAAGTTGGGCTTGTAGGGCCAGATGGTCAGGAGGTGCCTCTCCACTTGGTTTATGATCAAGTGATGCCTGTCGCGCGTCTCTCGGAACAAGACTATCATCTGGACAGGACACGATAATAGATAATCTAGATCAGCAGCCATAAGCATGATTTTATGTAACTATGTACTTTAGATCACATTTTCCTCCATGTGATTTGTAAACGATGCCTTTACCAGCCATCACCTTCTACCTCCATGGACAATAATCGAAAAGTTATTCGTACTATGTAACCTGTGATAATAGGGAAACAGTTCGGAGAACTAGGCAATCCGGCCATATGGTGCTAACAGACAGATCGTGATCATGGAGATATGTTATATTACTTTTATAACATAAGAAACATCTTCCTAGGAAAGTAGTTCATTGGGTTCCTTTCTTTCGGTTACTAGATATGATAATCGAATATCCATAGTATGGGGATGATGGTTGCTTTGGGAAAATTAACCCCTGGTGATGATCACCTAATTATTTTTACTTCCTTTGTGCCTGGTCAATTATATCCTTAAGAACCCTAGCTTTCGGCTTCACCCGTTTGAGGTACATATCCGGATGACCCGGTCGTAACAATCGCAGAGGTGCTCCATTTATCCTCTAGTTGAACAATCGGGAACGAAGAGGATAAGCACAGGAGCAAGACAACCCAGCTTGGCCAAATCTTAAGTCAAATCGATGCATATAATGGCTTGAAAACAATATAGGAAGTACACATACATCATAAAGGCTAAAAGTAGATGCACACGTGTACTTTGATCTGCTTTTACTAAGAAGCCCTTAGGTGTTACCGGAAAATACATTTTCGTGGACCTAGTTCTTCTAGCCGAACATAGCATGGAATATGTTAATCAATCTTAAAAGGAAAAGAATATACATAAAAAATTGAAAACAGAAAAGAAAAACTAATTAAGCGTGACGACACCAGTCTAGCTGTACAAACGCCGAAGACGAGCTGCGTTCCTTGGATTTGGTTCAAGACGATTATGCGACGAGTTGTAGAGACGGTGCACTCTTCGTGCAAGTACTTCATCAATTATGAAAAGGCCCTCCCATTTAAGTGCAAGTTTATTCTTATTCTTCTTCGGCAGGCATAGCACAAGCTCTCCCACAATATATGATTTTGCCCGAACTTCCCTACTCTGATAGCGTCGAGCCTCATGTTGATAAAAGTTGGAAAGTGCGAGAGCTATATCGAGTTCTTCTTCTAGTACATCAAAGTTATCCTATCGATATTGATCGGCCTCTTTTCTTTCGTACATGTGCACTCTAGGTGCATTGATGTCCCACAAGCGTATGGGATCGCAGCAGTTTTCGAGGGTAGAGTATTCAACCCAAATTTGTTGATTCGCCAACACGGGAAGCGAAAGAATATTCTCAAGTATTAGCAGTTAAATGTGTCAGATTCAACCACACCTGAAAGATTAGTGTCTGCAAGCAAAGTATTAGTAGCAAGGTAGTATGATAGCAACGGTGCGAGGAAAAGCCTTGCTGACGGGATGTTAGTGCCGCTTACCTAGCCGGCAGCGGCGCCAACAAAGTCTTGCAACAAGTAACAGCGGAGTAGTAAGGAACAGTAGTAGCAGCAGCAAAGTAACAAGTAACAGCAGTAGTGACAGCAGCAGCAAAGTGGCCCAATCCCTTTGGTAGCAAGGGACAAGCCTAGGCAAAGTAACATAGCGAGAACCAGTAGTAAAAGACTCGTAGGCAGTGGATCGGTGATGGATGAGTGTGACGAATGTGATTCATCATGTAAGATGTAACACCTATAACACGGAGAGATATGTAACTAGCTCCCGTTCATCGATCTAATGTAGTCATGTATTCCGTATGTAGTCATGCGTGCTTAGGGAAAAGAACTTGCATGACATGTATTGTCCATCCCTCCCGTGGCAGCGAGGTCCTAATGGAAACTACGGGATATTAGGGTTCTTCTTTTAATAAAGAACCGGACCAACGCCATTAACACGCGGTGAATACATGAACTCCTCGTACTATGGTCATCTCCGAGAGTGGTTCCGGCTATTGTCACTCCGGGGTTGCCGGGTCATAACACATAGTAGGTGACTACAACTTGCAAGATAGGATCTAAAACACACATATATTGGCAACAATATAATAGGTTCAGATCTGAAATCATGGCACTCGGGCCCTAGTGACAAGCATTAAGCATAGCCAAGTAGTAGCAACATCAATCTAGAACATAGCGGATACTAGGGATCAATCCCCGTCAAGAACCAACTCGATTACATGATAGATCTCATCCAACTCATCACCGTCCAGCAAGCCTACGATGAGATTACTCACGAACGATGAAGACCATCATGGAATTGTCGATGGAGAAAGGTTGATGATGACAATGGCGACGGTTTCCCCTCTCCGGAGCCAAAAACGGACTCCAGATGTGCCCTCCAGATGAAGAACAGGATGTGGCAGCGCCTCCGTATCGCAAAACGCGATGAAACCTTCTCTCTGATTTTTTTCCAGGCGAAATGGAAGATATAGAGCTGAGTTTGGGGGTGGTGGTGCCACGTGGGCCCCACAAGCCTGCATGGTGTGGCCTAGGGGATGGCTGCGGCCTGTGGGCTTGTGGCCCACTGGCACGCCCCTTCGGTGGATCTTTGCGCAGGTATTTTTCTTTTATTCCAGAAAAATTCTCCGTAAATTTACATGACATTCCGAGAACTTTTATTTCTGCACAAAAACAACACCATGGCAATTCTGCTGAAAACAGCGTCAGTCCAGGTTAGTTCCATTCAAATCATGCAAATTAGAGTACAAAACAAGGGAAAAAGAGTTCGGAAAAGTAGATACGACGGAGACGTATAAACTCCCCCAAGCTTAAAGCTTTGCTTGTCCTCAAGCAACTCAGTTGACGAACTGAAAGAGAGAAAAGAAAAACTTTGACGAACTCTGTTTGATCTTGTTGTTGCAACTATGTCTAACTCATAACCAGAGTTTCAGCAAGATCACAAGCAAACCACAAAAGCAAATGACATCTAGGTCTCACGGTAAACTCATATCAATGGCATAATCAACTAGCGAGCAAATAATAATAAGCCTCAAGTGTCAATACTTCAATCAAAACAACATGAAGCAGTACGAATAGATGGTATCTCGCTAGATCTTTCTGAGACCGCAAAACATAAATGCAGAGCACCTTAAAAGACCAAGGGCTGACTAACATTGTAATTCAAGGCAAAGAAGATCCAGTCACAGTCATACTCAACACAGTTAAAAGCAAAGCATAAAAATGACAGAGGTGCTCTCTAATTGGTGCTTTTGTAAGAGGAGGATGACTCAACAGGAACATAAATAGACAGGCCCTTCGCAGAGGGAAGCATTGATTTGCAGAGGTGCAAGAGCTCAAGCTTTGAAAACAAAGATAATAATTTTGGGTGGCATGCTTTAATTGTCAACGCAATGACTAAGAGTTCTCAACATCTTCCACACTACACATGCTATAGGCGGTTCCCAAACAGAAAACTAAAGTTTTGACTCCCCCACCACCAATCAATCACACTCCACGTCTAGCCAAATCCTCGATTACCGTCCAAACCAACATCAATCCTGGGGGAGTTTTGTTTGCAATTATCTTTTCGATTTGAGCATGGAACTGGGAATTCCAATTATCGTCCCCTTTCTCGTGAATGATAGTGAATAAACACATATTGAGGATAACACGCCTAGCATGGAAGATACCAATAGCCCCCTGTCACTACATGAGAGGTTCGGGCATGCAAAACAGATAATTTCTTGAAGATTTAGAGAGTGGCACATGCAAATTTACTTGGAACGGCAGTGGATACCACACATAGGTAGGTATGGTGGACTCATATGGAACAACTTTGGGTTTATGGGAGGTGGATGCACAAGCAGTATTCCCGCTTAGTACAAGTGAAAGCTAGCAAAAGACTGGGAAGCGACCAACTAGAGAGCAACAACGGTCATCAAAATGCATTGAGAGTAACTAACATTGAGTGCAAGCATGAGTAGGACATAAATCACCATGAACATGAACATCATAGAGGCTATGTTGATTTTGTTTCAACTACATGCGTGAACATGCACCAAGTCAAGCCACTTGAATGATTCAAAGGAGGATACCATCCTATCATACTACATCATAGTCATCTCAACATTCATGTGGGCATCCAAGACAAACCATTATAAGCTCCTAGCTAAGTAAGCATGGCATAAGCAACTATGATCTCTAAGTTGTCATTGCAAACATGTTTCTCTCACAACAAAGCTGAATCAGGCATGATGAGCTAGTCATATTTACAAAAACAAAATAGATCGAGTTCATACCAGCTATTCCAGGCTCAGTCACTTCATCATATATCGTCATTATTGCCTTTCACTTGCACGACCGAATGATGTGAACAATAATAAGCGTGCTCATGCATTGGACTTCGCTGGAATCTACAGGCAAACACAAAGGAGAAGACAAAGTAATATGGCTCTTCGAAAGCTAAACAGGTATGCATGCAAGAGCCACTAAACATTGTAACCATAGTCTTCTACCTTGACCCAAAGAAAAATAAAACTATTTACACGGGAAAGCTCCCAACAAGCAAAAGAAGAAAAGAAAATCTTTTTGGGTTTTCTCAAACTAGACAGACACACAAAAAGAAAACAAGAAAAAGAACATAAACTAGCATGGATGATACAGTGGCAAAGTGTGAACACCGGCTAACAAAGTGAAAGCATAAGCAAGAATGTAAAGTCAGTGAGAACACGTACTCCCCCAAGCTTAGGCTTTTGGCCTAAGTTGGTCTACTCCCAAGGAGGGAAATGACCAGCTTTGGGGTACTCCGCAGTGGACTGAGGATGGCACTGTTGTGTGAGCTCCTCTGGCTCCCACTGATAAACTGGCGTGTGGTACTCGACTTGCGGCTCAGGCACGGGCACCTATGGTTCGGCCAAGCCCCAATATGCGTAGATGTCCGAGGGCATAATAATGTACCTGCCTGCATGAAGATTGAACAAAGAAGGAGCAGGCAAAGTAATAGTCTCACGAGTACCCTGACTAAATACCACGTTATAAATCATCCTTCTATTTATATCTCTATCAAGAAAGTCATGGCGAACCATGCTATCGTAATCTAGATATCTCTCAGGAAGAAGAACTTCTTCTTCCTCCTCTAGTCTAATAGGTATCTCAAAGTGTCTCGCAACACGGGTAGCATAGATACCTCCATAGAAAACACCCTTAGAACGGTTCAGGTTCAACCGTTGAGCTACTATAGCGGCCAAGCTATAAGTTTTATCGTTATAAAGGGCTTCGCGCAAGACCGCAAGGTCTGGGGAACAAAGTGACCCAGCTTTCCCACAGCCAATCAAACATTTTCCCACAAATAGTGAGAAATACCGAAGCACCGGAAAATGTATGCTAGCAGCTCTAGCGCAAGACACTCCTCTCTCCTCTCCTACAGCAATTGTACCGATGAAAGCTTCCAAGTCCCGTGGACGAGGTTCATGAATATCCCCAACATAAGGTAATTTGCAAACATTGCAAAAATCCTGGATTGACATGTGCTGGGGGATATCATAAAGTTTAAACTCAACCATAGGAGGATTCTTCCTCGGATAGAAGTGAAAGCTTTGTACGAAGATATTAGTGAGGAGGAGGTATTGCGGACACTTATCTTCAACGAAGGCGGTAAGGCCTGCGTTCTCCACCAAGTGATAAAAGTCCTCATAAATTCCAACGGCGCGTAAGAACACGTCGCTTGGCCACTCGCACGCTCGAACTTGTGCGACTCGAGGGACCAAATACTTGGGCTTCTTCTCACTCCCATCATCCTTCGGGTCACGGCTTGAAGAGCCTCTCAAGAACCTCCTCATCTTTTCCCTTTCCTATCTCTGAAAATTTCTGAATTTTTTAGTGATTCTAAGGAAAAGTGAACAAGGCTCAACTAAACTCGTAGCAACTACTCCAACAAGTGCCTAGAGACCATATTACGCATCAAAACTACTTGGGACCAGCTAGAATCAGCATGCAAAGCTCAAGAACATGGTCACCAAGGCAGCAAAAATACGCGGAGTATAAGGCACTAGAGCAAAAACTAATTGGACCAATGGAGGAGTCACTTACCAAGGAGTAATTTCCCCAAAACAGTTCGGAGAACGGTAATTTGAGCAAAGAGATCGAAAATCCCAGCAAGAGGAGCAAGAACACGGGTTTAAACTGTGAAACAATTTTTTCTGGAGGTAGGAGAACTGGATGGGAGCAAGAACGAGTGGAGGGGGTGCCTGTGGCCCCACAAGCTTGGGTGGCGCGGCCAGGGGGGTGCCCGCGCCCCTAGGGCTTGTGGCCCACTGGTGTGGCCCCCACATTGACTCTTTGTCCCAGTATTTTTCAAATAATCCAGAAAAAATCATACTTGATTATCAGAGCGTTCGGAGAACTTTGTTTTTCGGGCTACTTTTCTACCGGACGCTAAAACAGAAAACAGGCAAAACTGAACTAAATCTATCATTTTTCTTCTAAGCAACCTAAGGTGAAAGCTTGAAACAGAGGTTTGTGACTCCTTGATTCATCCATCTCATGGTCATCGAAAGAAATCCGTCAATGGGGTTGATCAAATCCCCTCGACAAAACTTTTTCGAATCGCAAAAGAAGACGAAGAATTTTCAAACAGTCACTAGGTCACCTCAATGGGGATGTGTATCTCCCCAACAAGCAATTCATACTTCATCTTGACACGAGGAATAGGGCATTCAAAACTCCCAATAAGAATCGATGAAGTTTTTTCGATAGCATTGATGCAATGTACTCGATATTGTTTCTTTGGAAAGTGCATCGTATGCTCATTACCGTTGACATGGAAAGTGACATTGCCTTTATTGCAATCTATAACAGCCCCTGTGGTGTTCAAAAAGGGTCTTCCGAGGATGACAGCCATGGCATCGTCCTCGGGTGTATCCAAGATAAGAAAGTTTGTTAAGATAGTGGTGTTAGCAACCACAATAGGCACATCCTTGCAAATGCCGATAGGGAAAGCAGTTGATTTGTCGGCCATTTGCAGAGAGATTTCAGTGGGTGTCAACTTATCCAGTTCAAGTCTACGATAAAGAGAGAGAGGCATAACACTAACACCGGCTCCAAGGTCGCATAAAGCAGTTCTAACGTAGTTACCTTCAATGGAGCAAGGTATAGTGGACACACCGGGATCACCTAGTTTCTTCGGAGTTCCACCCTTGAAAGTGTAATTGGCAAGCATGGCGGAGATCTCAAGATCAGGTATCCTCCTCTTATTAGTCACAATATCTTTCATGTACTTAGCATACGGAGACATCTTGAGCATATCAGTCAAACGCATCTGCAGAAAGACAGGTCTGATCATTTCAACGAAGCGCTCAAAATCCTCATCATCCTTTTTCTTGGATGGTTTGGGAGGAAAGGGCATGGGTTTTTGAACCCATGGTTCCCTTTCTTTACCGTGCTTCCTAACAGTGAAGTCATTCTTATCGTATCTCTTATTCTTAGGTTGTGGGTTATCAAGATCAACACTATGTTCAATCTCCACATCCTAATCATTGCTAGGTCGAGCATCAACATGAACATCATTATTAATATTGTTGTTAGGCTCATGTTCATCACCAGACTGTGTTTCAGCATCAGAGACAGAGGCATCGTTTGGACTCTCAGGTCTAGCAGCAACAGGGTTGCTAGCGTGCGGGTTCCTATCATCTTTCTTCTTCTTTCTAGGATGACTAGGTGCATGAGTGCTAACTCCTTGAGAATATTGTTCAATTCTCTTCGGATGACCCTCAGGATACAGAGGTTCCGGGGTCATTCTACTGCCTCTAGTGACGACTCTAATGGAATTGTCATTCAACTCATTGAGCAAGTCATTTTGAGCTTTAAGTACATGTTCTACCTGAGTAGTAACCATAGAGGCATGTTTACTCAAGAGCTTAAGATCATAGACGTTTCTGTCCACACAAGCACTTAAATGACTAAGCATACGAGCATTCTGTTCCAATTGTCTGCTAACATAATCATTGAAACTCCATTGTTTAGCAACAAAATTATCAAATTCATCCAGGCATAAGATAGCAGGTTTATCAAAAGAATATCAGTCTTATCAAACCTATAGAGAGAATTTACTTCTACTACCTGTATCGGGTTATCGAGACCATGGATCTCTTCGATAGGTGGTAGATTTTTGACATCTTCAGATTTAATGCCTTTCTCTCGCATAGATTTCTTGGCTTCTTGCATATCTTCGGGACTGAGGAATAGAATACCTCTTTTCTTCGGAGTTGGCTTAGGAGGTGGTTCGGGAATAGTCCAAGCATTCTCATTGCACAAGATGTTATTCAGTAGAATCTCAGCTTGTTCTACGGTTCGTTCCCTAAAAACACTATCGGCACAACTATCTAAGTGGTCTTTGGAAGCATCGGTAAGTCCATTATAGAAGATATCAAGTATTTCGTTCTTCTCAAGAGGGTGATCATGCGAAGCATTCAGTAGCTGGATGAGCCTCCCCCAAGCTTGTGGGAGACTCTCTTCTTCAGCTTGAGAAAAGTTGTATATTTCCTGCAAGGCAGCTTGCTTCTTATGGGCAGGGATATATTTTTTAGAGAAGTAGTAGACCATATCCTGGGGGCTACGCACACAACCAGGAGCAAGAGAAGTGAACCAGGTCTTAGCATCATCCTTTAGCGAGAAAGGAAACAGCTTGAGCATGTAGTAGTGGCGGATCTTTTCCTCACTAGTGAATAGGGTGGCTATATCGTGCAGTTTGGTAAGATGGGCTACAACCGTTTCAGACTCATAACCGTGAAAGTGGTCAGATTCGACCAGAGTGATTAACTCAGGGTCGATAGAGAATTCATAATCCTTATCGGTCACAAAGATAGGTGAAGTGGCAAACTTCGGGTCGTATTTCATCCTAGTGTTCAGAGATTTTTCTTTCCACTTGTGCAGAAGTTTCTCAACATCATAGCTATCCTTACACGCAAGAAAATCCTCACCTATCTCTCCCTCCATAACATAGCGTGTCTCAGGCATAACAGGCAATTGAGGCATAGTAGCGGGTTCTACTTCAATAGTATGAGCAGTCTCAGAAGTATCATCACATCTAGCAGCAACTCTAGCAATATGTGCATCAAGGGCACCTAACTGCAAAGCAGTATCAAGCATAGCATCATCAGGCATAGTATCAAGCATAGCGTTGATACGTCTCCATCGTATCTAATTTTCCAAACTCTTTTGCCCTTGTTTTGGACTCTAATTTGCATTATTTGAATGGAACTAACCTGGACTGACGCTGTTTTCAGCAGAATTGCCGTGGTGTTATTTTTGTGCAGAAATCAAAGTTCTCCAAACGTCCTGAAAATTTACGGGGAGCAGTTTTGGAAAATAAGAAAAATATCTGCGCCAAGTTCCACCTCATGGGGTGGGCCAGTGGGCCACAAGCCCCTGCTCCGCCACCACCCCCCTGGTGGCGGTGGGCACGCTTGTGGGGCCCGCAAGGCTCTGCCGCCCCCAATTCCAGCTCTATAAGTTGCCTTTCGTCCCAGAAATAAAATAAAAAGAGAAGTATTCGTCGCGTTTGTGATACGGAGGCGCCACCACCACCTTTTCTTCATCTGGAGGGCAGATCTGGAGTCCGTCTTGGGCTCCGGAGAGGGGAAATCGTCGCCATCATCATCATCAACCTTCTTCCCTCTCCAATTCCATGAAGCTCTTCATCGTTCATGAGTAATCTATTCGTAGGCTCGCTGGGCGGTGATGAGTAGGATGAGATCTATCATGTAATCGAGTTAGTTTTGATGGGGATTGATCCCAAGTATCCACTATGTTCTGAGATTGATGTTGCTACTACTTTGCTATGCTTAATGCTTGTCACTAGGGCCCGAGTGCCATAATTTCAGATCTGAAATTATTATGTTGTCACCAATATATGTGTGTTTTAGATCCGATCTAGCAAGTTGTAGTTACCTACTATGTGTTATGATCCGGCAATCCTGGAGTGACAATAACCGGAACAACTCCCGGTGATGACCATAGTTTGAGGAGTTCATGTGTTCACCAAGTGCTAATGCGTTGGTCCGGTTCTTTATTAAAAGAAGAACCTTAATATCCCGTAGTTTTCTTTTGGACCCGCTGCCACAGGAGGGATGGACAATAGATGTCATGCAAGTTCTTTTCCCTAAGCACGTATGACGACACATGGAATGCATGCCTACATCACATTGACGAACGGAAGATAGCCACATATATCTCCATGTTATAGTTGTTGCATGATGAATATCATCCAAACAAATCACCGACCCATTGCCTACAAGTTTGTCCTACTACTGTTGTTACTTGTCTTGCTCTGCTGCTGCTACTACTGTTGCTAGTGTTGTTACTTGTCTTGCTCTGCTGCTACTGTTGCTACTACTGTCGCTTGCTACTGTTGCTACTTGCTACCGTTGTCACTACTGCTATTCCTTGCCACTACTATTGCTCGTTACACTGCTGCTACCTGCTACACTGTTGGTTCACCGTACATTGATGGGAACTGACAACTTCCGTCGACGCGGCAACGGAGGCGCCATTGATACAATCGTTTGGAATAGTCTGCCGTCAACAGATCTATTCTGACACCGTCGTTATCATATTACTTTGTTGTTACTATTGTGCTTGTAGATACTAATCTTTCAAGTGTGGTTGAATCTGCCAAATTCAGCTGCTAATACTCAAGAGTATCCTCTCACCTCCAACTGGCTTATCAACAAATTGGGTCGAATACTCTACCCTCGAAAAACTGCTGCAAACCCACGTGTTGGTGGGCCATCAACAACATTCTTCTAGTTTCATTGCTGGGGAGTGCTAGTAGCATTCTTCTGGTGCCGTTGCAGGGGAAGGTTTGTTGTCATCAGCATTCGTCTATCTATCGCCAGAGATTGCAATCAGCATTTTTCTGGTGCCGTTTCCAGGGAAGATTTGTTGTCATCAGCATTCGCCTAGCTATCGCCAGAGATTGCAATCAGCATTTTTCTGGCGCCGTTGCCGGGGAGGTATCGCTATATTCTCTGAGTTACTTGGGATTTATATCTGCTGATCACTATGAAGAATCTGAAGGATCCGAAGACTAAAGTCTTGCCCTCAACTACGAGGGGAGGTAAGGAATTGCCATCTAGCTCTGCACTTGATTCACCTTCAGTTATGAGTAAGTTTGCGACATCACCTCCTGCTAGAAATCTTGATATGTCGTCTGTGCTTGATGATGCTTGTGATACTTGCTGCTAGAGATGTTATGCTTGATACTATGCATGACGATACTATGTCTGATGATACTATGATTGATACTCTGTCTGATACTGCTAGAGATGCTATGCTTGATACTGCTTTGCCTAATGATGCTAGAGATGCTATTTTGCCTGATGTTCCACTAGGAGTGTTCCTTGATGCTCATATTGCTAGAGTTACTGCCAATGCTCGTGATGCTTCTGATACTGCCGATACTATTGAGATAGCACCTCCTTTTGCTCCTGCTAGACCTAGCTCTCCTAGATATGAATTGCCTGATATACCTGAGGGTTACGTTATGGAGGGAAAGATAGCTGAGGATTTTCTTGCGTGTAAGGATGCCTACGACGCTGAGAAATTACATCTCAAGTGGAAGGAAAAATCTCGGGAAGCTAGCATGAAAAATGACCCGAAGTTTGCCACTTTGCCTATCTTTGTCACCTATAAGGATTATGAATTCTCTGTCGACCCTGAGATAATCTCTCTAGTCGAATCTGATCCTTTTCACGGTTATGAGTCTGAGAAGGTCATAGCCCATCTTGCCAAACTATCCAAAATAGCCAACCTTTTCACTAATGAGGAGAAGATCCGCCACTACTATATCCTTAAGTTGTTTCCTTTCTCTTTAAAGGATGACGCTAAAGTCTGGTTCACCTCTCTTGCTCCTGGATTTGTGCGTAGTCCCCAGGAGATGGTCAATTACTTCTGTCAGAAATATTTCCCTGCCCATAAAAATCAAGCTGCCTTGCAGGAAATATACAACTTTGCTCAACTCCAAGAAGAGAGTCTTCCACAAGCTTGGGGGAGGCTCGTCCAGCTACAGAATGATTTGCCTGGTCACCCTCTTAAGAAGAATGAGATACTTGATATCCTCTATAACGGACTTACCGATGCCTCTAGAGACCACCTAGATAGTTATGCCGGTTGTGTTTTCAGGGAACGAACTGTAGAACAAGCTGAGACCCTACTGAATAACATCTTGATCAACGATAATGCTTGGACTATTCGTGAACCACCTCCTAAGCCAACTCTGAAGAAAAGAGGTATTCTATTCCTCAGTCCCGAATATATGCAAGAAGCCACGAAATCTATGCAAGAGAAATTCATTAGATCTCAAGATGTCAAAAATCTATCACCTATCGAAGAGATCCATGGTCTCGATAACCCGATACAGGTAGTAGAAGTGATGAGAGTGATATTCCTTTTGATAAACCTGCTAGCCTATGCTTTGATGAATTTGACAACTTTGTTGCCAAACAACAGAGTTTCAATGATTATGTTAGCAGACATTTCGAACAAAGTGCTCGTATGCTTAGCCATTTAAGTGCTTGTGTAGACAGAAATGTCAATGCTCTGAAGCTTCTGAGTAAACATGCCTCTTTGATTACTACTCAGGTAGAACAAGTACTTAAATCTCAGAATGACCTGCTCAATGAATTAAATGACAACTCTGTCAGAGTCATTCTAGAGGAGGCAAAATGACTCAGGAACCTTTGTATCATGAAGGTCATCCTAAGAGAGTTGATCAAGATTCTCAAGGAATCAATGCTGATACACCTAGTCATCCTAAGGAGAAGAAGAAGGATGATAGAAACCTGCACGCCAGTTCAAAAAATACTGTCACACTGGAAGAATCTAATGATATTTCTGCATCTGATGCAGAAAAACAATCAGGTGATGAACATGAACCTGGTGACAATATGGACAGTGATGTTCATAATAATGCTCAACCTAGCAATGATGAGGATGTGGAGATTGAACCTACGGTTAATCCTGATAATCCACAACCTAAGAAGTACGATAAGAATGACTTCACTGCTAGGAAGCTTGGTAAAGAAAGGGAGCCATGGGTTCAGAGACCTATGCCCTTTCCTCCTAAGCCATCCAAGAAAAAGGATGATGAGGATTTTGAGCGCTTCATTGAGATGATAAGACCCATCTTTCTGCAGATGCGGTTAACTGATATGCTCAAGATGTCTCTGTATGCCAAGTACATGAAAGATATCGTGACTAATAAACGGAAGATACTAGATCTTGAGATCTCCACCATGCTTGCCAACTACACTTTTAAAGGTGGAACTCCTAAGAAACTTGGTGATCCGGAGTGCCCACTATACCTTGCTCTATTAAAGGAAACTACGTAAGAACTGCCTTATGTGACCTTGGAGCCGGTGTTAGTGTTATGACACTCTCTCTTTATCGTAGACTTGAGTTGGATAACTTGACACCCACTGAATTTTCTCTGCAAATGGCCGACAAATCAACTGCTTTCCTTATCGACATTTGCGAGGATGTGCCTGTTGTGGTTGCTAATACCACTATCTTAACAGACTTTGTTATCTTGGATATTCCCGAGGACGATGCCATGGCTATCATCCTCGGAAGACCCTTTTTAAACACTGCAGGGGCTGTTATAGATTGCAACAAAGGCAATGTCACTTTCCACGTCAACGGTAATGAGCACACAATGCACTTTCTGAGAAATGATATCCAGTACATTGCATCAATGCTATCGAAAAGACTTCACCGATTCTCATTGGGAGCTTTGAATGCCCTATTCCTCGTGTCAAGATGAAGTATGATTTGCTTGTTGGGGAGATACATATCCCCATTGAGGTGACTTAGTGGATATTCGGAAATTCTTCGTTCTCTCTTGCAATTCAAGAAGGTGTTGTCATAAGGACTTGATCAATCCCATTGACGGATTTCTTTCGATGACCATGAAACGGATGAATCAAAGAGTCACATACCTCTGTTTTGAGTTTTCCTTTTCTGTTGCTTAGAAGAAAAATGATAGAATTAGTTTAGTTTTTCCTGTTTACTGTTTTAAGCGTCCCGGAGAAAAATACCTCGAAAATAAAAGTTCTCCGATGATCCTGAAAATTTAGTATGATTTTTTCTGGAATTTTTGAAAATTTCTGGGCCTGAGAGCTGGCCTGGGGGCCAGACCAGTGGGCCACAAGCCCTGCCACCGCCACCTACCCCCCTGGTGGCGGGGTGCAAGCTTGTGGGGCCCATAGGCACCCCCTCCACTCATTTCAGCTCCCAGCCTCTTCTTCCACCTCCAGAAAAAATTGTTTCGCAGCTCAAACCTGTGTTCTTGCTCATTTGGCTGTGATTTTCGATCTCCTTGCTCAAAGCACCATTATCCGAACCGTTTTGGGGAAATTACTCCTTGGTAAGTAACTCCTCCATTGGTCCAATTAGTTTTTGCTCTAGGGCTTTATCCTTCGCGAATTCTTGCTACCTTGGTGACCGTGTTCTTAAGCTATAAATGTTGATTTTAGTTGGTCCCAAGTAGTTTTAGCGCGTGATACGGTCTCTAGGCACTAGTAGGAGTAGTTGCTACAAGGTGTGGTGGGTCTTTATTCACTTTTCTCTTGAACTTCAAAAATTTCAGCATAAGGAAATTATGTTCAGGAGGAAGTTTCATGGTGGTTCCTCAAGTAAGAAGGGTCCTCGTCTCTCCTTTCGGGAGCCTGAACCATTTCAACTAAGGGACGCACCGGTACAACCATGTGAATGGCCTTCCGATGAGTTCATGATCGAAGCACGTTTCAAGGATGAGTTTGATACACTTGTCCGCAATGCCGGGTTAGAAGAATTCCTCTCAGATAAATGTGAACAGTATGCTATGCTCACTGTCTGTTTCGTGCATAGATTTAAGTTTTTAGCTGGCTGTGAATCATCCATACTATTTGATCTCTATGATAAATCCTATACCGTGGATCTGGAGGATTTCAATAGGACTTGCAAGATACCCGATTGGGGTAGTGTTAATGATCCTCCTAAGTCTTCGGTCAGAGACTTTGTCTCTAGTATAACTGTTGGAGAAACCAGAGATATCACGCAAGCCACCATAGGAAGCATCCATTTCCCTGCCTTGCACTACCTTGCCCTCTTCATAGGTAGGTGCATTAACGGCAAGGGTGCACATTGTCACCTATGCGCTTCTGACCTTAGTATCCTTAAGAGCACAGTAACAGGTGACAAGAGCTTCAATATGGGAGCTATAATAGCAAGGAGGCTGAATAAAAATGCCAATGAAGGGGATTACTTTGGTGGAGTTTATGCTACACGTTTAGCAAATTTTCTTGGGGTATCCATCCGTCCAGAAGACCCTCCTCTCCGTACAGCCTACCTTGATCGTGTCGCTCTAACACGCTACCAGTTCCTTGAGAGAGATCATGGATCCCTCCTATACCGCTTGATATTTGACCAGCAGCGTGTTTTCCATATTACCCTTCCTGCTCCTGCTTTCTTTGACTTTCAGGTAAAACAAAGATACTACATAACCATAGGAGAGGCAGAGGAGTATGAGAGGGAGGCGACGGCCGCTCGACTTCGTGAGGCAGCTATTCAGGCAGTGGCTGCAGCACTCCCGTATAACACCCATTATGACTTTGGGTTTCGCCAGGATCATCCATGGGAGTAGAACAAGCTAGGCCAAAAGCCTAAGCTTGGGGGAGTACGTGTTCTCACCAACTTTACATTCATGCTTATGCTTTCACTTTGTTAGCCGGTGTTTACACTTTGCCACTGCATTATCCATGCTAGTTTATTTTCGTTTTCTTGTTTTCTTGTTTTGTGTCCTTTTGAGAAAACCCAAAAAGATTTTTCTTTCTTCTTTTGCTTGTTGGGAGCTTTCCCGTGTAAATAGTTTTCTTTTTCTTTGTGTCAAGGTAGAAGATATTGGTTACAATGTTTAGTGGTTCTTACATGCTTACCTGTTTAACTTTCAAAGAGCCATATTACTTTGTCTTCTCCTTTGTGTTTGCCTGCAGATTCAGCTTAGTCCAATGCGCTTATTATTGTTCACATCGTTCGATCGTGCAAATGAAAGGCAACAATGATGATATATGATGAAGTGACTGAGACTGAAAAGCTGGTATGAACTCTATCTATTTTTTTTGTAAATATAACTAGCTTGTCGACCCAGATTTAGCTTTATTGTGAGAGAACCATGTTTGCAATGACAACTTAGAGATCATAGTTTCTGATGCCATTCTTATTTAGCTGAGAGCTTATAATGGTTTGTCTTGAATGCCAACATAGATTTTGAGATGACTATGATGTAGTATGATAGGATGGTATTCTCCTTTGAATGTTTCAAGTGGCTTGACCTGGCGCATGTTCATGCATGTAGTTGAAACAAAATCAACATAGCCTCTATCATGTTCGTGTTCATGGTGATTTATATCATGTTCATGCTTGCATTCAATGTTAGTCAAACTCATTGCATCTTGATGACTGTTGTCGCTCTCTAGTTGGTCGCTTCCCAGTCTTTTGCTAGCCTTCACTTGTACTAAGCGGAATACTGCTTGTGCATCCACTTCCATAAACCCAAAAGATTTTCCATGAGAGTCCACCATACCTACCTATTTGCGGTATCTACCTGCCATTCCAAGTAAATTTGCATGTGCCATTCACTAAACCTTCAAGAAATAATATGTTTTGCATGCCCGAACCACTCATGTGGTGACAGAGGGCTATTGGTATCTTCCATGCTAGGAGTGTTATCCTCGACATGTGTTTATTCACAGTCATTCACGAGAAAGGGGCCGGTATTTGGAATGCCCAGTTCCACGCTTAAATCGAAAACATAACTGTAAAACAAGACTCCCCCCGGATTGATGTTAGTATGGACGGTACCCGAGGATTCGGCTAGCCGTGGAGTGTGATATATTGGTGGTGGGGGAGTTAAAACTTTACTTTTCTGTTTGGGAACCGCCAATGGCATGAGTAGAATGGAAGATATTGAGAACTCTTGATCATTGCATTGACAATGAAACCATGCCACCCAAAATTATTATCTCTGTTTTCAAAGCTTGAGCTCTGGCACCTCTGCAAATCAATGCTTCCCTCTGCGAAGGGCCTGTCTATTTATTTTCCTGTCGAGTCATCCTCCTCTTATATAAGCACCAATTGGAGAGCACCTCTGTCATTTTTATGCTTTGCTTTTGATTGATATTGACTATGACTATGACTGGATCTTCGTTGCTATGAATCACAATGTTTAGTCAGCCCTTGATCTTTGAAAGTGCTCTGCATTTATGTTTTGCGGTCTCAAAAACAGCTAACGAAATACCACCTATTCATATTGCTTCATGCTTGTTTTGATTGAAGTGTTGGTATTTGAAACTCATTATGATTTTCTCGTTGGCTGATTATGCCATTGATATTAGTTTACCGTGAGACCTTTGTGTAATTTGCTTATGTGGTTAACTTGTGATCTTGCTGAAATTCTGGTTATGAGTTATACATAGTTGCAACAACAAGATCAAACAGAGTTTGTCAAAGTTTTTCTTTCTCTCTCAGTTTGTCAACTGAGTTGCTTGAGGACAAGCAAGGTTTTAATCTTGGGGGAGTTGATACGTCTCCATCATATCTACTATTCCAAACTCTTTTGCCCTTGTTTTGGACTCTAATTTGCATGATTTGAATGGAACTAACCTGGACTGACGCTGTTTTCAGCAGAATTGCCTTGGTGTTATTTTTGTGCAGAAATCAAAGTTCTCCAAACGTCCTGAAAATTTACGGGGAGCACTTTTGGAAAACAAGAAAAATATATGCGCCAAGTTCCACCCCAGGGGGTGGGCCAGGGTCCCACATGGCTCTGCCGCCCCCAATTCCTGCTCTATAAGTTGCCTTTCGTCCCAGAAAAAAATAAAAAGAGAAGTTTTTGTCGCGTTTGCGATACGGAGGCGCCGCCACCACCTATTCTTCATGTGGAGGGCAGATCTGGAGTCCGTCTTGGGCTCCGGAGAGGGGAAATCGTCGCCATCGTCATCATCAACCTTCTTCCCTCTCCAATTCTATGAAGCTCTTCGTCGTTCGTGAGTAATCTATTCGTAGGCTCGCTGGGCGGTGATGAGTAGGATGAGATCTATCATGTAATCGAGTTAGTTTTGATGGGGATTGATCCCTAGTATCCACTATGTTCTGAGATTGATGTTGCTACTACTTTGCTATGCTTAATGCTTGTCACTAGGGCCCGAGTGCCATGATTTCAGATCTGAAATTATTATGTTGTCACCAATATATGTGTGTTTTAGATCCGATCTTGCAAGTTGTAGTTACCTACTATGTGTTATGATCCGGCAACCCCGGAGTGACAATAACCGGAACCACTCACGGTGATGACCATAGTTTGAGGAGTTCATGTGTTCACCAAGTGCTAATGTGTTGGTCCGGTTCTTTATTAAAAGGAGAACCTTAATATCCCTTAGTTTCCTTTTGGACCCCGCTGCCACGGGAGGGATGTACAATAGATGTCATGCAAGTTCTTTTCCCTAAGCACGTATGACGACACACATAATGCATGCCTACATCACATTGACGAATGGGAGCTAGCCACATATCTCTCCATGTTATAGCTGTTGCATGACGAATGGGAGCTAGCCACATATCTCTCCATGTTATAGCTGTTGCATGACGAATATCATCCAAACAAATCACCGGCCCATTGCCTACGAGTTTGTCCTACTACTGCTGTTACTTGTCTTGCTCTGCTGCTGCTACTACTGTTGCTACTGTTGTTACTTGTCTTGCTCTGCTGCTATTGTTGGTACTACTGTCGCTTGCTAATGTTGCTACTTGCTACCGCTGTCACTACTGTTGTTCTTTGCCACTGCTATTGCTCGTTAGACTGTTGCTACCTGCTACGCTGTTGGTTCATCGGACATTCATGGGAATTGACAACTTCCGTCAATGCGGCAACGGAGGCGCCATTGATACAATCGTTAGGAATAGTCTGCCTTCAACAGATCGTTTCGGACACCGTTGTTATCATATTACTTTGTTGTTACTACTATGCTTGCAGATGCTAATCTTTCAGGTGTGGTTGAATCTGACAAATTCAGCTGCTAATACTCGAGAGTATCCTCTCACCTCCAACTAGCTTATCAACAAATTGGATCGAATACTCTACCCTCGAAAACTGCTGCGAACCCACGCGCTGGTGGCCTGTCAACAACATTCTTCTAGTTTCATTGCTGGGGAGTGCTAGTAGCATTCTTCTGGTGCCGTTGCAGGGGAAGGTTTGTTGTCATCAGCATTCGTCTAGCTATCGCCAGAGGTTGCAATCAAGCAACATCTGGCATAGTATCAAGCATAGCATCATCAGGTATAGTATCAAGCATAGCATCATCATAAGCATCATGGACGGCAGAAGTAGTATCATCAAGCACAGGCGACATATCAAGATTTCTAGCAGGAGGCGATGTCGCAAACGTACTCAAAACTGAAGGTGAATCAAGTGCAGAGGTTGTTCCTTACCTCTCCTCGTAGTGGAAGGCAAGATTTTAGTTCTTGGATCTTTCGGATTCCTCATAGTGATCAGCAGACGTCAATCCCAAGTGACTCAAAGAATATAGTTGTGCTTCCCCGGCAACGACGCCAGAAAAAGCCTTGATGTCCCACAAGCGTATGGGATCGCAGCAGTTTTTTAGGGTAGAGTATTGAACCCAAATTTGTTGATTTGCCAAGACGGGAAGCAAAAGAATATTCTCAAGTATTAGCAGCTGAATGTGTCAGATTCAGCCACACCTGAAAGATTAGTGTCTGCAAGCAAAGTATCAGTAGCAAGGTAGTATGATAGCAACGTTGCCCGAAAAAGCCTTGCTGACGGGTATTTAGTGCCGGTTACCTAGCCGACAATGGTGCCAACAAAGTCTTGCAACAAGTAACAGCGGAGTAGTAAGGAACATTAGTAGCAGCAGCAAAGTCACAAGTAACAGTAGTACTGACAGCAGCAGCAAAGTCACAAGTAACAGCAGTACTGACAGCAGCAGCAAAGTGGCCCAATCCCTTTGGTAGCAAGGGACAAGCCTAGGCAAAGTAACGTAGCGAGAACAGTAGTAAAAGACTCGTAGGCAGTGGATCGGTGATGGATGAGTGTGACGAATGTGATTCATCATGTAACAACTATAACACGGAGAGATATGTAACTAGCTCTCGTTCATCGATCTAATGTAGGCATCTATTCCGTATGTAGTCATATGTGCTTAGGAAAAAGAACTTGCATGACATCTATTGTCCATCCCTCCCGTGGTAGCGGGGTCCTAATGGAAACTACGGGATATTAAGGTTCTCCTTTTAATAAAGAACCGGACCAACGCATTAACACGCGGTGAATACATGAACTCCTCATACTATGGTCATCTCCGGGAGTGGTTCCGGCTATTGTCACTCCAGGGTTGCCGGGTCATAACACATAGTAGGTGACTACAACTTGCAAGATAGGATCTAAAACACACATATATTGGTGACAACATAATAGGTTCAGATCTGAAATCATGGCACTCGGGCCCTAGTGACAAGCATTAAGCATAGCCAAGTAGTAGCAACATCAATCTAGAACATAGTGGATACTAGGGATCAATCCCCGTCAAGAACTAACTCGATTACATGATAGATCTCATCCAACACATCACCGTCCAACAAGCCTACGATGAGATTACTCACGAACGCTGAAGAGCATCATGATATTGTCGATGGAGAAAGGTTGATGATGACGATGGCAACGATTTCCCCTCTCCGGAGCCCAAAACGGACTCCAGATCTGCCCTCCAGATGAAGAACAGGATGTGGCGGCGCCTCCGTATCGCAAAACGCGATGAAACCTTCTCTCTGATTTTTTTTCCAGGCGAAACGGAAGATATAGAGCTGAGTTTGGGGGCGGTGGTGCCACGTGGGCCCCACAAACCTGCACAGCGCGGCCTAGGGGGGTGGTCGCGGCCTGTGGGCTTGTGGCCCACTAGCACGCCCCCTCCGGTGGATCTTTGCGCAGGTATTTTTGTTTTATTCCCGAAAAAATCTCCGAAAATTTTCAGGACATTCCGAGAACTTTTATTTGTGCACAAAAACAACAGCATGGCAATTCTGCTGAAAACAGCGTCAGTCCGGGTTGGTTCCATTCAAATCATGCAAATTAGAGTCCAAAACAAGGGCAAAAGAGTTTGGAAAAGTAGATACGATGGAGACATATCATGCATCATGGATGATATCGCAGGGGAGGACCGTTTCCGCCCCGTATACCATAAAAATGGCATATATCTTGTAGATCGGTTTGGGGTGGTGCGTAAGCCCCATAGTACAGAGTCAAGCTCCTCTACCCAATGGCAATCACATTCTATCAGAGATCGGACTAGTTGATGTTTGATTCCGCTAATGATGAGGCCATTGGCTCATTCAACCTGTCCATTGGGTTGTGGGTGGTACACACAGGCATAATCGAACTTAATGCCCAAATTAGCGCACGGGTCCTTTACTTGTTGAGCTATGAAATTGGATCCATAGTCCGGTGAACCACGACGGATATAAAATCAATAACCAATGCGGACTTGGCAGAAGTTACCGGGTTGGCTTCAATCCACTTGGTGAATTTATCGACCATAACGAGTAAATATTTATTTTTCTTGGACCCCCCCTTTAAGTGGTCCTACCAGGTCCAACCACCAGACCGCAAATGGCTAACTGATCAGTATAGTCCGAAGAGCCATTGCGGGCATGTAGCTTTGATTTGCAAAAAGCTGACACCCAGCACAATGTTGGACAAGTGTGTGAGCGTTTGCGTGAGCCGTGGGCCAAAAGATGCCAGCCCGGAAAGCCTTGCTTACCAGGGCCTGAGCTGCTGTGTGGTAACCGCCCATGCCTGTGTGTATTTCAACCAAGAGTTTTTTACCCTCTTCTTCAGATATGCACCGCTAGAGGAGTCTGGTAGTACTTGTATTATATAACTCCCCCTAATGAACCTTGTAGGCCTTGGATCGTTGAACTATTCGTCTTGCATCTATTTGGTCATCGCGGAGCTCTTGGCGGAGAAGATAGGTGAGAAAAGGCTAAGTCCATGGCGCGATTACTGCCATGATTCTGTGAGCCAAAAGCATTTCCTCCAGTGCTGAGCCGTCAATGATTTGTTCATCTGGCTCGATTATAAGGGGGTGACATGTTCCTTGCCATTGCCTCCAATGTCATTTTCTTCATCTTTCCATACAATGGAAGGCTTGAAGAGTCATTCCAGAAAGGTATTTTTGGAGACAGGGTCGCGTTTGGCACCCATACGAGCAAGAACGTCAGCAACGTGATTGCTTCCTCTAGCGACATGGTGGAATTCAAGGCATTTGAACCGCACTGATATCTTAAGGACAACATTCCTATAAGCCTCCATTTTCATATTTTTGGCATCAAATTCGCCATTGATTTGGGAGATAGAGAGGTTAGAGTCTCCCGGTACCTCTAGCCGTCGTACACCCGTCAAAGTTGCCATCCGTAGTCCATGCAATAGAGCTTCTTACCCGGCCGCATTGTTGGAATCAGTGCACATAATCTATAGCATATACCAGATGTTGTCACCGGTGGGGATGTAAGTATGACGCCAGCCCCCAGTTCGGCAAGAATCTTGGAGCCGTCAAAGTACATCATGCAATGGGAATATGTATTGTACTCTTTAGGGAGTTCGACATCCGTCCATTCGGTGAGAAAATCAGCCAACACCTAAGATTTAATAGGTCAACATGGCTTGTACATGATTTCAAAAGGTAGGAGCTCAATAGCTCATTTGGCTATGCATCCAGTGGCGTCCTTGTTATTGATTATATTTTTTAGGGGTACTTCGGATGCTATCGTGATCGAACACTTTTGAAAGTAGTGTCGGAGCTTGTGTGACGCCATAAAAAATGTATATGCTATCTTCTGGTAGTGCGCATAATGGGATTTACATGGGGTAAGTACCTCGGACACATAGTAGACTGTCTTCTGTATTCGGAGCTTGCGGCCTTCTTCTTCTCGTTCGACAACGAGGACTACATTGATGACTTGGTTGGAGGCCGAGATGTCCAACATCATCGGCTCCCCTGTAGTAGGTGTCGTCACTATAGGATTACTGGCTAACAGTGTTCTAATTTCCTCTAGTGTGGTTGTTGCCTTGTCAGTCCAGTCAATTTGTTTGTTTGTTTGGGCACTCTATAGAGCGGTAGCGCCTTTTCGCCAAGGAGAAAGATGAAGCGGCTAAAAGCCTCCACACAATCTGCCAGTTTTTGCACATGCTTCAACTCCGTCGGGATCGCGAGCTGGGATAGAGCTCGGATTTTCGCCCGATTGCCCTCTATTCCTCCATGGGAGATGATGAATCCGAGCAGTTTACCCGCATGGACGCCAAATACACATTTGTCCGGATTGAGCTGTATATCGTATTCCCAAAGATTATCGAAGGTTTGCCGAAGGTCGTCCACCAGCTGGCTGGCGTGTTTAGTTTTAATGACCAGGTCGTCCATGTATGCTTCAACTATCTTGCCAATTTGCTTTTTTAGGAATGTCTGAATCATGCGTTGGTATGTGGAGCCCGCATTTTTTAACCGGAAAGGCATAGTGTTGAAGCAGAATGGCCCATAAGGGGTGATGAAGGTGGTTGCAGCCTAATTGGATTCCTTCATTTTGATATGATGGTATCCGGAGCAGGCATCAAGGAAGCATAATGAGTCGTGTCCGACGGTGGCATCAATGATTTAGTCTATGCGGGGTAAGGGAAAGCGATCCTTAAGGCAGGCTTTATTTAGGTCTTTCAAATCGACATATAAGCGCGAGGATTTATCCTTCTTTGGTACCATGACGAAATTTGCCAACCACTTGTATCTCAGATGAATCCGGCTTCAAGCAATTTTGCTAATTCGGTGCCCATGGCTTGACGCTTGGGTTCGGAAAATCGACCTAACGTCAGTTTGACTGACTTAAAGATGCCGATTATATTCAAGCTATGCTCTGCCAGTCTTTGTGGGATTCCTGGCATATCTGAATGGTGCGAGGAGAATATATCCCAGTTTTCTTATAAGCATGTGGGCAATGCTTCATCGACTGTAGGGTTGAGCTATGCTCCGATGGACGTTGGTTTGTTGGGGTCCGTTGGATGTACCTTCAATTTGACTACTTCGTCAGTTAGTTTGAAAGATGTGGACTTGGGCCTCTTGCTGAGGGTTACATCATCATTATCGACCAGTGATCATAATTTGGTTAATTTCTCAGCCACAAGAGCTTCAGAAAGTGCCTCGAGGGAAAGCGATGCGGTTTTATTTTTGGTCGAAAGAGCTCTGTCCGGGTCACTTGTAAGTGCAATAACACCATTGGGCCTAGGCCTTTTTAGCTTCATGCACCCGTAATGCGCTACAGACGGAAATCTAGTGAAGGCCTCACGTCCCAAAAGAGCGTGTTAACCATTGAAAAGGGTACAATATGGAAGACGAGTTCTTCGGACCTATAGTTCTCATGGGTGCCGAAAACCACGGCGAGAGAAACTCGTCTTGTGCATCATGCTTCTCTTGACGAGATAATCCCTTGAAAGGTTGTGCTACTTTGCTCGACGCGAGATCTGTCAAACTGCATTTTATCCAAAGTATCCTCATAAATGAGGTTCAAGCCACTGCCACTGTCCATTAGTACCTTGCAAAGTTTAAAACTGTCTATAATGGGGTTGAGGACCAAAGCGGCAGGTGTTCGGCTGGAAAGAATTCTCGGTTAGTCCTCTTCACCGAAATTTATGGGTGCATTTGTCCATGACTTCGTTGCTGCCACCTGGAATACCTAGTCGAGTTCTCCAAGAGCTCTCTTCCTCTGATTATTTGAAAAAAAACGTCTCATAAATTGTGAAGACATTGTTGTTGTCCTCCGGCGGTGTGGATGGACGCTTGTTCGACAATTGGACCCTTAGGATAGCCTCTCCACTTTTTGCTATTTGCCTAACGACGCAGCAATCTTGAAGGCTATGGTACGGGCTAGTGTTGGGTAGTGTGGAGTGTATGGGGCATGGACAGTTCGATAACTTATCAAGGACAGTTCTAGATCCTTAGAGGGGCTTACTCTTCTTCTCGGCGTGCTCGTGATCGGCCGACCGTTGCCGGGATGTTTGCTTCCTTCGAGCTCCTCTGGATTGATTCCCCTCGCATACGTTGACTATGTCAGGTACTTCCCATTGCGTAGTACTTGTGTATCAATGTAGATAGCTCGGCGAAGCTGTGTATGTGGTGACGGGTGAGGGCATTTAAGATTCCTTCATCTTGGCAGTTATGCCGGAAGATTTGCATAATTTCCTGGCCCCTGTAGTCCGGTATCTGGTTTTTTGTTAGGAGGAATTTATCCAAAAGTATTGCACTGTCTCTCCTGGACCTTGCCTGACGCATGGTAGGTCCCGTATGTTGGGCTTTTCTTATTTATTCACAAAGCATTTGAATTGGGAGGTGGGTGGGTGAAAATTCGGTGTCCCAATAAGATATTAATTCCCGATTTAGGCAGTTGTGTCTAGCACCATCGTAGAGTCTGGTGTGCTAGGCTCACGGTCTGACTTACTGGTCGGACATGACTAGTCGCACCCCGATTAAGTTCGGGGCAAAACTTGGATGCCTAACTAGAGGGGCGATCCATATTATAACATAGATGGTTCTAAGCTCCGGCAACTTGGAAGACGAACTTTCATCAGGTTTGTCAATGGTGGCAACCAAGTGCATGATTGGTGGGACATGGATTTCCCTCTCATCGAGTTTAATCCCGATCTGTTCATAGATCGACAATTGGTCATTTGACATTCCCATGGCTTGAATTCGGTCGAGCAACTCGTATAGTTCCATGGCATCTGCGGCGTCCATGTTTTTGGAGTTCGTGGGGTCGACCCGTAGCGCCGCTGTTGTCTTGGTATTTGGAGTCGCATGAGGGTAGTTCATCCAAAGATCATCCGAATATGTCGTCTCGTTCGGGCCTTGGGGCCGGAGCTAGGGCGGAAGCCTCTTCAAGGGCGATATCCACCCCTCGAGATGTCAGGACGCCGGGAGCCGAAAGCTTAGTCAAAATAAGATTCCCCCATGAGTTGGCGATGAAACCTAAGTTTCCGAACCTGATATCCTCGTTGGGGGCAAGGTATCCGATCCAGTCTAGACGACCGGTTGGATCAACATGCAACACAACGCTGCCAAACACGAAGATATGTCCAGGAATGAAAACGTCCTCGTGACAGATGTCGTCGCTGATGATTACACGGGCCATTGATCCTCTAGGGATCCCATAGTGGAACTCTCAATGAAATCACCAATGTTGGTGTCAAAACCGACAGATCTCGGGTAGGGGGTTCCGAACTGTGGATCTTGGATCGATGGGTAGCAGGAGACAAAGGATACGATGTTTACCTAGGTTCGGGCCCTCTTGATGGAGGTAAAACCCTATGTTCTGCTCTTGTTTATATTGATGATGGAGTATCAAGTACAGAGTTGATCTACCTCGATATTGTATGTTGTGGTCTAAACCCTAGGAATAATGATCTTAAAAATGTCATACGGACTAAGGCCCTATGGTTTATATAGATACCAGGGGTACTAGGGTTACACAATGTCGGTCACACCAAGGAGAAAACATGACGATTACCATGTGGCCGTGGGGTGCACGCCAAGTCTTCCGAAGAGTCCATCTTGGATACAACATCACCTTATGTGCCCGGAATCCAATAATAATAGGACGCCCCAGGAGTCCGGCCCATAGAAATAGGTAAGCGGCCCGATGACCACTTAGCCCCGGACTCCCTCACTAGGATAACCAGAAAGTTCATACCTTCAGCATCAATAGGGAGCCTAGAAGTTCGAGGCAATCCTGGAAGTTCCGAGCTACATTTTTTTTTGCATAACACGCAGATTTGGTGACGCACTATATAAGGTATCCTTCTTTCCCAACGATTCAGAGCTTTCAGATCTAAGATTTCCCCATCGGTTTGAACTCTCTCCTCCTCCCCAAGCATTGAAACTCAAATCCATTTGGGGGGAACTATCCCATGGATCTAGGGTTCATTTGTTGACCTCCTCCATTGTTCCTCCTCCCCATCCCTCCATACAATTAGATGCTTTTGGTGGGATTTGAGAGAAAGAGGGATTTGAGCATTCTTGTGGTAAATCCTGAAGAGGTCTTTGAATGTTCTTGAGAGAGATTTCATCCAAGCGTACATCCGCTCCTCCTCTCTCTTTTGACCAAAGCAATTTGTGATTTGAGCATGTCTTAAACATTTCCCCCTTTGATATTCTTACTCTTGGAGGTTGGAGACTACTAGGCGGTAGGAATTCTTTGGTGAGGAATCAACTTGTGATTTGTCCCCCGGAAAGTTTGTGAAGGTTTGGAGGCCACCTCAAGGTCTACCACTAGTGGTTGAGAATCACCTTCGTGGTGATATATCAAGTATAATAGGGTGAGGCTTCGTGGCGTTGGTGTGCCTTTGTGGTAACATCCTCCTCTCAAAAGGTGACCAGCTTCCCTCGAAGGAAGTGAACATCGGGATACATCCTTATCTTTGTGTCTTCGGTTATCTCTAACCCTAGACACTACTTGTGGTTTAATTTTGTCACTTGACCTTGCATACACTATATCTTCTTGTCCTCATTATATTTCATTGGCCATTTCCTTGTAGAGATTATTTAGGCCTACACTTTACATCCCGTTATTCATACTTGCTATTATTGATAGATCTTGTGATTAGTGTGAGTTGTTAACTTGTATCATACACTTTCATATATTATGATATTGTTCAAGTAAGTTTGTGTAACTTACTTGTGCTTGTTAGTATCCTTGTTGTGCTCATCTTGTTTAGATGAAGTTGTCATGCACTTAGTTGAGCCTAGTATGTTTAGGATTTGTGCTTGACAAGTATCCTCTTGGTTTATTTTCGCATTAAGATAAAGACAAATCCGTAGAAGTTTTTAACACCTATTCACCCCCTCTAGGTGACATCATGGTATTTTTAGCATGCACCAGCCATTTTAGCCTCCGGGCTTGCTCCGCCAACTATAAATAGCTCCTACCTCAAGCATAGATAATTGGATGCTCCGCACGAATGAAAATAGAGATTGTTCGAGAATCCCATTTCCCTCCCATAGACCATAGACATATAAAAACCCAAAGCCCTAAATTTGTAAGTGATTGAGAATCACTAAAGAAATTGATCGGAGTTTAAATTGACCTATTACTAGTGTGGATTGTGCACCCACTAGATGGTTACGTGTATGCTTTGAGCGTCTACGAGTAAATATGGACTGCTTGAACAACAAGTATGTGAAGGCCTTAGAGGTCTGCCTCTAGGGTTTGGGTGCAGTCATAGCTGGTTGTGGCCCAAGGAGAACAAAGTGAATACTTTTTCTTATGAGTTGAATCTCAACCCCTTCAACCCGACATAGAGTTGCCCCAACAACTTGAACTGGGTGAACAAATCGTTTTCTTCACCAAGACTTTCGGGTTCTATTTCCTTGCACTCAACTTACATTCTACTTTTACCCTGTGTTGCGACATATTTTCTCCCTCTACACTTCTTGTTGTGAAGACTATGGTGTATCCCTTTTCTATTGTGTTGCATCTGATATGCTTAGTTTGCCTTCGTCGCATTTATTTCTATCATATTTTTGCTTGTGTATTTGACATGTTAGTTTGTATTTTTCTCTAAGTACTTTGTTCTATGTGTAGTTATTATATTCCCTACATCATTCTCCTCTGTTAGTTATCCTAGATTGTCTTTGGTTAGTTTATATTATCCAATGAATTTTTGAAAACCTCCCATTCCTTCCCTCTGGTTGATATTTTCCCTTGCAGCTATCAAACATAAAAACCACATCGTCCACGGGAAAGATATATGCGTCCCTAAAGCCCAGTGAGGGATTGGGATTTGCAACACCAAAAAATGAATAATAGACCTCTTAACCAAATGGAGTTGGAAGATCACTCAAAATTATACCAGTCTATAGGTCAAACTCCTCAAGGAAAAATACTTGCCAAATTCTTCGTTCTTCACTTAAAAGAAGAGGGTCTCCTAATTCTAGAATGGGATTCAAAAGTGTAAGGGGATTTTTAATGTGGGAGATCATTTCTAGGTTGGTAATGGGGGTCAGTACCAAATTCGGACGTACAAAATGCCTCCACAACACTCCTCTATATGCCAAATATTGAAGATTGCCATAATTGTTTCTAATCAAGAATTTCTTGTAAAGAATGTGATGCAACATATCCATATGATCCTCTCCTTCCTTAGAAACTTCAATGCATTAAATGGCCTCTTGGGGAATCCATTCTCCTTGAGCTCAATCAAGTTCATCTCATTGACGAGATGGACATTGCTACTTCTCAAACAACAGCGCCAGAAATTGACACGTTGACGGAGATTGGGCTTGTGTTGGTTTTTTCCCTTGAAGAGGAAACGGTGATGCAGCACAGGAGTAGTAAGTATTTCCCTCAGTTTGAGAACCAAGGTATCGATCCACAAGGAGGATCTTGTCAAGTCCAGAGTACCTGCGCAAACACAAACAAGCTTGCACCCAACGCTTCAAAGGGGTTGTCAATCCCTTCAAGATTGTTTGCGAAGTGAGATCTGAAGGCGGAAAGTGCAACGAAGTAAAAAGTGTAAGGCTGAAAATATGGTGTGGAGTATACCCTGGGGGCCATAGTGTTCACTAGAGGCTTCTCTCAAATTAGCAAGTATTACGGTGGGTGAACAAATTACTGTCGAGCAATTGATAGCACCGCGCAAAGTCATGACGATATATAAGGCAATGGTCATACATATAGGCATCACGTCTGAGACAAGTAGACCGATACTTTCTGCATCTACTACTATTACACCGCACATCGACCGCTATCCAGCATGCATCTAGTGTATTGAGTTCATGACAAACAGAGTAACGCTTTAAGCAAGATGACATGATGTAGAGGGATAATCTCAAACCAATGATGAAAACCCCATCTTTTTACCCTTGATGGCAACAACATGATACGTGCCTCGCTACCCCTTCTGTCACTGGGTGAGGTCACCGCACGGTATGAACCCAAAACCAAGCACTTCTCCCATTGCAAGAATCATAGATCTAGTTGGCGAGACAAAACCCACAACTCGAAGAGAATTACAAGGATATGAAATCATGCATAAGAGAGATCAGAAGAAACTCAAATAAGATTCATAGATAATCTGATCATAAATCCACAATTCATCGAATCACGACAAACACATCGCAAAACAAGATTACATCGGATAGATCCCCATGAAGATCATGGAGAATTTTGTATTGAAGATCCAAGAGAGAGAAGAAGCCATCTAGTTACTAGCTATGGACCCGTAGGTCTATGGTGAACTACTCACGCATCATCGGAGAGGTCATGGTGTTGATGCAGAAGCCTTCCGTGTCCGAATCCCCCCTTCGGCAGGGCACCAGTTCGTGCCCCAAATGGATCTTGCGGAGACAGAAGCTTCCGGCGGTGGAAAAGTGATTGTGATGATCTCTTGATTTTTTTTGGGGATATTTGGGAATATATAGGCGCAAGATCTAGGTGAGGGGACCTCCAGGGGACCACAAGCCTGGATGGCGCGGCCCCCCTGGCCGCGGGGTGGGGGCTTGTGGGGCCCCTGGGGCTCTTCTGGCTTGGCTCCCAAGTCCTCCGATCTTCTTCCGTTCGAGAAAAAATCTTTTGGGGATTTTCTTCCGTTTGGACTCCGTTTCAAAATCTCCTCTCAAAGGGGTCAAAAACATGGAAAAATGGGAACTGGCACTTGGCACTGAGTTAATAAGTTAGTCCCAAAAAATAAATAAAAGGCATGCAAAACATCCAAAATTTGATAAGACAATAGCATGAAACCATCAAAAATCATAGATACGTTGAAGACGTATCAAGCATCCCCAAGCTTAACTCCTGCTCGTCCTCGAGTAGGGAAGTGATAAACAATGAATTTTTGATGTGGAATGCTACCTGGTATAGTTGTGCTTTGCAACTTCTTTCAAGTGGCATGAATATTCAGATCCGTAAGATTCAAAACAATAGTTTTCTATTGACATGAAAACAGTAATACTTCAAGCAAACTAGCAAAGTAATCATGAACTTTCAAAATAACAAGGCCAAAGAAAGTTATCCCTACAAAATCATATAGTCTGGCTATGCTCCATCATCCTCACACAACTAATATAAATCATGGACAAGCCCGGAATTGGCCAAGTAATTGTTTTCACACTCTTACTTTCTCAAACTTTTTATAACTATCACGCAATACATGAGCGTGAGCCATGGATATAGCACTATAGGTGGAATAGAGTATGGTGGTGGTTGCGAGACAAAAAGGGAGGATATGGTCACATTGACTCAGCGTATCAATAGGCTATGGAGATGCCCATTAATAGATATCAATGTGAATAAGTAGGGATTGCCATACAAGAGATGCACTAGATCTATAAGTATGTCAAAGCTCAAAAGGGAAACTAGTGGGTGTGCATCCAACTTGCTTGCTCACAAAGACCTAGGGAAATTTTGAGGAAGCCCATCAGTGGAATATACAAGCCAAGTTATAAAATGAAGATTCCCACTAGCATATGGTAGTGGCAAAGCAATAAGCTCTCAATCATGAAGAACATGGTGCTATTATGAAGCACAAGTGTGGAAAAAGATAGTAGCATTGTCCCTTCTCTCTTTTTCTCTCTTTTTTTTATTTGGGCTCTTAGGCCTCTATTTTTTTCTCTTTTTTTGTTTCTAGGATCTTTGGCCTCTTTTTTTTCCTGACATGGGACAATGCTCTAATAATGATGATCATCACACTTTTATTTACTCACAGCTCAAAGATCACAATGATGATGACTCCATAGGAAATGCCTCCGGCAGTGTACCGGGACGTGCAACGATCTAGTATGATCATGCAATGGCAATATGAGAGTGACGGCAAAAGTCATGAGACAGAACGATGGGAATTGCATGGCAATATTTCTCGGAATGGCTATGAAAATGCCATAGTAGGTAGATATGGTGGCTGTTTTGAGGAAGGAATTTTGGTGGGTTTGTGCACCGACGAGAATTGCGCGGCACTAGAGAGGCTAGCAATGGTGGAAGGTGAAAGTGGATCTATACCATGGACTCAACATTAGTCATGAAGAACTCACATACTTGTTGCGAAAGTTTTTATTAGTAATCGAAACAAAGTGCTAACCGCATACTCCGAGGGGAAGGGTTGGTAGGTGTAAACCATCGCGTGATCCCGACCTCAACACAAAGGATGACAATCAATAGATCAATTATGCTCCGACTTCCTAACATAGCGGTTCACCATACGTGCATGCTACGGGAATCACTAACTTCAACACAAGTATTTCTAGATTCACAACACCCTACTAACATAACTCTTAATGTTACCGAATCCATGTCTCAAAACTAATTGAGAGGAATCGAAACTTATCTTTCTACTCAATGCACATGAATATGGAGGGTTTTTGCATCCTCTTTGGGTACCTAGCGCATGGGATTACTTTCATAGCATAAGCCAACTACCAAATCACGCACCGCCGTGCTCTAAAGATATAAGTGAAGCACATGAGCAAAAGTATCTAGCTCAAAAGATATAAGTGAAGCACAATGAGCATTCTAGCAAAATCACGATGAGTGCATGTCTCTCTCTCTCAAAAAGGTGTGCAGCAAGGATGATTGTGACACAACAAAAAGAAAAGACTCCTATGATACAAGACGCTCCAAGCAAAACACATATCATGTGGTGAATAAAAATATAGCTCCAAGTAATGTTACCGATGGATTGAAGACAAAAGAGGGGATGCCTTCCCGGGGCATCCCCAAGCTTAGGCTTTGTGGTGTCCTTGAATTTTTCTTGGGGTGCCTTGGGCATCCCCAAGCTTGAGCTCTTTCCACTCCTTATCTCTTTTTCCATGAGAACATCACCCAAAACTTGAAAACTTCACAACACAAAACTTAAACAATAACTTGTGATAACATTAGTACAAGAAAACAAACTACAACCTCTTTTGGTACTGTAGGAGACTTGAATTCTACATATACTGATGATGGGCTACTGTATTCTCACTTTCCCATGGCTAGTACCCCCCGATACTAACCATAGTTTCATCAAAACAAGCAACCAACTCAACAAAAACAGAATCTGTCAAAAACATACGAGTCTGTAGCAATCTGTATACGTCGTAAACTTCTGTTACCTCAAAAAATCTGAAATATTACGACGGTCTGGTGAAAAAGCATATCAATCAGCATAAAAAAGAATCAATGCAAACGCTCTTCCTGAATAAAAATGAAAAATCATTTCGTGAGCGAAAAGTTTCTATCTTTTTCCAGCAGGATCAAACAACCATTACCAAGAGTAGTCATAAAGGCTTTGCTTGGCTCAAACACAAAAAGAAACACAAAAAACACAATCACAACAGAATTATGAAAGTGTGGACGCAACAAAACAGAAAGAAAAAGATAAATTCATTGGGTTGCCTCCCAACAAGCACTATTGTTTAACGCCCTTAGCTAGGCATAGAAGCGATAGAATCACGTATCGTCGTCTTTGGTGCTCAAACCATAAGTGGCGTGATCACTTATCATCTTGAGGTTTTCATCTTTCTTGCTAGATGATTCACCACTACTTTTAGGAACAAATACAGACTTAGTGATTTTATTGTGGGCAAAATTTGGAGTATTCTGCACAGCGGCAAAAGCGGAACCCAAGTTAGTTATAACATCCTCTAGTTTGCCAATCCTAGCGGAATCATGACCTAGCTTTTCGTTAACTCTGGGTTCCTTCTCCTTTCAATTTTTCAAAACCATTCCCACCTTGGATCCATACTAAGTGATTTGATTGTGGATCTTTTTATCCAAATTCTCAATGAGTTCAATCGTGGCAACTTTATTTTCAATAGCGTCCAGCCTACACATCACATATTCTAGAGTTAAGGTAGTTCCATTAACCATGAGTGGGGGTGAGCCTACCAAATTTATCACAGCTCCGTAAGAATCAACGGTATGGCTACCCAAGAAATTTTCACCTACGATGGTCTCAATAATATACCTATTCCAAGGAGAAATACCTACATAAAAACTGTGAAGCAAGACGGAAGTGAATTGCTTATGAGTAGATCTACTCTGAGCATTGCAAATCCTATACCAAGCGTCCTTTAAGTTTTATCCCTCAATTTGTTTGAAATTGAGAACTTCGCTCTCGGGAGTATCGTTCGAAGTGGTGGATCTAGCCATCGAGATAGACTATCCCACACAGACGAGCAGAAAGCAAGCGAGAGAAAAGGGTGAACGAAAAGGGCGAACGAAAAAGGCAAACGAAAAAGGCAAATTGGTGAAGTGGGGGAGAGGAAAACTAGAGGCAACTGGCAAACAAAGTAAATGCAACAGATGAGTTTGCGACACTTACTTGGATGAGTTCTTGACTTGATCTTCCTCCCTGGCAACGGCGCCAGAAATCCTTCTCCTACTTCTCAAACAACAGCGCCAGAAATTGACACGTTGACGGAGATTGGGCTTGCGTTGGTTTTTTCCCTTGAAGAGCAAAGGGTGATGCAGCACAGGAGCAGTAAGTATTTCCCTCAGTTTGATAACCAGGGTATCGATCCAGAAGGAGGGTCTCGTCAAGTCCAGAGTACCTGCGCAAACACAAACAAGCTTGCACCCAACGCTTCAAAGGGGTTGTCAATCCCTTCAAGATTGTTTGCAAAGTGAGATCTGAAGGCGGAAAGTGCAAAAAAATAAAAAGTGTAAGGCTGAAATTATGGTGTGGAGTAGACCCTGGGGGCCATAGTGTTCACTAGAGGCTTCTCTCAAATTAGCAAGTATTACGGTGGGTGAACAAGTTACTGTCGAGCAATTGATAGAACCGCGCAATGTCATGACGATATCTATGGCAATGATCATACATATAGGCATCACGTCCGAGACAAGTAGACCGATACTTTCTGCATCTACTACTATTACTCCACACATCGACCGCTATCCAGCATGCATCTAGTGTATTGAGTTCATGACGAACAGAGTAACGCTTTAAGCAAGATGACATGATGTAGAGGGATAATCTCAAACCAATGATGAAAACCCCATCTTTTTTTCCTTGATGGCAACAACACGATACGTGCCTCGCTACCCCTTCTATCACTGGGTGAGGTCACCGCACGGTATGAACCCAAAACCAAGCATTTCTCCCATTGCAAGAATCATAGATCTAGTTGGCCAGACAAAACCCACAACTCGAAGAGAATTACAAGGATATGAAATCATGCATAAGAGAGATCAGAAGAAACTCAAATAAGATTCATAGATAATCTAATCATAAATCCACAATTCATCGGATCTCGAGAAACACACCGCAAAAGAAGATTACATCAGATAGATCTCCATGAAGATCATGGAGAACTTTGTATTGAAGATCCAAGAGAGAGAAGAAGCCATCTATTTACTAGCTATGGACCCGTAGGTCTATGGTGAACTACTCACGCATCATCGGAGAGGTCATGGTGTTGATGGAGAAGCCTTCTATGTCCGAATCCCTCTCCGGCAGGGCACCAGGACGTGCCCCAGATGTGATCTTGCGGAGACAGAAGCTTGCGGTGGCGGAAAAGTGATTGCGATTATCTCTTGATTTTTTTGGGAATATTTGGGAATATATAGGCGCAAGATCTAGGTCAGCGGACCTCCTGGGGGCCCACAAGCCTGGATGGCACGACCCCCCTGGCCGCAGGGTGGGGGCTTGTGGGGCCCCTGGGGCTCTTCTGGCTTGGCTCTCAAGTCCTCCGATCTTCTTCCATTCCAGAAAAAATCTTTTTGGGAATTTTCTTCCGTTTGGACTCCGTTTCAAAATCTACTCTGAAAGGGGTCAAGAACATGGGAAAAAATAGGAACTCGCACTTGGCACTGAGTTAATAAGTTACTCCCAAAAAATAAATAAAAGGCATGCAAAACATCCAAAGTTTGATAAGATAATAGCTTGAAACCATCAAAAATTATAGATACGTTGGAGACGTATCAGACATCATCCGCGGGGACCTGGAAGCATCAAGTTGCTTCTCGATGAAATATCTCTATACTAAAAAAATCCATGGCCCTTTGATTCATTATGTGAAAGCCCTCTGGTCCACCACGCCCCCTTAAGATTCATATCTTCCTTTGGCAAGCAGCCAAGGATAGACTTCCCTCAACATTTAACCTCCAAAAATATTGTGGACCCATGAACTTTTCATGTGCTTCCTGCAGAGCTCTTGAGGACGTAGACCACATCCCTTTTTAATTTGCTCTGGCTAGATTTCCTTGGAGTTGTGTGTGGGAAAGCTTTGGATGTACATAGGTCCCCAAATCGTCTTAGAAGATTCCCATCATTCTGTCTCGTATCTGAGGTCAAAAATATAGATTTGTTTGGCGCTCATTGGTGGCAGTAGCTTGGGCTCTTCAGGACTTGACACACAAAACTTACTATAA
Source organism: Hordeum vulgare subsp. vulgare (assembly GCF_904849725.1). Lineage (NCBI taxonomy): Eukaryota > Viridiplantae > Streptophyta > Magnoliopsida > Poales > Poaceae > Hordeum > Hordeum vulgare. Next base: position 189,652,094 of record NC_058520.1, on the reverse strand, counting down.
AGGGTTGTATCTTGCACCATTTGACTCATTACATTTTGAAATAGTTTATATTGTTTTACCTACATGGGCCTCTAAGAAAAAGGGAGGACAACAAGGTGGTCTGAGGGGTGATAAACAAGATTAAGAATGTCCACTTGTTCAACGGAAGCAACCTATCATGGTGTGTTTGATGGATGTATTTCTTAATTTTATGCTTTTGTTAGTCGTATTGCCTTCTTGATTTGAGTCGGTCTATATAAGGAAAGTTCAGCGTTAAATTAATAAAGTATTGCTCTATTATTGCTATGTGTTGGAGCTGAGCAGATAATACAATTAGAGAAAATAATATTACTTCTAGAGATAAGCTCATTCTAAAGACCAACATTTTTTATATTCTTGCCTAGTTAACTTTATTAATTAAAGTCGGACACTCCTTATACAAACTAGCAATGTCCTCTGGTATTATAAGGAGGTTGTTACGCGTCCGTCGGATGATGTTAAGAAAACATCCTTCGATTTGGTAGTCGTAGGATCGTGAGCTCAACAATCGTCCGATCTTTTTTCAATGAGCGTGCATCAACCATTGCAACAAGTCTTCTTGCGTTTGATGCTTTGCAACACGACCTTGTTGCGCTCCTGTCGAAACATTTTTTTTTGAAACAAGTCCTATGTTTCGGAAACAAGATCTATGTTATAGAAAAAAAAATTGCTCTTGCCTCGTTGCAACAAACGTATTGTTGTGTGTTCGTTCTCTTGGGAACAAGATGCTTGTTGCAGAAACAAACAAAAATCCCCGTCACACCAACGTCATCAAATGTCTGACGGACATTTTAACTTTTGCAGTATAGATTTTGTTGTAAAAATTTCTGCAACATAGAACATGTTGTAGAAACGTTTGTAGATTATTTTGCAGCAGAGTTTTTATAGAATATTTTCTAAAACAAAGATCATGTTGCGGAAACATCTATAGAATTTTATTTTGCAACAAAGTTTATTATAGAATATTTTCTGCAACTACTACAGGGATCAGATACTTTGTCGTCTGCCATGGCAGACAGCAAAGGCCTTTGTCGTCCGTCAACAAAATGCAAACTAGACAGCAAACAAAAATCCGGTGAAGGGCCTCTTTCTCGTCTGCATTGGGACAGCTGACAGCAAAGGATCTTTGCTGTGAGGGGGCAGACGGTAGAGAATACGAGACGACACATCTACGGGCACCTCCGTCAAGTGCTAACGGCATCCTGCTGGGCCCACAGATAGTTTGCCGTCTGCCATGGACCCCTTTGTCGTCTGCCATGCTGGTGGTCTCACGGCAAAGGTGCCACCAAAGCCCCTCTAGTTTGCCCCTTTGCCGTCAGCCCTTTGCCCCTTTGCCGTCTGCCCACAAGCATGGCAGACGGCAAAGGGGGCACCCAGTTTGATTCAAAAGGCCAGTTTGGGCCCTTTGCCGTCTGATGTAGCTCCTTTGTCGTCGATGGGCAGACGGCGAAGGGTTCAAACTGCCACTATTTATTTTATTTTTAATAATATCCAGCAATTTTCACACAAATCAGGAATATATATATATATATATTTGGCAGTTTCATCCATAATACATAATATATATTTGACAGTTTCATCCATAAACCATTATACATAATATATTTCACACAAACTGTCCCATACTCATAACCATATTAAAATAAGTTTCATCCATAATACATACATATTATGCAAGTTTCATTCGTACCAAACCATATATTACACAAGTTTCATCCATACATATGAAGTTTCATATCCATTTACTACAATAGTTTCAATCCAAGCTTCTGTGAAGCCATTTTAGAAGAAACCATATTGAAGCACTCCATCAATATAATCCAAGCTTCCGTGAAGTGAATGTAATATGCAAAATGGGAAATAGGTAAGTTAGAAGAAGAAGACTAGATGAAGAGGAGAAGAAATAAGTAAGTTTCACATCCATTTAGCTCCAAAAGGATATACTTAGCTAATTTAGTTCCAAGAAGAGGAGAAGAGGCGAAATGAAAAGAAGGAAGAAGAAGAAGAAGATAAGAAGAAGAAGAAGAAGAAGAAGAAGAATAAGGAGAAGGAGAAGGAGAAGAAGAAGGAGAAGAAGAAGGAGAAGAAGGAGGAAGTAGGACTCCTTCTCCTTCTTCTCCTTCTTCTTCTCCCCCTTCTGCTTCTTCTTCTCCTTCTCCTTCTCTTCTTCTTCTCTTCTTCTTCTTCTTCCTTCTTTTCATTTCTCCTCTTCTCCTCTTCTTGGAGCTAAATTAGCTAATTATATCTTTTTGGAGCTAAAGGGGGCTAATTATGTCATTTTAGAGGAAAACAAGCTAAGTATATAATATTCATGAGCTAACCAAGGTTCTTATGCCCTTTTGAGCTTATTATGTCATTTTGGAGCTAAATTAGTTATTTTAATGAGTTAACCAAGGTTCTTATGATGGTTTTACCTAACTAAGGTAATTATGTCATTTTGGAGGATAATTAGCTAAGTATGTATTTGTTGGGGAAAATAAGCTACGTAGAAGAAGAAAGAGAAGAAGCAAGAAGAGAAGAAAAAGAAAAATAAGGAGGAGGAGGAGGAGGAGAAGGAGAAGGAGAAGGATAAGGAGGAGGAGAAGAAGAAGAAAATAAGAAGAGAAGAAGAAGGAGAAGAAGAAGGAGAAAAGAAGAAGGAGAAGAAGGAGGGCTCCTTCTCTTTCTTCTTCTCCTCCTTCTCCTTCTCCTTCTTCTTCTCTTCTTCTTCTCTTATTCTTCTTCTTCCTTATTTTCATGTTTCCTCTTTCTTCCCCTCTTGTCCTCTTCTTCGAGCTAAATTAGCTAGTTATGCCTTTTTGGAGCTAATTATGTCATTTTGGAGGATAATTAGCTAAGTATAGGTCATTTTTTATTAAATAGACCATTTGGATCTAACTAAGCTAATTATGTCATTTTGGAGGATAATTAGCTAAGCATGTCTTTGTTGGGGAAATAAGCTACGTAGAAGAAGAAAGAGAAGAAGCAAGAAGAGAAGGAGAAGAAAAAGAAGAAGGAGGACGAGGACGAGGAGGAGAAGGAGAAGGAGAAGAAGAAGAGAAGAATAAGAAAGGAAGAAGAGAAGAAGAAAAAGAAGAAGAAGGAGAAGGAGGAGGAGAGAAGAAGAAGGAGAAGAATGAGGGCTCCTTCTCCTCCTTCTCCTTCTCATTCTTCTTCTCTTCTTCTTCTTATTCCTTCTTTTCATTTTTCCTCTTTCTTATCCTCTTGTCCTCTTCTTCGAGCTAAATTAGCTAAGTATGCCTTTTTGGAACTAATTATGTCATTTTGGAGGACAATTAGCTAAGTATAGGTCATTTTTTATTAAATAGACCATTTTGGAGCTAACTAAGCTAATTATGTCATTTTGGAGGATAATTAGCTAAGTATGTCTTTGTTGGGGAAAATAAGCTACGTAGAAGAAGAAAGAGAATAAGCGAGAAGAGAAGAAGAAGAAAAGGAAGGAGGAGGAGGAGGAGAAGGAGAAGGAGAAGGAGGAGGAGAAGAAGAAGAAAAGAAGAAGAGAAGAAGAAGGAGAAGAAGAAGGAGAAGAAGGAGGAGAGAAGAAGAAGGAGAAGAAGAAGGAGGCTCCTTCTCCTTCTTCTCCTCCTTCTCCTTATTCTTCTCTTCTTCTTCTTCTTCCTTCTTTTCATTTTTCCTCTTTCTTCTCCTCTTGTCCTCTTCTTCGAGCTAAATTAGCTAAGTATGCCTTTTTGGAGCTAATTATGTCATTTTCGAGGATAATTAGCTAAGTATAGGTCATTTTTTATTAAATAGACCATTTTGGAGCTAACTAAGCTAATTATGTCATTTAGGTGGAAGCCTAGCTAACTGTAGGTCATTTTGGAGGTAACTTGGGTAAAATAGGTCATTTCGGAGCTAACTATGCTTATTAAGCCATTTTGGAGCTAGCTAAGCTAATTATAGGCCATTTAATAGCTAAGTTAGCGGGAATAGGTCATCTTGGAGCTACGTAAGACTTATTATGCCATTTAGGAAAGAACTTAGGTAAGTATAGGTCATTTTTTATTAAATAGGTCATTTTGGACCTAACTAAGCTAATTATGTCATTTAGGCGGAAGCCAAGCTCACTATATGTCGTTTTGGAGCTAACTTGGGTTAAATATGTCATTTTTGGAGCTAACTATGCTTATTAAGCCATATTGGACCATTATGCGGTTGTTAAGCAAAACACTAGAAATAACATACCATTATTGTCATCACGGCGGTGAAGCACGGTGGCTGTGGCTTGTTTCACCTGGAGAAGACTCCACTCTAGAAGGGTCGTGCGATGCGTTTCGGGAGATATTCTGCACCAAACATCGTTTTCAATATGTCGTTAGCACGATGACACTCTTGAGATTACTGCATTAAAATGAAACTCACCGTCCCCGCTATATTAATGACTGGCATCGCCGGAGGGACGTGGCTGGTCTTCTCGCACATAGACTGTACATTTGTTTTCAACAAGTCAAACTTTTTAGTTATTAATGAAACGGACATTAAAATGCAAGATTTGAAATAATATGAAGAAGAAACTTACCACGAAGAGCTCGTACATGGCCCTGTTAGACGCATCATTCCGTGCCCTCTCCTCCTCCACCAATGCAGCCGTCCTCTCCTCCAGCTCCTTCAAATCCTTATCCTTCTCCGCCAAAAGCGCCTCCATTGCCTCTCTCTCTTTAAGAATAGCAGCCTGCAACACAACTCATTGTTAGCATTGTAATCATATTGGTTCCCACGCACAACATAATGTGGAAAGATAGTTGAGTCCATTAAACTAACCTCGATGGCGAGCTCGACTGGCCATGGACGAGGTTTTATCTCACGACAGGAGCTCATTTGGCGTGCCTTTATCTGCCGCAGAGTGCTAGGACAACGTATAAGGCCGTCTCCAATGGTGATCGAGCCATCGGGCCTCCGGTTGCCAGCTATCATCACCAGCTCTGGATCAATAGGCCCCTCGCTCGGGTTAAAGTCCTCCCCTTTCCTCGCCTTCCCGTGATCTCTGTACTTCATGAGCTTGTCGTGGGAGGAGATGTTGGTGAAGTTTTCTTGATGCTCGAGGTCAGGCTCATAGAATGACTAGACCTTCTCGTACGAGGCAGTATGGGCCATCGCATACAGGTCGTACATTTGTGGCACCCCGTCTTATTGTGACGCGCCTAAAAGAGAGAGAGAGGAAAAATGTATTAGTAAAGGGCTCAAGATAGCATTAAGAATTGCATGAGGCATGAAGCAAACCACATACCAAGTTCTCGCCAAATTAGATTAAGTTGACGCTCCCTTGATGGTGTGGCACACCAACCATTTTGCCATGCCTCTCCTTGGCATTGTTGTGGCTGGCCTCCCATGTTTCGAAGCACTACTCATCCACCAAGGCCTCCCAACAATCCATCATATCCACACACCATCTCGGGGGCACCTAAGTCAATAAAGAGAAATTTGAGCGTAGTGTGTAAGAATCAAACCAAGGAAACTAACTACAAGGCCTTAATAATATGTAATTACGTTCATGTAATGCTCCTTCTCCATCTTAGAATCGCGGCACTTTGCCTTGTCCTTCCTAATACGTTGCGAGGCATAGTAGTCTCGAACAGCCTGCACCCGAGCCTCGTGCCGAAAGTTTTGAAGTAGGCGGCGACATTCGGTTTCGATAACCTTTGATGCATCCTCCTCGTATCCCTCCTCACACCTGTAGTAGGTCTGCAAACGAGACAACACCGATTAGTACAATAACTAGCTATGGTTGATTTATAAATGTGTAAAGGAGAAATTACCAAGAACTGTCGGATCACCATGTCGGCCCTCCTATGGCACAAAACACCGTCGATCTCCACCTCCGGCGGGGCCGGGGTACCCAAGTAGTGCTCCTGGGTCATTCCTACCTCTCGCTCCCGGCCGGGCAACGTAACAAACCCCGGGAAGTTTTGACGACAAAGCACACCAAGGACGCTGTTGGGCTTGCGGACACCCTTGGCAACAATCAAACCCCTGCAGTATGACAAATTTAAGCCAAAACATTAGATATTTGAGAAAACATGAAGGCAAAGGTACAAATAAGAGTAAATTAACTTACTTGTCCCCATTTGGCTTAATCGACCACCTCTACTCGTGGGTCGCCGGCACGAGCGGGAGCCCCGAACTACCACGCTGGTAGATGGTGGCCCCCTCACCCAGCTCCTCGTCGCTATCAGCATGGCCACTTGGCTCAGGCTGACCCAAATCACGCCAGGTATCCCACTAGGTCTCTTGGGACGTACCCTCATCCATGCTTTGCTCCGGAGTCGCCTGGAACGAAGCCTCTAGGACACGAGTCTCGTGGGTCGAAGGCTCGTCGACCTGAGGCTCGTGAACCGGAGACCGTATAGCCTGCACTTCAGACGAATCCACCCTAGTAGTCATGTGTTCAGGTGAATTGGCTTGGGGTGGTAGTGAGGAAGGTGTGGTAGCCACCGCCCTACCTCTCCCGCGACCACGTGTACCTTTAGTACCTCTCGGCTTCGCGGGGGGTCTACCTCCTCTCACGGGGGCCGCGGGAGTCGAAGAAGCGGCCACTCCATGTAGAGTAGAGAGCAACGCTCTCCGAAGAGGCAAGGCAGGATTGGAAGTACCCATCCCACCACCCGCCGATGAAGAAGGACCCGCAGAGTGCTTTCGACCCTTTCCCACCATCTTTCAACAGATGTCATGACAAAGAGTAAATAAAATTAGTACAACATAAATAACAACATGAGTAATAAAATATATACAATTTAATTGTATCATCATCATAAATACCAACATGGCTAATAAAAATTGAATACCTAACATGAACTCAAGATTTATATATAGTAAAAGTTGAATACCTGACATGAACTAATAACAATCGTGCTCGTCTATATATGCTTGGGGGTTAATAAATGCATCATGATCATCGCTATCATCAATAAATGCATCATCATCATCACTATCAGGAAGAACATGTGGAAGGCCACCATTATGTAATCGGTCAAGAAGTGATAGGTCATCCGCAACAGTAACCTCTTCTTCATCCGGCTCTTCCTGTTCGGGCTCGGGGCTTAAGACAGATTCACTGTCGCTGTCTACTTCAATGTTCTGGGGTGAAGTAGAGCGGTTCTTGAAATGTTTCTTGGACATACGTGTTTCTTGGAAGAATTCTCCTTCATATGTGTCTGGGTTAATGTGTGGTTCGTAATCCTCTTCATTGAGGGTAGGTAGTCTAAAATGTGGCGGCACTTCATAAACGGCATCCCAACCTTTCAGATTTGGATCAGTTTGGCAGGCCCACGGTAGATAGAAAACTTGTGTCGCATGTTGAGCCGTAATATAGACATCGGGAACATCTAAGTGGGTGTTTTGGTTGATTTCGACTAGTCCTATATGTTCATGAGTCCATCTAGTCTCCCTCGGCTCAAAACAATAACATTTGAAGACTACGATGGTCGGTGGGTTTTCACCATAGAATAGAAGTTCATAAATTGCTTCAACTCTTCCATAATACTCGATGCGTCCTTTGCCGATAGCAAAGACAGAACAATTTGTAGTATTTAGGTCGGGCATAGATAGCTCTTTGCCAAAGGTACGAAAGTGATACCCGTTGATGTTGTATTTGTCAAATGAACGAACCTTATTGTCAAAACCATTAGCGACTTGTCTCAACTCGGCGTCCATAGACTCTGCATCAGCCTACAAGTTTAATACGAAAGAATGGATACATTAGCCGCAAATTAGACCAAGAAATAAAATGGCCCATTAATGGTAATTAATTACCCTTTGTTTGAACCAAGAGATGAAACTGGGATAGTCGCCTCCATGCTTTGCGAGAAGCTCATACTCTTCGACGGAATCCTTTTCGATGACCGCTCCATCCAAGAATTCGGCGACATACCGGCTATATCAAATATCCAGGAATAAGAGTAGTTCAAAGGAATTAGAAGTTGCGGAACAATAATTTACCGAGAACTTACTCGATGTACGGCCGCACTTCTGTTAGGTTGGTGAAGATATACAATGAAATGGTCCGCCATTCTTTGACATCCAACGATTTCCCTTACGAAGCACCGGATGGTGTGAGCTTCCCTTTGAATAGGCTCAGGTTGGATCGACCTTTTTTAGGATCGCCATCATTGTACCAAGGCTTCGGGTTATGCAAATGATGATTTTTGGCTTCGTAGTGTGCTGTCACGAATTTTGTCGCCTCCTCAGTAATGAATGCCTCAGCCATCGATGCTTCAATTCTACGTTTATTTTTACATTTAGCTCGAAGCGTCTTCTGCATCCTCTCAGTTGAGTAGCACCATCGATTTTGAACACCCCCCCCCCCCAATCTTGCCTCGGTCGGGAGATGCAAAATCAAATGTTGCATTGGATTAAAGAAGCCTGGTGGAAAGATCTTTTCTAATTTGCAGATCAACTCAGCCGCCAACTCTTCCATTTCATCTAGCACGTTAGGCGATAGTTGTTTCACACAAATAGAACTGAAGAAATAGCTCGGCTCTGCCAGTACTAGCCATTCATCCTCAGGGATAAAGCCACGCAACATCACCGGCATTGCCCGCTCAATCCATATGTGCCAATCATGACTCTTGAGACCAAATATTTTCAATTTCTCAAGACTCACTCCCCTCTTTAGATTCGCAGCATACCCATCGGGGAACATCAACCGCATTTTCACCCACAATAGCATTTCCCTCATAGCTAGCCTTTCAAGATTTAACCATGCCTTTGGCTTCGCTATGCTTTGCTTTGCTTTCCATTGTCGCAAGTTTTGTAACGATCTATCACATAGAGCCTCCAGGTCGATTCTAGCCTTAGGATTATCTTTTGACTTTCCCTCTATGCCGAACATTGTACCAAAAATGGCCTCCGCAATATTCTTTTCAGTGTGCATCACGTCGATGTTGTGTGGGCAAAGGAGGTCTTTGAAGTAAGGCAGATCCCATAAGCATGACTTGTGAGTCTAGGCGTGTTCCGTATTATACCTTTTGAAGTACCCTGGACGCAAAGGATCAGGCTCGAGGGCGTTTAACTAATCAAGAGTTTGTTGGCCTATCAAATTATTCTTGTCTTTTTTGAACTGATGGTCAGGATCCAGGAACTCTCTATGCATGTCGAAGCAAGAAACCTTGCGACCAGCCTGCAAACAATGGAACTGAAGAGCTGCCTTGCATGTGGTGCACAGGAACCTTCCATGCACACACCAGCCAGCGAATAGCGCAAACGCCGGATAATCATGCGTCGAGTACATGTACCACACATGCATTTTGAAATTTCTTTTGGTAGCGACGTTGTAGGTCTTGATCCCATTATCCCATGCTTCTTGCAACTCACCCTTAAGCAGTTGCATGTACACATTCATATTCTTCCCCGGATAGTTGGGCCCTGGAATTATCAACGTCAGGAAAATTTTATTTCTTTTCATAATCTCTCCGGGTGGGAGATTGAGTGGAATGACAAATACAGGCAAACAACTGTATTGTGTTGCCGTCATACCATACACATTGAACCCATCCGTGTTGATGGCAACTCTAGGATGCCTTGGATCTTTCGATTTATCCTTATGTAATGCATCGAAGTGCTTCCACGCAAAACCATCTCAAGCGTGTACCAACATCTTGTTCCCATCCGCGTCTAGTTCGGTTCTTTTTCCCAATTTGTGCCATGTCATCTGTCTGGCCGTCTCTTCGACCATGAAAATACGTTGAAGTCTTGGTACGATTGGCAGATACCGAAGAACACTAATGGGGATTTTGGTCTGATTCTTCTCACCCATACCGTTGTCTACCACAATATACCTGGAAGAATTGCAAATGGGGCAATAGTTCAAGGCCGCATACTCAAGCCTAAAAAGGCACATCCATTCTCACAGGCATGTAACCTCTCATAGGGCATCTTAAGTACACGGAGGATTTTCTCTGACTGGTACAGGTTTGCAGGCAGTACATGGCCTTTGGGTAGAAAGCGTCCAAATATCGTCATCATCGCATCGTAGCATTCTCTGTCTAGGTTGGATTGAGCCTTCAGATCCATTACTTGCGCGATGGCCTCCAGCTGACAAAGCTCGGTCTGCTCGTGGAGAGGACGTTTTGAAGACTCCAACATTTCATAGAAGGCCTTTGCAGATTCCTCCATCTCATCGTTCGAATCCCGAGCATCATCAAATTTTACACCATGTCTTCGATCCCGGTACCATGCTCGTCGGTGCGACGACGAATCACCTCAGCTCTGGCACATTGGTCACACTCACCATGAAAAGTCCACACCGTATAATTAGGCGTAAAACCCCAATTCTGCATGTGTTTACCCATTTCAAACTATGTCTGCTTTTTCCAGTTGTCGCAGTTGGGACACGGGCACCGTGTTTTTTGCTGGCCATTTGCAAATGCGGCTCTCACAAACCCCTTGGTTTTTGTTAACCATTCATGGGTCATGCCTTTTTGACTAGGGTGACCAGTGTACATCCAAGCATGATCACTCATCTTGCCTAGCTACCTATGGGCACACAAGAATTAAATATATAATTCATCATCTATATTCATCCGCTAATAAAGTTTGTCAGTTTTATTACGTCCATGCAACCTACACGCTAATAGGTAAAGATAGGTCTTAATCCCACCCGAGTATGTGTAGATTGGGTTCGTTTTCCCATGCTCTGCTCCAGATCCGACGCATAATTTCGGCAGCACCTCCCCACTGTTCTCCTGATACATGTCTCGGCAATAAGTAGAGAGGATGTGTACCCGGAGAACAACAGGGAGGTACTGACGAAATTCCGCATCAGATCCGGAGCACAGCAGAGGGAAAATGAACCCAATCTACACATAATCGGGTTGTCCATGGATACCGTTGGACAATTCGAAAGGATGGCGGTTATAAATATGCAAAGACATGCATATTTATAGATGTCGCCCTTTCGAACGGGAGACGCATACTGGTCACGCATACTCATGATTGAAGAAACCTATAGCTAGCAAGTTTCATCGGCACGAAGACCGGAACAGAGAAAATTAAGGGGGTAGGAGGAGAAGTCATTTGTGCTCACCAACAAACGCAGGGGCGGAGCTCGTCCAACGCACGTGGAGGTCGTCGAACAACTGCACATTGAAATTCACCTGATCAACACATATATGATGTTTTTATGATTAACATATCGGAAAATATGTGACCTAACTCATAATTTAGAAAACTATGACCCCGTCGGCCTCTAGAAGGCCGAAAAGCACCTTCTCGTTCAAGAGTAGGCAGAAGAGTTGTCGGGGGTCGGACCTTAGTGGCGTCGAGGGTCGGTGGTGTCGGGTGTCAGTGGCGTCTGGGGTCGGGGGTTAGTTGCGTCGGTGGTCGGGGATCAGTGTCGTCGGGGTCGAGGGTCACTCGTGTCGGGGGTTGGAGTTTTTTCAGTCAACAAGAGGCCGAAGAGGTGTCGGGGGTCGAGGGTTGGGGGTCAGTGGCATCGGGGTCGGGGGTAGGGGGTCTGGGGTCGGGGGTCGAGGGTCAGTGGCGTCGGGGGTCGAGGGTCAGTGGCGTCGGGAGTCGAGGGTCAGTGGCGTCGGGCTTCAGGGGTTGGGGGTCGAGGGTCAGTGGCGTCGAGAGTCGGGGGTCGGTGGCGTCGGACGTCGGGGTCGGGGGTTAGTGAAGTCCGGGGTAGGGAGTCGGGGGGTCGGGGGTCAGTGGTGTCGGGCGTCGGAGGTTAGGAGTCAGGTGTCAATGGCGTCGGGGGTCGGGGGTCAAGGGTCGGGGGTTGGTGGCGTCGGGCGTCGGGCGTCGGGGGTCGTGGGCCGGGGGTCGGGGGTCGGTGTCCTCTTCTTTCTTCTTCCCCTCTCTCCTCTTTTTCTTCTTCTTCTTCTTCTTCTTGATCATCTTATTATTATTATTATTATTATTATTATTATTATTATTATTATTCTTTTTTCTCCTCCTCTTCTTCTTCTTTTTTTTCTCTTTCTCCTCCTCTCCTCTTTCTTCTTCTTCTTCTTCTTCTTCTTCTTTCTTCTAGTTTATTCTTCTCTTATTTTCTTCTAAGTTTTTTTTCTTTTCTATCTATTTTTTCTTTTCTGTCTACTTTTTCTACCTAATGAACTAACTATCTAATTTAACATAAAAACAGAAGAAAAAAACTAACTATCCAATTTAACAGAAAAAACAAAAAATAAACCAACTATCTAAATTAACTATCTAATTTAAAAGAAAAAGCAGGAAATAAAGAAAAAGGGAAAAACTCACCTGCAGGGGCAGTGGGTGCCGGGGCGGTGGGGGCCTGGCCAGTGTGGCGCCGGGGCCGGCAGGGGCGTCGGGCGGGGGCAGGGCGCCGGCTGCGGCAGGGTTGGGGGCAGGGCGCCGGTAGGGGCGTCGGGCGGGGGCAAGGCGTCGGCTGCGGCAGGGGCGGGGGCAGGGTGCCGGCTGCGACGGGGTGGGGGCCGACGCAGGGCGTAGAGGAGGAGGAGGTGCGTAGGGAGGGGCGGTGCGGTGGTAGAGGAGGGAGTCGCGACGATGGTGGAGGAGAGAGGGTGTGCGGGGAGGGGCGGTACGGTGGTGGAGGAGGGGCAGCGTGGTGGTGGAGGAGGGGGGTCGCGGCGGTGGTGGAGGAGAGGGGTCGCAGGGAGGAGGGGGTGCGCGGTGGTTGTGGACAGATCCGGCCGTTAGGCTGCGGTGGCGAGGGGGTGTGGCGTGGGGGAGAGGCGGGTGGGAGAGAGGTTACCGTTTTGGGGCCCGTCCCCTTTGTCGTTTGCAGGCGGACGACAAAGGTGTGGAGACAGACGACAAAGGGTTGGGTGGGGGCGGGTGGGGTGGGTTTGGTTCTGACCGTTAGGGTTGTCGCCGGCCATCCCCTTTGTCGTCTACCTCCACCTTATTTGTCGTCCGCTGGCAGGCGACAAAGGTCTGGCTGATGGCAAATAGGTTCTTTGCCAACAGCCAAGCCTTTACCGTCTGCATGCACCTTCTCTGTTGTCTGCTGGTTGACGGAAAAGTAATGGCTGTTGGCAAAGATTCTATTTGCCAACAACCATTACTTTGTCGTCTGTTCTTTGTCAGCTCACGGCAAAGATGCTCTTTGCCATCAACTAGCTGACGGCAAAGACTAGGCACATGGCAAATTATCTGTTTTCAGTAGTGAACAAAGAATGTGTTGCGAAAACATCTATAGAATTTAAGGTTGTGCTATGCGTCGGCCCATGAATCTTTTTAAAAGATCCGACGCCTCAGCAGCCGTAGATCTAACATAATCCATTGCAACAAATGCAGTGTTTTCAAATATTTTGCAATAGAGCTTATGTTGCAGAAACATTTGCAATAGAGATTGTGTTACATATTTTGTTTTCTTCTTCACTTTTTTGCAACATAGATGATGTTCCGAAAAGGACTTCTCTAACATGGATGTTGTTGTGGATTTTTTTGTAATGAAAGATGACATCACAACAAGACCGCCCTCGTTGTCGTCGGCATTTTGTAATTCCGTCGTCATTGCAGAAACTTGTCAGGTTGCGGCAGCACGGTTGGACACGCCCAACTTCTGCTGGGTGATGTTGCACATTTTTTTCGTTTTAGCTTTTTTGCAACATGGAAGTTGTTGCGGACAAAATTTGCAAGACAACTGATGTTGCAGAAAACTTCCTTTGTCACACGCACACGCGTTGCATTGAACCTATATCAATTATACTAGGTGGACCTATGCAAGACACATGTCGCAAGGAGGAGGTGACGGACGTCTTGCATGCGGTCTCTCGGCTGGAACTAATAATTTCCCTAAAATATTAGATGTTTGTTGACACCGGCAATGTAATTTTTAATATATATTTTTTAATACAAAGGAAGTGTTAACCTAAAGGGAAATGATCGCCATTAGTCGGCTGATTTTTTCCGTTGCTTTTGCCTGCTCCCATGAATGACGTGTGTCCAAGTGGGCGAGCCAACCGCTTTCATGTGTTGTCTTATCTTATCCTTCGACTACTCTCCTCCACATCTTTTCTTCTCATGCCTTCTTCCTTTTAGCCATCCAGCCTCATCCACCACACACGCAAGCAGCATGGTAATTAGCTCCCACGGAGACACCCACGAACTGCTCTAGCTTGTGCCCACCGGCCATGCCCCCGAGGGTAGCATGCAAGAAGTAGCTAGGGGTTACAACAACAAGCGCTCATGGAGGCAGGACGTGAGCTCGTCGGTCGACGCGACTGATGACGGGGATTGGTGGTGTTCAAGACGAGAGCTCAGAGGTGGAGGTAGGATACATGCTCACCGACGGATGCAACCGACGATGGACATTGGTGGCGCTTGGGACGAGAGCTTGGAGGTGGATGGCCTTCTGGTTGGTGGCGACGGAGGCGAGCGATGGTGGTGCTATCGGCAACGACGGCGGTGTTTTTTTATCACCATTTTCATTGCAAAAAAATTCTGCAACATCATGTGTGTTGCAAGAATTTTATAATAATTAGCCGACGGTGCTGTCGGCAACGACAACGGTGCTGGTCGAAGGTTGGAGCTCGCCGGCGGCGACGTGAAGGCAGGGATGGATGACTTCAATCCTCTGTCACCACCATCTAGCTCGGAGAGAACACAGTGGCACTTTTTTTTTTGCATGTTCCTCTTTGTTGCAAGATTTTCTATAACGTCAATCATGCTGTAAAATATTTCTTCCATAACATTATACGAAGGTGAAGAGAAACCACAACATTATCATTGTTGCAAAGTTTTTCTGTAACAAGATCTTTGTTGCAAAAAAATTATGTAACAAGACATGTGTTGCAAAAATTTCTGCAACGAGTCTTGGGTTACAAAAAATCTACAACAGCGACTTTATTGTAGTGGTGAGAGATGCCACTGTATCGTACAATTACAATAGCCAAAGCAGTTATTTATGCAACGCGACCGTTGTTTTAAAAACTAATAATACGACATTTGCAACAATCAAAATAATTGTTTATACAACACGTCCGTTGATTTAGAAATGAATGAGTGCAGGAAGAGACGAGGAGACGTGACAAAAGACCGATCGGACAGCTCCCCGCTGGTAGATCCAACGGCCATCGAACGCTAATTTAAAGCCATCGCAGACGACACGACAAGTTCAACCGAGAAAATTGAAAAGCCAGCTTAGTCTGATGGGGAAGCACGAAATTCCACACAAGCTCGCTCACCATTGAAAGCTAGTTAATCAAAAAACACTACTCCGGTGACAACTGACGAAAAGACATAATCTGCACGTCGTCTACTTGTCATTTTAGAATGCAGATTACAGAGTAATACAGTTGACTACCATCCAGCTCACCACTACCAGCGCAAATTTGCAGCCGCCGAAGCCGCCGCCGACGCCGACGCCGTTGCCATTATCGTGCCGCTGCCGCTTTGTCTATATTACTAATAAAAGATCAAACGAAAACTTCTCTAGATACACACAACTATTATCCTCAAAAAACAAACACCAATCATCACCACACAAATAGACAACAAATTACAATTTAACGGCCTTTCACCATCCACGCAGCACCACCGTGTGCATTTACCAAATAAAATAAGGCTGACCGTGCTCCACCTCCTCGCTCAACCCGCTCGCCTCGCGCCCCCGTCGCCCCCGCTCGGGCCGTAAACACCCCTCCCCACCCACGATCGTAGCCTCTTCCTTCCCCAAACTATCGACGCATCCTCCTCCCACCCCACGCCCCGCCACCGCCGGTCCTCCGCCATCGATGCCTACTCCTCCCGCCCCGTGCCCCGCCACCTCGGCCTCCCCATCCCACGATCCCGCGGCCCTCCTCTCCCCGCGCCCCGCCACCGCGGCCTCCCCGCCCCATGCCCCGTCGGCCCTCCTCTGCCCGCGCCCCACCGGCCCTCCTCCCCATGTGCCCCGCCACCTCGGCCTCCCCCGTGCCCTGCCACCGCGGCCTCCCCGCCCTGCGGCCCAGCGGCCCTCCTCTCCCCACGCCCGGCCACCGCGGCCTCCCCGCCCTGCGGCCCAGCGGCCCTCCTCTCCCCACGCCCGGCCACCGCGGCCTCCCCAGCCACGCGCCCCGCCGGCACTCCTCTCCCCGTGCCCCGCCATCGCCTGTCCTCCTCTCCACGCGCCCCACCTCCTCTGTGCCGCGGCGGCGGGGGATGCGTCGAGCTCGGCCCCGGCGCCCCAGAGGCTGGTGCTGTACACCAAGCCGGGGTGCTGCCTCTACGACGGCCTCAAGGAGAAGATGCACGCCGCCGTCCTGCTCGCCGGCACCCCCTACTCCCTCGCCTCCATCGGTAATGATTCGCGGTCAGACTAATGTTCTCCCTCAAGGAGTAGTAACTTATTAGCATATCTATGGTAGATATACTTGTATACTTGTTGACAACATTTATGTGTGCTGCTCCTTGTCATTATATGCATCCATACAGATCCACACAATTCAAGTTCATATTCTGGATGGATGTTGATCCACCAACCTGATAGTAATGGTATAGATAAATTGGGTGTTTTACATCTGTCCGAACATAATGTTTCTAGCATCGATTAGTTGTTAGCTTTGTGGGGTTTGACAAAAAAACTAGAGATAGGCAGATAAGTGAAAGACCGTGCTTGTCGATGTGTGTTCATGCTTGATAGATTACCATATGCAAGTTGATTCTTGTTTCTCCCCTGTACCTCTGTTTGAACCTGTCTAAGTACTCCCTGTTGCAAAAATCTTCCTTTGTTGCAAATATTGCCATTGTCCTCCCCGTTATCCAAGTAAAGATCTAGGTTGAGAATACCAAGGTCTGGGCATTTTTCAAGGATGACAGCAGCATATTGCTTCTTATTTTTTTAGGGTCAAGATGAGTCAATGGTATTTGTGATCCATATGGCGGGTTTCACCTTATCAACTTGACAGATGCATGCAGTCACATCCCCATTTCTTCATTCTCTAATACTTTGGACCATTTTCTAAACTTCTGATTGATTAATTTATTTGCATTATATAATGTCGAGGATACTCAAGGATAAGAAGATAAACATTTTGTTATTGCAAGTGCATCTTATCTATGAAGTTAACATAACTTTTATTTTCTCCCACAACAGACTACCTCTTCGCACCATCCCTCGAAGATATTTTTCAAGCCATCGATTTTATCCACCGTAAGTTCATGCCATTTCTTAGACGCAAGTGATAAATCAGTTCTCCTGGTGTTATGAAGTGTTTTTATCCCGCAATAAGAATAGCTTGAAAAATGCTCTTATATTGTGGGACGGATGGATTAGATGATAGCTTGGGGACGGAGAGAAGTTGATCAGCTGACCAAGAGCTGTTATATCAAGAGGCTGTTGAAGTGGTTGTGAAAACAAAAATATCACTCCACTAACCTTCAGATAACAGCAAAGAATTCATATTCATCCTCCACCACCTGTGCATAGATGATTCATGTAAGAAAGTGAATGGTAAACAGAGGAACTATTGCAAGGATAAGATTTTTCCAATAGCAACAGATCAACTGAGAATAACTAACCTAGAGTTATATGACTTGCAGTAAACCAAGCTAACTCAATGTAGTTATTGTAGAAGCGGTTAAAATATCAGCATTTTGTGAACTGAATTACATTCAAAATTGCATGAAGACTACTATATGCTGCAAAAAGTCTTAACCAAGTTTATGACCCATGACCTCAAAACACTAAATGGCATATAATCACTTGCTGTGTCCAATATCAAATGATAAATTCACCCTAAAGACATGCACGCACCTTCTCATCAACAATATGTAAACAAGATATCTTGCAACTAATAAGAAGTATATTTTGCAATATCACTTTATTTTCCACATAATGCATGTTTAAATTGGGAGGGGGGGTCATGGCATCTTTATAGGAAGATGACAAATTAGAACAATCAAGGTGTGCCAAAGGGATTTTAAATTATATGGAGCATACTAGGTCCTTGGATTTAAGTTGAAAATTTATTTATACAACATTTATTTGTTGTCAAATTCGTGGATGCCCAGCACGAACACCCGTGCCCTGATCCTTAGGGTCAGCTGCAGCGGCACCGGCGGATGCTAAGTGATCCAATCTGAAATAGCACTACCGGTTTTTGCATCACAATCACTGGAGGAGAGACCCGCAAGAACAAATGGCCTGAATAGAATTGCTTGAAGAGATGCATACTCCGGCCGGTCATCTGATTAAAAAAGGAAAGAAACTCGAGGGGCCAAATGCCATAGTCAAAGAATAACTATTAAATACTATCAGAAAATGAGTCAGATGTTACCTTGACTCAAAATTATTTAGTACCATACTTCAAAATAAATCAGTGCAATTGCCAAAACAAAATATTCTTGATGAATTAAAATCACTATTCCTCTATATTGTGACCATTATCCTTCCTTAGACAGTTGATGTGGAATCCCTTTGTTTCCGTCAAGCTTGCAAATTGTGCTTTGGTCATGCAAGACACACACACAGAGATACATCTGGACAGCAGAAGCATTGATAGGATGACGGCTGCTTGCAAATAAAGCAAGTGTGCCAACCTGCCAAATTTAGTAGTAACTCAGTCAGTAATCAAAGAAACTGACCAGATTCCTGGAATCAAAATTTTCTTATAAAGAACTGCAGGTACAACTGGGGCTGGAGTTGATCCAAAGCATTATTTACCACTCGTGCTTAGGAATGCTATTATAGGCAATTATTACCAGAAGATGCCCACTGTCTATGGCCAGAAGCCTCACTTCTTCCGATTTGAATTGGATCATGCTCAAACACGTGCTTTGATGGCTATGTTTACTCCTTCGCCTTCCCCCAGCAAGTTCTGGATGCCGCCTGCTTCACAACCAGGAGCTGAGCATGTGAGAGAACCAACACTACCTCCTGTGTGGGTACAAAAATTTGAGGGTAACAATGAGCTCCAAGCAGAAAAGATTTTTGTGTCATATGCAGATGCGGTAAAGCAAAGCAAGTTTGAGGTTGAGGGAGTTGGACTGAGAGATGTGGATGATGGGTGGAACAATGAGCGGAGCAATGAGCTCAAACCAGAAAAGGGTTTAGTGTCATATGCAGACATGGTAAAGCAAAACAAGTTTGAGGTTGAGGGAGTTGGAACGGCAGAAGTGGACAATGGGCATGCCAGCTCAAGCAAAGAATCTTCCAATGGTTTCGATGATCTCGATTGCAAAGAGACACCACCAGAGTGGAAGGATCATGCACTGTTCAGTAAGGGCGTTGAAGTGCAACAGCAGCAACAATCTGCCGAGCAGGAAAATGAGCTTAGCTTCACATTGGTATTAGAGAAGCTAAAGGCTCTATCAGTTCAGCAACTTAGTTCAGAATTTTATGCCAATGGAGCTGGAACTGAAGGCATTGATGCATATGGCTGCAAGGACATGCAAGAAGCTAAAGGTATATTTCTTGAGGGGCACTCTGGTTTGCTAGAGAACTTAGATACCGAAGTCGATTATCTTGCCTGAGAGCATACCAGTTTTCTACTGCAAGGGTTGGGCTATGAATCCTATTGTTGTTGGACTTCATTGCTATATGACCGAGAGATCTCAGCACAAGCTTCTGCTCGGATGGTTGAGTATGAGGCTGAACTTTTCACTTCCAACCCTGCCAAGCTACATAAACTTGTCAACTCAAAGGCAAAAGATTTCTCATTTCAGAAGCGGAAAATAGAGAGTGTCAAGAATTTATACTACGCGATGAGAAAGAGAGTATGCAATGAACCCTGTAACACCAACGACCTTGGTTTTCTCATTGCCCCTTGTTCTTGCATGGCGATTGGCGGGGAGTGTGTCTGTGGAGGCGTACCTAAACCTTCACATGATCAGCATGTAGTTCAAAATGTTGAACCAGGGATGAGTACAGTGAGCTGTTATGCGCAAGTAGGTGGAAGCTACAGTGGTGCACAACAAACACATCCTGAAATACATGGTCATTCTTTCCATGCACAGCATCCTGGGAGCATGATAAAAAATGAAGATGCCACCAATAATGCACCATATGTCTATTCGGACATTCAAATGTATGACGCCTACGCACAAAAAGTTCCTGAGCCAAGTGAAGTGAGCAATGTCTCTCTTAGAGATATTACAGATTTTCAGGATTCTATGCAGTTTCAGCAATTGGCATCTAGCAACCAATGCGGCAATGAAGTAGCAGAATCAAAAGAAATGTTGATTACTGATCAAGTTAGAGTGGAACACGTCCATTTCCCTCCTAATAACAGTGGAGAAGCAATCTGGAACGGGGTTGATGAAACAGACACACTCACTCTTGCTGATGGTAAGAAAATAAAGACAGCCAACATAGACCATCTAGCATTGCAAGCAGATGGTGGGATTTGCATGCCTGGTTTAGATGATGCATCAATGCCAGAAGGTGATTACATGGATTTTCCCTTCTTCAGTAATAGTGATGAGTTTGATCTCCTGAACGGCGAAGGTTTTCTGAATGCCTTTAGATCATGCTTATATCGTTGTATCATTGTAGCGAAAGTACAAGCATCAGATTACTTGGGCATGAAATGGTTCTAGAAACCAAAATCATGTTCTAAATTATGGCAGCTATATTCCTTTTGTTGTAGTGCCTAAGGCCTTCAGATCCTACTTGTATCACTACATCATTGTAGCGAAAGTACAAGCAGCAGATCACTTAGGAAATGGTTCGAGAAGCGAAAAGCCTGTTGTAAATTATGACAGTTCACTCCCGTCACCGAGGTATCCTAGCTCCCCATCCATCTCGTCCACAGATCCCAGAGCCCCCTCTTACGACCAGTATCGACCTGAACTTCTGCACCAGTCGATTTGCACAGTAACCTACCTTGACTCATCATTTCATTGTTTTCAGGTTGACCTCTGCGGCCACGCGACGTTGGCCTCTGCGCACTTCCTCTTCACGACTGTTCTTCCGGAGCATGGCAAGCTGGAGTTCACGACCAGGTCCGGGACCCTAACTGCCAAGACAGTTCCTGCACCAGGGAACACTGGCGTCCCAGGTGACAAGCAGGGGAAGCTGTTTATGAGCTGGATTTCCCCATGATTGGCTTTCTGGACTGCAATGAAATGCCGTTGATTCCGGAGACCCTAAGCGGTGCACCCATTGTCAGCTTCACAAATCGGCGACCGACGGGGACCTCATTGTACCTTCTCTCCCCCTATTTTTGCTTGCATAGTTACATTTCAGGATCAACTTCATTTTATAATGGAGCATGCTGGTACGAATGTATGAGCTGAACAACTATTTCTCTTGGCCCCGTTTTATGAAATATTGCTAATCGTAGGCCAGTTTTACTTCAGACGTTAATTGTCAATACAAATCTTGCATGGCTTTCAGGTGGAACTTTCTTCGGGAAAAGAAGTTGTGGATATCCTTCCTAGCATCGATGAAATTAGAAACTTGGCCTGCAGGGGTCTCATTGTTACAGGACCGGCGCCTGCTGGATCTGGTTATGACTTCTTTACACGTTTCTTCTTCCCAAAATTTGGGATAGATGAGGTGATGTCTTTTCTTAGTCCAAAGTATATAGAAATGGCGAAGCTTGTTGAACTTACCACGTCATTCACCAATTTTTGTATTCCATCTGATCCATATTAATTGACGCTGATCAGAGGGAGTACCAAAATATGTAGCTAACTAAAAATAAGTGCATGTTTGCCTCTCCCAAGTCGAAGTACCTAATTATGCTCATGTGTAGTGTTTACATCTTTCAGTCTGGATACCATATTCTTGTAGTCTGTTGAGTTGTCTACTTCCAGCTTGTTCTTAGCCTTCCTTCTCCTAGATTTTCAATTTCATAATTAGTAGTGTTAACTTGGCAGTTATAGTTTTTACATCATCAACCAGTTTTTGTATCAAAATATGTAGCTAACTACAAGTAAGTGCATGATTGCCTCTCCCAAGTCCCAATACCTAATTATGCTCATGTCATACCTGGCCAAACGGGCCGTGCCAAGCGGGCCGGCCCGACTGCCCACAGGCCAGGCCCGACACGGGCCGGGCCCGGCACGGGCCGGGCCCGGCACGGGCTAATCGTGCTCGGGCCAGGCACGAGCACGCCGTGGGCCGTGCCCGGGCTGCCACCCCGAGCCCGCGTGCCGACACGACCCGGCACGATTAGGAGGGAGCGAGGCGGGCCGACGGGGGGCACGTTTGGGGCTTTGGGCCGATAGACCTGGCTGGTGCTGGCCATCTGGGATTCTGGGCGCGGTCAGCGGGGGCGCAGGGGCGGCTGGGTGGGAGGGCTGCGCGGGAAAGGGAGGGGAGGGCGGGAAAGGGCAGACGGGAGCGGGAAAGGGAGGTGGGAGCGCGGGAAAGGGAGGGGAGGGTGCGGGAAAGGGAGGGGGGCCTGATTTTTTTTGCCTTTTTATTTTTTTAAATTAAAATAGCCAACGTGTCGTGGGCCTAGCGTGCCGCGGGCCGGCCCGATTAGGCCAGCATGCCGTGCTTCGGCCTGGGAGGCTGGCACGTGGGCCGGCACGGCCCGGCCCGTATATTAATCAGGCCCAGGCGGGCCGTGCCGTGCCTGTCACGATTACGGCGGGCCGGGCCGTGCCGTGCCGGGCCGGCCCGTTTGGCCAGGTATGGCTCATGTGATATGCTTACATCTTTCAGTCTGGATTCCACAGTCCTGTAGTCTATCGAGTTGTCTACTTCCAGCTTGTTCTTAAGCCTTCCTTATCTTGATGTGTAATTTGATACTTAGTCGTGTTAACTAGGCAGTTCATTTCTAACATTAACTAGGCAGTTATAGTTTTTACCTTGCAATTGTGACAGATAATTTCACCAAGGAACTTGAATGTCTTGTACTCCCTTCGTCCCAAATTAAGTGACTTGACTTTGTACTAACTTTGTTATTTAACATTTATCAATATTTTATTTTGGGATGGAGAGAGTATTACATAGCAATAGTTGAACAGTAAGTATATATAAGACAAAACTCGTTCATTTAACATTTATCATTTGGCGTATATTGCTATCGATATTCTCCATGTAATATATCTTCCTGTTCCATAATTCATACCCTATGATCACTATATTTTGACAGGACCCCGTTACTGGCAGTATACATTGTGTTTTGGCACCCTATTGAGGCAGAAAGCTGGGGAAGCAAAAATTGACGGCATTTCAAGTATGTGCTTAGCTATGTTTTCAGCAATTTAATATGGACTAGGAAAAAAATATTTTATTTAAAAAATGATGCAGCAACATTCACTCGGTCAGTTGAACCATGATGTTGGTTTTCCTTCATATGTCCATATGTATCATCAGGCATCTCCCAGGGGTGGAACACTATACCTGCAACTGGATGGCGCAAATCAGAGAGTGCAAATCCAGGGAGAAGCTCTAACTGTGATGAATGGAACGCTCCTAGCCTAGCCAGCATGCATTTGGCAATTTGGCATCCATGATCAATCTACTCGTATATGCTTTGAATTGAAGGACAGCCATTCGTCCATCTACTCGTATATTCTTGGAGTTATGATTTGACTTTGGATGGTGGTGATTCTGTTTGTTGTTATATGCTTGTTGAACAGTGAACTGCTTATTGGTACAAAAATAAAATAAAAAACATCCTGAGCTCATCTAGAGACCTGAAAAATGTCCGGCAATTGCGGATACTGATGGGGGCTTGTCGAGGGGAAGTGATTTCCTTGTATTCCGGTGCCACAGATGTCATGTATTGGGCTTGATGAGTTTTCTTTTTGCGGGAACTGGGCTTGACGACTTGACATGACATCCAGCTTGCGGAAGGCACTATTGCTTATTTGGTTTACAACATTGTAAGAGCATCTGGAGCCGGAACTTGTAAATCCGGCCCCTCAAACGCGTGACCGGGCGCATCTTATATTTCCCTCTTTACATCCGTGTATTTCATATCCAGCGTCCTATGTTCATACTACCCCTGCAACGTTGAGTTATTCTATGTGATCAAACATGAGAAAACAAAATCGAAAGCACACAAACATAAAATCAGCTTTAAAAAGACATCAAAGATTAGCCAAAAGATCATCTTCATTTCATCAGACATACTTCTTAAATTACTAAAAAACTATATAAACTTTGCGTAGGGGGAGAGTGAGGGGCAGATCACCACTTCCTTGTCGGCGATTTGCCCTTTCGGGTCACCGGCATAGCTGTAACCGTCCGTGGTTGGAGGAGGGTCAGAGGACGAGGTGCCGCTGTAGTCGGAGTCGGAGTTCGAGAGGATGATAAGGCCCTCCATCCGACGGACATCCCTATCATGCTCCCACTTCATCTTCGTGAGCCAGGCATTCTCCTCCTCTAGCTTCTTCGCCTCGCGCTCCGAGTACTCAATAGTAAGCCGAAGCGCCTTGGCATTCTTCCATCGGAGGCGTCGAGTGTCCGTCTCCGCCGTCGTGAGGGACCGGTGGTACACCCATGCGAGGAGGTGTTCGTCCTCCTCGGGCTCCATCGGCATCCCGCGGTGGTGGCATGCAGATTGATCTGCTTCCCTCTCTCTTGCCCGCTGTCTCTCACGGCTGGCGGCGCGTGCGGGCCAACGGCGCGGGCACTAGGACCCAACACTCGGGCTGGTAGGGGAAGGACAACGCGCGGGGCAGGTGCGGACTGCGCATTCCTAGAAGAGCTACGTGCGGGCCAGGAGGGTCCAGCTTCGGCGTCATAGCTCCGCCGGTGCCGGAGCTTCGACTGAGCTCCAGATCAGGAGCTGTCGCCGGTCTCCACCTTGGACCGCTCCAAGGTGACGCGGAGGGCCAGCTACTCGTTGTACTCGGCATGAGAGTCGTCGGAGCCGGAGGTCGACATTGCACTCGATGGGATCGGACTCAGAGAGGGAGAGGAGGGTACAGAGCAAGAGAGAATGAGCCAGGGTTCGAAGCTTTCATTGTCGAAGAGTGAAAGATCTCACAAGTACTCCATACGTGAGTTTCTGTTCAACCGAGCAACGAAGTGCCCGTTGATATGCAACTTTCCCTGGTACGAGTATGCAACGTAGTGACTAGCTGATTCTTCAATTCCTTGAAGCCCGTTATGTAGTTCATGTCGAGTTGTCCAATCCTTTATCAATAGGTACAACAACAATCAATGTCCTTCAATTCATGATAGTCATTGAGAACTCAACATGTCGTTGTATTCTGGCGAACTTCACACCATTGTTTCGAGACAAGTAGAAAAGCTAAGGGTAGGACTAATTATCAAAAATGGAGCATGGCCCTCCTTTCGTGTCGATAAGCAGAGTAGCAAATGACTTTCCGAGGTCACAGACGTCACTGAAAAAACTCATTCCTTTTGAATTAATTTCAAATATCAATGATGTGCGAGACCTTACAAACAATCTTGTAAGTTCGAATGGACCCACTGGGATCTAAAATACTATGGTTAAGAACAACTTGACTTATCTCAACAAGTGCAATTTCTTTCAGGCTTATTCACTAAAATATTAGAAACCCTTTTTTTCTTATGACTTAACTCTTCACTTCATATCCAACTATTGATAGCCGTCTTAGTTTCAAAGGATTCCTTGAGGATTAGCCCTGAAATTAGCGAGAACAACCCGGTGGGGTAAAGTCATCAAGTGGGTATATATATATATATATATATATATATATATATATATATATATATATATATATATATATATATATATATATATATATATATATATATATATAACTGATACGAGATGCAATGCCGAGTTATAAGGTCAAAAGTGAGAAAGTTGGACGAAGATGCCATGATCCTAAGGCTAGATTGGCTTATTAGCCTAGGTCCTGGCCTATGAAGGTAGAGTGAGGAAAGGGATAGCCTTTAATGAGAGAAAGGGATACATAGCCTTTAATGACAAAGATAGAGAAGTTTCACTCCAAGTTCAAGAAGAGAAGGTTGAGCCATAGATTCTATATTTCCTTCGCCTAGAAGTTAAGTTCTTACCGACCAATAAAGCATTTCTTTTCAATTGGTAAGATCACTCGACGTTGATGAGGCCTCGACTCAATTGAGACTGGTGCCTTGCCCCCATCCAAAGAGTGAAAAAACAACTTTGAAGTAAGTTTTTAGGTGAAAGGAAGAAAAACACAATGATTCTGGAGGAAAGGAAAGAAGAAAGTTAACAGGTTAAGAGAGTCATTCACTGCTTTCCTTTTATCTAGGGGTATTTCCAGTTACCCTATCTATAGGTACGTTTAGCCTAGTTAGCCAAGCACTGGTCCATGGATAAGCGAGAAGGGCTAGTAGTAGTTAAGAGAAAAGAAGGTGAAGCCCCTAGTTTAATCCTGCTCTCAGATTTGCTCGGGCCTATCGAATATTCATTCACTCACGAGCTATATAGTTATTCTTCCAAAAGGATCCTTAGCTAGTGACACGTCTAGGATACTCTATAATATTATCATTCTAGGATACTTCTTGAATGTTTTTATATCAATTAATATTATTTTTGAGCACCAACCTATTAACCCGCTGTCGAGTGCCATTTGCTGTTTTCTACCCCCTCCGTTCCTAAATATAAGTCTTTGTAGAGATTTCACTAGTGAACCACATACGGATGTATATAGACATATTTTAGAGTGTACATTCAATCATTTTGCTCCGTATGTAGACATATAGTGAAATCGCTTAAAAGACTTATATTTAGGACCGGAGGGAGTACATGCTTTTGGCTTTTCATATTTACAACACCAAATGAAGTCTAATTGCCTTGGCTTTTTTTATGATTTTTTTCTGAATCCAAAGAAGACCTGGAAGCTTCGGAAGGAGACCGGAGGTCACACAAGAGAGCCACCAAAAAAAGGGTCCGCCGAGGGGTTGGTCACGCCCTGATGTGTGGTGGGCCCCCTAGCGCCTCCTGACGTCCCTCTTCGTCCTATAAATTCCTAAATATTGCAAAAAAAACCTAGGGATCCACCCGAAACACTTTTTACGCCGCTGCAAGTCTCTGTTCCTCCGTGAGGACATCCATAGCCCTTTTCCGGTGTTCTGCCGGAGGGGGGATCGATCACGGATGACCTCCACATCATCTTTGCTGCTCCCATGGTGATGTGTGAGTAGTTTATCGAGGACTTATGGGTTCGTAGCTAGTACCTAGATGGTGTGACATCCCCGACTTTTGCTACAGTAATGCTTGTAATTAAGCTACAGTGATCAACGGCTAATGATGCCACGTCATCGAATTCCCATCTCAGACCCGCTTTGATTCAAGTCTATCCGGATTAAAAAAATTGGAAACAAAAGAAGAATACTTTATAAGTTCGTTACAAATATTAAAAGAATATATATAAAAATAAAGTATAAAAAATAATGATAAAAGAAAGAAAAGAAATTAGAAAGAAAGAAATAATAAAAAAGGGAAAAGGCAAAATAAAACAAAACGAAACAAAAAAAAAGGAAAAAAGCAACCCCCCACCCCCTGGCCCAGCTGGGCCAAGAGGCCCAACCGGCCAGGCCCCCAAATCGCCCCCACCCAAACCCTAGAGCCCCCCTGGCGGCAGGCCACCCCCCCTCGCTACTCCCTCCTCCCACCGAGCGCCGCCAGCGCCCCCCACGCTCCCCCTCGGCCCCACCCCCACCGACGCACTCCCCCACCCACCCACGCTCTCTCTCTCTCCCGTAACCCTCCCCCACGAGAGCCCCCTCTCTCGGTCCTCTCCCCCACCCCACCGACACATCTCTCCCTCCCACGACGCCAGATCCCCCTCCTCTCCCACGTCGCCTCGCCCTCCTCTCCCGTAACTCCCGTCGCCCCCAGATCCCTCCTCCCGGCCGGCGAGCCCCCACGGCCTCCTCCCTCCACCGACCCTCCTCCCCCGGCGCCCCCCCCCTCACGGCCTCCTCCTCCCCCGGCGCCCCCCCTCACGGCCTCCTCCTCCCCCGGTGCCCCCCCCTCACGGCCTCCTCCTCCCCCGGCGGCCCCTCCCCTCTCCCGGCCGGCGAGCCCCCCCCCCCACCTCCACCGCGCCGGCCAGCAGCACCACCTCGGCCCTCCAACCTCGCCGGCCTACCACCCGCCGCCCCCGTCGGCCTTCTCCTGCTCGGTCCAGGAGGGACCGGGCAGGGAGACATCTCCACCTCGCCGGATCCGGCCGGCTCCCCCTCGCCGGCGCGTCATCACCATCATCACCGTCCCCTTCACCACCGGAACCACGCCGTCTCCTCCGCCCCTTCCCGCGAACTCCGGCTTCACCGGCCCCTCCCGTCAACGTCGGTGAGCCCCTCCTCGGGCTCCTCCCACCATGTCGTTCTCCTCGCCGCCCCGGTTCCGTTCCGGCAAACGGGACCCCGATCCGTCGATGGTAGACTCCGGTAGGAAGGATTGAACTTTTGGTTCTTCTAGGTGGAGTTAGCAGAGAGTTGTTCTGTGTCTGTTAACAAGAGAGAGAGAGATGAGTGTTGAGAGAGAAAAGTAAATAAAAACAAATGTTGTATTCCGTATGTATGTATGTATGTATTTGATACCCGTATTTATGTATGTATTGCGTATATAGATATTGGAGGAATACGATATTTGCATGTTTATATCTATGGAAGGAAAAAAATGAGTAAATGACCTTAGGTCACTTACCGGTGGGGCCAATGCACCCGCTGTCTATGACAGGGAGGCCCCATGCGATAATTAAAAATAAAAAATAAAAATAATGTTTTTATTAAATAAATAAATAAATAGATATATTAGTTAAATTAATTAATTAGAATAATGAGAGAATGCCACGTGGGTCCATCATTAAATTAAACTGTTAAATCAATATTTAATCGATATTAAAACTTGTGCCTATGACGTTCGGGACCCGCTGGTCAGTTGACCGGTCAAATGTTGATGTCAGCCTGACATCGTGATGATGTCATAATGGGATTTTATTAAATCATTTAAATCTGTTTTTAATTCCTAAATAATTAATAAAACTTTGAAAATTAATATTAAATAATCCGTAAGTCAGATCAAAATATTTTCAACATGAAAGTTGATCAGCAAAACGAGACGAACCCGGATACACGGCCCGTTCGTCTGTCACGCGTCCCTATCATAGCAAACATGGAACTTTTCCATCGTTTCCAGTATAACCGGTAGTAGCCCGAGACCCGGAAAATATCGTCAGATATTCTTCCGGCCCGTCTATGACGGATGTTGCTGCGTTAGCTCATGTTTAGCCTGCATCTTGCCATGTCATGCTTTGTGTTGCATCAGTGCTATTATTTATTGTTTCTTACCCCTCTTCTTACCGGTAGACCCCGAGACTGACGCTGCTGCCGGGTACATCTACGACCCTGCCGATCAGTCCTTTGCCGCAGAGCAGAGCAAGGCAAGCAAACCCCCCTTGATCATTCCTATATCGCCTATGTCTTTCTTTCTACTGCTTGCATTAGTATTTTTTCTACTGTTGTAGTTAGCTCCTATATCTGATGCATAGCCTATTTTTGATGAACTGCTACTTTCAGTCCTGTACCTTTAATCTGCTTAGTATAGGTGGAGCAGTCATCCCCTCTGACCCCGTAGTTCAGTTGCCCCGCTTGTTTTCAATTCTCGATCTCTGATCGACGAGCCAGACCCGACACAACACTTTCACCCC
The DNA here is from genome assembly GCF_904849725.1 of Hordeum vulgare subsp. vulgare. Lineage (NCBI taxonomy): Eukaryota > Viridiplantae > Streptophyta > Magnoliopsida > Poales > Poaceae > Hordeum > Hordeum vulgare. Next base: position 189,622,631 of record NC_058520.1, on the reverse strand, counting down.
CTTCGTTGTACGACGCTACAGCGATACTATCGGGTACCGAGGGTGACACCTCGCTAAGTACTCCTGATGATATCTCTGTAGTATAGCTAGTCGGTCATGGTTATCGAGGGTGATTCCTCTTTCACCATTCCCGATGACGTCTCTGTCGTGCCACCCCGCGAGTGTGGGACCCCTGAGGGTGATTTCCTCCAAGCCCACCTTGACGGGTACATCGTTCGGAGTCCAACGAGGGTGATACCTCGGATTCCCCCCGATGTTACGACCACACAGTTACTCGACCATGTTACTGGGATCATTGGTGATTAGTTGTAAGACGGGTGGATTCCCGTGAGACTGTGTTGATGGCCTTTTTAAAATGCTAATGGATTTGGGTATTTGATCTGGGTTGGTCGGAGACCTTTTCGCACTAACCGGCTACGCGGGAAGAATTATGGGTACTCGACGTCGCGGTATCAGCCGAAGCTTTTCAGATGCCAGCAATGTAGCGGCGCGCGCCCGAGTGGTCCCGAGATGCATCGCGCTTGTGATTAAGGGATGCTAGGACTGACGTCGGCCGCCCACGCCACGTGCAGGAGCGTGAAGGGGAACTGGGCCCATGAACCCTTTGTGCTTAGGATTTAGACCGGCGGGCTGGCCTCTCTGATTAGTCTTAGGTGGGGCTGCGACGTGTCGATATTCCGAGGCCGGGCAGGACCCAGAAAAGTATGTCCGGCCAGAGTGTTATCGAGCGTGACGGGACATGTGGTGCACCCCTGCAGGGATGAAAATTAACTATTCGGATAGCCGTGTCCACGGTTACAGGACGACTTGGAGTTGTGCCCCGATCTTTTACAACTACAATTGTTACTTAACTGGAATTAGTTTGCCTCGGGATTGCTTCCTCGCAGGGAGTCGAGGGAGGATCCTTAGGCGTGACCTCACTTTAATATTGCTGCAACAATATGACTATTAATGTTTTACCCCTGTTCTACTCTCGTCTATTGCTGCAAGACCCTGAAGATGCTAGTCTTCGATAGGACTAGGCCTTCTCTCTCTATTCTCGCATTGCTGCAGTCAGTCCACATATAAACCCCCTTCTTTGATATTGATGCATAATTAGAATAGTTCTGATGTAAGACTTGCGAGTACTTTGGATGAGTACTCACCGCTGCTTTGCTCCCCCCCTTGTTCCCTCGATCCGTTTTGCTGCGACCAGATGATGGAGCCCAGGAGATGGAGGTCCCCGCCACCGACGACTGCTACCCCGACGGTGCCTACTACTACGTGGAGGCCGCTGATCATCAGGAGTAGTTAGGAGGTTCCCAGGCAGGAGGCCTCGCCTCGTTCGATCGTTGTATCTTTTGTGCTAGCCTTCTCTAAGGCACCCCATGTTTTATGTCTGTACTCAGATATTTGTTGCTTCCGCTGACTCGTGTGTTTATCGAGCTTTCGTATTCTAGCCCTCGAGGCCCCTGGCTTGTAATATGAAGCTGATGTTATTTTATTTGTGTCTAGAGTTGTGTTGTGGTATCTTCCCGTGAGTCCTTGGGTTTGATCGTACGCATTTGCGTGTATGGTTAGCGTACGATTAAGCCGAGGGCGTCACAGATGGCTATCTCTCTCTCTCTCTTTCTCTCTCTCTTGATCTTCAATACAATGATCATCGCATCTTCGCTTTGATCTATCCGATGTAATCCTGTCGTGCGGTGCGTTTGTTGGGATCCGATGAATTGTGGGTTTATGTTCACATTATTCTTGATAAAGATATGAGTCTTCTCTGAATTGTAATTATGATTCTTATTTGCATGATTATCATAGCTTCGTAAATCTCTCCGATTAATTGAAATAGTTTGGCCAAGTAGATTGATATTTCTTTAGTGAGAGGAGTGCGTTGTAGTGGGTTCAACTTGACAGGTCTCTATATCCCAGTGACAAAAGGGGACAAGATACGTCTTTGTGTTGTTGCCACTAAGGATAAAACGATGGGGTTAATTCATATTGAGTGAGTTCTCTTTGTCTACATTATATCATTGTTCTCCAAGCATTATTCAATTTTACTTAATACTCTAGATGCATGCTGGATAGAGGTCGATGGGTGGAGTAATAGTAATAGGTGCAGGCAGGAGTCGGCCTATTTGCTTATGGACGTGATGCCTATATACATATAATCATTGTCGTGCATATCACATAACTATGCACTTTTCTATCAATTGCCCAATAGTAATTAGTTTACCCATCGTATGCCAACTACATGAGATGCCATTAGGGAAAACTACAACCCCCGGTGATAGAGGCGAAGTTGTCCATGTCTTTCGATGAGATGGTGGTTTCATTTTGGTAGAGTCGACTTTGACGATCCGACTACGAACGTGTGAAGACGTTGCGCCTTAGCAATCGCTAAACCAACTCCGAGAGGTTATTGACCACGTCGGAGCACGATCAACCTGACCACGAAGGTCTGTTTCCTGCACGCAAATGAAGAACATGCAAGAAACTAAGATTGCAATCAAGATATTGCGAATATAAGAGGAAAGCTTTATTGATGAAGGTGGGGTTCTGTGACACCTTTTTTTGGTCGTAGAACGCAAACGAAGAACGCGAAGTTGCAGCTATGGCGAACTTGTAATCTAAACAAAACCCAAGTCTAAATGGTGCCCTAAGGGCTATATATATGAGGGAATAGAGAGGCAATTTCGTAACCCTTGTAGGAGGGTTCCGAAAACAGCCCTAAACTCGGTTTCCCCACACATACGGACTCTAAAAATAGCCTATATTATGGTATTTTGAAATTACATGGGCCTGGCCCCAAAAAAAAGTGGCGCAACACCTATAATAGGCCTATGGACGAAATTTATAAAGTGGGGTCTTGAATATTTCGTCCAAAGCCTTCATGCTCTCCTTATGGTGGCTTTAAAGTGCGGAAATCACCAGGGGAAGCTCCATTGTTCTCTCCCGCGCGTGTACCTTCTTCTCCATGCTTCATCCCGCTCCAACAGATATCCTTCTTGTCCATGCTAGGTCCTTTATTCATGAGCACAACAAAAGTATCTAACTTAGGCAACATCATATGTTCATGAACATTAGAAGTATTCCCAAGAAACGAAAGTACCTGGTAATTCAGTTGGCGTGCATGAGCTCTAGTAACCGGTCTAGTATGTATAGCAGCTGGGGATGTGGGTGTAACAATGGTGTTGATGTCCTCATCATCCTCCCCTTCTTGAAGTGAAGTCGTCCTCGACGGAAGCTCATCTTCCTCACCCAAATATGGCTTCAAATCTGCAATGTTAAAAGTGGGACTAACCCCAAAATCTGCAGGCAGCTCAAGTCTATATGAATTATCATTTATTTTCTCTAACACGTTGAATGGACCATCAACACGCGGCATTAGCTTTGACTTGCGCAAATTAGGAAACCTATCCTTACGCAAATGCAACCAAACAAGATCTCCACGTGAAAAGACAACATGTTTTCTACCCTTATCTCCAGCAAGTTTATATTTAGCATTCATGCGCTCAATGTTTTCCTTAGTTAACTCATGCATCTTTAATACCAAATGAGCACATTCTTTAGCATCAAAATTAACCTTCTCCGAAGATGGAAGAGGTAACAAATTAATAGGTGCACGAGGTAGGAAACCATACACAACTTCAAAAGGCACATCTTTGTAGTAGAATGCAGCGAACAATTATAAGCAAATTCAATATGAGGCAAGCATTCTTCCCACAATTTTCGATTGTTCTTCAAAACAGCCCTAAGCATAGTAGACAAAGATCTATTGACTACTTCAGTTTGTCCATCAGTTTGGGGGTGACATGTAGTACTAAAAAGCAATTTTGTCCCCAATTTAGCCCATAAACATCGCCAAAAGTGGCTAACAAATTTAGCATCACAATCTGAAACAATCTTATTTCACACACCATGCAAGCGAGTAATTTCACGAAAGAACAAATCAACCACATTAGCTGCATCATCACTTTTATGACATGGTATAAAATGTGCCATTTTTGAAAATCTGTCCACGACAACAAATATGCTATCCCTCCCCTTATTTGTTCGAGGTAAACCTAAAACAAAGTCCATAGATATATCCTCCCAAGGAACACTAGGACATGCAAAGGCATATATAAACCATGAGGATTGAGTCGTGACTTAGCTTTTTGACATGTCGTGCAACGAGCAACAAAACGCTCAACATCCCGTCGCATCCTTGGCCAAAAGAAATGTGTAGCAAGTATGTCCTCCGTCTTCTTTACGCCAAAGTGTCCCATCAATCCTCCTCCATGTGCCTCCTGTAACATCAAAAGACAAACGGAGCTAGCTGCAATGCATGGCTTGTTAGCATGAAACACAAATCCATTATTAATGATGAACTTGTTCCATGTTCTCCCTTCTTTACAATTCTCCAACACATCTTTGAAATCAGCATCATGCACATATTGATCTTTGATGGTCTCCAAACCAAATATTTTAAAGTCAAGTTGTGAAAGCATAGTATAACGACGAGACAAAGCACCAGCAATAACATTTTCTTTACCCTTCTTGTGTTTAATGACTGTGACGCCCTCGATTCAATCGTACGCTAATCATACACGCAAATGTGTACGATCAAACTCAAGGGCTCACAAGAAGATATCCAACACAACACTAGACACAAATAAAATAAACAAGCTTCATATTACAAGCCAGGGGCCTCGAGGGATAGAATACAGTAGCTCTCAAAACACACAAGTCAGCGGAAGTGACAAATATCTGAGTACAGACGTTAAACATGGGGTGCCTTAGAGAAGGTTAGCACAAAAGATACAACGATCGAACGAGGCGAGGCCTCGTGCCTGGGAACCTCCTAACTACTCCCGGTCTTCAGCGGCTTCCACGTAGAAGTCACCATCGGGCTGGCGGGCGTTGGCCCGAAACTCCATCTCCTGGACTCCATCATCTGGTCGCAGCAACAGATCAAGGGGGCAAAGGGGAGCAAAGCAACGGTGAGTACTCATCCAAAGTACTCGCAAGACTTACATCAGAACTATACTAAGTATGCATTAGTATCAAAGAAGAGGGGGTTTATATGTGGACTGACTGCAGCAATGCGAGAAAGAGAGAGAAGGCCTAGTCCTATCGAAGACTAGCATCTTCACGGGTCTTGCAGCAATAGACAAGAGTAGAACAAGTAACACAATTAATAGTCATATTGTTGCAGCAATTAAAATAATGAGGTCACGCCCAGAGATCCTGCATCGACTCCCTATGATGAAGCAATCCCGAGGCAAACAAATCCAGTTAAGTAACCATTGTAGTTGTATAAGATTGGATCACAACTCCAAGTCATCCTGTAACCGTGGACACGGCTATCCGAATAGTTAATTTTCATCCCTGTAGGGGTGCACCAAGTTTCCCGTCACGCTCGATAACACTCTGGCCGGACACACTTTTCTGGGTCATGCCCGGCTTCGGAATATCGACACGTCGCAGCCCCACCTAAGCTCAACAGAGAGGCCAGCCCGCCGGTCTAAATCCTAAGCACAAATGGGTCGTGGGCCCACTTGCCCTCCGCGCTCCTGCATGATGCGTAGGCGGCCGAGGTCATTCCTAGCACCCCTTATAACAAGCGCGATGCCTATCCAGACCACTCGGGCGCGCGCCGCTCCATTGCTGACGTCTAAAGAGATTCGGCTGATACCGCGACGTCGAGTACCCATAATTCTTCCCGCGTAGACGGTTAGTGCGAAAAGGTCTTCGACCAACCCAAATCAAATACCCAAATCCATTAGCATTTTAATTAACTCGAGGACGTGTGGCAAGGACCAAGATGCACAGCCACGCCTCGACACATACACGCGGGAATCCACCTGCCAAACATTGTCCATCAATGTTTCCCAATAACATGGTCAAGTAATTGTGTGGTAGAAACATCAGGGGGAATCCGAGGTATCACCCTCCTTGGATTCCGAACGATGTATCCGTCAAGGTGGACCTAGAGGAATCACACCTCGAGGGTCCCACACTTGAGGAGTTGCACGACAGAGTCATCGTCAGGAATGGTGAAACAGGAATCACCCTCGATAACCACGACCGACTAGCTGTACTACACAGATATCATCAGGAGTACTTCGCGAGGTGTCACCCTCGGTACCCGATAGTATATGTGTAGTGTCGCACAACTAAGGGGGGTGTAAGTGCCATGCCGGGTCTGGCTCTTCGATCAGGGATCGAGACTCGACAATTAAGCGGTGCAACTGGAGTAAGGGGTTAGAGGGGATGACTGCTCCTCCTATGCTAAATAGTTTAAAGTACGGTACTGAAAGTAGCAGTTCATCAAAAAATAGCTATGCATCACATATAGGAGCTAACTACAATAGTCCCAAAATTCTAATGCAAGCATGAGGAAGAAAGAATAGGCGATATAGGGATGACCAAGGGGGTTTGCATGCCATGTTGCTCTGCGGCAAAGGGTTGGTCCTCAAGAAGGTAGGAGTACACGGCAGCAGCGTCAGTCTCGGGGTCTACCGGTAAGAAGAGGGGGGAGAAACAATAAATAACAGCAACAAGTGCAACACCAAGCATGGCATGGCAATATGCAGGCTAGACATGAGCTAACGCTGTAACATCTGTCCATTAGACGGGTCGGGAGAATATCAGATGATATTTCCCGTGTCTCTGGCTACTACCGGTCAGACTGAAAACGATGAAAATTTTCCATGTTTTCTATGCTAGGGACGCGTGAGAGACGAATGAACCGTGTATTCGGTTTCTTCTCGTTCTCCTCATCAACTTTCATGTTGAAAATATTTTCATCTGACCTACACTTTATTTTATTTTAATTTTTAAAGTTTTATTTAATAATTAGGAATTAAAAACATATTTAATTAATTCAACTGACTAGTGGGTCCCATGTGTCATAGACTTCATTTTTAATTAGGGTTAAATATTAATTAATCAGATTAATTTACTATGGGACCCACGTGTCATATTCTAATAAGATAATTATTTATCTATATTAACAGATTAGTAATTTATCTATTTAATTAATTAACTAATTAGTTAATTAATTAATATAACTTATTATTTATTTACTTTTATTATTATTATTATTTAACCATATATTTATTTATTTAATTTTCCGTTTTCTATATACTAAAATATTTTTTTGGGACATGGGCCCCGCATGTCATTAGGACAGCTAGTACACTAACAATACACGCACCACATATATACCTACATACATATTTTCATTTTAACATACATACATATTTATACACATGCACCGCACATACTGTGCATATACATACAAAATGTTATACCCCTGCAAACATACATATATACACCACTCTATTTTATTTTCTTAACTCTTCCGTCTACATCTCACAGGAACAACTCCTCCTCCTCTCAACTTACACGAGAGCAAGAACCACGGGGCGAGGTGGAGTTCAGCGGAGGCCATGGTGCGGAGCACCGAAACGGGGCCGGAGGGGGGAAGGAAGGAAGGGGGTAGCTCACCGAGCCCGTAGAGGTGCAAAGCGGGCTCGAGGGAGGGCGGCGGCCGACGGGGTGCTGCAGTCCGATGAGGTGGATCCGGCGGTGGTGAAACCGGCGACGGCGACGGTTGCGGGTTGAAGGAGGACCGGAGGGGCCAGCCGGTGCGGTAGGCTGGTGGCGCCGGTGGTGGTGACCAGAGAGGGACAGCGGGGTGGGAGAGGCCGGAGGCGGTGGTGGCGTGATGTGTGGCGGCCGACGGTGGGGGCAGGGCCGACGCGTTGTGAGCGACGGGCGACGGAGCTGGGGGCCTCGGCCGTAGGTTGGGGAGGCCGATGGGGATGGGGGCACTTGGGTGAGCGAGGGGATCTGGCGAGCGAGCGCTCAGGCGGCGTGGGGAGAGGGAGGCGAGGGAGGTGGAGGAACGGGGCGAGGGCGCCTGGCTCAAGCGGGGAACGAGGGGCAGGGGCCCTGGCAAGCGCGGTGGCACGCTAGGAAAAGGTGGGGCGAGGGGGTTGGGTGAAGCGGGGCGATGGGATGGGGGACGAGGGGCACAACCCCCTCGCGGGATCTAGCTAGTGGGGCAACGGGAGGACGAGGGTAGCGAGAGGGTGGGATCGAGGGGAACATCCCCTCGTGGGATTCCTCCTGGCGGCGCAGGTGGGGGGAGTGGGGAGGGGCTGTGAGGTGGGCCAGGGTTAGATGGGGGGTTATACCCCCCCCCCCAATTTAGGTGGGCTGGCAGGCCCAATTTGGGATGGGGGTTTTGCTCTTTCATTTTATTTTTTATTTCTGTTGTGTTTTCTTTTCTTTATTACAATTTTAGATTTACTTTATTTGAGTGAAACTAAATCCCCTCAAAAACAATAATTCCTAAAGAACAGTTCTCCTAGGTAATATCCGACAAACCCGAACATTTTTATTTTGACAATCGAAAACTCTTTTCGCTTGACTTTATTTTAAATTTCAATTCAAACTGTTTTAACTAACGCGAGATCAACGATAGCACTCAAGGTGACATGGCATCCTTTGGATAGGTTTACTGTAGCAACAGTTGAGGATGTCACAACTTTCCCATACTAATAAGAATTCTCGTCCCGACAATTTAGAGGTAGAAGGAAAGAGCTCAGGGTATTCATCACGAAGATGATCCTCGCGTTCCCAAGTGGCTTCATCTTCAGAATGATTCGACCACTGCACTTTAAGGAACTTGGTGACTTTGCGACGAGTCTGATGTTCAGGATGGTTGTGGATGCGAACCGGATGCTCTTTATAAGAGAGGTCTTGTTGCAGCTCAAGCATATCATGATCCACTGCTCGAATAGGATCCTTCAAGCAGTGACGGAGCTGAGACACATGGAAGACATCGTGAACCTGAGAAAAGTTCGCCGTCAGTTCCAATTGATAAGCCACTTTCCCACGCCTTTCGAGAACAATGAAGGGACCAGTATAGCGAGGAGCTAACTTGCCCTTGATCCCAAAACGGCGTGCACCTCTCATTGGTGTGACACGAAGATAAGCCTTTTCGCCAGGTTAATAGACTATGTCTTGATAATGACGTTCATACAGACTCTTTTGATGAGACTGAGCAGCCTTTAGATTCTTATGAATAATGCGGACTTGATCTTCGGCATGTTGGATAACATCTGGACCGAAGAGTGATCGGTACTTTGAACGGTGGCTCAGGAATTTCATATGTGCCAAGTGCAAAGGATACTTTGGAGTCAAGGGTGTATAGTAGAGTCAGGTTTCAATCCTGTGGAACTTTGGGTTATGGGTCCACCATGTAGGCGAAGAATAAGCAGAGCGGCGACATCTTATACGGTCTTGATAACAAGACATGTCAGAGGATAACCTATCAGTTTGTTGGCAACAACGTCGGTACCAATGGCGGGGGACGAATAGAACCATTTTCTTGCTCGCTGAAACGAGGCGGACCAATAGGCAAAGTTCTCGTCCACCGGCGGCTACCGGAATGTTATCCACGATAATAACAGGGTCTTATTGACAGAGTTGTATACCGAGAACTTTACCTAAGCACGGAATTAACACTACTTAGATAAGTTATGACACAAGAAAGGTCAAACTGACCAATGGCAAAGAAAATATGTTCACACACACCAGTATTAGAGTATACCATTCCCGAGGAAAATAGAGTATGATATACATGGTAGGTCATCAAGTACCTAACCATCTTGATAAAAGGGCAAGAAGAATCATGATTTTTACCCATACCATATGGTTTGGATAATTGATCAGGAACAATTTAGCATTGCGATTCCAATGTTCCTGTTGACAACTGAAGTACCACATCCGTGCTTCGAGGTAGTACTGACATGGTCATCCAATAAAGGTCGGACCATTGGGTACACAAAGAGGATCCATGAGGAACAACTTAGGAAATAAGTCATATAATTTCCGCATGGAAGATGGTGAATCTTACATATGGAAGAATTGATAACAATAGGTCCTTCGGCCTGGTGTGCCAGACAAGACATCACCGTACCAGATTATATAAGACCAAAGTTATAGTTATTGGAAAATGTTCCAACCATCATATCTGCCCGAGATTCAGATCTGATTGGTGTCAGGACACCTCAGCCTCAGGGTGCTTGAGAAGAAAAGGGGACCACCAAAAATAGACGAGATGATGATGCAATATTCTCGGGGTATGAACTACACAAGAAAACCTTGGATCACGAGTTAGATTGTAAGACATGTGAACACCATGTCAAGACATTCGTGCCCACGTGGAATTCTTACAACACAATGCAACTGAGTTCTGATTTGAGAACCACCATCGAGGATATCAAGTCCATTGTGCAAGCCTCGATTAGTTCTTATGAAGGGACTTCATTTCCCTTGATCCAATAAGTCACTGGCTTGGCGTGCTAAGAGAAGTTATATGAAGTGAAGATAATAAATCTTCAAAACATATAACACTTTGCACATGCGTGAATTATTTGGTATTTCCCGAGAGGAAGCGAAACAAAACTTTCACATATTCACGGCAGAAAGAGTGCACGTGAACTTTGGGAAATACACTTCTTCTATCCAACATATTCTTCATGATCTAGGCACAAGGATAATACTTTCAAGAGCTTCATCATGGGACATGGAGAAGTTGAGGGTGTGGCTGATGGGCTCAGCAACAATCCGTCAAGATTTTATCAGGGATGAATTTCCAAAATTATAATATCAAGAAGATAGCATTTGTCAAATCAAATGGTATAATGTCATATGCTCGAGGGAACAACAACAATTAAACATTGGTCGAAGGGTGCACTCGGAAATATGGACTGAGTAGCACGATGAATGTTAGAATGGTGAGTCGACAACCAACACACCAAGACTGAAACTATCAGACGCTAACTTCAAAACGATAGGGTTTGTCAGAATTATTGGGATCACACATCAAAGTTCACTTGTTGGTATTCCGGTTTGGAACAACGCGGGACCAAGAAATGAATGGTGATGGTGAGAAGTATTACTATATCAAGAATTCTTAAGAGGTGTGCAATCCTCACGAAATTCTTGAAATAAAAGGTAGTAATACTCCAAGGTAGAAGATAACATAAGTTGAATAGCAAGGAACTTAAGGGACAACACAAAACATGACCAAGTTTGTGTTGGAGAGAAAGCAATAAGGTTTGTCGATGATAACACAAATCATCGAGGGGAAAGGATAGTAGCTCTTATCATCAATAATCTGGTTGATACCTAGGAAGAGTTCAGAATGTTGATGATCGATCACGAGACATTTGTCGAGAAGTTTCATCAAGATGTAGTCATTCAACGATGACATCAAGCAAGGAAATGATGAAGCGAAAGGTTGTTGGAAACACAGTTAAGACTTCTAGCTCAGAATCAAAATTGGCTTTCAAAACAACCAATATGATGTGGAAAGCTCGATGTGAGCTTAATGCAGAGTTGAAAATATGTTCCGGACAAGGAGGGCATAGATAGCATGGTCAATCTCCAACTTGACGATGATGATGAAGCTTAATAACTTGGAGTGACATGATCGAGTACAAACTCGTAAGCAAAGAAGATTACTATGAGTTCTTGAATCACAATGTGTACTCGGTTGGGTCATCGATGTCCTTGAGTGTCCAACTCAGAACACGAGGAAAACTGGAATCAACAAAATATCATAGTTGATGAAGAGCTCATAACAAGTAATACAGCTTCATGATATTTTCGAGATAACAGGGATAATACTCAGAGGTTGATCAGAGTAGAGGCTAGACTACTGTATTGATCTCTGGAAGACAAGCACCTTAACTTGTCTACATATGAGATCAACGGAGAACAATCATGGTCGGAACCATGGTTGGAAAGTACCAATTCACAGATGCAAGATCAAACCATGCAACAAATGATTATTGATACGAGAAGTTTCTATGATAAGAGCAATGTGGTTTCCATGGGCATGAACACAAGGTTCAAGGTCGACTCCCACTTCATCAATGCATCACCTGCCACTTACTCCCCGCCTTTGATCGGGTTGTAGCTTTGAAAGGATATTCGGCAAAGCACCAGAAGAGAAAGACTCGTGAAAACTCGTCAGATCATATTGTTTTATGAAGGCATAGGTTCAACCCGTTGGGGCATCTTAGGAACATATACCGCAAACTTCAAGAGTAATTAGCACATGCTTGAAGAGCATGGCTGACCAAGGCGTAGGTTACAACTTATCAGAAGGAGAAGCCACTATTTACCAATGGCATTATGTATCAGGGGAACAATATCACAAGAATTTTTTGAATGTTAAGGATGCCGTCGGATAATAACCCAGCAATGGGTCTGGCAATCCACAAAGGACCTGATGTGAGTATCGGTACTCAATTAGAGGGAGATAGGATGCAATGCATCGGGTTATAGAACATCTGAAAAATACCGATATTTAATTACCAAAGAAATTAGGATTTCCAGGTTGGTGTATCATAATCAGATGCTCCGATCAAATACAAGTAGGCTGAATGGATTTAGATGGACAACCAACCAAAGTTGATTTGTCGAGAACCAACACTGTTTGAAAGGATGTCTAAGCCAGAAAATAATTTATGAATACCAACAGATGATTGTGTGCATTCACACAAAGGTAGAATCAACAAGATCACAGGAAAATCACAAAGGATTTTAATGAACGCTGCTAGACATATGGATTTAACCATAACACAAGCAGGTGAGAAAGGTCAAAAGCAATAGGCTACTGGGGATTCCGAAAGATCGAATAGTAATTCGGAGAGCTTTCGAAATCCATGACAACTGACGACGGACGAATCCCCGATAAGATAATTCGCTGCATCCCGTAAAACAAGAGCAATTTGAAAGAAAATATGAATGGCATTTGTATGTAATCATCCATAGGGGTTGACGAAGGAAGGGAAAATTGCAAAAGTAATGAGCACAAGTTCTCAAGAGAACATCAAAGTGTAACTGCAGTTCTTCTGACGGATAAAGCCATCGTCTGGAATACAGGGCTCTCCGGGAGCAAGTATTTACGAGAACCTAATGTTAGAGTTAGCAAAATATTTATCCCGAAAGAGAAGAGAGAGTAGAGCCCAGAGTATAGGAAAGGAGTAAAAGATACTAATACCACCCAATTGAGATGTGGGCCCATAAGCCACAACATCAGTGTTAGTAAAGTTTTTCAAACACTAGACTCAACTTTGGCCAAGGAGTTGGAAAGGGGGCTACCTACAGGCAGCTGGCGCTGATACCAACTTGTGACGCCCTCGATTCAATCGTACGCTAATCATACACGCAAATGCATACGATCAAACTCAAGGACTCACAGGAAGATATCACAACACAACACTAGACACAAATAAAATAAACAAGCTTCATATTACAAGCCAGGGGCCTCGAGGGCTAGAATACAGAAGCTCTCGAAACACACGAGTCAGCGGAAGCAACAAATATCTGAGTACAGACATTAAACACGGGGTGCCTTAGAGAAGTCTAGCACAAAAGATACAACGATCGAACGAGGCGAGGCCTCCTACCTAGGAACCTCCTAACTACTCCTGGTCTTGAGAGGCCTCCACGTAGAAGTCACCATCGGGCTGGCAGGCGTCGGCAGGAAACTCCATCTCCTGGACTCCATCATCTAGTCGCAGCAACGGATCAAGGGGGCAAAGGGGGAGCAAAGCAACGGTGAGTACTCATCCAAAGTACTCGCAAGACTTACATAAGAACTATACTAAGTATGCATCAGTATCAAAGAAGGGGGGTTATATGTGGACTGACTGCAACAATGTGAGAAAGAGAGAGAAGGCCAAGTCCTATCGAAGACTAGCATCTTCAGGGGTCTTGCAGCAATAGACGAGAGTAGAACAAGTAACACAAATAATAGTCATATTGTTGCAGCAATTAAAATAATGAGGTCACGCCCAGAGATCCTCCATCGACTCCCTGCGAGGAAGCAATCCCGAGGCAGACAAATCGAGTTAAGTAACCATTGTAGTTGTATAAGATCAGGGCACAACTCCAAGTCGTCCTGTAACCGTGGACACGGCTATACGAATAGTTAATTTTCATCCCGGCAGGGGTGCACCAAGTTTCCCGTCACACTCGATAACACTTTGACCGGACACACTTTTCTGGGTCATGCCCGGCCTCGGAATATCGACACGTCGCAGCCCCACCTAAGCTCAACAAAGAGGCCAGCCCGCTGGTCTAAATCCTAAGCACAAAGGGGTCGTGGGCCCACTTGCCCTCCGCGCTCCTGCATGATGCATGGGCGGCCGAGGTCAGTCCTAGCACCCCTTATAACAAGTGCGATGTCTATCCAGACCACTCGGGCGCGCGCCGCTCCATTGCAGACATCTGAAGAGATTCGGCTGATACCGCGACGTCGAGTACCCATAATTCTTCCCGCGTAGCTGGTTAGTGCGAAATGGTCTCCGACCAACCCAAATCAAATACCCAAATCCATTAGCATTTTAATTAACTCGAGGATGTGTGTCAAGGACTAGGATGCCCAGCCACGCCTCGACACATACACGCGGGAATCCACCTGCCAAACATTGTCCATCAATGTTTCCCAGTAACAGGGTCAAGTAACTGTGCGGTAGGGGGGCGCCAGTGGTGGTTGCCGGAGAGGGAGAGCGGGGTGCGGGAGGCCGGAGGCAGTGGTGGCGCGATGTGAGGCGGCCGACGGCGGGAGGAGGGCCGGCGCGTTGTGGGCGGCGGGCGACGGAGCTGGGGGCCTCGGCCGTAGGTTGGGGAGGCCGGTGGGGATGGGGGCACTGGGTTGAGCGAGGGGATCTGGCGAGCGAGCGCTTGGGTGACATGGGGAAAGGGAAGCGATGGAGGCGGAGGAACGGGGTGAGGGCACCTGGCTCGAGAAGGGAACGAGGGGCAGGGGCCATGGCAAGCGCGGTGGCGCGCTGGGAAAAGGTGGGTGAGGGGGTGGGGTGAAGCGGGGCGATGGGATGGGGGACGAGGGGCACGACCCCCTCGCGGGATCTGGCAAGTGGGGCGACAAGAGGACGAGGGTAGCGAGAGGGTGGGATCGAGGGGAACATCCCCTCGTGGGATTCCTCCTGGCGGCACAGGTGGGGGGAGTGAGAGGGGCTGTGAGGTGGGCTAGGGTTAGATGGGGGGGTTATACCCCCTACCCATTTTAGGTGGGCCAATTTAGGTGGGCTGGTGATACGTCTCAAACGTATCTATAACTTTTTACGGTTTCATGTTGTTATCTTGTCAACTTTGGATGTTTTATATACCTTTTATATCTTTTTTGGGAGTAACTTATTAATTTAGTGCCAAGTGCCAGTTCGTGTTTTTTCTGTGTTTTTGACTCTTTTCAGATCTGATTTTGGAATGGAGTCCAAATGGAATAAAATCACCGAAATGATTTTTTCCGGAACAGAAGAAGATCGGGGGACTTGAGGGCCAAGGCAAGAGGCCCACAGGGAGCCCACAAGCCCTGTAGCCGCGGCCAGGGGGCCCGCGGCTACGAGGCTTGTGGCCCCCCTGGAGCTCCCCTGCCCTAGCTCTTTGGCCTATATATTCCCTAAAATCCCAGAAAAAATCAGGGCATCCACGAAACCACTTTTCCGTCGCCGCAACCTTCCGTTTCCGCGAGATCTCATCTGGAGACCCTTCCCGGTGCCCTGCCAGAGGGTACTTTGGAGCTGGACGGCTTGTACATCAACATCATTGCCTCTCCAATTACTCGTGAGTAGTCTACTTCAGACCTACGGGTCCGTAGTTAGTAGCTAGATGGCTTCTTCTCTCTCTTGGATCTTCAATACAAAGTTCTCCATGATCTTCATGGAGATCTATCCGATGTAATCCTCTTTGGCGGTGTGTTTGTCGAGATCCAATGAATTGTGGATTTGTGATCAGATTATCTATGAATTATATTTGAGTCTTTGCTGATTTCTTATATGCATGATTTGATATCCTTGTAAGTCTCTCTGAGTCTTGGGTTTTGTTTGGCCAACTAGATCTATGATTCTTGCAATGGAAGAATTGCTTGGTTTTGGGTTCATACCGTGCGGTGACCTTTCCTAGTGACAGAAGGGGCAGCAAGGCACGCATCGTGTTGTTGCCATCAAGGGTAACAAGATGGGCTTTCATCATAAATTTGAGATTGTCCATCTACATCATGTCATCTTGCTTAAGGCGTTACTCTATTCTTATGAACTCAATACACTAGATGCATGCTGGATAGCGGTCGACGTGTGGAGTAATAGTAGTAGATGCAGAAAGTATCGGTCTACTTGTTTTGGACGTGATTCCTATATGTATGATCATTGCCATAGATAACGTCATGACTTTGCGCGGTTCTATCAATTGCTCGACAGTAATTCATTCACCCACCGTCTACTTGCTTTCATGAGAGAAGACACTAGTGAACAGTACGGCCCCCGGGTCTACTCACAATTATCATCTCAGCTTTTACTTTTACTTTGCTTTGTTTACTTCTTGCTTTCAGTTCTCACTTTGCAAACAATCTATAAGGGGTTGACAACCCCTTCATAGCGTTGGGTGCAAGCTCTTTGTGTTTGTGCAGGTACTTGTGACTTGACGCGATCCTCCTACTGGATTGATACCTTCGTTCTCAAACTGAGGGAAATACTTACCACCGCTGTGCTACATCACCCTTTCCTCTTCAAGGGAACACCAACGCAAGGCTCCAAGGCCGCGGGGGAATCCTTTGCATACTTGCCAAGGAAATCCCTATAGGCGTAGCCAGCAGCAGAAGGATTTCTGGCGCCGTTGCCGGGGAGGATCGAGTCAAGAACTCATCCAAATAAGTGTCGCAAACTCATCTCTTGCATTTACTTTGTTTGCCAGTTGCCTCTCGTTTTCCTCTCCCCCACTTCACCAATTTGCCTTTTTTGTTTGCCTTTTCGTTCACCCTTTTCTCTTGCTTGCTTTCTGTTCGCTTGTGTGCCATGTGCCTTCAATATGCTTGCATCTTCGCTTGCTGAAAATCTAGTGATATGGATCCTCATCCACTTGCTAATCTCTTTAAGAGATCCAATTATGTTGATCCAATTGCTTGTGAGTTGAGTGCACTTGACTATCTTTATGGAGTTTTGCTTGAGATGCGTGAATCTGAAAATTGTGAGGAAGAAATTTATGAAGTGATTCACGAGGGCTCCTTGGATGAAAAGCATGATTGCAATGGTTTCACTATAAATTCTATTAGTGACAATCATGCTAAGAATATGCAAAACCCTAAGCTTGGGGATGCTAGTTTTGCTATGCCCGCTACTTGTTGCAATGATCATGAGTGGGGCGATGATTTTTCTTATGATCTTGAAAATTTGTTTAAGCCTCATGATGAATATGATATTTGCAATATTATTGAAAGTGGGTTTGGATAAGTCATGACTTTAGTTGATGATAATCCCACTATTTTTGAAGAGCGTCAACTTTGCATGCATGTGGATCATGAAAAGAATATCCTATGTGATAGTTACATTGTTGAATTCCAATATGATTCTACATGTGATTATTATGAGAGAGGAAAATATGGTGGTAGAAACTTTCATATCACTAAATCACCTCTCGTTATGTTGAGATTGCTATTGTCTCTTTCTTCTTCCTTGCATATGGTAACTATTGGTTGTCTTGACAATCTGTTTTCCTATAAAATGTCTATGCATAGGAAGTACGTTAGACTTAGATGTGATTTTCACATGCTTTATGATGCTCTCGTTGTGCTTCAATTCTTGTCTTTTGTGTGAGCATCATTGAATTATCAATGCCTAGCTAAGGGCGTTAAACAATAGCGCTTGTTGGGAGGAAACCCAATGAATTTATTCCTTTTTCGTTCTGTTTTCTGTTTTCCACACTTTCATAATTCTTTTATGATTGTGTTTTTGTGTTTCTTTTGCGTTTGTGCCAAGTGAAACCGTTATTATTAGCCTTGGGGATGATCGTTTGATCATGTTGGAAAAGACAGAAACTTTCTGCTCACGAAAAGCATTTTCATTTTTTTTCGGTGGGAGCTTTTGAGTTGATTCTTTTTGCTGCTGATTGCTACGCAAATTCTTCAGACTTTCGTAATTTTTCAGAATTGTTGATATACCATAAGTATACGAAGTATACAGATTGCTACAGACTGGTCTGCTGTTAAGAGATTCTGTTTTTGTTGAGTTGGTTGCTTATTTTGATGAAACTATGGATAGTATCGGGGGGTATTAGCCATGGAAGATTGAAAATACAGTAACCCAACATCAACTTTAGTAGAATTTAAGTTTTCTACAATACCTAGGGAAGTGGTGATTTGCTTTCTTATACTAATGATATCACGAGTTTCTGTTTAAGTTTCGTGTTGTGAAGTTTTCAAGTTTTGGGTGAAGTTCTTATGGACAAAGAGATAAAGAGTGACAAGAGCTCAAGATTGGGGATTCCCAAGGCACCCCAAGTTGATTCAAGGATGTCGAAAAAGCCTAAGCTTGGGGATGCCTCGGGAAGGCATCCCCTCTTTCGTCTTCAATCCATCGGTAACGTTACTTGGGGCTATATTTTTATTCACCACATGTTATGTGTTTTGCTTGGAGCGTATTGTATCGTAGGAGTCTCTTATTTTTGTTGTGTCACAATCTTCCTTGCTGCACACCTAGAGAGAGAGACATGCACTCACCGTGATTTTGTCAAGCTTCACTTATATCCTTTGTTTAGACAATTCAGCTCACATGTGTTTCACTTATATCTTTTGAGCTAGTTGATTTTGCTCTATGTGTTTCACTTCTATCTTTTAGAGCACGGAAGCGCGTGGCGTGGTAGTTGATATATGCTATGGAAGTAGTCTCAAAAGGGGTAGTTATCCAAAGGGATATGAAAACTTCCACCTTCATGTGCATTGAGTAGTTAGAGAAGTTTGATTCATCTCAATTAGTTTTGAGTTGTGGTTGTGGTAATTTTGAAGTTATACTAGTAAGGTGTTGTGGATCTAGAAATACTTGTGTTGAAGTTAGTGATTCCCGTAGCATGCACGTATGGTGAACTGCTATGTGATGAAGTATGTGCATGATTAGTTTATTGATTGTCATCCTTTGTGTGGCGGTCGGGATCACGCGATTGTTTATACCTACCAACCCTTCCCCTAGGAGTATGCGTTGAATGCTTTGTTTCGATTACTACTAAAACTTTTGCAACAATTATATGAGTTCTTCATGACTAATGTTGAGTCCATGGTTTAGATGCACTTTCACCTTCCACCATCACTATCTTCTTTAGTGCCGTGCAACTTTCGCTGGTGCATAAAACCACCATTAGCCTCCCTCAAAACAGCCACCATACCTACCTACTATGGCTTTTTCAAAGCCATTCCTAGATATATTGCCATGAAACTACCACCATGACATGTGCCACCATTTCTACATTGCCATTGCATGATCATAAGATAGCTAGCATGATGTTTCCATTGATGTCTATGCCATGCTAGATCATTGTCACGGTACACTACCGAAGGCATTTCATATAGAGTCATCATTTCTCTAAGTTTTGAGTTGTAAGTGTGATGATCATCATTGATGGATCATTTGTTGGGGAACGACGCATGGGAAACAAAAAATTTCCTACGCGCACGAAGACCTATCTTGGTGATGTCCATCTACGAGAGGGGATGTGTGATCTACGTACCCTTGTAGACCGTACAGCAGAAGCGTTAGTGAATGTGGTTGATGTAGTGGAACGTCCTCACGTCCCTCGATCGGCCCCGCGAACCGTCCCGCGATCAGTCCCACGATCTAGTGCCGAACGGACGACACCTCCGCGTTCAGCACACGTACAGCTCGACGATGATCTCAGCCTTCTTGATCCAGCAAGAGAGACGGAGAGGTAGAAGAGTTCTCCGGCAGCGTGACGGCGCTCCGGAGGTTGGTGGTCATCTTATATCAGCAGGGCTCCGCCCGAGCTCCGCAGAAACGGGATCTAGAGGAAAGACTGTGGAGGTATGTGGTCGGGGTGCCGTTGAAAAGTCGTCTCAAATCAGCCCTAAGACCTCCGTATATATAGGGGGAAGAGGGGGAGCCTTGTCTTGGGGTCCAAGGACCCCTAAGGGTTTTGGCCGAGCCAAGGGGGCAGCCCTCCCCTTCCAAACCGAGTCCAACTAGGTTTGGAAGGAGGAGTCCTTCCCCCTTTTCCCACCTCCTCTTTTTTTTCTTTTCTCTTTGATTTTTCTTCCTACGGCGCATAGAGATCTTTTGGGCTGTCCCACCAGCCCACTAAGGGCTGGTGCGCCACCCCCAATGCATATGGGCTTCCCCGGGGTGGGTTCCCCCCCCGGTGAACTCCCGGAACCCATTCGTCATTCCCGGTACATTCCCGGTAACTCCGAAAACCTTCCGGTAATCAAATGAGGTCATCCTATATATCAATCTTCGTTTCTGGACCATTCCGGAAACCCTCGTGACGTCCGTGATCTCATCCGGGACTCCGAACAACATTCGGTAACCAACCATATAACTCAAATACGCATAAAACAACGTCGAACCTTAAGTGTGCAGGCCCTGCGGGTTCGAGAACTATGTAGACATGACCCGAGAGACTCCTCGGTCAATATCCAATAGCGGGACCTGGATGCCCATATTGGATCCTACATATTCTACGAAGATCTTATCGTTTGAACCTTAGTGCCAAGGATTCATATAATCCCGTATGTCATTCCCTTCGTCCTTCGGTATGTTACTTGCCCGAGATTCGATCGTCAGTATCCGCATACCTATTTCAATCTCGTTTACCGGCAAGTCTCTTTACTCGTTCCGTAATACAAGATCCCGCAACTTACACTAAGTCACATTGCTTGCAAGGCTTGTGTGTGATGTTGTATTACCGAGTGGGCCCCGAGATACCTCTTCGTCACACGGTGTGACAAATCCCAGTCTCGATCCATACTAACTCAAAGAACACCTTCGGAGATACCTGTAGAGCATCTTTATAGTCACCCAGTTACATTGCGACGTTTGATACACACAAAGTATTCCTCCGGTGTTAGTGAGTTATATGATCTCATGGTCATAGGAACAAATACTTGACACACAGAAAACAGTAGCAACAAAATGACACAATCAACATGCTACGTCTATTAGTTTGGGTCTAGTCCATCACGTGATTCTCCTAATGACGTGATCCAGTTATCAAGCAACAACACCTTGTTCATAATCAGAAGACACTGACTATCTTTGATCAACTGGCTAGCCAACTAGAGGCTTGCTAGGGACAGTGTTTTGTCTATGTATACACACATGTAAATGAATCTTCATTCAATACAATTATAGCATGGATAATAAACGATTATCTTGATACAAGAATTTTAATAATAACTATATTTATTATTGCCTCTAGGGCATAATTCCAACATCATTGTCCCATGTGAGGAAATAAAAGAGGCCAGCGAAGCCCATTTACAAAAAGAGGCCAAAGATGCCCACAAAAAAAACAAAAGAGGCCAAAGGGCCCACCAAAAATGAGAGAAAAAGAGAGAACGGACAATGCTACTATCTCCTTTCCACACTTGTGCGTATTAAGCACCATGATCTTCATGATTGAGAGTCTCTCGTTTTGTCACCACCATATAGCTAGTGGGAAATTTTCATTATATAACTTGGCTTGTATATTCCAATGATGGGCTTCCTCAAAATTGCCTTAGGTCTTCGTGAGCAAGCAAGTTGGATGCACACCCACCAGTTTTCTTTAAGAGCTTTCACATACTCTTAGCTCTGGTGCATCATTTGTATGGCAATCCCTACTCATTCACATTGATATCTATTGATGAGGATCTCCATAGCTCATTGATATGCCTAGTCAATGTGACCATCTTCTCCTTGTTTGCCTTGCAACCTCCACCACACTCCATTCCACTTATAGTGCTAAAACCATGGCTCACACTCATGTATTGCGTGAGAGTTGAAAAAGTTTGAGTAGGTAAAGGTGTGAAAACAATTACTTGGCCAATACCGAGGTTGTGCATGATTTAAATTCGTTGTGCAAAGATGATAGAGCATAGCCAGACTATATGATTTTGTAGGGATAACTTTCTTTTGGCCTTGTTATTTTGAAAGTTCATGATTACCTTGCTAGTTTGCTTGAAGTATTATTGTCTCCACGTCAATAGCAAATTATTGTTTTGAATCTAATGGATCTGAACATTCATGTCACATAAGAGGAGTTACAAAGGACATCTATGCTAGGTAGGATGAAAGCATCAAAACTTCATTCTTTATCACTTCTCTACTCGAGGATGAGCAGGAGTTAAGCTTGGGAATGCTTGATACGTCTCAAACGTATCTATAATTTTTGATGGTTTCATGCTGTTATCTTGTCAACTTTGGATGTTCTATATACCTTTTATATCTTTTTTGGGACTAACTTATTAATTCAGTGCCAAGTGCGAGTTACTGTTTTTTCTGTGTTTTTTACTCTTTTCAGATCTGATTTTGGAACAGAGTCCAAACGAAATAAAATCCCCGAAATAAATTTTTCCGAAATAGAAGAAGATCGGGGGACTTGAGGGACAAGGCAGGAGGCCCACAGGGAGCCCACAAGCCCTGTAGCCGCGACTAGGGGGCCCGCGGCTACCGGGCTTGTGGCCCCCCTGGAGCTCCCCTGCCCTAGCTCTTTGGCCTATATTTTCCCTAAAATCCCAGAAAAAATGAGGGCGTCCACGAAACCACTTTTCCGCCGCCGCAAGCTTCCGTTTCCGCGATATCTCATTTGGAGACCCTTCCCGGTGCCCTGCCGGAGGGGACTTTGGAGCTGGAGGGCTTCTACATCAACATCATTGCCTCTCCAATGACTCGTGAGTAGTCTACTTCAGACCTATGGGTCCGTAGTTAGTAGCTAGATGACTTCTTCTCTCTCTTGGATCTTCAATACAAAGTTCTCCATGATCTTCATGGAGATCTATCTGATGTAATCCTCTTTGGCAGTGTGTTTGTCGACATCCGATGAATTGTGGATTTGTGATCAGATTATCTATGAATTATATTTGAGTCTTTGCTGATTTCTTATATGCATGTTTTGATATCCTTGTAAGTCTCTCCGAGTCTTGGGTTTTGTTTGGCCAACTAGATCTATGATTCTTGCAATGGGAGAAGTGCTTGGTTTTGGGTTCATACCGTGCGGTGACCTTTCCTAGTGACAGAAGGGGCAGCAAGGCACGCATCATGTTGTTGCCATCAATGGTAACAAGATGGGCTTTCATCATAAATTTGAGATTGTCCATCTACATCATGTCATCTTGCTTAAGGCGTTACTCTATTCTTATGAACTCAATACACTAGATGCATGCTGGATAGCGTTCGACGTGTGGAGTAATAGTAGTAGATTCAGAAAGTATCGGTCTACTTCTTTTGGACATGATGCCTATATGTACGATCATTGCCATAGATAACGTCATGACTTTGCGCGGTTCTATAAATTGATCGACACTAATTCGTTCACCCACCATCTACTTGCTTTCATGAGAGAAGACACTAGTGAACACTACGGCCCCCGGGTCTACTCACAATTATCATCTCAGCTTTTACTTTTACTTTGCTTTGTTTCCTTCTTGCTTTCAGTTCTCACTTTGCAAACAATCTATAAGGGATTGACAACCCCTTCATAGCGTTGGGTGCAAGCTCTTTGTGTTTGTGCACGTACTTGTGACTTGACGCGATCCTCCTACTGGATTGATACCTTGGTTCTCAAACTGATGGAAATACTTACCGCCGCTGTGCTACATCACCCTTTCCTCTTCAAGGGAACACCAACGCAAGGCTCCAAGGCCGCGGGGGAATCCTTTGCATACTTGCCAAGGAAATCCCTATAGGCGTAGCCAGCAGCAGCTGGCAGGCCCAATTTGGGATGGGGGTTTTGTTCTTTCATGTCATTTTTATTTCTGTTGTGTTTTCTTTTCTTTATTACAATTTTAGATTTACTTTATTTCAGTGAAACTAAATCCCCTCAAAATCAATAATTCCTAAAGAACAATTCTCCTAGGTAATATCCGACAAACCCGAACATTTTTATTTTGACAATCGAAAACTCTTTTCGCTTGACTTTATTTTAAATTAAAATTCAAAAACCGTTTCAACTAACACGAGATCAACGATAGCACTCACGGTAATGTGGCATCCTTTGCATAGGTTTACTGTAGCAACAGTTGAGGATGTCACAATGACGTACGGGAAAGTCTGAGTGATTTCAACCCATTTAGCATGTCTACGGTTCAGTTTTGCTTGACTTTCAATATGTTTCAAAGATTCATGATCAGAATGTATGACAAATTCTTTGGGCCATAAATAATGTTGCCATGTTTCCAAAGACCGAACAAGAGCATATAATTCCTTATCATAAGTAGAATAATTCAGACTAGGCCCACTTAATTTTTCAGAAAAGTAAGCAACAGGTTTACCATATTGTAATTGCTTGGTAACGCAGCAAAATTCAAAATTTTCCTACAACATACAAAGATCTTCCTATGGAGAAAACAGCAACAAGAGAGGGGTAAGAGCATCTTCATACCTTTGAAGATCGCTAAGCGGAAGCGTCGCTAGAACAAAGTTGATGGAGTCGTACTCGCAGCGATTCAGATGGCAGTCGATTCCGACCTAAGTGCCAAATCACGCCACCTCCGCGTTCAACACACGTGCAGCCTGGTGACATCTCCCGCACCTTAAACCAGCAAGGAGGAGGGAGAGGTTGAGGAAGATCTCCTGTAGCACGACGGTGTGGTGGCGGTGGAACTACGAGGTATTTCGACAGGGCTTCACCAAGCACCGCGGAAGAGGAGGAAGAGGAAGAGCAGGGCTGCGCCGAGAGATAGATTTTGTGTGTCCAAAATCAGCCAAAGCTCCACCATATATAGGGGGAGAGGGAGGGGGCGCCCCCTTTAGGGTTCCCATCCCCAAAGGGTACAGCAGCCCTAGATGGGAGGCCAGGGCAGGGAGAGGGGGTGGTGCACCCCTAGGTGGGCCTTGGGCCCATCTGCGCCTAGGGTTTCCCCCCTTCCCTCTCTTACTGTGCCTTGGGTTGGGTGGGGAGGCGCACTAGCCCACCTAGGGGCTGGTTCCCTCCCACACTTGGACCATGTAGCCTCCCGGGGCTGGTGGCCCCTCCTGCTGGGCCCCCGGAACCCTTCCGGTGGTCCCGGCACTTTGCCGGTGGTGCCCGAAACATTTCCGGCATCCAAACCCATCCATCCTATATATCAATCTATACCTCCAGACCATTCCGGAACTCCTCGTGACATCCGGGATCTCATCCGGGACTCCAAATAACCTTCGGTAACCTCGTACATCAATTCCCTATAACCCTAGCGTGATCGAACCTTAAGTGTGTAGACCCTACGGGTTCGGGAAGCATGTAGACATGACCGAGACACCTCTCTGGCCAATAACCAACAGTAGAGTCTGTATACCCATGTTGGCTCCCACATGTTCCATGATGATCTCATCGGATGAACCACGATGTCAAGGATTCAATCAATCCCGTATACAATTCCCTTTGTCTACCGATATAGAACTTGCCCGAGATTCGATCATCAGTATCCCTATACCTTGTTCAATCTCGTTGCGGGCAAGTCTCTTTACTCGTTCCTTAGCACATCATCCCTGACTAACTCCTTAGTCACATTGAGCTCATTATGATGATGTTCTACCGAGTGGGCCCAGAGATACCTCTCCGTCACACGGAGTGACAAATCCCGATCTCGATTCGTACCAACCCAACAGATACTTTCGGAGATACCCGTAGTGCACCTTCATAGTCACCCAGTTACGTTGTGACGTTTGATACACCCAAAGCACTCCTACGGTATCCAGGAGTTGCACAATCTCATGGTCGAAGGAAAAGATACTTGACATTAGAAAAGCTTTAGCATACGAACAACACGATTTAGTGTTATGCTTAGGATTGAGTCTTGTCCATCACATCATTCTCCCAATGATGTGATCCCGTTATCAGTGACATCCAATGTCCATGATGAGGAAACCATGATCATCTATTGATCAACGAGCTAGCCAACTAGAGGCTTGCTAGGGACACATTGTGATCTATTTATTCACACATGTATTATTGTTTCCTGTTAATACAATTATAGCATGAACAATAGACGATTATCATGAACAAGGAAATATGATAATAACCATTTTATTATTGCCTCTAGGGCATATTTCCAACAGTCTCCCACTTGCAAGAGAGTCAATAATCTAGTTACATTGTGATTAATCGAACACCCATAGCATTCTGGTGTTGATCATGTTTCGCTCGTGGAAGAGGTTTAGTCAACGGGTCTGCAATATTTAGATCCGTGTGTACTTTACAAATATCTATGACTCCTTTGTGGACCTAGTCCTGGATGGAGTTGTAGCGGCGTTGGATGTGCTTGGTCTTCCTGTGAAATCAGGGCTCCGTTTCTATGGCAATGTCTCTAGTGTTATCACAGAAGAGTGTCATCGGGCCTGCGCTTGGAACCACTCCAAGGTCGGTGATGAACTCCTTCATCCAGAACCCTTCATGAGCTACTTCCGAAGCAGCTATGTACTCCGCTTACATGTAGATGCTGCCACGACGTCTTGCTTGCAGCTGCACCAGCTGACTGCCCCACCATTCAAAGCATACACGTATCCGGTTTGTGACTTGGAGTCATCCGGATCTGTGTCGAAGCTAGCATCAACGTAACCCTTTACGACGAGCTCTTCATCACCTCCATAAACGAGAAACATCTCCTTAGTCCTTTTCAGGTACTTAAGGATATTCTTGACCGTTGTCCAGTGTTCCATACCGGGATCACTTTGTTACCTCCCTACCAAACTTGTGGCAAGGTTCACATCAGGTCTGGTACACAACATGACATACATTAGAGAGCCGACGGGTGAAGCATAGGGAACAATACTCATCTTCTCTCTAGTTGTTGTCGTGGTCGGGGATTGAGTCTTACTCAATCTCAGACCTTGTAAAACAGGCAAGAACCCCTTCTTTGAGTTTTCCATATTGAACTTCTTCAATATCTTGTCAAGGTATGTACTCTATGAAAGACCTATGAGGCGTCTCAATCTATCTCTATAGATCTTGATGCCTAATATGGATGCAGCTTCTCCAAGGTCCTTCATTGAAAAACTCTTATTCAAGTAGGCCTTTATGCTTTCCAATAACTCTATATCATTCCCCATCAACAATATGTCATCCACATATAGTATGAGAAAAGCTACAGAGCTCCCACTGACTTTCTTGTACAAACAGGCTTCTCCATAAACCTGTATGAATCCAAACGCTTTAATCACCTCATTAAATCGAATGTTCCAACTCCAAGATGCTTGCACCAGCCCATAGATGGAGCGGTGGAGCTTGCATACCTTGTTAGTACTCTTAGGATCGACAAAACCTTCTGGTTGCATCATATACAACTCTTCCTTAAGATAACCGTTAAGGAACACTGTTTTGACGTCCATTTGCCAAATTTCATAATCATGAAAAGCGGCAATTGCCAACATGATTTGGACTGACTTTAGCTTTGCTACGGGAGAGAAAGTCTCATCGTAGTCAATTCCTTGAATTTGTCGAAAACCCTTTGCGACAAGTCGAGCTTTATAAATGATCACATTACCGTTCACGTCAGTCTTCTTCTTAAATATCCATTTATTTCCTATGGCTCGCCGATCATCAGGCAAGTCCACCAAAGTCCATACTTTGTTCTCATACATGGATCCTATCTCGGATTGCATGGCCTCAAGCCATTTGTTGGAATCCGGGCCCGCCATCGCTTCTTCATAGTTCGAAGGTTCATCGTTTTCTAACAACATGATCTCCATCACAGGGTTGTTGTACCACTCTGGTGTGGAACGTACCCTTGTGGACCTTCGAGGTTCAATAGTAACTTGATTTGAAGTTTCATGATCACCATCATTAACTTCCTCTTCAGTTGGTGTATGCGCCTCGGGAACATTTTCCCGTGTTGCGCTACTCTCCAGTTCGAGAGGAGGTACAATTACCTCATCAAGTTCTACTTTCCTCTCACTTACTTCTTTCGGGAGAAACTCTTTCTCTAGAAAGGATCCGTTCTTGGCAACAAAGACTTTGCCTTCGGATCTAAGGTAAAAAGTATACCCAATAGTCTCCTTAGGATATCATATGAAGACGCATTTCTTCGCTTTGGGTTCGAGCTGTTCTGGTTGAAGTTTCTTCACATAAGCGTCGCAGCCCCAAACTTTTAGAAACGACAGCTTAGGTTTCTTTCCAAACCATAATTCATACGGTGTCATCTCAACGGATTTAGACGATGCCCTGTTTAAATTGAATGTTGCGGTTTCCAATGCGTATCCTAAAAATGATAGCGGTAAGTCGGTAAGAGACATCATAGATCGCACCATATCTAATAAAGTGCGATTACGACATTCAGACACTCTGTTACGTTGCGGTGTGCCAGGAGGCGTAAGTTGTGAAACAATTCCACATTTCCTTAGGTGTGTGCCAAACTCGTGACTCAAATATTCTCCTCCACGATTAGATCGTAGACACTTTATTTTCCTATCACGTTGATTCTCTACCTCACTGAAATTCTTTGAACTTTTCAAATGTTTTAGACTTGTGCTTCATCAAGTAGATATATCCATACCTACTCAGATCATTAGTGAGAGTGAGAACATAACGATAGCCACCGCGAGCTTCAACGTTCATTGGACCGCATACATCGGTATGTATTATTTCCAATAAGTCAGCTACTCGCTCCATTACTCCATAGAACGGAGTCTTGGTCATCTTGCCCATGAGGTATGGTTCGCATGTGTCAAATGATTCAAAATCAAGAGACTCCAAAAGTCCATCAGTATGGAGTTTCTTCATGCGCTTGACACCGATATGACCAAGGCGGCAGTGCCACAAGTATGTGGGACTATCATTATCAACCTTACATCTTTTGGTACTCACACTATGAATATGTGTAACATCACGATCGAGAATCATCAAGAATAAAACCATTCACCAGCGGAGCATGAACATAGAACATATCACTCATATAAATAGAACAACCATTATTCTCTGACTTAAATGAGTAGCTGTCTCGCATTAAGCAAGACCCTGATACAATGTTCATGCTCAAAGATGGTACTAAATAACAATTATTAGGGTTTAAAAATGACCTCGAAGGTAGATGTAGAGGTAGCGTGCCGACGGCGATCACATCAACCTTGGAACCATTCCCGATGCGCATTGTCACCTCGTCCTTAGCCAGCCTCCGTTTATTCTGCAGTTCCTCCTTTGAGTTGCAAATATGAGCAACAACACCGGTATCAAATACCCAGGAGCTACTACGAGCGCTGGTAAGGTACACATCAATAACATGTATATCATATATACCTTTGACGTTGCCGACCTTCTTATCTGCTAAGTATTTGGGGCAGTTCTGCTTCCAGTGACCGGTTCCCTTGCAATAGTAGCACTCAGTCTCAGGCTTGGGTCCATTCTTTTTCTTCTTCCCGGCAACTGGCTTACCGGGTGCGGCAATAGCTTTGTCATCTTTCTTTAAGTTCTTCTTACCCTTGCCTTTCTTGAAACTGGTGGCCTTATTGACCATCAACACTTGATTCTCTTTCTTGATTTCTACCTCTACAGATTTCAGCATCGAGTACAACTCGGGGATGGTTTTCTCCATCCCTTGCATGTTGTAGTTCAACACAAAACCCTTGTAGCTTGGTGGAAGAGACTGGAGGATTCTGTCAATGCCAGCATCATCCGGAAGTTCGACTCCAAGCTGAGTCAGACGACCGTGCAACCCAGACATTCTGAGTATATGCTCACTAACAGAACTGTTCTCCTCCATCTTACATCTAAAGAACTTGTCGGAGACTTCATATCTCTCAACCCGGGCATGAGCTTGAAAAACTAGTTTTAGCTCCTGGAACATCTCATATGCTCCATGTTGCTCAAAACGCCTTTGGAGCCCCGGTTCTAAACTCTATAGCATGCCACACTTAACCAGAGAGTAGTCATAACTCCGCCTTTGCCAGACGTTCAGAACGTTTTGGGATGCCGCGGGAAGAGGAGGGTCACCTAGCGGCGCATCAAGGACATAATCCTTCTTGGATGCAATGAGGATGAGCTTCAAGTTACGGACCCAGTCTGCATAGTTGTTGTCATCATCTTTCAGCTTAGTTTTCTCTAGGAACGCGTTGAAATTGAGGTTGACAGGTGCGTTGGCCATTGGATCTACAATATTTGTAAAGACAACCTTTTAGACTAAGTTCATGATAATTAAGTTCATCTAATCAAATTATGTATGAACTCCCACTCAAATTGACATCGCTCTAGTCATCTAAGTGTTACATAATCCATGTCGACTAACCCGTGTCCGATCATCACGTGAGACGGACTAGTCATCGATGGTGAGCATCTCCATGTTGATCGTATCAACCATACGAGTCATGTTCGACCTTTTGGTCTCTCGTATTTGAGGCCATGTCTGTACATGCTAGGCTCGTCGAGTCAACCTAAGTGTTCTGCGTGTGTAAATCTGGCTTACACCCATTGTATGCGAACGTTAGAATCTATCACACCCGATCATCACGTGGTGTTTCGAAACAACGATCCTTCGCAACAGTGCACACTTAGGGGAATACATTTTCCAAATTTTATGAGGAATCATCTTATTATGCTACCGTCGTTCTAAGCAATAAGATGAAAAACATGATAAACATCACATGCAATCATATAGTGACATGATATGGCCATTATCATCTTTGCTCCTTAGATCACCATCTTCGGGGCATCGCATGATCATCATCGTCGCAGGCGTGACACCATGATCTCCATCATTGTGTCTCCGTGAAGTTGTTACGCCAACTATTACTTCTACTACTATAGCAACCCGTTAGCAATGAAGTAAAGTAATAAACACATGGCGTTGCATCTCATACAATAAATTTAGACAACTCCTATGGCTCCTGCCGGTTGTCATACTCATCGACATGCAAGTCGTGAATCCTATTACAAGAACATGATCAATCTCATACATCACATATTTAACATCACATCCTTTGGTCATATCACATCACATGTCATACCCTGCAAAAACAAGTTAGACGTCCTCTAATTGTTGTTGCAAGTTTTACGTGGATGATTTGGGTTTCTAGCAAGAACGCCTTCTTAACTACGTGACAGACAGAACATTGATATGCCAAAGCTATTTACCCTTCATAAGGTCCCTTTTTGTCGAATCCAATCCGACTAAAGTGGGAGAGACAGGCACCCTCTAGCCACCTTATGCACCATGTGCATGTTAGGCGGTGGAACCAGTCTCACGTAAGCGTACGTGTAAGGTCGGTCCGGGCCGCTTCATCCCACAATACCACCGGAAAAGAATAAGACTAGTAGTGGTAAGTAATTGACAAAATCAGCGCCCACAACCTTTGTGTTGTACTCGTGCAAAGAATCTACGCATAGAAAACCTAGACTCGGATGCCACTGTTTGGTAACGTAGCAAAATTCAAAATTTTCCTATGCCATACAAAGATCTTCCTATGGAGAAACCAGCAACGAGAGAGGGGTAAGAGCATCTTCATACTTTTGAATATCGCTAAGCGGAAGCGTTGCTAGAACATGGTTGATGGAGTCGTACTCGCAGCGATTCAGATCACGGTCGATTCCGATCTAAGTGCCGAATCACGGCACCTCCGCGTTCAACACACGTGCAGCCCGGTGACGTCTCCTGCACCTTGAACTAGCAAGGAGGAGGGAGAGGTTGAGGGAGTGCTCCGGCAGCACGACGGCATGGTGGCGGTGGAGCTACAAGGTATTCCGACAGGGCTTCGCCAAGCACCGCGGAAGAGGAGGAAGAGGAAGAGCAGGGCTGCGCCGAGAGAGAGATTTCGTGTGTCTCGAATCAGCCAAAAGCTCCACTATATATAGGGGACAGGGAGGGGGAGCCTCCTTTAGGGTTCCCACCCCCAAAGGGTGCGGCTTCCCTAGATGGGAGGCCAGGGCAGCGGCCAGGGCAGGGAAAGGGGGTGGCGCACCCCTAGGTGGGCCTTGGGCCCATCTGCGCCTAGGGTTTCCCCCCTTCCCTCTCTTGCTGCGCCTTGGGCTGGGTGGGTAGGCGCACCAGCCCACCTAGGGTATGGTTCCCTCGCACACTTGGCCCGTGTAGCCTCCCGGGGCTGGTGGCCCCTCCCGGTGGGCCCTCGGAACCCTTCCGGTGGTCCCAACACTTTGCCGGTGGTGCCTGAAACATTTCTAGCGTTCAAACCCATCCATCCTATATATCAATCTCTACCTCCGGACCATTCCAGAACTCCTCGTGACGTTCGGGATCTCATCCGGGACTCCGAACAACCTTCGGTAACCTCGTACATCAATTCCCTATAATCCTAGCGTCATCGAACCTTAAGTGTGTAGACCCTACGGGTTCGGGAAGCATGTAGACATGACCGAGACACCTCTCCGGCCAATAACCAATAGCGGAGTCTGGATACCCATGTTGGCTCCCACATGTTCCATGATGATCTCATCGGATAAACCATGATGTCAAGGATTCAATCAGTCCCGCATACAATTCCCTTTGTCTACCGGTATAGAACTTGCCCGAGATTCGATCGTCGGTATCCCTATACCTTGTTCAATCTCGTTGCCGGCAAGTCTCTTTACTCATTCCATAGCACATCATCCTGTGACTAACTCCTTAGTCACATTGAGCTCATTATGACGATGTTCTACCGAGTGGGCCCAGAGATACCTCTCCGTCACACGGAGTGACAAATCCTGTTCTCGATTCGTACCAACCCAACAGATACTTTTGGAGATACCCGTAGTGCACCTTTATAGTCACCCAGTTACGTTGTGACGTTTGATACACCCAAAGCACTCCTGCGGTATCCGGGAGTTGCACAATCTCACGGTCGAAGGAAAAGATACTTGACATTAGAAAAGCTTTAGCATATGAACAACACGATCTAGTGCTATGCTTAGGATTGGGTCTTGTCCATCACATCATTCTCCCAATGATGTGATCCCATTATCAGTGACATCCAATGTCCATGATAAGGAAACCATGATCATCTATTGATCAATGAGCTAGCCAACTAGAGGCTTGCTAGGGACACATGGTGATGTATTTATTCACACATGTATTATTGTTTCCTGTTAATACAACTATAGCATGAACAATAGACGATTATCATGAACAAGGAAATATGATAATAACCATTTTATTATTGCCTCTAGGGCATATTTACAACAGTAATAACACACCTCCTAATCCAATTCTACTATCATCACATTCAAGCTCGAAAGTCTTATTTAAACCAGGAAGATGGAGTAAGGGAGCATGTGTTAACTTATCTTTCAAAACCGTGAAGGCTTCTTCGTGTGCGGTACCCCAAGAATAAGGCACATCCTTCTTTGTAAGCTCATTAAGAGGTGCAGCAATGGTGTTGAAATCTCTCACAAAACGCCTATAAAACCCGGTGAGTCCAAGGAAACTCCTCACTTGTGTGACCGTTTTGGGCTGCGGCCAACTCTCAATAGCTTCAATCTTGGCTTTATCAACTTCAATTCTCTGTGGAGTAACAACACAGCCAAGAAAATATACTCGGTTTGTGCAAAAGGTTTCCGAACAAATGTGCATCATGTAGAGCAGTAAAAACAACATGCAAATGATCCAAGTGTTCCTCCAAAGATCTACTATAAATCAGTATATCATCAATATAGACTACCACAAGTCATCCAATGAAAACACGTAAAACCTCATTCATTAATCTCATGAAAGTGCTAGGTGCATTAGTCAAACCAAAAGGCATAACTAACCATTCATATAAGCCAAACTTAGTTTTAAATTCCGTTTTCCATTCATCTCCCAATTTCATGCGAATTTGATGGTATCCACTACGCAAATCAACTTTGGAGAAAATTATAGAGCCACTTAATTTATCAAGCATATCATCCAGCCTAGGAATAGGATGACGATAACGAATAGTAATATTAGTAATGCCTCTATAATCAACACACATACGCGATGTACCATCCTTTTTCGGCACTAGAATAATAGGAACAACACAAGGACTAAGAGATTCACTTATATAACCTTTGTCGAGCAGCTCTTGTACTTGACGCATAATCTCCTTCGTCTCCTCTGGATTTGTACGGTATGGTGCACGGTTGGGTAGGGATGCACCGGGAATTAAGTCAATCTGATGCTCAATCCCTCTAATAGGTGGTAATCCCAGTGGCACGTCTTGTGGAAAGACGTCAGCGAACTCGTGCAAAATGTTAATGACAGCAGGAGGCAAAGAGGGTGGCATGTCCTCAAATGAAAATAATACCTCTTTGCATACGGAAGCATAGCAAATAGATGTAGTAATATCCAAATCAGTAATATCATATTTAGTGGCAAGTAAATAACCACTCTTCAAATTTATTTCAGAGGCAACACTAGATGATGATTTAGTAGGCTTATTGTGTTGCTCAAATTCCTTTGCTACAATCTGATTTTCACTCTTATGTAGGTCTTGTTTTGCTTTACTAGCTCTAGCAATGTCATCTTTCATGATATGTTCAGGAGACATAGGAAGCAAAGTTATATTTTGATCCTTATGAATAAGAGTATATTGATTTGTTCTACCATGGTGTATAGATTTTTTATCAAATTGCCATCGTCTACCAAGTAAAACAGAGCATGCTTGCATGGGTACCACATCACAATCAACAAAATCAGAATATGTAGCAATGCTAAAATGCACATGAATAGTACGTGTTACCTTAACCTTGCCACTGTTGTTGAAGCACTGGATATACTAAGGATGAGGATGTGGTCTAGTGGTGAGAGACAACTTCTCCACCATCTCGATGCTAGCTAAGTTGTTGCAACTCCCTCCATCGATGATTACGCGAACAAAATGTTCCTTTACCACTCCCTTAGTATGGAACAAGTTGTGCCTCTGATTTTGCTCAGCATGTGTTACCTGCACACTTAAAACAAGTTGAGCAACTAAGCTTTCATACCTGTCTGCGTAGTCAGGAGCCATGTATTGTGTCTCTTGTTCAGTATCATCTACACGTTGTTCTTCACTTGCAGTAAGAGCCAGAGTCTCCTCGTCATAATCACTAGCAGAGTCATATCCACCATCCTCAGTAATAATCATCACATGCTTGGATGGGCACTCTCTCGCATAATGACCTCCGCCCTTGCAACGACGACAGATGACCTCATGTGTTTGCCGTGTAGATGCCATGGATGAAGAAGAACATTGTGTGGGCCCAAAAGGTGTACTCTTGGCAAACGGTGGTGTAGGGGCCTATTTCCTATTATCTCTGGTGGAATTGCGGCTGCAGCAGGTGGTGCGTATGTAGGAGGACATGTGGAAGTAGACGTGGTTCGTGGCATCCATGAGGAAGTGCGTCCTGTAGAAAAGTTAGTTCTCGCCAATGCTTGTCTATCCTGCACTTCACGTTCAACTTTGTAAGCAAGATGGAATAAATGAGTGATAGTGTTATAATCCTTATATTCTAGAATAGTCTGAATATCTCTATTTAATCCACCCATAAAACATGCAAGCATAGCTTCATTGTCCTCAACAATACCACATCTAATCATTCCAGTTTGTAACTCCTGATACTATTCTTCTACAAACTTTTTCCTTGTCTTAAACGCTGCAAGTTTTGAAGTAATTCACGTTGATAATATGGTGGAACCCAACGAGTACGCATAGCATTTTTCAAAGGAGGCCAAGTAGTTGGAATATTAGCATGATGTATTCGACAATATTCAGACCACCAAACACAAGCAAAACTAGTGAAAAAACAAACCGCAACAACAACACGTCTATCTTCAGGAAATTGCAAGCATGTAAAATGTACCTCTGTTTCTAACTCCCAAGTAAAATAGAGATCAGGAACATAGCGACCATCAAAAGTAGGAATATTCAATTTAAGTTTAGGGAGATGGTCATGATCCCGTACCTGAGGGTGTGGTGCATCCCTACCGTTGCGATTGTATCCATGTGGACGACCGGCGGCTTGTCGTGGTGGTTGTTGTTCCTGGTGCTGAACTAGAGCAACCTCTCCCTCAGCATCATAATCATCATCATAATCATCATTCTGCTCAGCCGCAGAAACCTGGGTAGTAGTAGCAGGAGCAGCAGCAGGACCAACAGCAGCAGTAGGAGCAAGACCAACAAAATTCTGCACTTGGCCGAGAGGCATGCGTCCTGCTCGTAGTCGTTGTTGTGGTTGAAGAGGGACAGAAGCTGCAGCTGGTGGTGGTAAACGGGCAAGCACCTCATTGAACTTGGCGTTCATCTTGGTGTCGAATTTCTTCTCCATACCTCCCACCTTGTCCATGGCCTCTCCAAAGGTGGTGATGAAATCCTGTACCTGGTCAGACATCATTTGCTGAAATTTATCATGGAGCTCCTGGTTGGTCAGGTTCTCCCAGTCGATCTCCTTGTCGTGTGATCCTGGCATGGTTAGCAGCAAGAGGAAAAATAGCAGAATATGAACCTACACACTACTAGGAAGTGGTGGTCGTGGTGGTGGTGGTGTGTCACAAATATGTCAAGCAAATCTCAATTTCTTACCAATTCTTACCCACCAGCAGGTGGCGATTGGCAACCGGTGTAGTCAAAACTCTCAAAGCTTGGATAGAGCGATTGCGAGGTGGTGTCAAACACATGATGTAGATGTATGTGGAGCTGGGAAGGCTTATAATATGGTAGCAAGAAGGGTCAAGAATAATCAGTTCAGAGATGCAAGATTGAAAAGACACTCAACGACGGTACCGTGTTGGTCCTACGCTAGACCGTACTAGAGACGCGAACCTAGAACACCAACGAAGTCACGACAACACGTACTAATCAAGGGAAGAGCCAGTCTGATTTTTTTTGTGCTCTTTTTTGCGTTTTTTTCCAGAAAATCACTATAATGGCGAGTGTCTCAAAACTGTTCCCAAGGACTAAAAACAGGATAGGGACAAAATTTTTGCTGACAATTTTGTTGAGCAATTCGGGGCTGCGGCGATCAAAAATTGCAAAAAAAATCACTATGATGACGAGTGTCTCAAAACTATCTAAAAAATCTAACAAAACGATAGGGGGGAAATTTCGCCCGTCGAAATTTTGGCCTAAAAAGTGCTCTGAAAAGCGTGCGAGACTTTTTTTTCCGAAACCTACTTAGGTAAGGAAACACGAAACCGAAATCAAAGAGATCTCGAAATTAACCTAAATCAAAAAGGATGCAGACTAGGATTGTGATGGATATAAGGTGGTGGTATATGGCAGCAAGGATAATGGTGGCGTGGTGGTGGTATACGGCAGCAGCGATGATGGTAGCGTGGAGGTGGTTTATGGTAGCGATGAAAGACGGTGGGGTGGCGGCGTGACAACCTGTGAACGGAACTCGGAACTCTAAAGAACTAGACACTAAGACCAACAACTCAACACGATGATGTAACCGCAATTTCAACAAAGCAAACTACTGAAAAGACTAGGCAAAGGCTCACATTGGTTCGGATATGATGATCTAACCGTAATTTTTATGGCTTTTTCGTGGACGATAGGTATGAAGAACAGATGCGATCTAACTACGAAAAACTGGTAAAATATCACCAAGCAACCTAGAAATCTGATACCACTTGATAGAGGCGAAATTGTCCCTATCTTTCGATGAGATGGTGGTTTCATTTTCGTAGAGTCGACTTTGACGATCCGACTACGAACGTGTGAAGACGTCGCGCCTTAGAAATCGCTAAACCAACTCCGAGAGGTTATTGACCACGCCGGAGCATGATCAACCTGGCCACGAAGGTCTGTTTCCTGCATGCAAACGAAGAACGGGCAAGAAACTAAGATTGCAATCAAGATATTGCGAATATAAGAGGAAAGCTTTATTGATGAAGGTGGGGTTCTGTGACGCCTTTGTCTGGTCGTAGAACACAAACGAAGAACGCGAAGTTGCAGCTATGGAGAACTTGTAATCTAAACAAAACCCAAGTCTAAACGGTGCCCTAAGGGCTGTATATATGAGGGAATATAGAGGCAATTTCGTAACCCTTGGAGGAGGGTTCCGAAAACAGCCCTAAACTCGGTTTCCCCACACATACGGACTCTAAAAATAGCCTATATTATGGTATTTCAAAATTACACGGGCCTGGCCCAAAAAAAGGTGGCGCAACACCTATAATAGCCTATGGACGAAATTTATAAAGTGGGATCTTGAATATTTCGTCCAAAGAGCCTTCATGCTCTCCTTATGGTGGCTTTAAAGTGCGGAAATCAGCAGGGGAAGCTCCATTGTTCTCTCCCGCATGTGTACCTTCTTCTCCATGCTTCATCCCGCTCCAACGGATATCCTTCTTGTCCATGCTAGGTCCTTTATTCATGAGCACAACAAAAGTATCTAACTTAGGCAGCATCATATGTTCATGAAGATTAGAAGTATTTCCAAGAAACAAAAGTACGTGGTAATTCAATTGGCGTGCACGAGCTCTAGTAACTGGTCCAATATGTATAGCAGCTAGGGCTGTGGGTGTAACAATGGTGTTGATGTCCTCATCACCCGAGTCTATTCACTTATAAGTTTACAAATTTTATGATTTTCTCGCTGCCTTAATTTACATTTAGTTTACTTTACACTTTACAACTTCTATCTATGCACTTTACTTGC
The DNA here is from genome assembly GCF_904849725.1 of Hordeum vulgare subsp. vulgare. Taxonomy (NCBI): domain Eukaryota; kingdom Viridiplantae; phylum Streptophyta; class Magnoliopsida; order Poales; family Poaceae; genus Hordeum; species Hordeum vulgare. The sequence goes on along the minus strand of NC_058520.1, from coordinate 189,584,078 downwards.
TTGCAAATAACGAGTCCAAGGGGATTGACAACCCTCTTGCTCGCGTTGGGTGCAAGTGTTTGTCTCTTTTGTGTGCAGTCGTTGAGGATGGGGGCTGGTTGTTTCTCCTATTGGTTCGATAAACCTTGGTTCTCTATTGAGGGAAATACTTACCTATATTGTGCTGCATCTCCCATTCCTCTTCACGGAAAACCTAACGCACACCACAAGGATCAGCCATCTTATTAAAAGTAGTTGAATTACCTCTGAGCAATTTGATTGAATATGTACATGAATCTTAAAGTTCTATTTATGTATGCATACTAATATTCTCCATATGCCAAAAGGTAAAGTCCCATAGATAGGACATCGGGCACAAGCTCAAGTCTTATAGCAGATTCTAGCACAAGCAAGTCTTAAACACCTTCAGGATGGATAAGAAAGTTTCAATAGACAAAATCTCTATTACCAGCACATGCCAAAAATCAAGAATGGCAAAATCTTTTCTTCGAGCACATGCCAAAAATCAAGAATGGCAAAATCTTTTCTTCGAGTAGTACTTTGACTTTAATGAAGTAGAGAAGTTCACTCCGTAGCTTATTCATTAAGTCCACGTTAGTTAGGAAAGCAAAGAATAAACAAATGTTGCTAGAACAAAAGAATGTAGAAGTCAATTTAGAAAAGTAAGTAAGAAGTGTTAGTTTCAACAATAAGCAATTATTTCTACAATAGGTAACATAAAATAAAACAAATAATATGCTCACAAGCTATCTCTTTCGCACAGCAAGTGGAGCAGTTTCCCACATAAATTAAATATTGTGTTTTTTATTTCGTTTGTAGAATTGGAGGAAGAAAGAAAAACAGCTCCTCAAGATAGCACTAAAGCAATGTGCACTGCTTCGCAAATTTTGCATTTTGGATGACAACTAGGCAATGATGAACGACTCACTTTGGTGATATATCTTGAAATTGAGTAGTGCCACTTTTGTCAACCTTGGCTAGTCATGAACCTCCAAATACAAAGATGAGTGTTTCCGAAAATTCAAAGCAAATATGTCACATTTATACTTAGCAAAAGGGAAGAAAAAGGAACAACATGCCAGCACTCAGATGCCAAACCACAACTATCACAATCCTCACACTCGGGAAGCACTCATAGAGAAGGACAATGTGACGCCCTCGGCTTAATCGTACGCTAATCATACACGCAAATGCGTACGATCAAACCCAAGGACTCACGGGAAGATACCACAACACAACTCTAGACACAAATAAAATAACATCATCTTCATATTACAAGCCAGGGGCCTCGAGGGCTAGAATACGAAAGCTCGATAAGCACACGAGTCAGCGGAAGCAACAAATATCTGAGTACAGACATAAAACATGGGGTGCCTTAGAGAAGGCTAGCACAAAAGATACAACGATCGAACGAGGCGAGGCCTCCTGCCTGGGAACCTCCTAACTACTCCTGATCATCAGCGGCCTCCACGTAGTAGTAGGCACTGTCGGGGTAGCAGTCGTCGGCGGCGGGGACCTCCATCTCCTGGGCTTCATCATCTGGTCGCAGCAAACGGATCAAGGGGACAAGGGGGGAGCAAAGCAGCGGTGAGTACTCATCCAAAGTACTCGCAAGTCTTACATCAGAACTATTCTAAATATGCATCAGTATCAAAGAAGGGGGGTTATATGTGGACTGACTGCAGCAATGCGAGAATAGAGAGAGAAGGCCTAGTCCTATCGAAGACTAGCATCTTCAGGGTCTTGCAGCAATAGACGAGAGTAGAACACGGGTAAAACATTAATAGTCATATTGTTGCAGCAATATTAAAGTGAGGTCACGCCTAAAGATCCTCCCTCGACTCCCTGCGAGGAAGCAATCCCGAGGCAAACTAATTCCAGTTAAGTAACAATTGTAGTTGTAAAAGATCGGGGCACAACTCCAAGTCGTCCTGTAACCGTGGACACGGCTATCCGAATAGTTAATTTTCATCCCTGCAGGGGTGCACCACATGTCCCGTCACGCTCGATAACACTCTGGCCGGACATACTTTTCTGGGTCCTGCCCGGCCTCGGAATATCGACATGTCGCAGCCCCACCTAAGACTAATCAGAGAGGCCAGCCCGCCGGTCTAAATCCTAAGCACAAAGGGTTCATGGGCCCAGTTCCCCTTCACGCTCCTGCACGTGGCGTGGGCGGCCGACGTCAGTCCTAGCATCCCTTAATCACAAGCGCGATGCATCTCGGGACCACTCGGGCGCGCGCCGCTACACTGCTGGCATCTGAAAAGCTTCGGCTGATACCGCGACGCCAAGTACCCATAATTCTTCCCGCGTAGCCGGTTAGTGCGAAAAGGTCTCCGACCAACCCAGATCAAATACCCAAATCCATTAGCATTTTAATTAGGCCAGCAACACAGTCTCACGGGAATCCACCCATCTTACAACTAATCACCGAAGATCCCAGTAACATGGTCGAGTAACTGTGTGGTTGTAACATCGGGGGAATCCGAGGTATCACCCTCGTTGGATCCCGAACGATGTACCCGTCAAGGTGGGCTTAGAGGAATCACCCTCGGGGGTCCCACACTCGCGGGGTTGCACGACAGAGGCGTCATCGGGAATGGTGAAAGAGGAATCACCCTCGATAACCACAACCGACTAGCTATACTACAGAGATATCATCAGGAGTACTTAGCGAGGTGTCACCCTCGGTACCCGATAGTATCTCTGTAGCGTCGTACAACAAGGGGGGGTGAATGTGCTGTGTCGGGTCTGGCTCGTCGATCAGAGATCGAGATTTGAAAACAAGCGGGGCAACTGATCTACGGGGTCAGAGGGGATGACTGCTCCACCTATACTAAGCAGGTTAAAGGTACAGGACTGAAAGTAGCAGTTCATCAAAAATAGGCTATGCATCAGATATAGGAGCTAACTACAACAGTAGCAAAATACTAATGCAAGCAGTAGAAAGAAAGACATAGGCGATATTGGAATGATCAAGGGGAGTTTGCTTGCCTTGCTGCTCTGCGGCAAAGGACTGATCGGCAGGGTCGTAGATGTACCCGGCAGCAGCGTCAGTCTCGGGGTCTACCGGTAAGAAGAGGGGGAAGAAACAATAAATAATAGCACCGATGCAACACAAAACATGACATGGAAATATGCAGGCTAGACATGAGCTAACGCAGCAACATCCGTCATAGACGGGTCGGAAGAATATCTGACGATATTTTCCGGGTCTCGGGCTACTACCGGTTATACTGGAAACGATGGAAAAGTTCCATGTTTGCTATGCTAGGGACGCATGACAGACGAACGGACCGTGTATCCGGGTTCGTCTCGCTTTGCTGATCAACTTTCATGTTGAAAATATCTTGATCTGACTTACGGATTATTTAATATTAATTTTCAAAGTTTTATTAATTATTTAAGAATTAAAAACAGATTTAAAAGATTTAGTAAAATCCTATTATGACATCATCGCGATGTCATGCTGACATCAACATTTGACCGGTCAACTGACCAGCGGGTCCCGAACGTCATAGGCACAAGTTTTTATTAAGATTAATTATTAATTAATCAGATTAATTTAATGATGGACCCACGTGTCATACTCTAATTATGTTAATTAATTATTTTAACTAATATATCTATTTATTTATTTAATAAAACATTATTTTTATAATTTATATCAACTCTCGCGTGGGGCCTCCCTGTCATAGACAGCGGGTACATTGGCCCCACCGATAAGTGACCCTAGGCCAAATACACATTTTAATCACAAATAAATAACCATACAAATGGCGTATCTCTCCACATGCCTATATACGCAAATACATACATAATACGGGTATCGGATACATACATACATACATACGGAATACAACATTTGTTTTTATTTCTTTTCTCTCAAAACTCTCAACACTCATCTCTCTGTTAACAGAGAGACATAGAACTCACTTTGCTCCAACTCCACCTAGAAGAACCTAAACTTCAATCCTTCCTACCGGAGTCTACCGTCGACGGATCGAGACCCCGTTTGCCGGAACGGAACCGGGACGGCGAGGAGATCGACATGGTGGGAGGAGCCCGAGGAGGGGCTCACCGACGGTGACGAGACGGCCCGGTGAAGCCGGAGTTCGCACGAAGATGACGGTGCAGACGGCGTGGTTCCGGTGGAGACGGGCGTGCCGGCGAGGAGGAGCCGGCCGGAGGTTCGCCGAGAGGGGCCCCGGTGAGGAGGGCCCCCCGAAGATGGAGCCGCCGACGGGGAGGGGCGGCCACCGTAGAGAGGGCCGACGGAGATGGACCTCCCGGAAGGGGCCGGCCGCCGAGATGGGGGGCCCGAGATGGCCGGCGCCCCTGCCGGCGGGGTGGAGGCCGAGAGGGGGCTCGCCGCGGAGAGAGGATGAGGGGACCGACGGGGGGGGGCGCCGGGGTAGGAGGAGGCGGTGGAGAGGAGGGGCACGGGCGAGCCGGTGCTGGGGGCGGTCGCCGGTGGGAGAGTAGCAGGGGAGGGGCGACGGGATGAGAGAGGTGGAGGAGGGATCGGCAGGGGAGGGAGGCGAACGAGAGGTGAGGGGAGGGGTCTGGCGTCGTGGGGTGTCGTGGGGGGCTGGGGCTCGTGCGCTCGGGAGGGAGAGTGAGCGAGCAGGGGAGGGAGTCCCTGGCGGCGGGGTGGGGGAGTAGCGAGGCAGGGGGGTTCGCTAGGGTTTGGCCCCCCAGTTGGGCCGGTCGGTGGTGGCCAGCTGGGCCACCACGCCCAGGTGGGCCGGGGGGGAGGGGTTGGTCCTTTTTTTTGTTTTTTTTCTTTTATTATTATTATCTATTCTAAACCCTTTTATTACTCTATTCTTATTTACTTTCTTTTATAATTTATAATTTATACTTTTAGTCCTTCCTTTTGTTTATTTATTTTCATTTACTATATTTCTTTACTTATTTTTTTAAAGCTCCTTTCTTAATATATCGGGATCATCAATGATTCCAAAAGTACCCGACTTGATATTATAATCTGTTAGGGAATCTTTATAACTCCCCGACGTTGTTATCTCAACAACATAAAAATCTTTTCACGTTTGACTTAATCCCGAAGCTTCGAATTATGATTCGATTTCAACCATCACGAGAACATTGATATAGTTATCGATGACGTGGCATCATTAGCGTAGGATCACTGTAGCTTAATTACAATAATCACTGTAGCAAAAGTCGAGGATGTCACAATTCTCCCCTACTAACAAGAATTCTCGTCTCGAGAATTAAGGGGTAGAAGGCAAGAGTTCGGGGTATCCATCACGAAGATGATTCTCGCGTTCCCAAGTGGCTTCTTCTCTAAAATGATTTGACCACTGCACTTTAAGGAACTTGGTGACTTTGCGACGAGTCTTACGTTCAGCTTGGTCGAGAATGCGGACCGGATGCTCTTTATAAGAGAGGAGCTCAAGCATGTCACGATCCACTGCTCGAATGGGATCCCTGAAGCAGCGGCGGAGCAGAGACACATGGAAGACATCGTGAACCTGACAAAGGTTTGCGTGCAGTTCCAATTGATAAACCACTTTTCCACGCCTTTCGACAACAGTGAAAGGACCAATTAGTGAGGAGCTAACTTATCCTTGATCCCAAAACGATGTGCATCTCTCATTGGTGTGACGTGAAGATCAGCCTTTACGCCAGGTTGATATACCATATATTGATGATGACGGTCATACCGACTCATCTGACGAGACTGCGCAACCTTCAGATTGTCATGAAAAATGTGGGACTTGATCTTTAGTATGTTGGATAATATCCGGACCGAAGAATGATGGGTACATTGAACGGTGGCTCGGGAATTTCATACGAAGCCAAGTATAAGGGATACCTTGGAATCAAAGGTGTACAGGAGAGTCAGGTTTCAATCCTGTGGAACTTTGGGTTATGGGTCCACCATGTGGCCCGAGAGTAGGTAGAGGGGTGACATACTATACGGTCTTGGTAACAAGACATGTCAGAGGATAACCTGTCAGTTATGTTGGCAACATCGTCGATACCAAGGGCGGGGAACGAATAGAACCATTTTCCTGCTCGTTGAAATGAGGCGGGCCAATAGGCAAGGTTCTCGTCCACCGGTGGCTACCGGAATGTTATCCATAATAGTAGCAGGGTCTTACCGACAGAGTCGTAAACCAAGAATTTTACCTAAGCAGGGAATTAACACTGCCTAGATAAGTTATGCCACAATAAAAATCAAACAGACCAATGGGAGGGAAAATATGTTCACACACACACAAGTATTAGAGTATACCATTCCCGAGGAAATCATAGAGTATGGTATACATGATAGGTCATCAAGTGCCTATCCATGTGGATAAAGAGGCAAGAGGGACCATGATGTTTACCCATACCATTCGGTGTGGATAACTGATCAGGAACAATTTAGCATTGCACTTTCAATGTTCCTGTTGAAATTTAAATTACCACATCCGTGCTTAGGGGTAGTATCGACATGGTCATCAGACAAAGGTTGGACTTATGGGTATACAAGAGGAACCAGGAGGGACAACTTACAAAGCTAAGTCATACAATTTCCTCATGGTAGAATGGCGAACCTTACATATGGAAGGATTTATAACAATAGGTCCTCCGACCCAGTGTGCCAGACAAGACATCACTGTACCGGTTCTCCTAAAGACCAAAGTTATAATTATCGGGAAATGTTCCAACCATCATATCTGCCAGAGAATTAGATCTGATTGGTGTCGGAACACCTCACACTCAAGATGACTGAGAAGAAAAATGAAGATGCAAGATTCTCATGATATGAACTACACAAGCAATTATTGAATCAAGAGTTTGATTTAATACATATGAACACAATGTCAAGACATTCGTGCCCACATAGAATTTGTACGTCAAAATGTAACTGGGTTCTCATTTGGACACCATCATCGAGGATAACAAGGCTCCATGTGTAAGTATGGATTAGCTCTTATGAAAGAACTTATTTTCCTTGATCAAATCAGTCGGTGGCTTGGCGTGCTAAGAGAAATTATATGGAGTGAGGATAGCAAATCTTCAAAACATATAACACTTCGCACATGCGTGAATGATTTGGTATTTCACGAGAGGAAGCGAAACAAAACTTTCAATATTCACGACAGAAAGAGTGCACGTGAACCTTGGGAAATACACTCCTACTATCCACATATTATTCATGAGCTAGGCACAATGATAATGATTTCAAGAGCTTCATCGTGGTACATAGAGAAGTTGAGGGTGTGGCTGATAGGCTCAACAGCAATCCCTCAAGGTTTTACCAGTGTTGAACTTCCAAAATTTATAATATTAAGGAGATAGAATTTGTCAAATCAAATGGTATAATGTCGTATGCTCGAGGGAACAACAACAATTAAACATTGGTCGAAGGGTGCACTCGGAAATAAGGGTTGTGTAGCACAACCAATGCTAAAATGATGAGTCAACACCCAACACACCAAGAAGGAAAACAATCAGTTGTTAACCTCAAGGGGATAGGGTTGACAGAAGTATGGGAATCACACATTAGAGTTCATTTGTCGGTATACCGGTTAGAAACAACACGGGACCAAGAAATGAATGGTGATGGCAAGAACTATTACTATATCAAGAATTCTTAATACGCGTGCAAATTTCACGACATTCTTGACATACCAGATAGTAATACTCCAAGGTAGAAGGTAACATAAGCTGGATAGTGAGTAACACAAAAGACAACACAAAACATGAACACGTTTGTGTTGGAGGGAAAGCAACACGGGTGTCGATGATAATACAATCATCGAGGGAAAGGGATGGTATTTCTCAACATGCATTCAATTGATACCCTCCAAGAGCTCCGAATGCTGATGGTGATCACGACACATTTGTCGAGAAATTTCATGAAGATGTAATCGTTTAGCGACGACATCAAGCAAGGGAATGATGAAGCAAGAGGTTGTCGGAAACACAGATAAGACTGCTCGCTTAGAATTGAGATTGCCTTTCAAGACAACCAACATGAGGTGGAAAGCTTGATGCAAGCTTAACGCACAGTTGGAATTGTGTTCGAGGGATGAAGGTTATAGATAGCATGATCGAGCTCCAACATGACGATGATGACGTAGCTTAACAGCTTGGAATGACAAGATCGAATACAAACTCGTAAACAAGGAAGATTACTAAAAATTGTTGAATCGCAATGCGTATTCGATTCAGATATCGATGTACTCGCGTGTCCAACAACTCAAACACGAGGCAACTGGAATTAAGGAAAATATCATAGTTGATGAGGAGCTCACAAGAAGTTCCATAGCTCCACGATATCCTCGAGCTACAAGGAATTATACTCGGAGGTAGATCAACTTTACGGTTTGGACCGGCGTGCCGATCTGAAGAAGACAAGTACTTTAACTCGTCCGAGAATGAAATCAAGGTACGACAACATGGTCGGAACCACGACTGCAAAGGACAAGATCACAGATCCCATATTTGAACTACAGAATGAATTGATTATTTATACGAGAAGTTTCTATGATAGGATCAACGTCGTTCCCATGGGCATGAACACAATGTTCAAGGTCGACTCCCACTTCATCAATGCATCACCTGCCATTTATTCCTCGCCTTTGATCAAGTTGTAGCTTTGAAAGAACATTTGGCAAAACACCAGAAGAGCAAGACTTGTGAAAACTCTTCAGGTCATATTGATTAAGGAAGGCACATGTACAACCCATCGGGGCATCTTAGGAACATATACCACAAATTTCAAGAGTAATTAACACATGCTTGAAGGGCATGGCTGACAAATCGTATGGTACAACTTATCAAAGGGAGAAGACACAATTTACTAATGGCATCATGTGTCAGGGGAAGCAATCACAAGAATTTTCTAAAGCAAAGGATGACGTCGGATAATAACTCAAATGAGTGTGGCAATCCACAAATGATTTGATGTGAGTACCGGTACTCAATCATAGGGGGTAAAACGCAAGGCATCGGATTATAGAACATCTGAAAAATATCGATACTTAATCACCAAAGGAATTACGATTTCCAGGTTGGTGTATCGTAATCAGATCCTCCGATCAAATACAAGTTGAATAGATTTAGATGGACAACCAATAAAAATTGATTTGTCGAGAACCAGCTCTGTCTGGAAGGACGTCTGAGCCGATAGATAATTTATGAGCCACAACATATGATCGTGTGCATTCACAGAAAGGTAGAATCAATCAGATCACAGGGAAATCACAAAGGATTTTAATGAATGCTGCTAGAAATATGGATTTAACCATAATGCAAGCAGGTGGGAAAGGCCATGAACGTTAGGCTACGGAGGATTTCGGAAGATCGAATAGTAAGTCGAAGAACTTTCGAAACCCATGACAACTGATGATGGACGAATCCCCGATAAAATAATTCGTTGCATCTCGTAAACAAGAGCAATTGGAGAAAAAAAGTATGAACGACATTTGTATGTAGTCATCCGTAGTGGTTGACGAAGGAAGGGGAAATTGCAGAAACAATGAGCACAACAGCTCAAGAGAACATCGAAGAGTAACTGTAGTTCTTCTAAGGGATAAAGCCATCGTCTAGAATACGGGGCTCTTCGGGATGAAATATTTACGAGAACCTAATGTTAGAGTTAGTAAAATCTTTAACCCGAAAGAGAAGAGAAGGTAGAGCCCAGAGTATAGGAAAGGAGTAAAAGATACTAATACCACCCAATTGAGATGTGGGCCCGTAAGCCACAACATCAGTGTTAGTAAAGTTTTTCAAACACTAGACTCAACTTCGGCCAAGGAGTTGGAAAGGGGGCTACCTACAGGCAGTTGGCTCTGATACCAACTTGTGACGCCCTCGGCTTAATCGTACGCTAATCATACACGCAAATGCGTACGATCAAACCCAAGGACTCACGGGGAGATATCACAACACAACTCTAGACACAAATGAAATAACATCAGCTTCATATTACAAGCCAGGGGCCTCGAGGGCTAGAATACGAAAGCTCGATAAGCACACGAGTCAGCGGAAGCAACAAATATCTGAGTACAGACATAAAACATGGGGTGCCTTAGAGAAGGCTAGCACAAAAGATACAACGATCGAACGAGGCGAGGCCTCTTGCCTGGGAACCTCCTAACTACTCCTGATCATCAGCGGCCTCCACGTAGTAGTAGGCACTTTCGGGGTTGCAGTCGTCGGCGGCGGGGACCTCCATCTCCTGGGCTTCATCATCTGGTCGCAGCAAACGGATCAAGGGGACAAGGGGGAGCAAAGCAGCGGTGAGTACTCATCCAAAGTACTCGCAAGTCTTACATCAGAACTATTCTAAATATGCATCAGTATCAAAGAAGGGGGGGTTATATGTGGACTGACTGCAGCAATGCGAGAATAGAGAGAGAAGGCCTAGTCCTATCAAAGACTAGCATCTTCAGGGTCTTGCAGCAATAGACGAGAGTAGAACACGGGTAAAACATTAATAGTCATATTGTTGCAGCAATATTAAAGTGAGGTCACGCCTAAAGATCCTCCCTTGACTCCCTGCGAGGAAGCAATCCCGAGGCAAACTAATTCCAGTTAAGTAACAATTGTAGTTGTAAAAGATCGGGGCACAACTCCAAGTCGTCGTGTAACCGTGGACACGGCTATCCGAATAGTTAATTTTCATCCCTGCAGGGGTGCACCACATGTCCCGTCACGCTCGATAACACTCTGGCCGGACATACTTTTCTAGGTCCTGCCCGGCCTCGGAATATCGACACGTCGCAGCCCCACCTAAGACTAATCAGAGAGGCCAGCCCGCCGGTCTAAATCCTAAGCACAAAGGGTTCATGGGCCCAGTTCCCCTTCACGCTCCTGCACGTGGCGTGGGCGGCCGACGTTAGTCCTAGCATCCCTTAATCACAAGCGCGATGCATCTCGGGACCATCGGGCGCGCGCCGCTACACTGCTGGCATCTGAAAAGCTTCGGCTGATACCGCGACGCCGAGTACCCATAATTCTTCCCGCGTAGCCGGTTAGTGCGAAAAGGTCTCCGACCAACCCAGATCAAATACCCAATTCCATTAGCATTTTAATTAGGCCAGCAACACAGTCTCACGGGAATCCACCCGTCTTACAACTAATCACCGAAGATCCCAGTAACATGGTCGAGTAACTGTGTGGTTGTAACATCGGGGGAATCCGAGGTATCACCCTCGTTGGATCCCAAACGATGTACCCGTTAAGGTGGGCTTAGAGGAATCACCCTCGGGGGTCCCACACTCGCGGGGTTGCACGACAGAGGCGTCATCGGGAATGGTGAAAGAGGAATCACCCTCGATAACCACAACCGACTAGCTATACTACAGAGATATCATCAGGAGTACTTAGCGAGGTGTCACCCTCGGTACCCGATAGTATCTCTGTAGCTCGTACAACAAGGGGGGATGAATGTGTTGTGTCGGGTCTGGCTCGTCGATCAGAGATCGAGATTTGAAAACAAGCGGGGCAACTGATCTACGGGGTCAGAGGGGATGACTGCTCCACCTATACTAAGCAGGTTAAAGGTACAGGACTGAAAGTAGCAGTTCATCAAAAATAGGCTATGCATCAGATATAGGAGCTAACTACAACAGTAGCAAAATACTAATGCAAGCAGTAGAAAGAAAGACATAGGCGATATAGGAATGATCAAGGGGAGTTTGCTTGCCTTGCTGCTCTGCGGCAAAGGACTGATCGGCAGGGTCGTAGATGTACCCGGCAGCAGCGTCAGTCTCGGGGTCTACCGGTAAGAAGAGGGGGAAGAAACAATAAATAATAGCACCGATGCAACACAAAACATGACATGGAAATATGCAGGCTAGACATGAGCTAACGCAGCAACATCCGTCATAGACGGGTCGGAAGAATATCTGACGATATTTTCCGGGTCTCGGGCTACTACCGGTTATACTGGAAACAATGGAAAAGTTCCATGTTTGCTATGCTAGGGACGCATGACAGACGAACGGACCGTGTATCCGGGTTCGTCTCGCTTTGCTGATCAACTTTCATGTTGAAAATATCTTGATCTGACTTACGGATTATTTAATATTAATTTTCAAAGTTTTATTAATTATTTAAGAATTAAAAACAGATTTAAAAGATTTAGTAAAATCCTATTATGACATCATCGCGATGTCATGCTGACATCAACATTTGACCGGTCAACTGACCAGCGGGTCCCGAACGTCATAGGCACAAGTTTTTATTAAGATTAATTATTAATTAATCAGATTAATTTAATGATGGACCCACGTGTCATACTCTAATTATGTTAATTAATTATTTTAACTAATATATCTATTTATTTATTTAATAAAATATTATTTTTATAATTTATATCAACTCTTGCGTGGGGCATCCCTGTCATAGACAGCGGGTACATTGGCCCCACCGGTAAGTGACCCTAGGCCAAATACACATTTTAATCACAAATAAATAACCATACAAATGGCGTATCTCTCCACATGCCTATATACGCAAATACATACATAATACGGGTATCGGATACATACATACATACATACATACGGAATACAACATTTGTTTTTATTTCTTTTCTCTCAAAACTCTCAACACTCATCTCTCTGTTAACAGAGAGACATAGAACTCACTTTGCTCCAACTCCACCTAGAAGAACCTAAACTTCAATCCTTCCTACCGGAGTCTACCGTCGACGGATCGAGGCCCCGTTTGCCGGAACGGAACCGGGACGGCAAGGAGATCGACATGGTGGGAGGAGCCCGAGGAGGGGCTCACCGACGGTGACGAGACGGCCCGGTGAAGCCGGAGTTCGCACGAAGATGACGGTGGAGACGGCGTGGTTCCGGTGGAGACGGGCGTGCCGGCGAGGAGGAGCCGGCCGGAGGTTCGCCGAGAGGGGCCCCGGTGAGGAGGGCCCCCCGAAGATGGAGCCGCCGACGGGGAGGGGCGGCCACCGAAGAGAGGGCCGACGGAGATGGACCTCCCGGAAGGGGCCGGCCGCCGAGATGGGGGGCCCGAGATGGCCGGCGCCCCTGCCGGCGGGGTGGAGGCCGAGAGGGGGCTCGCCGCGGAGAGAGGATGAGGGGACCGACGGGGGGGGCGCCGGGGTAGGAGGAGGCGGTGGAGAGGAGGGGCACGGGCGAGCCGGCGCTGGGGGCAGTCGCCGGTGGGAGAGTAGCAGGGGAGGGGCGACGGGATGAGAGAGGTGGAGGAGGGATCGGTAGGGGAGGGAGGCGAACGAGAGGTGAGGGGAGGGGTCTGGCATCGTGGGGTGTCGTGGGGGGGCTGGGGCTCGTGCGCTCGGGAGGGAGAGTGAGCGAGCAGGGGAGGGAGTCACTCGCGGCGGGGTGGGGGAGTAGCGAGGCAGGGGGGTTCGCTAGGGTTTGGCCCCCCAGTTGGGCCGGTCGGTGGTGGCCAGCTGGGCCACCACGCCCAGCTGGGCCGGGGGGGGAGGGGTTGGTCCTTTTTTTTTTTGTTTTTTTTTCTTTTATTATTATTATCTATTCTAATCCCTTTTATTATTCTATTCTTATTTACTTTCTTTTATAATTTATAATTTATACTTTTAGTCCTTTCTTTTGTTTATTTATTTTCATTTACTATATTTCTTTACTTATTTTGTTAAAGCTCCTTTCTTAATATATCGGGATCATCAATGATTCCAAAAGTACCCGACTTGATATTATAATCTGTTAGGGAATCTTTATAACTCCCCGACGTTGTTATCTCAACAACATAAAAATCTTTTCACGTTTGACTTAATCCCGAAGCTTCGAATTATGATTCGATTTCAACCATCACGAGAACATTGATATAGTTATCGATGACGTGGCATCATTAGCGTAGGATCACTGTAGCTTAATTACAATAATCACTGTAGAAAAAGTCGAGGATGTCACAGACAACCACTATCATACTTTTTTATTCTGTATATGGTTTTTCCTTACCCATGATGAACTATTTCTAATAACCAATATATCTTTTCTACCTTATGCCTTTATTTTTCAACCTACTATTCCTTGGAACCATACTTGTTTTGCCTAGTTGCTTACCATTGTAAACACGTAGTTGATATTCCGCGACTTGTGATTTAGTTTACACTATCCCACAGATCAGCGAAAGGTACATATGTATTATCAACAACAAATAATAAATAAAACAATGCATCTATTGTTGACCGGAATCTGGTTCCTGTGTCTTTTCCCACTGCTTCTGATTCCGGCATGTAGGAAAGAGTGCTTGCTATATGTATCTATGGTTGAAATACCTTTGCCATTATGATTTAAGTGGATAAAGTCTACCATTAAATTAGAAGATTCATCCTCATCTTATGAATACTCGATATGCTTAGAGTAGAGAAAGGTGATAGAGATATCAGAAAACACTAAGTGACAAGTTGGACGAGTTTACCTTAAAATGTAGTAGCATCTTCTTGAGTTAGGTTTTTTCCTTTGGCGAAATGGTCTGACTTACTTGGGAAAGATTTAGGAAGGATGGTCCAAAGTAAGGAGACAAGAGACAAGTCATAATAAGAAGATGCACGAGCTATGATCGGACGATAGTGATTTTGAAAAGGTAGAGCTATAAGAGAGTTTGAAAAGAATCAGACTTTCATTGAGTGATTCTGGACAAGAGTTCATAAAAGGCACTAGCAAGTTTAAAGGTCACGAAGGGAAAGGAAAGAGCAGGGTTTCTGAAAGTGCGTTATATCGACTAGAGGGGGCCGAATAGGCGATTTCTATGAACTCATCACCGAGGAATTTCCGTGTGAGGAAATTGCTAAGTCACAAACAGGTTGCAGCGGAATAAGTACTCAGGAGTAGCGTAACATTGCAAAAGCATGGTCATCATGATGAAATGAAACAAACACTTAGCACGAGCAGCGTGATCATGATAAGCAGGTGAAGAACAAGTGACGTGAAAAATTTGAGATGAGGAAATTGAGACAGCCTCCATTCAAATTCTTCAAACAACAACGATCAATTTCATCAACATGTAAATGAGGAAATAGAACCAAGTACTTGGTGAAGACAGTGATTTGATAACCCAGTTCCAACTGTTGTTACAGTCACACGTGTGGTTTCGAGTGGCTTGGTATTTAAACCAAAGGACACACAGTCCCAGGACACTAAGTCCTTACCGTATTCTCCTTGTGATAAGGACACACAGTCCTCGCCCAACACTCACGGTAAGTCTTCAAGGAAGACTTCCAAACCCTCACAAACTCGGTCACCCGACAATCCACAATTTACTACTGGGTGCTCTACACTAGTGATGCCTAACCGTCTCGAAGATGCACAGTCCTCAAAGGTAAAAAGCGTCGGTTCCACACAAGAACAATCTCTTCATTGGTTTTTAGTTTTTGGTTTGGGAGTTTGGGTTTTTTCTCACTGATGATGTTTTATCGAAGTCTTTGAGGAATGGGTTGCTCTCAAATGGCAAGTGTCAAGTTCTCTCGCGGAGCAGCCAACCAGCTAGTGATTATGGAGGCGGCTATTGTAGCCTAGGAGCAATCCCGACATAATTTGACATAAATGCCCCAATGATATGATCATTATGTGGATAAGGTTTGGGGACAACTGGCGTGCAGCGCGGCAACGGTCGGAACTTTCGAGCTGTGAAAGTCGTCATGTCTCTCATATTCCTCACTTGTAGGTAATTCGCACTGGCGAAATCCTAATTCACCAGTTAAAGAAATTTCCTTAGAGAGCATAAGATCTTCATCTCTGTCACTGAAAAAATTGACTAAGTTGTAAAATATTTCCAAAGGCTTCACTAGAAGGATTGGGTATGTGTAGGCTTTGAGATGAGCATCACTTGAAAACTTTTCTTTAGTTTTAGCTCGACCCCTTTAACAGTACAGTGTTCCTATTACTCAAAAGAAAGGAAATGAAACTAGAAAGCAAAAGTATTCATGCTTCAAAGTCCTCACATCAATTTCTTTAAGCACACGCCAATTTCATCACTTTCAAAATCTTCAGGATAGTGTCAAAGTCTTCAGCCAAAGACAATCATTTTTAGGGGTCGATATTCTTCGAATAAATCAATCTCCTTAGCGGCTTATAGATCCCGTGTACACTCACAAACGTATTAGTCCCTTAACCTATAAGTATTCAATACACCAAAATAACTAAGGGGCACTAGATGCACTTACAATCTCCACCTTTTGGTGATTGATGACAAATAGGTTAAGTTTGCAACAGGGAGAAATATATGAAGTGTAAGTACAGGGTTTGAGGAATTTGATTGCAAGATATAGAGAAACTCCCGTGAAGATGTGCATATTTGAATAATTTGCTTTGGACTGCAAGTGCACATTGTAGGTTTATACCATGGAGATCTCCCCTATATCTTGTAATCCATGCACGCATTTAACATATATCATGAGGAAATTCAAATGCATGATGGAAAGTGGTGTCTAACGAATGTCAGCATGCATGCATTAATCAACATGAGGAATAAGCATGCAAAGAAAATGGTTGAAAAGTCTCAGACCACACCCAGATTTAAGTTTACAACTCATACAACCAAACACTTCAGAAGAACGAGAGTCGCAACTTAACAAAAATATAGCCCATTAGGTAGACCCCTTGCAGACTAACTCAGAGTTCTCCCCTATGTCATCAAGTGATGAAAAGGGATGAAACTGAGGACTAACGCCCTGAAGAATTTCAACTTGTTGGTGGAGGAGGAGAGAAAGCACCCTTAAAAGCAACACATTCTTCTATTCGTTCCACATCATAGTAATCCTATATACCATTATCATAAGAAACTAAGGTTTCATTATCATTAAATTCACATGAAAAGGGAAGGTGTCGAGCCTTCATCCTAGAGCAACAAGTATAATCATATCTCTGGCATAAATTCCAAGCATACCAATGCAACATATGAATTTGATCCCACAACAATTTTCCTTTTTGAGTCAAGCGGTAATACCAAAAGTATTCACGTTGATCTAGTGTTACTTCCATTATCAAGTTGAATGGGATTATCATAGTAGTGTTTAATATTTTCCACATAACGAGCATCGAGGGTTTTAGGAGGTTCCCCATCTCCATTAGTAGCAAGTACACCTAATTGTTTTAGTATTTCGTGTTCCATATGCATAGTTAAAGATAGAGAACAACTTAGAACATAAAACAAAAACTACTTAGTGATAAAGCAACCAAGCACACACGAGAATATTCATCCCACGTTATTTCTCCCCGACAACGGCGCCATAAAAAGGTCTTGATAACCCACAAGTGTAGGGGATCATTTGTAGCCTTTTTGATGAGTAAGAGCATCGAACCCAACGAGGAGCTAAAGGTAGAACAAATATTCCCTCAAGTTCTATTGACCACTGATACAACTCTACGCACACTTAACATTTTCTTTAACTAAAACAAGAATAAAACTAGAAGTACTTTGCAAGAAAATAAAGATCAAGCAAATAAAAGTTTGGGGCTGTTTAGTAGAAAGCTTTTTGTGTAACACAAGAAAAGGATTGTCCATAGGCAATTGAATATAACATCAAAGATACTTATCATGTGAAATGAGGGAGAGGCATACACCAACACACTTTGCATACTTGGATCATATGCACATATGATTGGACCTATAGCAAGCATCTGCAACTACTAAAAATCATTATGGTAAACCCAACCATAGCATTAAACATCAAGTCTTCTTTACTCCCATACGTGCATAACTCCCTTACTCTGGTGTAAGTTTCTATCACTCTCGCCACCCACTATAAGAGAATTATGAACATATTACAAATCCTCCAGTGTGTATCCTTCACGTGTGCGCCTCATGGAAGGCACCTTAGGACAACACCATATCAATACACAACTCATATCAATAATATCATATCAATATTAACCCATAGGACAAAACGGATCTACTCAAACACCATAGGATAGCCATATATCATTGGGAAATAGTATGTAGTATTGAGAACATGTTTAAGTAGATAGTTACAGCGGGAAAAGAGGTGTTACACCGCTGCATAGAGGCGGAGAGTGTTGGTGTTGATGGTGGCAAGATTGTTGATGTAGATCGTCATCACGCTCCTTGCCTCAGCGGCACTCCGGCGCCACCGAGAGAGAGGGGGAGAGAGCCCCCTCCTTATTATTCTTCCTTGGCCTCCCTCATAGATGGGAGGATAGTTACCCCTATGGTCCATGGCCTCCATGGTGGTGGAGGGGCAGGAGCCCCTCCGAGATTGGATCTCCCTCTCTGTTCTCTTCTGTTTTGCGTCCCTATTTTTTGGCCCTTCACCGTTTCTTAAATTTCCGGAGATCCGTAGTTCTAATTGGGCTGAAATTCTGAGGCGATTTTTATCCATAAATTAGCATTATTGCACCAAAGAAGAGTCCCAACAAACTTATGAGGTGGCCACTTGGCACCATCCCGCTCCAGGGGTATGTGTCGCGCCTTGGTACATAGTGGAGGCCATGGGCCTCCGTTTGTGTTGATTACACCTCCCAAAAATCACGTATATTCCAAAATAATTCTCCGTAAATATTTATCACATTTGGAATTCATTTGATATGGATATTTTGCACAAAAAACATGCAACAAACAGGAATTGGCACTTGGTACTGGATCAATATGTTAGTCCAATAAATCATATAAAATGTTGCCAAAAATATGTGAAAGTTGTATAATATTGGCGTGGAACAATAAAAAATTATAGATACGACGGAGATGTATCAGTTCCCCATCCTTAGGGGTGGTAATAACTTGGTCCTCCTCTGGCACACAGTGGGCTATGTTTTACGGAAGGTAGCCGCAGCTCTTCAGCTCCAAAATGTCTTTTTCGGAGACGGAGCAGACCTCCCACTTGCCCTTGGAACCTGCGCTAGCCATTTCTGGAGTGGTGAGGGGATTCAAGAGGTCGGTAGGGGATGGAGAGCTAAGGCGTTGGAGCTTGGAGAGAGGGGAATGGCAATGGTGAGCGAGATCTGAGGTGCGAGAGGAGGCCGAGGTGACATTTTTTTACCTTATGTAACTTACTAGAATGCCGAAGGCCTCGCAGGTGTTCCATAAACTCCACCACTTCTCGATAAAATCATGATTATGGGTGCATGGGATAAACCCAAGACATAAACCATATCCGTGAAAAAGAGGGCACGATCTCCATGATGGGGCATGCCAACAAAACGGTCTTGAGCCGCTCATTCAAAAAAGGGCCCTCGCCAAACTATGGCCTTTCGAGTTAGGAAAGATGTTGCCCGTTGTTAAAACAGTAGGTCGAGGGATAGAAATATGTATATTTGACTATGTGTTTAAAGGAGAAGGAGTCATCAAGAGCCGCTATCTTTGGTCAAAGAAAGAAAGGAGGAACTCACCTCGCAAGCCTGAACTCCATGACGTCAACTATGGAGGAGGATTTTAGTATTGGAGGCTAGTTCTGGGGCTACCGAGGGAGTCCGGGGCTAGGGGGTCCTTGGGCCGCTTAGTTATCCATATGGGCCGGACTCTCTGGCTTGTTCGACCATTGACAGAAGTGTTGGATTCTGGATGAACTCTTCTGAAGACTTGTAGTGCAGTCCAAGGAGATATAGGCATCGACATATCCCTTCTCTGTTGTAACCGAGTTTGTATAAACCCTGACACTTCTAGCGTCTATATAAGCTAGGGGGTCATAGATCACAGGCTACATCCACCTCATTACGGTTAGGGTTTATACCAAAACATCGATATCACAGTAGATCAACTTTGTACTCTCTACTATCTCATCAATAACAGCAAGAGCAGGACATACATTTTTTACCTCCATCAAGAGGGCCCGAACCTGGGTAAAACACCGTCCCCATTGTCTCTTGTTATCCATCGACCCTAGATCCATAGTGCGGACCCCCTACTCGAGATCGTCCGGTTTTGGCACCAACAGGGGACTCTAATAAAAAGGGAGGAGAACAAGGTGGTCCGAGGGGTGATAAACAATATTAAGACTACCCACTTCTTCAACGAAAGCAACCAATCATGGTGTGTTTGATGGATGTGTTTTTTCATTTTGTGTGTTGTCAGTCGTATTGCCTTCTTGATTTGATCTGGTCTATATTAGGAAGGTTCAATTTTAAATTAATAAAGTATTGCTCTATTATTGCTATTTTTTGGAGCTGAGCGCACGATACTATTAGAGAAAATAATAGTACTTGTACAGATAAGCACATTATACAGACCAACAATTTTTTATATTCTTACCTAGTTAACTTTATTAATTTAAAGATGGACCCTCCTTATACAAACTATCAATGGCCATTGGCATTATAAGGGGATGCTACGGGCCCGCCGGGTGATGTTTAGAAAACATCTGCCGCTTGGGTAGACGTCGGATCGTGAGCTCAACAACCGTCCGATCTTCTTCAAGTGAGCATGTATCAACCTTTGCAACCAGGCTTGTGTTGCATTCGACGCTTTGCAACACGAGCCTTGTTGCGCTCCTGCCGAACTATTTTTTTTCTGAAACAAGGCCTATGTTTCAGAAACAAGATCCATGTTATAGTAAAAAAATTGCTCTTGCCCCGTTGCAACAAATGTACTGTTGTGGGTTCGTTCCCTTGACAACAAGAGGCTTGTTGCGGAAACAAAAAAATCCCCGTCACACCAACGTCATGAAATGTTTGACGGGCATTTTAATTTTTGAAGTATAGATTATGTTGTAAAATTTTCTGCAACACAAAACATGTTGCAAAAACATGTGTTGATTTTTTTGAAATAGTGTTTTTGATAGAATATTTTCTACAACAAAGACCGTGTTGTGGAAACATCTATAGAATTTTATTTACAACAGCGTTTGTTATGAAATATTTTCTCTAACAAAGGTCGTGCTGCTGAAACATCTATAGAATTTAAGGTTGTTCTACGCGTCAGCCGGGGGATCTTTTTAAAAGATCCGCCGCCTCAGCAATCATAGATCTAACACAATCCATTACAACAAATGCAGTCTTTCAAAAGCTTTTGCAATAGAGTTTGTGTGCACAAACATTTGCAATAGAGATTGTGTTACATATTATTTTTTCTTCACCTTTTTGCAACGTAGATGATGTTGCAAAAAGGACTTCTGCAACATGGATGTTGTTGTGGATTTTTCTGTAATGAAAAATGACATCACAACAAGACCGCCCACATTGTCGTCGCCATTTCGTAATTCCTTTGTCGTTACACAAACTTGTCACCTTGCGGAAGCACGGTCGGACACGTGCAACTTCTGCTGGTGATGTTGCAAAAAAAATTTGTTTTTGCTTTTTTGCAATATGGGAGTTGTTGCAGAAGAAACTTTGCAACACAACTGATGTTGCATAAAACTTTCTATGCCACGAGCACACACATTGCATGGAACCGATATCAATTATACTAGATGGACCTATGCAAGACACATGTCACAAGCAGGAGGTGATGGACGTCTTGCACGCGGTCCGCCGGCTGTAACCAGTCATTTCCATAAAATATAATATGTTTGTCGACACATGTAGTGTAGTCTTTTTATATATTTTTTAATACAGAGGAAGTGTTAATTTAAAGGGAAATGATCGCCATCACACGACTGATTTTTTTGTTGCTTCCGCCTCCTCCCACGGATGACGCGTGTCCGAGTGGGCGTGCCAACCACTTTCACGTGTTGCCCTATATTCTCCTTCGAATACTCTCCTCCATATTTTTTCTGTTCATGCCTTCTTCCTTTTAGCCATCCAGCTTCATCCATCACACACACAAGTAGCCGGGTAGTTAGCTCCCATGGAGACAATCACGAACTACTCCAGCTTGTGCCCACCGGCCATGCACCCAAGGTAGCATGCAAGAAGTAGCTAGGGGTCACAACAACAAGCGCTCCTGTAGGTAGGATGTGAGCTCGCCGACCGACGCGATTGACGATGATGATTGGCGGCGCTCAAGACGAGAGCTCACAGGTGGAGGTAGGATACGAGCTCGCCGACCGACACGATCGACAGCGAAGATGGAGGTTCTTGATAACCCACAAGTATAGGGGATCGCAACCGTTTTCGAGGATAGAGTATTCAACCCAAATTTATTGAATCAACTCAAGGGGAAGCCAAAGAATATTCTCAAGTATTAGCAGTTGAGTTGTCAATTCAACCACACCTGAAAGATTTAGTATCTGCAGCAAAGTATTAGTAGCAAGGTAGTATGATAGCAGCAGTAGCAACAGTAACCAGTAGCAGCAAAGTAACAACAGTAGCAACAGAGTAACAGTAGCAGTAGTGACAGCAGTAGTGGAAAAGTAACATAGCAAGGACCAGTAGGAAAAGACTCGTAGGCATTGGATTGGTGATGGATGATTATGTCGGATGCTATTCATCATGCAACAGTTATAACACGGAGAGATATGTAACTAGCTCCAGTTCGTCAATCTAATGTAGGCATGTATTCTGTATGTAGTCATACGTGCTTAGGGAAAAGAACTTGCATGACATCTATTGTCCATCCCTCCCGTGGCAGCGGGGTCCTAATGGAAACTATGGGATATTAAGGATCTCCTTTTAATAAAGAACCGGACCAACACATTAACACTAGGTGAACACATGAACTCCTCATACTATGGTCATCTCCAGGAGTGGTTCCGACTATTGTCACTACGGGGTTGCCGGGTCATAACACATAGTAGGTGACTACAACTTGCAAGATAGGATCAAGAACACACATATATTGACGAGAACATAATAGGTTCAGATCTGAAATCATGGCACTCGGGCCCTAGTGACAAGCATTAAGCATGGCAAAGTAGTAGCAACATCAATCTCATAACATAGTGGATACTAGGGATCAATCCCCGTCAAAACTAACTCGATTACATGATAGATCTCATCCAACCCATCACCGTCCATCAAGCCTACGATGAGATTACTCATGAACGGTGAAGAGCATCATGGAATTGGCGATGAAGGAAAGTTGATGATGACGATGGCGACGATCTCCCCTCTCCGGAGCCCAGAACGGACTCCAGATCTGCCCTCCACAGGAAAAACTGGAGGTGGCGGCGCCTCCGTATCGTAAAACGCGATGAACTCTTCTCCTTGATTTTTTTTCCGAGCGAGACGGACTAAATAGAGCTGAGATTGGAGGCGGTGGAGAGTTGTGGGCCCCACAAACCTGCCAGGCGCGGCCAGGGGGGCCCGCGCCTGTTGGGCTTGTGGGCTCACAGCTCCACTCCCTCCGCTGATTCTTGCGCCTGTATTTTTCATATATTCCAGAAAAATTCTCCGTAAATTTTCAGGTCATTCCGAGAACTTTTATTTCTGCGCAAAAACAACACCATGGCAATTCTGCTAAAAACAGCGTTAGTCCAGGTTAGTTCCACTCAAATCATGCAAATTAGAGTCCAAAACAAGGGGAAAAGAGTTCAGAAAAGTAGATACGATGGAGACGTATCAACTCCCCCAAGCTTAAAGCCTTGCTTGTCCTCAAGCAATTCAGTTGACAAACTGAAAGAGACAAAGAAAAACTTTTATGAACTCTGTTTGATCTTGTTGTTGCAACTATGTCTAACTCATATCCAGAATTTCAGCAAGATCATAAGCAAACCACATAAGCAAATGACATCTAGGTCTCACGGTACTCTCATATCAATGGCATAATCAACTAGCGAGCAAATAATAGTAAGTCTCAAACATCAACACTTCAATCAAAACAACATGAAGCAGTACGAACAGATGGTATCTCGCTAGCTCTTTCTGAGACCGCAAAACATAAATGCAGAGCACCTTCAAAGACCAAGGGGTGGCTAAACATTGTAATTCAAGGCAAAGAATATCCAGTCACAGTCATACTCAACACAGTTAAAAGCAAAGCATAAAAATGACAGAGGTGCTCTCTAATTGGTGCTTTTATAAAGAAGAGGATGACTCAATAGGAACATAAATAGACATGCCCTTCGCAGAGGGAAGCATTGATTTGCAGAGGTGACAGAGCTCAAGCTTTGAAAATAGGGATAATAATTTTGGGTGGCATGCTTTCATTGTCAACGTAATGACTAAGAGTTCTCACCATCTTCCACGCTACACTTGCTATAGGCGGTTGCCAAATAGAAAAGTAAAGTTTTGACTCCCACACCACCGATCAATCACATTCCACGACTAGCTGAATCCTCGGGTGCCGTCCATACCAACATCAATCCAGGGGGAGTTTTGTTTGCAATTATCTTTTCGATTTGAGCATGGAACTGG
The DNA here is from genome assembly GCF_904849725.1 of Hordeum vulgare subsp. vulgare. Lineage (NCBI taxonomy): Eukaryota > Viridiplantae > Streptophyta > Magnoliopsida > Poales > Poaceae > Hordeum > Hordeum vulgare. The sequence continues at coordinate 189,559,911 of NC_058520.1, read as the reverse complement.
GCATTCCAATTACCGGCCCCTTTCTCATGAATGATAGTGAATAAACACATATCGAGGATAACACGCCTAGCATGGAAGATACTGATAGCCCCCTGTCACCACATGAGCGGTTCGAGCATGCAAAATAGATTATTTCTTGAAGGTTTAGAGAGTGGCACATGCAAATTTACTTTGGAACCGCAGGTAGATACCGCATATAGGTAGGTATGGTGGACTCATATGAAACAACTTTGGGTTTTATGGAAGTGGATGCACGAGAAGTATTCCCGCTTAGTACAAGTGAAGGCTAGCAAAAGACTGGGAAGCGACCAACTAGAGAGCGACAATAGTCATCAAAATGCATTGAGATTAATTAACATTGAGTGCAAGCATGAGTAGGACATAAATCACCATGAACATGAATATAATAGAGGCTATGTTGATTTTGTTTCAACTACATGCGTGAACATGCGCCAAGTAAAGCCACTTGAATCATTCAAAGGAGGATACCATCCTATCATACTACATCATAGTCATCTCAAAATTCATGTTGGCATCCAAGACAAACCATTATAAGATCCTAGCTAATTAAGCATGGCATCAAAAACTATGATCTCTAAGTTGTCATTGCAAACATGTTTCTCTCACAACAAAGCTGAACAAGGAACGATGAGCTAGTCATATTTACAAAAACAAAATAGATCGAGTTCATACCAGCTTTTCCAGGCTCAGTCACTTCATCATATATCGTCATTATTGCCTTTCACTTGCATGACCGAATGATGTGAACAATAATAAGAGTGCTCGTGCATTGGACTACGCTGGAATCTGCAGGCAAACACAAAGGAGAAGACAAAGTAATATGGCTCTTTAACAGGTAAGCGGACATGCATGCGAGAGCCACTAAACATTGTAACCATGGTCTTCTACCTTGACCCAAAGAAAAAGAAAACTATTTACACGGGAAAGCTCCCAACAAGCAAAAGAAGAACAAGAAAATCTTTTTGGGTTTTCTCAAACTAGACAGACACACGAAAAGAAAACGAGAAAAAGAAAATAAACTAGCATGGATGATACAGTGGCAAAGTGTGAACACCGACAAACAAAGTGAAAGCATAAGCAAGAATGTAAAGTCGGTGAGAAACACGTACTCCCCCAAGCTTAGGCTTTTGGCCTAAGTTGGTCTACTCCCAAGGATGGTCCGGGTGATACCCAAAATCATAATGGGGGTTATACGGGAGCGTTGCAGCCACTGCCTGAATAGTTGCCTCAGGGAGACGAGCAACCTTTGCCTCCCTCTCATACTCCTTTGCCTCTCCTCTCGTTATGTAATATCTCCATTTTACCTGAAAGTCAAAGAAGGCAGGAGCAGGAAGGGTAATATGGAAAACACGTTGCCGGTTAAATATTAAACGGTATAGGAGGGATTCATCATCCCTCTCAAGGAACTGGTAGCGTGTCAAAGCGACGCGGTCAAGGAAAGCTGTATGGAGCGGGGGATTTCCTTCGCGGATGGGTACTCCAAGAAAATTTGCTATGCGAGTGGCATAGATCCCACCATAGAAATCCCCTTCATTAGCATTACTATTCGGCCTCCTTGCTATTATAGGTCCCATGTTGAAACTTCTATCACCCGTTACCGCGCTCTTAAGAATACTAAGGTCGGGTGCGCAGAGGTGACATGCTCAATCTTGCCATTAATGCATCTGCCTATGAAGAGGGCAAAGTAATACAAGGCAGGAAAATGAATGCTCCCCATGGTAGCCTGCGTAATATCTCTAGTTTCTCCAACAGTTATACCAGAGAAAAAATCTCTAACCGAGGATTTAGGAGGATCATTGAGACTACCCCAAATAGGTATCTTGCAAATTCTATTGAAATCCTCTAAATCCATGGTATACGATTTGTCATAGAGATCAAACAGTACAAATGTATCACGACCAACTGAAAATTTGAATCTACGAACAAAAGAGGCAGTTAGAGCAACATACTGTTCACATTTATCGGAGATAAATTCTTCGAGCCCGACATTGTGAACAAGTGTATCAAACTCGTCTTTGAAACCTGCCTCAATCATGAATTCATCAGAAGGCCATTCACATGGTTGTACGTGTGCGTTCCTTGGTTGGTAAGGATCGGGCTCCCGAATCGCGAGACGGGGACCTCTCTTGCTTGAGGAACCACCATGATAGTTTCTCCTGAACATCTTCCATTTCTGAAATTTTCAGTGACACTAAGGAAAAGTGAACAAGGCTCAACTAAACTTGTAGCAACTACTCCAACAAGTGCCTAGAAGCCATATTACGCATCAAAACTACTTGGGACCAGCTAAAATTAGCATGCAAAGCTCAAGAACAGGGTCACCAAGGCAGCAAAAATACGCGATGTATAAGGCACTAGAGAAAAAACTAATTGGACCAATGGAGGAGTCACTTACCAAGGAGTAATTTCAACAAAACAGTTCGGAGAATGGTGCTTTGAGAAAGGAGATCGAAAATCCCAGCAAGAAGAGCAAGAACACGGGTTTGAGCTGCGAAACGATTTTTTCTGGAGGTAGGAGAAGCAGATGAGAGCTAGAATGATTGGAGGGGGTGCACGTGGGCCCCACAAGCCTGGTAGGCGCGGCCAGGGGGGGTGCCCGCGCCTCCAGGGCTTGTAGCCCACTGGTGCAGCCCCCAGACTAGCTCTTCGTCTCAGTATTTTCAAAAATTCTAGAAAAAATCATACTTGATTTTTAGGACGTTCCGAGAACTTTTATTTTTAGGATACTTTTCTACGGGATGCTAAAACAGAAAACAAGGAAAACTAAACTAAATCTATCAATTTTCTGCTAAGCAACTGAAGGTAAAAGCTTGGAACAGAGGTTTGTGACTCCTCGATTCATCCATCTCATGGTCGTCGAAAGAAATCCGCCAGTGAGGTTGATCAAGTCTCCTTGGCAAACTTTTTTGAATCGCAAAAGAGAACGGAGAATTTTCGAATAGTCACTAGGTTACCTCAATGGGGATATGTATTTCCCCAACAAGCAAATCATACTTCATCTTGACAGGAGCTATAGGGCATTCAAAGCTCACAATAAGAATCGTTGAAGTCTTTTCGATAGCATTGATGCAATGTACTTGATATTGTTTCTTCGGAAAGTGCACCGTATGCTCATTACCATTGACATGGAAAGTGACATTGCCTTTGTTGCAATCAATAACAACCCCTACAGTTTTTAAAAAGGGTCTTCCGAGGATGACCGCCATGGCATCGTCCTCGGGAATATCCAAGATAAGAAAGTCTATTAAGATAGTGGCGTTTGCAACCACAACAGGCACATCCTCGCAAATGCCGATAGGGAAAGCAGTTGATTTGTCGGCCATTTGCAGAGAGATTTTAGTGGGTGTCAACTTATCCAGTTCAAGTCTACGATAAAGAGAAAGAGGCATAACACTAACACCGGCTCCAAGGTCGCATAAAGCAGTTCTCACGTAGTTACCTTTAATGGAGCAAGGTATAGTGGGCACTCCGGGATCACCTAGTTTCTTAGGAGTTACACCCTTGAAGGTATGGTTAGCAAGCATGGTGGAAATCTCAACCTCAGGTATTCTCCTCTTACTAGTCACAATATCCTTCATGTACTTAGCATACAGAGACATCTTGAGCATATCTATCAAACGCATTTGCAGACAGACGGGTCTAATCATTTCAACGAATCGCTCAAAATCCTCATCATCCTTTTTATTGGATGGTTTGGGAGGAAAGAGCATGGGTTTCTGAACCCATGGTTCCCTCTCTTTACCATGCTTCCTAGCAGTGAAGTCATTCTTATCATGTCTCCTAGTATTAGGCTGTGGGTTATCAAGATCAACATGTTCAATCTCCACATCCTTATCATTGCTAGATTGAGCATCAACATGAACATCACTATCAATATTATCATTAGGCTCATGTTCATCACCAGATTGTGTTTCAGCATCAGAGGCAGAGACATCGTTTGGACTCTCAGGTGTAGCAGGGTTGCTAGCGTGCAAGTTCCTATCATCTTTCTTCTTCTTCCTAGGATGACTAGGTGCATTAGTGCTAACTCCTTGAGAATCTTGTTCAATTCTCTTAGGATGACCCTCAGGATACAAAGGTTCCTGGGTCATTCTACCGCCTCTAGTGACGACTCTAACAGAATTGTCATTCAACTCATTGAGCAAGTCATTCTGAGCCTTAAGTACTTATTCTACTTGAGTATTAACCATAGAGGCATGTTTACTCAGGAGCTTAAGATCATTGACATTCCTCTCCACACAAGCACTTAAATGACTAAGCATACGAGCATTCTGTTCCAATTGTCTACTAACATAAGCATTGAAACTCTGTTGTTTGGCAACAAAGTTATCAAATTCATCCAGGCATAAGCTAGCAGGTTTATCAATAGGAATATCACTCTCATCAAACCTACGCAGAGAATTTACTTCTACTACCTGTATCGGGTTATCAAGACCATGGATCTCTTCGATAGTTGGTAGATTTTTGACATCTTCAGATTTAATGCCTTTCTCTCGCATAGATTTCTTAGCTTCTTGCATATCTTCAGGACTGAGGAATAGAATACCTCTTTTCTTTGGAGTTGGCTTAGGAGGTGGTTCGGGAATAGTCCAAGCATTCTCATTGCACAAGATGTTATTCAATAGGATCTCAGCTTGTTCTACGGTTCGTTCCCTAAAAACACAACCAACACAACTATCTAGGTGGTCTCTAGAAGCATCGGTAAGTCCATTATAGAAGATATCAAGTATTTCATTCTTCTCAAGAGGGTGATCAAGCAAAGCATTCAGTAGCTGGACGAGCCTCCCCCAAGCTTGTGGGAGACTCTCTTCTTCAGCTTGAGCAAAGTTGTATATTTCCTGCAAGGCAGCTTGCTTCTTATGGGCAGGGAAATATTTTTCAGAGAAGTAGTAGATCATATCCTGGGGGCTACGCACACAACCAGGAGCAAGAGAAGTGAACCAGGTCTTAGCATCATCCTTTAGCGAGAAAGGAAACAGCTTGAGGATATAGTAGTAGCGGATATTTTCCTCACTAGTGAATAGGGTGGCTATATCGTGCAATTTGGTAAGATGGGCTACAACCGTTTCAGACTCATAACCGTGAAAAAGATCAGATTCGACGAGAGTGATTAACTCAGGGTCGACAGAGAATTCATAATCCCTATCGATCACAAATATAGGCGAAGTAGCAAACTTCGGTCGTATTTCATCCTAGCGTTCAAAGATTTTTCTTTCCACTTGAGAAGTAATTTCTCAGCATCATAGCTATCCTTACAAGCAAGAAAGTCCTCAGCTATCTCTCCCTCCATAACATAACACTCAGGCATATCACGCAATTCATGTCTAGGAGAGCTAGTTCTAGCACGCAAAATAGCAGGTTCTACTTCAATAGTATCAGCAGTTTCAGAAGTATCATCACATCTAGTAGCAACTCTAGCAATTTGTGCATCAAGGAATGCACCTAGTGGCAAAGCAGTATCAAGCATAGCATCATCAGGCAAAGCAGTATCAAGCATAGCATCATCAGGCAAAGCAGTATCAAGCATAGCATCATCATAAGCATCATGGGCAGCAGAAGTAGCATCATCAAGCACATGCGACATATCAAGATTTCTAGCAGGAGGTGATGTCGCAAACTTACTCATAACTGAAGGTGAATCAAGTGCAGAGCTAGATGGCAGTTCCTTACCTGTCCTCGTAGTGGAGTGCAAGACTTTAGTTCTTGGATCTATCGGATTCCTCATAGTGACCAGCAGACGTAAATCCCAAGTGACTCAGAGAATATAGTTGTGCCTCCCCGGCAACAGCGCCAGAAAAAGGCACGTTGACGGCAGAATATTCTTGACTTGGCTTCCCCGGCAACGGCGCCAGAAAAAGGTCTTGATAACCCACAAGTACAGGGGATCGCAACATTTTTCGAGGGTAGAGTATTCAACCCAAATTTATTGATTCGACTCAAGGGGAAGCCAAAGAATATTCTCAAGTATTAGCAGTTGAGTTTTCAATTCAACCACACCTGAAAGATTTAGTATCTGCAGCAAAGTATCAGTAGCAAGGTAGTATGATAGCAGCAGTAGCAACAATAACCAGTAGCAGCAAAGTAACAACATTAGCAACAGAGTAACAGTAGCAACAATGACAGCAGTAGCGGCAAAGTAACATAGCAAGGACCAATAGGAAAAAACTCGTAGGCATTGGATCGGTGATGGATGATTATGCCGGATGTTATTCATCATGCAACAGTTATAACACGGAGAGATATGTAACTAGCTCCAGTTCGTCAATCTAATGTAGGCATGTATTCCGTATGTAGTCATACGTGCTTAGGAAAAAGAACTTGCATGACATCTATTGTCCATCCCTCCCATGGCAGCGGGGTCCTAATGGAAACTACGGGGTATTACAATTCTCCTTTTAATAAAGAACCGGACCAACGCATTAACACTTGGTGAACACATGAACTCCTCATACTATGGTCATCTCCGGGAGTGGCTCCGGCTATTGTCACTCCGGGGTTGCCGGATCATAACACATAGTAGGTGACTACAACTTGCAAGATAGGATCAAGAACACACATATATTGACGAGAACATAATAGGTTCAGATCTGAAATCATGGCACTCGGGCCCTAGTGACAAGCATTAAGCATGGCAAAGTAGTAGCAACATCAATCTCAGAACATAGTGGATACTAGGGATCAATCCCCGTCAAAACTAACTCGATTACATGACAGGTCTCATCCAACCCATCACCGTCCAGCAAGCCTACGATGAGATTACTCACTAACGGTGAAGAGCATCATGGAATTGGCGATGAAGGAAGGTTGATGATGACGACGGCGACGATTTCCCCTCTCCGGAGCCCAGAACGGACTCCAGATCTGCCCTCCAGAGGAAGAACAGGAGGTGGCGGCGCCTCCGTATCGTAAAACGCGATGAACTCTTCTACTTGATTTTTTTTCGGGCGAGACGGACTAAATAGAGCTGAGATTGGAGGCGGTGCAGCGTTGTGGGCCCCACAAGCCTGCCAGGCACGACCGGGGGGGCCCGCGCCTGGTGGGCTTGTGGGATCACAGCTCCACTCCCTCCGCTGACTCTTGCGCCAGTATTTTTCATATATTCCAGAAAAAATCTCCGTAAATTTTCAGGTCATTCCGAAAACTTTTATTTCTGCGCGAGAACAACACCATGGCAATTCTGCTGAAAACAGCGTTAGTCCGGGTTAGTTCCATTCAAATCATGCAAATTAGAGTCCAAAACAAGGGCAAAAGAGTTCGGAAAAGTAGATACGACGAAGACATATCAGAGGTGCTCGAGACAAGAGCTCGGAGGTGGATGACCTTCTGGTCGGTGGCGACGAGGACGAGCGACGGTGGTGCTATCGGCAACGACGACGGTGTTTTTTTTATCATCACTTTCATTGCAAAAATTTCTACAACATCCTTTGTGTTGCAAGAATTTTATAATAACTAGCCGGTGGTGCTGGTCGAAGGTGGGAGCTCGCCAGCGGCAACATGAAGATGGGGACGGACGGCGCCAATCCTCTCTCACCACCATCTAGCTCGGGGAGAACACAATGACACTTTTTTGAACTTCCTCTTTGTTGCAAGATTTTCTGTAACATCAATCATTTTTTGAAACATTTCTTCCGTAACATCATACGAAGGTGAAGACAAAAAAAATTCCGCTACATTACCATTGTTGCAAAGTTTTTTTTTGCAACAACAACTTCGTTGCAAAAGTTTTCTCCAACAAGACATGTGTTGTAAAGATTTCTGCAGCAAATCCTCTGTTACATAAATTATGCAACAACAACTTTGTTGCAGTGGTGAAAGGTGCCACTTTGTCGCACGATTACAACAGCCAAATCAGTTGTTTGTGCGACATGACCGTTGTTTCAGGAATTAATGATGACAGGTTTGTAACAACCAAAGCAGTTATTTCTGTAACACACCTTTATTTAACGAATTAATGAGTGAGAAAGGGACAAACGAAACGTGTGATTGATTGGACAGCTGCCCGCACGTAGATCCAAGCCGCTCGCACGTAGATCCAACGGTCATCGAAGTAACAAAATTACAGCAAGCCGCGTAGCGGTCCCTAATTTAAAACCGTCGTCAACCGGGAAAAATAAAAACCTAGCTTAGTCTGAGGCTGGTCGTAATGGGAGTACCATAACTAGTAGCATGCATGCCAACTAAGCAATTTTGATGAGGTGGCATAGAATTAAATGAAGAAAGAGAGGGTTGAGTATCATATCATGATACCGTGTTATATTAAATGTTGTGCTACTATGTGTAATAATGACAATAAATGACATATCCTATGATACTAACATATGATACTATGCATTACGAGTATAGTGCCATACACTAGTATCATATGCATAATACTTACTCCCTCCGTTCCTAAATATAAGTCTTTGTAGAGATTTCACTAGTGGACTACATACGGATGTATATAGACATACTTTAAAGTGTACATTCAATCATTTTGCTTCGTATGTAGACATGTAGTGAAATCGCTTAAAAGACTTATATTTACGAACGGAGGGAGTATATGATACTCCCATTACAACCAGCCAGCACGAACTTCCACACAAGCTCGTCACCACTGAAAGCTAGTTAATCCAAAAATACTGCCCGGTGACAACTGACGAGAAGACATAATCTGCACGTCGTCTACTTGTCATTGCAGAATGCAAATTACAGAGTAGTACAGTTGACTACCATCCAGCTCACTAGTCACTAGTACCAGCGCAAATTTGCAGCTGCCGAAGCCGACGCCGCCGCAGCCGCCGCCGCCGTTGCCGTTATCCTGCCGCCGCCGCCGCCGTTGCCGTTATCCTGCCGCCGCCGCCTTGTTCGAAGAAATGGGCAAAAGGGCCATCCGATACGCCGTGGTCAGTTCTTACTATCTTCCCCTCTCTTCTTCTTCTTCTTCTTCTTCTTCATTCGCACATCTGTCTGTCCGGAAGGAGAAGTGACGTTGGCGCGGCCGTCATCGTCGCTTCGCAGGTGGATGCCTTCGCGGCTGAGCCGTTCAAGGGCAACCCCGCCGCGGTATGCCTCCTCGAAGAGGAGGGCGCCTCCGCGGCCGTGGACGACCGGTGGATGCAGTCCGTCGCCGCCGAGTTCAACCTCTCGGACACCGCCTTCCTCGCCCGTGACTCCTCCGGGGCAGCCGGCGCAGCCCCGCGGTTCCACCTCCGATGGTTCACTCCCGTCACCGAGGTATCCTAGCTCCCCATCCATCTCGTCCACAAATCCCAGAGCCCCCTCTTACGACCAGTATCGACCTGAACTTCTGCACCAGTCGATTTGCACAGTAACCTACCTTGACTCATCATTTCATTGTTTTCAGGTTGACCTCTGCGGCCACGCGACGTTGGCCTCTGCGCACTTCCTCTTCACGACTGTTCTTCCGGAGCATGGCAAGCTGGAGTTCACGACCAGGTCCGGGACCCTAACTGCCAAGACAGTTCCTGCACCAGGGAACACTGGCGTCCCAGGTGACAAGCAGGGGAAGCTGTTTATTGAGCTGGATTTCCCCATGATTGGCTTTCTGGACTGCAATGAAATGCCGTTGATTCCGGAGACCCTAAACGGTGCACCCATTGTCAGCGTTCACAAATCGGCGACCGACGGGGACCTCATTGTACCTTCTCTCCCCCTATTTTTGCTTGCATAGTTACATTTCAGGATCAACTTCATTTTATAATGGAGCATGCTGGTACGAATGTATGAGCTGAACAACTATTTCTCTTGGCCCCGTTTTATGAAATATTGCTAATCGTAGGCCAGTTTTACTTCAGACGTTAATTGTCAATACAAATCTTGCATGGCTTTCAGGTGGAACTTTCTTCGGGAAAAGAAGTTGTGGATATCCTTCCTAGCATCGATGAAATTAGAAACTTGGCCTGCAGGGGTCTCATTGTTACAGGACCGGCGCCTGCTGGATCTGGTTATGACTTCTTTACACGTTTCTTCTGCCCAAAATTTGGGATAGATGAGGTGATGTCTTTTCTTAGTCCAAAGTATATAGAAATGGCGAAGCTTGTTGAACTTACCACGTCATTCACCAATTTTTGTATTCCATCTGATCCATATTAATTGACGCTGATCAGAGGGAGTACCAAAATATGTAGCTAACTAAAAATAAGTGCATGTTTGCCTCTCCCAAGTCGAAGTACCTAATTATGCTCATGTGTAGTGTTTACATCTTTCAGTCTGGATACCATATTCTTGTAGTCTGTTGAGTTGTCTACTTCCAGCTTGTTCTTAGCCTTCCTTCTCCTAGATTTTCAATTTCATAATTAGTAGCCTTCCAGTTTGTTCCTCCAACCTGCGATGTTGTATGGCGCGGAGTGTTGGCCAACCAAGAGACGACATATCCAACAGTTAGGTGTAGCAGAGATGCGCATGTTGAGATGGATATGTGGCCACACAAGGAAGGATCGAGTACGAAATGACGATATACGAGAGAGATTTGGGGTAGCACCGATTGAAGAGAAGCTGGTCCAGCATCGTCTCAGATGGTTTGGACATATTCAATGGAGGCCACCGGAAGCGCCGGTGCATAGCGGACGGATAAAGCGTGCTGAGAATGTTAAGAGGGGTCGTGGTAGACCAAACTTGACATGGGAGGATCCTGTTAAAAGAGACCTGAAGGTTTGAAGGTTTGGAATATCGACAAAGACTTAGCCATGGACAGGGGTGCGTGGAAGTTAGCTATCCACGTTCCAGAGCCATGACTTGGCTTCGAGATCTTATGGGTTTCAACTCTAGCCTACCCCAACTTGTTTGGGACTGAAAGGCTTGGTTGTTGTTGTTGGTTGTTGTATAATTAGTAGTGTTAACTTGGCAGTTATAGTTTTTACATCATCAACCAGTTTTTTATCAAAATATGTAGCTAACTAAAAGTGCGTGCATGATTGCCTATCCCAAGTCCCAATACCTAATTATGCTCATGTGATATGCTTACATCTTTCAGTCTGGATACCACAGTCCTGTAGTCTATCGAGTTGTCTACTTCCAGCTTGTTCTTAAGCCTTCCTTATCTTGATTTGCAATTTCATACTTAGTCGTGTTAACTAGGCAGTTATAGTTTTTAACGTTAACTAGGCAGTTCATTTTTAACGTTAACTAGGCAGTTATAGTTTTTACCTTGCAATTGTGACAGATAATTTCACCAAGGAACTTGAATATCGTGTACTCCCTCCGTCCCAAATTAAGTGACTTGACTTTGTACTAACTTTAGTACAAAGTTAGTACAAAGTTGAGTCACTTATTTTGGGATGGAGAGAGTATTACATAGCAATAGTTGAGCAGTAAGTATATATAAGACAAAACTCGTTCATTTAACATTTATCATTCGGCGTATATTGCTATCGATATTCTCCATGTAACACATCTTCCTGTTCCATAATTCATACCCTATGATCACTATATTTTGACAGGACCCCGTTACTGGCAGTATACATTGTGTTTTGGCACCCTATTGGGGCAGAAAGCTGGGGAAGCAAAAATTGACGGCATTTCAAGTACGTGCTTAGCTATGTTTTCAGCAATTTAATATGGACTTCGAAAAAAATATTTTATTTAAAAAATGATGCTGCAACATGCACTCGGTCAGTTGAACCATGATGTTGGTTTTCCTTCATATGTCCATATGTATCATCAGGCATCTCCCAGGGGTGGAACACTATACCTGCAACTGGATGACGCAAATCAGAGAGTGCAAATCCAGGGAGAAGCTCTAACTGTGATGGATGGAACGCTCCTAGCCTAGCCAGCATGCCTTTGGCAATTTCGCATCCATGATCCATCTACTCGTATATGCTTTGAATTGAAGGACAACCATTCGTCCATCTACTCGTATATTCATGGAGTTATGATTTGACTTTGGATAGTGGTGATTCTGTTTGTTGTTATATGCTTGTTGAACAGTGAACTGCTTATTGGTACAAAAATAAAATAAAAAACATCCTAAGCTCATCTAGAGACCTGAAAAATGTCCGGCAATAGCGGGCTAATTTTTTTAAAATATTGCATTTTTTTATTCTTTTTAAAAAATAATGCACCAAATTCAAAAATTCGAAAAATATACCTGCCTTGGCCACCCTGTGGCCGACTGGAGGTTGTCGGCGTTGTTGCGGCCGACAAAGGGCTGTCGGCCTCGCCAAAGCCGACAGGGAGCTCTCGGCCACGTGGAAGTCGATTAGTGGCCGGCCACTGCCACTCGGCCTTGGGGAAGCCGATAGGCCATTTGGCCTGGCCGTGGCCGAGTAGTGGCCAGCGCCAACCCCTTCCCCCCCCCCCCCCCCCCCTCTCCCTCCTTTCTCTATTTCTTCTCCCTCCTTCTCCCATTCTACCTTATGTCCTTTCTCTATTTCTTCTTCTTATTTCTCCCCTTATTTATTTTTGCTGTCTTGGAGGGAAGTGGCATCTTTTTTCCTCTTTGGAATAATCATTCTATTAATTCTAAGAAGAATTCAAACAATGAAAAAATGGTACTAAAATGATGTACTCCTTTTCTTGGATAAATAGCAATAGACACATGGAACTAAAATTACAATTTCCTACTTCTTGAACAAATAACAACTAGATTTTGAACATTCGCAAAAAAAAAGATTAAATTTCGTAAAACTAAATCTGTCACTATTGTCTTTCTCATATTGCTTAGAGCAATGCTACACCCACGAACTGTTTTTAGAGGATCAAAGGACTAGCTTACATGAACTGTTTTGAACGTCTCACTCGCGATGATATTTTATGTTGTGTAAGGAGGAGGGCATCCAAACTATCCGTCTCACTCGCGATGATATTTTATGTAAGAAACTTATGTGTATTTTGAACGTTAGCTATTTTGCCTACTCCATTTCCGCCCATATTCCCCCAATCGGCCACGTCATTTTGTTCCCTCCTTCGTTGCCGCAAATATTTCCACGTCTCCATTCCCGCCTAATTTTTCGCACCACCTTTCCCGCCTAATTTTGCCCGTTTCGTTTCCCGCCAACTATTTACACTCTTATTTCCCGCCAAATCTTTCCCACCTCATTTCCCTCCTCGTTTTCCCGCCATATTCCTCGTCATCTAAGTCGATAAAAGGAGGTATTGGACTGCCTTCCTCCATCATTCAGCCTCACTTGAGAACACTAGCACTGCCTTCCATCCTCCATCATCCAGTGAATATGAGTTTTCCTTGCTCGGATCAGAGCATCAGGCCTAAGAAAATGCAGAGTGCGAGTTTGCCTCGGGGTGTGGAAGCAGTTCGATGTTGGTGCGATGATCTCTGCAAGGTGAAGGAGGTGACGGATTTTTCAGATTGGTTGGGCATGAAGTTTTTCATGTGCGCCAATTATGAATCTGATCCGCCCGAATCTATTTGAGTCTGCATATCCACCAATCATAAAATTTATGTTACTTACAATGCATATTTAATACAATGATTAAAGTTTAAAATAAAAACATTTTTACCTTTCAACCCACAGCGGATGTATACTCCAATCCACCTTAGAAGTACGAGTGACTAGTGGTACGAGCTTCTGCTTAGTTAATAGCGAAGCACGATGCTTACTATCAAGGTCCAGATTAAGAAGATACATTCCCTCCATTGCTATACAATACAAAACGTAGTGCAACACATAGTACAAAATTGAAACATAGTGATAGTACAAACTTAAAACATAGTGCTCGTACAAACTTAAAACATAGTGATAGTACAAACTTAAAACATAGTGCTAGTCCAAAATTAAAACATAGTGATAGTACAAATTTTAAACTCTTCCTCCTCCTCTTGCCCTCCCTCTTCCTCCTCTTCTTCCTCGGCTGCCTCGTCCACGCCTAGTGCCCCTTGCAGTGACGAAGGTGGGACAATCAGGATCCCTATGCCCAAATTCATTACATAGAATGCATTGCACGGTGCGCCCGCCGGCCTCAGATTCATCCATGTCATTCCGGATGCGCTGACTCTGCCGCCTCCCTCTACTTGTACGCATATGCGCAGGATGTGGAATGTATCGCCTTTGAGCAGGCTCAACAGTGTTGAAGTTACCGATTGATCGGAAACCCATCAACTCACCTGTCCAGGTATTGAGGACAGCCTCTTTCAAAAAATACGGAGACACAAAAGAGATTGCGTCAAGACCTATGAGCCCGCAAGCAGCAAGTACATGCGAGCAAGGTAGGTGAAGCAACTTTGGTTTGTTGCATGTGCATTCGCACATTGGCCACAATTCATTTCCAATTTTCACCTCGTGTGTTCTCATCTCATTTGCACATCCGAATTTGTTGTTAGCTAAGCGAACCTCGAACCTTCTCTCTAGATTTCCAATGGCGATAACACTGTGTGACCGGGCTTTCTTCATCTTTTTATCCATGTACTTCATAACCCTTTCACAATAACGTGTGTTCGGATTGTTTGTCATATGCTCCGCAGCAATTTGACGTCTTTCCCTGAAATACTTCACTGTGCCATAGAAAATGCCCTCAACGATCGTTGTAAGTGGCAAAGCTCTGTTTCCTCTTAGGACAAAATTATATGTTTCAGCCAGGTTGGTAGTCATGACACCGTACCGGGCTCCATGTGTGTCATGCAAGAGAGACCATCTCCAATGGCTCATGCTCTATCCACTGATCGAAGGTTTTAATCGTCCTCGCTAGCCTTCTCCTTGTACCAGGAGGGTCAAATCCTGGCAAGTCACAAAGCCCAACCGGCTCTTCCTGCACGGTAGCAGCTCAAGTTGCTAATTGTGCAGCTACTGCTTCAACATGTGCCCTGACAGCAGCATCTCTTGCAGCTCTCCTGTCCCTAACATGTCTTTGTGTGCAAACATTTAGTCTGTTACGTATCAGCTCATATTTCCATTGTTGGTTCTGCTTGCAGAGTTTCTTGAATAGATTCATGAGGTTCTTATTTCTAAACTGCGGGAAGAAATTTGCCCCTAGATGGCGCATGCACCAACGACTCTGAATGTCCTGCCAAGGAGTTTGTTCACCGGGAGCAGGGTTTGACAATGTCTTGATCGCGCTGAGTATACCTGCATGCCTATCATGAAGGATGCACACATTCTGCTTATCTTGCACAACAGCTATTTTCAACTGCCTGAAGAACCATGTCCAACTATCGATGTTCTCGCTCTCCACAAAAGCAAATGCAAGTGGGACGACTTGATTTTGCCCATCTTGACCTATGGCTGTGAGGATCTGACCCTTGTACTTGCCAGTGAGAAATGTGCCATCAACACATATCACCGGTCGACAATGTCTGAAAGCTTCAATGCAGGCACCGAAAGAAAAGAACATCCGATGCAACACCCTAACCGTCGGGAACTCTGGCAGGTACAACTCTTGGATGTCAACATACGTGCCAGGATTCCGGTTCTGCAGTGTCTGCATGAGCCGAACAACAGAGTCATATGCATCAAAATATGAACCAAATCTGGTCTCCAGTGCCTTCTGCTTAGCCCTCCAAGCCTTGCCATATGATATGTTGTACTTTAACCTGACGAAGACTTTTTTCTGGATAGCCTTCACTTCCATCACCTTGCACTCCACAATCTCGCTGTAAAGCAAGAGAGCTATCACAGTGGAAGTAAGGTTGGGATGATCTTGAGGGATGCATGGAATAACACAATTATGACTAACTAAGTCACTTATGACCCAACTTGTGTCGTACTTAGGGAGATATCCATGCACCCTTGCGGGACAACCCTGATTTCTACAAACCATTGTCAACTTATCCGGACAAGAAACTTGAGCTACAAATACCCTTTGAGTGGACATTGCCCAATTAAGGATGGCATCCTTCAGAGCTTGTTTGTTCGGGTAGAGGGCACCTGTCGCAATGTTGTTCTAGTGATACTGCCAGGCAGAATCATGACCGTCGTTCACCAACATTGCAGATGAGAAGTCCTGATTCCATGATGCAGGAATATGCACTTCATGTGCGTGCTCTTCTCAATCTGATTCGGCAGATTCATCGGAAATATCACCCGCTATATCTTCTTCATGCATCTCGTTTTGCATGCGCCCATCTATCTCGTCGGCATCCGCCTCACCGCTGAGATAATCATCTGCATCTCCCCCTTCGGCCTGACTACTCTGGCCTGCTTCGTAAAAATCATCCCCAACATGGGACGCATGAATTGACTGTGAATCATGCATCCCTACACTGCTCTCACCATATTCAGAGCTACGTTCCACTTCAGGTTCAGTAACCGGCTTTAGCACGGGGAGAAGTAAGGCCACAGGATGACATCCCCTACGCTCGCAAGATTTTAACAAGCGCACCCACTGGTCGTCCCGCTCTATATGCTTCAAATACCAGAAAATATTACCAGTGGACCGGGTCCATAATGCATGAACACCGATGGTGTGTGTTTCAGTATTGAACCCTAAACATCGCGCAAGCCATTCTGTCAACTGAGTAACAGACCATGTTTTAGGGGAGGACACCTGCACCTATGTGTACTGAAATTCACTAAGATCAGCTCCCATCTCATTTGTTTGGACGGTACCACGACCATAGTGCAAACATAACGTCACTAAATCAGACATCTCTGTTGACCTAATATATTATTCAACAAGGAAAAAAATTAGAAGAATGACAAACCGAAATATATTTTCCAAATCTATCGGAGAACCTAAAAATATTTAAACTACTTCATTTACTAAACTAAATTTATACTAATCTACCGGAGCACCTAAAACTAGTTAAACAATTAAATTTATACTAATCTACCGGAGCACCTACAACCAGTTAAACAACTCAATTTATACTAATCTACCAGAGCACCTAAAACTATTTAAACAACAAAAATATTTTACCCTTGAACCGTGCGCAGAAACGATGAACGACGAACGACTCTTGACGAACACCGAGATTAATCCCACACCACCACCTCCAACTCCACCAAAACAACCAACTTCACCCACACCACCACCACCACCACCACTACAACCTCCACCTCAACCTCCACCACCACCACCAAAAATAGCTTCAAAACAAGCACCACAAACTACCCCATCGCGAGTGAGACGGATAGTTCGGATGCCCTCCTCCTTACACAACAAATGTACGGTTCAAAAAGTGGAAATGGAAGATTTTTTGTGTGGGGGGAGAAGGTAGGAGGAGAAAGAGAGAAAGGAGATAAGGTAGAAAGGAGAAGTAAGAAAGAGGAAGGAGGAAGAAAGGAGGAAGGAGGAAGAGAGGGGGAAAGGCTGCCTCGGCTGGCTGGCCACTAGTCGGCCTCCCCCAGGCCGATAGCCTTATCGGCTACGCCAAGGGCGACAGGCAGGGACGACGGGGCTATCGACGTGGCCTGGCCAGTAGTGGGCCACCACGTGGCCGAGAGGCACTTATCGGCCGGGCCTAGGCCGACTGGCCTCCTGTCGGCCACGCCGACGCCGACAGTATCCTGTCGGTCACGCCAGGGCTGAGGCAGGGATACTTTTGAAAATATTCAAATGGACGCGTTATTTTTCAAAAAGAATAAAAAAAATACAATATTAAAAAAAATAGCCAATAGGGGATACTGATGGGGGCTTGTCGAGGGGAAGTGATTTCCTTGTATTTTGGTGCCACAGATGTCACGTATTGGGCTTGATGAGTTTTCTTTTTGAGGGAACTAGGCTTGACGACTTGACATCCAACTTGCGGAAGACACTATTGCTTATTTGCTTTCCAACATTGTAAGAGCATCTGGAACCGGAACTTGTAAATCCGGCCCCTCAAACGCCTGACCGGGCGCATCTCGTATTTCCCTCTTTACATCCGTGTATCTCATATCCAACGTCCTATGTCCATACGACCCATGCAACGTTGAGTTACTCTATGTGATCAAACATCAGGAAACAAAATTGAAAGCACACAAACACAAAATCAGCTTCAAAATGACATCAAAGATTAGCCAAAAGATCATCTTCATTTCATCAGACATACTTCTTAAATTACTAAAAAAACTATATAAACATTGCGTAGAGGGGAGAGTGAGGGAGGGCAGATCACCACTTCCTCATCGGCCATTTGCCCTTTCGGGTCACTGGCACAACTGTAGCCGTCTGTGGTTGGAGGAGGGTCAGAGGACAAGGTGCAGCTGTCGTCGGAGTCAGAGTCGGAGAGGATGATGAGGCCCTTCATCCGAGGGACAACCCTATCCTGCTCCCGCTTCATCTTTGTGAGCCGGACATTCTCCTCCTCTAGCTCCTTCGCCTCGCGCTCCGAGTACTCAATAGCAAGCCGAAGCGCCTTGGCATTCTTCCATCGGAGGCGTCGAGTGTCCGTCTCCGCCGTCGTGAGGGACCGGTGGTACACCCATGCGAGGAGGCGTTCGTCCTTCTCGAGCTCCATCAGCATCCCGCGGTGGTGGCATGAAGACTGATCCGCTTCCCTCTCTCTTGCCCGCTGTCTCTCACGGCTGGCGGCGCGTGCGGGCCAACGGCGTGGGCACTAGGACCCAACACTCAGGCTGGCAGGGGAAGGACAACGCGCGGGGCTTGTGCAGACTGCGCATTCCTGGAAGAGCTACGTGCGGGCCGGGAGGGTCCAGCTCCAGCGTCATAACTCTGTCGGTGCCGAAGCTCCGACTGAGCTGTAGATCAGGAGCTGTCGCCGGTCTCCACCTTGGACCGCTCCAAGGTGACGCGGAGGGCCAGCTCCTCGTTGTAGTCGACGTGAGAGCCGTTGGAGCCGGAGGTCGACATTGCACTCGATGGGGTCGGACTCGGAGATGGAGAGGAGGGTACGGAGCAAGAGAGAATGAGCCAGGGTTCGAAGCTTTCATTGTCTAAGAGTGAAAGATCACACAAGTCCTCCATACGTGAGTTTCCATTCCACCCAGCAACGAAGTGCCCATTGATATGCAACATTCCCTCGTACGAGTATGCAACATAGTGACTAGTTGATTCTTCAATGCCTTGAAGCCCGTTGTGTAGTTCATGTCGAGTTGTCCAATCCTTTATCAATAGCTACAACAACAACCAATGTCCTTCAATTCATGATAGTCATTGAGAACTTAACATGTCGTTGTATTCTGGCGAACTTCGAACCATTGTTCCGAGACAAGTAGAAAAGCTAAGGGTAGGACGAATTATCAAAAATGGAGCATGGCCCTCCTTTCGTGTCGATATATATACGAGATGCGATGCCAAGTTATAAGGTCAAAAGTAAGAATGTTGGAGGAAGATGCCATGATCCTAAGGCTAGATTGGCTTATCAGCCTAGGGCCTGGCCTATGAAGGTAGAGTGAGGGAAGGGATAGCCTTTAGTGTGAGAAAGGGATACATAACCTTTAATGACAAAGATAGAGAAGTTCCACTGCAAGTTCAAGAAGAGAAGGTTGAGCCATAGATTCTATATTTCCTTCGCCTAGGAGTTAAGTTCTTAGCAGCCTATAAAGCATTTCTTTTCAATTGGAAAAGCACTCGACGTTGATGAGGCCTCGACTCAATTGAGACTGGTGCCTTGCCCCATCCAAAGAGTGAAAAAACATATTTGAAGTAAGTTTTTAGGCAAAAGGAATAAAAACACAATGATTCTGGAGGAAAGAAAAGAACAAAGTTAAAAATTAAGAGAGGCATTCACTACTTTCCTTTTATCTAGGGGTATTTTCGGTTACCCTATCTATAGGTATGGTTAGCCTAGTTAGCCAAACACTGGTCCATGGATAAGCGAGAAGGACTAGTAGTAGTTAAGAGAAAAGAAGGTGAAGCCCCTAGTTAAATCCTGCTCTCAGATTTGCTCGGGCCTATCGAATATTCATTCACTCACGAGCTACATAGTTATTCTTCCAAAAGGCTCCTTAGCTAGTGATACGTCCCCAACTATCTATATTTTTTGATTGTTTCATGCAATAATATTATCATTCTAGGATACTCCTTGGGTGTTTTTATACCAATTAATATTATTTTTGAGCACCAACCTATTAACCCACTCCCGAGTGCCATTTGTTATTTTATGCATGCTTTTGACTTTTCAGATTTACAACACCAATTGAAGTCTAATTGCCTCGAATTTTTTTATGATATTTTTTCTAGATCCAAAGAAGACCTGGAAGCATCGGAAGGAGACCGGAGGCCACACAAGAGAGCCACCAAAAAACAGGGTCCGCCGAGGGGGTGGTCGCGCCCTGATGTGTGGTGGCCCCCCTGGCGCCTCCTAGCGTCCCTCTTCGTCCTATAAATTCCTAAATATTGCAAAAACTCTAGGGATCCACCCAAAACACTTTTTACGCTGCCGCAAGTCTCTGTTCTGCCGTGAGGCCATCGAGAGCCCTTTTCCGGTGTTATGCCGGAGGGGTGATCGATGACGGATGTCCTCTACATCATCCTTGCTGCTCCCATGGTGATGTGCGAGTAGTTTATCGAAGACCTACATGTCCGTAGCTAGTACCTAGATGGCTATCTCTCTCTCTCTCTCTTGATCTCTCTCTTGATCTTCAATACAATGATCATCGCATCTTCGCTTTGATCTATCCGATGTAATCCTATTGTGCGGTGCATTTGTTGGGATCCGATGAATTGTGAGTTTATGTTCACATTATTCATGATAAAGATATGAGTCTTCTCTGAATTCTAATTATGATTCTTATTTGCATGATTATCATAGCTTCGTAAATCTCTCCGATCTACTCAAATACTTTGGCCAAGTATATTGATATTTCTTCATTGAGAGGGGTGAGTTGTAGTGGGTTCAACTTGACAGGTTTCTATATCATAATGACAAAAGGGGACAAGATACGTATTTGTGTTGTTCCCACTAAGGATAAAACGATGGGGTTAATTCATATCGATTGAGTTCTCTTTGTCTACATCATATCATTGTTCTCCAAGCATTACTCTATTTTACTTAATACTCCAGATGCATGCTGGATAGCGGTCGACGGGTGGAGTAGTAGTAATAGGTGCACTCAAGAGTCGACCTATTTGCTTATGGACGTGATGCCTATATACATATAATCATTGTCGTGAATATCACATAACTATGCGCTTGTTTATCAATTTCCTAATAGTAATTTGTTTACCCATCGTATGCCAACTACATGAGATGCCATTAGGGAAAACTATGACCCCCGGGTCTATTCACTTATAAGTTTACAAATTTTGTAATTTTCTCGCTGCCTAAATTTACTTTTAGTTTACTTTACACTTTACAACTTCTATCTATTTACTTTACTTGCTTGCAAATAACGAGTCCAAGGGAATTGACAAGCATCTTGCTCGCGTTGAGTGCAAGTGTTTGTTTTTTTTGTGTGCAGTCGTTGAAGATGGGGGCTGGTTGTTACTCCTATTGGTTCGATAAACCTTGATTCTTTATTGAGGGAAATACTTACCTATATTGTGTTGCATCTCTCATTCCTCTTCGAAACCCAACGCAGACCACAAGGATCAGCCAGCTTATTAAAATTAGTTGAATTACCTGTGAGCAATTTAATTGAATATCTACATGAATTTAGTTCTATTGATGTATGCATATTAATATTCTCAATATGCCAAAGGGTAAAGTCCCATAGATAGGAGATCGGGCACAAGCTCAAGTCTTATAGCAGATTCTAGCACAAGCAAGTCTTAAACACCTTCAGGATCGATAAGAAAGTTTCAATGGACTAAATCTCTATTATCAGCACATGCCAAAAAATCAAGAATGGCAAAATCTTTTCTTCGAGCAGTACTTTGACTTTACCCAAGTAGAGAAGTTCACTCCATCGCTTCTTCATTAAGTCCATGTTAGTTAGGAAAGTAAAGAATAAACAAATGTTTCTAGAACAAAAGAATGTAGAGGTCAATTTATAAAAGTAAGTAAGAAGTGTTAGTTTCAACAATAAGCAATTATTTCTACAAGAGGTAACATAAAATAAAGCAAATAATATGCTCACAAGCTAGTTCTTTCGCACTGCAAGTGGAGCAGTTTCCCACATAAATTAAATATTGTCTTTTTTATTTCGTTTGTAGTGTTGGAGGAAGAAATAAAAACAACTCCTCAAGATTGCACTAAAGCAATGTGCACTGCTTCGCAAATTTTGCATTTTGGATGACAACTAGGTAATAAGGAACGACTCACTTTGGTGATATATCTTGAAATTGAGTAGTGCCACTTTTCTGAACTTTGGCTAGTCATGAACCTCCAAAACCAAAGATGAGTGTTTCTGAAAATTCAAAGCAAATATGTCACATTTATACTTAGCAAAAGGGAAGAAAAAGGAACAACATGCCAGCACTCGGATGCCCAACCACAACTATCACAATCCTCACACTCGGGAAGCACTCATAGAGAAGGCCAACCACTATCATACTTTTTATTCTATATGTGGTTTTTCCTTACCCATGATGAACTATTTCTAATAACCAATATATCTTTTCTACCTTATGCCTTTATTTTTCAACCTACTATTCCTTGGAACCATACTTGTTTTGCCTAGTTGCTTACCATTGTAAACACATAGTTGATATTCCGTGACTTGTGATTTAGTTTACACTATCCCACAGATCAGCGAAAGGTATATATGTATTATCAAGAACAAATAATAAATAAAAGAATGCATTTATTGTTGACCGGAATCTGGTTCCTGTGTATTTTCCCACTTCTTTTGATTCCGGCATATAGGGAAGAGTGCTTGCTATATGTATCTATGGTTGAAATACTTTTTCCATTATTATTTAAGTGGATAAAGTCTACAATTAAATTAGAAGATTCATCATCATCTTAGGAATATTCGATATGCTTAGAGTAGAGAAAGGTGATAGAGATATCAGAAAGCACTAAGCGACAAGCAGGACGAGTTTACCTTAAAATGTAGTAGCATATTCTTGAGTTAGGTTTTTTCCTTTGGCGAGATGATCTGACTTACTTGAGAAAGATTTAGGAAGGATGGTCCAAAGCAAGGAGACAAGAGACAAGTCATAATAAGAAGATGCGTGAGCTGTGACCGGACGATAGTGATTTTGAAAAGGTAGAGCTACAAGAAAGTTTGAAAAGAAACAGACTTTGATTGAGTGATTTTGGATAAGAGTTCATAAAAGGCACTAGCAAGTTTAAAGGTCACGAAGGGAAAGGAAAGAGCAGGGTTTCTAAAAGTGCGTTATATCGACTAGAGGGGGGGTGAATAGGTGATTTCTTTGAACTCATCACTGAGGAATTTCCCTGTGAGGAAATTGCTAAGTCACGAACATGTTGTAGCAGAATAAGTACTCAGGCGTAGCGTAACACTGCAAAAGCATGGTCATCATGATGAAATGAAACAAACTCTTAACACGAGTAGCGTGATCACGATAAGCAGGTGAAGAAAAAGTGAGGTGAAAAAATCGAGATGAGTAAATTGAGACAGTCTTTAGTCAAATTCTTAAAACAGTAACGATCAATTTCATCAACATGTAAATGAGGAAATAGAACCAAGTACTCGGTGAAGACAGTGATTTGATAACCCAGTTCCAACTGCTGTTACAGTCACACGTGTGGTTTTGAGTGGCTTGCTATTTAAACCAAAGGACACACAGTCCCAGGACACTAAGTCCTTACCGTATTCTCCTTGAGATAAGGACACACAGTCCTCGCCCAACGTTCACGGTAAGTCTTTAGGGAAGACTTCCAAACCCTCACAAACTCGGTCACCCGACAATCTACAATTTACTATTGGGTGCTCTACACTAGTGACGCCTAACCGTGTGGAAGATGCACAGTATTCAAAGGTAAAAAGCGTTGGTTCCACATAGGAACAATCTCTTCAGTGATGCTCAATCACTTTGTGTTTTTGGTTTTGGGTTGGGTGTTTGGGTTTTTTCCTCACTGATGATTTTTTATCAAAGTCTTCGAGGAATGGGTTGCTCTCAAATGACAAGTGTCAAGTTCTCTCGCGGAGCAGCCAACCAGCTAGTGTTTATGGAGGCGGCTATTATAGCCTACGAGCAATCCCGACATAATTTGACATAAATGCCCCAATTATATGACCATTATGTGGATAAGGTTTGGGGACAACTGGCGTGCAGCACAGCAATGGTCGGAACTTTCAAGCTGTGAAAGTCCTCATGTCTCTCATATTCCTCACTTTTAGGTAATTCGCACTGGCGAAATCCTAATTCACCAATTAAATAAATTTCCTCAGAGACCATAAGATCTTCATCTCTGTCACTGAAGAAATTGACTAAATTGTAAAATATTTCCGAAGTCTTCACTAGAAGGATTGGGTATGTGTAGGCTTTGAGATGAGCATCACTTAGAAACTTTTCCTTAGTTTGACCTTGACCCCTTTAATAGTACATTGTTCCTATTACTCAAAAGAAAGGAAATGAAACTACATCAGTTTCTTCAAGCACACGCCAATTTCCTCACTTTCAAAATCTTTAGGAAAGTGTCAAAGTCTTCAGCCAAAGACAATCATTTTTAGGGGTCAATATTCTTCGAATAACTCAATCTCCTGAGCGACTTATAGAGCCTGTTTACACTCACAAACATATTAGTCCCTTAACCTACAAGTCTTCAATACACCAAAATAACTAAGGGGCACTAGATGCACTTAAAATCTCCCCCTTTTGGTGATTGATGACAAATAGGTTAAGTTTTCAACGGGGATAAATATATGAAGTGTAAATACAGGATTTGAGGCATTTGATTGCAAGATATAGAGAAACTCCCATGAAGATGTGCATATTTGAAGAATTTGCTTTGGACTTTAACTGCACATTGTAGGTTTATACCATGGAGATCTCCCCTATATCTTGTAATCCATGCACACATTTAACATATACCATGAGGAAATTTAAATGCATGATGGAAAGTGGTGTTTGACGAATGTCAGCATGCATGCATTAATCAACATGAGGAATAAGCATGCGAAGAAAACGGTTCAAAAGTGTCAGACCACCACCAGATTGAAGTTTACAACTCATACAACCAAATACTTCATAAGAACGAGAGTTGCAACTTAACAAAAATATAGCCCATTAGGTAGACCCCCTTGCAGACTAACTTAGATTTCTCCCCCTATGTCATCAAATGACTAAAAGGGACGAAACTGAGGACCAACGCCCTGAAGAATTTCAACTTGTTGGTGGAGGAGGAGAGATTGTCGGGGTCGTTTGTCGTTGAAGGACCGACAACTGTGCCATCAAGATCCTCAACTTCATCCGTTGAGCGCGATGAAGAAAATGAGCTAGTCACTAGTAGTGTAACTTGAACCTTCTTGAATTTCTTCTCGGGTGGCCACAACCAATCAAAGTCTTGCTAAAATTCCATCTCCTTGAGTTCTTCACGAGTCTTGAGGTGAGACAGAATGGTCCATGTTCGATCGAAAATATCATGAAGATTGTACTGATTCTTTCGCACAACATTATGCGTCATAGTCACATCACACACAATTGCACCAAATTGATGCTTTACCCACTTGTGATTCCGATTGACCTTTTGATGAAGACTTAGCAGAAGTTCATGACCAGTCATCACGCGCGGGGCAGACTTACTAGGAATTTGAGCTGAGGCTTTTGCAGCAGAGTCTTGTGATGCAGTGTCATCATTGGTTGAGTAGGATGTTGCTGTGCGAAATTGTCCATCAAGGGGACGGGATCCTTCATCAATAACAGTTTTCCCTTTGCCTTCTATCAGCTCAAAGGAATTCTTGAGGACTTCGAGTGGGGGCAGATAACTGAAGTGATTCTGTAAATCATCTTTGTAAGGAATTGAGGATTTGGCGTTGATGAATTTCATGATCCATGACGTTTAAGGCTTTAGTTCAAAAGGTGACATAGCTTTTGGACAAAGTCCCCATGAAGAAACCATGAACATTTATGGGAATCCCATGAATTATGTTGAATAGTAAATTATTCATGATTCCCACCACGTATTCTTCTTCAGTGTTGTGACCCTTGATGGGGCTGAGGGTTTTGGTCAAGATGCGGTACACTGTCATTGGCACATATAGCAGATCCTTGACGAGGAATGTGGTCCTTGGTGGCTTTCTAGGAGCTAAAGGCTTCATCAACACTTGCATCAGGTGATTGGGCAGCTTAGGTTCATCATATATGCATCTAGCTCCTTCTGAGAGGATTCCAACTAAGATCACACGAAGCAATTCCATTGCAGGAGCAGTGTAGTGTGTGTCTTCGGTCATCCAATCAATAACCCAAGTGTTTATGTCTTCTGCTTCACCAGAAAGATGCAAAGTGGCATAGAGTTGAATAATTAGCTCTTCATTCCAATCACATATATTCATGCATAATGGCAATAGGCCAGCATCATGGAGAACACTGAGAACTGGTGGGAAGCAAGGAATAAATTCCATGTGTGCATGAGAAATTTGATAGTGCTGGAAAAGCTTCTTCTTCCCAAAGGGCACATCAACATAGAAGTTCATTTTTGTGGCTTCCCAGAACCTCTTGCGCCTTATCCTTGGAGAATCATATGGATTTGCACCGATGAAGAAATGATGTTCATCCAAAAATTTCTCCTTGAAGAATTTGGGTCTATTTGTACCTTTGAATGGCTGAAGTGTCTTGGGTTGAACATTTCGCTTATATCTTCCCACAAGTCCTCAGAGATCTTCTTCAATCTGAGGAGCTTGAGCCACAACCACTTCTGACTGAGGATTTTGAACCTGAGGCTCATCAGCAGTAACCTCACCTTGAGGAGTAGTTTCTTCAGCCACAGTTTCTTCAGTGTTAGGAATATGTTTTGCAGATTCATCAATGGTAGGTGCATCAATATGTTCAGTGGCGGTTTGATCTACAGTTTTGTCAGCTAATGCAGCTATTTCTTCCTATGGAATTGATTTCATCGGAGTGTGTCATTCATTAGACCTAGCATGAATTTCCTCATTAACAGCAGGGGACTTAGAATTTTGAGGAAGTGGAGTGGCCAGCGGTGAGTTGGGATGAGCTTCTTCCGAATAATCATCATTGCTAACAGGAGTGTGGCAGCCAATATCCACATCTTCTTCCATTTCTTCAACGCCCGCCTCTTCAGCAGAGAACCGAGGGAGAGGTGATGCTGCTTGAGGAATTGGAGTATTTGGTTCCACTTCAATTTCTTCATATATCGGCTTTGGGGAAGGAGCGGATTGATTATCTTCAATTTCTTCATCCCCTTCTGGGATGACATGTTCTTCACTAGATGGCACCATCTCGTAAGAGGGTACTGTGTTGATTTGACTAGCATCAATTGGTGCACTTGAGGAACTTGATAAAGTCCTCAAGTGTTTGACTTCAGAGGAATCTATGCTCATTGAAGATTCCTGCTTCTTAGCGGCTTCCTTTTTAGCAGCCTTGGTTTTCTGCACTTCTGATGCAGAAGGACGTGTCAGGTTGTTCACTCTTGAAGATTTTGTTGTTGGAGCAGATTCTTTAGGAACAACTGATGCAGTCATCCTGGTAGGAGCGTGTTCTTCAGGCGCAACAGTCTCTTTAGCGGGTGTGACACGTTCTTCATGTGCAATATCATCAGGTGCTTGAATTTCTTCAGGCCTGACAATTTCTTCAGCAGAGGAGCAAGTATGAGGAATTTGCGGCTGCGTTGGTGAAAGCAAAATTGCTCCCTAAGGTGGTTTTGGTAATTAATAACAACATATGGTATCATTGAAGTAATGCTCTTATCCAAGTATATTTCAGAAAAATTCAAAGATGCATTGGCTAAAGGATTGTGATGTGAAATCGCTTGATGCAAGGAAAGAAATAGGATTGGCTCAAGCTTCAATCAAGAGGACTCTACATTTTACGTTTGTGAGAAATCACTTTTGAGTCCATAGGAAAGCCAATACTATTAGAAGGGGGTGAAGTATTATGATGAATTGCTTGCTCAAGTGCTTAGAGATAGCCACCAAAAATACATAGCATTTCTCTCACAAATATTTGTGTCCCAAGCCAAAACAGCAAAATCGGTGCCACCAAGGATTCCCACTCGGCCCTACCGACTATCCTAGTGACACATCCTTTGCCAAACCCTGATCTCTCGGTAACACCAAGTTTCACATCGGTGCCACATAAAGCATGTGACAAACTTTGTGTTGAGCATATTTCAAGAATTGAGATTTCTAAGTTTGAAATCAGTCTCACACAGATTTGAAAACTACCCAAGGTCATCGTACCGATACCACCGAGATTCAGATTTCGGTCTCACCGAGAATTCAAAAGTTGCTACATTTAGTGCAACTCGGTACCACCAAGATTAATTTCGGTGTCATCGAGTTGGGAAATAATGTTCTAACGATGGGATTTTGGGGTATGCCTATATATACCCCTCCACCTCCTGTCATTCGCAGAGGAAGAACTCAGAACACACACACACACACACACACTTGCCAGATCCATTTTTCTGAGAGAGAGTCACCTACTCATGTGTTGAGATCAAGAGATTACAATCCAACTATTTGAAACTTGATCTCTAGCCTCCCCAAGTTGCTTTGAACAAAATAAATCTCTCCTACCTATGCCAAATCTGTGAGAGAGTGATTGAGTGTCGAGGAGACTATCTTTTGAAACACAAGAGCAAGGAGTTCATCGTTCTACCACATCTATTACCTTTTTGAGGCTGGTGCCTCCTAGATTTGTTAGGTGTCGTTTGGGAGCCTCCTACTTCGTGTTGTGGAGTTGAACGAAGAAGTTTGTATGCGAAAGTATATCTCCTAGTTTGTGAAGATGTATCGTGAGTGAGGCTAGTCCAGTGTGGATGTAGTCCATGGTGGAATAGACAAGGCCGCTTTTTCGTGGACCCCTTGTCGATGGAGCCCTCCGTGGAATCTCACAGCCATTACCCTCCGTGGGTTGAAGTCTCCACTAACATGGACATACGATAGCTCCGCCTTTAGAACCATGCCAAATATCACTGTGTCAACATTTGCATTTTATCTTCCTTCCGTACCCTCTACATTACATTTGCATGTCTTTACTTTCCGATGCTATACTCTTAGATATGCATGTGTAGGGTGAAGTGACTAGTCATAATAGCTAAAACTAGCCCACAACTAAAATTGGGAAAGGCTAAGTCTTTATTTGGTCAAATACTCTAATCACCCCCCTCTATACATACTTCGGATCCTACAGGTGGTATCAAAGCTTTGGTCTCCATTGCATTGGTTTCACAACCTAGGAGAGTATGGCGTCTCGTGAGGGAAATTATCACCATAGAGGTCCCTATTTTGATGGTACAAACTTTGCTAGTTGGAAGCATAAGATGAAAATGCAAATTCTTGGTCATAACCCTGCCGTTTGGGCTGTTGTTCGTGTTGGTGTGCAAGGTGATTTTTTCGGAGAAGGAAGAGAACCGAATCGTGATGCAACAGTGAAATAATTGAAGATGTTGCAATACAATGCTCAAGCCCGTGACATTCTGTTCAACTTCTTGTGCCCCGAAGAATTCAACAAAATCAGCCGCTTTGAGAATGCAAAGAAAATTTGTGATACTTTGGTTGATATGCATGAAGGTACTGAATCTGTGAGGGAATCTTAGTTGGATGTGCTACAAAGTCACCTTGATAAGTTCAAGACGAAGGATGGTGAAGGAGTTGATGAGATGTACTCTAGGCTAGCTCTCATCACAAATGGGATTGTTGACTTAGGAAGCAAAGATATGACCAACAAATTAGTCACCTCACACAGATGAAGAGTCACCTAGAAGACGAAACTCAAGAGATGAGCCACGTCACAGAGAGAAGTAGTAGAGAAGATCGTTATGAACGAAGACGCTCCCGGATGCGCAGATCCAAAAATTCACACAATTAAGTAATCTTTTGAAGAATAATATAACTTAGTGAAATTGATCAAGTGATCTAAACATAGGAAGTGTTCATATGATGAATCTTGGTGAGGAATAAACACTTTTTGAAGATTTTAAGGAAATACAAAGATCTACAAGGGTAGTAAAATTATATTTTAATTTACACTTGCCAAATAACATGACAAACATGAAGAAGCGGGGGAGAAGTTTGTCGGGCTAGATGTTCTGC
The DNA here is from genome assembly GCF_904849725.1 of Hordeum vulgare subsp. vulgare. Classification (NCBI taxonomy): domain Eukaryota; kingdom Viridiplantae; phylum Streptophyta; class Magnoliopsida; order Poales; family Poaceae; genus Hordeum; species Hordeum vulgare. The sequence continues at coordinate 189,529,987 of NC_058520.1, read as the reverse complement.
GCCCTAACTCGGCGACAGAAGACAACTACGACGGTGGCGGAGTGAGGATGTCCGCGGACGGCGCAAGTACGATGACGAGGAGTTCGAGGCAGTGAAGCTCTTCTCTCCGGCGATGATGATTTCCAGCGGCGGCACTAGGTCTCAGCTTTGAGCGGTGAAGAGTGAGATCGAGAGGAAGAGAGAGTTATTTAGGGAGTGAAGGGGTATTTATAGCCCAGGTGAAAAATGGTCCAACCCGAAGATTTCAGACCAAACTGCCCCTGACTCTTCCTCTCCACTTGACATGTGTCACCCATATATTAAGTTGTGGAGTTAGTGGGAGATTGTGGGTTATCTATATGTGGGTAGTGGGAGCGGTTTGAGCATCAACGATCAAATATGTTGATAAGATATTTTTGAACATTTTGAGAACATACTAGGTTGAGCTTAGCATAGATGCGGAATGGCTCCGATCACATTCACTTGTAAGAAAGACCAACTTGAAGTCTTAGCAATAAGCGAATGCTCTTGAGGACTTTGAAAGCTCAAACATAAATGTATATGTATATAGTCAATGAAGAACATATGTTCAAAAAGTTTGAAGGATATAAATTTTGAAGGAATTTGCAATCTTGATGAATTTGAAAATTTTGAAGAATTTGAAGATTTGAACAATTTGCAAAAATCTCAACTTTTAAGAATTTCAACTTTGGTTGGTGGTGTAACCCATCGTATAAGAACGATGATTACAGACATTGCGTACAATTGTCCTAGGGTCCCGAGAATCAAATTATTCATTAATTTCTCCACACTTAGCGGGTTGGTTTTCATTGATTGACGAAGAACATTAATTCGTGTGTTGCACATCTAATTCATCAAATTTGCATAAGTGTTAGGATGTGTGTCCTTTCACTATTCATTCGAAGATTCTAAGATATTTATCTCACACCGTAACTTGCAAAATCTTTTTTCATCCAAGGGCTTAGTGAACATATCTGCGAGTTGTTCTTCAGTATTCACGTGGTCGAGGAAGATGTTGCCCTTGAGTACATGATCACGAAGAAAATGATGATGAATCAGGATGTGCTTGGTCTTCGAGTGTTGTATTGTATTGTTTGCAATCTTGATTGGACCTCATTATCGCAGTAGAGTGGCACATTCTTCACATTGATGCCGTAGTACTTGAGGGTTTGCTTCATCCACGGTAGTTGAGCACAACATGAACCAGCAACAATATACTCAGCTTCAGTTGTGGAAAGTGACACACAATTATATTTCTTCGAGTACCAATAGACTAAGGATTGTTAGAGGAAGTGGCATGTCCGTGATGTTGACTTGTGATCCACACTTTCACCAACATAGTGAGAGTCAGAATATCCAATGGGATGAATATTTGAGCCCTTGGGGTACCATAATCCAAGCGTTGGTGTGTGAGCTAGATATCAAAGAATATGGTTCACAGCCTTGTGGTGTGATTCCTTCGGTGTTGCTTGCAAACGGGCACACATGCAAACACTAAGCATAATATTTTTCCTAGATGCACATAGGTACAATAAAGAGCCAATCATGGAGCGATATACCTTCTCATTGAAATCTTTACCATTTTCATTAGTGGAGAGGTGTCCGTTGGTAGGCATTGGAATCTTGACTCCTTTGAAATCTTGCATGACGAATTTCTTCAGGACATCCTTGAGGTATTTCTCTTGAGAGATGAAGATGCCATTGCGTTGTTGACGAATTTGAAGACCTAGGATGAATTTCAAGTCTCCCATCATGGACATTTGATATTCTTCACCCATTATGTATCCAAATTATCACTGTAACGTTTCTCGGTACAACCAAAGATAATGTCGTCTACATATATTTGGCACACGAATAGTTCATTGTCGTAGGATTTTGTGAAAAGAGTCGGATCAAGTGAACCGGGTTTGAAGCCATTCTTCACGAGGAATTCCTTCAACATGTCATACCACTCCCGAGGGGCCTTCTTGAGGCCGTAGAAAGTCTTGTTGAGTCTGAGGACTTTGCCAGAATGCTTTGGGTCTTCAAAACCCGGGGGTTGAGCAACATATACTTCTTCCTCAAGCTTACCATTGTGGAATGCACTTTCCACATCTATTTGATATAAGGTTATATTGTGATGGTCAGCATAAGAAAGCAATATATTAATAACTTCAAGTCTAGCAACAGGTGCAAATGTTTCATCATAGTCAATTCCTTCAACTTGTGTTTAGCCTTGTGCTACAAGTCGTGCCTTATTCATCACTACCTGACCATCTTCGTCTTGCTTGTTTCAATAGATCCACTTGGTACTGATGATATTGTGCTTGCGAGGATGAGCCCGCTTGACAAGTTCCTACACATTGTTATGCTTGAATTGATGTAGTTCCTGTTGCATTGCTTGAATCCACTCAGGCTCCATGAAGGCTTCATCAACCTTTGAGGGTTTTGTGATAGATACAAAGGAATAATGCCCATAAAAGTTAGTCAAATGTGAAGGTTTTGAGCGAGTGAGGGGACCCAATTCATTGATTTCATTGAAGATTTTGTCAATTTTCACTTCATTTACAACCCTTGGATGCTTAGGTTGATGTCTTTTTTGGAGTTGAGGAATTTGATCAGTAGCAATTTCCTAAGGTGCACCAGCCTGAATTTCTTCACTGTTTGGGATGACTTCTTCAACAAGTAGAGGTTCTTCAGTGTGAATGTTATCTTCAGTAGCCTTGAACCTAATGGATTCCTCAGGAGACATTTCATATAGCACATGAGGCGGGTGCTCTCTTTGCGAGCCGTTAGTTTCATCGAATCACACATCTACAGTTTTAACAACTTTGTTGTGATAGTTGTTAAAGACTTTGTAGGTATGCGAGTCCTTTCCGTACCAAGCATAAAACCCTCATGTGCTTTTGGGGCAAGTTTAGAACTGTGGTGAGGATCTCTAATCCAGCATCTTACACCGAAGACTTTGAAATAACTTACATTTTGTTTCTTGTCAGCGAGGAGTTCATATGAGGTCTTTTTGAGGAATTTGTAAAGATATACCTTGTTGATGATGTGGCAAGCAATGTTGATTGCCTCAGGACAGAAGCGACGAGGAGTCTAATATTCTTCAAGCATTGTGTGAGCCATCTCAACAAGAGTCCTGTTCTTGCGCTCCATGACACCATTCCGTCGAGGAGTATATGGTGAAGATAGCTCATGAGTAATACCAAGTTCATCAAGATAATCATCAAGACCAGTGTTTTTGAACTCGTCCCATTATCACTCCTGACGTGCTTGATCTTGACACCGAAGTTCGTCAAGGCCCTTGAGGAAATTGTTTGAAGACTTCCTCCACTTCTGTTTTGTAACACATAATATGCACCCAAGTGTAACGTGAATAATCATCAACAATGACAAAGCCATATAGAGATGTTCAGTTAGTGTAGCATAATGAGTAAGTCCAAAGAGGTCCATGTGAAGCAATTCGAATGGACGAGTGGTGGTCATGATAGTCTTCGAGGGGTGCTTGCATAAGTTCATCTTTCCAGACTCACAATTCTTGCACACATGATCCTTGAGGAATTTGACACCCTCGATGCCGACGACATGCTTCTTTTTCACAAGAGTGTGAAGATTCCTCATGCCTGCATGACCAAGTCATCGATACGATTGCCAACCCTCTCAGGCTTTTGCAAGTAGACACGTGGCAGGCTATGGACCTGTAGAGAAATCAACAACGTACAAGTCTCCTCTCATAATGATTTGATGAACAATGCACATATTCATGACCCTTGTAGTTTCCCTGCATACCAAAAGCATTAGCATGTTTTGACCATATAAGGAATTTCATCCTCGTGAAGACTTTGGTACACTTGAGGAATTTGATCTGGGGTTCCTATTCTTCACAGTCGGTGTCATGAGGACATTCACCTGAAGACTTTCCAAGCTGCTTCTGGGAACCCATTTCTTCAAGGGTGGCACATTCCTACAATTAATTCCAACTTATCTTGCAAATACTTCACCATTCTAATATTTGAACAGTTTATAGTTGAAGTCAAGTGACTCATGAGAGGAATATGAAGTTTCACATGCAAAGCCTGATAATGTAGATGGATCTACATGAGGTCCTTTCGCAACAACCCATGAGGTTTTGGGATACTACTCAGGTTTCTAGTATGATCCATCAACATTCAATTTCCTCTCAAATTCAATACCCTCTTTCCTAGGATTTCTGTGAACCTGCTTTTTGAGCACATCGCAAAGGGTTTGATGCCCTTTGAGACTTTTGTATATGTCGGATTCTGGGCTCCGCAGACCCAAGAAAAGGTTCAAACTCTAGGGTCCGCTTGTTCTCCAACCCTGTTCTATCTCTCAACTTCACGAGAATCCCCGACGGCACGAGCTAAGGAGGACGATCTAGGACACATGACAACTTACCCAGGTTCGGGCGACCTTGCGGTGTAAAACCCTACTCCTACTTGTTTTTGGATTGCTTGAGGTGGAAGAACGAGTACAAAGGTGAGTTTTTGCCCCTAACGGAGACGATGGGGGTGCGCATCCCCTTCTATGTAGGCTGGGCCTCTCTTTTATACTGGCTTTGGTCCTCTCCCCCCCCCCCCGAATACATTGACGGGAAGGGTTGAACAATTACCCACTCCCCAATATTGAGTACTTGTTCGATCAGCTGAATGGTGCCAAGATGTTTTCCAAGATCGATTTCAGGTCGGGGTACTATCAGCTTAAGATCAGACCCCCAAGACATTCTGAAGACGGCATTCGTGACCCGGTATGGCATGTATGAGTACACGATCATGTTATTTGGGTTAACCAATGCCCCATCTTACATCATGTATCTCATGAACAAAGTTTTCATGGAGTACTTGGACAGTTTTGTCATTGTCTTCATTGACGACATCCTCATCTATTCCAAGTCTGAAGAAGAGCATGAGAAACACTTGAGGATGGTCCTGGATAAGCTTCAAGAGCACCAACTTTATGCCAAGTTCAACAAGTGTGAATTCTGGCTACATGAAGTTGGACTCTTGGGTCATATGTCGCAGGTAGAAGGATTGTTAGTGGACCCTGCCAAGATTGAAGTCGTGACTGAATGGCATTCCCCAAGCAACGTGAAGGAAGTCAGAATCTTCCTCGCACTCGCGGGGTACTACCGCAAGTTCGTCGAAGGATTCTCAAGCATTGCCCGACCCATGAATCACCTCTTAAAGAAGTACAAGAAGTTCAAGTGGATGCCAAAGTGCGAACACAGCTTCCAAGATCTCAAGAAGAGATTGAAAACAACCCTAGTTTTGGACACCGCTGATATTCACAAGGAGTTTGTGATGTATTGTGATGCATCGAGAACCGGGCTTGGTGGTCTTCTCATGCAAGAAGGCAGAGTCGTAGCATAACTATCCAGACAGCTACGTCCTAACAAAGAGAATTACACTTCTCATGATCTTGAGTTGGCAGTTGTGGTTCATGCCTTCAAGACATGGTGACATTACCTTCTCGGAAAGCAATGTGGGATATACACAAACCATATGAGTTTGAGGTATATTTTCACTCAAAGAGAATTGATCAAGAGGCAACAAATATGGTTGGAGTTGATCAAGGACTATGACCTCAATGTTCAATACCACCCTGGATCTGGTAGCGGATGCCTTGAGTAGAAAGGCTTGTTCCTTGAATGCTATGATTAAGGAAAGGCTGCCACCCTGTATGAAGAAGTTGAACGCTTTGGACTGGGACTAGTTGCACCAATATTTCTGGCCAACCTCTAAGCAAAGCCTACCTTGATGGATGATATTAAGGAAGCTCAAAAGGTACGCCAGAGCATTGAAGGCATTGAGAGGAAGATCAAGAAAGGCAAGGTCCCATGATTCTTAGTGGATGAACAAGGAGTCGTGTGGTTTGGGAATCACATTTGCATACCCAACACAATTAAGCTCAAGAATTTGATCGTGCAATAAGCCCATGGCACTCCATATTCCATCCGTCTTGGAGGAACCAAGATGTACCAAGACCTCAAAGCAAGATTCTAGTGGCATGGCATGAAGAGAGAGATAGCCACTTTTGTCGCTAAGTGTGACATATGCCAGAGAGCCAAAGCTAAGCATCAGCGACCTGATGGATTGTTACAACCTCTCATAGTGCCTGAATGAAAGTGGGACGAAGTTGGGATGGACTTAATCACTCGATTGCCCATATCAAGCAAGGTACATGATTCCATTTGGGCTATTATCGATCATCTGACCAAGGTTGCCCACTTCATTCTAGTCAACACCACCTACGACGGACACAAGCTAGCCAATATTTACCTCGAGCATATTGTGAACCTCCACGAAGCTCCAAAGGAGATTGTGTCGTACTGAGGTAACCAGTTTACCTCGATGTTATATAAGAAGTTTCAAGAAGCGTTGGGAACCACGCTGTCGTTCAGCACTGCTTCCCACCCCCAGACTGGTGGACAGAAGAAATGAGTAAATTAGATATTCGAAGATATGCTTTGTGCTTGTGTTTTGGCATATGAAGCCAAATGGGAAGATTGTCTACCCTTTGTCAAGTTCTCCTACAACAGTAGATATCAGTCCAGTCAGCAGATGGCACCGTTTGAGGTCCTGTACGGATGCAAGTGTTGCACTCCCCTTAATTGGTCAGAGACCGAAGAAGGACTAGTCTTTGGACCAGAAAATCTCCGAGAATCTGAAGAGCAAGTTCAACTAGTCAAAGAACGTCTAGATACCGCTAAGTCAAGACAAGAGAGATACACCGACTCCCATCACCAAGAAGTGAACTTCTGCGTTGGGGACCACGTTTATCTGTGAGTCACACCTCTCATGGGAAACAACCGTTTCCACGTCAAGGGAAAGCTTGCACCAAGAAATATCGGTACTTTCAAGATCATCACAAAACGAGGAGAAGTTGCCTACCAGCTAGAGCTACCTTCCGAGCTATTTGATGTGCATAAGTTTTTGCACGTGTCACAACTCCGGAAGTGTCTCCAAGTTCCCAATCGCCCCGACATCTACAAGACATCAATCATCAAGCCATCAACCTTCATCCAAACCTCACTTATCGTGACAGACCAGTTCACATGTTGGATTAAGCCGACCGTTGCATTCAAAGCCATGCCATCAAGTACATCAAGTTCCACAGGAGCAACCATACCGAAGCATAAGCAACCTGGGAGCGTTAAGACTACCTTAGATCTGAGTTCCCTTAGCTCTTTAGTGCCTAGCTTAGGAATCCTTGGGACGAGATTCTTGTAAAGGCGGTAGGTCCGTCACACCCTATGTTCGTAACACTTTGCTATGTCTATGATTTTAAAATTTTGGATCAATTAAAACTTTTTGTGTGCTTGTGATGCTTGACTTGATTGTTTTTTTTTGCTTTTGTGTTTGTTTGTGTTTTAATTCACACCTCCTGCTCTCAAAACTTATCCCCTTGATCGAAATCCTTGCCCAATGGCCATGCCATGTGTATAGTACCTAAATTATTACACGGTATTATGTTGACCAAAAAGCGTTTATTTTATTTAGGTTTTCAAAACCCCCTGAATTGAGGTTTTTACTACAAGTCCTCAAATTAGGGAGTATGTTTTGCCCCAAAGATTTTATTTGGATCCTATTATCAAAAAGACTTCCCAAAACCACAAAAATATTATTTTAAAAGTTATTTTTGTATTTTATCTAAATACCTTTTTAACCCACAAATGGTCTTTTATAATGGAAAATTATTTTAATGTTTTCAAAATATTTGAGAAAATTCAGGGAAACTGAGTGGACATATATTTGCCATATATGAGAGTTTCAACACATGGTCATGTTCAAAATATTGGACAAAACCTTCCAAAACAATTTCTAGATAATTGAAGTGTTTGAAATATTTCTAAATATTCTCAAATAACTCCAGAAAAATTCAAGCATGTTACATATGCCATATGAGATGATATTGCCAAGTTTCAGCTTAATCCCAATCATTTTGGTTCACCAAAATGCCCCCAAACCCTCTGTGTCTAGATACAAATTTGATCAACTTTACATTGACAAGTTTCTTCATTTGGTCCCAAACTTTGTGGATGTGATCTACTCCCCAAATGATGTTTCTACACCAAGTTGTTCATTAAGGGAAATGGATTAGCCTGATTAGATCTAAGAAAATTAGTTTCTGCTCATTTCTAGGGTTTGCCAAAGTTGGACTCTCAACTTTATTCAAATGAGCTCAAACTTGGTGATCAAGCTTACTTGTATCCATCATTTGAACCTGATAAATATCATGGCAAGTAGAATCTTTTTACTTGTGGAAACTAGCATTAAACACCTTCTGGGTAATTCTAAAAATTATTGTTTTCACCTATTAACTTGTTCTCCTTGAGCGTCACTTTTTACCACAGCACCATCAAGTCCCTCCCGACCTCCAATAAGATTTACAGCGGTCAAATCCATGATTGAGAGGGTGAGAATCCCACTTGCACCCCTAGACGGCCCCATTTCTCTCCTCTCTCGCTCTCTGCTCTCTCCCACTCATGGCTGTTTCCAGAGCATCCAAAGCCCTTCCCCATTTGTTTACCCCCCCCCCCCCCCGATAAAGCTCGACACTCGAGGATGCGCCAGAGAGTGCCAAAAGCCCTGTCGTGCCGGCCAAAGTTACGCTCTAGAGCGATCTGCCACGCTCCAGACAGTTGACCTCACTCGACTAGCCACCTCGGGCCTCCCCCTCATGCTAGTCAAGGCGCCTAGATGTCCAGGACATGCTTCCCTATCGCCCTTCCTCTGTACCTCTATCTCTCTCTCACCCCTGTAGTGCTTGATGCGGCCACCCGGCTCGGCCAATGAGTGAGCTCACACACCTGCACCAGGGCACTCCCTCTCTCTCCTATTCCCTCCCATGGACGCAGTCTAGCCCTGCAAGCTCCCTAGATATAGTACAGTGAGCCCTCGCGGCCTCTAGTCACGGCAACGATCGCGTCGGGCGCTCTATCCATGGTGTGACGCCCTCCTCCTATAAATATCCACCCCTAGGCTCTCTATCCTCCCCATGGACTCACTCTATGCTCCCCAATCACACACTAAGTCTACCTAGCAAGCTCCAACAGCCCTAGTGCTCAGGATCGATGGGGGCTCTGCCACGTTGGGACACCGGCGATCTCTTGGTGTAGCCCCTCTCTGACTCATTTTTCTTCTCCTATGGGCCTCTCTCACATCCCTGACATGTTTCCCTCCCTCTGCCGCATGAATTTCTGCAAGAAACACTAACTCCAACCACCTCCCGAGCCTCTCCATCGCGGCCTCCTCATCACCGAAAAAACGCTGAGCTACGGTGACCAACTCCACCTCCATGAGAACGGCGGCTTGACGCTGATTCCATTTCTGCCTTCCACTCACCCTGCCATGCCTCTAGTCACTGCCGTCCCCTCACCATGAGGTTGGAGATGAGACGTGGGAGCCACCTATCATCCTACCCTCCCTCTCTCCCCTCCCTCTTATCTCTGACGGCTCGGGCCTGCATGTCGGGGTTAAACCCAGGCAGGCGCGCATGCCTGGCTTGCGTGGGCTCTTTCATTGGCTGGGCCGGCTCGGCCAACCACATATGGCCCAATGGCACAGTGCATTTTTTATTTTTTATTTTTCTGTTTGTTTTCAAAAAATTGCACAAAGATTAAATATTATCCAAATTCAATAATTCCACTACCTAAAATTTTGTGATAATCCAACCTATTTAATGTTGTCACTTGTGCACCATTTGGAGAAAGTTGTATGTGTTGTTTATATTTAAAACCCTGCTTTGCATATTTAAAACATATATTAAAATGTTTTTCACTATTTTTGGCACTTCAAGACCAAAACCTACACTACACCACGACACTCAAATCAACGTCAAACAATATGTCGGCGTAGGTCACCTAAGGCGGCACATTTAGTGGTGGCAAGGACCTTTCCCGACATGAATGAGTTGTCGCCTATAGTCCTGCAAGGAAAGTTCTTTGCCGACAGATAAATCTGTGCCAATAGCTAGTATGGCACAATAGGTGAGATTTATGTCGACTAACATTTCTACAGCGACAGACAGTGTTATCCCGATATTTCATCTGACAATCTGGTACACCGATAGATATTGCGACGTCCATAGCTATGTTGAGAGTTCATCTGACACTGAGCTATGCCAACTGACTCTGTGGAAGTTAATACTTCTGACACACCTGTGAGGGTTCTAGATGGCAATACACATGCAAATGTACCATGTATTAATACAAAGATAACTTCACAATATTCAATTCATGTGAAGTACACCCCACATAATATTCAACTCATCACAAGATACCATTGGTCAATGCATTCATTCAACATATAGAGAATATCCATTTATTTTGTTCACTTAAGTTATCTACAACCATACAGGAAATACACAAGTCTCGCATATAGGACATGGCTTGTTACAAAATACAATGGCCAGGTTCCTCAGAAACCAATTGTTCATTCACTTGACTACTACAAGATATTGCATTATGGAAGGGACCAAGTCTTTGATCACCAAGTCAACATCAATTTCCATATGAAAAAAATGAGTCGATCATGTTATGAACAAAACTGATCACCAGAACATCATGTGGGTTTACTTTCTGCCATTTGTCCCAGAAAAAGAACTCATATGTTTGAGAATCATAGTAGTGCCTAAGATTATCTACACATAACTCTAGAAAAAATCATCCCTACATTTACTAGGTGCTCTCGATTCATCTATAGCCCGTTTTACTCTCATATGTCATATCTATATATAAGTAAACATTGCAATCCTAGGAGCAGCAACAACAGCAGCAAGAAAACTAGAATGACATCCGCATAAGACAAGGCCAAAGTATTTATTATATATTAAAAGGAAAATACGGGACAAAAAAAGATATATAGGCTAAATTCCCACAATAATCATAGAAACCATGGCCTTAATAAAGTGGACCTCATTAAAATAAGAAAGCATAGCCGTAACATTTATGTAATAAACGTACCTAATTAGCCATGTGGACCCCTATGACAGGTGAATTTGTTTGCATATGAGTACATCATGTAACATGCAATCCTTCTCGATCAACGCAATATGCCAAGATCCTAAAAAAATAAAGTCCAACACATGAACGTATAGGAAACAGTTCCTACCGATTTCCATCAAAGAAAAAACAAGTACAGGAAAGAGACCTTCTCATACAACAATTAAAAAATTATTATATTAGTATCTTCCCTATATGGGTGAGAATAGTGTCTCTTTTATATCTCTCTTTTCCAAAATTCAAATAATTACATGGTGGTTTCGGCACAATTTTTCGCCATCCACTACAACAAGATGGGCATTCAATTTATATAGTTAACTAGTAGTAAGTAGAAAGCCACAATAGTATATTTTGTTCATAGTAACAAAGCATTGTGAACCAAATATCTCAATTCTTGCATCTATTTATTCACATAATGATACACTTAATAAGAATGTTGGGATCGTACCTCTGGAGCATCGGTCTAATACCTATAATATTGTGTCAAATGAGGTCTTTCTAACTAAAAAGAACGGTGAATGTATGCAAAAAATGTTAGAAATCATAACCCTATCATTTTGTTTACAATATGCCAACATATTGAAATGTTATTGTAGCTCTAAGATTGGACATACACGGTCTGAGCTTCAGAATCATGTTGAATATAATGTTTAATATTGCAACTGAGAAGCCTTGTCAAAATGCTTTTGGGCATCCGAAAGAAATGATGTCAAATTGACTCGTATAAATCTGGTGCAAAATATAGATTACACACTAGCACAAACTTATGCCGAGTGCAGCAGGTACAACCCTCTCGTAAGTAGATAAAAATCAAAGATTGTATGCAAGGGATCATGGGTTGCAAGTAGAGAAAAAAGAATGGGAGTTGAAGGAGAGTATGAACCACTCAGCAAATGCACTGCATAAAAGCGCATGTGTGCATGCATGTAACCAATAGAGAAAATAAGTAGTATAAATTATTTATCACGTCTCCATATCCTCATTCCTAGGTACGAAGTTATCAGTAGAGAGGCACTTTATGGGATTCAGTTACAATCAAAACCTGAAGTCCTTTTCTTCTGCTTTGGTCAGTTTCACATCATGAAAAATGTATTCATGATCAAGAATCTCGTCCCTTTAGTTTCCCCAAAGTTGCAATATCACATATCAAAATGGATCCAGGAGTTACATGAAGTAATTAGACTGTTGAAAAAACAAATGTAATTCTATCGATGCTCCCACTATACTAAATGTCAACCTAGTGTAATTTTTATTTAAGAACAATATAGCATTGACATTGTGATATACTTGTATGGGGATTTTCTCGGCATCTCACTTGCTTCCTTATTTTGTACACCCGCACACTTTCCTCCATACTATGCATATGTTGGCTACTTCAGTAGCCCCTATACATACCTCAATTTCGCTATAAATACATATATTCAATTTACAAAGCATGATTTAGTTTATGCTTACACGCATGATCCTAATTTGACAAACCGTAAATGGCCTAGCGAAGCTACAACCTTTAAACATATACCTCATTTTGCCAGTTGGTGTGTTGTGTGATGGCCAAGAACAACATGACCTGCACTATAATACCAAAGATGATTCCCATCCAAAGGCCCTCCACATTCATATTATTTTCACACCATTAGCATGTTATCAAACCACAAAGAGGTAAAACACTGTGAAAGAAATCGAGGAGAAGTAACACCACACCAACGCGTAGCATGAAGTCTAGCAGGTAGGTGGTCGGTATGCCCACAACATAGAACATGCGTGACCCTGATCAAACAATACATCAGATGTTTATTACATGCTTAGTGAACCGTATAAGAGAAAATTGTGACTTTCAGCATTGCTCCAGCTGAGCAAGCATTGACGTTCCACCAAGTTTCTTATTGACAAGTAAATCAATTTGTTTGTTTCCTTACAAGTATTCAAGTACATGTTGCTCTTGTCTCTCCTTCTTACTTCTCGTATTTCTTCTAACTGAACATTTGCTACTATTGCTTCCTATCAGATTGTCGACTATTCTTGTCTAATGGAGACATTCAAGAAAGGCACATGCTTTCAGGTTTCGTTCAACAAATACAACTGAAGAGAGACAACAAAATAATTATGGGGAAGTCATAGATGCAATAGCAAGATTGATAAGAACATTCTAATTCAACGTCATCTAACCATATAGATTTTCATGGAGTAACAGTCTAATTGATCCAAAACTACGAAATTCCACTACCTTGCTGCTAGTGTTAGTTGATTATCAAGAGAACCAAAATTAGTGCTCCTCGTGACAATTGACAAAAATTAGATGTGCACGAGGAAAATATCGGCACCTAGCAGGATGAATGCTACTCTGTAGTAATGAGAACTAATCCATCGGCCCCTAGCTCCAATCCGTCAACCTAGAACACCTGCATCAATTCAGATGAGAAATATCAACACTAATAAAGAGTCATAAAGATGGAGTAGCAAACTAAATGTAAACCATGTATGTTTCGCAGGTGGATCTCCCACATCGGCTCGATCAGCCAGCCTTCGATTCACCCACATCCTGCAAATCTGATGGATCCTCTAGCGCCTCAGCTGGAGTGCGTCGTGTCGGATCACCTCGCAAGAATCGGCCCCTAGCGCGCCCCATTTGATCGAGGAAGATAGGGCCTAGGCGCAGAGCGAGCGAGGCAGATCGAGGTCAGAGGACGCTGCAGCGCGACCAAATCAACCGACAGGTTTGGGGCGACACTGGGAACCAACGGGCGGCAGCCGTCGCTAGGTGAGCGAACAGTGGGGAGGATCTCCGGCTACAGATGTGGGGGGAGCACGGCTATACGGGAGCTTCAGGAGGCACCACCGTAGGTGGGAGGGGCAGCGACACGACTGAATCGGCCTAGAGGATGGGGTGGTGCCTTGCGGTGGGGGTGGCGGCGGCTAGGTCTAGGTGGGGATTTTGGTTAGGTTTTTTTGTGTGGTGTGAGAGGTGGATGAAGGGTTTGGTTACGGGGTGGAATATTTGGAATTTGGACCTCGCCCGCGTGGGCTCTTGTCGCTTGATATTTTTGGTGTGGGCATGGGTATAGAAATTTGCGGGCCGGGTCCGAGAAACACCTAAACTTTTTTGTCCAGCCGAACCATCGACACATAATGTATGGGTAAAGGTGGCATATACCGATACATTTTACGTTAGCGGACATCAAGTCATTGCTGACACATAATGTGTCAAAAACCTGCATAACGTTGACAATCGGTGTGTCGGTATAGTTTGAGACAAAAAAGTGTCGGCATTGTGGACTTAGGCTAATAGATGCATGTCGCTAGTGTGGTGTCGTGGTGTAGTGCTAATAATTTTGGCAATGTTAGTTTCACACTAGTATTTTATAAAAATAGTTTGACATTTTAGGAGTGATGTTTTGTTTCTTTTTTTTTTACGTGGCCTTGTTTTTACCTGTTATATTACGATGATAGATTGCGTTGTTGACGAAGAGGTTTCACCAGAAGGATTTGAAGATTGTGAAGACATTGTTGAGTCAGGCTAGCAGCCCTTTGACCTTGTCTAAGAAACCCTTTTTGCATGGCATGTAGCACTTTACTTCGTTGCATCGAATCATGATGAAATGGTGACCACTTTGGTGGGTTACCTCCATTACTTTACTCGTTGATACTTGCATTGACATGACTCTACTTTATTCTTAGAGTGTGTGGGTGGGAAGTAGATATGATGCTAGTAGATGCTACGCAAGTGGGACGGGAATATGCATGGTGTTGGAACAAGTGCTTTCAAGGACATTTCGAAAAACCCGTCGGTTGCGACTAATGCCCGAGTGAGAGGAAGATGAACTAGGTAACCTCTTGATGAAGAAATGGTGTATGAAGTTATGTGTGTGTTTTTGAAAACAGGGAGATTTAAGATCTGCTGGCTGTTCCAACCTTACATGTGCGGCCACGATACCCCTTATGGGATGGGGCTTTGTTGATTACTTTGGTCGATGCTAGCAAAGAGCCCGCACTACTAGTGGCGAGAGAGCCGAGTCACTCTCTCGATATGGGGTCGTGCCAGGTAGGGCAACCATGGGCTATTTTTATAGACATCGGGCACACTGTTGCGTCCCCTAAGGGATGGTACGATCTTGAGAGAGTCTCGTATGATGTACATCATGAGGATGTGGGCCAATGAGTGGACCTTTTGCTTAGTGTTTTAAAGGGAAAGACATAGTTTGTGTTCTTACCTCGGGTATATAATATAGCGTGAGTCGTACGGAAGTTCCCCGAGTCTTGTGGGTAAAGTTCCCAACCTCTATAGAGTGTAAACCTATTTGAATAGTCGTGTCCACGGTCATGGACAGTCGGTGACCCTGCTTAAACTATGTCCGATGTTTTCACAAAAACTTGGTGTGTGTGGGGGGGGGGGGAGAAATGCTGGAGATGAGTCAAATGACTTGACATGATGATTGAACATGAGATGTTCAACCTCTGCTTATATTGACATCTGTAACATGTTCATATGGATATCTGCGATCTCATGATGCATGATTTTACAAGTTGATAGAACATGTCATTGCACTAAAAATTAGCTTTCCAGAACTTACCTACTTAGTGCTATATCATGCATTGTTATGCTTGTTCCGAACATGGGTTGCTTGCGAGTACATTCAAAGTATTAATTGGCTTGCCACTGGTTACTTCATTGTCCAAGGATAGAGGAGAAGGAATATGGCGGAGAGTACCTTGTTGATGAACATGCGAAATAGGATGCTTCCTAGTCACAATGCGTGTAGGGTTAATGCAGATGGCATGGGTTCACGTTTTCGTCCAAGGTTTTTACTACTAGTTGTGTTTGGTGCTTGGCCTTTATGGCCTCATCTATGTAGGACTTGACCATAATGGTCCTAAATTTGTGTAAGACAATATGTATGGATGTAAGACTCTTGTTATTCAGCTTCTGTGTTTTCAGCGAGCATTTATATCTGGGATCATGATACGTCTCCAACGTATCTATAATTTTCTATTGTTCCATTCTCTTATATTATCATCTTAAGATACTTTTCGGGTCATAATGCACCAATTTATATTATTTTAGAGCACTAATCAATTAACCCAGTGCCTAGTGCATTTGCTGATTTTTGCGTGTTTTTTGTTTTTTAGGTTTTCAGTACCAAACGAAGTCCAATTGCCATGAAACTTTTTGATGAATTTTTCTGGACCAAAAGAAGACCTGGAAGCTTCGGGAGGAGACCTAAAGCCACATGAGACGCCCACAAGGCAACAGGGTGAGGCCAGGGGTGGCCATGCCCTGATGCTTTGTCGCCTCCCTGTGGCCCCTCTTGCCTCGTTCTATGGCCTATAAATTCTCAAATATTCCAGAAACCCTAAAGATATCCATGAAACACTTTTTATGCGGGCGCAAGTCTTTGTTCCACGACAATCCCATCTGGAGCTTCGTTCTGGCACTCCGTCGGATGGGGGATCGATCAAACTTGGTGCCCTCATGATGATGTGTGAGTATTTCAGCATAGACCTACAGGTCCATAGTTAGTATCTAGATGGCTATCTCTCTCTGTCTTGATCTTCAATACAATGATCATCGCATCTTTGCTTTGATCTATCCGATGTAATTCTTTTGTAGGGTGTGTTTGTTGGGATCCGTTCAATTGTGGGTTATGTTCAGATTATTCATGAAAAGTATTTAAATCTTCTCTGAGTTTTACGTTTTTTATTTGCATGATCATCATAGCTTCGTAAATCTATCTGATATATTGAATTGCTTTGGCCAAGTTGTTTGATGTTTCTTCAGTGGTAGATGTGCGTTGTGGTGGGTTCAACCTGATGAATTTCTATATCCGAGTGACAGAAAGGGGACAAGATGTGTCTTTGTGTTGCTTCCACTAAGGATAAAACGACGGGTTTTATTCATATTGATTGAGTTTACTTTGTCTACATCATGTCATCGTTCCCCAAGCCTTACTCTGATTTACTTAATACTCTAGATGCATGTTGGATAGCGGTCGATGAGTGGAGTAATTGTAGTAGGTGCAGGTAGGAGTCAGCCTATTTGCTTATGGACGTGAATCCTATGTACATATGATCATTCATGTGAAAATCGCATAACTATGCACTGTTCTATCAATTGCACAATAGTAATTTGTTTACCCATCGCCTGTTGCTTTCATGAGAGCTACCACTAGAGAACATTATGGCCCCAGGGTCTATTCACTTATATATATTCAGAAAACATATAATTTCCTTGTTGTTATTATTTGTCTTTTATTTTATTTTGCAAGTCATAACTATCTACAATTATCTACACACCTCATCCACTTACGAATAGTGAGATCAAGGGGATTGACAACCCTCTTGCCCGCATTGGGTGCAAGTTGTTTGCTCTTTTCTGTGCAACCGCTGAAGATGGTTGAGAATTTATACTCCTATTGGTTTGATAAACCTCAGTTTCTCAATCGAGGGAAATACTTACCCGCATTGTGCTGCAGCAACCCATTCCTATTCACAGAAAACCCAACGCAGATCACAAGCATCAGATCACTTCACACGTGCATTCGGTGATCACGACTTATGAGTCGGGGTCCCCACATGTACGCATTATAGTCCCCCAAACACACATAGAGAGGCAGAGAGAGAGACAGACAGACAAACAAAGAGAAAGAGAGAGACTTCAAGTCGGTTGGATGGCATCTCACCAAGACTTCCTCTAACACGGAACAAAGAATCAACCTTGGTCAAACCTCTTTGGCTATCGGTCAAAGTGGTAGACGTCCATTGAGGCCCATGAATGGGGCGTGATGCCGATAACCACACTATGGAGTGTGTGAAGACAGCCATCACATGCATGTGGCACACATATGTACAAAAGTGTTGTGTTGCATTTGAATTTATTAATACATATATACCTGATACACAATTTTGATGGCACATGCTTAGGAAAACCCCCACAAGAGCGAGGGTTCATGGCGCGTATAGCTAGTGTGTCGAGCATCGATGGGAACGATTCACGCATATGTAGCCGTGCGCTCATACTTTGGTAATGAACTAGGAAACTTATTGACCTAATATATATATACCATAACACAAACTAGGAAAAATCCATTGTGGTAACCACTCTCTCATTGTTAGTCAATGTGATGGACATCCACGCGAGCCCATGAATGGCTTCCCATCGACGACCTCATGATAGAGTGTTCGACAACCAATGTCTAAGCATGGATAAACATATGTATGGAAATGTTGTGGCATGTTTAAATACCCAATACACAAACTTTGATGTGGCACTCTCGCTAATCACAAAGTTGCCATGCAGAGCGAGGTTCCCAACACATATATAGTATATATATGCCTCCCTCCCCCGTGCAATTCGAGCCAACGGGAGGCATTCATGCGTACATATGCACTCAAATTATACCATCTAATAATATGACACCATGACCTACTGCAAACGCAAACCAAAAAAGAATCTGTAGTAATTAATCTCTCTCATTGCAGTCAAAGTGATGGACGACACAGAGGACACAAATGGGAGCGACGCTGATAATTGTGCGAGGGGGCGATGTCCAACGACAATCGTTGCCCCCATGGTGTCTTAACATATGTACGGAGGTGATGTGTGATGTTTTGAATACCCAGTGCACACCTTTGATGTGTCATGTTTGCACACCAGAACCCCCCTGCCGAAGGTGCACGACATGTACACTTACCTGTAGCCGGTGGGAGAGCACATGTACATATGCGCTCAAACTTTTGTGTGGAATCTCACCATGATCTACACCAAAACACATACCAAGACGAATCTATATTTCATCAAACCCCACTCACCGCACAATTCAAAGTGATAGACCGCGCAGGGGGCAGCGAATGGGTGTGTCACTCGTAACCGCACGAGGAGTGTACGAGGACCACCATCGCATGTAACACAAACATATGCATGAAATAGGGCATTAGATGCTTTAAATACCCGATGCATGAATATTGATTTGGCACGTGCCTCACAAACGGACAACCCCACATGGTGGCTCACGACGCATAGTGCGCCGGACCCCCCACCCACCCGTCCCACCACACCACCGCCAACTCGAGGCATTCATGTCCAACTTTTTATGTAGTGAACATGTGAAAATAAGAGTGTCGTGGTAAATTTGATTTTTTAGAGCAGATTAATATATTTTATACATTAAATTGATTCCTTAGGAATTTTATTTATAACTTTCAAAATTTAACTATAATCACACGTGGTTGTGTGCCAAAATGGATTAGAAAATCGAAATTTGGGTCTTGGGTGCAAGTTTAGTCCCCATGCAAGGAAAGGCAATAAATTTCAAACATCTCCAACATCATGGATCGGCGGCTAACATTGCGAGTCCTGGGTTTTCAAATTCTAGCAAATCAGGAGCTAAGCTAGAAATCATGAAATTTTTTCATGATTTCATGATATGGAACAAATAGGTCATGGTAAATAAATTGTACGATTTGAGACAAGTTTTCATCTAAGCTTAATAGATGCAACACAGAACTATCACAGTAACATCCAAACGGTTTATTAATCCAACCCGTTGTCATTACAAAAACATTGTACGTGATGTAGCTTTGGTTAAGTAATAATAAAGTGGTAGAATTAATCCTCAAAAAAGAAAAACAATACACGCTCCATGACCCATGCGAGCGGATCTGGTTTTACGGGATGCATGCAAGCAGGCCACCGCATAGGCTAACCGGGAGGCATGCGAACATGTGTGTGAATTGATGGGAGGTGTGTTTGCTGCACAGTGTCACAGGGAGACGTGTCGTTAGGCTTGTGAATTGACGGTACACATGCCAGCAGTCCGGCGTACACGCTTAGTCTGAGGCGAGCCGCCCCTTTGAACCGACGCCCCCTCCCTCCCAATTTCTCTATTAACGGCACCAGGGCTGCTTGTTTTAACAAGCGGCCACACTCCCTGTTGTCGCTACACACACACATAATACTCGCACCCCCTGAATCCTCACCGTAGTTCTATGTCGTCATCAGAAGCGTCCCCTAAGTGCATCATGGGAGGGTGTGACCATGTCCGGGCCGACGAAGCACCCGAGCACAGCATGAAGGTGGTTGATATGTCTCCAATGTATCTATAATTTTTTATTGTTCCATGCTATTATATTATCAACTTGGGATATTTTATATGCATTTATATGCTATTTTATATCATTTTTGGGACTAACCTATTAACTCAGGACCCAGTGCCAATTTCTGTTTTTTCCGTGTTTTTGACATTTTTCAGATAAGAATATTAAACGAAGTCCAAACAGAATAAAACCTTCGGGATGATTTTTCCATAATAGAAGGGATCCAAAAGACTTGAGAACAAAGGCAGAGGGCCACGGAGGAGGCCACGAGCCCCCTAGGCGCGCCGGGGGGGGCTAGCAGGCTCGTGGGCCCCCCGTGCCTCCTTTGCCCTACCTCTTTCGCCTATAAATTCCCTAAAATCGCCAAACCAATAGAGAGAGCCACAAAAATACTTTTCCGCCGCCGCAAGCTTCTGTTTCCGCGAGATCCCATCTGGGGACCGTTCTGGTGCCCTGCCGGAGGGGGATTCGAACACGGAGGGCTTCTTCATCAACACCATTGCCTCTCTGATGATGCGTGAGTAGTTCACCACAGACCTTAGGGTCCATAGCTAGTAGCTAGATAGCTTCTTCTCTCTCTTGGATCTTCAATACAAAGTTCTCCATGATCTTCATGGAGATCTATCCGATGTAACTTTCTTTTGCGGTGTGTTTGTCGAGATCCGATGAATTGTGGATTTATGATCAGATTATCTATGAATATTATTTGAGTCTCCTCGATTTCTTATATGCATGATTTTGTATCCTTGTAATTCTCTTCGAGTTATGGGTTTTGTTTGGCCAGCTTGATCTATAATTCTTGCAATGGAAGAAGTGCTTGGTTTTGGGTTCATACCGTGCGGTGTCCTCACCTAGTGACAGAAGGGGTAGCGAGGCACGCATCATGTTGTTGCCATCATGGGTAAAAAGATGGGGTTTATATCATATTGCATGAATTTGTCCCTCTACATCATGTCATCTTGCTTAAGGCGTTAGTCTATTTGTTATGAACTTAAGACACTAGATGCATGCTGGATAGCGGTCGATGTGTGGAGTAATAGTAGTAGATGCAGAAAGTATCGGTCTACTTGTCTCGGACATGATGCCTATATGTATGATCATTGCCTTAGATATCGTCATGACTTTGCGTGATTCTATCAATTGCTCGACAGTAATTCGTTCACCCACCGTAATACTTGCTATCATGAGAGAAGCCTCTAGTGAACACTATGGCCCCCGGGTCTATTTTACACATTATATATTTAGATCTACATACAAAAATACCAAAAATACCTTGCTGCACTTTTATTTATTTACTTATATTTACCTATTATCACTATCAGATCTCACCTTGCAAGTAACCGTAAAGGGATTGACAACCCCTTTATCGCGTTGGGTGCAAGTTTGTTTGTTTTTGCGCAGGTGCCTTGGTGCCTCATCTTGATACTCCTACTGGATTGATACCTTGGTTCTCAAACTGAGGGGAATACTTGTCTCTACTTTGCTGCATCACCCTTTCCTCTTCAAGGGAAAAACCAACGCAAGCTCAAGAAGTAGAAGTGGTCATAGAGATTGTCGTCGCTGTAGATGATATGTTGCATGAACAGCGGCGCATCCTTGACATCGTCGGTGCCGTTGTGCTTCCCCAGCCAGAGCTGGTGGTCCACATCGACTCTGATGACCACTTCGGTGTCGACAACGACTCCGACAGAGAACCGGTTTGTTATCTATACCCATTTTTGGTAAATACATTGTAGCTAGATTTTCTCTAGTTACATAGTGTTTGTATAAATGACTTTGCTAATAATTCGACTAGATTAAGTGATTGTGCTAATAATTCATAGCCATATCTTACAATCCATTTGAATGTCCTATAGGTGCTATCTGATGATGTCGACTGAGGGGATGAAGACGTCCAGGAGAGGTTCAAGAGGCAAACGCTTAGGGAGCTTAAGGCTAGAAATCATAACAGGCGTGTGTGGAAGAATGGGGGCTATGGATGCCCGTTCTGCAACCATAAGTTTAACAACTCTTATTCTAGTGTTCTGGTGCATGCAAGGGGACGAGCCGTTGGCTCCTTCAAGCAGAAGTATTCTCATAGGATGGCGCACACTTCATACACCAAGTTCCTGGAGAATCTCAACAATCAAGTATGAAGACGAGATGTTGGACTGAATCTATATAGTTTGTGTGTATTATATCTATACTTGAGTATATATGTTTATCGTTTGAACTACATGTTGGTGAGACTATGTGTAATGAACTCGTAATGCAATGTAATTGCAATCTTAAGCTACAATCAGTCTGCTTATTTGATTTTATGCCTCTCTTAACTAGACCAACCTATGATTGCCCACAGTTTTATAACAGAAACCGTTTGGAAAAATATCGAACACGTATGGTGAATATTTAGCGTTGGTAAATTTTTCCATATTGGAAGTGTGTGCGATGGCTTTCATTGTGTCACGTCACTTGTGTTCTAATTGGCTAGAATGCATCCCCGCGGATCGCACACTTGAACCGTAGGATGTACGCAGATCACACAACTGTCTGCATTTCCATCACAATGAAGTGCTAGTTTATTTGAGAGTGATATTTACAATTTATCACACACGGTTGAGTGTAGTGAACCGTTGCCTCTGAAGCATATTATTATGGAGTATAGTAATAGTAGTAGTAATATTTATTCTTTATAACACATGGTTGGGGTATATGATCCGTTGCCTCGGAAGCACATTATTCTTGGACAAAAAACCCTGAGCACCCACACGTCATAAAACCCTCACCCCGCCCGCCCCCTCCCCCTCCCCGTACCTAGTGGAACCTACACTCCTCCGGAATTATCCATGTCACCGCCTATCCCCATGTCAATCACTTAGCTCGATGCCTATTGCTGCTGCCGCATTTCGCCACTACCGCTTGCCATGGCCTATCAGCATTGACTTTCTCGATGCTGCTTGCCATCAACCCAAGCTCACCTGATTGGGGAATCTTCTGTACTGGTTTTCCCCCATGGAGAACGAGGTAACTAATCTACTGAAATATTTGTGCTCATCTCTTGTCCCAGTCCATCTACCCATTTTAACCCCCCCTTCCAAAATTGTCGTGGATTCGTGACTTTCCATGATGATTCCAGGGTTTTCATTCAAAGAGTGTATAGTGCAAGGACACATCGGGGCTATATGGCCTCGGCCATACAATCAAGTTCCATCTCACCATACCAAACGACTTCATGAAGCACACGGTATGTACAATCTCACACTACCTGGGTAGACATGGCCTATGCTTTTTCTGAACGTATAGTATATATTGCTACATTTGGATAAAAGATGCCTCATGTAGCATATATGTCAAACGTGATTTCTTCCTTTTCTTCTTTTTCCTATTATTATTATTCTATATTAGGCAAATTAATGGTGTATTGTTCTGTCGTTTAGTCTCATATATATATTTACTTATATTTTTATATTGCTACATTTGCATGACATCATGGTTACATTATCTATTTACTTATATTTTTTGTCCTTTCATATCTACTAATGTGTTGTTATTTTAGCTATTGCCATACTAGAATGTTACCCTGTTCTTTAACAAGCTTATCAATTCTTTCAGTACACCCCTTGCGTTGCAACAACAACTGTAGCACTAAATCTTGGCCTTTACATAACTGAAGACTCTAGGGATGTCATATTGAGCACAAACCATGGATTTATAATCGTTGTTTCTACAAAACTTGATGAAGATTGTCACTCCTATTTTGATATAGGACTGTGGCCTGAAATTTCTAAGTTTTATGTACTAAAAGCTAGCTCTAAAAGTGCACCGCACCAAAAAGAGCCTGGCGATACTATAAATGCTAACTTCCCGGACGACATCATTTGTCCATACTTTGCTGTAAGTAAGTGTTCTTTCTAATATCTGAATTTTGACTTGCGTAGTACTTCAGCAACCAATTGGGCTTTCATTTTTTTCATTATGTTAAATCGATCCCTACCTGTCAGATTTCGGGCTCCGCAAAACCCTAAAGATTCGAACCCAGGGGCGTGTACGAGGGTTCCTTGAGAACTCGCCCTACTTAGCTCGCTACTCGCCGGGGATGGCTAGAAACTCACTCGATGGTGAGGAGGAGAAAGGACACGACAGTTTACCCAGGTTCGAACTGTTGCAAAGCGCAAAACCCTACTCCTGCTTTGGTGGATTGCCTCTCGTGAAGGGTGGTGGATGAACTAGTACAATGCTTGGGTGCCTCCGGAGGCTTGGTGGTTCTTGCGTGGAGGAAGTGTGCAAATGAGTGGATGGGGTTCTCCCCCTCGGTCCTCCTCTACGGTGATGCCTATCCTCTATATATAGCGGAGGCCCTGGTCCTCTTCCCTTATCGTTTCGGCGGGAAGGGATCCCACAACGGCCAATTTCGAAGGGGAACAAGGGAACATGCTCCCCTGCCCAAAACTAGTCTTCGCCTACAAAGCAGCTGCCCGCGCTACAGGGGTTGGTCCAGGGGTGACGTCTGTGCTGCCGGCGGGTGGCGGTGGTCTCGTTGCACTAGAATTGAAACCTTTGGAGATGCCTTGGAAACCTGCATATGCCCTTGCTCCCTTTGCACTAAAGGGGGAGACTTCCCCTTCCTGTGATCCGCTGACCGCCTATCCTTCTTCTGCGCCATCCTTGACTCCCGAGGCCGGGCCTCGCCCCAGAATATCCGCCGATCAGAGGAGTCCTGAAGAGGCCCCCTGCGGGTCCTGGTGTTGTTCTTACTCGCGAGGCTTGGTCCCTCGCGAGGGCCTTGTCTTGGCTGGTGCTGGGCCTATTGCTTTTGGCTGATGAAGTGGGCCAGCCCTGGCCGTAGGCTGGCAGGTCTGTGTACCCCCATTCCCAGAATGCACAGTAGCCCCGGGGCCCAAGGCACACTTGGGTTGGCTTCTCGGCGAAGTCTTGAAGGCAGCCTGAAGCGTCACGGGCCCCAATTTCCTCCGGGCCAGGCGACACACGTGTCCGGCTTTCGGGCGGTGACGCTCTCGCTCCTCAAGTCATTCACGACATGCCAGGCCACGATGCACGACCCCCGAGGGCCGCGTAGGTTATCATTTCTCCCATTGAATGTCATTGGGGTGGCCTGGCCTTCGCGGACATGACTGCTCGATGGACAGGTGAGGTGATGTGGGCGGCAACGCCCCCATTGGCCCACCTCGCGACCCTAATGGAGCACGCGGCGCTCGCGCTCCCACGACGCATGGTGGCCCTGGCCTGCTTATAAATTCCGCCCACCCCCGCCGAGGGGTAGCACTGCAACCTTGAGCTTCTTCCCAGTTCATCTTCACTCCGTTGAGAAAAACCTCCCTCCTTCTTCGTTCCCTTGTCCTTCATGGAGTCGGCGTGAGACGAGCACGGAAGGGGGAAGCGCGCGACTCTGCCTTCTCCCCTGTCCCCTTCCGGGGGCAGCGACGGGGACCTTCGGGGCCTTCGCGCATCCGTTGCCGATGGGCCATGTCCGGCGAGTAAGTCTCCCGCCCGTGTCCCTTTTTTCTGGTTGTCCTAATCGCTGCTTGGTGGTTGATTTCCTTTCTCTCCAACGCGCCTTCTGACAAGAAGCCCAATCTTGGCGACCTTCAGGAGGAGGTGGAGGGGTTGCGGGCCTAGCTGGAGAGCGTCGGGGCTGCCCTTTAGGCTGCCCGCCAGGGCGAGGCAGAGGCCAAGGAGGAGCTGGCGCCGCTGCAGCGGTAGGTCGAGGAGGTGACCGATGTCATACTGACCGCCAAGGATGAAGCGTCGAATGCCCGGATGATGGCGTCCCAGCGCGCCAAGCAGTTCGCGGGCATTGCTAGCAGGGCGACGAACGCGATGCGTTGGCTCGCGGGAGACGCCCCGGCATCGCCAACCGTGAGGAGCGATGGGACCTTCCTCGCCTTCTTCCAGAAGGTGGTCGAGGCGCTGGAGGCCGACGTCTCCCGCGTGGAGGAGGATAACGCGTCCGACACGCATGAGCTTCTGGGCCTGGCCTTGTTGCTCGTCTTCTCCAACCTGCGCATCCTCGATCTAGAACTCGACCTCCAATGTGTCGTTGAGCCGGTGCCCGCTGAGTCCCAGTGCCTTCTCCGGGACGAAGTGCGCCCGCACGTGGACACCATGGTGGAGCAGTATGTCCGGATGCCGTCTCCAGCGAAGAGGAGGGTTCTGATGCCGAGCTCGTCGGCGCCAAGGGCGGCGTCAGCGACCCCTCCACCTAGGTGTCCCTCAGCTCCTGCTTCCTTTCCTGCAATGCCAGACAAGGAACTTTGCCCAGTGAGTCGTTAAGCTTTTGTTCATTATCTTCGTTGCTCTTCCCCCTTTTTCTTTGCTCATGGGTCGATTGCTTGCTTGTTGGTAGTCGCCGCGGCTCGGCTTCCTTGCGTCCCCAGCCAGGGCTCGGGGCAACGGCGGCCATGTCCCTCGGGAGGTCCCATCCTCCGGAGGTCTTGCTCACACGCTTGACCAACATCCTCGTTCCTTGCTGCAGCTGGATCCCTAGGCCCTGCATCCATTCGTTAGTGCGCGTACTTTTAATTCGTTATTAGTTCGACACAAATTCGAATGGTTCCGACTCGGGCCCTCGGGATATTTAGCTTGTGGGTATGCCCGACCTCTCCTGCAACTCTTCTGTGAGTGGCTCCCGTTTGGGGTACAGGACGGGGTGAAGGCCCCAGTGTGGCCAGCGAGGCCCCTGAGCATTGGCGTCCAGGAGCCCCCTTTTCGTGCTCGAGCGAGTGCGCCATTTTGTTCCTTCGATCATCGCCCCAGAGCACCGTGAGGCCTCCCGATACTCCTTGCGGCGATGTCGCGCTTCATACCGAGCTCCCGAGTGGGGGGTCGGCCGTCGAAGAAGCTGGCACCTGGCACGACAAGTCCTTGATTTCATGCTCCTTAGCGCCCAGGGGCTTCGTCGAGCGCTATGCTGCCCAGAAAATGTCGTCCAGAAAATAAAGCAAGAAAGTCGACGAAATAAGAGAACGCAAATAAAGTCCCCCTTTTTTCTTTTCCAACACCAATTCATGAAAAATGTCAAATTAAAGTCCGTCTAGGATAGTTCAAGACCCAAGAAAAAGCAAGCAAACGCCGCGTCTGGCACCTAGGCTGGAATAGTCATTGGCGGACTATGTTGGTTTCCTTGCCAGCCGTGGGCATAGTCATTGGCGGACCATGCCGATTGCCTCCGTCTTCTCCCCAGCGCGGAGCGTAGGCTGCCACAGGCGTGGGATGGACACCTTCCGCGTCCTCGGGGGGTCCTGGGCGTGGTTAGCCTCGGATCGCCCCATCTTTTCCCAAGTGCGGAGCTATGGGCTTTCACTAGTGTGGGATGGACCCCTTCCGCGTCCTTGGGGGCCCCTGGGCGTGGTTAGCCTCGGCTCGTTATTACGTGAGAGTGTCACGGGATGAAGTAGGTTCCGGAAGGATTAAGGACGATGCAGAGGTGCCTTGGCATGGTGACGTCTCCTCCTCAGGGAGATTTGCCCCCGATCTCCTTTGTAGGTGGGGCCCTTCGAGGCCCCGCTCGCTCCTTCTCCTGAGGTAGGTTGAGGGCTTTTCTATGACTCTACGTCGGCATGTCCCGGTCCCGCACATTTCCCAACCACCATGAGGCGCCTCACGGGGCTAGGCCCTGGCTTCCGTGATGCCGACCGGACAAGGCGGGACGACACCAGGGTGGCCAAGTGGCTTTGTGATCGGTAAGACTCCTGAGGCGCGATGCTCAGGAGCCCCCTTTGACGCCCAAGTGGCTCCGCGTCACCAAGATCTAGTCCCGTGCATTTCTCGACCACCGTTGCGTGCAACCGAGTGAACGGAAGTAGTTACGGGGTCAGGCCCTGCCACCCGTGATAATGACCGGATCACCGATGACGCTATCAAGGGAAGCAGATGGCCTTATGACTGGTAAGGCTCCTGTGGTGCGATGCTCAGGAGCCCCCTTTTGACGATCAAGCGGCTCTGCGTCGCCAAGATCCAGTCCCGCATATTTCCTAACCACTGTTGTGTGAAACCGAGTGAATGGAAGTAGCTACGAGGTTAGGCCCCGCCACCCCTGATAACGACCAGATCACCAAGGACACTATCAAGGGAAGCAGGTGGCCTTATGACCGGTAAGGCTCCTGAGGCGCGATGCTCAGGAGCCCCCTTTTGACGTTCAAGTGGCCCCCATCTTGTCCCGTTGATTATGGCCCTGGGAAGCCGCGAGGCCTCCCCAGGTCTAGTAAAGGGGCATCGTGCGCCATCCGAAGCCTCTGAGCGGGGGTAGGTCTCCCCAAGATGCAAGCAAAGTAGGATGTCAGATCGCCAATTGGACACAACAGAAGACAAAGAAGCATGCGTGGAAGATATGATGGGCAGTCGTGTGCTCCGAACCACTGAAGTTCATGCAGCTAGCCAACATCCCCTAAATCAGTGAACCAAAAATCACCTCGTATTGCTTCCTCGCGTGTGAGGGGCACCTTGCGTGGCCCGGCCCTCGGCGCTTGCTCCAGCTCCGTGGTCGTTGTGGGTGGCCTGCACCATTTGAGTTTCGTTGCTCCCCATGACTTGTCCTCTTGAGGCTCGGGGTCCGGTTTTTCGCATCTCCTCCGCGGGGGCAGTGGCCGGTGCCATGCTCCTTGGTCTGGGGATGCTGGGGGTCCTTCAGGGCATTCCCTACTGCTGAGGGGAGTAGGCGCCCGGGGTGGACGCTCGAGGCTCCTCATCGTCGTCGAATGGGTCGGGTGACACTGCATACTCCGGTATGTAAGGCTCCATGTAGGCGTTGGACCGACCTCCAAAGTCATTTAGTAGCGCGACGGTGGCGGTTCCTCTTGGCTGTGAACGAGGGTTTCCTTGGTTGCGCTGCTCGGAGATCTTCTTCCGAAAGACCTCCACGCGTAATCGTTTGCTCCTGTTCCCTGGTTGGGGACTCCCCCCTTGGTACCTTAGCGTGTCTCCGTTGCCGTAGTTCGTGTGCGCTGCCGCCTCCGCCTTCTGGTGGGCGCGTCTAAGGGAGCGCTCCCGCATGGCCGCCCCGGGTTGTCGGGGGTGCTCTTGGTCTTGGTGATTGATACGTCTCCAACGATCTATAATTTTTTATGGTTCCATGCTATTATGTTATCAACTTTGCATGTTTTATATGCATGAATATGCTATTTTATATTTTTTGGGACTAACCTATTAACTCAGTGCCCAGTGCCAGTTTCTATTTTTTCCATGTTTTTGACCTTTTTCAAAAAAGAATATGAAACGGAGTCCAAACGGAATAAAACCCGCGGGATGATTTTTTCCATAAAAGAATATACACACGGGACTTGAGAACCAAGGCAGGAGAACTCGTGGGAGGTCACAAGCCCCCTAGGCGCGGCCTAGGGGGGCAGCGCTTGGCAGGCTTGTGGGCCCCACGTGCCTCCTTTGCCCTACCTCTTTCGCCTATAGATTCTCTAAAACCCCGAAACCAAAGAAGAGAGCCACGAAAATACTTTTCCGCCGCCGCAAGCTTCTGTCTTAGCAAGATCCCATCTGGGGACCGTTCTGGTGCCCTGCCGGAGGGGGATTCGGACACAGAGGGCTTCTTCATCAACACCATTGCCTCTCCGATGATGCGTGAGTAGTTCACCACAGACCTTCGGGGTCCATAACTAGTAGCTAGATGGCTTCTTCTCTCTCTTGGATCTTCAATACAAAATTCTCCATGATATTCATGGAGATCTATCCGATGTAACTTTCTTTTGTGGTGTGTTTGTTGAGATTCGATGAATTGTGGATTTATGATCATATTATCTATGAATATTATTTGAGTCTCCTCTGATCTCTTATATGCATTATTTCATAGTCTTGTAATTCTCTTTGAGCTATGGGTTTCGTTTGGCCAACTTGATCTATAATTCTTGCAATAGGAGAAGTGCTTGGTTGTGGGTTCATACCGTGCGGTGTCCTCACCCAGTGACAGAAAGGGTAGCGAGGCACGCATCGTGTTGTTGCCATCAAGTGTAAAAAGATGGGGGTTATATCATATTGCATGAATTTATCCCTCTACATCATGTCATCTTGCTTAAGGCGTTACTCTGTTTGTTATGAACTTAATACACTAGATGCATGCTGGATAGCGGTCAATGTGTGGTGTAATAGTAGTAGATGCAGACAGTATCGGTCTACTTGTCTCAGACATGATGCCTATATGTATGATCATTGCCTTAGATATCGTCATGACTTTGCGCGATTCTATCAATTGCTCGACAATAATTCATTCACCCACTGTAATACTTGCTATCATGAGAGAAGCCTCTAGTGAACACTATGGCCCCGGGGTCTACTTTACATCCTATATTCAGATCTACAAAAATAAGGTTTACCTTTCCGAATAGCAAGAGAATGATAAGAGTAAGTCATCATGGTGGCCAATCCATTCCGCACCCAAATCATTTCTCTATATAAGGTTTAGCGAATCTCGCATTCTAACACCTGGGCATCATCACAAGCGTTGCAGAATTTCTCTTGTCCACGAACGAAGTTCGAATAATCCATTGGTTCTGCAAGCTGAACGAAACATCTATCGTACCTTCACAACTCTCAGGTTTTCGTATGCTTCTAAGAAAATGTTGCTGATCCATCATAGCTTCTTCCATAAATCATATGCATTTCATAATCAATCCTTTATTACATCCTTGCTTTCTTCTCAAAAACTTCAATTCAAAAGGTACTCTATTACAATTGCTGCCATCCACATTGTTCGGTGTGGTCGAGCATTTTCTGCCAACTTTATTCATCTGTCTCTCTTGGAGGTACTTTAGTTCCACTGGAACTTTCCAATGTGCTCCCTGAAATCATCCATCTTTTGCTTCATCATGGTGGTCATGAGCTTCATCTCCATCATCTCCGCACGTACTTCACTCAGGTATTCCTGGGTATGACGGAGTCTTGCTTCAAGTATTTCTCCGATCTGACGTATGGCTTCCATGGCAGCTTCACGAACAGCATCAAAGAAGGTTGCTTGTGGTACACGTGAAATGAAAAAGTATTGCCCCATAGTCTTAGGACAAACTCCTTTCACACGGTGGAGGTGTACTTCCACGTACCAAAGTTCCACTCCATTTTCCATGAATGGGTAGCCTTTGTAGACTACATCTCCTTCAAGATGAATGTGCTTCATCATGTCCTTCAGGATTTTCGGATAATCATGCTCACTGGTCAGGGTCATGATCGTTTCGGGGCCCTTGAGGAATGACTCGTAGAGAGTTGTCATCTGTAGGTGTCAGTAAATAGGTATTCAGAGGAATGTATGTGTCTCCTTGGTAATCATGGTACACTCCTACTCAATGGATCCTGTGGGGTTGCCGATTACTACCACACTTAAAATGAGTTATACTCATGCCTGCATAGACCATATTTTCTCATATCCTCATAATGTTCAGAGATCTTTGCTCGTAGCGAAACAACGCATACATTTTCAACATAGACAATCATGAGACAATGAAATCCATTTATTCATGATGTTATTACAATCTCAGGGACTTGTGTTACAAAAATTTCACTCCATGATCTTCGGATTACACTTATTGCCATGGTCAAAACTTAACTACTCCATTCTAGCTTTCTTCCTTTGTGGACAATCGCTGGCAAAATGTCCTGCTTCCTTGCAACAAAAGCAAATGAGTTCTGACAAGTCTTGAGGCGTCTTAGTGTTTGCCTTTGCTCCTTGGGTTCCCGGCTTCCTTCCTGAGCACATGTATTTGTGGTGGCCAAATTTCATACACTTGTAACATCTGACATGACTCAGGTCTATGTCTGCAGAGATTTGGTTCTTCCGAGGGTACTTTTTCTTCTTTCGAGACTCCTTCGTTTTGGCCAGTTCTTCTATTTCAAGTGGATCAAACTCCACTTCTTCTGTCGGGAAGTTTCCCAGATACTCTTGGCTTCTCTTCGTGCAGTCCTGTGAATAATCTCCTTCTTCTCCACATGAGTAGCATGCATTGGAGAAAAATCTGGTCAGACCTTGTCCATCAGGGTCTTCAATATATTCGTTCATCACAGGTTCTTCTAGAATCTTCTTCTTGAGGGTTCCCTTCACTGCATCTTTCTGCGGTTTGACAACTTGTTGCACCTTGGGGTAAATGTGACACTGAGCTGGGTAGTGGGTGGTTCCCTCACAAAGGAAACAAGTCACCTGACTACTTGGGCACTCCTCAGCTGGGTGATTTCCTTCACAATGAGTGCATCCATCCTTGTGTTCTTCCTGGGTGTGTCCTATTTCTCCACATATCGTGCATGCACAAGTCCTCTCCTTCGGATTATCATAGCACTTCTGAATAAGTCGGGATCTTAACAGAGTGTTCTTGAATTCTTCCCAACTTTCTGCTCCACTAAATCCTTGTATGGCATGATGCATTTTCCACCAGATAGCAGCACTTTTGGGTAAAGTACTGGAGAGCGTGTTCCACTTCATACTTCCTTGAGATCAAGTTGCTCCCGAAGTGGTTCTCCATGTTCTGAATCCATATCTCAGCCTCCAGCTGGGTCATTGGTCCAGAGACTGCAAGTCCAGCTTCATACTTCATCTGGTAGGGTTGAAGTTTTTGGGGATGAGACGGGTAAGAGAGGGAGGGAGATACACACAATACAAACAATATTTTTGAGAATAGGTTTTAGTTGTGGCCGTCGGAAACACACACACCAATGACGGCTCACAAATCATCGTATCTAACGTGAGTATATAAAAGGGGTTTGGACATCTAATGGTCATATAAATATTCGAACGCTTCAGGGTCTTCGAATTCTTCGGGTCTTGAGAGTCTTCAATTGGTGTAGTTTCAATTGCATGGTGAAATCCTCTTTACTTTGAAGGGGAGTTGGTTGATCCTTCTTGTGGTCAAAGGGCATTGTGTAACCATTTGAGGTGAGAGAGAACATTCGATGAAATCAGAAGAGATGAGAAGTAAAAGGTGTTCTTTGAAAATATATTTTTTTGAGAGATCCTTTCCTAAGAAATTTCCAGTTTCTAGGGTCACGTCCTACAGTCAACATGTGCTGTGATACCATTTCTGTAGCGACCCGACTCAAAACGAGTCAAGCCTCTGTGTATCTGTGCCATCCCTGGATCAGTATGCTGGCACACACAGTACATCAATGTATATATCAAAGTGCAATCACATGTAAATAGCGTAAAACTGATATATACCTTAAATATTTCAGCGGAAGCAGTCAAGGGAGTGGAGTCCCAATAAACACCAACGGCAAGTTGAGTGTAGACCGTAACCCTGAATCGTACTCTTACTCGTCGAAGAAAATATCTGCAACATAAGACGTTGCAGCCGTGTAGGTCAGCAAATTGAATATGCCGGCAAGTCACATATGAGAGGGGGTAAAATAATAATCAACTATCTCTACATGCATATATGGCAGGTGGGGCTATAAGTTTTTAGCGAAAAGCAAGTTTTCTCCTACATCAAGAGGGGCTAAAAGCAAAATGTTACTACAAAGGTTAGTTGTTAACGAGATGGTTCCGCCAACCAGTTCTCGTACCCGAGTTGTCAATAATTACCCTCATCAAATATATATAATGGTGATGAGAAATCCAGATAACTTCAGTTCCTTTGGCTCAAGTTGTCCATGACCGTGGACACGGCTAATCGATTAGGTTTGAGTACTCTGCAGAGTTTTGCACACGTTCCCCACAAGATTTGATCGCCTCCGTGTATGTCCTCGCACTTCAGGGTGTTTGAAGACTGGATGATCAAAACATGGTCTTTCAACGGGTCCCTTTGAATCCTTGTCGGTGCCCATCCATTCCTACCGTTCTTCTACATCTGCTAGCACCGCCTATCCAAAGTCGCCGCATTGTCCAACCAAGCCAGAGCCCATAATGACTTGTGGCTGTGCAGGTAAGCCTTGGGTCTTGAAAATATCCGTCCGTCTCTTTGAGCCTGGGTGAAGCTTTCCGCAGGATGTCATGGCCGTCCCCAGCATCCCGGGCATCCACTGGGTTCTCCAGGGAGCCGATCAACCGTCCTTCACCCAGAGTTGCATTGCGTGCGAGGTCTTGAAAATCTTGTCTTAACCGGTCTTGATTATTTAATCAACCTCGCATCACTCGTGTTATGCACTCAACCGAAATCCCGTCTACTCAAGCATAGCAATATGAACTTTGTCGTCCGGGGGCCAAGTATCGGGGTTGTTGTGTGCCTACCACATGATACTACAATCTATACTAAAATTTCCAAGTACCTAAGCAGCATGCAATTGGGCATAGGATGGTAGAACTACGATGCATAAAACATAGGTGATAGTATGATCAAAGTGACTTGCCTGGTGATGTTGACGAAGAAGAATTTCTCGAGAAAATAACTCGATAGACTACTCGTCACTCTCCGATGAAATCTATATAGCAAACATATCATTCACATAAGCACTCATACTAGCAATCATTCTAGCAATCAAAACAAAAGAGAGAGAGAGAGCGAATAAGAAACCGAAAGAAACTTCAAATAAGACTAGGGAGTCTTCTACTACGTCAAACACTAAATAGTTTTTGTCTAACAGAAAATAATACAAGGAACTAAGATATAAATCTAACTAAGATAAAATAGAGTATTTTTCACAAAACTATTTGAAAGTACTTCCAAACGGGATTTGAAACAGTGGAGAAACCAATTGCAAGTTACCAAGGAACTAGAATTGATTTCATGAAAACAAATAAAATAAAAACTTGTTGCAAAACTACTGTTTAACTAACAGAAACAAAACATAATAATGTTTTCTGAAATAATAAAGAAAATATTTTAAAACAAAGATAGAAAAGGAATTAGCCGAAATCCTAAAAGAGGTGAAACAGAAATTATTTCACATGAAACAGTGAGCTAAAATACTCAAACAAATCTGAAATTTTTACCACTGATAAATAAGATCACTAGTGATCAGTAGCAAAAAGAATCAAATTAAAATCTATTTTTAAACTCGTGGAATAAGCAAAACAAGGTTTAAACTAAATCTGATCTAACTTATATTTGAAAATTTCAAACATAGACCAATTATATGTTTTAAAAACTACATGAAATTTGTGAGCTACTGGAAAAAGAATCACTATCATTGGACTCACGTATCAAAAGTTATGGCCAAAACAAAACAGAAACTTTGTTGTTTTTGGAACTAGACAGAAAAAATAAAACAATTGCTACAGACTACGTGGCAGTCCCTGATTGGCTAAGGGGTGTTTGCTGCATAGACTAAACAGCGGATGGCCGCTAAATAAGAAAGATGCTTCGGTTCACTTAACTGATGGACCGGTTCTTTTTAGAAAACCGAAGGGGTAAGTACTTCCTAATCTACACCGTGGGATCTAGATCTAACGATAATACAAAAAAAAACAAGTAAAAGAAAAAAAGAAAGGAGGGAGGGGCCTTACCGTGGTGGAGTTGCTCCCGCGGCTAGAGTAGCTCCCGTGGCTGGAGCTCTGGTGGGTGGGGGGTCGCCGACGAGGGGTGGGGTGGCAGGGGGGGGCGGTGGGGCTACATAGAGGGGAGGGAGGCGAGGTGGAGGGAGGGCTGCAGGGGGGGCGAGGTGGAGGAGCTGCTGGCCTCCTGGTCGCTGGTTCGAGGGAGGGGGCGAGGTGGAGGGAGGCGGGGTGGGGTGGGGCGGCGGTGGAGGGGGGGGGGGTGGTGGAGGAGGGGTGGCCGAAGGGGTGGGTGCAGCGAGGTGGAAGAGTTCCTGTGAGTTTCTCTGGTGCCGACTCCGGCGGGGTGGCGCGCGAGCTAGAGGCGAGGGGAGGGGGTTCTTCCGGGAAAAATGGAGAGAGGAGGACGGTGGGAATTTATAGGCGGTCTCGGATGGCGTCCGAAAGGAAAGAAGAGGGAGATCGGAAAGGAGGGGATTCCTTCCTCGATGGATGGAAGTTTCTGTAACGTGAGGGAGGAGAGAGGTAGGAGATAATCCTCTGTTGGGCCAAGTTTGGAAAGTCTTAATGGGCCAGCAGGTCTTTCCAAATAAAAAGGGATTCCTTTCCTATTTTTAAAACTAGGAAACTAAAACGATAAAAGGGAATTCAAATCAATTCGGAATAAAGAGTTTCTATATACTAAAATTATCAGAAAAATAAAATATAAATGATGGGCATTTTTCCATGGCAAAAATAAAAACTTCAGAAACAAATATTTTCACAAAATTGCCTAAAAGGTTTATTTTCTTTTGCAAATAATTTTCAAATGACCCTCTAAGTTTTTGGGTTCAAATAACTTTCAAAATGCCCGTGGGTTTGAGGGTCATGTTCCTCCTCTCTAGAATGTATTTCCCTACATTTCTTGCACGAAGAAAACGAATGGAAATGCAAAAAAATTCAAATGCAAAAATCTCTGTTCAAATTATTTATAGTGGAAGAAGTCATGTCATCTTCTCTCTTTGCTTTTAAAAGATTGAATTTGAATTCACCGGAGAAGGGGAAAGTCATTTTATTCCCTCTCATTCAAAAGTTTTTGAAAAGTTTCAAATTTCACACAAGTTTCAATCACTCAAGCAAACAAACAAACAATCAATCTAATAATTATATTAACATTAGAAAATTTATACAAGTTTCAATCACTCAAGCAACGTGTGGTAGTATCTAGTCTTGGATTACATACACGGAACTCAGTTCCTAAGGACGGTTCCAATGAAACAACCCGCCATGTACTCCTACATAGCCTTTCACCGGTACCTTTACCAAATCAGGTTCAACACACGACCTTTATCAACTGAACACATTCTCATGATCCTGTTCATCACCCAGATGACAGACCATACAAAACTCTAAGCATAGCATGCATAGCAGGATAAGGCACATCATGGCTCAAGCATCTACCAGGTATGCTAGGTTGCAAGGTTCAACTATTTACTATGACAAGGACATGTCATGCAAAGGAAGTGGGTTCAACTAACGTGGTAAAAGCATTGAAAGCATTTTGACCTAATGCAATAAATAAGAGCAGGAGCGAGAACATGAGATTTATCGGGATGATCAAAATGGTTGCTTGCCTTGTTCCTCAGCAGAGGGGTGATATCCGTCAGTCGGATAATCAGACGTATCCGGAGGGGCGGAGCCTACCGGAATAACAACAATTAATCAATATCAAACATATGCAATAAAATGATGCATGAAATGCAATGTAGCATGGTTTGAGATGACCAACAGAAACCTTTGGGGTGATCTTGATTTGAAATCATAATTCAAATATCATTTGAATTATAATTTATTACATTCTTTTAATTGATTTGACCTGATGCTGTTTCATAACTTTGTTTTTCATGCACGAAAATAACACCATTGGATTTCTTGAATTTTTCTGATCCATTTACATATATTATTTGTCAAATTTGGAGTTATATTCAATTTTCTATGAATTTCCAAAGTTTTGAACTTATTCTGGAATTATTTTTAAACAGAAAAGCTTTTATTGCATCATTATGAGATCAACACGTCAATCTGGCCGTTGAAAGTCAAACCTGACCAGTGGGACCCACTGGTTAGTGACTCTGGCGAGGTTTTAGTTTAAATTTAACTTAATTAACTAATTATCAGGGTTGGACCCGCATGTCAGTGTCTGTTTAAGTTTTTATTTAATTAATTATTTTTATTAACTTAATCCTAATTAGCCAGGGGGCTTGCCCCACCTGTCATAGACTCACGGGGGTCAGATCCACCGGCGGCGAGGTCGATCTCGCCGGCGGTGAGCCTTCGGCGACCACCAAAACGGCGGAGGGGCTCGGGAATGCATCTCCGACGACCAAAAACACGGCGGAGGGCACCAAACGAACGGCACTTCACCCGCGGCTCCATTTCTTCAAAGACCCGAAGCTGAGATGGCCGGAGATGATGCCGTCGACGAGCTTGGCGGCGGCCGAAGCTCGGGCATCATCGGGGTCATCGAAACAGAGGGCATCACGCGCGGGGCTGGGCTCCTACAACATCTACGCGACGCGCTGAAGCCATTGGTGGCCTCAGATGGACCGACTGATCACCGGAGAGCTACCGGCGACGAGGTCCCGCGGCGGATCTCGTCGGGCTCCAGTGGAATCGGGGCCTAGAGGAAGGGATTGAGGGGGAAAACTTAGGGGAAAGAACCCTGAGCTCACGGGGAGTGCAGAGGCGTCGAGAGTGGGCGCGGGGATGGCCTGAGGAGGGAGAACGGCGGCGGCGAACTCCGGTGACCCGAGGAAGAAGATGATGGCTTCACGGCGTTTCAGAGCTTCTCGGCGTCGCGCGACTAGCTGGAGAGCTTCAGGGGATCACGACGAAGCTGCTGCGCGGCTCAGGAGAGAGGGAGAGGGACAGGAGCGACGGCGAGCTCAAGCTTGAGCTTGCGGTCATGGCGACCGAGAGGGAGAGAGAGAACATGGCGAATGAGGAGGGGATGAGCTCGGGGAGGCCTTCGGGGAGCTTATCCCCGTTGCGCCAGCGCGACGCGATGGCCAGGCAGACGCACAGGTGCGTGGCCGCGCCGGAACGAGCGGTGGCCACCTCCTGCTGCTCGCTGGCAAGGAAGACGACGGGGAGCAGCTGGGCCTGGGGCAGGTGAGCGACAGGTAAGGGTTTTCCATTTTTCTTCTTTTTCTATTTTCTGTATATTCTTTCTGTTATTTGTTTTGTTTTATTTTTGGCTCCAAACTATTCCTAAAATAGTTTGAAAAATACTAGAGTGTTAGTTGGAATATTTCCAACCACTCATAAAGTTTTCAAAATTTCTGGAAACTTTAAATTATTTGAAATCAAATATATAATTGATTTCAGTAGCTTTTAACTTAAATTTAAAATGCCAAAAGTAGTTTGAAAATAAGTTTCATCTCTGATATCTTGTTTTCTATATTTATCAGAAAAGGTGAACTTTTCTTAAGGCCATTTTGGGTTCATTGATTTGACATCAATTTTGAAATACTTTTGAATGAGGGGTTGCTAGGGTTTTGCTTTGGTTTTCTTGCTTTGCTTTTGGGTTTTTCATTTCATTTCCTTGGATGCATTGAAAGAAAACATCAGCACATCTTACTAAACCTAATAGGGATCAGGGATGTGACAACTCACCCCCACTCAAAAGAATCTCGTCCCGAGATTTGGAAGTTGTCGGGAATAGCGCGGGATACTCAAGTCGGAGACGATCCTCTCTTTCCCATGTTGCTTCTTTTTCAGAATGATTTGACCATTGAACTTTAATAAACTTGAAGTTTCGACGTCGAGTGGTACGCTCAGCTTGATCAAGAATACGCACACGGTATTCTCGGTATGAAAGGTTATCTTGGAGATCAAGCGTTTCGTGGTCCACTTCATGGATAGGATCCGGAAAGCAACGCCTGAGTTGCGAGACGTGGAATACATCATGAACCTTGGAAAGATGCGGAGGAAGTTCCAACTGGTAGGCAACTTCTCCTCGTTTGGCAAGAATGCGAAAAGGACCAATGTAATGAGGAGCCAACTTGCCCTTGATACCGAATCGATGGGTACCCTTCAAAGGTGTAACCCGAAGGTAAGCCTTCTCGTCAAACTTCAAAGGTCACAGCCTTATGATGACGGTCATATTGGCTCTTTTGACGAGACTGGGTTGTTTTCAACTTTTCACGAATAATGCGAACTTGCTCTTCTGCATCCTGGATCATATCCGGGCCAAAGAGTTGCCTCTCTCCGGTTTCTGACCAATTAAGAGGTGTTCGACATCTTCGTCCATAGAGAACTTCAAAAGGAGCTTTGCCCAAGCTTGATTGATAACTATTGTTATAAGTGAACTCGGCGAATGGAAGGCACTTCTCCCAATTCATACCGAACGATATAACACAAGCTCGGAGCATATCTTCTAAGATTTGATTCACTCTTTCTACTTGACCACTTGATTGAGGATAGAAAGCAGTGCTAAAAGATAGGTGAGTCCCCATGGCATTCTGAAAACTCTCCCAGAAGCGAGAAGTAAAAATACTTCCACGGTCTGAGTTAATTTCCAGAGGAACACCATGAAGAGACACTATTCGAGAGATATATAACTCTGCTAGCTGAATAGTTGTTATACTCTCACGAACTGGAAGAAAATGAGCTACTTTGGAAAGACGGTCAATGACCACAAAGATAGCATTACTTCCTTTCTTGGTCTTGGGAAATCCGGTGATGAAATCCATACTGACTTTATCCCATTTCCATTCAGGAATAGCTAAAGGTTGAAGGGTGTCAGCAGGTCTTTGATGTTCTGCCTTAACTCGACGACAAACATCGCAGTTAGCATCAAACTCAGCAATTTCTCTCTTCATCCTAGTCCACCAAAACCTCTAGCGTAGGTCCTGATACATCTTACTACTACCGGGATGAATGGTGAGAGGAGAATCATGAGCCTCCTTAAGGATCAATTGCCGGAGACGTTTGCTCTTAGTAACCACTAGACGATTCTGAAAGAACACAACACCTTGCTCATTGATAGAGAAATCCCTAGTGTTTCCGCTAGCAATATTCTCCTTGATCCGGGATATACCTTTATCATATGCCTGCACGGCTATGATTTGATCCCTAAGAGTAGGCTTCGCCACCAGGGTAGAAAGGAATCCTTGAGGAACAATGTGAAGATTTAACTTCCGAAATTCCTCATAGAGACGTGGTTGACCTCGTTGTAGCATCAAATTGTTACAATAAGACTTACGACTTAGTGCATCAGCCATAGCATTGGCCTTCCCCGGGGTGTAAGTTATCCCTAAGTCGTAATCTGTGATCAAGTCAACCCACCGTCTTTGCCTGAGATTCAAATTCGCCTGGGTGAAGATATATTTTAGACTTTGGTGATCGGTGAATATTTCGCAACGATTACCAAGAAGGTAATGTCGCCAGGTTTTAAGTGCATGGACTACTGCTGCAAGCTCAAGATCATGTGTGGGATAATTATCCTCATGTGGACGCAACTGTCGAGATGCGTATGCAATCACATGACAATCCTGCATGAGAATGCAACCTAATCCTTGTCGCGAGGCGTCGCAGTAAATAACAAAGTCCTTAGAGAAATATTTGTGGTAGCAACACAGGTGCGGAAGTCAGGCATCTTTTCAGTTCCTGAAAACTATGCTCACACTGTGGTGTCCACTCGAAATTTTTATCTTTCTTGAGGAGTTCAGTTAGAGGCTTTGCAACCTTGGAGAAATTCTCGACAAAGCAGCGACAATAGCTCGCTAGACCAAGAAAACTCCTAACTTGCTTAACCGATTCAGGTTGAGTCCAATCAAGGACAGCTTGAACTCTCTCGGGATTGACAACAATACCCTTACCAGAGATTACATGGCCTAGATAGGTCACTTCTGGTAACCAAAATTCACATTTTGAAAACTTGGCATAAAGGCGATGCTCTCGAAGTTTCATCAATACCAGCCTTAGATGCTCGGCATGTTCTTGTTCTTTCTTTGAGTAGATGAGAATATCATCGAGGTATACTACGACGAATTTATCCAAATACTCCACGAAGATTGAATTCATCAAGCAAGAGAAGGTGGCTGGGGCATTGGTTAAACCGAAGGACATGACGGTGTACTCGTATTGGCCATAATGAGTGACAAAAGCCGTTTTTGGAATGTCCCCGTTCTTGATCTTGATTTGATGGTGTCCCAACCTCAAACCCATTTTTGAAAAGACTGAGGATCCAACGAGCTGATCATACAGGTCGTTGATCCTGGGGAGCGGATACTTGTTCTTTATGGTGACCAGGTTAACTGGTCGATAATCTACAACCATCCATTCCGTTCCGTCTTTCTTCTTGACGAAGAGGACGGGACAAGCCTAAGGAGAAGAGCTAGGACGAATGAAACCTTTATTCAAGGCCTCATCTAGTTGCTTCTTAAGTTCGGCTAGCTCCAGGGTGCCATCTTATAAGGTCTTCTGGCTATTGGAACGGTACCTAGAACAAGGTCTATCACAAACTCTACATCTCTGTTAGGTGGAATTCGTGACAGTTCCTATGGAAAAACATCCGGGAAGTCACGGACTACCGGAATGTCTTCAAGTTTCGGAAGAGGGTTGGCATTGAGGGAATAGAGTTGGCATTTGGCAACTCGAGTAGAGACATTGACTATCTGGCCCGAGAGATGGGTAAGCTGAACATTTCTAGAATGAGTATCAATCTTGGCATAATGAGCTGACATCCAGTCCATGCCCAAGATGATATTGATATCCGAAGATTTCAGGGCTATCAAAGATGCTAGAAAAACTAGCCTGTCTACTAGAATTTCATTGTCATAGGTTATCCTGGAGGTTTGCCACTTACTACCAGGGGTTTGGACAACCAATGGAATTGGCATATCACAGAAAGACATGTTATGCAACTGTGCATAACTTTCTGAAATGAAGGAATGAGATGACCCAGTGTCAAAAAGAACAGACGCTGGGTGATTATTAACAAGGAGCGTACCCAGTAAGACATCGGGATCCTCTGCAGCTTCTTCTGCTGAAACATAGTTCACATGGCCACGTGCGGGAGTTGGCTTCACATAGTAAGCTTTGCCCGACTTGCCTTGCCCAACGGACTTTCCGGGTTGCTTGGCACCCATATTCTGAGGACACTCTCGGGAATAGTGCCCTGGTTCTCCACACTTGTAACAGATCACCTGATTGGCACGTGGTGCAGCATTGCTAGCTGGACCACCATAGGTCTTTGCTGGAGGGTTGGTCTGATTCGTCTGAGGCGCCACATAGGATGGCCTCGGAGTGTATCTTGGCGGCAAAGAACTATTTGGAACCCACAACCTGCGTTTTGGGAACGCAGAACCAGATGACGAGCTAGAGTCACGGGAGTGCTTCTTTGTGGCTTCATAGTCAGCATGATCAGTCTCGGCACTGATCGCCTTGTTGACAAGATCTTGAAAGCTTGTACGTTCGTGGTGGCGCAAATCACGACGAAGTTCAGGGCTCAGACCCTTACGGAATCTTGCTTGCTTCTTGGCGTTAGTTGACACCTCCTCAGTTGCATAGCAAGCGAGGTTACCGAACTCGCGACTATATGCATCCACGGTCAATTTTCCCTGGGTGAATGCACAGAACCCCTCTCTCTTTCTGTCCATCAGGCCCTCTGGAATATGATGCAGACGGAAGGTTTCACTAAACTCTGCCCATGTGGCTGCTGGTCCGGCAGGACGCATAGCTTCAAAGTTCTCCCATCACAGATTGGCGGGTCCTTCCAGAAAGTACGCCGCAAAGGTCACCTTGTCGGCCTCAGAAACATTTGCAGAGCGAATCTTGCGCGATATACTGCACAACCAATCATCAGCGTCGAGGGGATCGACGGAGTGATGGAACTTTGGAGGATTCAGCTTCACAAAGTCATTGAGGGACACTGCATCATTCCTAGGCTGACGAGCCGTATTTTGCTCAATACGCACT
The DNA here is from genome assembly GCF_904849725.1 of Hordeum vulgare subsp. vulgare. NCBI lineage: Eukaryota > Viridiplantae > Streptophyta > Magnoliopsida > Poales > Poaceae > Hordeum > Hordeum vulgare. Next base: position 189,486,587 of record NC_058520.1, on the reverse strand, counting down.
AACAAACGGTTGGTCTCCCTTTTGTTTCTCTCTGCCTCAAGCATAACTTCTGCCAGAGAGGACGGGTGAGGCAGTTCCTCATGCGATGCTTGACTACCCTCTCCTTGCTCATGAGCAGGGACACGGTTCAATCTGGTGAACACCATCCTGACAAACAAACTCACAGCTTAGACCAATATCAACATCAACACTAAATATGGATTAAGAATGCACTGAACACATGGCTCCGAACAACATGGTAACAAGCAACTGCTATAGATACACCATGGTTCATACACACCACTACATAGTTCATTACAACCTTAACCGAAGAGCAAACTACTGGAAACATGAAACTACTCATCAGAGGCTTTCCAAGCTTCCTATACATTATTTATCTATGCCTCCTGAATTCATCTCACGACACAAGCATACTCTACAAGACACACAGGACTGTGGAAGTATAACTACTACCATACTACCCTTCCACTCACGGTTCAGGCATCCGCATAGAACATCTCATAAATATTGCCTCCATGGCCTGGAAGCTCAACCTGCGGATCAGGAAACACTCGAGCCTGAGACCCTTGGGATCCGTAAGGACACGGGTGTGGCCTTGGTCCCCTGACTGGTGGTAGTAGAGGTCCCCGAAGAGGGGTGACTCCTCCTATAGCAGGCCAGTCAACATGAGCCGGAAGATGGGTCCTAACAGGGTTCAGCATCTCCATATCTCCATACCCTGTCTGGACTACAGGTGCCAACTGTGTCAAAGCCGTCCACAGACGGGCACGTGTAGCATAGAGCTCCATACGTAGGGCACGAGCATCCCTGTATGTATTCTCTAGCATCTCAGCAGTGGACTGCAGCAGCGGATCCTCCATAGAGGAATCAAAGTAGACCCCACTGAGGTATCCTTGTTCACCTGGCTGAGAGGCAGGAACATAGCAGAACTCTGAATTCTGCAACAGTGCATGTCTAGCCCTCATGATGGTCAACATTGAATAGGCAGCATCTTGTACTGCCATGTCAACAGTGACCCCCAATCCATAAGACCAATGGATCGGCTCCTCAGCTCCAGGTTAATCTGGGAATACCCTAACAGTGCAGAGGTACTCACTGTGATTAAAATCCCGGTACTGCTCCTCCACTATGTACTCTGGGTACCAGCGGTAACCGGATACTGACATCATCCTGACTAGCATGGTCGTATGACCTGGCACATCAATGCACCTAGTCAGACGAACCATCTGACGAGAAGGACGACGAGGCATCTGAAAATAGAGAGTAATGCAAAAGCATTAGAGCTCTCAAGACAAAATTGGGCAGCATAACGACTGTAAATGCTCAAAAACAATTTTGAGACAATCCATAAAATAGAATAGCGTAACCACTCAACTACCAAGTTCAATTCCATGGTCATCAAAACTTACTTTCTTTTCCTTGGAATAAATAAACCCGAAGTAACTCTCGACTCGTTGTCCTATAATCTACCGATCGGAAACACGAGCCTAAGAGAAAGATAAGTAACCTAGTCCTTAATCCCCACAGAAAAGACGAGGATGACCAGAATAGAATAAATTGAGAAGAGAAGCAAGAGTCTTACATTCCCTTCCACAAACAATTCCCTTATGTATAGCTAAAGCAATTCTAGACTCAACTTCGACCAGTTTGGCTTAGTAATCCTACAGTCAGTCAGGCTCTGATACCAACGCTGTCGGGACCCCGATCCTAAGCCATAGGAATCCAGCCTGTAACACATCGCATCTCTTTGCGGTCTCACGCACGGTTATCCCCACGGTTGCAACCTTACCTTAGTCGGGACCGTTTGCGCCTTTTGACTCGCGTATGCGATTGTGTCGCTAGCAATCCAATGTCAAAAAACCCCGATCAACATGTCTAGTCATAAACTAAAGTGGCAGTTCCGTACAGGGACATGCATACATGACCCAGCAAAGCAGGTGTGAGTCATCAACGAATGTAGACGAGTCGTAGCAAGCTACAAGGACTCCATTACAACACGTGACATTTCCCAAAGGAACAGACACATCAGCTAAGAAGGACACATGCCGGCCAACCAATGTGTCTGGAGCAGTAGCGAACTACCATGGCTCGATGGAATCCCAAAGGGGCATTTCCCCGTAAGGAGTGCTACTAAGGCATACGACTAGGTATTCGAACCCCATACATATCAAGTAGAACACACGTATGCTTGGCATACCCATATGTATAGATACATCGATGGCATCACAACATAACCATAACATACAACCTTTATTTAAAAGACTTGGAAGAGCCTCACACATAATATTACAAGGTAGGGGTCTCACGACCCATCATCACAAGTCATACACACAATTCTTACAAGCCAGCGGATGTTTTAAAACTGTCTGAGTACAGATAGATGGAAAGATAAAGGCACATGGCCTGACTATCTACAGACCCATCCTAGGGCCAGATCGTAGCTGGGATACCAGCTACTCGTCGTCGTCGATGTCTAGATAGAACCCTCCATTAGGGTCATTAACAACCTCTGTAACAATTATTAAGCAAACGTGAGTACAAAAGTACTCAGCAAGACTTTAGGAAATCTATCTAGTCATGCAAAGTATCATCAAGGAGTTGTTGGGTTTCATGCGGAAAGCCAGCATTTGACTCTTGGCTAGACAACTTGCATTTTTAAATAGTTTTGACAACTATGTTTCTCGCACACGAGTCCACTAACACCACACCAATACTCCATCGTGGAATCATTCCGTCTCCCTACGGAAATGCCGTCCACGACACGCACGCTTATCTTGACAATTTTATGAGTAGCCATTATAGTTATCTATGAACAACATATGTTTCCAGGTAGTCCATATCCGCGGACGCGGCTATTCAAATAGATCATAACCCTACAGGGGTGTAATTCTTCATACATGCTCTCGCCACTTATCGCCGTGTGCACGTCATGCACCCCGGCAACCTTGAAGCGGAAGCCCAGCGAGGGAGTCGGCCACGACCGTTAACCACGCTAATACTTAGTCCAGGTCTATCGCCTATCTGAGGGTAACCCGCACGGAAGTCTGGCCGAGGTTTCCGCCACGGCCCCAAACGATGTGCGCAGGGTTCCCAAGCTCACCATCCGGTGCCACTTGGTACACCGTGCCACTGCCTACCGCATCATAGCCCACCTCTAAGGTCAGCGCTACGCACGGCCTCCAGCATGACTATAAACACCAGAAACTACTTGCAACTCCTGGACTGAGTACTAAGCGATTAATAAGTCGAGAGGGTCAATTAAGTATCCCAACGTGTGGTAGTATCTAGTCTTGGATTACATACACGGAACTCAGATCCTAAGGACGGTTCCAATGAAACAACCCGCCATGTACTCCTACATAGCCTTTCACCGGTACCTTTACCAAATCAGGTTCAACACACAACCTTTATCAACTGAACACATTCTCACGATCCTGTTCATCACCCAGATGACAGACCATACACAACTCTAAGCATAGCATGCATAGCAGGATAAGGCACATCATGGCTCAAGCATCTACCAGGTATGTTAGGTTGCAAGGTTCAGCTATTTATTGTGACAAGGACAGGTCATGCAAAGGAAGTGGGTTCAACAAACGTGGTAAAAGCATTGAAAGGATTTTGACCTAATGCATTAAATAAGAGCTGGAGCAAGAACATGGGATTTATCGGGATGATCAAAATGGTTGCTTGCCTTGTTGCTCAGCAGAGGGGTGATATCCGTTAGTCGGATAATCAGACGTATCCGGAGGGGCGGAGCCTACCGGAATAACAACAATCAATCAATATCAAACATATGCAACAAAATGATGCATGAAATGCAATGTAGCATGGTTTGAGATGACCAACAGAACCCTTTGGGGTGATCTTGATTTGAAATCATAATTCAAATATCATTTGAATTATAATTTATTACATTCTTTTAATTGATTTGACCTCATGCTGTTTCATAACTTTGTTTTTCATGCATGAAAATAGCACCATTGGATTCCTTGAATTTTTGTGATCCATTTACATATATTATTTGTCAAATTTGTTGTTATATTCAATTTTCTATGAATTTCAAAGTTTTGAACTTATTCTAGAATTATTTTTAAACAGAAAAGCTTTTATTGCATCAGCATGACATCAACAGGTCAATTTGGTCGTTGAAAGTCAAACTTGACCAGTGGGACCCACTGGTCAGTGACTCTGGCCAGGTGTTAGTTTAAATTTAACTTAATTAACTAATTATCAGGGTTGGACCCACATGTTAGTGTCTGTTTAATTTTTTATTTAATTAATTATTTTTATTAACTTAAGCCTAATTAGCCAGGGGGCTGGCCCCACCTGTCATAGACTCAGGGGGGGAGGGTCAGATCCACCGGCGGCGAGGTCGATCTCGCCGGCGGTGAGCCTCCGGCGACCACCAGAACGGCGGAGGGGCTCGGGAATGCATCTCCGATGACCAAAAGCACGGTGGAGGGCACCAAACGAACGCCACTTCACCCGCGGCTCCATTTCTGCAAAGACCCGAGGCTGAGATGGCCACAGATGACGCTGGCGACGAGCTTGGCGGCGGCCGAAGCTCGGGCATCATCGGGGTCATCGAAACAGAGGGCATCACGCGCGGGGCTGGGCTCCTATAACATCTACGCGATGCACTGAAGCCATGGTGGCCTCAGATGGACCAACCGATCACCGGAGAGCTATCGACGACGAGGTCCCGCGGCGGATCTCGTCGGCCTCCGATGGAATCGGGGACTAGAGGAAGGGATCGAGGGGGAAAACTTAGGGGAAAGAACCCTGAGCTCACGGGGAGTGCAGAGGCGTCGAGAGTGGGCGCGGGGATGGCCCGAGGAGGGAAAACGACGACGGCAAACTCCGGTGACCCGAGGAAGAAGACGATGGATTCACGGTGTTTCAGAGCTTCTCGGCGTCGCGCGACTAGCTGGAGAGCTTCAGGGGATCACGGTGAAGCTGCTGCGCAGCTCAAGTGAGACGGAGAGGGACACGAGCGACGGCGAGCTCAAGCTTGAGCTTGCGGTCATGGCGGCCGAGAGGGAGAGAGAGAACATGGCGAATGGGGAGGGGATGAGCTCGGGGAGGCCTTCGGGGAGTTTATCCCCGTTGTGCCAGCGCGACGCGACGTCCAGGCAGACGCACAGGTGCGTGGCCGCGCCGGAACGAGCGGCGGCCACCTCCTGCTGCTCGCTGGCAAGGAAGACGACGGGGAGCAGCTGGGCCTGGGCCAGGTGAGCGACAGGTAAGGGTTTTCCATTTTTCTTATTTTTTGTTTTCTGTATATTCTTTATGTTATTTGTTTTGTTTTATTTTTGGCTCTAAACTATTCCTAAAATAGTTTGAAAAATACTAGAGTATTAGTTGGAATATTTCCAACCACTCATAAAGTTTTCAACATTTTTGGAAACTTTAAATTATTTGAAATAAAATATATAATTGGTTTCAGTAGCTTTTAACTTAAATTTAAAATGCCAAAAGTAGTTTGAAAATAAGTTTCATCTCTCATATCTTGTTTTCTATATTTATCAGAAAAGGTGAACTTTTGTTAAGGCCATTTTGGGTTCATTGATTTGACATCAATTTTGAAATGCTTTTGAATTAGGGGTTGCTAGGGTTTTGCTTTGGTTTTCTTGCTTTGGTTTTGGGTTTTTCATTTCATTTCCTTGGATGCATTGAAAGAAAACATGAGCACATCTTACTAAACCTAATAGGGATCAGGGATGTGACACATACATATAGGCATCACGTCCGAGACAAGTAGACCGATACTTTCTCCATCTACTACTATTACTCCACACATCGACCGCTATCCAGCATGCATCTAGTGTATTGAGTTCATGACGAACAGAGTAACGCCTTAAGCAAGATGACATGATGTAGAGGGATAATCTCAAACCAATGATGAAAACCCGTATTTTTACCCTTTATGGCAACAACACGATGCGTGCCTCGCTACCCCTTCTGTCACTGGGTGAGGTCACCGCACGGTATGAACCCAAAACCAAGCACTTCTCCCATTGCAAGAATCATAGATCTAGTTGGCCAGACAAAACCCACAACTCGAAGAGAATTCCAAGGATATGAAATCATGCATAAGAGAGATCAGAAGAAACTCAAATAAGATTCATAGATAATCTGATCATAAATCCACAATTCACCGGATCTCGATAAACACACCGCAAAAGAAGATTACATCGGATAGATCTCCATGTAGATCATGGAGAACTTTGTATTGAAGATCCAAGAGAGAGAAGAAGCCATCTAGCTACTAGCTATGGACCCGTAGGTCTATGGTGAACTACTCACGCATCATCGGAGATGTCATGGTGTTGATGGAGAAGCCCCCCGTATCCGAATCCCCCCTACGGCAGGGCACCAGAACGTGCCCGAGATGGGATCTTGCGGAGACAGAAGCTTGCGGTGGCGGAAAAGTACTTTCGATGATGTCCTGATTTTTTATGGATTTTTTGGGAATATATAGGCGCAAAACCTAGGGCAAAGGAGCCTCAGGGAGCCCACAAGCCAGGGGGCTGCGGCCTCCCCCCTGGCCGCGCAATGAGGGCTTGTGGGGTCCGTGGTGGGCCCCTGCCCTGATTCTCCGGCTCTCCGATCTTTTTCTGTTCCGGAAAAAATATTTTTGGCAGTTTCATTTCGTTTGGACTCCGTTCAAAATCCTCCTCTGAAAGGGGTCAAAAACATGGAAAAAACAGGAACTGGCACTTGGCACTGAGTTAATAAGTTAGTCCCAAAAAATATATAAAAGGTATACAAAACATCCAAAGTTTGACAAGATAATAGCATGAAACCTTCTAAAATTATAGATACGTTGGAGACGTATCAAGCATCCCCAAGATTAACTCCTGCTCGTCCTCGAGTAGGGAAGTGATAAAGAATGAATTTTTGATGTGGAATGCTACCTAGCGTAGTTGTCCTTTGCAACTTCTTTCATGTGACATGAATGTTCAGATCCGAAAGATTCAAAACAATAGTTTGCTATTGACATGAAAACAATAATACTTCAAGCATACTAGCAAGGTAATCATGAACTTTCAAAATAACAAGGTCAAAGAAAGTTATCCCTACAAAATCATATAGTCTGGCTATGCTCCATCATCCTCACACAACTAATTTAAATCATGCACAACCCCGGTATTGGCCAAGTAATTGTTTTTGCACTCTTACTTTCTCAAACTTTTTATAACTATCACGCAATACATGAGCGTGAGCCATGGATATAGCACTATAGGTGGAATAGAGTGTGGTGGAGGTTGTGAGACAAAAAGGAGGAGATGGTCACATTGAATCGGTGTATCAAAGGGCTATGGAGATGCCCATTAATAGATATCAATGTGAATGAGTAGAGATTGCCATATAAAGGATGCACTAGAGCTATAAGTATGTGAAAGCTCAAAAGTAGAACTAGTGGGTGTGCATCCAACTTGCTTGCTCACGAAGACCTAGCGCAATTTTGAGGAAGCCCATCATTGGAATATACAAGCCAAGTTATATAATGAAGATTCCCACTAACATATGGTGGTGACAAAGCAAGAAGCTCTCAATCATGAAGAACATGGTGCTATTATGAAGCACAAGTGTGGAAAAAGATAGTAGCATTGTCCCTTCTCTCTTTTTCTTTTTTTATTTGGGCTCTTTGGCCTCTTTTTTAATCTTTTTTCTTTTATTTTTTGTTATTTTTGGGCTCTTTGGCCTCTTTTTTTCCTCACATGGGACAATGCTCTAATAATGATGATCATCACACTTTTATTTACTCATAGCTCAAAACTTAGAAATGACTCTATAGGAAATGCCTCCGGCAGTGTACAGGGATGTGCAACGATCTAGCTTGGCGTATGACGTTGAAACATCTCGCTAGCTATCTTACGATCATGCAATGGAAATATGAGAGTGACGGCACAAGTCATGAGACGGAACGGAGGGAGTTGCATGGCAATATATCTCAGAATGGCTATGAAAATGCCATAGTAGGTAGGTATGGTGGCTGTTTTGAGGAAGGCATATGGTGGGTTTGTGTACCGGCAAAAGTTGCGCGGCACTAGAGAGGCTAGTAATGGTGGAAGGTGAAAATGCATCTATACCATGGACTCACATTAGTCATGAATAACTCACATACTTGTTGCGAAAGTTTTTATTAGTAATCGAAACAAAGTGCTAAACGCATACTCCTAGGGGAAGGGTTGGTAGGTGTTAACCATCGCGCGATCTCGACCTCAACACAAAGGATGAAAATCAATAGACCAATTATGCTCCGACTTCCTAACATAGCGGTTCACCATACGTGCATGCTACGGGAATCACTAACTTCAACACAAGTATTTCTAGATTCACAACACCCTACTACCATAACTCTTAATATTACCGAATCCACGTCTCAAAACTAATTGAGAGGAATCAAGACTTCTCTTTCTACTCAATGCACATGAAGATGGAGGTTTTTGTATCCTCTTTGGGTACCTATCACCTTTGGGACTACTTTCATAGCATAAGCCAACTACCAAGTCACGCACCGCCGTGCTCTAAAAGATATAAGTGAAGCACATAGAGCAAAATTATCTAGCTCAAAAGATATAAGTGAAGCACCATGAGCATTCTAGCAAAATCACGATGAGTGCATGTCTCTCTCTCTCAAAAATGTGTGCAGCAAGGATGATTGTGACACAACAAAAAGAAAAGACTCCTAAGATACAGGACTCTCCAAGAAAAACACATATCATGTGGTGAATAAAAATATAGGTCCAAGTAATGTTATCGATGGATTGAAGACGAAAGAGGGGATGCCTTCCCGGGGCATCCCCAAGCTTAGGCTTTTTGGTGTCCTTGAATTTGGCTTGGGATGCCTTGGGCATCCCCAAGCTTGAGCTCTTTCCACTCCTTATCTCTTTGTCCATGAGAACATCACCCAAAACTTGAAAAATTCACAACACAAAACTAAACAGAAACTCGTGATAACGTTAGCACAAGAAAACGAACTACCACCTCTTTTGGTACTGTAGCAAACTTGAATTCTATCTATATTGGTATTGGGCTACTGTATTCTCACTTTTCCATGGTTAGTACCCCCCGATACTAACCATAGTTTCATCAAAACAAGCAACCAACTCAACAAAAACAGAATCTGTCAAAAACAGACCAATCTCTAGCAATTTGTATACTTCGTATACTTCTGGTACCTCAAAACTTCTGAACAATCACGACTGCCTGGGAAAAAGGCATATCAACCAGCAGCAAAAAGAATCAACTCAAAAGCCCTTTCTGAATAAAAATGAAAAATCATCTCGTGAGCAAAAAAGTTTCTGTCTTTTTCCAGCAGGATCAAACAACCATCACCAAGACTAGTCATAAAGGTTTTGCTTGAATCAAACACAAAAAGAAACACAAAAAACACAATCACAACAGAATTATGAAAGTGTGGATGCAACAAAATAGAAAGAAAAAGATAAATTCATTGGGTTGCCTCCCAACAAGCGCTATTGTTTAACGCCCTTAGCTAGGCATTGATAATTCAATGATGCTCACACAAAAGACAAGAGTTGAAGCACAACAAGAGCATCATAAAGCATGCGAAAATCACATCTAAGTCTAACATACTTCCTATGCATAGGCATTTTATAGGAAAACAGATTGTGAAGACAATCAATAGTTACCATATGCAAGGAAGAAGAAAGAGACAATAGCAATCTCAACATAACGAGAGGTGATTTAGTGATATGAAAGTTTCTACCACCATATTTTCCTATCTCATAATAATTACATGTGGGATCATATTCGAATTCAACAATGTAACTATCACATAGGATATTCTTTTCATGATCCACATGCATGCAAAGTTGATGCTCTTCAAAAATAGTGGGATTATCATCGACTAAAGTCATGACTTCTCCAAACCCACTTTCAGTAATATTGCAAATATGATAATCATCATGAGGCTTAAACAAATTTTCAAGATCATAAGAAAATTCATTACCCCAATCACGATCATTGCAACAAGTAGTGGACATAGCAAAACTAGCATCCCCAAGCTTAGGGTTTTGCATATTTTTAGCATGATTGTCACTAATAGAATTTATAGTGAAACCATTGCAATCATGCTTTTCATCCAAGGAGCCCTCGTGAATCGCTTCATAAATTTTTTCCTCACAATTTTCATATTCACGCATCTCAAGCAAAAATCAATAAAGATAGTCAAGTGCACTCAACTCACTAGCAATTGGATCAACATAATTGGATCTCTCAAAGAGATTAGCAACTGGATGAGGATCCATATCACTAGATTTTCAGCAAGCGAAGATGCAAGCATATTGAAGGCACATGACACACAAGTGAACAGAAAGCAAGCGAGAGAAAAGGGCGAACGAAAAAGGCAAACAAAAAAGGCAAATTGGTGAAGTGGGGGAGAGGAAAACGAGAGGCAACTGGCAAACAAAGTAAATGCAAGAGATGAGTTTGCGACACTTACTTGGATGAGTTCTTGACTTGATCCTCCCCGGCAACGGTGCCAGAAATCCTTCTGCTACTTCTCAAACAACAGCGCCAAAATTTGACACGTTGATGGAGACTTGCTTGTGTTGGTTTTTCCCTTGAAGAGGAAAGGTTGATGCAGCACAGGAGCAGTAAGTATTTCCCTCAGTTTGTGAACCAAGGTATCAATTTAGTAGGAGAATCTCGTCAAGTCCAGAGTACGTGCGCAAACACAAAAGAGCTTGCACCCAACGCTATAAAGGGGTTGTCAATCCCTTCAAGATTGTTTGCAAAGTGAGATCTGAAGGCGGAAAGTGCAACGAAGTAAAAAGTGTAAGGCTGAAAATATGGCGTGGAGTAGACCCGGGGGCCATAGTGTTCACTAGAGGCTTCTCTCAAAATAGCAAGTATTACGGTGGGTGAACAAATTACTGTTGAGCAATTGATAGAACCGCGCAAAGTCATGACGATATCTAAGGCAATGATCATACATATAGGCATCAGGTCCGAAACAAGTAGACTCATACTTTCTGCATCTACTACTATTACTCCACACATCGACCACTATCCAGCATGCATCTAGTGTATTGAGTTCATGACGAACAGAGTATCGCCTTAAGCAAGATGGCATGATATAGAGGGATAATCTCAAACCAATGATGAAAACCCCATCTTTTTACCCTTGATGGAAACAATACGATGCGTGCCTCGGTACCCCTTCTGTCACTGGGTGAGGTCACCGCACGGTCTGAACCCAAAACCAAGCACTTCTCCCATTGCAAGAATCATAGATCTAGTTGGCCAGACAAAACCCACAACTCAAAGAGAATTACAAGGATATGAAATCATGCATAAGAGAGATCAGAAGAAACTCAAATAAGATTCATAGATAATCTGATCATAAATCCACAATTCATCGAATCTCGACAAACACACCGCAAAAGAAGATTACATCGGATAGATCTCCATGAAGATCATGGATAACTTTGTATTGAAGATCCAAGAGAGAGAAGAAGCCATCTAGCTACTAGCTATGGACCCGTAGGTCTATGGTGAACTACTCACGCATCATCGGAGAGGTCATGGTGTTGATGGAGAAGCCCTCCGTATCCGAATCCCCCCTCCGGCAGGGCACCAGAACGTGCCGAGATGGGATCTTGCGGAGACACAAGCTTGCGGCGGCGGAAAAGTACTTTCGATGATCTCCTGATTTTTTATGGAATTTTTGGGAATATATAGGCGCAAAACCTAGGGCAAAGGAGCCTTCGGGAGCCCACAAGCCAGGGGGCCGCGGCCTCCCCCTGGCCGCGCCATGAGGGCTTGTGGGGTCCCTGGTGGGCCCGTGCCCTGATTTTCCGGCTCTCTGATAATTTTCTGTTCCGGAAAAAATCTTTTTGGCAGTTTCATAACGTTTGGACTCCATTCAAAATCCTCCTCTAAAAGGGGTCAAAAACTTGGAAAAAACAGGAACTGGCACTTGGCACTGAGTTAATAAGTTAGTCCCAAAAAATATATAAAAGGTATACAAAACATCCAAAGTTTGACAAGCTAATAACATGAAACTATAAAAAATTATAGATACGTTGGAGACGTATAACCCCCATACGTCGGTCGATGGAGGAGGATCTCGTTTGCCATGTGCAGCGCATCGTACGCGCTTAGGTCCCCAAGTTGATGCGGTGCGTTCTGGATGCCGGGGGTGCCGCTGAGGCGCCACGCACCTGGGTGGCATGGGTGGTCACGATGGTGGAGACGATGTTGACGATCTGGTACGAGTCACCCGACACCAGGACGCGAGAAGGCGTGCCATCGGCTGCCACGATGTGAAGGTTCGAAGCCAGCCCTGCTGAGGATCGAGGAAGATTGTAGGGTGCCGACCATCAGAGTAGCGCGTCTTGGGGACGATGAAGCTCGAAGAATACCTCGACACGCCCCCTACCTGGTGCACCAAATGTCAGATTACGGGCTCCGCAAAACCCTAAAGATTCGAACCCAGGGGCGTGTACGAGGGTTTCTCGAGAACTTGCCCTACTTAGCTCGCCACTCGTTGGGGATGGCTAGAAACTCACTCTATGGTGAGGAAGACAAAGGACACGACAGTTTGCCCAGGTTCGGGCCCTGCAAAGCGTAAAACCCTACTCCTGCTTTGGTGGATTGCCTCTAATGGAGGGTGGTGGATGAACTAGTACAGTGCTTGGGTGCTTCCAGAGGCTCGATGGTTCTTGCGTGGAGGAAGTGTGCGAATGAGTGGATGGGGTTCTCCCCTCAGTCCTCCTCTACGGTGCCGCCTATCCTGTATATATAGCGGAGGCCCTGGTCCTCTTCCCTTATCGTTTCGGTGGGAAGGGATCCCACAACGGCCAATTTTGATGGGGAACAGGGGAACATGCTCCCCTGCCGAAAAGTAGTCTTTGCATGCAAAGCAGTTGCCTGCACTATAGGGGCTGGTCCAGGGGTGACGTATGTCCTGTCGGCGGGCAGCGGTGGTCTCGTTGCACTAGAATGGAAACCTTTGGAGATGCCTTGGAAACTCGCGTATGCCCTTGGTCCCTTTGCACTAAAGGGGGAGACTGCACCTTCCTGCGATCTGCTGCCCGCCTACTCTTCTGCACCATCCTTGACTCCCGAGGCTGGGCCTCGCCTCGGAATATCCGCCGCCTGGAGGGGTCCTGAGGAGGCCCCCTGTGGGTCCTGGTGTTGTTCTTCCTCGCGAGGCTTGGCCCCTCACGAGGACCTTGTCTTGGCTCGTGCTAGGCCTGTTGCTTTTGTTTAATAAAGTGGGCCAACCCTGGGCCGTAGGCTGGCAGGTCTGGGTACCCCCGTTCCCAGAATGCCGACACTACCTACTAACTTTTAGTTACGAACGCGCTACTCTTCTGCCCCAATCTAGCTACATAATCATTATGCTCGCACTATTCAATACTCATGACAAAAAGTGCCGCCGCCGCCGATACTCCGGAGGTGCGAACAAGGTTGCCAACAAGTGGAGGTGGGCTAAGCAAGAAACACAAGCGCCTCCGGCCGACCTTAACTTCATCAGTAGCCTCCCGGCGATATGTTGACACTTATCAACTCCTCGTCCCAATCAAAGATGGCGTGTGACAACCGTCCTCTCCTGATGATGGTTCCCCCTATGGCGTTGTGCCCCTCTCGGCCTCATTAAACAAGAACATGCTTGATATCCCACAAGTATATCGGATCGCAATAGTTTTCGACGGTAGTGTAATCAAACCAAATTTTTAGATTTGACACAAGGGGAGCCAAAGAATATTTGTAGGTGTTAGCAACTGAGTTATCAATTCAATCATGCTTGGAGATTTAGTATCTACCACACAGTGATCAGTAGCACTGTAATATGATAGTTTTGGTAGCAGTGGTAATAGTAGCAACGGTAATGGTAACAGTGATAGCCGTTTTGTAACAGTTGGAACAGTAGCAACAGTAGTAACTTAGCAAGAGCAACACGTCGAAAATTCATAGGCATTAGATCGGTGGTATTGCTGGATGACATTCGTCATGTATCAGCCATAACATAGGGCGACACAGAACTAGCTCTCGTTCATCGATATACTGTAGGCATGTATTCCATAAATAGTCATATGTGCTGATGGAAAAGAACTTGCATGACATCTTTTGTCCTACCCTCCTATGGCAACGGCGTCCATAAGGAAACTAAGGGATAATAAGGCCTCCTTTTAATAGAGAACCGGAACAAAGCATTAACACATCATGAATACATGAACTCGTCATACTACAGTAATCACTGCAAAGAATCCCAACTATTGTCACCTTGGGGTATGCAGATCCTAACAAGTAGTAGGTGCATATAACTTGCAAGATCAGGTAAGGAACATAGATATAATGGTGAAAACATAATCGGTTCAGATATGAAATTATGGCACTCGGTCCCTAGTGACAAGCATTAAGCATGGCAAAGTCATAGCAACATCAATCCCCGAACATAGTGGATACTAGGGATCAAGCCCTAACAAAACTAACTCGATTACGTGATGAATATCATCCAGCTCCTCACAGACCAACAAGCCTACAAAGGGATTACTCAATCCTCGTGGAGAGCATCATGGAATTGGCGATGAAGGAGGGTTGGTGATGACGAAGACCGAAGATTACCATCTTTGGAGCATCAAAAGGACTCTAGATCTGGCCTCCCGATGAAGAACATGAGGTGGCGGTGATACGTCTCCAACGTATCTATAATTTTTTATTGTTACATGCTATTATATTATCTGTTTTGGATGTTTTATACGCATTAATATGCTATTTTATTTTATTTTTTGGACTAACCTATTAATCTAGAACTTAGTGCTAGTTTCTATTTTTCCTTGTTTTGGGGTATTGCACATAAGGAATATTAAGCGGAGTCCAAACGGAATAAAATCTCCGGAACGATTTTTTTGGATCAAAGAAACCTGCCAGACTTGGAGAAGGGGGTAGGACATCTGCCGGGAGGCCACAAGCCTACATGCCGCGGCTAGGGGGTATGCCACGCCCCCTTGGCTTGTGGGTCCCCCGCAGGCCTCCTAACCCTAATTCTTGTCCTATAAATTCCGAAATATTCCCTCATTATCAGATAAACACCAAAAACACTTTTCCGCCGCTGGAAGCCTTTGTTTCCGTGAGATCCAATTTGGGAGCCTTTTTCGATAATCTGCCGGAGGGGGATTCAATCACGAAGGGCATCTACATCAACTCCATTGCTCCACCGATGATGCGTGAGTAGTTTACCACGGACCTACGGGTCCATAGCTAGTAGCTAGATGGATTCTTCTCTCTCTTTGTTCTTCAATACCATGTTCTCGATGATCTTCATGGAGATCTATCCGATGTAATACTCTTTTGCGGTGTGTTTGTCGAGATCTGATGAATTGTGGTTTTATGTTCAGATTTTCTATGAATATTATTTGAATCTCATCTAAATTCTTAGATGCATGATTTCATATCTTTGCAAGTCACTTCGAATTATTGGTTTGGTTTGGCCAACTAGATTGGTAATTCTTGCAATGGGAGAAGTGCTTAGTTTTGGGTTCAATCTTGCGGTGTCCTCACCCAATGACTAAGTAGGGGTAGCGAGGCACGTATTGTGTTGCTGCCATCAAGGATAAAAATATGGGGTTTTGATCATATTGCTTGAGTTTATCCCTCTACATCATGTCATCTTACTTAATGTGTTACTCTGTTCTTCATTAACTTAATACTCTAGATGCAGGGAGGAGTCAGTCGATGTGTGGAGTAATAGTAATAGATGCAGAATCGTTTCGGTCTACTTGACACGGACGTGATGCCTATATGCACAATCATTGCCTTAGATATCTTCATGATTATTCGCTTTTCTATCAATTGCTCGACAATAATTTGTTCACCCACCGTATTATTTTCCTTCATGAGAGAAGCCTCTAGTGAAACCTATGGACCCCGGGTCTATTTTCCCTATTATATTTTCAGATCTATTTTCTACTTTATATTTTCCATCTATAAACCAAAAATACCAAAAACATATTTTTGTCATTTATTTACTATTAGTTTTATCTCTATTAGATCTCATCCTTGCAATAACCGTGAAGGGATTGACAACCCCTTTGTTGCATTGGGTGCAAGTGTTTGATTGTTTGTGTAGGTACTACCATTGTGGCGTTGCTTGTACCTCCTACTAGATTGATACCTTGGTTCTCAACAAACTGAGGGAAATACTTATCTACATTTCTGCATCATCCTTGCCTCTTCAAGGCAAAACCAATGCAAGCTCAAGAAGTAGCAAGAAGGATTTCTGGCGCCATTGCCGGGGAGGATACATAGCATGATCCAGCTTACTAAGTACCCATCACAAACTCATATCTTGCAATTACTTTATTTTCCATTTGCCTCTCGTTTTCCTCTCCCCCACTTCTAAAATGATTTTCATAAAATACCAAAAAGATTTTCCTTTTTATTTGCCCTTCTTCCGTTTGCTTGCTTGTGTGTTGGATTGCTTGATTTGTCACGATGAGTCAAGATAATACCAAGTTGTGTGATTTTTCCACTATGAATAATATTGATTTTATTAGTACTCCGATTGCTACAGTCACTAGTGCGGAATCTTATGAAATTAATGCCGCTTTGCTTAATCTTGTTACGAAAGAACAATTTTCTGGCGTTCCTAGTGAAGATGTCGCATCCCATCTAAATACTTTGGTTGAGTTGTGTGATATGAAAAAGAAGAAAGATGTGGATAATAAAATTCTTAAATTGAAGCTATTTCCTTTCTCATTACCGGACCGTGCTAAAACTTGGTTTTCATCTTTGCCTAAAAATAGTATTGATTCATGGAATAAGTGTAAAGATGTTTTTATTTCCAAGTACTTTCCGCCCGCTAAGATTATCTCCCTTAGGAATAATATAATGAATTTTAAGCAACTTGATCATGAGCATGTTGCACAATCTTGGGAGACGATGAAATTAATGATTAAGAATTGTCCTCCACATGGTTTGAAGTTATGGATTATTATACAATTTTTTTATGCGAGATTGAATTTTTCTTCTAAAAATCTTTTAGATTCCACCACGGGTGGTAATTTATTGAAATCACATTAGGAGAAGCTACTAAACTCCTAGATAATATTATGGCAAATTACTCTCAATGGCATACCGAAAGAACTCCTACTAGTAAAAAAGTGCATGCTATAGAAGAAATAAATACTTTGAGTGATAAGATGGATGAGTTGATGAAATTGTTTGCTAGTAATATTTCTCCTATAGATCCTATTGATATGCCTTTGTCTTCTTTGATTGGAAATAATAATGAATCTATGGATGTGAATTTTGTTGGTAGGAACAATTTTGGCAATAACACGTATAGAGGTAATTTCAACCCTAGGACGTTTCCTAGTAATTCCTCTAATAATTATGGTAATTACTACAAACTTCTTATGTAAATTATAATAAGATGTCCTCTAATCTTGAGAATAATATGAAAGAATTTATTAGCTCACAAAAAGGTTTCAATGCTATGATTGAAGAAAAATTGCTCAAGATTTATCATTTGGCTAGGAACGTTGATAGAATTCCTCTTGAGGTTGATTCTTTGAAAATTAGATCTATTCACCCAAGCATGTTATTAATGATTCTTTAAAATCTATGAGAATTTATATTGATGAGTGTAAGGAAAGAACCGCTAGAATACGTGCTAAGCGTGAATGGCTTGAAAAAGTGTTTTCTCATGATAATAATGATGAAGATCTTAAAGTTATTCATGTGAATCCTATTGAATATTTTTTTCTAATATGAATCTTTAAAAATATGGGACTTGAGATGAGTCAACTTTAGCTAAAAGGCGTCCCAATGATTTAGGGTCCATAGATTTTAATGCCAAGATTGATAAAAGTGGGATTGAAGAGGTCAAAACTTTAAATAGCAATGAACCCACTCTTTTGGATTTCAAGGAATTTAATTATGATAGTTGTTATTTAATTGATTGTGTTTCCTTGTTGCAATCCACGTTGAATTCTACGCATGTCTATAGTAAAAATAAAGCTTTACTAAACATATTGTGGATGTTATGATGAAATATTTTGAAGAAAAACTTGAGTTGAAGTTTCTATACCTAGAAAGCTTTATGATGAGTGGGAGACTACTATTAAAATTAAAATTAAAAATTATGAGTGCCATGCTCTGTGTGATTTGGGTGCTACGTTTCCACGATTCCGAAAACTTTATGTGATGTTCTAGGTTTTCGTGAATTTGAGGATTGCTCTTTAAATTTGCATCTAGCGGATTCTACCATTAAGAAACCTATGTGAATGATTAACGATGTTCTTATAGTTTCAAATAGGAATTAGGTGCCCGTAGTTTTCATTGTTCTTGATATAGATTGCAATCCTACATATCCTATTATTCTTGGTAGACCCTTCCTTAGAACGATTGGTGCAACTATTGATATGAAGGAAGGAAATATTAGATTACAATTTACTTTAAGGAAATAAAATTGTCTTATCAATCTATTATGAGAGCTACTTATGGATTACATACCAAAGATGACAATGCCTAGATCTATTGCGTTATCCCTAGCTAGGGGCGTTAAACAATAGCGCTTGTTGGGAGGCAACCGAAATTTATTTTTATGTTTTATTTTTGATTCTGTTTTTGAGTGTTGCACACATTATTACCTCTGTAATTATTGTGTTTTACTGTTTTAATTAGTGTTTGATCCAAGTAAGACCTTTGGGATGATCTACGGTGTTTGTGATTTGATTTTAATGAAAAAACAAAAGACTTTCGCCCCGAGTCCAGGAATTCTGTAAATTCACTGGAACGTGCTTTTGATCTGAATTTTTTACACAAGATTTATATACAAATTTCCCATATCGTCATAATGTTTCAGAATTATTGGAGATATATATGTATTCGGAGTATACAGATTTATACAGACTGTTCTGTTTTTGAAAGATTCTGTTTTCTTTGTGTTGTTTGCTTATTTTGATGAATCTATGGGTTGTATCGGGGTTACGAACCATGGTGAAGTTGGAATACAGTAAATATTACACCAATATAAATAAATAATGAGTTAAAAACAATACCTAAAGTGGTGATTTATTTTTCTTATACTAACGGATCTCATGAGTTTTTTGTTGAGTTTTGTGTTGTGAAGTTTTTAGGTTTTGGGTAAATATTTGATGGACTATGGAATAAGGAGTGGCAAGAGCCTAAGATTGTGGATGCCCAAGGCACTCCAAGTCATATTCAAGGATACCAAAGAGACTAAGCTTGGGTATGCCTGGAAGGTGTCCCCTCTTTCGTCTTCAATCCATAGGTAAATTTACTTGAGGCTATATTTTTATTCACCACATGATATGTGTTTTGCTTGGAGCGTCTTGTATGATATGAGTCTTTACTTTTTAGTTTGGCACAATCATCTTTTCTGCACACATATTTTGAGATAGACACGCTGAATCATGAATTTATTAGAATACTCTATGTGCTTCACTTATATATTTTGAGCTAGGCAATGTTGCTCTAGTGCTTCACTTATACATTTTAGAGCACGGTGGTGTTTTATTTATAGAAATTATTGAACTATGTACCTCACTTATATTATATTACTTTGAGAGTCTTTAAACAACATGGTAATTGTTTTAAGTTATGAATTTATTCCTAATATAATGAGCATCCAAGAGGGATAATATAAACTTTCATATTAAGTGCATTGAATACAATGAAAAGTTTGATTCCTTGCATATAGTTTTGAGATATGAAGATGGTAATATGAGAGTCATGCTAGTAAGTAATTGTGAATTGGAAGAAAAACTTGTGTTAAAGTTTGTGATTCCTGTAGCATGCACGTATGGTGAACCATTATGTGATGTAGTCGGAGCATGATTTGTTTAATGATTGTCAATCTTTGTGTGGGAGTCGGGATCGCGCGATGGTTAACTCCTACCAACCCTTCACCTAGGAGGATGCGTCTAATACTTTGCTTCGATAACTAATAGACATTTGCAATAAATATGTGAGTTCTTTATGACTAATATTGAGTCCATGGATTATACGCACTCTCACCCTTCCATCATTGCTAGCCTCTCTAGTACCGCGCAACTTTCGCCGGTGCATTAAACCCACCTTCCTGAAAATAGCCACCATATATTTTCCTCAAAACAGCCCCCATACCTATTATGAAATTTCCATAGCCATTCCGAGATATATTTCCATGCAACTTTCACCGTTATATTTTTTTATGACACACACCATCATTGTCATATTGCTTTGCATGATCATAAGATACCTAGCATGTCATTGATACGCTAGATCATTGCACATCCCGGTACACCACCGAAGGCATGCATATAGAGTCATATTTGTTCTAGGAATTGAGTTGTAATTTTTTGAGTTGTAAGTAAATAAAAGTGTGATGATTTGCATTATTAGAGTATTATCCCATGTGAGAGAAAAGTATGATGGAAAGCAATGATTCCCTCACAACTTTGGATGAGTATGCAGACTTTACAAAAAATAAAAGAGGCCAACGAAGCCCATAAAAAATAAAAGAGGCCAAAGATGCCCACATAAAAAATAGAGAAAAGAGAGAAGGGACAATGCTACTATCTTTTTCCACACTTGTGCTTCAAAGTAGCACCATGATCTTAGTAATAGAGAGTCTCCTAATTTGTCACTTTCATGTACTGATACGTCCATTTTGCATCATGTTTTCATGTTTATATTTATCGCTTGTTTGGTTGTTATTTCACTTCATGGTACAATTCTTATGCCTTTTCTCTCTTATTTTGCAAGGTTTACATGAAGAGGGAGAATGCCGTCAACTGGAATTCTGTCCTGAAAGTGGAGAAAAGTTGAGATACCTATTCTGCGCAACTCCAAATGCCGTAAAAATCAACGAGGATTTTTTCCCGATTTATCAAAAATACTGGGCCGAAGAAGTGCTAGAGGGGCACCAGGGGGTGCCCACAAGCCTGCACGGCACGGCCACCCCCAGGCCGCGCCATGAGGGCTTGCGGGCAGCCCACTGGCCCACTTGCTCCCCTCTTTTGCTATATGGAGGGTTTCGTCCAGGAAAAAAATCAAGGAGGAGATTTTTCGTGGTTTCGCCGCCGCCACGAGGCGGAACTTGAGCAGAACCAATCTAGAGATTTGGCAGGACGATCCTGCCAGGGAAACTTCCCTCCCGGAGGGGGAAATCGTCGCCATCGTCATCACCAACACTCCTCTCATCGGAGGGGACTCATCACCATCAACATCTTCATCAGCACCATCTCATCTCCAAACCCTAGTTCATCACTCATAACCAATATCCGTCTTGCGACTCCGATTGGTACTTGTAAGGTTGCTAGTAGTGTTGATTACTCTTTGTAGTTGATGCTAGTTGGATTACTTGGTGGAAGAGTTTATGTTTAGATCCTTGATGCTACTCATTACCTCTCTGGTCATGAATATGATTATGCTTTGTGAGTAGTTACTTTTGTTCCTGAGGACATGGGATAAGTCATGCTAATAGTAGTCATGTGAATTTGGTATTCGTTCGGTAATTTGATATGTTGTATGTTGTTTTTCCTCTAGTGGTGTTATGTGAACGTCGACTACATAACACTTCACCATTATTTGGGCCTGGAGGAAGGCATTGGGAAGTAGTAAGTAGATGATGGGCTGCTAGAGTGACAGAAGCTTAAATCCTAGTTTATGCGTTGCTTTGTAAGGGGCTGATTTGGATCCACTAGTTTAATATGCTATGGTTAGACTTTGTCTTAATTCTTCTTTCGTAGTTGCGGATGCTTGCGAGAGGGGTTAATCATAAGTGGGATGCTTGTCCAAGTAAGGGCAGTACCCAAGCGCCGGTCCACCCACATATCAAACTATCAAAGTAACGAACGCGAATCATATGAACATGATGAAACTAGCATGACAGAAATTCCCGTGTGTCCTCGGGAGCATTTTTCCTCCTATAAGACTTTGTCCAGGCTTGTCCCTTGATATAAAAGGGATTGGACCACTTTTTTGCATCGTTGCTACTTTTTTTACTTGTTGCTTGCTACGAATCATCTCACCACACAATCACTTGTTACCGACAATTTTAGTGCCTGCAGATTTTACCTTGCTGAAAACCACTTGTCAGATCCTTCTGCTCCTCGTTGGGTTCGACACTCTTACTTATCGAAAGGACTACAATTGATCCCCTATACTTGTGGGTCATCATGTACTAGTGGGAATTTTTCATTATAGAACTTTGTTTGTATATTCCAATGATGGGCATCCTCAAGTTGCCCTAGGTCTTCGTGAGCAAGCGAGTTGGATGCACACCCACTTAGTTTCTTTTTAAGCTTTCATACACTTATAGCTCTAGTGCATCTGTTGCATGGCAATCCCTACTAATTCACATTGATATCTATTTATGGGCATCTCCATAGCCAGTTGATACGCCTAGTTGATGTGAGACCATATTCTCCTTTTTTTGCAACCTCCACCATATTCTAGTCCACCTATAGTGCTATATCCATGGCTCAAGCTCATGTATTGCGTGAGATTTGAAAAGGTTTGAGAACATAAAAAGCGTGAAACAATTACTTGACTTTCATCAGGGTTGTGCATGATTTAGATACTTTGTGTGGTGAAGATGGAGCATAGCCACACTATATGATTTTGTAGGGATAACTTTGTGAGGCCATCTTATTTCAAAAATACACAATTGCCTTGTTAGTATACTTGAAGTATTACTATTTTTATGTCAATATTAGACTTTTGTTTTGAAACTTATGGATCTGAATATTCATGCCACAATAAATAATATTACATGGATAAATATGTTAGGTAGCATTCCACATCAAAAATTCTGTTTTTATCATTTACCTATTCGAGGACGAGGAGGAATTAAGCTTGGGGATGCTTGATACGTCTCCATCGTATCTATATTTTTTGATTGTTCCATGCTATTATATTATCAGTTTTGGATGTTTTATTTGCATCAATATGATATTTTATGTTATTTTTCGGACTAACCTATTAATCTAGAGCCTAGTGTCCGTTTCTGTTTTTTCCTTATTTTTGGGTATTGTAGATAAGGAATATTAAACGGAGTCCAAACGGAATAAAATCTTCGGAATGATTTTTTCTGGATCGAAAGAAACCTACGAGACTTGGAGAAGGGGGCAGGACACCTGCCGGGAGGCCACAAGCCTGCAGGGCGCGACCAGGTGGTAGGCCCGCCCCCTGGCTTGTGGGTCCCCTGCAGGCCTCCTAACCCTAATTCTTGGCCTATAAATTCCCAAATATTCCCCATTATCATACGAACACCAAAACATACTTTTCAGCCGCTGGAAGCCTCTGTTTCCGTGAAATCCAATCTGGTAGCCTTTTCCGGTAATCTGCCAGAGGGGGATTCGATCATGGAGGGCATCTACATCAACTCCATTGCCCCTCCGATGGTGCGTGAGTAGTTTACCACAGACCTACGGGTCCATAGCTACTATCTAGATGGCTTCTTCTCTCTCTTTGTTCTTCAATACCATGTTCTCCATGATCTTCATGGACATCTATCCGATGTAATACTCTTTTGCGGTGTGTTTGTCGAGATCTGATGAATTGTGGGTTTACATTTAGATTATCTATGAATATTATTTGAATCTATTCTGAATTCTTATATGCATGATTTGATATCTTTGCAAGTCTTTTCGAATTATTGGTTTGGTTTGGCCAACTAGATTGGTAATTCTTGCAATGGGAGATGTGCTTGGTTTTGGGTTCAATCTTGCGGTGTTCTCACCCACTGAAAAAGTAGGGGTAGCGAGGCACGTATTGTATTGCTGCCGTCAAGGATAAAAAGATGGGGTTTTCATCATATTTCTTGAGTTTATCCCTCTACATCATGTCATCTTACTTAATGCATTAATGTTTTCTTCATGAACTTAATACTCTAGATGCAGACAAGAGTCGGTCGATGTGTGGAGTAATAGTAGTAGATGCAGAGTCGTTTCGGTCTACTTAACACGGATGTGATGCCTATATGCATAATCATTGCCTTAGATATCTTCATGATTATTCACTTTTCTATCAATTGCTCGACAGTAATTTGTTCACCCACCATATTGTTTTCCTTCATGAGAGAAGCCTCTAGTGAAACCTATGCCCCCCGGGTCTATTTGCCCTATTATCTTTTCAGATCTTTTTTATACTTTATATTTTCCATCTATAACCCAAAAATAGCAAAACTATATTGCTTCCATTTATTTACTTTTAGTTTTATCTCTATCAGATCTCATCCTTGCAAATAACCGTGAAGGGATTGACAACCCCTTTGTTGCGTTGGGTGCAAGTGTTTGATTGTTTGTGCAGGTACTACCATTGGGGAGTTGCTTGTATCTCCTACTGGATTGATACCTTGGTTCTCAACAAACCGAGGGAAATACTTATCTACTTTGCTGCATCACCCTTTCCTCTTCAAGAGAAAACCAACGCAAGCTAAAGAAGTAGCCGTTAGCGGCTTCGTATCATGAAACACGATGAAACTTCCTCCTCTAGTTTTTCTCCAAAAATAGAATTTTATAGTGCTGGAGTTAGGGTCAGCAGAGCCGTGAGGGCCCCACTACTCACCACACCATACTAGGGGGAGTGGCATGCCCTGGTGCCTAGTTGGCGCCTAGGGCCCCCTCTCGAGTCGGTTTTGGTTCAAGTATTTTTCTTTTATTCCACAAAAATTCTCCAGAAAGTTCCGTCCAATTCCGAGAACTTTTATTTGTGCACAAAAAGAACACCATGGTAGTTATCGTGAAAACAACATCAGTCTAGATTAGTTTCATTCAAATCATGCAAATTAGAGCCCAAAACAAGAGCAAAAGCGTTAGTAAAAGTAGATACATTGGAGACGTATTAACTCCCCAAGCTTAAATCATTGCTTGTCCTCAAGCAATTCAGTTGGCAAACTGAAAGTGAAAAAAACTTTTACGAACTCTTTTGTTCTAGTTTACATATACATGCCTAGAGAGCACCCAGGTTGTTAGCATAAATCATGACTAATCATATTGGCAATAACCCTTAGAAACTATATTAGCTCATATTAACGACATAATCAACTAGCAAGCAATAATAAGATAACTCAAACATCAACACTTCATCAAGACAATCATGATATAATATGACAACTGTGGTATATCGATAGCCCTTTCTCAGACCACAAAACATAAATGCAAAGCACCTCCAAAGTTTAAATAGCGACTAGACATTGTAATTCATGGTAGAGGAGATCCAGTCATGCTGCGGACAACATTTAACTTGACACAAAGCATGAGAATAACAACAATGCTCTCAGGTCTGGTGCTTATTTGAGAAGGTGACGACTCAAAGTAAAAATAAAATAACATAAAAGTAAATACGAAGTCCCTTCGCACAGTGAATAGGGTATTTGCAGCGGTGCCGGGGCTTAGAAAGAAAACCAGAGATAAATTATTTTGGGAGGTACGCCCTTCGTGTCAATGTCATGACCAAGAGTTATTGGTATCTTCCATGCTAAATAAATTAGCGATAGTTCCCAAGCGATAAAAGTAAAGGTTTACTCCCCCTCCACCAACAAACATACTCCATGTCTAGCCGAATCCACAGGTGTCGTCCATACTAACATCAATCCAGGGGGGTTTTTGTTTAATTATTTGCAATTTATGACTTCAGGACTGGGAATCCCTTTTTACTAGCCCCTCTCATGCAAGGACAAGTGAATAAACACTCATCATGAGGATAACCCGCTTAGCATGGAAGATACTGACCGCCCCTTGTTGCTCCATGAGCGAACTAGGCACACAAAACAGAAGCTCATTTGAAATAGTAGAGGTGGCACATGCAAATTTACTTGGAACAATGGAGTAATACCACATATAGGTAGGTATAGTGGACTCATCTGGAATAATTTTGTTTCAAGGGTTTTGATGCACAAGCAGTATTCCCGCTTAGTATAGACAAAGGCTAGCAAATAGGTTGGGAAGAGACCAGCTAGAGAGTGAAAATGGTGATGAACAATGCTTATGAATAATTATCGTTGCATACTAGCATGAGTAGGATATAAACACCATGAACATAAATATCTTGGAGGCTATGTTGGTTTTGATTCAACTACATAAATGAACATGTGCCAAGTCAAGCCACTCGAACATTCAATGGAGGATATCATATCATCATACTACACCACAACCATTTTTAATGCATACTGACATCCAAGATAAATCATTATTCACTATTAGCTACTTAAGCATGGCATGAATAAATATAATCTCCAATTGTCATTGCAAACATGTTTGATCGTAATACGATGAATCATGCATACTTATCTAAACAAATTTACAAACACAAAAACAAATTGAGTTCATACCCGCTTCTCTCTGCCATAGTCACTTTATCAAATATCGTCATCATTGCCTTTCACTTGCATGACCGATAGATATGAAAATAATAATAGTGCAAGAGTGTCGTGGACTAAGATGGAAACTCCAACACTTTATTCAAGAGGAGAATACAAATTAATATGGGTTCTTTATTAGATCAATAACAATGCAGATGAGAGCCACTCAACATTTTCATCGTGGTCTTTCCTTTGGGTACAACTCAATAAAGGGAAAAGAAATTCAGAGAAACACACTAAAATATTTTGGGGTTTTTTAGCTTTTCTAGAAGAAAGCAAATTAAATGAGGGGGAAAATAAAATGAGAAAAACTATTTACACGGGAAAGCTCCCAACAAGTAAAAGAAGAAAAGAGAAATCTTTTTGGGGGTTTATTTTAATAATACAACTAAATTACGCTAGAAAGAAAACCGAAAAGAAGTGAGAATTTTTTTTGGATTTCCTGTAACTTTTTCAAACACACAATAACAAGTCAAAGAAAATATCTCTAACATGGATAATACAATGCAAGAGTGTGAACACCGACAACCAGAATATGTGAGCATGAATGTAAAGTTGGTGGAAACACGTACTCCCCAAAGCTTAGGCTTTTGGTCTAGCTTGGTAATAACCACATGTAACAGACATATGGCCTCATGTCAAAGTGTTTGGGCGGCGGCACCAAAGAGTCCCACTCCTGGGGCTCCTGCTCAGCCATTGCCTGAGCGTTCCAGTAGGCAACAATGTCCTCGGGCATGATCGTGCATCCATTCCTAGCAATAGAATCAAACAAGGCAGGTGCAGGCAACGTAATAACATCACGAGTAACTTTACCAAAAAACAAGTTACAACGAATGTTATCCAAGGAATCATCACTGTCAATAATGTGGTGATCCACCATAGAGTGATGGTCCAGATAAACTCGTGGTAAAAGATAATCATCATGATGAAAAGGGATGTTAAAGTGTTTCGCTGAGCAAGTGGACAAATACCACCATGGATTTTGCCCTAGATATTTTAGTGTGTAAACGACGAGCAATAATAGCTCCCAAATTCAGGAGCGCTAAGTATACTACCCTCTCCCTAGTCGTTGAACACTTCATGACAAATAAAGCAATGTAATGCACTGAAGGAAACTGAGGCGAGTGGTAGTGGCTTTTGACTCGGTAGGCTTGGATTCCCTTAACTCCCTGTGAGAGGGAATAAAATATATCTCAGAGAATTCAGTAAGGAGCATTTGGCGGGTTTCAAAATATAAATTAAACTGCACTGAAGGTGGATCATGTCTATTTAGAAAATAGAAATTTTGCATGAAGGAATTAGTGAGGGCATGGTATTGGTCACACTCATCTGCGATGAAGTTGGTTAACCCAACATTTGTCATGAATTGTGCGAACTCATGGTAGAATCCGGCTTGTTCCACAAAGGGAATGTGTTTCCATTCACACGGCGGGACCTCCATCAATCGCGGGGTGGTGAGTCCAACAGCAGATGATTCACGAACAACCCCCTTGGGATTCTTCTTGGATGATATCCTCGTGATGAGATTCATTTTAGTGAGAACAAGTTTCTGAATTTTTTTGGGTCACAACATAAAGTTAACAAAACTTCACCAGAATGTTAGCAACTACTCATAAGGACACCCAGAGCCTAAACAAGTATTCAAACAGCTTGGAACTTCAAGAATTCAACATACAAGCTCAACTACAGCAACACCTAGAGTAGCTTATTACTTCTAAGATAAACCACTAAAGAAAACACTAATTGGAGGAGTGGGGGGTTACATACCAAGGAGCAATCCCCCAAAATAGTTTCAAAAACTGAGTTTCCAGCAAAGAGATCAAAATCCGCGGGTTTGAGAGCAAGAACACCATAGAGACAGATACAGTGATTTTTTTCTGTAGAAAAGTGACAAAGTGAGCTGAAGCGACAAGTGAGGGGGTCCACGAGGGGCCCGCTACCCAACACGGTGCGCCTAGTAGGGGTTGCACGCCCTAGTGCCTAGTGGACACCTGGGACACCCCCTCGTCATGTTTCCAGTGCCTGATATTCTCAAATATTTAGAAAAAAGATCATGTGAAAATTTCATGTCATTTGGAGAAATTTTATTTTGGGGCACTTTTTTATTGCATGGGGAATTCAGAAAAAGGATAATCATGGCATTAAATGTATTGCACTAAAAATAACAGGAAAAATAAAGTGGGTACAAAAAGTTGTGTGTACTAAATTCATCCACCTCATACGTCTTGAAAATGATTCATTAACAAGGTTGATCAAATCTTATTAACAACCGCTACCAATTTAAATGAACCCGAAGAATTTTCGTAAAACACTAAGGTACCTCAACGGGGATGTGCATATCCCCACCAATAAGTATCTCATATTTATTTGTGGTAGTAGGTAGACGTAGTTGAAAACTTCCATTGGTGATAGTCGGAGATTTTTCAATAACATTAACACGATTCACTTGGAATTGTTTCCTCGGAAAATGCATTGTATGTTCTTTACCAATGACATGAAAAGTGACTTTGCATTTTTTGCAATCAATAATATCCCCTGTGTATTTAATAAATTCTACCAAGGATAATCAACATGTTATCGTCCTCGTGCATATCAAGTATAACAAAGTCTGTCAACATAGTGACATTAGTAACAACAACGGGTACATCCTCACAAATACCGATAGGTATGGCAGTTGATTTGCTAGCAATTCACAATGAAATTTTAGTAGGTGTGAGTTTATTCAAGTTAAGACTTTTGTATAAAGAGAAAGCTATAACACTAACACGAGATCCTAGATCACATAAAGCAGTTTTGACATAGCTTATTTTGATGGAACATGGTATGGTAGGTATTCCTGGATCTTCTAGTTTTTTAGTTACTCCATCCACAAAAGAGTAATTATTAAGCATGGTGGAGATTTCTGCTTCAGGTATTTTTCTTTTATAAGTGATAATGTCTTTCATATACTTAGCATAAGGGGCCATCTTTAAAAGATGAGTTAAACAAGTATGCGAAAATACTGGCCTAAGCATTTCAACAAAGCGTTCAAATTCTTCATCATCTTTTTTCTTTGTTGGTTTGGGTGAATAAGGCATGGGTTTTTGAACCCATGGCTCTATTTCTTTGACATTATTTCTAGCAACAAAATCTCTTTTATCATAAAATATATTCCTAGGTTGTGGGTTATCAAGATCAACATCAGGTTCTGTCTCAACATCATTATCCGTTTCTTTGTCATTGTCAGGTTGAGCATCTACATGAGTATCATCATTATGATTTTCATTATCGCTAGGTGAACGCTCACTACCAGATTGAGTTTTGGCATCATAGATAGAGATATCATTAGCATTATCAGAAGGTTTTTCTACTAGGTTCACTAGAAGTATGCAATGTTCTATCATTTTTCTTTTTATTCCTACACTAGTAGGGAAACATGCTATAGTCCCGATTGGGAACGACCTTTAGTCCTGCTTCACCAACCGGGACTAATAAATAGAGACTAAAGCACCTCCCCCTTTAGTCCAGGTTGGACATGACCCGAGACTAAAAGTCCCACCACATGGCAGCCAGCGCGCACCGGGGGTTGGGGACCTTTAGTCCCGGTTGGTGACACCAACCGGGACTAAAAGGCAGCCACGCGTCAGCACTACTAAGCCCTGGGGTTTAGGTTTATTGAGATGGGGTTTATCCGTGAACACGTGGGTTGACCGGAGTATTACACATACTAATATAAAACATCAGTATAAATTATGGAAGAACAACGTCCAACATCAGTAGAAATTTGATGGATGCAAGAGACCAAGTTGAATTAGAGGAAAATATGATGTTGTGATCAGCAACATCATAATTACCTCTATTCCAACTTGGTTTATTGCATCCATCTAATTTGTACTAGTATATGTTATATAACAACTCATCGTCATCTTAATCAACTCTTCATCATTATAGGTAAAATAACATAAAAATGTGAACTCCTCATCATTATGGTTGTTATCATACTATCAAATGATCAAGTTATCACAAGTTAGAGACGCTAATTACTACTCTCCCTAGGTAAAATAGCATTAAAAAGGTAAACTCCTGCATCTCCGTATTGAAGAAGACAGATAAACATATCTCCAACTTGTGGCGTGATCAACCTATCTCCAGCAATCAAGATATCGTGTCCAAGTGGTCGCATGGATGCTTTCATTGCCTTGCTCCATCCTTTGATTTTTAGGTTATCTTCACTTTGAGATATTCTGTATTTACCAGGGTAACTCATCCACATTGGGCGTAAGCTAACCATATGCAAATGACCGGTGGTAAACATCCATTTAGGCACAATCTCTGGCGGGAGTACATGTTGAAGAACATAAGTAATAATAACATAGTTAGCTAAACTAGTTTTGGTTAAGAACAATGTATGAAAAAGATGGACTAATGACGCAATGGTAAAAATCTTACAAAGTTGTGAGAAGTGATGTTGTAAGGGCTCAACTCGTGCACTAGTGACACATATCCATGATAAATATTGACAGTCATTTAATACTTAGCATGATACTGAACATCATGAATAAATGAGATGAGATGATTTTTCTCCAACCAAGTAAGCTCGAAGCCATAAGTGTAGTAGGTCCGATCTATTATCTACCGTGTAGTTCTTGTAGCACAGAAATAAGATAATAATTGAAAATAAAGAAATTTAGACGGGATGAGTACCATATACTTTTCAATAATCAATATAAATTACCTAACAAAATTGTTGACAAACGCACCTGCATGTAGAATTCGAATCAAGTGATCCTCCGCATGCACCCAAATTTCTATATTATTATCACGAACATCGTCATTACCAAGATCGAAGGTAATGTTCATGTCGTCATCCAACCGATACGCCTTGCAAAATGCTCTCCAATTAGAACAACCAAAATAAGTGTGATCTTCTTCATTTTTTACCTTAACAACCAAAGTGAAATGCTCCATTCTTAGGTGAGCTATCTTAGGCTCTGTACTATCCTTCTCTCTGAAATGCAACTTTTCCAAGACAGCTAATCTTGCATGACAAGCAACACACTAGTCGAATTGTACAGACGAGAATGAAAGGTTAATTAAATAAAAATCAAATGTCATACTTTATTAACAAGAAATACATGACGCCTTTACATACCGTAATAATTTCAAAGTCATCATGTAGGTTGACGGTGAAGGATGTACCGTTGTCTATGTGAGGATAACGGTCGCATATACCCCTCTCATCCCAGCACAAATGGCACTTAGGGATCATAACATCGTGGGACCACGCCATTTCCTATGTTCATGATTCTAAGATTGAAAATCGACGATAATTTTTTTCATAATGCTCAATGACTCTAAGATTAACATTTTAGTATTTAATGAAAAACTGAATCATATACAGTAGTCAAACATTGACGTCGAGAACTTAATGCCTAATAAGAAGTAACCTAGTATTTTCACATGAACATTAGCACAAATAAGAGAGGGTCCAAATAAGAAGTAACCTAGTAATTCACATGAGCATTACTCCCTCGGTTCTTAAATATAAGACCTTTTAGCAATTACACTATGGACTACACATGGATCAAAATGAGTTAATCTATATTCTAAAATATGTAACATTTCTGAAATGACTATATAAATTTTCTAAAATGAGAGCCGTGGGGCGGGGCCGCGCTATGGTGGCCTACGGAGAGTAGCGGAGGGATAGGCGGAGGCAGCGCTGGCGGCAACATTACGCTGGGCGGGGATGAGCAGCGGAGGCGGAGGCGGCGCTGGCGGCCGCATTACGCTGGGTGGGGGTGAACAATGGAGGCGGAGGCGGAGGTGGGGCCGGCGACGGCACTGAGATGGGCGGGAGGACGTTGGAGGCAGGGCCGACCAGAACAGATGAACAGAGGAAAAGGGAGGGGCCTTACGAGTTTTCCGAGGAGAGGGGCGGCAGTAGCGATGGAGGATATCGGAGAGGAGGAGGGCGACATCGAGAAGCGGCGACGGCGACAGCGTAAGGCCAATTTTGGGCAGCCTGGCGACATTGAAGTGATCCTTCTCCCGGGCGGTGGCTGGCATCGGGAGAAGAGGTAGTTACATAGGAGAGCCCTTTAGTCCCGGTTCAAGGCACGAACCAGGACTTAAGGTCCTTTAGTCCCGGCTCAAGCCACCAACCGGGACTAAAGTTCCTTGTTTTCGGCGACCCAAATTATGTGTGGGAGAAGGAACCATTAGTCCGAGCTGGTGGCTAGAGCCGGGACTAAAGGTTGTTTTTTTCCTTTCTTATTTATTTTTCTAAACAGAACACTTTCTATTTTTAGATTTTGAATAAATATTAGAATAATTAGAGTTTTTGAGTGAATCTTTTTTGCTTAGGTCATGAAAATTATTAAATTTCTATTAGTGCAACTGTGCGAGTAGTTTTCAAATTTGAATAATATAAATTTGAATTATTTGAAATTTGTGTGATTCACTAGTTTTTGAATAACTTTGGATTAAAAATAAATTTTTAGTGATTCTTTTTCCTGCCGTTTATATTATTGTGTTTTATGAGTATGTTCAATTTGGGAATTTTTAGGATATTTTGAATAGGCGTCTTAATGAAAAATAGATTATATTTAGCTCTTTTAGTCTTATAAAATTTTCCTTTGTTTTAATTATTTGAGAGATTCAATTTTATAGATTGAAATTAATTCTTGTAATATACATAACAATGTGAAACTAAACCAAATGATTTGATTCAGATTTCTGTGGATTCATCTTGAAGATTTCTATCAACAACATAATATCATTTTGACAGGAAATTGCATAATTAAATTTGCACTTATTAATTTGGAAAGCACTACAAATGAACTCAAAAAAGGTTGAAATTTGGCATGGTATCATCATTTCACCCACATAGCATGTGCTAAAAAGTTGAGAGAGTTACGGCAAAAACGGGATGCACTTCCCGTATGATCGGGTTATAATCCTAGGGTAGGGTCATAGGCCTGCCCTATAGGTCCTACCCAAGGACTACCCTTCATAAGGGACAAGGCCCTTAGTCAGTTCCGACTGAATTAAGGACTTCCCATCATCCAGTCGGTGATGATTCCTCCGTCATCCAGTCGGAAATGAGCAATCGGAGCGTATCAAACTTACCGACTGGATTCCACTCTGTACATCGTAACCCCCCTGGAGGGCAACGGTCATACGTTTTCATGTACCTTTATTAGCATTTCAGGCATACGTTACCTGTAACGTAGACATTTAATCACCACTACTCCACCCCTGTGCACCGAACCGTTGTGAAGGGCAGCGCACTCTATATAAGTCGCCATTCCCCACTGGTGCAGGGGTTAGCAATTCACGGTAATCCATATTCCACTCGACATCAAGCTCCCAAGAGCACTGAGACGTAGGGCTTTTACCTCCACCGTAGAGGGGCCTGAACTCATACAACCTCGCCGTAGCTAAGGCTCTGCCCATCCTTTCGTACCCCATACATCTACTGTCAGACTTATACCCACGACAGTTGGCGCCCACCGTGGGGCAGGCGTCTAAGCGACTTCCGGCGAGTTTGCGACTACATCTTTTCATCATGTCATCCGGTGGAGATTTGTGCATGGGTCATGAGATCCTCTTCGACGCTCTCTCCTTCATCGTCGATGATTCGACATGGCTTCGGGATGCCCCTCTCGACGTTGAGGCGCTCTCCAGTCGCGGGGCTACGCACTTCCGTGCCGGCGCCCGCGGCATCCTTCTTCTCCAGCAGTCGGCTCCGGTGTCGATCTACGCTCCTATCGCGCGCCGCAACAAGCGGTCCCGCCGTCCGTGGCTCCAGCGTTGGGTGCAACACGCCCAGGCGCGCCAGAACGCGTCTTCACAAGTGGCGGTCCTCGAGTCGGTTGTAGTTACGCCGCCGTCCGAGCGCTCGGACTCAGTTCCGACTGAGTTTCCTTCCGAGTACTTGGGTCGTGGGCCTGCAGCCGAAGTGCACATGGCCAACTCCCATGAAAGTCCTCGCCAAACCGGCCGGAACGAGCACAAGGCCCTGGTCGTCGACCCGGTGGTGGAAGGAGTCCGACTGCGCAAAGTCCTCATGGACGGCGGCAGCGGCTTGAACATCAGGTATGGTGACACTCTAAAGGGGATGGGCATTACGATGTCCAAACTTAGTGAGAGCAGCATG
This sequence comes from Hordeum vulgare subsp. vulgare, assembly GCF_904849725.1. Taxonomy (NCBI): domain Eukaryota; kingdom Viridiplantae; phylum Streptophyta; class Magnoliopsida; order Poales; family Poaceae; genus Hordeum; species Hordeum vulgare. Next base: position 189,452,088 of record NC_058520.1, on the reverse strand, counting down.
CAGTTCCATGGAGTCGTCGCTGGACGAAAGGCAAAGTCACTCGGCCAGATCGCGTTGGACGTCGTCTTCGGCTCCGACAAGAACTTCCGCAAGGAAAAACTGACATTCGAGGTGGTGGACTTCCAGAGTGCGTACCACGCGATTCTGGGCCGCTCGGCGTATGCGCGTTTCATGGCCCGTCCATGTTACGTGTACCTGAAGCTGAAGATGCCAGGCCCAAAAGGTGTGGTCACTATCACACGCAATCGACAGCGGGCCGAGGAGTGTCTGCAGCAAGGATCGAGGATCGCCGATCAGCAGATGGCTGTCCTCGAGCTTGACGAGTACAAGAAGACAGTCGACCCCGCTGACTTGATGCGTTCGAAGAAGCCAGCTTCGGAATCCCCATTCCAGTCGGCGGGAGAAACGAAGAAGGTCAACATCCACCCGACAGACGACGCCGCAGCCCCGACGAACATCTCCACCACCCTCGATCCTAAATAGGAAGCCGAGCTCATCCAATTCCTCCGTGAGAACTGGGACATTTTCGCATGGAAGCCCGCTGACATGCCAGGTGTACCTAGGGAGTTGGCTGAGCACCGACTGCATGTGGATCCTGCTGCTCGGCCCGTCCGAGAACGCCTGCGTCGGTCCGCCGCGCACAAGAGGAAGGCAATCGGAGAAGAGGTGGCTAAGCTTTTGGCAGCCAACTTCATTCGCGAGGTACACCACTCCGAGTGGCTCGTCAATGTTGTCATGGTGCCCAAGAAGGACAAGTCTCTCCGAATGTGCATCGACTTCAAGCATCTCAATAAGGTCAGCCCGAAAGACTATTTCCCACTCCTCGCATCGATCAAATTGTCGATTCAACTGCGGCTTGCGAGCGCTTGTCTTTCCTTGATGCCTACTCGGGCTATCATCAGATCCGTCTGTATGGCCCTGATGAATTAAAAACAGCCTTCATCACCCCATTCGGGTGCTTCTGCTACATCACTATGCCATTTGGTTTGAAGAATGCAGGAGCAACCTTTATGCGCATGATCCAAAAATGCCTCTTTGACCAGATCGGTCGAAATGTGGAGGCGTATATGGATGATATCATAGTCAAGTCACGCAAAGGTTCCGACCAGCTGACTGACTTGGCAGAAACATTCGCCAACCTTCATAGGTACGATATCAAGCTCAACCCGGCCAAGTGTTCATTCGGTGTTCCCAGCGGAAAGTTACTCGGTTTCTTCGTTTCCGAATGAGGGATCAATGTCAACCCCGAAAAGATCGGGACCATCGTCCGAATGGAGCGGCCGGTCAGAATACACGATGTTCAAAGGCTCACAGGTTGCCTAGCGGCTTTGAGCAGGTTTATCAGTCGACTCGGCGAGAAGGCACTTCCTCTGTACTGACTCATGAAGAAATCAGACACTTTCGAGTGGACAGACGAAGCCCAAATCGCATTCGACAACCTCAAAGTCCTACTTTCCACCTAGCCGGTTCTTACTGCTCCGCTCAGTAAAGAACTCCTTCTTTTGTACATCGCGGCTACAAATCAAGTCGTCAGCACTGTTCTCACAGTCGAACGCGAAGAAGAAGGCAAAGCATACAAGGTTCAGCGGCCTGTGTATTTTGTCTCCGAAGTCCTGACTCCTTCCAAGCAGAGGTATCCCCACTATCGAAAACTTATCTACGGGATTTACATGACTGCGAAGAAGGTGGCTCATTATTTCCAAGACCACTCGGTGTCTGTCGTTTCTGATGCTCCGTTGTCGGAAATCCTCCATAGTCGGGATGCATTGGGCCGAGTGGCGAAGTGGGCGATGGAGATGTTATACTGCGACATCAAGTTCGAGGCCAAGAAAGCTATAAAGTCTCAAGCTCTGGCTGACTTCATAGAAGAATGGGTCGAACAACAACAACCGACCCACATCTACTCGGCTCATTGGACAATGTTCTTCGATGGGTCCAAGATGTTGAATGGCTCCAGCGCTGGCGTTGTGATCATATCACCAAAGGGTGACAAACTCAAGTATGTGTTGCAGATACACTTCGATTCCTCCAGCAATGAGGCAGAGTATGAGGCTCTCCTTTATGGATTGCGCATGGCCATCGCACTCGGCGTCCGTCGCCTGATGGTCTACGATGATTCAGATTTGGTAGTTAATCAAGTGATGAAGGAGTGGGACGTAAGGAACCCCACCATGACCACATACTGCAATGCAGTGAGGAAGCTCGAGAAAAAGTTTCAAGGTTTGGAACTCCACCATGTTCCGCGACTGAAAAACCAAGCAGCTAATGAATTGGCGAAACTTGGATCCACTCGGAGACCAGTCCCGAGTGACGTATGCCCCGAGCATCTTCACCTTCCCTCAGTTAAAGAAGATCCTTTTAGAGAGGAACCAGTACAACCAAAGAGCTCGACAGATCCGACTGAAGTCGAAGTCCCCGCTGTGGTTGATTTGATCATCGAGATTCTTGTTATCATCCCCGATTGGACTGTGCCGTTCATTGCATACATCCTGAGGCAAGAATTACCAGAAGACGAAGTCCAAGCCAGACAGATCGTCCGCAGGTCAAAGTCATTCACCATCATTGATGGCCAGTTGTACAACGATGCATCTCCCGTGAGGAGGGACAGTTAATCCTAGAAGAAATCCACTCAGGAACCTGCGGTCATCACGCCTCCTCAAGGGCAATCGTCGCCAAAGCATTCAGAGCTGGTTTCTTCTGGTTGCAGGCGAACGAAATGGCGAAGGATATGGTCGACAGATGCGAAGGCTGTCAGTTCTACTCGAACAAATCCCACAAGCCAACATCCGCGTTGAAGACAATCCCTCTTGTTTGGTCGTTTGTAGTGTGCGGAATAAGATACAGTCGGTCCATTCAGGACAGGCCAAGGGGGATTCACACATCTGTTGGTGGCAGTCGACAAGTTCACAAAGTGGATTGAAGCCAAGCCCATCAAGAAGCTCGACGCCCTTACAGCCATCAAGTTTGTCAGGGACATCATCTCCAGATTCAGGGTGCCGCACAGCATAATCACTGACAATGGCACAAACTTTGACTCGGACAAATTCAAAGGTTTCTGTACGGGACAAGGTATCCGAGTGGATTTTGCATCTGTGGCGCATCCCCACACAAACGGGCAAGCAGAGCGGGAGGATGGACTTATTCTGCAAGGTTTGAAGCCTCGACTCCTGCGAGAAGTGGGACATGCTGCCGGCGCATGGGTCACCGAACTGCCTTCGGTGCTGTGGGGTTTCCGCACAACCCCAAATAGATCTACATGGCGATCCTCGTTCTTCCTCGTTTACAGAGCAGAGGCGGTCCTTCCGAGTGATTTGCTTCACAACGCTCCACGAGTTGAACTCTTCTCTGAAGCCGAAGCAGAGCAAGCAAGGCAAGACGGAGTGGATCTTCTAGAGGAGGAGCGCGATATGGCACTGACTCGCTCAACCATTTATCAACAAGATCTGCGGCGTTTTCACGCGCGACACGTCAAGAGTCGTACATTCCAAGCAGGCGACCTGGTGCTCCGAGTGGATCAGCAGAGACCTCACAAGTTAGCTCCCGGCTGGGAATGACCCTTCATCATCTCCAAGGTGCTGAACAACGGAGCATATCAACTCTACAACCTCGACAGGGAAACGTACGAGCCGCGAGCATGGAACGGAGATCTCCTGAAGTGCTTCTACACGTGACCGTCGACTGAAGCAATGTAAAGAACAAGTATGTTGAAGTAATACAAAGCATATTGAGTTTTTGCAGATTCAAAATTCTTCCGCGTTCGCAGACTCTGGTCTAAAAAAAACTTAGTTGTGATCGAGAATTGCCTAAGTACTAACTTTCTCCGAGTGTGCACTAAACGTCGCACTCGGGGACTTAGCTACGATCCAGAATCGCCCAAGTACAATCTTTCTCCGAGTGTGCACTAAACGCCGCACTCGGGAACTTAGCTGTGATCCAGAATCGCCTAAGTACAAACTTTCTCCGAGTGTGCACTAAACGTCGCACTCGGGGACTTAGCTGCGATCCAGAATCGCCTAAGTACTAACTTTCTCCGAGTGTGCACTAAACGTCGCACTCGGGGACTTAACTGCGATCCAGAATCGCCTAAGTACTACCTTTCTCCGAGTGTGCACTAAATGTCACACTCGGGGACTTAGCTGCGATCATGAATCGCTTAAGTACAAACTTTCTCCGAGTGTGCACTAAACGTCGCCACTCGGGGACTTAGCTGCGATCAAGAATCGCCTAAGTACAAACTTTCTCCGAGTGTGCACTAAACGTCGCACTCGGGGACTTAGCTGCGATCCGGAATCGCCTAAGTACTACCTTTCTCCAAGTGTGTACTAAACGTCGCACTCGGGGACTTAGCTGTGATCAAGAATCGCCTAAGTACAAACTTTCCTTGAGTGTGCACTAAACGTCGCACTCGGAGACTTAGCTGCGATCCAGAATCGCCTAAGTACTAACTTTCTCCGAGTGTGCACTAAACATCGCACTCGGAGACTTAGCCGCGATCCAGAATCGCCTAAGTACCAACTTTCTCCAAGTGTGCACTAAACGTCGCACTCGGGGACTTAGCTGCGATCAAGAATCACCTAAGTACAAACTTTCTCCGAGTGTGCGCTAAACGTCGCACTCGAGGACTTAGCTGCGATCGAGAATCGCCTAAGTACAAACTTTTACCGACTGTGCACTAAAACGTCACACTCGGCGACTTAGCTGCGATCCAGTATCGCCAAAGCAACAACTTTCTCCAAGTGTGCTCTAAACTTCGCACTCGAAGACTTGTCTGCGATCAAGAATCGCCTAAGTAAAAAGGTTCCTTCGAGTGTATCTTACAGATCCACTCGGAGGCTTAGCAGACCCTCATTGAGACTCATGTAGATGTCAAGACAACTGGCAATTACATGAGTAGCAGACCCTCATTGAGGCTCATGTAGATGTCAAGACAACTGACAATTACATGAGTAGCAACTCGCTTCGAGTGCGACCTTACGGTCGTGCTTTAAGACTTAGCTGCGATAACGAATCACTTAAGTAAAGAACTCCCTTCGAGTATGTCCTAGAGATCCACTCGGAGGCTTAGCAGACCCTCATTGAGGCTCATGCAGATGTCAAGACAGCAGACAATTACATGCTCCGCATGTTTGCCATTGGCTTCACCAAGAAACGCCAAACAAAAACCACAAAATCGTGTCAACAATTCTTTGGCAAAGGAAGAGCAAAATATTCGGTTCCAATTCAAAGTTTAAAGATAGTCGGTACGGTGTAGATCAAGCTTATCCACACCGAACCACGAATGTGACGGCCAACAGCAGTGGCCAAAGTTTGATACAAGTAACACTCGGCATACCGAGGTAAAAGTTTTCTCAAGCGTCATCAGGACTGGCACTGGGACTGGCAGGGTCCACGAAAGTGTCGACGTCAATCCCGTCTGCGATGCGAGTGGCGCTCTCAAGGAAGGTCTCCATGAAATCTTCGAATCGAAGCTTCTTGGTGTTGGCGACCTGCAGCGCCTTCAGCTTCTCTTCGCGAGCCTCCTTGCAGTGCACTCGGACCAGCGACAACGCCACGTCCGCACCACAGCGAGCAGCAGACTTCTTCCACGCCTGCACTCGGTTCGGGACATCCTCCAGCCGAGTCATCAACCCTTCCATCTCTTGCCGGGACTCGTCTTCGGGCCACATCTCCTTGTCGATTCGGCCGACGACCTCTCTCAGTCGACCGATGAAAGGTCCCACTTTGCCCATGCGAATGTGCGCTCGGAGCATGTTCGATTGGCGTCCTCGCCGAGTGGAACGTTCGGAATAACCGACCGCTCAACGTCAGCTGCTTCAGCCTCAGCGTCCATACAAAAATCTGCAAAGACAAGACGAGCAGAAAGTAAGCGCAGAATGAAATACACAGTCAAGAAGCACTCGGAAAAACAGAACTTACCACCGAGAAGTGCAATCATCTTCCTTGCCCATTCACTGACGTACTTCTCCTGTGATATGCACCGCCTGTTCATCACCTTCATCTGTCCCATCAGCTCGGTTCTTTGTTTCCCCATTTTCTCCATTTCGGCCACCAATGCCTTGTTTGCCTCACGGGACTCCTGCAAGGACTTCTCTCGTTCAGCCAGAGCGCCCTTCACACCAGCCAAGTCATGAACAGCTGCCTCCAGTTCCGCAGCAAGCTGAGTCATTTCAGCCTTCAGAGCGTTGTATGCTGATCCCATCTCGCAAGTCTTCTGCAAATCAGCGCGAAGAGAAGATCAGACAAATTCAACAAGGAAAACAATAAAAGCTTGAAGTTCTTCAGACCCCTGCCGACGCAAGCAGTCGACAGCGGCCTCGGGGACTACACCCAGTGGGTTCACTAAGAGTGACCCCACTGCCATGAAGCTCAAACGGGTCCGCCCTATTGAGTTAAATAACAAAAACAAGCCTATGAGGCTACTACTACCCGACCTGAGTAAAATTACTCTCGGGGACTCCTTACAGTAGGTGCACTCGGAGTGCCCCCACCGGTAACATTCGAACAGATTAGTTTTGATCTGATCAAGTTAAAGAAAATGCATATAAAGACAACTGCCGGTGCAAGCACTCGACAGAAGTCTTGGGGACTACACCCACTGGGTTCACTAAGAGTGAACCCACTGCAAAATAATCATACTGCATCCGAGTATATTGCTTAAACACCCAGTGGGTTACAAGAGGAAAGTAAATACTTACTAGCCCACTTACTCGGATATCGTCCCGGAGTTCCAAGCTTCGCTTGTACACAGACGCGATGGAGTCGTACGCTCTCTTGGCATCACCCGCCATCAACTCCGCCTGCACCATGGCCCCCTTGGCAGCACCCACCTGATCTTCCAGGAGGCGTTGGGCGTCGTACTGGACGGTCGACGGACCTAGCACCACAAGAGACTCCTTGGGCATCCCAAGTCCTGCTCCAGTCGGTTCAGCAGCGATGAGCGCTGTTTCAGTCGACGGCACCGTCTCGGCTAGCGGCGCGTCCATGGCAGGAGTAGTAGCAGATGGAACAGCCTCAAGGACAGGCACCGCAGCTTGCTTGGACCTCTTCTGGTCGTCCTCCTCCACATGAATCACCTCTGAAGGAAGCCCGACCGAACGACGTGAGACCACAGGAACAAGGGCAAGATCAAAGACAAAATTCGTTAAACAATAATGTAAGCTCTCGGAGTCGCCACGACGTACCTTGCTGGGATGTGGCAACGTTGTCCATATCCATGGGATCGTCTTCCTGGCGTGGCAGAGAAGTGGCGGAGGTGGCAGCTCTGTCGAGTAAAATTCACTCGACCAATAAGCATGAGTTCAATCAAATACTAGAAGAAGATAGGAGAACAATACACTCACGTTGAGGCAACGGGAACGGCGATCCTCATCCTCGGCAAAGCCCTCCGAGGTTTGGATCCACTCGGTTTGGCCACCTTAGAAGGTTGGCCCGCAGGCTCAGTAGCAGCGTCCCTGGTCCTCTTTGTGCTCCGAGCACTCGGAGCCACGGGAGTAGCTGGCAAGGCGCTCGGAACCACGGGAGGAGCTGACGGGGCACTCGGGGCCGCTGGAGGAGCTGACAGAGTCACGGGAGCTGACGGGGCACTCGGATCCGCTGGAGGAGCTGGCGGAGTCACGGGTTCGTGACGATGCTTAGTTCGAGGCTCTCGTGGTGGGGGTGGCGAGCTCTGCTCCTCAACCTCCCCCTCCTCTTCTTTGGACTCCTCCTCCGTCTCCCCGCTGTCTGAGACATACTCGGCGCTCTCCACGCTGCCTTCCTGGCTGCCTTCCTCTTCCTCAGCCGGATTCCCGTTCGAGACGGGGGAATACCAGTTGGTCCACGCATGCACAAGATACAGTCAACAACATCAGACGTCAGACAGTGATGCAAGAAAAAGTGGCAAATCTAAGGGAATTGTAAGCACTCGGCGAGGTATTCTCATCTCATTCGGAGGAGGGTTGTCCGCGCGGAAGGGCTTCACTCGCCGGGCTCCTCTGGGGTTATCGCAGGCGCCTGTGATGCCACGGACCCACGCCGTCACAATCTCCCCGGTCACGCACTCGGGGTGAGTCCGATTGGAGTCCTCAGGCCCCGTGTAGTGCCACATGGCATGATGTCGAGCTTGCAAAGGCTGGATACGCCGACCCAGAAAAACCTCCAGCAAATCTATGCCGGTGACTCCCTTGCGGACGACATCTACCAGCGCGTCGACCAGAGGCTGAATCTGGATCTTTTCCATCTTCGTAAGCGCAAGCTGCCTAGGCGGAGCCAGTCAGTCTAGGCTAAATGGTGGCAGTCCAGTTGCGGCATTCAGACAAGCGATGTCCTGGCAGTAGAACCAAGTCGACTGCCAGTTCCTAACGGATTCAGACAACTGAAGAGCGGGATAGCTACTTTTGCTTTTCTTCTGGGAGCCTAAGCCTCCGCAGAGCTGGAGGAGATGAGTTTTGTCGTCCGACTGACTAAGTCTTTTGATGGTTTGGGATCTAGCAGAGAAGATGTGCTTAAAGAGCCCCCAATGAGGAGGACAACCGATAAAACACTCGCAAAGCACGACGAAGGCAGAGAGATGAGCTATTGCGTTGGGAGGAAAATGGTGGTTCATTATACCTCTGAAGAAGGGATGAGGAGGCAGAGAGAAGCCTCGGTACACGTGACTGAGCAGCAAGACGCGTCCCCCTCCTGGGGCGCCGGCTCCGTCTCGCCCTCCGCCGACAGCCTCCACGTCTTATTCTCGATCAGACCCTGCTCCACCAGCTCCAGCATGTCGCTCTTCGTCACCGTGGAGGGGAGGAAATCCCCCTGGATCCAACCCGCCGGCAGTGCCTGCTGTCGCCGTTGAGCGGGAGCCGCCGTCTTCTTTTTCTTCCGCGCCTCGAGCTTGCTCGTCTGCCCCTTCGTCATGGTGGAGGCTGCAGATCCACAGAGGAGGAGGAGAAGGAGGGAGCTTGGGGTGCACAGGAAGCCACGGGAGAGGCGGGGCGAGTGCGAGTTATCAGGCGAGTGCAACGAGAAACCCTCGATGGGGAGGTTTAAATAAGGTTCCGACTGGGTCACTAGCAGGTGGCCCTGAAATCTTATCCCCCAACCGGTTGCTGCGATATTAGTGGAGGAGATGAAGGCGCGGAAATCGAGGCGGCATATACTACTCGATGATGATGTCATCATCCCCGCTGAGCGCGCGGCAACCAAAATTTGAGGATCCCAGAAAATCCGCCGTTGTCAGTTGACCGGTCACGTCAAAAGATTCCACGGAAGCACTCGGTCTCTGACGGTTCGTTTCACAGATATATCCACTCGGATCACTGGTCAAGAGGATAAAATGGATCGAGGCAAACAACCCCAAAATCGCATCCATTCCAGTCGGATCCGTACTCCAAGCGTCGCTTCGTCGTTCCAACCCCGATCCATTCAGGGACTAATGATGGGGTTATAGTCCTAGGGTAGGGTCATAGGCCTGCCCTATAGGTCCTACCCAAGGACTACCCTTCATAAGGGACAAGGCCCTTAGTCAGTTCCGACTGAATTAAGGACTTCCCATCATCCAGTCGGTGACGATTCCTCCGTCATCCAGTCGGAAATGAGCATTCGGAGCGTATCAAACTTACCGACTGGATTCCACTCTGTACATCGTAACCCCCCTGGAGGGCAACGGTCATTCGTTTTCATGTACCTTTATTAGCATTTAAGGCATACGTTACCTGTAACATAGACATTTAATCACCACTACTCCACCCCTGTGCACCGAACCGTTGTGAAGGGCAGCGCACTCTATATAAGTCGCCCTTCCCCACTGGTGCAGGGGTTAGCAATTCACGGTAATCCATATTCCACTCGACATCAAGCTCCCAAGAGCACTGAGACGTAGGTCTTTTACCTCCACCGTAGAGGGGCCTGAACTCATACAACCTCGCCGTAGCTAAGGCTCTGCCCATCCTTTCGTACCCCATACATCTACTGTCAGACTTATACCCACGACACCGTACAAACTGGACAATTTCTTTTGAAGTATTAGGGTTTTGGACGAATACTCTCTGTTACAAAGACATTTCATTTTTAAGCTTATTTCAACTCCAGACTTTCTGTGCGTTCAATATGCACCATTCAAAGCCACGTCACCAATTTTCAACCCTTTTTGACTTCATTTGCTATTTTCATGCATTTAATGATCTTTTTTGAGCTAAATGACCGGGCAATTGAAAATCACTACAAATGAACTTTGAAATGGTTCGAATTTGGCATGGTATCATCATTTCACCCACATGACATGCGCTAAAAAGTTGAGAGGGTTACGGGAAAAAGTGGATGTACTTCGTGTACAAACTGGACAATCTCTTTCGAAGCATGAGGTTTTCGAATGAATACTTATCTGTTACAAAGGTATTTCATTTTTAAGCTTATTTCATCTCCAGACATTCTCGTGTTCCATATGCATCATTCAAAGCCACCTCATCAATTTTTAACCCTTTCTGACTTCATTTTCTATTTACATGCATTTAATGATTTTTTGAGCTAAATGACCCTAAAATTGAAAATCACTACAACTGAACTATGAAAAGGTTGAAATTTGTCATGGTATCATCATTTCACCCACATAGCATGTGCTAAAAAGTCGAGATGGTTACGGCAAAAAAATGGATGCACTTCGTGTACAAAATGGACAATATCTTTTGAAGTATCATGGTTTCGGACGAATACTCATCTCTTACAAAGGCATTTCATTTTTTGAAGATTATTTAAACTCTAGAATTTTTGTGCGTTTAATATGCACCATTTAAAGCCACCTTATCAATTTTCAACCCTTTCTGACTTCATTTGCTATTTTCATGCATTGAATGGTTTATTTTTGAGCTAAATGACCCTGAAATTGAAAATCACTACAAATGACCTCTCAAAAGGTTGAAATTTGGCATGGTATCATCATTTCACCAACATAGCATGTTCTAAACAATTGAGAGAGTTACGGCAAATGCCAAAATGCCAAAACACATATATACCCTAACTCTTACAAAGATTCCCTTCGGTTTGTGCGAAGTGGGACTTTCCATCTATAAGTCTGGAAACTCACATCCAAGAGTGGGATCTTGGGGTATAAAACTTTTTATTCGCGTGTGTCCCTTTGTGCTGTAACCATGGACAATTTTCATCATTTAACAGGATGTTTGACTCGGTCTTCACTATGAAGGGAGGAATTTCATGAAACTTCTCATAATCTTGTCACCTGTCTATCTTGTCCTCCACTCCCACTTTGTCTATTTTCCATGAAAGAAGTATGTGGCACTTTTGCTCATCGTATGATGTATTCGCTTCTTATATTTTCTTTTTCTCGGTTTGTTAGACATGTCCTTCACATAGAAAACCTGTGCCACGTCATTTGCTAGGACGAATGGTTCATCTGTGTACCCAAGATTGTTGAGATCCATTGTTGTCATTATGTACCGCGGGTCTTCCATTACCCTACCTCCTGTCAGATTGACCCATTTGCACCGAAACAAAGGGACCTTGAAATCACGTCCATAGTCAAGTTCCCATATCTCCTCTATGTAACTATAATATGTGTCCTTTGCCCTATTGGTGTTTGCTGCATCAAAGCGGACACCATTATTTTGGTTGGTGCTCTTTTTATCTTGGGCGATCGTGTAAAGTGTATTCCCATTTATCTTATACCCTTGGAAAGTCAATACAGTCGAAGATGGTGTCCTGACCAACAAGTACATCTCATCTCCAACAGTGTATTTACCCATGAGATGTGTTTGCAACCAACCGCCGAAAGTCGCCATGTGTTCACATGTAATCCAGTCATCAAACTTCTCTGGGTGTTTCGAGCATAGAATATTCTTATGCTCATTGATATACGAGGCCACCAAGGTAGACTTTTGTAGAATTGTGTAGCGTGCTTGCGCCCAAGAATGCCCGTCCCTACATATTAGCGAATCCTTTCCTAGCGTGCCTTTTCCACTCAGTCTCCCCTCATGCCGCGATTCACGAACACGAATTGGCTTAAGGCCAGGAATAATGTCAACACAAAACTCAATAACCTCCTTTGTTTCATGGCCCTTGGAGATGCTTCCTTCTGGCCTAGCACGGTTATGAACATATTTCTTTAAGACTCCCATGAACTTGTCGAAGGGTAAAATATTGCATAGAAATACATGACCCACTACTGGTATCAGAGAATTTGCCTTTTGTCAGTTCTTTCCCATCTGCGAGGAGACGACAAAGAAGGTCTTTGCTGTCAGCTTCCAAAAAACAGACGGCAAAGAAGGGACTGATGGCAAAGACTATTTTTGCCTTCAATTATTTCTTTGTCATCTGCGAGCTGACGGCAAAGAGCAACATGGCAGGTGGGAAAGAGGGAGGTGGGCCCCACAAAAAGCTGAATTGGCTAACCCTAATGGTCCCCTGCTTTACCGTCCGCCAGCTCACGTCAAAGAGAACAATGGCAGACATCAAAGAGGGAGGTGGGGCCCACCAAAGAACTGTGTTGGCTAACCCTAACGCCCCCTCTTTGTTGTCTGCTAGCACATGACAAAGAGGGTTGCCTTAACGACCAGCCCCATCAATCTCTCTCTCTCGCTCGCTCAAACCACCCGGTCGGTCTGCTGTTGGGGAACGTCGCATGGGAAACAAAAATTTTCCTACGCGCACGAAGACCTATCATGGTGATGTCCATCTACGAGAGGGGATGTGTGATCTACGTACCCTTGTAGACCGTACAGCAGAAGCGTTAGTGAACGCGGTTGATGTAGTGGAACGCCCTCACATCCCTCGATCCGCCCCGCGAACCGTCCCGCGATCAGTCCCACGATCTAGTGCCGAACAGACGGCACCTCCGCGTTCAGCACACGTACAACTCGACGATGATCTCGGCCTTCTTGATCCAGCAAGAGAGACGGAGAGGTAGAAGAGTTCTCCGGCAGCGTGACGGCGCTCCGGAGGTTGGTGGTGATCTTATCTCAGCAGGGCTCCGCCCGAGCTCCGCAGAAACGCGATCTAGAGGAAAAACCGTGGAGGTATGTGGTCGGGCTGCCGTGGAAAAGTCGTCTCAAATCAGCCCTAAAACCTCCATATATATAGGGGGAAGAGGGGGAGCCTTGCCTTGGGGTCCAAGGACCCCTAAGGGTTTCGGCCGAGCCAAGGGGGGCAGCCCTCCCCTTCCAAACCGAGTCCAACTAGGTTTGGAAGGAGGAGTCCTTCCCCCTTTTCCCACCTCCTCTTTTTCTTTTCTTTTCTCTTTGATTTTTCTTCCTATGGTGCATAGGGCTCTTTTGGGCTGTCCCACCAGCCCACTAAGGGCTGGTGCGCCACCCCCAATGCCCATGGGCTTCCCCGGGGTGGGTTGCCCCCTCCCGGTGAACTCCCGGAACCCATTCGTCATTCCCGGTACATTCCCGGTAACTCCGAAAACCTTCCAGTAATCAAATGAGGTCATCCTATATATCAATCTTCGTTTCCGGACCATTCCGGAAACCCTCATGACGTCCGTGATCTCATCCGGGACTCCGAACAACATTCGGTTACCAACCATATAACTCACATACGCATAAAACAACGTCGAACCTTAAGTGTGCAGACCCTGCGGGTTCAAGAACTATGTAGACATGACCCGAGAGACTCCTCGGTCAATATACAATAGCGGGAGCTGGATGCCCATATTGGATCCTGCATATTCTACGAAGATCTTATCGTTTGAACCTCAGTGCCAAGGATTCATATAATCCCGTATGTCATTCCCTTCGTCCTTCGGTATGTTACTTGCCCGAGATTCGATCGTCAGTATCCGCATACCTATTTCAATCTCGTTTACCGGCAAGTCTCTTTACTCGTTCCGTAATACAAGATCCCGCAACTTACACTAAGTCACATTGCTTGCAAGGCTTGTGTGTGATGTTGTATTACCGAGTGGGCCCCGAGATACCTCTCCGTCACACGGAGTGACAAATCCTAGTCTCGATCCATACTAACTCAACGAACACCTTTGGAGATACCTGTAGAGCATCTTTATAGTCACCCAGTTACGTTGCGATGTTTGATACACACAAAGTATTCCTTCGGTGTTAGTGAGTTATATGATCTCATGGTCATAGGAACAAATACTTGACACGCAGAAAACAGTAGCAACAAAATGACACGATCAACATGCTATGTCTATTAGTTTGGGTCTAGTCCATCACGTGATTCTCCTAATGACGTGATCCAGTTATCAAGCAACAACACCTTGTTTATAATCAGAAGACACTGACTATCTTTGATCAACTGGCTAGCCAACTAGAGGCTTGCTAGGGACAGTGTTTTGTCTATGTATCCACACATGTATATAAGTCTTCATTCAATACAATTATAGCATGGATAATAAACGATTATCTTGATACAGGAATTATAATAATAACTATATTATTATTGCCTCTAGGGCATAATTCCAACAGTCTCCCACTTGCACTAGAGTCAATAATCTAGCCCTCACATCATCATGCGAATTACATTGTAATAAATCTAACACCCATACAGTTCTGGTGTTGATCATGCTTTGCCCGTGGAAGAGGTTTAGTCAGCGGGTCTGCTACATTCAGATCCGTGTGCACTTTGCATATATTCACGTCCTCCCCTTCGACGTAGTTGCGGATGAGGTTGAAGCGTCGTTTGATGTGTCTGGACTTCTTGTGAAACCGTGGTTCCTTTGCTAAGGCAATGGCACCCGTGTTGTCACAGAACAAGGTTATCGGATTCAGTGCACTTGGCACCACTCCAAGATCCGTCATGAACTGCTTCATCCAGACACCCTCCTTAGCTGCCTCCGAGGCAGCCATGTACTCCGCTTCACATGTAGAATCTGCTATGACACTTTGCTTGGAACTGCACCAGCTTACCGCACCCCCATTAAGAATAAATACGTATCCGGTCTGCGACTTAGAGTCGTCCGGGTCTGTGTCGAAGCTTGCATCGACGTAACCTTTTACGGCGAGCTCTTCGTCACCTCCATACACGAGAAACATCTCCTTAGTCCTTTTCAGGTACTTCAGGATATTCTTGACCGCCGTCCAGTGATCCACTCCTGGATTACTCTGGAACCTACCTGCCATACTTATGGCCAGGCTAACGTCCGGTCTAGTGCACAACATTGCATACATGATAGAACCTATGGCTGAAGCATAGGGGACGGTGCTCATATGCTCTCTATCCTCATCAGTTGCTGGGCACTGAGTCTTACTCAATCTCGTACCTTGTAAAACTGGCAAGAACCCTTTCTTGGACTGTTCCATTTTGAACCTCTTCAAAACTTTATCAAGGTATGTGCTTTGTGAAAGTCCTATCAGGCGTTTTGATCTATCCCTGTAGATCTTAATGCCTAGAATGTAAGCAGCTTCTCCTAGGTCCATCATAGAGAAAATTTTATTCAAGTAATCCTTTATGCTCTCCAAAAACTCTACGTTGTTTCCAATCAGCAATATGTCATCCACATATAATATTAGAAACGCCACAGAGCTCCCACTCACTTTCTTGTAAATACAAGATTCTCCAACCACTTGTATAAACCCAAATGCTTTGATCACCTCATCAAAGCGTTTGTTCCAACTCCGAGATGCTTGCACCACTCCATAAATGGATCGCTGGAGCTTGCACACCTTGTTAGCATTCTTAGGATCGACAAAACCTTCAGGTTGCATCATATACAACTCTTCCTTAAGGAAACCGTTAAGGAACGCCATTTTGACATCCATCTGCCAGATTTCATAATCGAAAAATGCAGCTATTGCTAACATGATTCTGACGGACTTAAGCATCGCTACGGGTGAGAATGTCTCATCGTAGTCAACTCCTTGAACTTGTGAAAAACCCTTTGCCACAAGTCGAGCTTTATAAACGGTCACATTGCTGTCAGCGTCCGTCTTCCTCTTAAAGATCCATTTGTTCTGAATAGCCTTACGGCCCTGAGGCAGTACTTCCAAAGTCCACACTTTGTTCTCATACATGGATCCTATCTCGGAAATCATGGCTTCTAGCCATTTGTTGGAATCTGGGCCCACCATTGCTTCTTCATAATTTGCAGGTTCATTGTTGTCTAACAACATGATTGACAAGACGGGATTACCGTACCACTCTGGAGCAGCACGTGGTCTCGTCGACCTGCGTGGTTCGACAGAAACTTGAACCAGAGTTTCATGATCATCATCATTAACTTCCTCCTCAACCGGCGTCGCAACGACAGAGGTTTCCCCTTGCCCTGCGCCACCATCTAGAGGGATGAGAGGTTCGACAACCTCATCAAGTTCTATCTTCCTCCCACTCAATTCTCTCGAGAGAAACTCCTTCTCGAGAAAAGCTCCGTCTTTAGCAACAAACACTTTGCCCTCGGATTTGAGATAGAAGGTGTACCCAACTGTCTCTTTTGGGTAACCTATGAAGATGCACTTTTCCGCTTTGGGTTCCAGCTTTTCAGGCTGAAGCTTTTTGACATAAGCATCACATACCCAAACTTTAAGAAACGACAACTTTGGCCTTTTGCCATACCACATTTCGTATGGTGTCGTCTCAACGGATTTTGATGGTGCCCTATTTAAAGTGAATGCAGCTGTTTCTAATGCATAACCCCAAAACGATAACGGCAAATCGGTAAGAGACATCATAGATCGCACCATCTCTAATAAAGTACGATTACGACGTTCGGACACACCATTACGCTGTGGTGTTCCAGGCGGTGTCAACTGTGAAACAATTCCACATTGTCTTAAGTGAGCACCAAACTCGAAACTCAGATATTCACCCCCACGATCAGACCGTAGGAACTTGATCTTCTTGTTATGATGATTTTCAACTTCACTCTGAAATTGCTTGAACTTTTCAAATGTTTCAGACTTTTGCTTCATTAAGTAGACATAACCATATCTACTCAAATCGTCAGTGAAGGTGAGAAAATAACGATATCCGCCGCGTGCCTCTACGCTCATCGGACCACACACATCGGTATGTATGATTTCCAACAAGTCACTTGCACGCTCCATTATTCCGGAGAACGGAGTTTTAGTCATCTTGCCCATGAGGCATGGTTCGCACGTGTCAAGTGAATCAAAGTCAAGTGACTCCAAAAGTCCATCGGCATGGAGTTTCTTCATGCGCTTTACACCAATATGACCTAAGCGGCAGTGCCACAAAAATATGGCGCTATCATTGTTAACTCTAACTATTTTGGTCTCAATGTTATGTATGTGTGTATCGCTATCAAGATTCAATATGAACAATCCTCTCACATTGGGTGCATGACCATAAAAGATGTTACTCATAGAAATAGAACAACCATTATTCTCTGACTTAAAAGAGTAACCGTCTCGCAATAAACAAGATCCAGATATAATGTTCATGCTCAACGCAGGCACTAAATAACAATGATTCAAGTTCATAACTAATCCTGATGGTAACTGAAGTGAAACTCTGCCGACGGTGATTGCATCAACCTTGGAACCATTTCCTACGCGCATCGTCACTTCATCTTTCGCCAGCCTTCGTCTATTCCGCAGTTCCTGTTTCGAGTTGCAAATATGAGCAACAGAACCGGTATCGAATACCCAGGCACTACTACGAGAGCCGGTTAAGTACACATCAATAACATGTATATCAAATATACCTGATTTTTCTTTGGCCACCTTCTTATCAGCCAGATACTTGGGGCAATTGCGCTTCGAGTGACCCATACCTTTGCAATAGTAACACTCTGTTTCAGGCTTAGGTCCAGCTTTGGGTTTCTTCGTCGGATTGGCAACAGGCTTGCCGATCTTCTTTGATTTACCCTTCTTGCCTTTGCCGTTTCTCTTGAAACTAGTGGTCTTATTCACCATCAACACTTGATGTTCTTTACGGAGTTCAGACTCTGCGACTTTCAGCATCGCAAACAACTCGCCGGGTGACTAGTTCATCCCTTGCATGTTGTAGTTCAACACAAAGCCTTTATAGCTTGGCAGCAGTGATTGAAGGATTCTGTCAGTGATAGCCTCTTGCGGGAGTTCAATCCCCATCTCAGCTAGACGGTTTGAGTACCCAGACATTTTGAGCACATGTTCACTGACAGACGAGTTCTCCTCCATCTTGCAAGCATAGAATTTATCGGAGGTCTCATACTTCTCGATCCGGGCGTTCTTCGGAAAGATAAACTTCAACTCTTGGAACATCTCAAATGCTCCATGAAGCTCAAAGCGACGTTGAAGTCCCGGTTCTAAGCCATACAAGACTGCACATTGAACTACTGAGTAGTCCTCCTTACGTGCTAACCAAGCATTTTTAACATCCTGATCAGCCGTAGCGGGTGGTTCATCTCCTGGCGCAGCATTAAGGACATAATCCTTCTTCCCAGGTTGTAAGATTAGCTTAAGATTACGAGCCCAGTCTACAAAGTTGCTTCCATCATCTTTCAACTTAGCTTTCTCTAGGAACGTATTAAAATTCAGGGTGATTGTCGCGTGAGCCATGATCTACAGCACAAATATATTCAAAGTGGACTTAGACTATGTTCAAGATAATTAGAGTTTAACTTAATCAAATTACTCTCTAAACTCCCACTCAAAAAGTACATCTCTCTAGTCATTTGAGTGGTTCATGATCCACTTACACTAGCTCAAGTCCGATCATCACGTGAGTTGAGCATAGTTTCGGTGGTAAGCATCCCCATGCTAATCATATCATCTATATGATTCATGATCGACCTTTCGGTCTCATGTGTTCCGAGGCCATGTCTGCACATGCTAGGATCGTCAAGCTTAACCCGAGTGTTCCGCGTGCGCAACTGTTTTGCACCCGTTGTATGTGAACGTTGAGTCTATCAGACCCGATCATCACGTGGTGTCTCGAAACGACGAACTGTAGCAACGGTGCACAGTCGGGGAGAACACAATTTCGTCTTGAAATTTTAGTGAGAGATCACCTCATAATGCTACCGTCGTTCTAGGCAAAATAAGGTGCATAAAAGGATTAACATCACATGCAATTCATAAGTGACATGATATGGCCATCATCACGTGCTCCTTGATCTCCATCACCAAGCACCGGCACGATCTTCTTGTCACCGGCGCCACACCATGATCTCCATCAACGTGTCGCCATCGGGGTTGTCGTGCTACTCATGCTATTACTACTAAAGCTACATCCTAGCAAAATAGTAAACGCATCTGCAAGCACAAACGTTAGTATAAAGACAACCCTATGGCTCCTGCCGGTTGCCGTACCATCGACGTGCAAGTCGATATTATCTATTACAACATGATCATCTCATACATCCAATATATCACATCACATCATTGGCCATATCACATCACAAGCATACCCTGCAAAAACAAGTTAGACATCCTCTAATTTTGTTGTTGCATGTTTTACGTGGTGACCATGGGTATCTAGTAGGATCGCATCTTACTTACGCAAACACCACAATGGAGATATATGAGTTGCTATTTAACCTCATCCAAGGACCTCCTCGGTCAAATCCGATTCAACTAAAGTTGGAGAAACTGACACCCGCCAGTCATCTTTGAGCAACGGAGTTACTCGTAGGGATGAAACCAGTCTCTCGTAAGCGTATGAGTAATGTCGGTCCGAGCCGCTTCAATCGAACAATACCGCGGAATCAAGAAAAGACTAAGGAGGGCAGAAAAACACACATCACTGCCCACAAAAACTTTTGTGTTCTACGCGAGAAGACATCTACGCATGAACCTAGCTCATGATGCCACTGTTGGGGAACGTCGCATGGGAAACTAAAATTTTCCTACGCGCACGAAGACCTATCATGGTGATGTCCATCTACGAGAGGGGATGTGTGATCTACGTACCCTTGTAGACCGTACAACAGAAGCGTTAGTGAACGCGGTTGATGTAGTGGAACCTCCTCACGTCCCTCGATCCGCCCTGCGAACCGTCCCGCGATCAGTCCCACGATCTAGTGCCGAACGGACGTCACCTCCGCGTTCAGCACACGTACAGCTCGACGATGATCTCGGCCTTCTTGATCCAGCAAGAGAGACGGAGAGGTAGAAGAGTTCTCCGGCAGCATGACGGCGCTCCGGAGGTTGGTGGTGATCTTATCTCAGCAGGGCTCCGCCCGAGCTCCGCAGAAACGCGATCTAGAGGAAAAACCGTGGAGGTATGTGGTCGGGCTGCCGTGGAAAAGTCGTCTCAAATCAGCCCTAAAACCTCCGTATATATAGGGGGAAGAGGGGGAGCCTTGCCTTGGGGTCCAACGACCCCTAAGGGTTTCGGCCGAGCCAAGGGGGGCAGCCCTTCCCTTCCAAACCGAGTCCAACTAGGTTTGGAAGGAGGAGTCCTTCCCCCTTTTCCCACCTCCTTTTTTTTTTTCTTTTCTCTTTGATTTTTCTTCCTATGGTGCATAGGGCTCTTTTGGGCTGTCCCACCAGCCCACTAAGGGCTGGTGCGCCACCCCCAATGCCTATGGGCTTCCCCGGGGTGGGTTGCCCCCTCCCGGTGAACTCCCGGAACCCATTCGTCATTCCCGGTACATTCCCGGTAACTCCGAAAACCTTCCGGTAATCAAATGAGGTCATCCTATATATCAATCTTCGTTTCCGGACCATTCCGGAAACCCTCATGACGTCCGTGATCTCATCCGGGACTCCGAACAACATTCGGTAACCAACCATATAACTCAAATACGCATAAAACAACGTCGAACCTTAAGTGTGCAGACCCTACGGGTTCGAGAACTATGTAGACATGACCCGAGAGACTCCTCAGTCAATATCCAATAACGGGACCTGGATGCCCATATTGGATCCTACATATTCTACGAAGATCTTATCGTTTGAACCTCAGCGCCAAGGATTCATATAATCCCGTATGTCATTCCCTTCGCCCTTCGGTATGTTACTTGCCCGAGATTCGATCGTCAGTATCCGCATACCTATTTCAATCTCGTTTAACGGCAAGTCTCTTTACTCGTTCCGTAATACAAGATCCCGCAACTTACACTAAGTCACATTGCTTGCAAGGCTTGTGTGTGATGTTGTATTACCGAGTGGGCCCCGAGATACCTCTCCGTCACACGGAGTGACAAATCCTAGTCTCGATCCATACTAACTCAACGAACACCTTTGGAGATACCTGTAGAGCATCTTTATAGTCACCCAGTTACGTTGCGACGTTTGATACACACAAAGTATTCCTTCGGTGTTAGTGAGTTATATGATCTCATGGTCATAGGAACAAATACTTGACACGCAGAAAACAGTAGCAACAAAATGACACGATCAACATGCTACGTCTATTAGTTTGGGTCTAGTCCATCACGTGATTCTCCTAATGACGTGATCCAGTTATCAAGCAACAACACCTTGTTTATAATCAAAAGACACTGACTATCTTTGATCAACTGGCTAGCCAACTAGAGGCTTGCTAGGGACAGTGTTTTGTCTATGTATCCACACATGTATATAAGTCTTCATTCAATACAAATATAGCATGGAGAATAAACGATTATATTAATACAGGAATTATAATAATAACTATATTATTATTTCCTGTAGGGCATAATTCCAACACCTGCTCCCTCTCTCTCTCTCTTGTTCTCTCGCCGCCGCATGTCGCCGCCACCACCACCACGCACGGCCGCCTTGACGCTCCCCGCCCCGCCACTGCCATGCTCCTTGCACCACCACCCAGCCGCCCCACCGCCATCCTCTGCCCAGCCGCCCCCACCGCCATGTGCCTCGACGTCGGCCGCCCTTTGCCCTGATGCCGGCCACCCTCTGCCCCGCCTTGACGCCTCTGTCCCGCCCTCTTCCCTAACCCCTCCCCCTCTGGTGAGCCCCCTGCCCCACCCCACCCCCTCTGTTTTTTCATCAATTATTTTTTAATTGTTTTTGAATTGTTATGAGTAGTAGATATAATAAAAATGCTAAATTTATTAACTATGAAATGCCCCTAAAAGTATGTTTTATGAACCGATGTGTCATCTCATCTCTAAGCATGCATATACTTGCTATGTAATAATAAGAAACATATACTTGCTATGCTTGGCACTAAATATATATTCTCAAATCGATGGAGTAACAAAAACAATTTGTAACCAAAGAGTTAAGAAACCCAGTAACACTACAACAAATATATTGGAATTGAATGGAGGTTAATTGTTTTTATATTGGCAACTTAGAGAACTTAGAGAACACCAAAATTTATAGAGACCTTATGTTTAATAGCAAGGAAAACCTCGGTTACCGAGTAGATGCTCGTAGGTTGGCTTCTAGGATGTGATGGCTGCAGAGGACTGCTAGCATGAGAATTACCCCATGGGTCTGTAATAGATATTATGGTTGTATATACGACTCTGGACTCAAGTTTTATTTTTCAATGTGAGACGCAAGTCTTTTGACTCCTGGTTATGTATGGCTCTTCCTGTCATTACGTGGGATTAGGTGGCGCACCCTTAAAGATTCCAGACTATAATCTTAACTTCTATAGTCTTGACACACAGAATCAATGGCTAGGTACAAATAGACGTATTTTATTCTAGAGAAATAGGTATACCTGTGAATAGATTGTGGACCCTATGAATAAATGTTTTTTCTTAAGGATCACGTGAGCTAATCTACACCATAATAACTCAGGTCCACCAGATTAACGGATCCTAATTACTAATTAACGTGGGAATTTCTATGGATTCCCTAATTAGTATAGGTATAGATTATTACTTAGGTTAATTAGGTGTATTATGTTAATTAGGTGTATTAGGGTAATTAGGTTCATTAGGTTAATTGGAGGGGGCAGGTCTATGAGTGTGCGACACCCCGACACGACACCCTGGCGACACCCCTCTAATGAGCCCCCTGCACGACACCCGGGCGACACCCCGGCATGGCACCACACATGACCCCACGGATCTGCAACTACGTGGCGACACGAATATGTCACTAATAGATCTCCATTACAATCCCCCGCGCAGTTTTAAATGTGCTGCCCCCGACGCCACTCACCCCAACCCCCGACACCTCTTTGGCCTCCTATTGGCCTAAAAGATGCTCTTGGGCGTTCCAGAGGCCGATGTGGTCATAGTTTTGTAAATTATGAGTTAGGTCATATGTTTCCAGTTTTGTTATAAAAACATCATATTTGTGTTGATCAGGTGGATTTAAATGTGCAGTTGTTTCATCGCTGCGTGGGTCTGGTGTTGGACGACCTCCCTGTGCATTCGACGAGCTCCGCACCTACGTTCATGGGTGAGCACAAATGAAATCTCCTCCTCCCCCCTTCATTTGGTCTGTTCCGGTCATTGTGCCTATAAAACTTGCTAGCTATATGTAGATTAAATCATCAGTATGTGTGCCCAGTATGCGTCTCCTGTTTGAAAGGGTTTCAGTTATAAATATGCATGCATCTGCATATATTTATAATCGTGTTTCTCTTGAATTGTCCAACATTATCCATGGACACCTCGAGTATGTGTAGATTGGGTTTATTTTCCCATATGCTCTGCTCCGGATCCGATGCATAATTTCGTCAATGCCTCCCTATTGTTCTCTGGGTACACATCCTCTCTGTTATTGCACATACGTGTATTGGGAGAATAGTGGGGAGGTGATGCCAAAGTTTTGCGTTGGATCTGGTGTAGAACATGGGAAAACGAACCCAATCTACACATATTCGGGTGGGATTAGGGCCTATCTTTACCTATTAGTGTGTAGGTTGCATGGACGTAATAAAAATAACAAACTTGATTACCTCATGAATATATATTTTGAATTATATATATATATATATATGTGTGTGTGTGTGTGTGTGTGTGTGTGTGTGTTTCTTTTGTGTTAAGTAGCTAGGCAAGATGAGTGATCGTGCGTGGATGTACACATGTCACACTAGTCAGAAAGAGATGACCAAAGAATGGTTTGCAAAAAACAACGAGATTGTGAAAGCCACATATGCAAATGGCTAGAGAAAAACCTGGTGCCCGTGTCCTAGGTGAGACAACTTTAAAAAGAGGATAGAGGATGAAATGGGTAAACACCTGCACAAGAGGGGTTTTACGTCTAATTATACGGTGTGGACATTTCATGGTGAGTCTGCCCAACATACCAGAGCTGAGGTGGTTCATCGTCGCACTGATGGGCATGGTACCGGTATTGAAGACATGGTGCAAGACTTTGATGATGCTCGAAATTCGAACGATGAGATGGGGGAATTTGCAAAGGTCTTTTATGAAATGTTGGAGTCTTAAAACATCCTCTCCACGAGCACGCTGAGCTTTTTCAGCTAGATGACATCACAAAAGTAATGGCGCTGAAGGCTCAATTCAACTTGGGCAGAGAATGCTATGATCCGATGATGACACTATTTGGATGCTTTCTACCCGTAGGCCATGTCATGCCTGCAAACCCGTACAAGTCGGACAAAATACTACATGTACTTAAGATGCCCTTTGAGAAAATAGATGCTTGCGTGAAAGGATGTGCCTTATTTATGCTTGAGTACGGACTTGAACTATTGTCGCATTTCCAAGTCTTCCAGGTATGTTGTGGTAGACAACAGTATGGGTGACAAGAGGCAGACCAAAATCCTAGTTCATTTTCTTCAGTATATGCCAACCATATGAAGACTCCAACGTCTTTTCAAGGTCAAAGAGATGGACAAATAGATGACATGGCACAAATTGGGCAAAAGAAGCAAACTAGATGCAGATGGGAATAAGATGTTGCTACACACATCGAATGCGGAAGCGTGGAAGCACTTCAATGCATTACATCTGAATAGAGCGGCAGATCGAAGGCATCCTCAAGCCTGTGTCCGCACCAAAGTTGTCAGAATCGCGACTCTGAATCGGATCGGAACTCCGTTTCTAGTATCGTGAATCATAGAATCTTAACTATCAGGATCGTAGAAACTTAGATTCTATGATCAAAATCGTAGAATCGGAGCAGCTATTTTGGATCGTAAGATCGTAAGATTCTAAGACTTGAGTCATGATTCTAACAACTTTGGTCCGCATGGATGGGTTCAATCCCTTTGGCACGACGGCAACCCAATACAGTAGTTGGTATGTATTTCTCATTCCACTCAATCTCCCCCTGAACAGGATATGCAAAGAAAGAACATATTCCTGACGTTGATAATTTCACTACCGAACTATCCGGGGAAGAATATGAATGTGTACATGCATCTTCTTAAGGATGAATTGCAAGAAGCTTGGGATAATGGTTTCAAGATATACGACGCCGCTAGAAAAGAAAACTTCAAAATGCATGTCCGGTACATGTACTCGATGCATGACTTGTCGGCGTCTGCGCTATTGATACGTCTCAAACGTATCTATAGTTTCTGATGGTTTCACGCTGTTATCTTCACAACTTTGGATGTTTTGTTTACCTTTTATATCTTTTTGGGTCTAACTTATTACCTCAGTGCCAAGCGCGAGTTCCTGTTTTTTCTGTGTTTTTGACTCTTTTCAGATCTGATTATGGAAGGGAGTCCAAACGGAATAAAATCCCCAAAATGATTTTTTCCAGAACGGAAGAAGATCAGGAGGCTTGAGGGTCAAGAAAGTGGGCCCAAAGGTAACCCACAAGCCCTGTTGCCGCGGCCAGGGGGAGGCCGCGGCAACCAAGCTTGTGGCCTCCCTGGCGCTCCCCTGCCCTAGGTCTTTGGCCTATATATTCCCTAAAAATCCAGAAAAAATCAGGGCGTCCACGAAAACACTTTTCCGCCGCCGCAAGCTTCCGTTTCCACGAGATCTCATCTGGAGACCCTTCTCGGTGCCCTGCCGGAGGGGACTTTGGAGTTGGAGGGCTTCTTCATCAACATCATCGCCCCTCCAATGACTCGTGAGTAGTTCACTTCAGACCTACGGGTCCGTAGTTAGTAGCTAGATGGCTTCTTCTCTCTCTTGGATCTTCAATACAAAGTTCTCCATGATCTTCATGGAGATCTATCCGATGTAATCCTCTTTGGCGGTGTGTTTGTCGAGATCCGATGAATTGTGGATTTGTGATCAGATTATCTATGATATATATTTGAGTCTTTGCTGATTTCTTATATGCATGATTTGATATCCTTGTAAGTCTCTCCGAGTCTTGGGTTTTGTTTG
This sequence comes from Hordeum vulgare subsp. vulgare, assembly GCF_904849725.1. Classification (NCBI taxonomy): domain Eukaryota; kingdom Viridiplantae; phylum Streptophyta; class Magnoliopsida; order Poales; family Poaceae; genus Hordeum; species Hordeum vulgare. The sequence continues at coordinate 189,426,044 of NC_058520.1, read as the reverse complement.
GCCAACTAGATCTATGATTCTTGCAATGGGAGAAGTGCTTGGTTTTGGGTTCTTACCGTGTGGTGACCTTTCCCAGTGACAGTAGGGGCAGCAAGGCATACATCATGTAGTTGCCATCAAGGGTAACAAGGTGGGCTTTGTCGTAGATATGAGATTGTCCATCTACATCATGTCATCTTGCTTAAGGCGTTACTCTGTTCTTTTGGACTTAATACACTAGATGCATGCTGGATAGCGGTCGACGTGTGGAGTAATAGTAGTAGATGCAGAAAGTATCGGTCTACTTGTTTTGGACGTGATGCCTATAGATATAATCATTGCCATAGATGACGTCACGACTTTGTGCGGTTCTATAAATTGCTCGACAGTAATTTGTTCACCCACCGTCTACTTGCTTTCATGAGAGAAGCCACTAGTAAACACTATGGCCCCCGGGTCTATTCACACCTATCGTTTACACCTCCGCTTTTACTTTGCTTTGTTACTTTGTTGCTTTCAGTTCTCACTTGAAAAACAATCTATAAGGGATTGACAACCCCTTCATAGTGTTGGGAGCAAGCTTTCTGTGTTTGTGCAGGCACTTGTGATACTCCTTCACTCGATCGATACCTTGGTTCTCAAAACTGAGGGAAATACTTACCACCGCTGCACTACATCACCCTTTACGCTTTGAGGGAACACCAATGCAAGGCTCCAAGGCTACGGGGAAATCCTTTGCATATTTGCCTAGGAAGTCCCTAAAGGCGTAGTCGTAGCAGAAGGATTCCTGGTGCCGTTGCTGAGGAGTATCAAGAACAGTCTCCCGTGAGCACGTGTTTCTGGCACCGTTGGAAGGTCTTTTGTTGCATCAATAGAAGTATTTCTAGCGCCATTGCCGGGGAAGGAGAGATCTATCCAAGTAGGTCTCACAAACTCATCTCCTGCATTTACCTTTTTGCCAGTTGCCTCTTGTTTTCCTCTCCCCCACTTCACATTTGCCGTTTTCATTTGCCTTTCACCTTTGGCGTTTTCTTTTGCCTTTTCGTTTTCCTTTGCCGGTTTTCTTGCTTGCTTGTGTGCTTGTTTGTTTTTTGAAGTCGTCATGGCTGAAAACACCAAACTTTGCGATTCTCGGGCACTAATAATAATGATTTTATTAGTACTCTGATTGCTCCCGCCACTAGTGCGGAATCGTATGAAATCAACGCAGCTTTGCTGAATCTTGTTATGAAAGAGCAATTCTCTGGCCTTCCTAGCGAAGATGCCGCATCCCATCTCAATACCTTCATTGAGCTTTGCGATATGCAAAAGAAAAGAGATGTGGATAATGACTTGATTAAGTTGAAGCTTTTTCCTTTCTCGTTGCGAGATCGTGCAAAAACTTGGTTTTCTTCTTTGCCTAAAAATAGCATCGATTCTTGGGATAAGTGCAAAGATGCTTACATATCCAAGTATTTTCCGCCGGCTAAGATCATCTCCTTACGTAACGATATCATGAATTTCAACCAACTTGATCATGAACACGTTGCACAATCTTGGGAGAGGATGAAGCTTATGATTAGAAATTGTCCCGCTCATGGCTTGAGTTTGTGGATGATTATACAAATCTTTTACGCTGGTTTGAATTTCGCTTCTCACAATATCTTGGACTCCGCCTCAGGTGGAATGTTCATGGAAATCACGTTAGGAGACACTACAAAACTCCTAGACAATATCATGACCAACTACTCTCAGTGGCATACTGAAAGGTCACCTGCTAGCAAAAAGGTACACGCTATAGAAGAAATTAAGTCGCTTAATGCTAAGATGGACGAGTTGATGAATTTGGTTGATAGTAGAAACGCTCCTTTAGATCCTAATGACATGCCACTATCTTCCTTGATTCAGAGTAGCAACGCTAGTTTGGATGTTAATTTTGTTGGTAGGAACAATTTTGGCAACAATAATGCTTTTAGAGGAAACTATGTTCCTAGGCCTTTTCCTAGTAACTCCTCTAACAATTATGGCAATTCCTACAACAACACTTATGGAAATCACAACAAATTACCCTCTGATTTAGAGAGTAATATCAAAGAGTTCATCAACTCTCAAAATATTTTCAATGCGTCCATAGAGGAAAAACTACTCAAAATAGACGATTTGGATAAGAGCGTTGATAGGATGTCTTGTGATATTGATGCTTTGAAACTTAGATGTGCTCCTCACAAGATCAACTTGGATGAAACTTTGAAATCTATGCGTGTCTCCATGAATGAGAGCAAAGAAAGAACCGCCCGAATTCGCGCTAGGCATGAATGGTTTAAAAGGGTGCGTTCTAGTGATGCAAATCACGAAGATCTAAGGTGATTGGTGTGTCTCCTCTTGAATCTTTGTTTTCGCATGTCAAACCTATTGATGAAGGGGCTGGATATGAATCCAATTTGGTTGAAAAATTCTCCAATAATTCGGAGTCCACCTATCTTGATGATAAAGGTGTGGAGAGTAGAGTAGAAGAAATCAAAATTTTGGGTAGTAATGAAACTCCCACTTTGGATTTCAAGGAATTCAATTATGATAGTTGTTCCTTGTTTGAATGCATTTCTTTGACGCAATCCTTTGCAAACTCTCCACATGCTTATAGCCAAAGAAAAGCCTTTACCGCGCATATCATAGATGCTATGATGAAATATCTTCAAGAGAAGCTCGAACTAGAAGTCTCTATACCTAGAAAACTTCATGATGAGTGGGAACCTACTATCAAAATCAAGATCAAAAACTATGAGTGCAATGCTTTGTGTGATTTGGGTGCTAGTGTTTCTGCGATTCCAAAATCTTTATGTGATATTCTTGGTTTTCATGAGATTGAAGAGTGATCTCTTAATTTGCATCTTGCGGATTCTACTGTCAAGAAACCCATGGGAAGGATCGATGATGTTCTTATTGTTGCAAATAAGAACTATGTACCCGTGGATTTCATTGTACTTGACATAGAGTGCAATCCTCATGTCCCATTATTCTTGGTAGACCTTTCCTAAGGACTATGGGTGCTATCACCGATACAAAGGAAGGGAATATTATATTTCAATTTCCCTTAAAGAAGGGCATGGAGCACTTTCCAAGAAAGAAAATAAGATTGCCTTATGAATCTATGATGAGGGCTAGTTATGGTTTGAGCACCAAAGATGACTATACGTGATTCCATCACCTTATGCATAGCTAAGGGCGTTAAACAATAGCGCTTGTTGGGAGGCAACCCAACGAATCTATCATTTTTCTTTCTGTTTTGTGTTTTCCACACTTTCATAATTCTGTTATGATTGTGTTTTTTGTGTTTCTTTTTGCGTTTGTGCCAAGCAAAACCGTTATGATTAGTCTTGGGGATGATCATTTGGTCATGCTGGAAAAGACAGAAACTGTCTGCTCACGAAACGAATTTTCATTTTTTTGTGTAAGAGCTTTTGAGTTGATTATTTTTTCTTCCGATTTCTACGCAAATTCTTCAGACCGTCGTAATTTTTCAGAATTTTTGAAGTAACAGAAGTATACGAAGTATACAGATTGCTACAGACTGGTCTGCTGTTAACAGATTCTATTTTTCTTGTGTTGGTTGCTTATTTTGATGAAACTATGGATAGTATCGGGGCTATTAGCCATGGAAGATTGAAAATATAGTAACCCAACATCAGAATAAGTAGAATTCAAGTTTGCTATAGTACCTAAGGAAGTGGTGGTTTGCTTTCTTATACTAATGTTATCACGAGTTTCTGTTTAAGTTTCGTGTTGTGAAGTTTTCAAGTTTTGGGTGAAGTTCTTATGGACAAAAAGATAAAGAGTGGCAAGAGCTCAAGCTTGGGGATTCCCAAGGCACCCCAAGAGATTCAAGGATGCCGTAAAAGCCAAAGCTTGGGGATGCCCCGGGAAGGCATCCCCTCTTTCGTCTTCAATCCATCGGTAACGTTACTTGGGGCTATATTTTTATTCACCACATGTTATGTGTTTTGCTTGGAGCGTCTTGTATCGTAGGAGTCTTTTATTTTTGTTGTGTCACAATCATCCTTGCTGCACACCTAGAGAGAGAGACATTCACTCACCGTGATTTTGTCGAGCTTCACTTATATCCTTTGGTTAGACAATTCAGCTCACATGTGCTTCACTTTTATCTTTTGACCTAGATGCTTTTGCTCTATGTGCTTCACTTATACCTTTTAGAGCATAGCGGTGCGTGGCTTGGTAGTTGATCTATGCTATGAAAGTAGTCTCAAAGGAGTAGTTATCCAAAGGGATACGAAAACTTCCACCTTCATGTGCATTGAATAGTTAGAGAAGTTTGATTCATCTCAACAAGTTTTGAGTTGTGGTTTGATTCATCTCAACAAGTTTTGGTTGAAGTTAGTTTTTCCCGTAGCATGCACGTATCGTGAACCACTATTTGATGAAGTTTGAGCATGATTAGTCTATTGATTGTCATCCTTTGTGTGGCGGTCGGGATCGCGCGATGGTTTATACCTACCAACCCTTCCCCTAGGAGTATGTGTTGAATGCTTTGTTTCGATTACTAATAAAACTTTTGCAACAAGTATATGAGTTCTTCATGACTAATGTTGAGTCCATGGTTTAGATGCACTTTCACCTTCCACCATCTCTATCTTCTTTAGTGTCGTGCAACTTTCACCGGTGCACAAAACCCACCATTAGCCTCCCTCAAAACAGCCACCATACCTACCTACTATGGCTTTTTCAAAGTCATTCCAAGATATATTGCCATGCAAGTACCACCATGACATGTGCCACCACGTCTACATTGCCATTGCATGATCGTAAGATAGCTAGCATGATGTTTCCATTTATGTCTATGCCATGCTAGATCATTGTCACGGTACACTACCGAAGGCATCCCATATAGAGTCATCGTTGCTCTAAGTTTTGAGTTGTAAGTGTGATGATCATCATTGATGGAGCATTGTCCCATGTGAGGAAATAAAAGAGGCCAAAGATGCCCACCAAAATTTAAAAAAAAAGAGAGGCCAAAGATCCCATCCAAACAAATGAGAGAAAAAGAGAGAAGGGACAATGCTACCACCTTTCCACACTTGTGCATATTAAGCACCATGATCTTCATGATTGAGAGTCTCTCGTTTTGTCACCACCATATAGCTTGTGGGAAATTTTCATTATATTACTTGGTTTGTATATTCCAATGATAGGCTTCCTCAAAATTGCCTTAGGTCTTCGTGAGCAAGCAAGTTGGATGCACACCCACTAGTTTTCTTTAAGAGCTTTCACATACTCATAGCTCTAGTGCATCATTTGTATGGCAATCCCTACTCATTCACATTGATATCTATTGATGAGCCTCTCCACAGCTCATTGATATGTCTAGTTAATGTGATCATCTTCTCCTTGTTTATCTTGCAACCTCCACCACACTCCACACCAATTATAGTGCTAAAACCATGACTCACGCTCATGTATTGCGTGAGAGTTGAAAAGGTTTGAGAAAGTAAAGGTGTGAAAACAATTACTTGGCCAATACCGGGGTTGTGCATGATTTAAATTCGTTGTGCAATGATGATAGAGCATAGCCAGACTATATTATTTTGTAGGGATAAATTTCTTTTGGCCCTGTTATTTTGAAAGTTCATGATTACTTTGCTAGTTTGCTTGAAGTATTATTGTTTCCACATCAATAGCACACTTTTGTTTTGAATCTAATGGATCTGAACATTCACGTCACATAAGAGGAGTTACAAAGGACATCTATGCTAGGTAGCGTGAAAGCATCAAAAATTCATTCTTTATCACTTCCCTACTTGAGGACGAGCAGGAGTTAAGCTTGGGGATGCTTGATACGTCTCAAACGTATATATAATTTTTGATGGTTTCACACTGTTATCTTGACAACTTTAGATGTTTTGTTTACCTTTTATATATTTTTTGGGACTAACTTATTAACTCAGTGCCAAGCGCCAGTTCCTGTTTTTTCTGTGTTTTTGACTCTTTTCAGATCTGATTTTGGAACGGAGTCCAAACGGAATAAAATCCCGAAAATGATTTTTTCCAGAACGGAAGAAGATCAGGAGGCTTGAGGGCCAAGCAAGTGGGCCCACAGGGAGCCCACAAGCCCTGTTGCCGCGGCCAGGGGGGAGGCCGCAGCAACCAAGCTTGTGGCCTCCCTGGCGCTCCCCTGGCCTAGGTCTTTGGCCTATATATTCCCTAAAAATCCAGAAAAAATCAGGGCATCCATGAAAACACTTTTCCACCGCCGCAAGCTTCCATTTCCATGAGATCTCATCTGGAGACCCTTCCCGGTGCCCTGCCGGAGGGGACTTTGGAGTTGGAGGGCTTCTTCATCAACATCATCGCCCCTCCAATGACTCGTGAGTAGTTCACTTCAGACCTACGGGTCCGTAGTTAGTAGCTAGATGGCTTCTTCTCTCTCTTGTATGTTCAATACAAAGTTCTCCATGATATTCATGGAGATCTATTCGATGTAATCCTCTTTGGCTGTGCGTTTGTCGAGATCCGATGAATTGTGGATTTGTGATCAGATTATCTATGATATATATTTGAGACTTTGTTGATTTCTTATATGCATGATTTGATATCCTTGTAAGTCTCTCCGAGTCTTGGATTTTGTTTGGCCAACTAGATCTATGATTCTTGCAATGGGAGAAGTGCTTGGTTTTGGGTTCTTACCAGGTGGTGACCTTTCCCAATGACAGTAGGGGCAGCAAGGCACACATCGTGTAGTTGCCATCAAGGGTAACAAGGTGGGCTTTGTCGTAGATATGAGATTGTCCATCTACATCAAGTAATCTTGCTTAAGGCGTTACTCTGTTCTTTTGGACTTAATACACTAGATGCATGCTAGATAGCGGTCGACGTGTGGAGTAATAGTAGTAGATGCAGAAAGTATCGGTCTACTTGTTTTGGACGTGATGCCTATAGATATAATCATTGCCATAGATGACATCACGACTTTGCGCGGTTCTATCAATTGCTCGACAATAATTCGTTCACCCACCGTCTACTTGCTTTCATGAGAGAAGCCACTAGTAAACACTACGGCCCCCGGGTCTATTCACGCCTATCGTTTACACCTCCGCTTTTACTTTGCTTTGTTACTTTGTTGCTTTCAGTTCTCACTTGTCAAACAATCTATAAGGGATTGACAACCCCTTCATAGCGTTGGGAGCAAGCTTTTTGTGTTTGTGCAGGCACTTGTGATACTCCTTCACTGGATCGATACCTTGGTTCTCAAAACTGAGGGAAATACTTACCACCGCTGCGGTACATCAACCTTTCTGCTTCGAGGGAACACCAACGTAAGGCTCCAAGGCCGCGGGGAAATCCTTTGCATATTTGCCTAGGAAGTCCCTAAAGGTGTAGCCGTAGCAGAAGGATTCCTGGTGCCATTGCTGACGAGTATCAAGAACAGTCTCCCGTCAGCACGTGTTTCTAGCGCCGTTGGAAGGTCTTTTGTTGCATCAGCAGCTATTCGCTGGATTGTGTGTGCATGGAAGGTTCCCGTGCCCCACATGCAAGGAATCTCTTTAGTTTCATTGGCTGCAGGCAGGTCGAAAATATTTTTGCTTCGATTTGCATAGACAGTTCGTCGATCCTTGCCATCAGTGCAGAAAACATAAGAAGAACTTTATCAAAGGTAAAGTTGTCAAAAACTCGGCACCACCTGCATTGATAGGCCAATAGATCCTAGATCAGCTAAACACACTCGAGCCTGATCCAAAGCGTCCAGGATATATCAAGGGGTATAATTCGGAACACGCTTGGATTCATAAGACATGCTTGTGGGATCTGCCTTACTCTAAAGACCTCTTTCTTCCACACAACATCGACATGATGCACACTGAAAAGAATATCGGAGAGGCCATTTTTGGTACATTGTTCTGCATAGCGGGGAAGTCAAAGGATAATCCTAAGGCTAGAGTCGATCAGTAGAATCTATATGATAGACCGTTACATAACATGCGACAATCGAAAGGAAAGCATAATTGGTCGAAGCTAAAGGCTTAGTTGAATCTAAAAGGGGAGTATGAGGGAAATTATCTTGTGGATCAAAATGCAGTTGATGTTTCCCGATGGGTATGCAGATAATCTAAAGAGGGGAGCGTGTCTTGAAAAAATGAAAATATTTGGTCTCAAGAGTCATGATTGGCACATATGGCTTGAGCGGGTAATGTCGGTGATGTTGCGTGACTTTATTCCAGAGGATGAATGGCTAGTACTCGCAGAGCTGAGCTATTTCTTCCATGTTCTTTGTGCGAAATTATTATCTCCTGGTGTGGTAGATGACATGGAGGAGTTGGCATCGAAGTTGTTGTGCAAGTTAGAGAAGATCTTTCCATCGGGCTTCTTTAATCCAATGCAGCATTTGATTTTACATCTCGCTACCTAGGCAAGATTGGGTGTGCCCGTGCAAAATCGTCGGTGCTTTGCAACTGAGAGGATGTAGAAGACACTTCGAGCAAAATTTAAAAATAAACATAGAATTGAAGCATCGATGGCCGAGGCATTCATTATTGAGGAGGTGGCAAACTTCCCGACATCACATTACGAAGCCATAAATTGTCATTTGCATAATCCAAAGCCTTGGTGCTATGATGGTGACCCTAAATAGGTGGATCAACCTTAGTCTATTCAAAGGGAAGCTCACACCATCCGGTTCTTCGAAACCAATAATGTTGGATGTCGAAGAATGGCAGACCATTTGGTTGTATAACTCCAACAACCTAACAGAAGTGTGGACGCACATCGACTAAGTTCTCAATACATTTTTCCGCAACTTCTAATTCCTTTGAACTACTCTTATTCCCGAATATTTGATATAGTCGATACGTCACCAAATTCTCAGATAGAGCGGTGATCTAAAAGGATTTCGTCGAAGAGTATGAGCCTCTAACAAAGCATGGATGCGGATATACCAGTTTCATCTCTTGGTTCAGACAAATGGTAATTATCAATGATGGACCATTTCATTTCTTGGTCTAATTTGCGGCTAATGCCACAATCCTTTCGTATCAAACTTGTAGGCTAATTCAGAGTCTATGGACACCGAATTGAGACAAGCCGCTAATGGTTTTGACTATAAGGTCCATTCATTTGCGAAATACAACATCAACGGTTATCGCTTTCATACCTTTGGCAAAGAGTTACTTATGCCCGACCGGAATCTACAAATTGTGGTGTCTCTGCTATTGGCGAAGGAGGTACCGAGTATTATGGAAGAGTCAAAGCAATTTATGAACTTCATTTATATGGTGAAAACCTACTGAATGCCGTAGTCTTAAAATATTATTAGGTCCAGCCGAAGGAGACTAGATGGACTCATGAACATATAAGGCTAGTCAAGATCATAAAATAACACCCATTTAGATGTTCCCGATGTCTATATTACTACTCAATAGGCGACCCAAGTTTTCTATTTACCATGGGCCTACCAAACTGATGAGGATCTAAATGGTTGGGATGATGTTTATGAAGTGCTGCCACATGCGAGACCAACTCCCCGAATGAAGAGGATTATGAACCTCACATTAACCCACACACATATGACAAGAATTCTTCCAAGAAACACATCTTTCCAAGAAACATTTCAAGAACCGCTCCACTTCTCCCTAGAATAGGGAAGTAGGCAGCGACGGTGAATCCGACTTCACCCCTAAGCTAGAACCAGCAGAGCTGGAACTAGAAGAGGTTACTGCTGCGGATGACCTCTCAGTGCTTGACCAATTACAGAAATTCCTTCCACATGTTCATGCCACTAAACCTAATGAGCATGTCATTCATGACGACACGCGTTATAGTGATGATGATGATGCATTTATTGATCCCGGAGCATATATAGACGATCCTGAATATTATTAGTTTATATGCATCCCAACTTAAATTATGTATGTACAAATTATAATTCATGTAATGTATTAATTTATTTATGTTGTACTAATTTTTGTTACTCTTTGTCACTGTAGGTGTTGAAAGATGATGGGCGAGGGTCCAGATCGCTCCGCGGGTACCTCTTCGTCGACGGCCCTCAGGAGGGGTACTTCCATTCCACGCCAATATCTCCATAGAGCATTGGTTAACAGTCTAGGGACACCTGCAGGCGCTTCTTCATTGACGACGTTGCCCACCGGGAGAGGAAATCGGGTAGCAAAGAAAGCGAAGGGTACCGAACATGGTCACGGGAGAGGTAGGCGGACTGTTACGCCGTCCTTGCCGCCACCCCCAGCTCATTCACCTGAGCACATGACTACTAGGGTGGACCCGTTTGAGATGGAGGGTACGGGGACTCCGAACCACGAGCCTCAGGTTGACGGGCCTTTGGCCCATGAGACTCTGGTCCCGGAGGCTTTGGCCCACGAGACTCCTGTACCACGGGTTACGTCCCAGGAGACTCTGATCCTAGAAGCTTCGGCTAATGAGACTCGAGATCCAGGGGCTATGTCCCAGGAGACGTCCGGATGGGGTAAATGGTCGGATCGGACCGAGGGGCCGGGTGGCCATGTTGATGGTGGCGGTGAGGAGTCTACTGAGAGTGAGGGCGAGGTGGTTGAAGGGGTCACCGTGTACCAGCATGGTGGTACACGTCTCTCGACCGTGTGGACGACCCACAAGCAGAGGCTGGTGAATAGGCCTAAATGGGAAAAGTAAGTGCATTTACTCTTTTTGTACCTGTTGCCTTCACATTTCTTCAAATATCTAATGTGTTGACCTTGTCATACTGCAGGGGCTGGGATCACCCCCTTGGAGTCCGCAAGCCGAACATCGTCCTTGATGTGCTTTGCCGGCAAAATTTGTTGGGGTTTTTCATGTTGCCCAGTGAGGGTCAAGTTCCTCAACTAGGATTTAGCTCGGAGCACTACAACGCTGCCCAGACCCCGGCAGAGGAGATAATCGATGGTGTCTTGTGCCACACGAAGGTCGAGATGGTGATCAACGGCTTCTGGGTAATTTATTCTTTCACACAATCTAAAATTAACAATATAGCTAGTTATTGTACTAATCAATGTTGTCTCATTTGATTGCAGACCTTCTATAGGTGCGAGGAGGGATACGAGGAGGCGGTGGCCAAGGTTATCGATACCGAGTGCAAGCGCCTATTACAGAACTTACCCCACGAGGCTCGGGTGGAGGTTGTTTGAGACTACTACGCATCACATAGTATGAAGAAGGACAAGTCATCGTGCCATGTAAAGTTTTTGAGGAAGGAGCAGTACATCAACTAATTACCTATTCTTAATGCCTTGTACTTAGTTTCCTTGATTTGATTCGTAGGCATAACGCTGCAATTTCTCTTTACTAACTTCTAGGTGCCCCTGAGATGTTGTGCGGATAAGATGGCTTGTTGGGAGGTGTTGGTGGATGAGTGATGCACAGTCCATTGGCGAGCCATCCACGATAATGCGAAGGACCGATGTGCCAAATGGTTGGTGTTCCACACCATCAAGGTAGCTCCAACTTATTCAGTTCGAGCGGAACTGGGTATGTGGTTTGATTCATGATTCATGAAATTTATTATTCATGCTGGCTTGAGCCCCTTACTAATACTTTGTTGATCTCTTTTAGGTGAATCACAATAACACGGAGGTGTCATAGGTGTATGACCTCTATGTCATGGCCCTACTGCCTCCTACAAGAGGGCCAAGGCATTCTCCAATCCTAACCTCGATCATCGAGAGAAGTTCACCAACATCTCCTCCCACCACAAGCTCGTGAGTTACAAGGAGGTGGGGAAGGTGAGGAAATGGGAGGACTTTAACCTAAGTCAGCAACCTTTGGATTCGGAGCTGGTGATGATATCTGGTGGCGGGAGGCCCCATGGCTCGATAACCATTGGATATGGGTTCATACATTATCTTCTCTGTCTCCCGGGGATCAGGCGTGTCGAACGAGCTCCTGTCCTGAGATGAGGCCTCGTCCACGGCCAGTCGATCTCGCCATCGAGGTTAGTTATACGAACTTAGAAAACATTACTCCATTCCATTGTGTGTGTGTGGCCATCGATGATTACAATGCTAATGAGCAGTGATGTTGCAGGCTGCTCTTTAGAGAGAGAGCGACAACCCAGGTTGTTCTTCACAAGCTTCTGCAGGAGAAGGACCGGGTGGCGGCGGAGACGACTCGGGCCATGAAGGAGAAGATGAATCGGTTGTTGGAGGAGGAGAGGGCACAAAATGAAGTAGCTAACCGGGTCATGTACGAGCTCCTTGTGGTATGTTTCTTTTTCGTATTAGCCAAATCATGCATGTAATGTTCGTTTCATTACTAACTAATATGACTTACTCGTCAAAACCAAGTGTGCGCTCTATGTGCGATAATACCAATCACACCCCTCTGCCGATGCTAGTCATTTCTACGATTGAAACTATGAGTTTCATTTGAATGGTCATTAGCTATTGGTATTAACATCTTAGTTTCATGATGCTAACGAGACATTGCAAATGCTATTTGGTGCAGAATAACTTCTGAGCCGCATCGCACAACCCTTGTCCCGGGCAACCTTCTCCAAGTGAAACCACCCCGAGAAACCCTGGTGCTTCAGATCAACCGTGACGACGATGGTAAGTTTTCTCTAGTGTTCTTATTAACAAATGCATACTTAGCTTCGTACATGCTAGTTAGCCCTATTATGCCACATACTTACCTTATTTTCCCCAAGAAAGACATACTTAGCTAATTATCCTCCAAAATGAGCTAATTAGCTTATTTAGTTCATTTATGACATAATTAGCTTACTTAGGCCCAAATGGCATAATAATCTTGGTTAGCTCATAAATGTTATATACTTAGTTTATTTTCCTCCAAAATGACATAATAAGCTCAAAAATAACATAAAAAGAAAAGGAAAGAATAGAAGAGGAAAGAGGAAAAAAAGGAAAGAATATAAGAAGAAGAATGAGCTTCTTCTTTCTTTCTTCTTCTTATTTTTCTTATCTTTCTTATTTTTCTTCTTCTTCTACTTCTAATTCTTCATCTTGTTCATCATCATCATCATCACCTTCTTCTTCTTCTTCTTCTTCATCATCATCATCATCATTGTCATCATCATCATCATCTTCTTCTCCTTCTCCTTCTCCTTCTCCTTTCTTGTTCTTAGCTAATTAACCTCCAAAATGACTTAATTAGCTTATGTAGTTCATTTATGACATAATTAGCTTAGTTAGGTCAGAAATGGCATAAGAACATTGGTTATCTCATAAATGTTATATACTTGGCTTGTTTTCCTCTAAAATGACATAATTAGCTTAGTTAGGTCAAAACTGGCATAATAACCTTGGTTACCTCATAAATGTCATATACTTAGCTTATTTTCCTCCAAAATGACATAATTAGGTTAGTTAGGTCAAAATGGCATAATAACCTTGGTTAGCTCAAAATGATATATACTTAGCTTATTTTCCTCCAAAATGACGTAATAAGCTCAACAATGTCATTTATTGTTGTTGTTCTTCTTCTAGTATTCTTCTTCTTCTTCAAACTTTCTTATTTCCCATTTTGCAGATATATGGTTCCGTGCATTTTCTTATGCCAGTCGACGGCAAAGACCTTTGTCGTCTGCCAGCCGACAGCAAAGACCTTTGTCGTGTGCCAACCGATGGCAAAGGGGCCACGTGGTAGATACCGGTGCAACCTGGGAGCACTAGGGCTGACTCATTTGGTCACCTTTTCGTCTGCCTGGCACCAAGCAGACGTCAAAGGGACAAGCATGTAGACAACAAAGAGATACATAGGCAGACGGCCAAGGGCATGGCACGCAGCTAGCTCGCGGAGGTATGGGTGATGTCAGCTGGTGGACAACAAAGGCTGTCTTTAGCTGGCAGACGACAAAGGATGTTGTTAGCCATCTAACACGGCTAATAGTTATCCGATACCGTCTAGCCCCTTTGCCATCTGCTGGTCTTGATAGGGTGACGGCAAAAAAATTTGTCGTCCGCTTCCTCTCGCTAGACGGCAAAGAAGGTCTTTACTGTGACTTTCAATATCGAAAAATTTATCGTTTACCAGCGGACACCAAAGACCTTTGCCGTTTGCGGAATGGTCCTTTGCTATCTGCTATGGCAGACAGCAAAGAAGTTGATTCCTGTAGTGACCCAGAATGTTAATCTCTTTGACTAGGTGAACTAGGACGCGTGTCATGATATTGAAGAAGAATGGCGAGAACACAAACTTGAAACTGACAAGATATTGCACCAAATTATTATGTAACCTTGGTATGATTTCTGGATCTGTTACCTTCTGAGAAATTGCATTGAGGAATTCACATAGCTTAACAATGGCTAATCAAACATTTTCTAGTAGAAGCCCCATCAATGAAACCGGAAGCAATTGCGTCATAATCACACGGCACTCATGAGACTTTAGGTTTTGGAATTTCTTATTTTCCATATTTACTATTCCCTTTATATTTGATGTGAAGCCACATGGGACCTTCATATTGAGGAGGCATTCAAAGAAGATTTCCTTCTCTTCTTTGGTAAGAGTGTAGCTGGCAGGACCTTGATACTTCTTTGGATGCATGTCATCTTTTCCGTGCATACGTTGCTCGTCCTCCCGTGCCTCTGGTGTATCTTTTATCTTCCCGTACACGCCCAAGTAGACTAGCAGGGTCATGCAAAGATTCTTCGTCATGTGCATCACATCGATTGCAGAGCAGACCACTAGGACTTTCCAGTAGGGTAGGTCCCAAAATATAGATTATTTCTTCCACTAGAGTGTGTGTCTGTCCGCGTCATTCAGAATAGATTGTCCTCTAGGACTCTTTCCAAAGATTACTTCTAAATCCTTGATCATATCAAGTATATGATCACCAGTACGGTGGTCAGGTTCTTCCGGTGATCTGCTTCACCTGTGAAATGCTTGCCTTTCTTTCTTAAGAGATGTTTGATCGGAAGAAATCGACGATGTCCCAGATACACATTCTTCTTACATTTATCCAAATATATACTCTTAGTCTCAACTAAATAGTGCATGCATGCATTGTATCCCTTGTTCTTCAATCCTGAAAGGTTACTAAGAGCAGGCCGATCAATGATGACAGCAACGCTCGTAGGTCAAATTACTCCTGTTTGTGCTCATCCCACACACGTACACCTTTTATATCCCACAACTGTAAAAGTTCTTCAACTAATGGCCTTAGGTAAACATCAATGTCGTTCCTGGATTGCTTAGGGCCTTGGATGAACACTAGCATCATAATGAAATTCCGCTTCATGCACAACCAAAGAGGAAGGTTATTGATACATAGAGTTGCATGCCAGGTGCTATGATTGCTGCTCTGCTCCCCAAAAGGCTTAATGACATTTGAACTAAAATGAAACCAACAGTTCCTTGCGTCATGTGCAAACTCTGGACACTTTCTATCAATTTTTCTCCCCTTCGACCCATCAGTGGGTACTCTCAACTTCTCGTCTTTCTTACGGTCTTCTTTATGCCATCACAACAACTTGGCATGCTCTTTGTTTTGGAACAAAATTTTCAACTCTGGTATTATAGGTGCATACCACATCACCTTGGCAGGAATCCTCTTCCTGGGGCGCTCGCCCTCGACATCACCAGGGTCATCGATGCTGATCTTATAGCACAATGCACCACATACCAGGCATGCATTCAAAATTTAGCACTCCTCACCGTGGTGGAGGATGGAGTCATTAGGGCATGCATGTATCTTCTGCACCTCTAATCCTAGAGGGCGGACAACCTTCTTTGCTTCGTACGTACTGTGGGGGTAATCGTTGTCCTTTGGAAGCATATTCTTTAAAAAAAATTAGCAACTTTTCAAATTCCTTGTGAGATACACCCTTCTCTCCCTTCCATTGCAGCAAATCTAGTGTGGTACCCAGCTTTTTCTTGCCACCTATGCAATTTGGGTACAACAAATTTTTGTGATCCTCTAACATGCGCTGCAACTTCAACTTCTCCTTTTCACTCATAGTTTCTCTTTGCATTAGCAATGGCCCGACCAGGATCATCAGCGGTCTCATCTGATGCCTCTTCTTCACCTTCTTATTCTTCATTCTCTTCCCCCATTGTAGTACCATCGTATTTAGGGAACCCAGGATAGTTGTCATCATCATGTTCTTCTTCATTCTCTTCCATTAGAACCCCTCTTTCTCCATTCTTGGCCCAACAGTTAAAGCCGAACATAAAACCGGACATAAACAGGTGGAGGTGAATGACTTTTGAGCTAGAGTAATTCCTATCATTCTTATAGTCACCACATGGATAACACATAAAACCATTCCGCTTGTTTGTCTCAGTCGCATGGCGGAAACTATGCACGCCATCAATGAACTAGGGAGAGCGTCAGTCACTGTACATCCATTGTCGACTCATCTTCATTACACAACGCCGCAAATACCATATTAATACAAGTTCATACACACTTATTCTCATAAAACAACATAAAACTATCTAGCTAAACCATTTAAATGCAACAACAAATGTGATTAAAATCGCAACTAAGGTAATAATTGATCCAACAACATAATGATACCAAGCCTCTTTATTAATGGCATATTTTCTAATCCTTCTAATCTTCAAGTACATTTCACCCATCTTGATCATGTGATCATCGATGACATCGGAAACATACAACTCCAATTTCATCTTCTCTTCTTCAATTCTTCTCAAAAAAAATCAAATACTCGTTTTCTTATTCAACTAAATTTAACTTCTCGACAAGAGGGTAGGTTGCTCCGGTTCACATACCTCCTAGATAGAAATATCTATGTTAACTTGATAGGAATAATTGTCATAAACACGAAATGCAACAAATAGTTATAAAAGAGAACATACCACATCCGAATCATAAACCGGACAAGGGCCGACGGGCATGGATATCAAAACCATGGCACTATGTACAACAAACAATCATACAGGTAAGAAAATTATACAAGTAACTATATAAATCATACAAATAAGATTTTTTTATAAAAATGATAAGAATAAGAGGGTAACCAAAGGTGGTACCAGCGACGGGATGGTGCGGGCGATCGAGGTGGTTAGGACGGGGACGGGAAGTCACTAAGTAAACCACACCTACGCAAATGCAAACTAAGAAGTTAATTTGACCGCAAATTGCATATAAATGAAATAAACTCCCACATAATTACTCCCAAGCTACAACCCACAAATCACTATACTTATAGAGAATTGCATGAGCTAATCTATCAATGAGATATGAAGGACAAAGTTGCTAACCTTTGTGAACTCTTGGATAGATGGGGTGTCTCAAATCTTGGCAAATCTTGGCAAAAATGAAGGATGAGCTCGAACAAGGGGAAGAGAGAAGCGGAGAGAAAGGAGAAAACTGAGAAAGGAGAGCTCTTGGGATCGGGCTAGACAAAGCACTATTTATAGTGATATCTTTAGTCCTGGTTGGTGATACAAACCGGGACTAGAGATGGACATATATTCCCGGTTGGTAGCGGAAACCGGGACTAAAGGGGATCGCAGAGGCCCAGGTCTGATGAAACCCTACCATGACACCTTTAGTCACAGTTGGTAACACCAACCGAGACTAAAGGTCACAAATGAACCGGGTATAAAGTCTGGCCTTTGCAACTAGGACGAGTGGTCACATTAGTCCCGGTCCAAAACTAGACCAGGACTAATGCTCTGGACGAAAGACCTATTTTCTACTAGTTCTAGAAGTACTAGGTGCATCAATATTGATTCTTTGCGAATCTTGTTCAGTTCTTTTAGGATGACCTTCTAGATATAGTGGATCTTGAGTCATTGTTCCTCCTCTAGTCATTACTCTATCAGCATGATCATTCATATTATTTTTCATTTCATGAAGTAAGTCACTTTGAGATTTAGCAACTTCTTCTAATTGGGTTTGAACCATAGAATCATGTGTTCCTACACCTTTTACACCATTGGTGATTCTAAGTAACATGTCACTTAAGCGAGCAATCATATCAGAGTTTTGTTTCAATTGTTTCATAACATAAGAGTTGAAATGATCTTGCTTTATAATATAGTTATCAAACTCATATAAGCATTGACTAGGGTTTTTATTATAACGGATGTCACCTTCATCAAACTTTAAAAGACAATTTACCTCCACCACCTGTGGTGGTGTTTTGAGACCATGTATTTCTTCTTTAGGTGGTAAATTCTTATCATCTTTAGCTTTAATGCCTTTTTCCTTCATACATTTCTTTTCCTCTTGTATAGTTTCAGGACTAAGGAATAAGATACCCCTCTTCTTTGGAGTGGGTTTAAGAGGTGGTTCAGGAAGTGTTCGTTCATCATGTTTCTTCAATATATTAGGTAATAATTTCTCCGCTTGTTTGACAATTTATTGCCTGAAAACACAACTAGCACAACTATCTAGGTGGTCCCTAGAAGCATCAGTTAGTCCATTATAAAATATATCAATTATTTCATTCTCCTTAAGAGGATGATGAGGCAAAGCATTAAGTAATTGAAGAAGCCTCCCCCAAGCTTGTTGGAGACTCTCTTCTTCAATTTGCACAAAGTTAAATATTTCCTGTGAGGCAGCCTGTTTCTTATGAGCGGGAAAATATTTTACAGAGAAGTAATAATTCACATCCTGGGGACTACGTACACAACCAAGAGCAAGAGTATTATACCAAATATTAGCATCACCCTTTAATGATAAAGGAAATAATTTGAGAATATAGTAGTAGCGAATTTTCTCATCATGGGAAAATAGGGTGACTATATCATTTAACTTAGTGAGATGTGCCACAATAGTTTCTTTTTCATAGCCATGAAAAGTATCACATTCAACCAAAGTAATTATCACTAGGTCGATAGAGAATTCATAATCCTTATGATAACAAAGATAGGTGAAATAGCAAACTTAGGATCATATTTCATTCTAGCATTCAAGGATTGTTCTTTCAACTTGCATAGTAGTTTCTTAAGATCTTCTCTATCCTCACAAGCAAGAAAGTCTCTAGCTATTTCTTCATCCATAACATAACCTTCTGGTACTTCATGCATTTCAATTCTAGGATAGTCATGTCTAAAAGGTGTTTCAATATTTTTTTTCAAGGAATTCATCAGTTTCAGCATGTTCAATTTCTATAGCTCTAGCAAGTTGTTCATCAAGATATTCACATAATGGCACAGTATCATCTAAGAAAGGTACTAGCATAATCATTAGCATCACTCATAGCAGTGGTAGCATCATCAATAACTTGCGACATTTAAGGATTAAAAGCATGTGGGGATGGTGTTTCAGGTCTATTCAAAAAAGAGGGTGAATCAAGTGTAGAGCTAGATGGTAATTCCTTACCTCCCCTCGTCTTAGAGGGAATGATTGGTTCTTGTATCCTTCGTATTCTTCATAATGATAAATATATAGATATCCCAAGTGACTGAACAAATATAACTATGTTCCCCGGCGACGGCGCTAGAAATCATTCTTGATAGCCCACAAGTATATGAGATCGCAATAGTTTTTGAGGGTATAGTATTCAATCCAAATTTATAGATTCGACACAAGGGGAGCCAAAGAATATTTGTAGGTATTAGCAGCTGAGTTTTCAATTCAACCACACTTGCAGATTTAGTATCTGTAGCACAGTGATCAGTAGCACCGTAATATGATAGTTTTCATAGAGTGGTAACAGTAGAAACAATAATGGTAACAAAGATAGCACATTTGTAATAGTTGTAAGAGCGGTAGCAATAGTAGAAATTTAGCAAGAACAATATGTGGAAAAATTGTAGGCACTGGATCAGTAGTATTGCTGGATGATATTCATCATGTATCAGTCATAACATAGGGCAACACATAACTAGCTCCCGTTCATCGATATAATGTAGACATGTATTCTGTAAATAGTCATACGTGCTTATGGAAAAGAACTTGCATAACATATTTTGTCCTACCCACCCGTGGCAACGGGTCCATAAGGAAACTAAGGGATATTAAGGCCTCTTTTTAATAGAGAACCGAAACAAAGCATTAACACATAGTGAATACATGAACTCCTCATTCTACGGTAATCACGGGACAAAATCCCAATTATTGTTACCTTGGGGTATGGGGATCCTAACACATAGTAGGTGCATGTAAATTGCAAGATCGGATCAAGAACATAGATATAATGGTGAAAATATAAACGGTTCAGATATGAAATCATGGCACTTGGGCCCTAGTGACAAGCATTAAGCATGTCAAAGTCATAGCAACATCAATCTCCGAACATAGTGGATACTAGTGATCAAGCCCTAACAAAACTAACTCGATTACAAGATGAATATCATCCAGCTCCTCACCGACCAGCAAGCCTACGAAGTGATTACCCACTCCCGGTGGAGAGCATCATGGAATTGGCAATGAAGGAGCCCTAAACAGACTCCGGATCTGGCCTCCCGATGAAGAACATGAGGTGGCGGCAGCTCCATATCATGGAATGTGATGAAACTTCCTCCTCTATTTTTTCTCCAAAAATAGGATTTTATAGTGCTCGAGTTAGGGTCAATGGAGCCCCAAGGTCCCCACTACCCACCAGGCTACCCCAGGGATGGTGGATCACCCTGGTGCCTAGTGGGTGCCTCAGGCCCCCTCTCAAGTGGGTCATGGTTCCAGTATTTTTCTTTTATTCCACAAAAATTCCTGTGAAAGTTTCATGTAATTCCGAGAACTTTTATTTTTGCACAAAAACAACACCATGGCAGTTCTGCTGAAAACATCGTCATTCCAGGTTATTTTCATTCAAATCATGCAAAATTAGAGTCCAAAACAAGAGCAAAGGCGTTAGGAAAAGTAGATACAATGGAGACATATAAATGCTCTGCAATGGCTGTTGCAAATGCTTGGATGCATTGTCCTAGATCCTTGGCACGCACTGTGGCCCAATTAGAGGCCTTACTATGGGCAAGTTCCGTTCCAACGACAAGGACCGAGCCACGCTTGACGAGTGGTTCTTATCTACCGCCCTAGATTAGCTCGAGGAGCTAACTTCTAATGATGGACACATACACTCGCTGCCACCCTCCATGTTGCGCCTTGCGCCAACACTACACGTCGCTAGGTTCATGAACTGACATTTCCCAAGATTAACATCGATTCCACTCTTTTGCTACCTCGACTGAAGCACCAAAGGCTCATCGTCATCTCCATCCCTAATGACAACATGGAGCGCCTGCTCCGTGGTTGTACTGTGCTCGAGTACCTTCATCTTCAAGCAATCAATGGGTTGAGTAGCGTCCACATCGCGTCCATGAGTCTCCAAACAATTTGTGTGTATTGTTGGTGCTGCAACAAGAGATCACACAAGTTGAATCACCAAATGGTCATTAAGGAAGTGCATTTACTTGAGAGATTACTTGTAGTTGATCAACAAGGTCGAACAAGAATCAGGGTCATTTATGTGCCAAAATTGACAGTGTTTGGCTACTCACATGTCAACTTCTTTGAACTTCTTATTGGATCGATAACCGTCTAGGTACAACATCCGCCTTCTTTTCCTTATTGAAATTAACATTTATTTTTCTCTATTCAAGATGTATATTATTCTGTCATCCAGAAAATGATTCCAACAAGCTCAACCTCGTAATTGTGCATAGTGAAGGTCCTGGCACTCGAATCTATCGGCCCCGACCTGGACCAAGTTGTTAGATTCATGAGATGCTTTCCGTGCCTAGAGAAGCTATATATTGAGGTGATGATCCTTTCATGTCAAATGTTAACCACAAGGGAGTTCAATTTTGGATACCCTGCAAATCAAATAGGTTCCTTGTGTGCCTAAGCACTAATACCTTCTCTTCTTTTGCAGATATGATTAGCCCACGTAGTGGATAATGTGACAATATAACAATCCCATCGAATGCCTCGATCTCCATCTCTCGACAATTACTTTGAACTCCTATCGAGAGACCTTACCAGAGATTATATTTGTCAGTTTGTTTGTTGTGAGAGCAAGTGTGCTAAATATAATAATATTTTCCCTGCATTTACTCCGCAAAAAAGAATGGCTTCCTGACCAACTCTGGTGACTAGGACTGAATGGAAAAGGCTCTGCAGAAGCTCAATTTCATTTTGTAACTTCAGCTGACAAACTATTCGGAAGTCCTTATGTCGAGCCCATACATGACATGGCAGTGGTAGATCCCTTTGCAAAAATATTGAAGTTGCAACCTAGTTGTAATATGAGCATGAACCTATCATATGTTCATGTTCAGCTCATCAGCGCGGGCGTCTAAACTGCATCACAAAGTTCCTGCATAAGCTGAATTTCATTTCTATTATCAGTTTGAACCTTATAATCTTCTAATTTGAGCCTTGTAATTTTTGAATTTGAATATTTGTACTATTTTTGTCATCCGTGATACAATCTTTCAAATGGCATCTCATGAGACTCATATTTTGGTAGTACTATTTTTTACTTCGTATGCAATGTATGATTAATATCTGGACCTTAATATGCAATTGACAATTAATATCTAGACATTAAGAAGCACAACCACGACCGAGGGTATCATGCACGGCTCTAAGGGCCCTCCCAGCGGTTGCCGATGATGAGCGTGTAGGAAATATGCCCTAGAGGCAATAATAAAGTGGTTATTATTATATTTCCTTGTTCATGATAATTGTCTATTGTTCATGCTACAATCGTATTAACCGGAAACCGTAATACATGTGAGAATACATAGACCACACCAAGTCCCTAGTGAGCCTCTAACTAACTAGCTTGTTGATCAATAGATGGTCATGGTTTCCTGATCATGGACATTGGATGTCATTGATAACGGGATCACATCATTAGGAGAATGATGTGATGGACAAGACCCAATCCTAAGAATAGCACAAGATTGTGTAGTTCGTTTGCTAACGCTTTTCTAATGTCAAGTATTGTTTCCTTAGAACATGAGATTGTGCAACTCCCGGATACCATAGGAATACTTTGGGTGCATCAAACGTCACAACGTAACTTGGTGATTATGAAGGTGCACTACAGGTATGTTTGAAAGTGTCTGTTGGGTTGGCACGAATTGAGACTGAGATTTGTCACTCCGTATGATGGAGACGTATCTCTGGGCCCACTCGGTAATACATCATCCTATTGACCTCAATGTGACTAAGGAGTTAGTCACGGGATCATGTCTTACGGGACGAGTAAAGAGACTTGCCGACAACGAGATTGAACAAGGTATGGGGATACCGACGATCGAATCTCGGGCAAGTTATATAACGATAGACAAAGGAAATTGCATACGGGATTAAGTGAATCCCTAACATCGTGGTTCATCCGATGAGATCATCGTGAAAGATGTGGGAGCCAACATAGATATCCAGATCCCGATGTTGGTTATTGACCGGAGAGGTGTCTCGGTCATGTTTGTATGATTCCCGAACCCGTAGGGTCTACACACTTAAGGTTCAATGTCGCTAGAGTTGTAATGAGAATAGTATGTGGTTACCGAAAGCTGTTCGGAGTCCCGGATGAGATCCCAGACGTCACGAGGAGCTCCGGAATGGTCCGGAGGTAAAGATTTATATATAGTAAGTGGAGATTTGATCACCGGAAATGTTTCGGGGTTCGTCGGTATTGTATCGGGACCACTGGAAGGGTGCCAGGTGTCCAGCGCGAGGGGCCACCAGCTCCGGAGGGCCACATGGGCCAAAATAAGGTGGAAACCTGCCAGCTAGGTGGACTGGCTCGGCCGGCCAAGGGCCCAAGGTGCCTAGGGATGGGAACCCTAGGGCGTGGGGGCCACCTCCCACCGACTTGGGAGAAAAGCCTCCCCCTTGGGCCGCCGCCCCTCCCATCTAGGGTGGCCGACGCCCCTTGATACGTCCATTTTGCATCATGTTTTTGTGTTGATATTTATCGCTTCTTGGGCTGTTATTTCACTTCACGGTACAATACTTATGCCTTTTCTCTCTTATTTTGCAAGGCTTACATGAAGAGGGAGAATGCCGACAGCTGGAATTCTGGCCTGAAAAGGAGCTAAGTTGAGATACCTATTCTGCGCTACTCCAAACGCCGTAAAAATCAACGAGGATTTTTTTCCGGATTTATAAAAAATACTGGGCCGAAGAAGCGCCAGAGGGGTGCCAGCAGGTGGCCACAAGCCTGCTTGGCGCGGCCACCCCCTGGCCGCGCCAAGGGGGCTTGTGGGCGGCCTGCTGGCCCACTGGCCCCCTCTTCTTCTATATGAAGGGTTTTGTCCAGAAAAAAAATCAAGTAGGAGCTTTTTCGTGGATTTGCCGCCGCCACGAGGCGCAACTTGAGCAGAACCAATCTAGAGCTCCGACAGGACGATCCTGCCGGGGAAACTTCCCTCCCGGAGGGGGAAATCTTCGCCATCGTCATCACCAACACTCCTCTCATCGGAGGGGACTCGTCACCATCAACATCTTCATCAGCACCATCTCATCTCCAAACTCTAGTTCATCACTTGTAACCAATCTCCATCTCGCGACTTCGATTGGTACTTGTAAGGTTGCTAGTAGTGTTAATTACTCTTTGTAGTTGATGCTAGTTTGATTATTTGGTGGAAGAGTTTATGTTTAGATCCTTGATGCTACTCATTACCTCTCTGGTCATGAATATGATTATGCTTTGTGAGTAGTTACTTTTGTTCCTGAGGACATGGGATAAGTCATGCTAATAGTAGTCATGTGAATTTTTGTATTCGTTCGGTAATTTGATGTGTTGTATGTTGTTTTTCCTCTAGTGGTGTTATGTGAACGTCGACTACATAACACTTCACCATTATTTGGGCCTAGAGGAAGGCATTGAGAAGTAGTAAGTAGATGATGGGTTGCTAGAGTGACAGAAGCTTAAACCCTAGTTTATGTGTTACTTCGTAATGGGCTAATTTGGATCCACTAGTTTAATGCTATGGTTAGACTTCGTCTTAATTCTTCTTTCGTAGTTGCGGATGCTTGCGAGAGGGGTTAATCATAAGTGCGATGCTTGTCCAAATAAGGGCAGTACCCAAGCGCTGGTCCACCCACATATCAAACTATCAAAGTAACGAACGCGAATCATATGAACATTATGAAAACTAGCATGACAGAAATTCCCGTTTGTCCTCGGGAGCGTTTTTCCTCCTATAAGACTTTGTCCAGGCTTGTCCCTTGCTGCAAAAGGGATTGGGCCACTTTGCTGCACCGTTTCTACTTTTGTTTCTTGTTGCTCTCTATGAATCATCTCACCACACAATCACTTGTTACCGATAATTTCAGTGCTTGCAGATATTTCCTTGCTGAAAACCACTTGCAGATCCTTCTGCTCCTCGTTGGGTTCGACACTCTTACTTATCGAAAGGACTACGATTGGTCCCCTATACTTGTGGGTCATCAAGACTCTTTTTTGGCGCTGTTGCCGGGGAGTGAAGCGCCTTTGGTAAGTGGAACTTGGTAAGGAAACATTCAGATAGTGTGCTGAAATTTATTGTCACTTGTCACTATGGATACTAATCCTTTGAGGGGCTTGTTCGGGGTATCTTAACCTTGAATGGAAGCACAAATAGTTGCTCCTCAACCTGCTGCACCTACTGAAAATATTTGCTTTGAATTTCCTTCGGGTATGCTTGAGAAACTGCTGGCTAATCCTTTTACAGGGGATGGAACATCACATCCATACTTGCATCAAATCTATGTATATGAGGTTTGTGGTTTATTTAAGCTTGCAGGTTTGCCCGAGGATGAGGTCAAGATGAAGGTCTTTCCTTTATCTTTGAAGTATAAGGCGTTGACATGGTATACACTATGTGATGATACTAGATCATGGACTACAATCGGTTGAAATTAGAATTTCATCAGAAGTTTTATCCTATGCATTTAGTACATCATGATCGGAATTATATTTATAATTTTTGGCCTCGTGACAGAGAAAGCATTGCTCAAGCTTGGGGGAGGCTTAAATCAATGTTGTATTCATGCCCCAATCATGAGCTCTCGAAAGAAATTATCATTCAGAACTTCTATGCTCGGCTTTCTCATGATGATCACACCATGCTTGACACTTCTTGTACCGGTTCTTTTATGAAGAGAGATATTGACTTCAAATGGAATTTATTGGAAAGAATTAAACACAACTCTAAACATTGGGAGCTTGAAGAAGCTAAGGAGGTAGGTATGAATTTCACGTTTGATTGCGTTAAATCCTTTGTGAGACAAATACCTTTAGTGATTTTAGTGCTAAGTATGGACTTGACTCTGAGATAGTAGCTTCATTGTGTGAATCATTTCCTTCTCATATTGATCTCCCCAAAGAGAAGTGGTTTAAATATCATCCTCCTTTAGAAGTCAATGTAGTTAAACCCACTCTCGTTGAAGAGAAAGTCATTGCCTATAATGATCCTATTGTTCCCAGTGCTTACATTGAGAAACCACCTTTCCCTGTTAGGATAAAGGATCATTCTAAAGCTTCAACTATGATATGTAGAGGCTACATTAGAACACCTACACCCCCTGAGCAAATTAGAGTTGAACCTAGCATTGCTATCATCAAAGATCTTCTGTCTGACGATGTTGAGGGACATAATCTGTGAAGATGCTGCTAGAATTGCTAAACCTCACGCTAGAGACAAACATAGGCCTGTTGTTGGCATGCCTGTTGTTTCTGTTAAGATAGGAGATCATTGTTGCCATGGCTTATGTGACGTGGGAGCTAGTGTTAGTGCAATACCTCAATCCTTATATGATGAAATTAAAGACGAGATTGCACCTGTTGACATAGAGCCTATTGATGTCACTATTCAGCTTGCCAATAGAGATACTATCTGCCCTGTGGTAATTGTTAGGGATGATGAAGTCTTGTGTGGTAAAACGAAGTATCCTGCTGATTTCCTCGTTCTTGCTACCGCACAAGATAGCTTTTGTCCCATCATATTTGGCAGACCTTTTCTCAATACCGTCAATGCTCATATTCACTGTGAGAAGCAAACTGTCACTGTTGGCTTTGAAGGTGTGTCACATGAGTTCAATTTCTCTAAGTTTGGTAGACAACCTCATGAAAAGGAGTTGCCTAGTAGGGATGAAACTATTGCCTTAGACTCTATTGCCGTGCCTCCTACTGATCCCTTAGAGCAATACTTGCTTGAGCATGAAGATGATATGCATATGGATGAAAGGGATGAGATAGATAGAGTTGTCTTAGAACAATATCCTATCCTTAAGAATAACTTGCCTGTTGAACTGCTTGGAGATCCACCCCCACCAAAGGGTGATCATGTGTTCGAGCTTAAACAGTTGCCTGATACTCTTAAGTATGCTTATCTTGATGAAAAGGAGATATATCCTGTTATTATTAGTGCTAACCTCTCTGAGCACGAAGAAAAGAAGTTACTAAAAACTCTGAGGAAGAACCATGCTGCTATTGGATATACTCTTGATGATCTTAAGGGCATTAGTCCTACCCTATGCCAGCACAAGATTAAAACTGATCCTGACTTCAAACCAGTTGTTGATCATCAAAGGAGATTGAATCCTAAGATGAAAGAGGTAGTAAGAAAAGAAATACTAAAGCTCCTGGAAGTAGGTATTATCTATCCTGTTGCTCATAACGATTGGGTGAGTCCGGTGCATTGTGTCCCTAAGAAGGGAGGCATTACCGTTGTCCGTAATGATAAGGATGAATTGATCCCATAGAGGATTTTTACTGGGTATAGGATGGTGATCAATTTTAGGAAATTGAATAAAGCCACTAGGAAATATCATTACCCTCTACCTTTTATCGACCAAATGCTAGAAAGGTTGTCTAAAGACACACACTTCTGCTTTCTAGACGGTTATTCTGGTTTCTCCCAAATACCAGTTGCACAATCTGATCAGGAGAAAACCACTTTGACTTGCCCTTTCAGTACCTTTGCTTATAGACGTATGCCTTTTGGCTTATGTAATGCACCTGCCACCTTTCAAAGATGTATGATGGCTATATTCTCTGACTTTTGTGAAAAGATTGTTGAGGTTTTCATGGATGACTTCTCCGTTTACGGTCCTTCCTTTGATGATTGCCTCAGCAACCTTGATCGAGTCTTGCAGAGATGTAAAGACACCAATCTTGTCGTGAATCGGGAGAAGTGCCACTTTATGGTTAATGAAGGCATCGTCTTAGGACATAAAATTTCTGAAAGAGGTATTGAAGTCGATAAGGCTAAGGTTGATGCAATCGAGAAAATGCCATACCCCACAGATATCAAAGGTATAAGAAGTTTCCTTGGTCATGCTAGTTTCTATAGAAGGTTCATTAAAGAGTTCTCTAAGATTTCTAGGCCTCTTACCAATCTCTTGCAAAAGGATATTCCTTTTGTTTTTTACGATGATTGTGAGGAAGCCTTCGAAATACTTAAGAGGGCTTTAATAACTGCACCTATTGTTCAACCACCTGATTGGAACTTACCTTTTGAAATCATGTGTGATGCTAGCGATTATGTTGTTGGTGCTGTCCTAGGGCAAAGAGTTGATAAGAAGTTGAATGTTATTCACTATGCTAGTAAAACTCTAGACAGTGCCCAAAGAAACTATGCTACTACAGAGAAGGAATTTTTAGCAGTCATGTTTGCATGTGAAAAGTTCAGGTCTTACATAGTTGATTCCAAAGTCACTATTCACACTGATCATGCTGCTATTAAATACCTCATGGAGAAGAAGGACACTAAACCTAGACTTATCAAATGGGTTCTCTTGCTACAAGAATTTGATTTGCACATTGTCAATAGAAAGGGTGTTGATAACCCCATAGCAGATAACTTGTCTAGATTGGAGAATGTTCTTGATGACCCACAACCTATTGATGATAGCTTTCCCGATGAGCAATTGAATGTCATCAATACTTCACGTAGTGCACCGTGGTATGCTGATTATGCAAACTATATCGTTGCCAAATATATACCACCTAGTTTCACATACCAGCAAAAGAAGAAATTCTTCTTTGACTTGAGACATTACTTTTGGGATGATCCTCACCTTTATAAGGAAGGAGTAGATGGTGTTATTAGACGTTGTGTACCAGAACATGAACAGGGACAGATCCTACAGAAGTGTCACTCCGAGGCCTACGTCGGACACCATGCCGGAGATAGAACTGCACACAAGGTATTGCAATCAGGTTTCTATTGGCCCACTCTCTTCAAGGATGCCCATAAGTTTGTCTTGTCTTGTGACGAATGTCAAAGAGTAGGTAATATCGGTAAACGTCAGGAAATGCCTATGAACTATTCACTTGTCATTGAACCATTTGATGTTTGGGGCTTTGATTATATGGGACCTTTTCCAAAATCTAATGGGTATACTCACATCTTAGTTGCTGTTGATTACGTCACTAAGTGCGTAAAAGCTATCCCCACTAGTAGTGCTGATCACAACACTTCTATCATGATGCTTAAAGAAGTTATCTTCCCTAGATTTGGAGTCCCTAGATATCTAATGATCGACGGTGGTTCACATTTCATTCATGGTGCTTTCCGTAAAACGCTTGCTAAGTACGATGTCAACCATAGAATTGCTTCTCCCTATCACCCTCAATCTAGTGGTCAAGTAGAGCTAAGTAATAGAGAGATTAAACTGATTCTGCAAAAGACTGTCAACAGGTCTAGAAAGAATTGGTCTAAGAAGCTCGATGATGCACTGTGGGCTTATAGGACTGCCTATAAGAATCCCATGGGCATGTCTCCGTACAAAATGGTGTACGGTAAAGCCTGTCAGTTACCTCTTGAGTTAGAGCATAAAGCTTATTGGGCAATCAAAGAGCTCAACTTTGATTTCAAACTTGCCGGTGAGAAGAGGTTATTTGACATTAGATCGCTTGATGAGTGGAGAACTCAGGCATATG
The DNA here is from genome assembly GCF_904849725.1 of Hordeum vulgare subsp. vulgare. Classification (NCBI taxonomy): domain Eukaryota; kingdom Viridiplantae; phylum Streptophyta; class Magnoliopsida; order Poales; family Poaceae; genus Hordeum; species Hordeum vulgare. The sequence continues at coordinate 189,396,294 of NC_058520.1, read as the reverse complement.
AGAATGCCAAGTTGTTCAAAGAGAAAATTAAGAGGTGGCATGATAAGAGGATACAAAAGCGTGAGTTCAATGTAGGTGATTATGTCTTGCTATATAACTCTCGTTTAAGATTCTTTGCAGGCAAGCTTCTCTCTAAACGGGAAGGTCCCTATGTTGGTGAGGAAGTATATCGTTCCGGTGCTATCAAGATCAACAACACGGAAGGTAATTGTACGAGAGTTGTAAATGGGCAGAGAATCAAGGGTTATATCTCAGGTACTCCCTTAAATGTTGAAAGCAATATCATCAATACCATAACTCCGGAAGAATACCTAAGGGACATTTATCAGCCTGTTTCAGACTCCGAAAATGAAGAGGTATGTGATTCGGTAAGAAAACAGAGTCCAAAACTTTTCCAGTAGGAAATTTTCTCTGTTTTGGAATATTTGAAAAAATACAAAAATTGGAAGTAGTCCGGAAAGTGCGCGAGGAGGCGACAAGCCTGCCCTGTGCGGGCCCACCCCCTGGCCGCGCCGGGAGGGCTTGTGGCCACCTCGTGCGCCTCCCGGACTCCGTTTTCATGCGGAGTACTCCTTCTGGTCTGGAAAAATCAATATATACTCTCCCGTTTGGTCTGACCCCTGCATCACGCAGATTTCCTTTGTTTTTCGTTTCGAGCCTGTTTGTGTTGCAAATCTAGATCGCTATGACTTCCCGAAAAGCTCCGAAGGACAAGATCTTCGAGAAGGTCATCAATCCCTACCTCACGGGAGTGCTGCAACATCCTCAATCTATCGAGATGCGTGAGGGGATGCTGCACATCCGTGATGTTGAGGGTCCCAAGAAGACCGGAAGCGTGGATACGAGGTTCGAAGCAATGGACCAACAAGTCTTCAAGTGACAAGGGATGGTGGAGCGTGGACTCAACGCCAACCACATGATGATCAAGGAGTTCACCAACAAGCACAGGATTGATGCCAATGACATTGGGAAGCACCTCTCCAGGCTCTATGATAGGATTGATCAACTCCAGGCCCATATCTATTACCTGCAGAACCAAAACTGTGAGTATGAGTATAGATTTAAATCCATAAGGTTGGCTGCAGATTTGAGGATTCCGGAGACTCGTTCATCTTTCCATGATGGAGCACCTATGCCTTGGAAGACAGAGGATCAAACCCATATTGCAACAACTCCACCACCATCACCACCAAAGGAAGACAACTAAACATGGGTATGGGCAATCCCCTTGGCTTTGGCCAAGCTTGAGGGAGTTGCCCCGGTATCGTATCACCATCACATCTTTTTCCTTTAGCTTTGTTTTAGGTTGTTCCTTTTCAGTTTTATTTCTTTTTCTCTAGTAGTTTAAAAGTCTTAGTGTTTAGTCTTGAGTTTTGCTTTGTGTCACCACCGATGTATTCGAGCTCGTGAGCCATATAATAAAGAGTGTCTTAGTTGAAGGGCTTTGCCTCTTGCCATGATCAATAGATTTAGGAAAGAACAAAAGCATGAAAGATCATGTAATGATCTTATGGGAAGTGATGGCTTCACATATAAAAAGGATGATGATTGAAACTTGTTGAGGGTAGACAAACGTAGACCTTGGTCATTGTTGCAATTAATAGGAAGTGATAAGTAAGGAGAGGTACACATATAAATATATCATCTCTGACACCATCTATGATTGTGAACACTCACTAAACTATTGCATGCCTACAAGTAGATGTTGGACAAGGAAGACAGCATAATGAATTGTGTTTGCTTGGCTCCGAACAATGTTATATGATTAGAGATCCCTTAGCATTTGACGATTGCTTCCACCTCACATTAGCCAAACCTCCCACACTAAGTAGAGATACTACTTGTGCATCCATAAACCATCAACCCAGTGTTGCCATGTGAGTCCACCATACCTACCTATGGATTGAATAAGATCCCTCAAGTAAGTTGTCATCGGTGCAAGAAATAAAAATTGCTCTCTAATATGTATGATCTATTAGTGTGTGGAAAATAAGCTTTATACGAACCTGTGATGAGGAAGACATAAAAGCGACAGACTGCATAATAAAGTTCTTTATCACTGGAGGCAATATAAAGTGACGTTCCTCCGCACTAAGAGGACACGCATCCAAACCTGAAGAGCGCATGACAACCTCTGCTTCCCTCTGCGAAGGGCCTATCTTGTACCTTTACTTTTTTGCCCTTGAAAGAGTCATGGTGATCTTCACCAATTCCTTATTTCGCCTTTATCTTGGTTAACGTCATATGCTTGGAAAAGATCTATATTCATATGTCAACTTGGAAGTAAGTATTCATGAATTATTATTGTTGACATTACCCTTGAGGTAAGCAGTTGGGAGGCAAAACCGTAAGCCCCTATCTTTCTTTGTGTCCAGCTGAAACTTTGATCTCATGAGTACCGCGTGAGTTGTAGCAATTGTAGAGAACGAAAGAATGATTGAGTATGTGGATTTGCTTTACAAGCTCTTATTTGACTCTTTTTGATGTTGTGATAAATTGCAATTGCTTCAATGACTAAAGGCTATCGGTTGTTACTTGTCGGTAAGGTTCTTGATCCATGCTTTACTTTGTGAAGGAATTATCACTTTAGCATGAGAGATTACATGTTGGTATGGCTGTTCTGATCATGATCATGATGCATGCATGTTCGTATCTTGTTTTGTCGACACCTCTCTCCCTAAACATGTGGACATATTTATGGAGCCAGGCTTTCGCTTGAGGACAAGCGAGGTCTATGCTTGGGGGAGTTGATACGTCCATTTTGCATCATGTTTTCATGTTGATATTTATCGCTTCTTGGGCTGTTATTTCGCTTCACGATACAATACTTATGCCTTTTCTCTCTTATTTTGCAAGGTTTACATGAAGAGGGAGAATGCCGACAGTTGGAATTCTGGCCTGAAAGAGGAGCTAAGTTGAGATACCTATTCTGCACAACTCCAAACGCCATAAAAATCAACGAGGATTAGTTTCCGGATTTATAAAAAATACTGGACCGAAGAAGAGGCAGAGGGGCGCCAGCACGTGGCCACTAGCTTGCTTGGCACGACCACCCCCCTGGCCGCGCCAAGGGGGCTTGTGGGCAGCCTGCTGGCCCACTGGCCCCCCTCTTCTTCTATATGAAGGGTTTCGTCCAGAAAAAAAATCAAGGAGGAGCTTTTTCGTTGATTCGCCGCTGCCACGAGGTGGAACTTGAGCAGAACAAATCTAGAGGTCCGGCAGGACGATCCTGCCGAGGAAACTTCCCTCCCGGAAGGGGAAATCTTCGCCATCGTCATCACCAACACTCCTCTCATCAGAGGGGACTCTTCACCATCAACATCTTCATTAGCACCATCTCATCTCCAAACCCTAGTTCATCACTTGTAACCAATCTCCCTCTCACGACTCCGATTGGTACTTGTAAGGTTGCTAGTAGTGTCAATTACTCTTTGTAGTTAATGCTAGTTGGATTATTTGGTGGAAGAGTTTATGTTCAGATCCTTGATTCTACTCATTACCTCTCTGGTCATGAATATGATTATTCTTTGTGAGTAGTTACTTTTGTTCCTGAGGACATGGGATAAGTCATGCTAATAGTAGTCATGTGAATTTGGTATTCGTTCAGAAATTTGATGTGTTGTATGTTGTTTTTCCTCTACTGGTGTTATGTGAACGTCGACTACATAACACTTCACCAGTATTTGGGTCTAGAGGAAGTCATTGGGAAGTAGTAGGTAGATGATGGGTTGCTAGAGTGACAAAAGCTTTAACCCTAGTTTATGTGTTACTTCGTAAGGGGCTGATTTGGATCGACTAGTTTAATGCTATGGTTAGACTTTGTCTTAATTTTTCTTTCGTAGTTGCGGATGCTTGCAAGAGGGGTTAATCATAAGTGGGATGCTTGTCCAAGTAAGGGCAGTACCCAAGCGCTGGTCCACCCACATATCAAACTATCAAAGTAACGAACGTGAATCATATGAACATGATGAATACTAGCATGACAGAAATTCCCGTTTGTCCTCGGGAGCATTTTTCCTCCTATAAGACTTTGTCCAGGCTTGTCCCTTGCTACAAAAGGGATTGGGCCACTTTGCTGCACTATTTCTACTTTTGTTACTTGTTGCTCGCTACGAATCATCTCGCCACACAATCACTTGTTACCGATAATTTCAGTTCTTGCAGATATTTCCTTGCTGAAAACCACTTGTCAGATCCTTTTGCTCCTCGTTGGGTTCGACACTCTTACTTATCAAAAGGACTAGGATTGATCCCCAATACTTGTCGGTCATCACCCCTCCTAGGGTTTCATAGGGTGGCCGGCCAGCCCTCCCCCTCCTCCTATATATAGTGGAGGGTTTTGGGGACTCGGACACACCGAAATCTCCACCTCTCAGCACAGCCTTGCCCTCCCTCTTCCTCCTCCTCCACAGCACTTGGCGAAGCCCTACAGGAGAACCACATAGCTCCACCGCCACCACATCGTCGTGCTGCCGGAGTTCTCCATCAACTTCCCATCTCCCCTTGCTGGTTCAAGGTAGAGGATACTTCACTAGGTTGCACATGTGTTGAACGCGGAGGCGCCGTTGTTCAATGCTTTGGATCCCATCTACCGCAATCTGAATCACTATATGTATGAATCCATCACTCGCGTACATAGTAACGCTTCCGCTTAGCGATCTTCAAAGGTATAAAGATGCTCTACCCCTTGCTCATTGATAGCATCTCCTAGATTGATCTTTGTGTTTCGTAGGATTTTTTTTGAATCTCTCCCTAGAGCCCCAACAGAGCGTGAGTTCACCATGCACGCCGTAGTGGACACGCGCAAAAGGTTCACGTACGGGGCTCTCGGTGGTGTACACCAACCATCTGATCTAGATGGAGAACTCCAACGTTATGGACTTGTTTCTTGACGAGGACAAGTAAAAAATGGTCCGGGTCGACCTCGCGTTCCTCCTGGCGCTCTGCTGTCGCATCACTCTGCATTCTCTACTCTCACGCTCCTTCGTGCATGCTCTGCCAATGGTTGTGCTTGCCAACTATCACGTCCGGGCTCGATATGCATGTGATTGTGCCATGCACATCACCCCATGCAGTTATGAGCTCTACGACTGAATCACATGTTGCATTAACTGCCACTAGGATGTGCCAGTTTTCCAAGACGTTGGGACCCAATTTATACCCGCGGCCATTAACCATAGTCTCTTCATGCTTTCAATTATGGCCCACAATACAACAAGCACACTCGACGACACAATAAGCCGTGCTCGAATGGAGTTCGACGTGGATCATGTGGACACCCACTTGAGGAAGACGTACCTCACCTGGTGTACACCGACGAGCTGGCCGTGGTGGAGAACTCCATCAACACCATGGAGTGTACACCATAGATGAAAATTACAAAGTGGTCGGCTTTGACCTCGTGTACACTGGCGGTCGTTTCGGGCATGATCATAAGGTTGCCTGGGGACGGTGGTGATCATGCCTCTCCCGAAGATGGAGATCAAAGGCGCAAGATGATAATGGCCATGTCATGTCACTATATGATTTGCATGTGATGTTTATCATCTTTTTCATCTTATTGCTTAGAACGACGGTAGAAAAGATAAGATGATCCCTCATTAAATTTTGAGATAAGTATTCCCCTAAGTGTGCATCATTGCGAATGATAGTTGTTTCGAAGAACCACGTGATGATCGGGTGTGATAGATTCTAACGTTCGCATACAACGGGTGTAAGCCAGATTTACACACGCAAAACACTTAGGTTGACTTGACGAGCCTAGCATGTACAGACAAGGCCTCGAAATACGAGAGACCGAAAGGTCGAATATGAGTCGTATGGATGATACGATCAAGATGGAGATGTTCACCATTGATGACTAGTCCGTCTCACGTGATGATCGGACACGGGCTAGTCGACATGGATCATGTATCCCTTAGATGACTGGAGGGATGTCAATCTAAGTGGGAGTTCATTAAATAATTTAATTAGATGAAGTTAATTATCATGAACTTAGTCTAAAAATGTACTTACAATATTGTAGATCCAATGGCCAACGCTCATGTCAACCTCAATTTCAACGCGTTCCTAGAGATAACCAAGCTGAAAGACGATGGTAGCAACTATGCGGACTCGGCTTGTAATTTAAAGCTCATCATCATTGCTTCCAAGAAGGCATATGTCCTTGATGCACCCCTAGTTGACCCTCCCGTTCTCACAGCATACCAGGACGTTCTGAACGCCTATCAGTCGTGAAGTGATGGCTACTCTCTGGTTCAGTGAGGCATGCTTTACAGTTTAGAACCGGGTCTCCAAAATCGTTTTGAGCAACATGGAGCATATGAGATGTTCGAGGAGCTGAAACCGGCTTTCCAAGATCATGCCCGGGTCGAGATATATGAGGTCTCCAGCAAGTTCCTCAGCTGTAAGATGGAGGAAATAGTTCTGTCAGTGAGCACATACTCAGAATGTATGGGTTGCACAACCGTCTGTCTCAGCTGGAAGTTAATCCTCCGGATGACGCGGTTATTGACAGAATTCTCTAGTCGCTTCCAACTAGCTACAAGATCTTCGTGATGAATTATAACATGCAACGGATGGAAAAGACCATTCCCGAGTTATATTCAATGATGAGATCAGCGGAGGTGGAAATCAAGAAGGAACATCAAGTGTTGATGGTGAATAAGACCACCAGTTTCAAGAAAGGCAAGGGTAAAAAGAACTTCAAGAAGGACGGCAAAGAAGTTGCCACACTCGGTAAAATAGTTGTCGGGAAGAATCGCAAGAATGGACACAAGCCTAAGACTGAGTGCTATTATTGCAAGGGAACCGATCACTAGAAGCGGAACTGCCCCGAGTACTTAGCGGATAAGAAGGCCTGCAACATTAAAGGTATATATGATATACATGTAATTGATGTGTACCTTACCAGCGCTTGTAGTAGCTCGTGGGTATTTCATACCGGTGCTCTTGCTCACATTTGCAACTCAAAACAGGAACTACAGAATAAGCAGAGACTAGCAAAGGACGAGGTGATGATGCGCATCGAGAATGGTTCCAAGGTCGATGTGATCGCAGTCGGCACGCCACCTCTACATCTACCTTCGGGATTAGTTTTAAACCTCAATAATTGTTATTTAGTACCAACTTTGAGCATGAACATTCTATCTGTATCTCGTTTATTGCGAGATGCCTACTCATTTAAATCTGAGAATAATGGTTGTTCTATTTATATGAGTGATATGTTTTATGGTCATGCCCTGCCGGTCAATGGTTTATTCTTAATGAATCTCGAACGTGATGTTACACATATTCATAATGTGAGTAACAAAAGATGTGAAGTTAGTAATGATAGTTCCACATACTTGTGGCACTGCCGCCTTGGTCATATTAGCGTCAAAAGCATGAAGAAACTCCATGTTGATGGACTTTTGGAGTCTCTTGATTATGAATCATTTGACACATGCGAGCCGTGCCTCATGGGTAAGATGACTAAGACTCCATTCTCCAGAACAATGGAGCGAGCAACCAAATTGTTGGAAATAATACATATCGATGTATGAGGTCCAATGAGCGTTGAGGCTTGCGGTGGCTATCGTTATGTTCTCCCCCACTTATGACTTAAGCAGATATGGGTATGTCTACTTAATGCAACACAAGTTTGAAACCTTTGAAAGTTACAAAGAGTTTTAGAGTGAGGTTGAGAATAAACGTGACAAGAAAATAAAATTCCTACGATCTGATTGTGGAGGAGAATATTTGAGTCATGAGTTTGGCACGCACTTAAGAAAGTGTGGAATTGTTTCACAACTCACGCCGCCTAGCACACCTCAGCGTAATGGTGTGTCCGAATGTTGTAATCGCACTCTAATGGATATGGTGTGAGCTTTTGTCGGGACCCCGATCCTAAGTCATAAGAACCCAGCCTGTAACACATCACATCACTTTGCGGCCTCACGAATGGTAGACTCCACGGCTGCCACCTTACCTTGGCCGGTACCATTTGCGTCTTTTGGCTCACGTATATGAATGTGTCGCTAGCATTCAAACGACAAAGAACCCGGGTTGACATGACTAGTTATAAATCCAAGTGGCACATCCGTATAGGGACAGCCATACAAAACCCAACAAGCAGGTGTTGGTCAACAACGTGTGTAGACGAGTCGTAGCAAGCTACAGGGACTCCATTACACCGTGTGACATTTCCCCGAAGGGACAGACACGACAGCAAAGAAGGATACATGCCGGTCAATCAATGTATCTGGAGCAGTAGCAAGCTACCAAGGCTCGGTGGAAGCACAAAGAGGAATTTCCCCATAAAGAGTACTACTAAAGGCACACAACTAGGTGCCGAATCCCACACATACAATGCATTTCAAACATACACACAATATGCACGAGATGTGTAGATACAACATGGCATCACAACATAACTCTATGACTCAAGCATTTATTAATGACTCTTAAGAGTCATCATAGTGTGTTATTACAAATAGGGGTCACATAAGCCAACACTCAAGTCATACAAGCATCAAGCGGAAGCAAAACATGTCTGGGTACAGACATCTACTAAAAATTGCTGGAGGAGCCTGAAAAGCTACAACGACCCTACCAAAGGAGCCAGACCTCTGTCTGGGATCCCCAAGCTATTCCGGTCAACGTCAAACTCATCGCGTAGAAACCTTTAATGAGATTAAGGTCTTCTCTATAAAAACATAAATTAAGCAATCATGAGTATAAAGGTACTCAGCAAGACTTACGTCAGAACTATCGACATATGCATCATTGTCAACAAGGGGTTGTTGAGTTTAATTGCAGCAAGCCAACTTTGACTCTTGGCTAACTTGTACTACGACTACAAGTACTTTCTTTGAGATGGGATAGTGCACACGAGTCTGCATATTCACCAATCAATACACCACTATGGATCCACTCTCGTCTCCCTACGAGAAGGCTATCCATAGCACTCACACTTATCTTGCGTTTTCTAGAGTATCCATTCCAAGTTGTCTATGTACCATGTAATGCTTCCAAGTAGTCCATATCCGAGGACGCGGCTATTCGAATAGATTAGTTCACCCTGTAGGGGTATACTTCTTCACACACGCTCTCACCACTTATCACCATATGCACGTCATGCATCTCGGCAACCTTCAAGCAGAAGCACCGGCGTGGGCATCGACCACGACCGTTAACCACACAAGACCCTAGTCCAGGTTTATCGCCTATTTGAGACTAAACCCGCAAGGAAGTCCAGCCAAAGTTTCCTCTACGGCCCAAACCATATGCGCATGGTTCCACAAGCCCACCATTCGGGTGCCACTTGGTACACCGTGCCACTGTGTATCTACCGTACTGAAGCCTACCCCGTCGGGCAGAGCTAAACACGACCGCCAACACTTTTCTTACAAACACAAGAAACTAGTTGCAACTATTGGACAGAGATCTAGGCGATTAATAAGCCGAGAGGGGTCGAGTTACTGGAACCCAATGTGTGGTAGTATCTTATCTTGGATAACATACACAGAATTCAGTTCTTAAGGACGGTCCCAATGAGACAACCCATCATGTACTCCCACATGGCCTCTCATCACTACCTTTACCAAATTGGATTCACACCTTTACTCTCACACTGTAGGACATGAACACAACCATTCCGATTCATCGTCCAGATGGATCAGACCCGACACAACTCTAAGCATAGCAGGCACAGTAAGCAAGCATGGATGAGTATGCACATCAAGGCTCAAGCAGTTGCTACTCATGCTAAGTGGTTTCAACTATTAACTGTGGCAAAAACAGGTCATGCATAGGAATGGGTTCAACTATCGAGAACAAATAACAGTTGAATCGATGTTGTCCTATTGTAGTAAAAGAGAGGAGGAGCGAGAGAGTAGGATTGTATCGGAATGCTCAAGGGGGGGGGTTCTTGCCTGACACGTCTGAAGATAGCAATGAGTCTTCATCAATGTCAACGGTCACATTGTGAGAACCATCGTCTACCGAGAGGGAATAGCACCGGCAAACAGAAAAATAAAAACATTTACTTCATAAAAATGCAACACTATGATGCATGATCATGACATGGCAATATGTTGTTGATTGAGCTAATGCATCTAGCAAAAACATTAAATGAAGTTGGTTTGAACCAAGATTCAAATTCAAACTCCATATGTGATTATTTAAATGGCATTTAATTGATTTGTCCAAACCGGAGGACAAAAGTTGTTTTAACATGCATGAAAATGCCATAAAGAGATTCCTTGCATTTTTCTGATAATTTTTCATATATAATTTATTTTAATCCGAGTTATAGTTTATTTTCTATGATATTTAGTAGTTTATAACATTTTTTGAAATTTCCTGAGTTTTTATTAATCCAGAAAATCATTAATGCATCGGCATGACATCAGGGTGAGGTGAGCAGGTCAACTATGCTGGTTAAAGTAAAACCTGGCATGTGGGGTCCACATGTTAGTGTCACACTTAATTAACATAGTTTATTTAACCCACTAATCAAATTAGTTAGCTGTGGGTCCCGTCTGTCATTGGTTGTGGGGCTAACTAACTAGGTGATTAAGACCTAATGACGGTGCCACGTCGGACGGACCGGCGGTTAGCCGGCGATGCTAAACAGAGGCGACGGAGTTGCCCGTCCGGCCAGCTCCAATGACGGATGGATGTGTGCGGGGGCTCACTGGATCTGGCGCGGTGCGGCTCATCCAAAGGTGGTGGCTACAAGTGCTGGGGAAGGTTGTGGAAACGACGGCAATGGGCGGAGTGGGTCCGGAGTTCGGGTTCCCGCAGCAGCTACGTAGGGGGTGCTCCGAGCAACAAGATTAGGGGAAACAGAGCAGTCTCTCACCGTGGCATCAAGGGCATCGACGGCGCAGTCGGGGACGCGCTGAGTATGGTGAATCGTCAATGGGGAGGTCCAGTGCCGAAGGTTGAAGACAACAGAAATGGGGCTCTACAGGGCATCTGGGCTTCTCTTTCTTGTTGAGGGTGGAGCTGACGACGAGGCGGGGCATCTAGATGGAAGCAGGGCAAGGGGTGACCGGTGGCTGCGGTGAACAATGGCGACATGGCCATGGCTGGGGAAGGAGGGCTACGGGGTAGGAGAGGAACCAGGGGAGAGGGGAATGGGATAGGGGGTCTTGTGCGTCACCTGGCGAGGAGGATGAGGTCGGGGAAGCAGTAGGAGGTGGTCGTCAGCTGCACGCATGCTCGACAGCGAGCTGCGTGCCTCCTCTGGCGAGAGCACGAAGATGTGGCACCTCGGCTCAGAGGAAATCGGAATGCCCCGTATTCCAGCACAGGGACAAGTCTTCGGGAATATGGCACCGTTGGCATAGAACAAATCAGCTCTTTATTACTATGGAAAAGGTTACAAGAGTACTTGGATTACATCGATACTACACCTGCCTACGACAAATCCTACACTAGCAGCGGAACAACGACGGTTGTGATGAACTCCACTCCGCAGGGACTCTAGCTGGAACGCGATCCTAGCTCGCAACTCGGGATCCTCGACAAGCAAGAAATCATGACATGACCTGCAAACTGGCATGACATGCCAGGTGGGTACTTTCAATGTACTCGCAAGATTACAACAAACATTAGCATTAAGGCAAGACAACATCATAGCAATCAAGATTAGGTAAAGATTTGTTATCACTAAAGGGGTAGTTGAAAAGTAACTATACTAGGCTACGCTCACCGTACTCTGGTGATACAAACTCTTGTGATCTTACCTAGAACCTTCAGTGAATATCCTCAAGGCGGACACCAAGACTTGTCACCAGCATGATGCCCAACTGTTATCATACTCAGACGAGTTCTTACATCATTAATATCATAGATACGGTTGACCATCTACTGAGGTCTGGATGGGCTGTCCAATACTGTGGACACGGCTATTCGAATAGGTTTGACACTCTGCAGAGGTTGCACACTTTACCCACATCATGGAGCACTAACCTCGTGATCCAATTCGGGTGGACCAGTGTTGCTCCAACGGAACTTGTCTGGCCCGTGACTCTCCCATCGTACCACCGGCATTCATCCTCCCCCAGGGTCCTGCCCTGGGTGGCCCGTGTGTCCTCATGACACCTTCCACCATCGTGGCCAAACAAAACTGTCCCAAACAGGGACGGGTACCCCAAACAACTCAACTGGCTCACAAGGTTATCGCCACCTACCGGGCGAGGGCAGCGCGCGCGCATAACCTTCCCTCTTTGGTGGTACCGATAAAAGAGCACGTGATCAAACCAAGTCAAGGTCGTCCCATACCGGCAAATGTGGTTGCACGGATAAGCCCGGACAGGTGACTCTTGATCAACCAACTAACTATCTTAGCCCTGAATAATATTTCTGTCATAGCTGACACTCCGATGTCATAGTAATCGGATAACCAATAAGCTCAAGCCACTACTGTTGATTCATATCCACAAACTGTCGGATGAAACCCAAAATAATCATAGACAGTAATCTCAACATCATGTCATCAACTAGTGGGTAAAATACTACTTACTAACAGTCCCGTAATCAATATGATAGTCACCTATTCAAGAGTTTGTGCAACATTGCATAATCTAATCCATATTATAAATATACTTGCGACTAAAGTAATTGGTTAAACTATGATATTGCAATGTACTTATGAAAATGAGAGTCGTGCCTTGCCTGGGGGTGATGGAACCATCGGGAAGAAGTGCGGAGAGTCCGCGGAATGATCGCCGGAAGAAGGTTCTCTCTCGAAGGGGCTGATTAAAGGCAAAGGCAAAATGGCCATTTCCACTGTGGGAAAACACAATGAAAATGATACCATCAAGACGGGATCGACGAGACGAAGACGTGTGCGTTGGAATCACTGGAGTCGGAGCTATGGATAAAAAGATATGAGGGTTTCTCTGCCAGGGACCTATCTGTAAAAACAATATTCATAGAGGGGTCCTTGACAGCATGGACGGTCGCACACTATATTAGAATATGTTTCCGAGCAGGGGAAACGTATTACATTGCGGGCACGTCCACTTATCCGAGCTGGCGGCCTTCTCTCTCCGACAGGTGGGGTCGGGGCCCACCTGTCTGGCCCCTCTCTCTCCTCTCGCCTCCTTCTTCCTCCTCCCCCATCTGTCCTGGCAAAAAGCAACAGAGTCGACGGCCTCGTCGGTGCCGGTGACGGGAGACCACGTCGGTCTTGGGCGCCGACGGGGATGGATGCGCCGATCCACCCTCCGCCCGTGGGTGGTCGAGGCGGGGGCGAGGGTGCCCTGAGGCAGCCGGACGGTGATGGGACAGATGGCCGCGGCGGCGAGCTCGAGCTCGAGCTCCAGGGCGTCGGGAAGAGGAGAAAAGGGGCGGAGAAGCTCCTTCGGACCCCGAGGGCTTCTTAGGTGGGGAAAGAAGGAGGGGAGGAGGCCGACCGTGCTCAAATTTGAGTAGAGGAGTGCGGCGGCTATTGCGGCAATTGGAGGCGAGGAGGCATTCCGGCGAGGTAGAGAGGACTCGGGAAGGCAACTAGGGAAGAGAGGAGGAGTTGGAGGTGTGGTGGGTTCTCGGGGAGGGCTCGGCCACGGCTATTTATAGTTGGACGTGGTGAGGCGATGAGGACGAGCGCCGTGGCAACCTTAGCCGGACACTGGAGCTATGGGGATGGAGTGGCTAGCCCGTAGCAGCGTCGAGCAGTGTTGACGTGCAACTATTCCTGACTTGATGCCTCCATGGCAAAGACGCCAGAAAAGAGTTGCTCCCAGTTGCTCAACAATTAGCAATTGTCTTGCAATGGCCCACGAGCGTGTGGTATCGCGGCAGTTTTCGAGGGTAGAGTATTCAACCCCAATTTGTTGGTTCGACACGATGGGAGTGAAAGAATATTCTCCAGTATTAGCAGTTGAGGTGTCGGCTCAACCACACCTGAAATATTAGTATCTGCAAGTAGGATATAAGCAGCAAAGGTAGTATGATAGCAACGGTGCCAGAAACGATAGGTTGACAAGGCAGACTATTCCTAACTGAAGTATCAATGTGATGTGCGCATGCATTCCGTGTGTAGTCATACGTGCTTAGGGAAAAGAACTTACATGACATCTATTGTCCATCCCTCCCGTGGCAGCGGGGTCCAAATGGATACTACGGGATATTAAGGTTCTCCTTTTAATAAAGAACCGGACCAACGCATTAGCACTTGGTGAACACATGAACTCCTCAAACTATGGTCATCACCGGGAGTGGTTCCGGTTATTGTCACTCCGGGGTTGCCGGATCATAACACATAGTAGGTAACTACAACTTGCAAGATCGGATCTAAAACACACATATATTGGCGACAACATAATAATTTCAGATCTGAAATCATGCCACTCAGGCCCTAGTGACAAGCATTAAGCATGGAAAAGTAGTAGCAAAATCAATCTCAGAACATAGTGGATACTAGGGATCAATCCCCGTCAAAACTAACTCGATTACATGATAGATCTCATCCTACTCATCACCGCCCAGTGAGCCTATGAATAGATTACTCACGAACGATGAAGAGCTTCATGGAATTGGAGAGGGAAGAAGTTTGATGATGACGATGGCGACGATCTCCTTGATCCGGAGCCCAAAACGGACTCCAGATCTGCCCTCCAGGGCAAGAACGGGATGTGGCGGCGCCTCTGGATCGTGAAACGCGATGAAATCTTCTCTCTTGATTTTTTCCGGGACGAAAGGGAATAAATAGCGCTGGAATTGGGGGCGGCAGAGCCACGTGGGCCCCACAAGCCCAGACGGCGTGGCCTGGGGGGTGGACGCGGCCACAGGGCTTGTGGCCCACTGGCTCACCGCCTCCAGTGGATCTTTGCGCAGGTATTTTTCATATTTTCCAGAAATATTCTCCGTAAATTTTCAGGACGTTTCGAGAACTTTCATTTCTGCACAAAAACAACACCATGACAATTCTGCTGAAAACAGCGCCAGTCCGGGTTAGTTCCATTCAAAACAGGCAAATTAGAGTCCCAAACAAGGGCAAAAGAGTTTGCAAAAGTAGATACGATGGAGACGTATCAACTCCCCCAAACTAAAAACCGTGCTTGTCCTCAAGCAACTCAGTTGACAAGCTGAAAGAGAAAGAAAAACTCTGACAAACTCTGTTTGATCTTGTTGTTGCAACTATGTCTAACTCATAACCAGAATTTCAGAAAGATCACAAGTTAACAACATAAGCAAGTGACACATAGGTCTCACGGTAAACTAATATCAATGGCATAATCAGCTAGCGAGCAATTAATAATGAGTTTCAGATACCAACAATTCAATCAAAACAAGCATGAAGCAATATGAATAGGTGGTATCTCGCTAGCTCTTTCTGAGACCGCAAAACATAAATGCAGAGCACTTTCAAAGATCAAGGGCTGACTAACATTGTAATTCATAGCAACGAAGATCCAGTCATAGTCATACTCAATATCAATCAAAAGAAAAGCATAAAAATGACAAAGGTGCTCTCTAATTGGTGCTAATATAAGAAGAGGATGACTCAACAGGGAAATAAATAGATAGGCCCTTCGCAGAGGGAAGCATTGATTTGCAGAGGTGCCAGAGCTCAAGTTTTGAAAACGGAGATAATAATTTTGGGTGGCATGCTTTCATTGTCAACGCAATGACCAAGAGTTCTCAATATCTTCCATGCTACTCATGCTATAGGCGGTTCCCAAACAGAAAAGTAAAGTTTTAACTCCCCCACCACCAATCAATCACACTCCACGGCTAGTCGAATCCTCGGGTACCGTCCATACTAACATCAATCCGGGGGGGTCTTGTTTTATAGTTATGTTTTCGATTTAAGCGTGGAACTGGGCATTCCAATTACCGGCCCCTTTCTCGTGAATGACAGTGAATAAACACATGTCGAGGATAACACGCCTAACATGGAAGATACCAATAGCCCCCTGTCACCACATGAGCGGTTCGGGCATGCAAAACAGATTATTTCTTGGAGGTTTAGAGAATGGCACATGCAAATTTACTTGGAACGGCAGGTAGATACCGCAAATAGGTAGGTATGGTGGACTCTCATGGAAAAACTTTTGGGTTTATGTAAGTGAATGCACAAGCAGTATTTCGCTTAGTACAAGTGAAGGATAGCAAAAGACTGGGAAGCGACCAACTAGAGAGCGACAACAGTCATCAAGATGCAATGAGTTTGACTAACATTGAATGCAAGCATGAGAAGGATATAAATCACCATGGACACGAACATCATAGAGGCTATGTTGATTTTGTTTCAACTACATGCATGAACATGCGCCAAGTCAAGCCACTTGAATCATTCAAAGGAGAATACCGTCCTATCATACTACATCATAGTCATCTCAAAATATATGTTGGCATTCAAGACAAACCATTATAAGCTCCTAGCTAATTAAGCACGGCATCAGAAACTATGATCTCTAAGTTGTCATTGCAAACATGGTTCTCTCTCAACAAAGCTGAATCTGGGATGACAAGCTAGTCATATTTACAAAAACAAAATAGAAAGAGTTCATACCAGCTTTTCAGTCTCAGTCACTTCATCATATATCATCATTATTGCCTTTCACTTGCACGATCGAACGATGTGAACAATAATAAGAGTGCTCGTGCATTGGACTAAAGCTGGAATCTGTAGGCAAACACAAAGGACAAGACAAAGTAATATGGCTCTTTGAAATCTAAACAGGTATGCATGCAAGAGCCACTAAACATTGTAACCAATATCTTCTACCTTGACCCAAAGAAAAAGAAAACTATTTACACGTGAAAGCTCCCAACAAGCAAAAGAAGAAAGGAAAATCTTTTTGGGTTTTCTCAAAAGGACACAAAACAAGAAAACAAGAAAACGAATATAAACTAGCATGGATAATACAGTGGCAAAGTGTAAACACCGACTAACAACGTGAAAGCATAAGCATGAATGTAAAGTTGGTGCAAACACGTACACCCCCAAGCTTAGGATTTTGGCCTAGCTTGGTCTACTCCCAAGGAGGGAAATACCAGCTCCAGGATACTCCGGAGCGGACTGTGGATGCCACTGCTATGTGAGCTCCTCTGGCTCCCACTGATAAACTGGCGTCTGGTACTCGACTGGCGGCTCGGGCACGGCCACTTGTGGTTGGGCCAAGCCCCAATACGCGTAGATGTCTGAGGGCATAATAGTGTACCTGCCTGCATGAAGATCGAACAAAGAAGGAGCAGGCAAAGTAATACTCTCTCGAGTACCCTGACTAAATACCAGGTTATAAATCATCCGTCTGCTAGCATCTCTATCCAGAAAATCATGGCGAACCATGTTGTCATAATCCAGATATTTCTCAGGAAGAAGCATCTCTTCTTCCCCCCCCAGTCTAACGGGTATCTCAAAGTGTCTGGCAAGATGGGTAGCATAGATACCTCCATAGACGACACCTTTGGAACGGGTTTTTTTCAACCGCTGAGCTACTATAGCACCTAGGCTATAAGTCTTATTGTTATAAAGGCCTTACACTACAAGGAATATGCTAATACACGACGCTATATTTTCGTCGCTACATCGTCACGGTTTTTAGTTTACGACGATCTCACGACGAAAAACCAAGCGTCGAAAACGGAGCGTCAGAAATGAACAGCACCGACGTTTTGACCGAAATCGTCGTAACTTCTACGACGATTCCTGGATCGTCGTAACCTTTACGACGATCCTAAATCATCGTTGACAATATAACCCAGTCGCAGTCCTACGTGGCAAAGTTACGACGAAATCAAAACATCATAGTTGAAATCAGCCCAACCCATTTCAATTGATCACATGGGCTGGTTTTATTTTTTGGGGCTTTTTCTTATTGGACTTCTTTTGGGCCTTAGCCTATTTACACCCACTTAAGTATGTTTTTTTTCGAAAAAAATTTATCATTATAATTTGGGCCCTGGCCTTTAGTGCCCAAATACATTTGGTCCAGTTTCAGTTTTGGCCTTTTTCATTTTTGAATTCAGCAACTTTTTGTTCCTGAACTTGGTTTCATTTCTATTTGTTGGGCCTTTGCAACCCAATTATTTGTCCAATATGAAATCCAACACTATTTCATATTCAAATCAAGAATACTCCAACTCAAATTAAAATCATCCATCATATAACATCACATAATACATCTCCCAGGTTTACATAACACAATAAATCATCTCATAAATACATTTCCTTACATAGGAATATAGCAAGAACGAACAGAATTGCAAAATAAAACAATGACACATCTGCTAACAATGGAGTTCATTCCACTCTCCTATGAGACATAGGTTCAGAAATTTTTATGTTGTGTTGATTTGAATGTCCCCAGTAGGCATCATCGACATCTTCTCGTCACTTTCCTAGCAACAGAAAAAGAGACAAAACAAAAACATTAGACCGGATAGGAGCTTCAGTAGCAGAGCAAACCAAATTGAATCAAACATAGACCGACATTTGCATATGGATATTTTTGTTTGACTCGTTTACTGGTCCTACCAATAATTCTATGAACTAAATTTCTGAATCTACTAGTACTTAACAGAGTTAACATGAATACATTCAGTTACTTGAGTATACTGACATACATGGTCACTCTAAGATAAGTTGCACACAAAAATAATAATATTCAGGAAAACTTTGAAGGAAAACAAGTATGATGCACCAGTTGATCGTAGAATCCGTCAATGTTCAGCAGACCAACTTGATACACAGTTGCGAGAAAGACATATACCAGGAATAAATACAAGTAGTAACAGAAAAACGCAATGCATGAGTCGACATTGTTGATTACTGAATGATCAACTCCCACCCACATAAATAGCATAGCAACATGCATGTATAGCGCGTCATCTTGATCCACTCCCTGATGGCAGTTAGTAAAGCGCGACGAATCGACGAAATTCTAATACAAACTGCCATCTACTTGTATTCATGTTTGAGAAGAAAATCTAAAAATTACTGTGAGAGATAGTAACAATATGTAGTAATATTATTTATAATTAATCGGAGGACAGGCAGTGTCAGATGTTGTTCCCTTTGTAGATCTATACAGGTACCAATCATGCATATATGGATGTGGGCACATGTCCAGGTGACCACATAATAATAACTATTAATATTATTTGGAACAATGAGTGACCACATTGGGGTTGGTTGTGCTACTAGTTAAAGCTTAAGATGGCGCTGTGTATTATCCTTTTTCATCAGATTGTCCTTTCTATGGATATGCAAAAATGAATCAAACATAGTCGCTCTTGAGAGTTCACCAGGACAGGAAACTAGAGCTAATTTAACAGTAAACCAGACCTTATAATTTACTTGTTACTAAAACTAGTAGTATGGAAAGGAAAGGAAAGGCGCGTAAAATGTGAAGATACCGGTGTTGACAGGGCCGACGGTGGCCTGCTTGTAGAGCCTGTAGAGGCAGAGCTTGCTCTCGTTGGTGGTGGTGTCGGGCAGCGTCTTGGCCTTCTCGGCGTACTCCTCAAATTCTTCCTGAAGAACATTAACAGGGCAAGCACAATAGCATAAGTACTAACCGACAGTGACAGCCGCTGCTAACTCGGTTCATCAGCCAGTTCGTCGGTGGTTCCGAGGCAGAAGACACAGTAAGAAATCCTAAAATAGTGTGAAAACTAAACTGTTTCGCAAAATAATACGTGTGGAGATCAAATTTCAGCTGTTAACTGCTGGTGTGTATCTGAGCCCTGAAGTTGAACAGATTCAGACATCAACAAGCCCTGAATTTGCACGTAAACTAAGTATCCTCAACATTAGTCATGGAATTAATCTCCAATTGGTACGACGACAGAGATAATTACATGAACAAGCACAGCAAGCGAAGCTAGTCAACTACCACCTAAAATGGGGACTGAAGAAACACATGGCGAATGTGCAGCACCACACCGCACAACATCGATACGACAAGCAAAACAAGAGGCTGCACATATATTCACGTAAGTTCCGCTTAACAAGAACATGAAAGAACACCGCACAATAAATGCTCTGCTTCGTACTGGATCGTTTATTACCTATACTACAAGTTTTGCGTAAAAATATGGTACACACATGAAAGTAGACCTGGTCGGTTAAATTCAACAGATGAAGTCTGCTCTGCTGAGGAAATGCAGTCTACACAGAAGTCACCTTCTTTCTTCTTTTCTAATTTGTCAAAATAACACAGATGTTGTGTTATTTTTTAAAAGTACGATCAAAGAATTTTGCGAATTTTGCGAATTTTGTGAAATATCAATTATGGTATTACAAACTTAGAGCTAGTAAAATCTTAGCATAGTTGAATCTGAGTGCTAGTACTAAAATACTTTGAATAAGTAATATTTGGTAGTCAAGTGCACTTCATAATTGTCAAGGAAAATGTAATATTTTGGCTTTAGGTCCATCTTTGTGTAGTCAAGTGCACTTCATAATTGTCAAGGAAAAGGTAATATTTGGTAATTTCTGTTAATTAGATATACAAACAACAGTCTAACCTTCATGTCCATATTTCAGGTTGACGGCTTGACGCACAATAGTCCCTATCATGAGGTCACAATACATCTAAGGTATATCATGGGTATATTCTCTTAATTTCTCTCAACCTACATTTGGCAGACAAACTGACTTATTAACCAAACTCTATAGTGTTGAAATATAAGGGTGAACAAATTATTCAGAAATTTTGTTTTGGGCATGAAGTCTCATTACATATTGTAATCCATGTTAGTTCTTTCAATTACCAATCATCTCACCTCAGTGGTGACTTGCCGAAGAAGGATGAGAGCAAAGTGAATCATCCTTGCCCATTGCAAGGAAGCAAAAAACGGTGAAGCCAGCACCAATCCTGAAAAACAAAATGGCGCCAACAAAGGGGTGAAATCTGATGTCACTAAGTTCTAACGAAGACAAAGATACTATGGTTGTTCATATGTTCATATGTTTTGTGTGCCTACAGACCTAGAAAAGGCAAACTAAGAACATCTAAAATAAGTTTTCATGCAACTCTGATACATGCAACAACAAAGATTGGTTTTATGATATAGCAGAATCAGAGTTACACTTCATGGTAGATAAATTAATGCAGGAGCAAAGTCTGATCTTATGACATAGCAGAGTGAAGCAACTAAAGTACATGAAAGTAGGGCTTCACACCTCAAAGCAATTAAGGTGCACATCAAAGTAGCTAAGGTACATGAAATCAAGCTGGAGGATTTGGCTCATATCAGCTGACTTAAACCAAACTTCAGCAATCTGAATCAAAACACTGATGTAATATTGACCATAATTGATTCGCCACTACATTGAGTAAGACAAAAATATTAAGAGGAGAAATGTTAATGGTCTAAGTCCAGCTAATAAGTAAAATTAACTAATTACTGTCTCATATAATGCAAGCTCACTGTAGTAAAGAAAAAGTCGCCACTGCATTCAGTAGAGTAGTAATTGTGCAACTACATGACAACATGACATATCATCGTGAGCATACATGAGATAGCAAACAGAAAACGTATACATAAAAAAAGGAAGGAGTGGACGGCTAAAACTGTTATAGCCTAAAAACTGACAAATTTAGTAGTATATGGAGTAGACTCCTCTGCAAGTTCTGGTTCGGATAATATATCCAAAGCATCACTACTGCTCCCCAATAGCAACACGACAGAGAAAGAGATACCCCCTAAAAGCCATTGTCCTCCACCCTCTTGTAGCCAGGCAGTTAGTGTTGTGGTCGAGCAGCTGCAGCTCTAGCTCTAGCTAGAGGTTAATTAATTTGTTCCCCAAAACTTCCACCTTGGAATGATAGGATGCAGATGCACAGCAGTGCAGGTGCATGCACATACCATCAGACATTGCAAAGCATGGATGTGCATCTCATCTCATCTGGAGTAAGCACACACGAACAGAAAGCTCCTAACGGGTTCAATCACGCCGCAAGATAACAGAAAGCAGTCAAACCGGCGGAGAAACTAACTACTAGTAGCGGTGGCGCAGGTCTCGACGAGGTCGTCGACGCAGTCCATGGCCTGCCACCATGGCGCGTCGCTCAGGTCACCGTGGCCAACATTTCGCACCTTGCTCCACCACGCTTGCAGCTCGTTGTCGGCCGCGACGGCGCGGTCCTCGTCGGCGTAGTATATCGCGCAGTAGTCGGTGACCCATTTCTTGATCTCGGTCCAGATCTTCATCCTGTCCACCGCATACGGGTAGTCCTTTATCAGCAGCTCCAGCTCCTCATGCTTCTTCGTGTCGCCTCTCGCCACGCCTCTGCGTACGTATAGATGCAGCAAGTATTTCAGATTCTAATAATGAAAAAGGAAGTGCATTGTAGGATTAACTTTGCCAGCATTTTAGTCGGTACGTCTTGATGGGTTCGAGATCTACGCACCCCCACCAAAGGATCGATCCGCGCCCGCCGGCGAGTGGAGCGCGGACCAGTAGCTACGACCTCCGAGAAATAACCATTTGTGGGGGGTGCACGTCTCACCTTCGGAGATGGCGGTCTGGATCTCGACGCACTTGAGGACGACGTTGTGGTCGTTGAGGCCCTCCTCCTCCTCGATGAGGTACTCGCTGGCGCCGTACTTGCCGCCGGAGGTGGAGGCCTCGCCTCCCTCGACGCGCGGCTCGGTGGTGACCTTGACCTTGGAGACGAGCACCCACTGCAGCACCGCGAAGGCGATGCCGACCGCCGCCGCCACCGGCACCACCACCATTGTGGAGGCTTCACGAGGGCAGTTCCGCAAGCATCCACCATCGATGTGAATTAGGGGGGGGGGGTCTCTGGTGCGTTGGGGAGAGAGGAGATCGTGCGTTGAAGGAAAGAAAGAAAGGGAGGCGGGGGTGTAGAAGGAAAAACGCCAAGGTGAGGGCAGATGGGAGTTAGGGTTCGGTCGTGGATGGATGGATGGATGTGTGCCATGTCATCAATCCATGGCACAAACATCTCCACCAATGAGAATAAAGCTTATGTATATGTGTTTATCTTTTTTTGTTTCTCTTATTTGTTTTTACCTATGTGAAGATTCTATCAAATATTAGTTACAAAAGTGAACCGCAACAATTTTCAAAAATAATCGACCTATTTTATGTACAAAATGACCAAATGATTCCCTCTTAAAAGCTCTTTGTCCACCTCTCGTCCATTTTTTGAGTGTAAAGCTTGACCAAATGATCTCATATTATGCACAAGGGTGCGTATAAGAATGGAAAACAATGTTGCAGAAGAAAGTTTTCATTTTTTTGGATGGAAAATTCATTTTCCATTTTCCAAGTGCTCAAAATGGTTGGGTCCAAAAAGCTTTGATCCACCTCTCGTGAAAAAGACAAATTTTCGTTAAATCAGCTGGAAGCGGGTCAAATTTGAACTGCAGCTGCCTCAACGTTTTCTCTTTATTTTTTCCCAAAAATCCTTTTTAGGTACACAAGTATCTACTTAATCAGAGAAATACCAAAAAATTTCCAAGATTCAATCACTAGGCAGGAACGGTCATACCAGCCGTTTTGACCGCATTTCGAAATGGCCATAAAAAATTCAAAAAAATCAAAAAATGGAAAACCTTTGCATTGTGTCATTATATGTGACAAAGTTACCAGAAAAAATAATAAACTTGTAATACGACAATTATTTTTAAAAAGTGTTCTTAGAAATGGGCTATCATGTGTGAAGATTCATGGTTTTCAAGCCAAATGATCAATCTTATGGCCACATCCATGACATAGTTTTCTCAAATGATCTAATATTATATACAAGGGTGCGTATTGGAATGGCAAAAAACGTTGATTAAAGAAGTTTTCATTTTCCTTGTATGTAAAAAACATTTTCAATTTTTCAAGTGTTCAAAATGAGTTTTTTATGAAGGACCTACCATATATTTGTTTCAAAATTGTACCAAATCATTTTTATAAAATACTAGGACACGTTTAATTTACAATTAACAAAATGGTTGGGTGTTAAAATCTTTTATCCACCTCTCGTGAAAAAGACAAATTTTCATCGAATCAGTTGGAAGCGGGTCAAATTTGAACTGCAGATGCCTCATAGTTTGCTTTATATTTTTCCTGAAAATAATTTATAGGTACAAAAGTATCTATTTAATCATAGAAACATCTAAAGTTTTCCAAGATTCAACCACTAGCTAGGCACGGTCATACCCGTCGTTTTGACCGCATTTTGAAATGGCCATGAAAAATTCAAAAAAAATCAAGAAAATGGAAAACCTTTTGCATTGTGTCATTATATGTGACAAATTTACTAGGGAAAATAATAAACTTGTAATACGACAATTATTTTTAAAAAGTGTTCTCAGAAATGGGCTACCATGTGTGAAGATTCATGGTTTTCAAGCCAAGTGATCAATCTTTTGGCCACATTCATTGCATAGTTTGTTCAAATGATCTAATATTATGCACAAGGGTGCATATTCGAATGACAAACAATGTTGATTAAGGAAGTTTTCATTTTCCTTATATGTAAAAATCATTTTCCATTTTTCAAGTGTCCAAAATGAGTTTTTTTATGAAGGACCTATCATATATTTGTTTCAAAATTATACCAAATCATTTTTATAAAATACTAGGACACGTTTAATTTACAATTGACAAAATGGTTGGGTGTTAAAAGCTTTTATCCACCTCTCGTGGAAAAGACAAATTTTCATCGAATCAGCTGGAAGCGGGTCAAATTTGAACTGCAGCTGCATTATAGTTTGATATTTATTTTCCTCAAAGATCATTTATAGGTACATAAAAATCTATTTAATCATAAATACATGGTGTGGTGTCTTGACGTCGAGGTTTGAAAGGTGGTCGAGGGCCCCAACTCCAGAGCGCGTAAACTTGCATGCCAGCCACGTGGTCACCGCCTGACCGTTGTGTTGCCACACGCTCGGGGTGGAATAGGCATGTCTGGTAGGTTGGAAAATCCCTCTGTAGGTGTTAGGAATAAGAATACAATGGAAGAATCTCTTGAGGAGACCGAACTGAGCTCAAACATGAAATAACAGCCAAGTGTTTGCTTAGCGATGCGGGAAATGCACATAGACAATGGGCCTAAAATTTGGATGAGGATGATCATCTACTAAGGACACTCTTTTGGCAAATTTTTAGCTCAAATGGATGAACCTAGGTGAGACTTGCTTTGCAAAGTACCACACTGTGCAAAAATATGGATGTTGAAGCTCAGATCAAATGAATGAATGTATTGAGGTGTAATTTGGTGTATGATGCTAATTTAGGCATATGAAGCCAGTGTAATTTTTTATACCATTTGGACATGCCAAAGTGACACTTCATTCACAATGTGTTAATCCAGACAGAAAATGGTAATTGAAACCGGGCTCGCATACATAATTGGATTGAGCACATTAAGGCACTGTAATAATTTCATAAATTTTGGATAAACAAAAGCTGTACTTCCTTCACAATGCTCTCTACTGAACAGAATATTAGAAAAAATATTGACGGAAACTGGCACAGTTAAATGAGCTAAAATTTGGTGGAGTTATGTTATATGGTAAGTTTTATTCCGTGGTAAATTTTCATCTACTATAAAGCAATATAAAATGTAGTTGCTTCACAAACTGAAAATATTACTAGAAACAAAGATTGGATGCTAAGCTCACATGGATTGTTACATGTGGCTGAAATTTTGTGGAGAGCTATGGTTTTGGCATATAGAAGATGTAGAAAAAATTCAAATCATCAGGATATTCCTAGCTAGTACTTCCTTCACAAAGCTATGAGCTGAACACAAACTTTGGAAATATGCTGAGAAAGATTTACTAGGCAAATGATTACGAAAGTTTTCACGAGGCAAAGATTTGGATAGGAAAGAGTTTCCAACAATTTTGAGGGCAATCAAAAAAATCAAAATAGCACTTCCTTCACAAAGTGCTATTCTGAACAGAATAGGAAAATGAATATTGCTGAATTATTTTTGAACTATGGAAGGAAGGGTTTTCACATATTTGAGTAATATATAGTCCAAAATATTTATGAGAATTTTTCGATTTTTTTTGGAATGACAGAATAGTAGGTTGCTTCACAAACTAGGCGGGTTTGGCGCGTGACATAGAATGGACCCATGAGTGTCATGTCAACATAGTTAAAACATGTTACGACATTTTTATAATCGTCGTAAAAGTTATGACGATCTCATCTTATGCGGTTACGACGTTTTTGACTCACATCGTCGTAATTTATATGTAGATTTGATCCCCTCAAACGGTTTACGACAATCTCGGATGAAAACGTTATAGATTTATGACGAATTCATCAACGACGTCTTAAAAAACGTCGTGTATGAGCATATTTCTTGTAGTGTTAGCGCAAAACCGCAAGGTCTGGAGAGCTAAGTGATCCAGCCTCCCCACGGCCAATCAAACATTTTCCCACAAATAATGAGAAGTACCGAAGCATAGGAAAATGTATGCTAGCAATTCTAGCGTGAGACACTCCTCGCTCCTCTCCAACAACAATAGTACCTATGAAAGCCTCCAAGTCCTGTGGACGAGGATCATGAATATCCCCAACATAAGGTAATTTGCACACATTGCAAAAATCCTGTAGTGTCATGCGCTGGGGGATATCGTATAACATGAACTCAACCATAGGAGGATTCTTTCTCGGATAAAAGTTGAAACTTTGAACAAAAATATTGGTGAGGAGGAGGTATTGTGGGCACTTATCTTCAATGAATGCGGTAAGACCTGCGTTCTCCACCAAGTAATAAAAGTCTTCATAAAGCCTAGCGGTGCGCAAAAATTCATCACTTGGCCACTTGCACGCTCGAACTTCTGTGACTCGAGGAACCACGTACTTGGGGTGGTTCTTCTCATCCTCCTTGGGTTTACGGCTTGAAGAGCTTCTCAAGAACCTCCTCATATTTTCCTTTTTCTAGCTCTGAAGAATTCTGAAATTTTTTAGAGACTTCGAAGAAAAGTGAGTAAGGATTAACCCAACTCATAGCAACTACTCCTACTAGTGCCTAGAGACCGTATCACGCGCTAAAACTACTTGAGACTAGTTAAAATCAAGATTTCAAGCTCAAGAACAGGGTCACCAAGGTAGCAAGAATACGCGAAGGATAAAGAAGTAGAGTAGAAACTAATTGGACCAATGGAGGAGTCACTTACCAAGGAGTAATTTCCCCAAAATGGTTCGTAGAATGGTGCTTTGAGCAAAGGAGATCGAAAATCACAGCCAAATGAGCAAGAACGCGGCTTTGAGCTACAAAACGATTTTTTCTGGAGGTAGAAGAAGAGGATGGGAGCTGGAATGAGTGGAGGAGGTCCCTGTGGGCCCCACAAGCTTGGTGGCCGCGACCAGGGGGGAGGCCGCGGCTACAGGGCTTGTAGCCTACTAGTGTGGGCCCCAGGCCAGCTCTCAGTCCAAGTATTTTTCAAATATTCCAGAAAAAATCATACTAGATTTTCACAGCGTTTGGAGAACTTTTATTTTCGGGGTACTTCTCCACCGGACGCTAAGATAAAAAATAGGGAAAACTAAACTAAACCTATCATTTTTCTTCTAAGCAACAGAAAGTGAAAGCTTAAAGCAAAGGTTTGTGACTCTTTGATTCATCCATTTCATGGTCATCGAAAGAAATTCGTCAATGGGGTTGATCAAATCCTCATGACAAAACCTTTTCAAATCGCAAAAGGAAACGGAGAATTGTCGAATAGCCACTAAGTCACCTCAATGGGGATATGAATCTCCCGCAAATCATACTTCATCTTAACACGAGGAATAGGGCATTCAAAGCTCCCAATAAGAATCGATGAAGTTTCTTCGGTAGCATTGATGCAATGTACTTGATATCGTTTCTTCGGAAAGTGCACTGTATGCTCATTACCATTGACATGGAAAGTGACATTGCCTTTGTTGCAATCTATAACAGCTCCTGCAGTGTTTAAAAAGGGTCTTCCGAGGATGACGGCCATGGCATCGTCCTTGGGAATATCCAAGATAACAAAGTCTGTTAAGATAGTGGTGTTAGCAACCACAACAGGCACATCCTCACAAGTGCCGACAGGGAAAGCACTTGATTTGTCGTCCATTTGTAGAGAGATTTTAGTGGGTGTCAACTTATCCAGTTCAAGTCTACGATAAAGAGAGAGAGGCATAACACTAACACCGGCTCCAAGGTCACATAAGGCAGTTCTTACGTAGTTTCCTTTAATGGAGCAAGGTATAGTGGGCACTCCGGGATCACCAAGTTTCTTAGGAGTTCCACCTTTGAAAGTGTAATTGGCGAGCATGATGGAGATCTCAAGATCTGGTATCTTCCGTTTATTAGTCAAGATATCTTTCATTTACTTGGCATATGGAGACATTTTGAGCATATCAATTAACCGCATCTGCAGAAAGACGGGTCTCAACATTTTAATAAAGCGCTCAAAATCCTCATCATCCTTTTTCTTGGATGGCTTAGGAAGAAAGGGCATAGGTCTCTGAACCCATGGCTCCCTTTCTTTACCATGCTTCCTAGCAGTGAAGTCATTCTTATCGTATCTCTTAGGTTGTGGGTTATCAGGATTAACCATAGGTTCAATCTCCACATCATCATCATTGCTAGGTTGAGCATTATTATGAACATCGTTGTCCATATTGTCACCAGGTTCATGTTCATCACCAGATTGTGTTTCAGCATCAGACACAGGAATATCATTTGGTTCTTCAGGTGTGACGGTATTTGGTGAACTGACATGTAGGTTTCTATCATCCTTCTTCTTATTTCTAGGATGACTCGGTGCATCAGTGCTAACTCCTTAAGAATCTTGTTCAATTCTATTCAGATGACCCTCAGGATACAAAGGTTCCTGGGTCATTCTACCGCCTCTAGTAATGACTCTGACAGAGTTGTCATTTAATTCATTGAGCAAGTCATTCTGAGCTTTAAGTACTTGTTGTACCTGAGTATTAATCATAGAGGCATGTTTACTCACAAGCTTCAGATCGTTGACATTTCTGTCTACACAAGCACTTAAATGACTAAGCATACGAGTACTTTGTTCCAATTGTCTGCTAACATAATCATTCAAACTCTATTGTTTGGCAACAAAGTTGTCAAATTCATCAAAGCATAGGCTAGCAGGTTTGTCAAAAGGAATATCACTCTCATCGAATCTACGCAGAGAATTCACCTCTACTACTTGTATCGGGTTATCGAGACCATGTATCTCTTCGATGGGCGGTAGATTTTTGACATCTTCAGATCTAATGCCTTTCTCTTGCATAGATTTCTTGGCTTCTTGCATATCTTCGGGACTGAGGAATAGAATACCTCTTTTCTTAGGAGTTGGCTTAGGAGGTGGTTCGGGAATAGTCCAAGCATTATCGTTGATCAAGATGTTATTCAGTAGAATCTCAGCTTGTTCTATAGTTCATTCCCTAAAAACACAACCGACACAATTATCTAGGTGGTCTCTAGAAGCATCGGTAAGTCCGTTATAGAAGATATCAAGTATCTCGTTCTTCTTAATAGGGTGATCAGGCAAAGCATTCTGTAGCTGGATGAGCCTCCCCCAAGCTTGTGGGAGACTCTTCTTTTAGTTGAGCAAAGTTATATATTTCCTGCAAGGCAGCTTGCTTCTTATAGGCAGGGAAATATTTCTCACAGAAGTAATAGACTATATCCTGGGGACTACTCACACATCCAGGAGCAAGAGAAGTGAACCAGGCTTTAGCATCATCCTTTAGAGAGAAAGGAAACAGTTTAAGGATATAGTAGTAGAGGATCTTCTCCTCACTAGTGAAAAGGGTATCTATATCGTGAAGTTTGGTAAGATGGGATACGACCGTCTCAGACTCATAACCGTGGAAAGGATCAGATTCAACTAGAGAGATTATCTCAGGGTCGACAGAGAATTCATAATCCTCATCGGTGATAAAGATAGGTGAAGTGGCAAACTTCGGGTCGTATTTCATCCTAGCTTTCAGAGATTTTTCCTTCCACTTGAGAAGTAATTTCTCAGCGTCATAGGCATCCTTACACGCAAGAAAATCCTCAGCTATCTCTCCCTCCATAACATAACCCTCGGGTATATTAGGCAATTCATATCTAGGAGAGCTAGATCTAGCAGGAGCGAAAGGAGGTTCTATCTCAATAGTATCGGCAGTTTCAGAAGCATCACGAGCATTGGCAGTAACTCTAGCAATATGAGCATCAAGGAATACCCCTAGTGGCATATCAGGAAAAGTAGTATCTCTAGCAGTATCAAGCATAGCATCATCAGGCAAAATAGCATCTCTAGCAGTACCAGGCATAGCATCTCTAGGAGTATCAGGCATAGCATCTCTAGCAGTATCAGGCATAGCATCTCTAGCAGTATCACGCATAGTAGCATCATAAGCATCATCAAGCACATGCGACATATCAAGATTTCTAGTAGGAGGTGGTGTCGCAAACTTACTCATAACTGAAGGTGAATCAAGTGCAGAGCTAGATGGCAGTTCCTTACCTCCCCTCGTAGTTGAGGGCAATACTTTGGTTCTTGGATCTTTCAGATTCTTCACAGTGATCAGCAGATATAAATCCGAAGTGACTTAGAGAATATAGCTATCCTTCCTCGGCAACGGCGCTAGAAAAATGATGTTGACGTGCAACTATTCCTGACTTGATGCCTCCCCGACAACGGCGCCAGAAAAATGTTGTTGACGTGCAACTATTCCTGACTTGATGCCTCCACGGCAACGACGCCAGAAAAGAGCTGCTCCCAGTTGCTCAACAATTAGCAATTGTCTTGCAATGGCCAACCAGCGTGTGGGATCACAGCAGTTTTCGAGGATAGAGTATTCAACCCAAATTTGTTGGTTCGACACGATGGGAGTTAAACAATATTCTCCAGTATTAGCAGTTGAGGTGTCGGCTCAACCACACCTGAAATATTAGTATCTGCAAGCAGGACATAAGCACCAAAGGTAGTATGATAGCAACGGTGCCAGAAATGATCTGTTGACAAGGCAGACTATTCCTAACTGAAGTATCAATGGCGCCAGAAAAGTATTGTAGCAGGTAGCAGCAGTGTAATGAGTAACAGAAGTGGCAAGGAACAGTAGTAGTGACAGCAGTAGCAAGTAACAACAGTAGCAAGTAACAGCAACAGCAAGTAACAGTAGTGGCAGCAGCAGCAGGACAAAGCAAGTAACAGTAGCAGCAACAGTAGTAACAGCAGCAGAGCAAAGCAAGTAACAGTAGTAGTGGGACAAACTCGTAGGCAATGGATCGTTGATTTGTGGGATGACATTCATCATGCAGTAGTTATAACACGGAGAGATATGTGGCTAGCTCCCGTTCATCGATGTGATGTAGGCATGCATTCCGTGTGTAGTCATACGTGCTTAGGGAAAAGAACTTGCATGACATCTATTGTCCATCCCTCCCGTTGCAGCGGGGTCCAAATGGATACTCTGGGATATTAAGGTTCTCCTTTTAATAAAGAACTGGACCAACGCATTAGCACTAGGTGAACACATGAACTCCTCAAACTACGGTAATCACCGGGAGTGGTTCCGGTTATTGTCACTCCGGGGTTGCCGGATCATAACACATAGTAGGTAACTACAACTTACAAGATCGGATCTAAAACACACATATATTGGCGACAACATAATAATTTCAGATCTGAAATCATGGCACTCGGGCCCTAGTGACAAGCATTAAGCATGGCAAAGTAGTAGCAACATCAATCTCAGAACATAGTGGATACTAGGGATCAATCCCCGTCAAAACTAACTCGATTACATGATAGATCTCATCCTACTCATCACCGCCCAGTGAGCCTATGAATATATTACTCACGAACGATGAAGAGCTTCATGGAATTGGAGAGGGAAGAAGGTTGATGATGACGATGGCGACGATCTCCTTGATCCGGAGCCCAAAACGGACTCCAGATCTGCCCTCCAGGGCAAGAACGGGATGTGGCGGCACCTCTGGATCGTGAAACACGATGAAATCTTCTCTCTTGATTTTTTCCGGGACGAAAGGGAACAAATAGCGCTGGAATTGGGGGTGGCAAAGCC
The DNA here is from genome assembly GCF_904849725.1 of Hordeum vulgare subsp. vulgare. NCBI lineage: Eukaryota > Viridiplantae > Streptophyta > Magnoliopsida > Poales > Poaceae > Hordeum > Hordeum vulgare. Next base: position 189,364,292 of record NC_058520.1, on the reverse strand, counting down.
ACGTGGGCCCCACAAGCCCTGACAGCGCGGCCTGGGGGGTGGCCGCGGCCACAGGGCTTGTGGCCCACTGGCTCACCCCCTCCGGTGGATCTTTGCGCAGTTATTTTTCATATTTTCCAGAAATATTCTCCATAAATTTTCAGGACGTTCCGAGAACTTCCATTTCTGCACAAAAACAACACAATGGCAATTCTGCTGAAAACAGCGTCAGTCCAGGTTAGTTCATTCAAAACATGCAAATTGGAGTCCAAAACTAGGGCAAAAGAGTTTGGAAAAGTAGATACGATGGAGACGTATCAAGCAACTTCGAGGAGAGGGGAGATGGCTCAGGAGCGCTCTGGAGAGCTCGGGGAAGAAGAGGACAGGGAGGAAGGCAATGCCGGTCACGGGCAGATTAGGGCGGAGCTTGACGCAGCGCAGTGAGGCAGAAACCGGAGGGGGAGATGGGTCCAGGAGGGCGGAGACGTGATACGTCTCTGTCGTATCTACTTTCCCGAACTCTTTTGCCCTTCTCTTGAACTCTAATTTGCATGATTTGAATGGAACTAACCCGGACTGGCGTTGTTTTCAACAGAATTGCCATGGTGTTGTTTTTGCGCAGAAATAAAAGTTCTCGGAATGACCTGGAAATCTACGAGGATTTTTCTAGAATATATAAAAAATATTGGCGCAAGATTCAACTAGAGGGACGGAGCCAGGAGCTCACAAGCCCACCAGGCCCCCCCCCCTGGTCGGGCCTGGCAGGCTTGTGAGCCCCTCGGGACTCCGCCGCCCCCAATTCCAGCTCTATATATCCTCTTTCGTCCGGAAAAAAATCAAGGAGAAGAGTTCATCGCGTTTTACAATACGGAGGCGCCACCACCTCCTGTTCTTCCTCTGGAGGGCAGATCTGGAGTCCGTTTTGGGCTCCGGAGAGGGGAGATCGTCGTCATCATCATCATCAACCTTCATTCATCGCCAATTCCATGATGCTCTTCACAGTTCATGAGTAATTTCATCATAGGCTTGCTGGACGGTGATGGGTTGGATGAGATCTATCATGTAATCGAGTTAGTTTTGACGGGGATTGATCCCTAGTATCCACTATGTTCTGAGATTGATGTTGCTACTACTTTGCCATGCTTAATGCTTGTCACTAGGGCCCGAGTGCCATGATTTCAGATCTGAACCTATTATGTTGTCGCCAATATATGTGTGTTTTAGATCCTATCTTGCAAGTTGTAGTCACCTACTATGTGTTATGACCCGGCAACCCCGGAGTGACAATTGCCGGAACCACTCCCGGTGATGACCATAGTATGAGGAGTTCATGTATTCACCAAGTGTTAATGCGTTGGTCCGGTTCTTTATTAAAAGGAGAACCTTCATATCCCGTAGTTTCCATTAGGACCCCGCTGCCACGGGAGGGATGGACAATAGATGTCATGCAAGTTCTTTTCCCTAAGCACGTATGACTACATACGGAATACACTCCTACATTAGATTGACGAACTGTAGCTAGTTACTTATCTCTCCGTGTGATAACTGTTACATGATGAATAGCATCCGGCATAATCATCCATCACCGATCCAATGCCTACGAGTCTTTCCTACTAGTCCTTGCCACGTTACTTTGCCGCTACTGCTGTCACTCCTGCTACTGTTACTCTGCTGCTGCTACTGTTACTTTGCTGCTACTGCTGTCACTTTGCTGCTACTGGTTACTGTTGCTACTGCTGCTATCATACTACTTTGCTACTGATACTTTGCTGCAGATACTAAATCTTTCATGTGTTGTTGAATTGACAACTCAACTGCTAATACTTGAGAATATTCTTTTGCTTCCCCTTGAGTCGAATCAATAAATTTGGGTTCAATACTCTACCCTCAAAAACTGTTGCGATCCCCATACTTGTGGGTTATGAAGACCTTTTTCTGGCGCTGTTGCCGGGGAAGCACAGCTATATTCTCTGAGTCACTTGGAATTTACATCTGCTGGTCACTATGAGGAATCCGATAGATCCAAGAACTAAAGTCTGGCCCTCCACTACGAGGACAGGTAAGGAACCGCCATCTAGCTCTGCACTTGATTCATCTTCAGTTATGAGTAAGTTTGCGACACCACCTCCTGCTGGAAATCTTGATATGTCGTATGTGCTCGATGATGCTACTTCTGCTGCCCATGATGCTTATGATGATGCTATGCTTGATACTGCTTTTCCTGATGATGCTATGCTTGATACTGCTTTGCCACTAGGTGCATTCCTTGATGCACAAATTGCTAGAGTTGCTGCTAGATGTGATGATACTTCTGAAACTGGTGATGCTATTGAAGTAGAACCTGTTATTTTTCCTGCTAGAACTAGCTCTCCTAGACATGAATTGCGTGATATGCCTAAGTGTTATGTTATGGAGGGAGACATAGCTGAGGATTTTCTTGCGTGTAAGGATAGCTATGATGTTGGGAAACTACTGCTCAAGTGGAAAGCAAATACGACCCGAAGTTTGCTACTTCGCCTATCTTTGTGACCGATAAGGATTATGAATTCTCTATAGACCCTGAGTTAATCACTCTTGTCGAATCTGATCCTTTTCACGGTTATGAGTCTGAAACGGTTGTAGCCCATCTTACCAAACTGCACGATATAGCCACCCTATTCACTAGTGAGGAAAAGATCCGCCACTACTATATCCTCAAGCTGTTTCCTTTCTCTCTAAAGGATGATGCTAAGACTTGGTTCACTTCTCTTGCTCCTGGTTGTGCGTGTAGCCCCCAGGATATGGTCTACTACTTCTCTGAAAAATATTTCCCTGCCCATAAGAAGCAAGTTGCCTTGCAGGAAATATATAACTTTGCTCAAGCTGGAGAAGAGAGTCTCCCACAAGCTTGGGGGAGGCTCGTCCAGCTACTGAATGCTTTGCCTGATCGCCCTCTTGAGAAGAATGAAATACTTGATATCTTCTATAATGGACTTACCGATGCTTCTAGAGACCACCTAGATAGTTGTGCCAGTTGTGTTTTTAGGGAACGAACAGTAGAACAAGTTGAGATCCTATTGAATAATATCTTGTGCAATGAGAATGCTTGGACTATTCCCGAACCACCTCCTAAGCCAACTCCGAAGAAAATAGGTATTCTATTCCTCAATCGTGAAGATATGCAAGAAGCTAAGAAATCTATGAAAGAGAAAGGCATTAGATCTGAAGATGTCAAAAATCTACCACCTATCGAAGAGATCCATGGTCTCGATAACACGATACAGGTAGTAGAAGTAAATTCTCCATGTAGGTTTGATGAGAGTGATATTCCTTTTGATAAACCTGCTAGCCTATGCTTGGATGAATTTGATAAGTTTGTTGCCAAACAACAAAGTTTCAATGATTATGTTAGTAGACAATTGGAACAGAATGCTCGTATGCTTAGTCATTTAAGTGCTTGTGTGGACAAAAATGTCAATGATCTTAAGCTTCTGAGTAAACATGCCTATATGGTTACTACTCAAGTAGAAGAAGTACTTAAAGGTCAGAATGGCTTGCTCAATGAGTTGAATGATAATTCTGTTAGAGTCATCACTAGAGGCGGTAGAATGACTCAGGAACCTTTGTATCCTGAGGGTCATCCAAAGAGAATTGAACAAGATTATCAAGGAGTTAGCACTGATGCACTTAGTCATCCTAGAAAGAAGAAGAAAGATGATAGGAACCCGCACGCTAGCAACCCAGATGCTGATACACCTGAGAATCCAAACAATGTCTCTGTTTATGATGTTGAGACACAATCTGGTGATGAACATGAGCCTAATGACAATATCAATAGTGATGATCATGTTGATGCTCAACCTAGCAATGATAAGGATGTGGAGATTGAACCTATTGATCTTGATAACCCACAGCCTAAGAATAGAAGATACGATAAGAATGACTTCGCTGCTAGGAAGCATGGTAAAGAAAGGGAACAATGGGTTCAGAAACCCATGCCCTTTCCTCCCAAACCATCCAAGAAAAGGGATGATGAGGATTTTGAGAGCTTCGTTGAAATGATTACACCTGTCTTCCTACAAATGCGTTTGACAGATATGCTCAAAATGTCTCCGTATGCTAAGTACATGAAAGATATTGTGACTAATAAGAGGAGGATACCTGAGATTGAGATTTCCACCATGCTTGCTAATTATACCTTCAAGGGTGGAACTCCTAGGAAACTAGGTGATCCCGGAGTGCCCACTATACCTTGCTCCATTAAAGGCAACTACGTTACAACTGCTTTATGCGACCTTGGAACCGGTGTTAGTGTTATGCCTCTTTCTCTTTATCGTAGACTTGAACTAGATAAGTTGACACCCACTCAAATCTCTCTGCAAATGGCCGACAAATCAACTGCCTTCCCTATTGGCATTTGCAAGGATGTGCCTGTTGTGGTTGCTAATGTTACTATCTTAACGGACTTTGTTATCCTGGATATTCCCGACGATGATGCCATGGCGGTTATCCTTGGAAGACCCTTTCTTAACACTGCAGGGGCTGTTATAGATTGCAACAAAGGCAATGTCACTTTCCATGTCAACGGTAATGAGCATATGATGCACTTTCCAAAGAAACAATATCCTATCGAAAAGACTTCATCGATTCTTATTGGGAGCTTCGAATGCCCTATACCTCATGTTAAGATGAAGTACGATTTGCTTGTTGGGAAATACACATCCCTATTGAGGTTACCTAGTGACTATTCAAAAAAAACTCCATTCTTTTTTGCGATTCGAAAAAGTTTGTCAGGGAGACTTGATCAACCTCATTGACGGATTTCTTTCGATGACCATGAGATGGATGAATCGAGGAGTCACAAACCTGTGTTCCAAGCTTTCACCTTCGGTTGCTTAGAAGAAAAATGATAGGTTTTGTTTAGTTTTCCCAGTTTTCTATTTTAGCGTCCCGTAGAAAAGTACCCCGAAAATAAAAGTTCTCCGAACGTCCTGAAAATCAAGTATGATTTTTTCTGGAATTTTTGAAAAATACTGAGACGAAGAGCTAGTCTGCGGGATGCGCCAGTGGGTCACAAGCCCAGGAGGCCCGGCCACCCCCCTGGCCGGGCCTAGTAGGCTTGTGGGGCCCACATGCACCCCCTCCACTCATTCTAGCTCTCATCCACTTCTCCTACCTCCAGAAAAATTCATTTCGCAACTCAAACCCGTGGTCTTGCTCTTCTTGATGGGATTTTCGATCTCCTTGTGCAAAGCACCATTCACAAAACTATTTTGGGGAAATTGCTCCTTGGTAAGTGACTCCTCCATTGGTCCAATTAGTTTTTGCTCTAGTGCCTTATACATCACGTATTTTTGCTGCCTTGGTGACCATGTTCTTGAGCTTTGCATGCTTATTTTAGCTGGTCCCAAGTAGTTTTGATGAGTAATATGGCCTCTAGGCACTTGTGGGAGTAGTTGCTATGAGTTTTGTTGAGCCTTGTTCACTTTTCCTTTGGGTCACTGAAAATTTCAGAAAGGAAGATGTTCAGGAGAAACTATCATGGTGGTTCCCCAAGCAAGAGAGGTCCCCGTCTTGCGATTATGGAGCCCGATCCTTACCAACCGAGGAACGCACCGGTACAACCATGTGAATGGCCTTCTGATGAATTCATGATTGAGGCAAGTTTCAAAGATGAGTTTGATACACTTGTTCACAACGTCGGACTCGAAGAATTCATCTCCGATAAATGTGAATAGTATGTTACGCTCACTGCCTCTTTTGTTCGTACATTCAAATTTTCAGCTGGCCATGATACATCTGTACTGTTTGATCTCTATGACAAATCGTATACCATGGATTTAGAGGATTTCGATAGAATTTGCAAGATACCAATTTAGGGTAGTGTCAATGATCCTCCTAAATATTCGGTTAGAGATTTTTTTCTCTAGTATAACTGTTGGAGAAACTAGAGATATTACGCAGGCTACCATGGGGAGTATTCATTTTCCTGCCTTGCATTACTTTGCCCTCTTCATAGGCAGATGCATTAATGGCAAGATTGATCATTGTCATCTGTGCGCATCAGACCTTAGTATTCTTAAGAGCGCAGTAACGGGTGATAGAAGTTTCAACATGGCAGTTATAATAGCAAGGAGGCTGAATAATAATGCTAATTAAGGGGATTTCTTTGGTGGGATCTATGCCACTCGCATAGTGAATTTCCTTGGAGTACCCATCCGCGAAGGAGATCCCCGCTCCATACAGCTTTCCTTGACCGCGTCGCTTTGACACGCTACCAGTTCCTTGAGAGGGATGATGAATCCCTCCTATACTGTTTAATATTTAACCGGCATCGTGTTTTCCATATTACCCTTCATGCTCGTGCCTCCTTTGACTTTCAGGTAAAACGGAGATATTACATAACCAGAGGAGAGGCAGAGGAGTATGAGAGGGAGGCAAAGGTTGCTCGTCTCCGAGAGGCAGCTAATCAGCCAGTGGCTGTAGCGCTCCCGTACAACCCCCATTATGATTTCGGATATCGCCCGGACCATCCATGGGAGTAGACCAACTCAGGCTAAAAGCCTAAGCTTGGGGGAGTACGTGTTTCTCACCGACTTTACATTCTTGCTTATGCTTTCACTTTGTTCGTTGGTGTTCACACTTCGCCACTGTATCATCCATGCTAGTTTATTTATTTTTCTCGTTTTCTTTTTCGTGTGTCTGTCTAGTTTGAGAAAACCCAAAAAGATTTTCTTGTTCTTCTTTTTCTTGTTGGGAGCTTTACCGTGTAAATATTTTTCTTTTTATTTATGTCAAGGTAGAAGATCATGGTTACAATGTTTAGTGGCTCTCGCATGCATATTTATTTATTTGTCAAAGAGCCATATTACTTTGTCTTCTCCTTTGTGTTTGCCTGCAAATTCCAGCCTAGTCCAATGCATGAGCACTCTTATTATTGTTCACATCATTCGGTCGTGCAAGTGAAAGGCAATAATGACGATATATGATGAAGTGACTAAGCCTGGAAAAGCTGGTATGAACTCGATCTATTTTGTTTTTGTAAATATGACTAGCTCATCGTTCCTGATTCAGCTTTGTTGTGAGAGAAACATGTTTGCAATGACAACTTTGAGATCATATTTTCTGATGCCATGCTTAATTAGCTAGGAGCTTATAATGGTTTGTCTTGGATGCCCACGTGAATGTTGAGATGACTATGATGTAGTATGATAGGAAGGTATCCTCCTTTGAATTCAAGTGGCTTGACTTGGCGCATGTTTACGCATGTAGTTGAAACAAAATCAACGTAGCCTCTATGATATTCATGTTCATGGTGATTTATGTCCTACTCATGCTTGCACTCAATGTTAGTTAATGTCAATGCACTTTGATGACTGTTGTCGCTCTCTAGTTGGTCGCTTCCGAGTCTTTTGCTAGCCTTCACTTGTACTAAGCAGGAATACTGCTTGTGCATCCACTCCCATAAACCCAAAGTTGTTCCATATGAGTCCACCATACCTACCTATATGCGGTATCTACCTTCCGTTCCAAGTAAATTTGCATGTGCCATTCTCTAAATCTTCAAGAAATAATCTGTTTTGCATGCCTGAACCGCTCATGTGGTGACAGGGGGCTATCAGTATCTTCCATGCTAGGCGTGTTATCCTCGATATGTGTTTATTCACTATCATTCATGAGAAACGGGTCAGTAATTGGAATGCCCAGTTCCATGCTCAAATCGAAAAGATAATTGCAAACAAAACTCCCCCTGGATTGATGTTGGTATGGACGGCACCCGAGTATTCGGCTAGTCGTGGAGTGTGATTGATTGGTGGTGGGGGAGTCAAAACTTTACTTTTCTGTTTGGGAACCACCTATAGCATGTGTAGCATAGAAGATGGTGAGAACTCTTAGTCATTGCATTGACAATGAAAGCATGCCAACCAAAATTACTATCTCTATTTTCAAAGCTTGAGCTCTAGTACCTCTACAAATCAATGCTTCCCTATGCGAAGGGCCTGTCTATTTACTTTCCTGTTGAATCATCCTCCTCTTGTAAAAGCACTAATTAGAGAGCACCTCTGTCATTTTTATGCTTTGCTTTTAACTGTGTTGAGTATGACTGTGACTGGATCTTCTTTGCCATGAATTACAATGTTTAGTCAGCCCTTGGTCTTTGAAGGTGCTCTGCATTTATGTTTTGCGGTCTTAGAAAGAGCTAGGAGATACCATCTGTTCATAGTGCTTCATGATTGTTTTGATTGAAGTGTTGACGTTTGAGACTTATTATTATTTGCTCGGTAGTTGATTATGCCATTGATATGAGTTTACCGTGAGACCTAGATGTCATTTGCTTTTGTGGTTTGCTTATGATCTTGCTAAAATTCTGGATATGAGTTAGGCATAATTGCAATAACAAGATCAAACAGAGTTCGTCAACGTTTTGCTTTTGTCTCTTTCAGTTTGTCAACTGAATTGCTTGAGGACAAGCAAGGCTTTAAGCTTGGGGGAGTTGATACGCCTTCGTCGTATCTACTTTCCCGAGCTCTTTTTCCCTTGCTTTGGACTCTAATTTGCATGATTTGAATGGAACTAACCCGGACTGACACTGTTTTCAGCAGAATTGCCATGGTGTTGTTTTTGCGCATAAATAAAAGTTCTCAGAATGACGTGGAAATCTACGAGGATTTTTTGTGGAATATATAAAAAATACAGGCGCAAGAATCACCTGGAGGGACGGAGCCAGGAGCTCACAAGCCCACCAGATGTGGAGTCCGTTTTGGGCTCCGGAGAGGGGAGATCGTCGCCATCGTCATCATCAACCTTCCTTCATCGCCAATTCCATGATGCTCTTCACCGTTCATGAGTAATCTCATTGTAGGCTTGCTGGATGGTGATGAGTTGGATGAGATCTATCATGTAATCGAGTTAGTTTTGACGGGGATTGATCCCTAGTATCCACTATGTTCTGAGATTGATGTTGCTACTACTTTGCCATGCTTAATGCTTGTCACTAGGGCCCAAGTGCCATGATTTCAGATCTGATCCTATTATGTTGTCGCCAATATATGTGTGTTTTAGATCCTATCTTGCAAGTCGTAGTCACCTACTATGTGTTATGACCCGGCAACCCCGGAGTGACAATAGCCGGAACCACTCCCGGAGATGACCATAGTATGAGGAGTTAATGTATTCACCAAGTGTTAATGCGTTGGTTCGGTTATTTATTAAAAGCAGAACCTTCATATCCCGTAGTTTCCATTAGGACCCCGCTGCCATGGGAGTGATGGACAATAGATGTCATGCAAGTTCTTTTCCCTAAGCACGTATGACTACGTACGGAATACACGCCTACATTAGATTGACGAACTGTAGCTAGTTACTTATCTCTCCGTGTGATAACTGTTACATGATGAATAGCATCCAGCATAATCATCCATCACCGATCCAATGCCTACGAGTCTTTCCTACTGGTCCTTGCCACGTTACTTTGCCGCTACTGCTCTCACTCCTGCTACTGTTACTCTGCTGCTGCTGCTGTTACTTTGCTGCTACTGCTGTCACTTTGCTGCTACTGGTTACTGTTGCTACTGCTGCTATCATACTACTTTGCTACTGATACTTTGCTACAGATACTAAATCTTTCAGGTGTGGTTGAATTGGCAACTCAAGTGCTAATACTTGAGAATATTCTTTTGCTTCCCCTTGAGTCGAATCAATAAATTTGGGTTGAATACTCTACCCTTGAAAACTGTTGGGATCCCCTATACTTGTGGGTTATCCAGACGACGCGGGGATACTGCTGGACATGCCTAGGGGTTGAGGGAGAGGAGGAAACCGGCGACCCCGAGGGCCCCAATGCACAGAGCGCGCGAATGGCATGCCAAAGGAATGGTCACCACGTGAACTGGTGCACGTGGTGCACCCTAGCATGCAGCACCCTCTCTAGAAGCGAGTCCTTCCAAGAAGGGTCCCACTGAGGTGATAGATCGGCCAAAAAAACAAAGAGGAGATAGGAGGCTTCACTGGAAGTTTTCTGCAGCAGACTAGGGCACATTATTGTGATCAACACAGAGGTGATAAGGGCTAAATAAGATGTCTATGAGGTTTAGGGTACGAAGGACTACAATCTGGTGAAGTTTGAGAAGCACGGGACCAAGATTTAATAGGCTTGCTTTGCAACTGACTAATCTGGTCCAGAACAAGGATTTTTATGTGTCACTCACATACTTGCTTGGATGGAGCTGAAATTTGGAGGAGATGAGTTATTTAGGCATAGGAAGACACTTTATAAATTTCATACCATCTGGGTAAACCAAAGTGGTACTTCCTTCACACAGTATCCCTACTAGACAGAACCTTTGGAAACTTACTCAGGAAAATGGCTAAATAAAATGAGCTTAAATTTGGTGGAGAGATGTTCTATAGGTAGGAGAATTTCCTTGTAAAATTTAAGAAATTATGGAGCAACATAAAGCACAATTGCTTCACAATCCAAAATAATGATGAGAGACAAATATTTGATGCTATGGTCACACACTTAATAAGATGATGCTCAAATTTGGCGGAGAGTCGTGATTTGAGCATATTGAGGTCATGGAAAAGTTTCAACTCATTTGAACACTCCTATCTAGCACTTCCTTCACAAAGCTTCTTGTGGATTAGAATCTTTGGAAATTTGCCACGAAATATTTACTAGCCCAATTGAGTTGAATTTTGGCATGAGGCAATGATATGGATAGGAAAGAGGTCCCAATAAGTTTGAGAGCAAGCAAGCACATATAAAGGTTACTTGCTTCACAAATTGACAGATAGGGCAGAGTCAGAAAAGGAATATTTGAGGAATATTTTTAACATGGCAAGGAAGGATTTTGTCACCTGAGGAAGATATGACCTAAGGGATTTATGAGAATTATTTGGGAATTTTTGAAAGGATAGAAATGTGGGTTACTTCACAACCCAAGGCAACATGGTTATTCCTTAATTAGGAAAAAAGGAATATTCCCACGGAAAGGATTCTTCGGATTGACTCAAGACGGAATTGGCAAGGTCTTGGGATGGTTTGAAGGTTGGCAAGCCACTAGGGAAGAGAAATCAAGGGTGATCCCTTTAGGTTCCAAAACTACCAAGCCACAAAAAAGCAAATCCAAACCAAAATCAAAAGAAAAAGAAATGGGCAAAATCAAGGGTGTTACAGAAGACGGCTGTGCCCCTCGTGGGCTAGGCCGGTTTGGGCTGCCATGTAAGTTTTCCTTCTTTTTTCTATTTTGTTTCTTATTCTGTTTTGTTTTATATTACTAACATTTGTTCAATTCGTTTGGGCTCCAAACCTAGACCAAAAACACTGAGATTATTTATGGGGGTATAATTGGATTATTTCCAAGCTCCACAAAATCTTTCAGCATTCTTGAAATACCTAAAACATTTATAGCTAATTTTTTATCCAATTCAGTGGCTTTTGAAGATTAATTAAAATGTCAAAAGTGGTTGATAAGTAAATTTCATCCCTGTAACGTTGTTGCCAACATTTAACAGAAAAGATGGACATTTTTTAAGGCCATTTTGGGTTCATTGAAAAAAAACACTTAGTAGAATTTCCTTTAGTGAAGTGAGGTGCTAGGGTTTATCCTAATCCCCAATTAATTTTCAATGAAAAAGTGAAAATATGATGCACACTTTTGCTAGGCACCAAGTAATGAAATCTAGGGATGTGACAACTCACCCCCACTCAAAAAAATCTCGTCCCGAGATTCAGGCGTAGGGTAAGAGGACTGAGGGGCCAGTAGCTATCACAATCTTCACGATCCATTTGCTCTTCTCGAAGATGTTGATTCATTGCATCATGTTGATCTTGACATCTTTGTCTTTGAGGTCTTCATCTAACACGACGACAAAAGAACAAGAAGACTCTACAATATTCGATCTCCTCGAAGATCGAGCAACTCATGATCAACTCATAGAATGAGACGTAAGAATGTCCCCTGAGCTGAGACACAAAACACATAATAGGAATGAGGAAATGAGGCATATGACAGGGGTACAATTGGTAGGCAACAATTCCACGCTTAAAATAGATGGTGACGGGGTTTCAAAGTAGCGAGGAGTTAAATTGCCCTTCATACCATAACGGGGCACCTTAGGAAGGTGACTCGTAGAGTTATTCCCTTAAGTGGAAAAATATTTACTTTTGATAGAGAGATCATTGAAACGATTCATATCATGGTAAGGCAATTCACAAATAATTGTTTGAAGGAGTTCGAAGAAATGGCATACTCAGCTTGGAAAATGAACTAGAGTTATAAAACAACTCGGCAAAAGGAAGGCACATTCCAATTGATACCGAGGATATAACCCAGTGTCTGAGCATACTCTGAAGAACTTGAGCATTTCCTTATCCATCAAGGTTTACCAACATCCATGCCAAGGATCCTGGAAACACATTATACTACCATGATGAATAGCGATGGAGGATGCAGATGCAAAGGAATACATCAGTTGCTCAGATTTCACCTTAGCGATGCGAAGGGAAGAAAATATGGATACTCGACTGAGAGACATTTAGCACTCCGCTTCTAATGTTCTCCTTGATGTAATAGAGTAACTCAACTTCTTGGTATCTATACCATCAAGTACAGGTCGGATTTCATGGCTCAAATGGGGTCCTTGAGGAGCTACTACTGAACTAAGTCATACGAAATCCTCATGGGGAGGTGGCTAGGGTTGCTGATATAAGATATTATAACAATAAGTCTTCTGGCTAGGTGTGTAAGCCATGAAATCACTTTACCGGATTAGAGAGAGACTAGCGTTATAATTCTTGGGAATCGTTCCAACCATCATATCTGTGTGAGATTAAGATCTGATTGGAGACAGAATATTCCAGACTTAGCATGTCTGAAAAGGAAGGTTTGCAACACAAATCGACGAGATAACATTGCAAGATTCTCAGGAAATGAACTACGGAAGACAACTCCAAAACATGAGATGGATTGCGGGACACATGTGAACACACTGCCGAAGACAATGATGACCACACGAAAAGTCTTACAACAAAACACTACCGAGTTCTGGGTGGGAACCATCATTGAGATAATGAAGCCATGTGCAAGTCCGTCTGGGCCCTTTGGGAATTCCTTGAACAAATCAATCAGTGGCTTCGTGTGCTAGGAGATACATATGGAATGAAGATGATCAGTCTATCAAACCATAGAATACTTCGCACGTGCATGACTAACTTAGGATGATTCCGAAGAAAACAAAATAACTTCTCTGGAATTCATGGCGGCAACTTGCATGAAATGCACGTGAACTAGAGGAAGTCACTTCTTACACCTAACATATACTTCAAGAATAGACACGAAGACAATGTCTACAAAGTTTCCAACATAAGTTATGGAGAAGAAAAAGGTTTTGCTAATGGGCTCAACAAGAGTTCCTCAAGGTTTCCATATATAAAGGAAAATCCACTACTTTGTGAACAATGTGGTAGCATTGGTCAGATCAAAGAATATAATGGTGTATGCTCAAGGAAAACCACGAGTAAAACACCATTATGAAGATCTTTGGTTCTGATTTTGATTTGACAATAGCCCACACTCAAATCAAATGTTGGACAAGATAATATATGCACCAATTGATCACACAAATCAAGCGATGAGATATCATCTTTCTTCAACACACACAATCACACACAAGATATCCCTTTAAAATGAACTAAGTTAAGCAAAGATTTTATCTTCCAACTCTCCAAGTTGTTGTTTAGCTTAACCAACTAGCTCAGGGGTATCCAACACAGATTCTTGGAGAAGAGGTGGCTTATAGGAAAACCAACTTGATCACGAACGTAACATAACAGTGAGGAAACAACCTGGTGATACTTTCGAGAAGATATTTCGAAAATTATGAACCACCGATATGTTATTAAGTTTGGAACAATCTCGCTTTTCAGGGCAAGATGATATGATCAATAGAGCGCGGGATTGACACAATCCTGACCCATTGATCAAAAAGTGCACCATGAAAATGGACTAGGTAGCACGGTCAATCTTAGGATGACGATTCAATCACCATCACCATAAGAGTGAAGATATTGTCCATTAAGTACCAAGCAATGACATTGCTAGGAGTATTGATTTCACACATCATGGTTCACTTGTCAATATTCCGGTTACAACCAACACGGAAACCGAGAAATGAATAATGATGGCGAGAAGTATCACTACATCAAGAGTTCGTAAGAGATGGTGCAATTTTCACAACATTCTTGACATAAGAGGTTAATACCTCAAGGTAGAACAGAGCAAAAGCTGGATTGACATCTAATCTGTGGAATACAACTACTTTGACCCAATCCAAGAAATAGATGAGGCACTGGAGTTTTCTTCTCCCAGTCATTCAGAATTAGAATGGCTCGACAGACCACAAGAATAATAGACATCAATTACATGAATGCACAACTACTCTTGACTATCCCCTGATAAGTGAAGGTCGGAATACAATTGAAGAGGCGAAACTCAAGAGCACATAATTTTTCTGAGTTGTGGATGCATAGATTAGCATATCGAACGAATTCAACATAATTATTCCGGATAATCCATGCAGAAAGGTTGGATTGGCAGAGTCACAACTATGGAATGGAGAACTCATCAAGATCACTCTTGTTGTGATCATTTAGTTCATGAAGAACTTCCGCCATGATAGTTCATGGTATTGGAAGAATGATATACCACGAACCTCGAGGAAAGAACAAGGTTACTAATCATCCTAAAGGAACGAGCGATTACTATCAACATGAGTAAGCAGAATGAATCATGGATTCAAAAACCCAGAAATAGAATACCTACTAACTAATAACATCATGGGATGTTTTCAAAAATGATGGCCAGAATTATCACACTCGAAACCAAAACACATCTAGAATATTGGGTGGTTTTCCAAGGTAACATGGTTTCCTAATAGTTCAACAATTACGTCAAGGTAATAGAGTACCTCAGCACAATAATTAGTGTACTTTGTCTGGCCAAAAAGACATCGGGAAAAGGAGAAAGGAATTCGCAATTGCATCAGATTTTGAAATCCTTGGATAACTCGGACAGCATAACGGCTGCACGAGCATGAAATATGAGGCAATCTGCATGAAAACTGACAACATAACAATGAATTCTTATGGAGACACTGATCCTTGAAGACAACAACTTTCCTATAGTTCTCCAACATAGTAACTTGTCATCCTGACAGATAGATGAGAAAGCCTAGTTATTAAACCCCGTAGAATAAAGAGGGTGATTCAGAATAAGAATGACACAAGGAAACGAGTAAAAAGAGCCTTACGTTCCCTTCCACAATCAGCTCCCTTATATAACTAAAGAGTTGCTAGACTCAACATCGACCAGTTTGGCTTGGTTATCCTACAGGCAGGCAAGCTATGATACCAACGCCGTCGGGACCCCGATCCTAAGTCATAAGAACCCAGCATGTAACACATCACATCACTTTGCGGCCTCATGCACGGTAAACTCCACGACTGCCACCTTACCCTGGCCGGGACCGTTTGCGTCTTTTGTCTCACGTATATGAATGTGTCTCTAGCATTCAAACAACAAAGAACCCGGGTCGACATGACTACTTATAAACCCAAGTGGCACATCCATATAGGGACACACATACATAACCCAACAAAGAAGGTGTCGGTCAACAACGCGTGTAGATGAGTCGTAGCAAGCTACAGGGACTCCATTACATCGTGTGACATTTCCCCGAAGGGACAGACACAGCAACAAAGAAGGATACATGCCGATCAATCAATTTGTCCGGAGCAGTAGCAATCTACCAAGGCTCGGTGGAAGCACAAAGAGGCATTTCCTCGTAAAGAGTACTACTAAAGACACACAACTAGGTGTCGAATCCCACACATACAATGCATTTCAAACATACACACAATATGCACGATATGTGTAGATACAACATGGCATCACAACATAACTCTATGACTCAAGCATTTATTAAAGACTCATAAGAGTCATCATAGTGTGATATTACAAATAGGGGTCACATGACCCAACACTCAAGTCATACAAGCATCAAGGGGAAGCAAAACATGTCTGGGTACAGACATCTACTAAAAATGGTTGGAGGAGCCTAAAAAGCTACAATGACCCTACCAAAGGAGCCATACCTCCGTCTGGGATTCCCAAGCTATTCCGGTCAACGTCAAACTCATCGCATAGAAACCTTTAATGAGATTAAGGTCTTCTCTGCAAAAACATAAATTAAGCAACCGTGAGTACAAAGGTACTCACCAAGACTTACGACATAGCTATCTACATATGCATCATTGTCAACAAAGGGGTTGTGGAGTTTAATTGCAGTAAGCCAGCTTTGACTCTTGGCTAACCTCTACTATGACTACAAGTACTTTCTTTGAGGTGGGATAGCGCACACGAGTCCACATATTCACCAATCAATACACCACTATGGATCCACTCACGTCTCCCTACGAGAAGGCCATCCATAGTACTCACACTTATTTTGCGTACTTTAGAGTATCCATTCCAAGTTGTCTATTACCATGTAATGTTTCCAAGTAGTCCATATCCGAGGACGCGGCTATGGGAACAGATTAATTCACCCTGCAGGGTTATACTTCTTCACACATGCTCTCACCACTTATCACCATATGCACGTCATGCATCTCGGCAACCTTCAAGTGGAAGAACTGGCGTGGGCGTCGGCCACGACCGTTAACCACACAAGACCCTAGTCGAGGTTTATCGCCTATTTGAGACTGAAACCGCAAGGTAGTCCGGCCAAAGTTTCCTCTATGGCCCCAAACGATGTGCGGAGGGTTCCACAAGCCCACCTACCGGGTGCCACTTGGTACACCGTGCCACTGTGTTTCTACCGTATCGAAGCCTATCCCGTCAGGCAGAGCTAAACACAGCCGCCAACACTTTTCCGACAAACACCAGAAACTAGTTGCAACTCCTCGACAGAGATCTAAGCCGAGCGGGGTAGAGTTACCGGAACCCAATGTGTGGTAGTATCTTATCTTGGATAACATACATAGAACTCATTTCTTAAGGACGGGCCCAATGAGACAAACCATCATGTACTCCTACATGGCCTCTCATGGCTACATTTACCAAATCGGATTCACACATTTACTCTCACATTGTAGGACATGAACACAACCATTCCGATTCATCGCCGAGATGGATCAGTCCCGACACAACTCTAAGCATAGCAGGCACAGTAAGCAAGCATGGATGAGTATAAGCACATAAAGGCTCAAGCAGTTCCTACTCATGCTAAGTGGTTTCAACTATTTACTGTGGCAAAAACAGGTCATGCACACGAATGGGTTCAACTACCAAGAACAAATAACAATTGAATCGATGATGTCCTAATGCAGTAAAAGAGAGCAGGAGCGAGTGAGTAGGATTGTATCGAAATGCTCAAGGGGGGTGCTTACCTGAGATGTCTGAAGATAGCAATGAGTCTTCATCAATGTCAACGATCACATTGTCGGAACCATCATCTACCAAGAGGGAACAGCACCGACAAACAGAAAAAGAAAAACATTTACTTCATAAAATGCAACACTATGATGCATGATCATGACATGGCAATATGGTGTTGATTGGGCTAATGGATCTAGCAAAAACATTCAATGAAGTTGGTTTGAACCAAGATTCAAATTCAAACTCCATATGTGATTATTTAAATGGCATTTCATTAATTTGTCCAAACGAGAGGACAAAAATTGTTCTAACATGCATGAAAATGCCATAAACAGATTCCTTGCATTTTTCTGGTAATTTTTCATATATATTTTATTCTCATCCGAGTTATATTTTATTTTCTATGATTTTTAGAAGTTTATAACATTTTTTGAAATTTCCTGAGTTTTTATTAATCGAGAAAATCATTAATGCGTCGGCATGACATCAGGGTGAGGTCAGCAGGTCAACTGTAGTGATCATAGTCAAACCTAGCATGTGGAGTCCACACGTTAGAGTCACACTTAATTAACAAAGTTTATTTGACCCACTAATCAAATTAGTTAGTTGTGGTCCTGTGTGTCATTGGTTGTGGGGCTAACTAACTAGGTGATTAAGACCTAATGACGGTGCCACGTCGGACGGACCGGCGGTTAGCCGACGATGCTAAATAGAGGCGCCGGAGTTGCCCGTCCGGCCAGCTCCAACGATGGATGGATGCGTGCGGGGGCTCTCTGGATCGGGCGCGATGCGGCTCATCTAAAGGTGGTGGCTACTGGTGGTGGGGAGGTCTGGCTCATTTGAGGGTTGTGGCGACGATCGCAACGGGCGGAGCGGCGACCCGAGTTCGAGTTCCGGTGGCAACTACGTAGGGAGCACTCGGAGCAACGAGGTTAGGGGGAAATGGAGCAGTCTCTCAACGTGGTTTCAAGGGCATCGACGGTGCAGTCGGGGACGCGCTGAGTACGGAGAATTCTCAACGGGGAGGTCCGGTGCCGAAGATTGAAGACGACGGAAACGGGGATCTGCAGGGCGTCCGGGCTTCTCTTTCTTGTTGAGGATGGAGCTGACGACGAGGCGGAGCGTATGGAGGGAAGCAGGGCAAGGGGGTGATCGGTGGCTGCAGTGAACGACGGCGACATGGCCATGCCGGCTCGGCCATTGCTGGGGACGGAGGGCTACGGGGTAGGAGAGGAACCACAGGGATAGGGGATTGGGATAGGGGGTCCTGCACATGTAGCGACCCGACTCAAAATGAGTCAAGCCTCTGTGTTTCTGTGCCATCCCTGGATCAGTATGCTGGCACACACAGTACATCAATGTATATATCAAAGTGCAATCACATGTAAATATCGTGAAACTGATATATACCTTAAATATCTCAGCGGAAGCGGTCAAGGGAGTGGAGTCCCAATAAACACCAACGGCAAGTTGAGTGTAGACCGTAACCCTGGATCGTACTCTTACTCGTCGAAGAAAAATATCTACAACATAAGACGTTGCAGCCGTGTAGGTCAGCATATTGAATATGCCGGCAAGTCACATAAGAGAGGGGTAAAGTAATAATCAACTATCTCTACATGCATATTTGGTCGGTGGAGCTAAGTTTTGCATAAAGCCAGTTTTATCCTACAACAAGAGGGGTTGAAAGCAAAATGTTACTACAATGTTTGTTGTTAACGAGATGGTTCCGCCAACCAGTTCTCGTACCCGAGTTGTCAATAATTCCCACATCAAATATATTTAAAGGTGTTGAGAAATCCAGATAACTTCAGTTCCTTTGGCTCAAGTTGTCCATGACCGTGGACACGGCTAATCGATTAGGTTTGAGTACTCTGCAGAGTTTTGCACACGTTCCCCACAAGATTTGATCGCCTCCGTGTATGTCCTCGCACTTCAGGGTGTTTGAAGACCGGATGATCAAAACATGGTCTTTCAACGGGTCCCTCCGAATCCCTGTCGGTGCCCATCCATTCCTACCGTTCGTCTACATCTGCTAGCACCGCCTGTCCAGAGTCGCCGCGTTGTCCAACGAAGCCAGAGCCCATAATGACTTGTGGCTGTGCAGGTAAGCCTTGGATCTTGAAAATATCCATCCGTCTCTTTGAGACTGGGTGAAGCTTTCCGCAGGATGACATGGCCTCTCCAGCATCCCGGGCATCCACTGGGTTTTCCAGGGAGCCGATCAACCGTCCTTCACCCAGAGTTGCATTGCGCCCGAGGTCTTGAAAATCTTGTCTTAGTCTGGTCTTGATTATTATATCAATCTCGCATCACTCGTGGTATACACTCAACTGATAACCCGTCTACTCAAGCATAGCATTAAGAAATTGTCGTCCCGGGGCCAAGTGTCGGGGTGTTGTGTTCCTACCACATGATACTACTCTTACACTAAAGTTTCCAAGTACCTAGGCAGCATGCAATTGGGCAAAGAAGGTGATCTACCATGCATCGAAAACATAGGTAAACATGATCAAAGATGACTTGCCTGTGATGTTGACGAAGAAGAATTCCTCGAGAAAATAATTTGATAGACTACTCGTCACTCTCCGATGAAATCTATATAGCAAACATATCATTCACATAAGCACACATACTAGCATTCATTCTAGCAATCAAAACAAAAGAGAGCGAATAGAAATCCGAAAGAAACTTCAAAAAGAACTAAAGAATCTTCTACTACGTCAACCACTAAATAGT
Organism: Hordeum vulgare subsp. vulgare; assembly: GCF_904849725.1. Taxonomy (NCBI): domain Eukaryota; kingdom Viridiplantae; phylum Streptophyta; class Magnoliopsida; order Poales; family Poaceae; genus Hordeum; species Hordeum vulgare. The sequence continues at coordinate 189,344,154 of NC_058520.1, read as the reverse complement.
TTTGTCTAATAGAAAATAATAACAAGGAACTAAGATATAAGTTTAACCAAGATAAAATAAAGTCTTTTTCACAAAACTTTTGAAAGCATTCCCAAACGGGATTTGAAACAACGGTCAAAACAATTGCACGTTACTACGGAGCTAGAATTGATTTCGTGAAAACAAATAAAACTAAAATAAGAACTTGTTGCAAAACTACTGTTAACTAACATAAACAAAACAATAATAATCTTTCTGAAACAATAAAGAAAATATTTTAAAACAAAAGTAGAAAATGAATTAGCCGAAATCCTAAAAGCGGTGAAACAGAAATTGTTTCACATGAAACAGTGAGCTAAAATACTCAAACAAATCTGAAATTTTTACCACTGATACATAAGATCACTAGTGATCAGTACCAAAAGGAATCAAATTAAAAGCTATTTTTAAACTCCTATAATAGGCAGAACAAGTTTTAAACTAAATCTGCTCTAACTTATATTTAAAATTTCAAACATAGACAAATTATATATTTTTAAAAACTACAGGAAATTTGGGAGCCAATGGAAAAAGAATCAATGTCATTGGACTCCTGGCTCAAAAGTTGTGGCCAAAACAAAACAGAAACTTTCTGTTTTTGCAATTTAGACGGAAAAAACTGGAGATAACTAGCTAGCTATTGGGGTACACGTGGCAAGTTACGGTTGGCTGCGGGTGCTGTTTGTTTCATGGCTAGGAGCAAACGGCCGATGCTAAGTGAAACTCGCTGGTTAAATGATAAGTGAAATAAAACCAGCACGGTTTTTCTAATCTAACCGAAGAGGTATATATGATCTAATCTACACCCTTGCCTAAAGATCTAAGGGCTACTAACAAAAAGGGAAAATAACAGAGAGGGGAAGGAGTTACCTCGGCTGGGAGAGCTCTCCTCGTGGCTGGCAATGGCCGATGGTGGACGGGGGGCTCCGGTGGGGAAGGGGGAGGGGCCGGCGAGGGTGGGGAAGGGGGGGCCGAAGGTGGGGTGGTGGAGGGGGGGTTCCCTGGGGGCGAGGTGAAGAGGGGGGAGGTTGTAGGGTGGAAAAGGTGCTGGTGGCGAGGTGGAGGTGAAGCTGCTGGTGTGCTGCTGCTCGCTGGGGGATGGGGCAGCAGGGGCTGAAGGTGTGGGTGGAGGAGGGGGTGGAGGGGTGGCCGAAGGAGGGTGGGGCGCTCCTGGGAGGGGGTGGTGGCGAGGTGGAGGGGGAGGCCTGCAGGGGGGCGATGGAGATGTTCCTGGCCTCCTGGCAGAAGGTTTTCGTGGGGTGGGGAGGAGCAACGAGGTGGAGGAGAGGGGGTTCTCTCGGGAAAAATGGAGAGAGGGGAGCGGTGGGAATTTATAGGCGGTCTCGGATGGCGCCCGGAAGGAAGGAGGAGGGAGATCGGGAAGGAGGGGATTCCTTCCTCCATGGATGGAAGGTTTCTGTGTCACGTGGGAGAGAGGAGGAAGAAGAAGATCTCCTGGGCCAAATTTGGAAAGTGCTTAATGGGCCACCTAGAGTTTTCCTAATAAAAGTGATCTCCTTCCTATTTTCAAAACTAGGAAACTAAAACGTTAAAAAGGAAATCAAATCAATTCGGAATAAAGAGTTTTTATATACTAAAATTATCAGAAAAATAAAATATAGATGATGGGCATTTTTCCACGGCAAAAATAAAAACTTCAGAAAAAATTATTTTCACAAAATTGCCTAAAAGGTTTATTTTCTTTCGCAAATAATTTTCAAATGATCCTCTAAGTTTGAGGGTGCAAATAACATTCAAAATGCTCGGGTATTTGAGGGTCATGTTCCTCCGCTCTTTTCTGTTTGACCGAATGTATATCCCGGCATTTTCTTGCGCGAAGAAAACGAATAGAAATGCAAAAAGAATTCAATGCAAATATCTCCGTTCAAATTCTTTGTAGTTGAAGAAGTCATGTCATCTTATCTCTTTGTTTATAAATGATTGAATTTGAATTCACCGGAGAAGGGGGAAAATCATTTTATTCCCTCTCATTCAAAAGTTTCGAAAAGTTTCGAATTTCACACAAGTTCCAATCACTCAGGCAAGCAACAAACAATCAATCTAATAATTATATTAACATTCCAAAATTTATAATTTTGGGATGTTACAGCGCATCTCCTGGCGAGGAGGATGAGGTTGGGGAAGCAGCAGGAGGTGGCCGTCGGTTGCACGCATGCTCAACAGCGAGCTGCGTGCCTGCTCTCGTGAGAGGAGGAAGACGGCTCTTCCCGTGGTGGGCTGGGCCGGTTTGGCTGCGAGGTAAGTTTTCCTTTTTCTGTTTTGTTTCTTATTCTGTTTTGTTTTATATTACTGACATTTGTTTAATTTGTTTGGGCTCCAACCTAGACCAAAAACACTGAGATTATTTATGTGGGTATAATTGGATTATTTCCAAGCTCCACAAAATCTTTCAGCATTTTTGAAATACCTAAAACATTTATAGCTAATTAGTTTATCCAATTCAGTGGCTTTTGAAGATTAATTAAAATGTCAAAAGTGGTTGATAAATAAAGTTCATCCTTGTAATGTTGTTGCCAACATTTAACAGAAAAGGTGGACATTTTTTAAGGCCATTTTGGGTTCATTGAAAAACACACTTAGTAGAATTTCCTTTAGTGAAGTGAGGTGCTAGGGTTTATCCTAATCCCCAATGCATTTTCAATGCAAAAATAAAATATGATGCACACTCTAGCTAGGCACCAAGTAATGAAATCTAGGGATGTGACATCTATGATGTCTCTCACTGATTTACCGCTATCATTTTGGGGATATGCATTTGAAACTGTCGCATTCACTTTAAATAGGGCACCGTCTAAATCTGTTGAGACGACAACATATGAATTATAGTTTGGAAAGAAACCTAAGATTTTGTTTCTCAAAGTTTGGGGCTGCGATGCTTATGTGAAGAAACTTCAACCTGAGAAGCTCGAACCCAAAGAGAAAAAATGCGTCTTCATAGGATACCCTAAAGAAACTATTGGGTACACCTTCTATCTTAGATCCGAGGACAAAATCTTTGTTGCTAAGAATGGATCCTTTCTAGAGAAAGAGTTTCTCTCGAAAGAAGTAAGTGGGAGGAAAGTATAACTATATGAGGTAATCGAAACCCCTCTCGAACCAGAAAGTAGCGCAGCGCGAGAAAAAGTTCCCGTGGTGCCTACACCAACTAGAGAGGAAGCTAATGATGATGCTCATGAAACTTTGGATCAAGTTACTACTGAACCTCGAAGGTCCACAAGGATAAGTTCGGCACCAGAGTGGTACGGCAACCCAGTCTTGGAAATCATGTTCTTGGACAACGGTGAACCTCCAAACTATGAAGAAGCAATTGCGGGCCCGGATTCCAACAAATGGCTTGAAGCCATGAAATCTGAGGTAGGATCCATGTATGAGAACAAAGTATAGACTTTGGTGGACTTGCCCGATGATCGGCAAGCCATAGAAAATAAATGGATCTTTAAGAAGAAGACTGACGTGGATGGTAATGTGAGCGTCTATATGGCTCGGCTTGTCGCTAAGGGTTGTCAACAAGTTCAAGGAGTTGACTACGATGAGACTTTTCTCACCCGTAGTGGTGCTGAAGTCTGTCCGAATCATGTTAGCAATTGCCGCATTTTATGATTATGAGATCTAGAAAACGGACGTCAAAACGGCATTCCTTAACGGTTTCCTTAAGGAAGAATTGTATATGATGCAGCCGAAAGGTTTTGTCGATCTTGAGAATGCTGACAAGGTATGCAAGCTCCAGCGCTCAATCTATGGGCTGGTGCAAGCATCTTGGAGTTGGAACATTCGTTTTAATGAGGTGATTAAAGCGTTTGGGTCTATGCACACTTACGGAGAAGCCTGCATTTACAATAAAGTGAGTGGGAGCTCTATAGCATTTCTCATTTTATATGTGGATGACATATTGTTGATGGGAAATGATATAGAACTTCTCGAAAGCACAAAGGCCTACTTGAACAAGTGTTTTTCAATGAAGGACCTTGGAGATGCTGCTTACATATTAGGCATCAAGATCTATAGAGATAGATCAAGACGCCTCATGGGTCTTTCACAAAGCACATACCTTGACAAGATATTGAAGAAGTTAAATATGGACCAGTCTAAGAAGGGGTTCTTGCCTATATTGCAAGGTATGAGATTGAGTAAGACTCAATGCCCGACCACGATAGGAGATAGAGAAAATATGAATACCATCCCCTATGCTTCAGCCATAGGCTCTATTATGTATGCCATGCTGTGTACCAGACCTGATGTGAACCTTTCCATAAGTTTGGTAGGGAGGTACCAAAGTGATCCCGGTATGGAACACTGGACAGCGGTCAAGAATATCCTTAATTACCTGAAAAGGACTAAAGATATGTTTCTCGTTTATGGAGGTGCCGAAGAGCTCGTCGTAAAGGGTTACGTTGTTTCTAGCTTCAACACAGACCCGGATGACTTCAAGTCACAAACCGGATAAATGTATATTTTGAATGGTGGGGCAGTCAGCCGGTGCAGTTGCAAGCAAAGCGTCGGGGCAGCATCTACATGTGAAGCAGAGTACATAGCTGCTTCGGAAGCACCACAAGAAGGCATCTGGATGAAGGAGTTCATCACTGACCTAGGAGTAATTCCCAATACGTCGGGACCGATGACTCTCTTCTATGACAACACTGGAGCTATTGCCATAGCCAAGGAGCCCAGGTTTCATAGGAAGACCAAGCACATCAAGCGCCGCTTCAACTCCATTCGTGATTACATTCAAGAAGGGGATATAGATATTTGTAAAGTACATACGGATCTGAATGTCGCAGATCCATTGACTAAACCTCTTCCACGAGCAAAACATGATGAACACCAGAACTCTATGGGTGTTCGTTTCATCACAATGTAACTAGATTACTGACTTTACTGCAAGTGGGAGACTATTGGAAATATGCCCTAGAGGCAATAATAAAGTGGTTATTATTATATTTCCTTGTTCATGATAATTGTTTATTGTTCATGCTACAATTGTGTTAACCAGGAACCATAATACATGTGTGAATACATAGACCACACCAAGTCCCTAGTGAGACTCTAGTTGACTAGCTCGTTGATCAATAGATGGTCATGGTTCCTCATCGTGGACATTGGATGTCATTGATAATGGGATCACATCATTAGGAGAATGATGTGATGGACAAGACCCAATCCTAAGCATAGCATAAGATCGTGTAGTCCATTTACTAACGCTTTTCTAATGTAAAGTATCGTTTCCTTAGACCATGAGATTGTGCAACTCCCGGATACTGTAGGAATACTTTGGGTGCATCAAACGTCACAACATAACTAGGTGATTATAAAGGTGCACTACAGGTATCTCCAAAAGTGTTTGCTGGGTTGGCACGAATTGAGACTGGGATTTGTCACTCCGTATGACGGAGAGGTATCTCTGGGCCCACTCGGTAATACATCATCCTATTGAGCTCAGTGTGACTAAGGAGTTAGTCACGGGATCATGTGTTTCGGAATGAGTAAAGAGACTTGCCGGCAACGACATTGAACAAGTTATGAGGATACCGACGACCGAATCTCGGGCAAGTTATATACCGATAGACAAAGGGAATTGCATCCGGGATTAAGTGAATCCCCGACATCGTGGTTCATCCGATGAGATCGTGAAACATGTGGGAGCCAACATGGATATCAATATCCCGATGTTGGTTATTGACCGGAGAGGTGTATCGGTCATGTCTGCATGATTCCCGAACCTGTAGGGTCTACACACTTAAGGTTCGATGACGCTAGAGTTGTAATGAGAATAGTATGTGGTTACCGAAAGTTGTTCGGAGTCCTGGATGAGATCCCGGACGTCACGAGGAGCTCCATAATGGTCCGAAGGAAAAAAATTATATATACGAAGTGGATATTTGATCACCGGAAATGTTTTGGGGTTCATCGGTATTGTATCGGAACCACTTGAAGGGCTCCGGGGGTCTACCGAGAGGGGCCACCAGCCCCGGAGGGCCACATGGGGCGAAATAAGGTGGGAACCAGTCACCTAGGTGGGCTGGCTTGGCCGACCAAGGGCCCAAGGCGCCTAGGGCTGGGAACCCTAGGGCGTGGGGGCCACCTCCCACCGACTTGTGAGGCAAGCCTCCCCCTTGGGCCGCCGCCCCTCCCATCTATGGTGGCCGCCGCCCCTCCTATGGTTTCCTCGGGTGGCCGACCAGCCCTCCCCCTCCTCCTATATATAGTGGAGGGTTTTGGGGCTGGGACACACCGAAACCTCCACCTCTCGGCGCAGCCCTTCCCTCCCTCTTCCTCCTCCTCCGCAGCGCTTGCCAAGCCCTACCAGAGAACCACATAGCTCCACCGCCACCACGCCATCGTGTTGCCGGAGTTCTCCATCAACTTACCCTCTCCCCTTGCTGGTTCAAGGTAGAGGATACATCACCAGGCTACACGTGTGTTGAACGCGGAGGTGCCATTGTTCGGCGCTTTGGATCCCATCTACAGCGATCTGAATTGCTACGAGTACGACTCTATCACCCGCATTCATAGTAACGCTTCCGCTTAGCGATCTTCAAAGGTATGAAGATGCTCTACCCCTTGCTCGTTGTTAGCATCTCCTAGATTGATCTTGGTTGTTCATAGGAAATTTTTTTGAATTTTTCCCTCGAGCCCCAATAGAGCGCGAGTTCACCATGCACGCCGTAGTGGACACACGCAAAAGGTTCACGTACGGGGCTCTCAGTGGTGTACACCAACCATCTGATCTGGATGGAGAACTCCAACGTTATGGACTTGTTTCTTGACGAGGACAAGTAAAAAATGGTCTGGGTCGACCTCGCATTCCTCGTGGCGCTCTGCTCTCGCATCACTCTGCATGCTCTACTCTCACGCCCCTTCATGCATGCTCTCCCAACGGTTGGGCTTACCCACTATCACATCCGGGCTCCATATGCATGCTGTTGTGCCATGCACGTCGCCCCATGCAGTTATGAGCTCTACGGCTAAATCACACGCTGCATTAACTGCCACTCGGATGTGCCAGTTTTCCAAGATGTTCGAACCCCATTTATACCCGCGGCCATTAACCATAGTCTCTTCACGCTTTCGATTGTGGCCCACAATACAACAAGCACACTCGACGACACAATAAGCGGTGCTTGCTACTTCTCAAACAACAGTGCCAAAATTTGACACGTTGACGGAGACTTGCTTGCGTTGGTTTTTTCCCTTGAAGAGGAAAGGGTGATGCAGCACAGGAGCAGTAAGTACTTCCCTCAGTTTGAGAACCAAGGTATCAATCCAGTAGGAGAATCTCGTCAAGTCCAGAGTACCTGCACAAACACAAAAGAGCTTGCACCCAACGCTATAAAGGGGTTGTCAATCCCTTCAAGATTGTTTGCAAAGTGAGATCTAAAGACGGAAAGTGCAACGAAGTAAAAAGTGTAAGGCTGATAATATGGTGTGGAGTAGACCCGGGGGCCATAGTGCTCACTAGAGGCTTCTCTCAAAATAGCAAGTATTACGGTCGGTGAACAAATTACTGTGGAGCAATTGATAGAACCGCGCAAAGTCATGACGATATCTAATGCAATGATCATACATATAGGCATCACGTCCGAGACAAGTAGACCAATACTTTCTGCATCTACTACTATTACTCCACACATCGACTGCTATCCAGCATGCATCTAGTGTATTGAGTTCATGACGAACAGAGTAACGCCTTAAGCAAGATGACATGATGTAGAGGGATAATCTCAAACTAGTGATGAAAACCCCATCTTTTTACCGTTGATGGCAACAACACGATGCGTGCCTCGCTACCCCTTCTGTCACTGGGTGAGGTCACCGCATGGTATGAACCCAAAACCAAGCACTTCTCCCATTGCAAGAATCATAGATCTAGTTGGCCAGACAAAACCCACAACTCGAAGAGAATTACAAGTATATGAAATGATGCGTAAGAGAGATCAGAAGAAACTCAAATAAGATTCATAGATAATCTCATCATAAATCCACAATTCATCGGATCTCGACAAACACACCGCAAAAGAAGATTACATCGGATAGATCTCCATGAAGATCATGGAGAACTTTATATTGAAGATCCAAGAGAGAGAAGAAACCATCTAGCTACTAGCTATGGACCCGTAGGTCTATGGTGAAGTACTCACACATCATCGGAGAGGTCTGTTGATGCAACAAAAGACCTTCCAACGGCGCCAGAAACACATGCTGACGGGAGACTGCTCTTGATACTCCTCAGCAACGGCACCAGGAGTCCTTCTGCTACGGCTACGCCTTTAGGGACTTCCTAGGCAAATATGCAAAGTATTTCCCCGTGGCCTTGGAGCCTTGCGTTGGTGTTCCCTCGAAGCGGAAAGGGTGATGTAGCGCAGCGGTGGTAAGTATTTCCCTCAGTTTTGAGAACCAAGGTATCGATCCAGTGAAGGAGTATCACAAGTGCCTGCACAAACACAAAAAGCTTGATCCCAACGCTATGAAGGGGTTGTCAATCCCTTATAGATTGTTTGCCAAGTGAGAACTGAAAGCAACAAAGTAACAAAGCAAAGTAAAAGCGGAGGTGTAAACGATAGGTGTGAATAGACCCGGGGGCCGTAGTGTTTACTAGTGGCTTCTCTCATGAAAGCAAGTAGACGGTGGGTGAACGAATTATTGTCGAGCAATTGATAGAACCGCGCAAAGTCGTGACGTCATCTATGGCAATGATTATATCTATAGGCATCACGTCCAAAAAAGTAGACCGATACTTTCTACATCTACTACTATTACTCCACACGTCAACCGCTATCCAGCATGCATCTAGTGTATTAAGTCCAAAAGAACAGAGTAATGCCTTAAGCAAGATGACATGATGTAGATGGACAATCTCATATCTACGACAAAGCCCACCTTGTTACCCTTGATGGCAACTACACGATGTGTGCCTTGCTGCCCCTACTGTCACTGGGAAAGGTCACCACACGGTAAGAACCCAAAACCAAGCACTTCTCCCATTGCAAGAATCATAGATCTAGTTGGCCAAACAAAACCCAAGACTCGGAGAGACTTACAAGGATATCAAATCATGCATCTAAGAAATCAGCAAAGACTCAAATATATATCATATATAATCTGATCACAAATCAACAATTCATCGCATCTCGACAAACACACCGCCAAAGAGGATTACATCGGATAGATCTCCATGAAGATCATGGAGAACTTTGTATTGAAGATCCAAGAGAGAGAAGAAGCCATCTAGCTACTAACTACGGACCCATAGGTCTGAAGTGAACTCCTCACGAGTCATTGGAGGGGCGATGATGTTGATGAAGAATCCCTCCAACTCCGAAGTCCCCTCCGGCAGGGCACCGGGAAGGGTCTCCAGATGAGATCTCGCGGAAACGGAAGCTTGCGGCGACGGAAAAGTGTTTTCGTGGATGCCCTGATTTTTTCTGGATTTTTAGGGAATATATAGGCCAAAGACCTAGGGCAGGGGAGCGCCAGGGAGGCCACAAGATTGGTGGCCGTGGCCTCCCCCCTGGTCGCGGCAACAGGGCTTGTGGGCTCCCTGTGGGCCCACTTTCTTGGCCCTCAAGCCTCCTGATCTTCTTCCGTTCTGGAAAAAATCATTTTGGGGATTTTATTCCGTTTGGACTCCGTTCCAAAATCAGATCTGAAAAGAGTCAAAAACACAGAAAAAGCAGGAACTGGCGCTTGGCACTGAGTTAATAAGTTAGTCCCAAAAAAGATATAAAAGGTAAACAAAACATCCAAAGTTGTCAAGATAACAGCGTGAAACCATCAAAAATTATAGATACGTTTGAGACGTATCAAGCATCCCCAAGCTTAACTCCTGCTCGTCCTCGAGTAGGGAAGTGATAAAGAATGAATTTTTGATGCTTTCATGCTACCTAGCATAGATGTACTTTGTAACTCCTCTTATGTGACGTGAATGTTCAGATCCATTAGATTCAAAACAATAGTTTGCTATTAACGTGGAAACAATAATACTTCAAGAAAACTAGCAAAGTAATCATGAACTTTCAAAATAACAAGGCCAAAAGAAAGTTATCCCTACAAAATCATATAGTCTGGCTATGCTCTATCATCATTGCACAACGAATTTAAATCATGCACAACCCCGGTATTGGCCAAGTAATTGTTTTCACACCTTTACTTCCTCAAGCCTTTTGAACTCTCACGCAATACATGAGCGTGAGCCATGGTTTTAGCACTATAAGTGATGTGGAGTGTGGTGGAGGTTGCAAGACAAAAAAGGAGAAGATGATCACATTAACTAGGCATATCAATGAGCTGTGGAGATGCTCATCAATAGATATCAATGTGAATGAGTAGGGATTGCCATACAAATGATGCACTAGAGCTATGAGTATGTGAAAGCTCTTAAAGAAAACTAGTGGGTGTGCATCCAACTTGCTTGCTCACGCTTGCTTGCTCACGAAGACCTAAGGCAATTTTGAGGAAGCCTATCATTGGAATATACAAGCCAAGTTATATAATGAAAATTTCCCACTAGCTATATGGTGGTGACAAAACGAGAGACTCTCAATCATGAAGATCATGGTGCTTAATATGCACAAGTGTGGAAAGGTGGTAGCATTGTCCCTTCTCTCTTTTTCTCTCAGTTTTTTTTGGATGGGCTCTTTGGCCTCTTTTATTTCCTCACATGGGACAATGCTCCATCAATGATGATCATCACACTTACAACTCAAAACTTAGAGCAACGATGACTCTATATGAAATGCCTTCGATAGTGTACCGTGACAATGATCTAGCATGGCATAGACATAAATGGAAACATCATGCTAGCTAATTATGATCATGCAATTGCAATGTAGACATGGTGGCACATGTCATGGTGGTAGTTGCATGGCAATATATCTCGGAATGACTTTGAAAAAGCCATAGTAGGTAGGTATGGTGGGTTTTGTGCACCGACAAAAGTTGCACGGCACTAAAGAAGATAGTGATGGTGGAAGGTGAAAGTGCATCTAAACCATGGACTCAACATTAGTCATGAAGAACTCATATACTTGTTGCAAAAGTTTTATTAGTAATCGAAACAAAGCATTCAATGCATACTCCTAAGGGAAGGGTTGGTAGGTATAAACCATCGCGCGATTCCGACCGCCACACAAAGGATGACAATCAATAGACTAATCATGCTCAGACTTCATCACATAGCGGTTCACCATACGTGCATGCTACAGGAATCACTAACTTCAACGCAAGTATTTCTAGATTCACAACACCTTACTAATATAACTTCAATATTACCAAAACCACAACTCAAAACTAGTTGAGAAGAATCAAACTTCTCTAACTATTCAATGCACATGAAGGTGGAAGTTTTTGTATCCCTTTGGATAACTACCCCTTTGAGACTACTTTCATAGCATAGATCAACTACCAAGCCACGCATCGTCATGCTCTAAAAGGTATAAGTGAAGCACATAGAGCAAAAGCATCTAGCTCAAAAGATATAAGTGAAGCACATGTGAGCTGAATTGTCTAACCAAAGGATATAAGTGAAGCTTGACAAAATCACGGTGAGTGCATGTCTCTCTCTCTAGGTGTGCAGCAAGGATGATTGTGACACAACAAAAATAAAAGACTCCTACGATACAAGACGCTCCAAGCAAAACACATAACATGTGGTGAATAAAAATATAGCCCCAAGTAACATTATCGATGGATTGAAGACGAAAGAGGGGATGCCTTCCCGAGGCATCCCCAAGCTTAGGCTTTTACGGCATCCTTGAATCTCTAGGGGTTCCTTGGGCATCCCCAAGCTTGAGATCTAGCCACTCTTTATATTTTTGTCCATAAGAACTTCACCCAAAACTTGAAAACTTCACAACACGAAACTTAAACAGAAACTCGTGATAACATTAGTATAAGAAAGCAAACCACCACTTCCTTAGTTACTGTAGAAAACTTGAATTCTACTTACGCTGATGTTGGGTTACTATATTTTCAATCTTCCATGGCTAATACCCCCTGATACTATCCAAAGTTTCATCAAAATAACCAACCAACACAAGAAAAACAGAATTTGTTAACAGCAGACCAGTCTGTAGCAATCTGTATACTTCGTATACTTATGGTACTTCAAAAATTCTGAAAACTTATGATGGTCTGAATAATTTGTGTACCAATCAGCAGAATAAAGAATCAACTCAAAAGCTCTTACAGGAAAAAAATGAAAATTCGTTTCGTGAGCAGAAAGTTTCTGTCTTTTCCAGCATGACCAAACAATCATCCCCAAGACTAATCATAATGGTTTTGCTTGGCACAAACGCAAAAAGAAACACAAAAAACACAATCATAACAGAATTATGAAAGTGTGGAAAACACAAAACAGAAAGAAAGAGGATAGATTCGTTGGGTTGCCTCCCAACAACCGCTATTGTTTAACGCCCTTAGCTAGGCATCAGGTGATGGAATCACGTATAGTCATCTTTGGTGCTCAAACCATAAGTAGTGTGATCATTTATCATCTTAAGATCATCATCTTTATTGGATGACTCACCACTAGCTTTAGGAACAAAAACAGACTTGACTGTCTTTTTGAGAGTGAGATTTGGAGTATTTTGCAAAGCGGCAAAAGCGGAACCCAAGTTGGTTATGAAATCTTCTAGTTTGCCAATTCTAGAACAATCATTAACTATAAGTTCCTTCTCCCTTAAATTTTTCAAAAAAAATCCCACTTTGGATCCGTACTGAGTAATTTGATTGTGGATCTTTCTATCCAACCCCTCAATAAGTTCAACTATGGCAATTTTGTTTTCAATAGCGTCAAGCCTTTGCATCATGTGTTCCAAGGTTAAGGTAGTTCCATTAACCATGAGCGGGGGTGAGCCTACCAAATTCATGATAGCTCCATAGGAGTCAACAGTATGGCTCCCCAAAAAAATCCCGCCTACAATGGTATCAAGGATATACCTATTCCAAGGAGAAATTTCAACATAGAAACTGCGAAGAAGAACGGTAGTGGATTGCTTATGAGTAGATCTACTTTGAGCATGACAAATCCTGTACCAAGCGTCCTTTAAATTTTCTTCCTCATTCTACCTAAATTGAGAACTTCATTCTCAGGGGTATCGTTTGAAGCGGTAGGTCTAGCCATTGATGGACTATCTCACACAAAAACGAGCAGGAAGAGGGAGAGTGAAACGGGCAAAAGAAAAACGGCAAGGGAGAAAGGCAAAAAGGCAAAAAGGCAAAAGAAAACGGCAAAGGAGAAAGGCAAATGAAAACGGCAAATGTGAAGTGGGGGAGAGGAAAACGAGAGGCAACTGGCAAAAAAGTAAATGCAGGAAATGAGTTTGTGAGACCTACTTGGATAGATCTCTCCTTCCCCGGCAACGGCGCCAGAAATACTTGTGCTGATGCAACAAAAGACCTTCCAACGGCGCCAGAAACACGTGTTGATGGGATACTATTCTTGATACTCCTCAGCAACGGCACCAGGAATCCTTCTGCTACGGCTACGCCTTTAGGGACTTCCTAGGCAAATATGCAAAGGATTTCCCCGTGGCCTTGGAGCCTTGTGTTGGTGTTCCCTCGAAGCAGAAAGGGTGATGTAGCGCAGCGGTGGTAAGTATTTCCCTCAGTTTTGAGAACCAAGGTATCGATCCAGTGAAGGAGTATCACAAGTGCCTGCACAAACACAAAAAGCTTGCTCCCAACGCTATGAAGGGGTTGTCAATCCCTTATAGATTGTTTGCCAAGTGAGAACTGAAAGCAACAAAGTAACAAAGCAAAGTAAAAGCGGAGGTGTAAACGATAGGTGTGAATAGACCCGGGGGCCGTAGCGTTTACTAGTGGCTTCTCTCATGAAAGCAAGTAGACGGTGGGTGAACGAATTAGTGTCGAGCAATTTATAGAACCGCGCAAAGTCGTGACGTCTTCTATGGCAATGATTATATCTATAGGCATCACATCCAAAACAAGTAGACCGATACTTTCTGCATCTACTACTATTACTCCACACGTCGACCGCTATCCAGCATGCATCTAGTGTATTAAGTCCAAAAGAACAGAGTAACGCCTTAAGCAAGATGACATGATGTAGATGGACAATCTCATATCTACGACAAAGCCCACCTTGTTACCCTTGATGGCAACTACACGACGTGTGCCTTGCTTCCCCTACTGTCACTGGGAAAGGTCACCACACAGTAAGAACCCAAAACCAAGCACTTCTCCCATTGCAAGAATCATAGATCTAGTTGGCCAAACAAAACCCAAGACTCGGAGAGACTTACAAGGATATAAAATCATGCATATAAGAAATTAGCAAAGACTCAAATATATATCATAGACAATCTGATCACAAATCCACAATTCATCGGATCTCAACAAACACACCGCCAAAGAGGATTACATCGGATAGATCTCCATGAAGATCATGGAGAACTTTGTATTGAAGATCCAAGAGAGAGAAGAAGCCATCTAGCTACTAACTACGGACACGTAGGTCTGAAGTGAACTACTCACGAGTCACTGGAGGGGCGATGATGTTGATGAAGAAGCCCTCCAACTCCAAAGTCCCCTCCGGCAGGGCACCGGGAAGGGTCTCCAGATGATATCTCGCGGAAACGGAAGCTTGCGGCGGCGGAAAAGTGTTTTCATGGACGCCCTAATTTTTTCTAGATTTTTAGGGAATGTATAGGCCAAAGACCTAGGGAAGGGGAGCGCCAGGGAGACCACAAGCTAGGTTGTCGCGGCCTCCCCCCTGGCCGCGGCAACAGGGCTTGTGGGCTCCCTGTGGGCCCACTTGCTTGGCCCTCAAGCCTCCTGATCTTCTTCCGTTCTGGAAAAAATCATTTTGGGGATTTTATTCCGCTTGGACTCCATTCCAAAATCAGATATGAAAAGAGTCAAAAACACAGAAAAAACAGGAACTGGCGCTTGGCACTGAGTTAATAAGTTAGTCCCAAAAAAGATATAAAAGGTAAACAAAACATCCAGAGTTGTCAAGATAACAGCGTGAAACCATCAAAAATTATAGATACGTTTGAGACGTATCAAGGTCATGGTGTTGATGGAGAAGCCCTCCGTATCCGAATCCCCCTCCGACAGGGCACCAAAACGTGCCCCAGATGGGATCTTGCGGAGACAAAAGCTTGCGGCGGCGGAAAAGTACTTTCGGTGATCTCCTGATTTTTTATGGAATTTTTGGGAATATATAGGCGCAAAACCTAGGGCAAAGGAGCCTCAGGGAGCCCACAAGCCAGGGGGCCGCGGCCTCCCCCCTGGTCGTGCCATGAGGGCTTGTGAGGTCCCTGGTGGGCCCCTACCCTGATTCTGTGGCTCTCCGATCTTTTTCTGTTCCGGAAAAAATCTTTTTGGCAGTTTCATTCCGTTTGGACTCCGTTCAAAATCCTCCTGTGAAAGGGGTCAAAAACATGGAAAAACAGGAACTGGCACTTGGCACTGAGTTAATAAGTTAGTCCCAAATAATATATAAAAGGTATACAATACATCCAACGTTTTACAAGATAATAGCATGAAACCATCAAAAATTATAGATACGTTGGAGACGTATCAAGCATCCCCAAGCTTAACTCATGCTCGTCCTCGAGTAGGGAAGTGATAAAGAATGGATTTTTGATGTGGAATGCTACCAAGCATATTTGTCCTTTGCAACTTCTTTCACGTGACATGAATGTTCAGATCCGTAAGATTCAAAACAATAGTTTGCTATTGACATGAAAACAATAATACTTCAAGCAAACTAGCAAGGTAATCATGAACTTTCAAAATAACAAGGCCATGGAAAGTTATCCCTACAAAATCACATAGTCTGGCTATGCTCCATCATCCTCACACAACTAATGTAAATCATGCACAACCCCGGTATTGTCCAAGTAATTGTTTTCGCACTCTTACTTTCTCAAACTTTTTATAACTATCACGCAATCTACAAGGGTATGTAGATTCACTCTCCCCTCTCGTGGATGATCATCACCATGGATAGGTATTGCGTGCGCGTAGGAAATTTTTTGTTTCCCCTGCTATGTTCCCCAACAGTGGCATCATGAGCTAGGTTCATGCGTAGATGATATCTCGAGTAGAACACAAAAGGGTCTGTGAGCGTTGATGTTTAATTTTGTGCCCTCCTTAGTCTTTTCTTGATTCGGCAATATTGTTGAATCGAAGCGGCCCGGACCGACATTACTCGTAACCATGAGAGACTCGTTTCATCATTAACATGCAATGTGATTTCATCAAGATGACTGGCGGGTGCCTGTTTCTTCAAATTTAGTTGAATCGTATTTGAACGAGGCGATACTTGGAGAAGCTTAAATATCAATTTCCACATCACAGTTGTGGCTTTTGCGTAAGTAAGATGCGATCATACTAGATACCCATAGCAGCCACGTAAAACATGCAATAACAAATTAGAGGATGTCTAACTTGTTTTTGCAGGGTATGCATGTGATGTGATATGGCCAACAACATGATGTGATATATTGGATGTATGAGATGTGTCATGTTGTAATAGTTAATATCGACTTACACGTCGATGCTACGGCAACCAGTAGGAGCCATAGGGTTGTCTTTAAACTAATGTTTGTGCTTGCAGATGCGTTTACTGTATTGCTAGGTTGTAGCTTTAGTAGTAATAGCATAGATAGCACGACAACCACGATGGCGGCACAATTATGGAGATCATGGTGTGGCGCTGATGACGATGGAGATCATGCCAGTGCTTTGGTGATGGAGATCGAGAAGCACGAGTTCGTGGCCATATCATGTCACTTATGATTTGTATGTGATATTAATACTTTTATGCACCTTATTTTTCTTAGAACGACGGTAGAATTATAAGGTGATCCCTCACTAAAATTTCAAGATAAATTGTGTTCTCCCCGACTGTGCACCGTTGCGACAGTTCGTCGTTTTGAGACACCACGTGATGATCGGGTGTGATAGACTCAACATTCACATACAACGGGTGCAAAACAGTTGCGCACGCGGAACACTCGGGTTAAACTTGACGAGCCTAGCATGTACATACATGGCCTCGGAACACAAGAGACCGAAAGGTCGAGTATGCATCATATAGTTGATATGATCAACATGGAGATGTTCACCACTGAAACTATACTCAACTCACGTGATGATCGGACTTGAGTTAGTGGATTTGGATCATGCACCACTCGAATGACTAGAAGGATGTATATTTTGAGTGGGAGTTATTAGTAATATGATTAGCTAAACTCAATTTTTCATGAACATAGTCAAAAGGTCTTTACAAGTTATTCGTACCTTGCGCTGTAGCTCTACTGTTTTTGATATGTTCCTAGAGAAAATTTAGACTGAAAGATGATAGTAGCAATTATGTGGGCTGGGTCCATAAACTGAGGATTGTCCTCATTGCTGCATAGAAGGCTTATGTCCTTAATGCACCGCTCAGTGTGCTAAACCCCGATTGTCGCCTGTGGATGTTGCGAACATCTAACATACACGATTTTGATGACTACATGATAGTTTAGTGTGTAATGCTTAAAACGGCTTAGAAGTAAGGCACTGAAGACGTTATGAACGTCACGGGACATATGAGATGTTTCAAGAGATGAAGTTGAGATTTCAGGCTCATGCCCGTGTTGATAGATACAAGACCTTCGACATGATTCTTTGCCTACAAAGTAAGGGAGAAAAGATCAATGGTTGAGCATGTGCTCAGATTGTCTGGGTGCTACAATCACTTGAATCGAGTGGGAGTTGATCTTCCAGATAAGATAGTGATTGACATAGTTCTCCAAAGTCACTGCCACCAAGCTATAGAGCTTCGTGATGAACTATAACAAATCAGGGATAGAGTTGATGATCCTTGAGCTATTTGCGATGTTTGACACCGCGAAGGTAGAAATCAAAAAGGAGCATTAAGTGTTGATGGTTAGTAGAACCACTAGTTTCGAGAATGGCAAGGGTTGGAAGGGATACTTCACGAATAGAAAACCAGTTGCTGCTCTAGTGAAGAAACCCTAGGCTGAACCCAAACCTGAGACTAAGTGCTTCTGTCATGAGGGGAACGGTCACTGAAGCGGAACTACCCTAATTACTTGGTAGATGAGAAGGCTGGCAAAGTCGACAAAAGTATATTAGATATACATGATTTTGATGTGTACTTTACTAGTAATCCTAGTAGCACCGGGGTATTAGATACCGGTTCAGGTTGCTAAGTGTTAGTAAGTTGAAATAATAGCTACGGATTAAATGGATACTAGCAAGGGTGAGGTGACGATGTGTTGGAAGTGTTTCCAAGGTTGATGTGATCAACATCGCACGCTCCCGCTACCATCGCGATTAGTGTTGAACCTAAATAAGTGTTATTTGGTGTTTGCGTTGAGCGTGAACATAATTGGATCATCTTTATTGCAATATGGTTATTCATTTAAGTCAGAGAATAAGAGGTTATTCTGTTTACATGAATAATACCTTCAATGGTCATGCACCAATGTGAATAGTTCATTGAATCTCGATCGTAGTGATACACATGTTCATAATATTGATGCCAAAAGATACAAAGTAGTGATGATAGTACCACTTAAGTGTGGCACTAAAACTTGAGTCGTATTGGTGTAGAATGCATGAAGAAGCTCCATGCTGATGGATCTTAGTACTCACTCCTTTTTGAAACGTTTGAGACATGCAAACCATACCTATTGGTATAAGCACATGAAGAAACTCCATGCAGATGGATCGTTTGGACTCACTTGATTTTGAATCACTTGAGACATGCAAATCATACCACATGGGCAAGATGACTAAAGGCCTCATTTTCCATTGAGATGAAACAAGATAGTGACTTATTGGAAGTAATACATTTTGATGTGTGCAGTCCAATGAGTGCTTAGGCACGAAGTGGATATCGTTATGTTCTTACTTCATAGATGATTTGAGTATATACTGGTATATTTACTTGATGAAACACAAATCTGAATTGTTGAAAGGTTCAAGTAAATTCAGAGTGAAGTTGAAGATCGTCATGAGAAGAGGATGAAATATCTACGACATGATCGTAGAGATGATCATCTGAGTTGCGAGTTCGGTATGCAATCTAAGACAATGTGGAAATTGTTTCACAACTAATGCCACCTGGAACACCATAGTGCGATGGTGTGTCCGAACATCATAGACGCACCCTATTAAGATATAGTGCATACTATGATGTCTCTTATCAAATTACCACTATAATTTTGGGTTAGGCATTGGAGACAACCGCATTCACTTTAAATAGGGAACCACATAATTCCGTTGAGATGAGACCGTATGAACTGTGGTTTGGAGAAACCTAAGCTGTCGTTTCTTAAAAGTTTGGGGCTGCGATGCTTATGTGAAAAAGGTTTCAGACTTATAAGCTCGAACTCAAAGCGGATAAATGCATCTTCATAGAATATCCAAAACAGTTGGGTATGTCCTCTATCTCTAATCCGGGAACAAAAGTGTTTCATTCAGGAAACGGGTCCTTTCACGAGAAATAGTTTCTCTCGAAAGAACTGAGTGGGAGGATGGTGGAAACGTGACGAGGTTATTGAACCGTCGATTCGACCAGTGTGTAGCAGGGCGCAGTAAGTTGTTCCTGTGGCGCCTACACTAATTGAAGTGGAAGCTGATGATAGTGATCATGAAGCTTCAGATCAAGCTACTACAAACCTAGTAGGTCGACAAGGTCATGTAGTACTCTAGAGTGGTATGGTAACCCTATCTTGGAGGTCAACGTTGTTGAACAACAATGAACCTACGAGCTATGGAGAAGCGATGGTGGGCCCGGATTCTGACAAATGGCTCGAGGCCATGAAATCCGAGAGAGGATCCATGTATGAAAACAAAGTGTTGACTTTGAAATACTTGATGGTCGTAAGACTGTTAAGTACAGATGGATATTTATAAGGAAGACAGACGATCATGGTGACAGTCACCATTTAGAAAGCTCGACTTATTGCAAAGAAGTTTGCGACAAGTTTAAGGAGTTGACTATGATGAGACTTTCTCACTCGTAGCGATGCTAAAAGTCTGTTGGAATTATATTAGGAGTTGCTGCATCTTGCAGATGGGTCAAAACATTATTTCCTCGACGGTTTCCTTGAGGAAAGGTTGTATGTGATACAACCAGAAGGTTTTGTCGATCCTAAGGATGCTAACAAGTATGTGAGCTCCAGCGATCCTTCCAAGGACTGGAGTAAGCATCTCGGAGTTGGAATGGGGTGCTTTGATGAGATGATCAAAGCTTTTGGGTTTATACAAAGTTTATGAGAAACTTGTATTTCCAAGTAAGTGAGTGGGAGCACTATAGTATTTCTGATTAGTATATGTGGTTGACATATTGTTGATCGGAAATAATGTAGAATTTCTGGAAAGCACATAGGGTTGTTTGAAAGGAGTTTTTCAAAGCAAAACCTGATTAAGCTACTTGAATATTTAGCATCAAGATCTATAGAGATAGATCAAGACGCTTGATAAAATTTTCAATGAAATGCATGCCTTGAAATTTTTTTGAAGGAGTTCAAAATAGATCAGCGAAGAAGGAGTTCTTAGTTGTGTTGTAAGGTGTGAATTTGAGTAAGACTCAAAGCCCGACCACGGAAGAAGAAAGAGAAAGGACGAAGGTCGTCCCCTATGCATTAGCCGTAGGCTCTATAGTATGCTATGATGTGTGCCTTGCCATAAATCTGTCAAGGGGTACGAAAGTCATCCACGAGTGGATTACTGGACATCGGTCAAAAGTTATCCTTAGTAACTAGTGGACTAAGGAATTTTTCTCAATTATGGAGGTGATGGAAGAGTTCCTTGTAAAGGGTTACGTCGATGCAAGCTTTGCACTAATCCGGATAACTCTGCATCGTAAACCGGATTCGTATAGTAGAGTAGTCAGTTTGAATAGTTGCAAATGGCACGTAGTAGCAGCGTCTGCAGGATAACATAGAGATTTGTAAAGCACACACTGATCTGAAGAGTTCAGACTCGTTGACTAAAACCTCTCTCACAAGCATGACGTCATCAAACCCAAAACTGTATGGGTGTTAGATTTGTTAAAATCACATAGTGATGTGGACTAGATTATTGACTCTAGTGCAAGTGGGAGACTGTTGGAAATATGCCCTAGAGGCAATAATAAATTAGTTATTATTATATTTCCTTGTTCACGACAATCATTTATTATCCATGCTATAATTGTATTGATTGGAAACTCAAATGCATGTGTGGGTACATAGACAAAACAATGTCCCTAGTGAGCCTCTAGTTGACTAGTTCGTTTATCAAAGATGCTTAAGGTTTCCTAGCCATGGACAAGTGTTGTCGCTTGATAACGGGATCACATCATTAGGAGAATGATGTGATGGACAAGACCAAACTACAAACGTAGCATATGATCGTGTCAGTTTATTGTTGTTGTTTTCTGCATGTCAGTGTATCTCTTCCTATGACCATGAGATCATGCAACTCCCGTACACCGGAGGAATACCTTGTGTGTATCAAACGTCACAACGTTACTTGACTATAAAGGTGCCCTACAGGTATCTCCAAAGGTGTCTGTTGGGTTGGCATGGATCAAGACTGGGATTTGTCACTCCGTGTGACGGAGAGGTATCTCGGGGCCCACTCGGTAATACAACATCACAAACAAGCCTTGCAAGAAATATGACTAAGGAGTTAGCCACGAGATCTTGTATTACACAACGAGTAAAGAGACTTGCCGGTAACGAGATTGAACTAGGTATGGAGATACCCACAATCGAATCTCGGGCAAGTAACATACCGAAGGACAAAGGGAATGGTATACGGGATTATATGAATCCTTGACATAAAGGTTCAACCGATAAGATTATCGTAGAATATGTAGGATCCAATATGGGCATCCAGGTCCCGCTATTGGATATTGACCGAGAGGTGTCTCGGGTCATCTCTACATAGTTCTCGAACACGCAAGGTCTGCACACTTAAGGTTCGATGACGTTTCGGTATAGTTGAGTTATAGGTGCTGGTAACCGAAAGTTGTTCAGAGTCCCGGATGAGATCCCGAATGTCACAAGGATCTCCAGAATGGTCCGTAGGTAAAGATTGATATATAGGAAGTCCTGTTTTGGTCACTAGAAAAGTTTGGGGCTCATCGGTAGTGTACCGGGAGTTCCGGGAGGGGTGTCATGCCCCAAGGGGCCTCATGGGCTGTGGGAAGAGATAAACCAGCCCCCAGTGAGCTGGAATAAGTTCCCACTAAGGCCCATAAGGTTTGAGAATGAAAAAACAAGGTGGAAAGAGTTTCCAAGTGGGAAGGAGGAATCCTACTCCAAGTAGGATTGGAGTAGGACTCCACCTCCTCTCCCTTGCGCAAGGGATCAAAGAGGCAGCCTTGGGCGCAGCCTTGGGCGCAGCCCTCTCCCTCCTCACCTCCTATATATACTAAGGGGTTTTAGGGTTTTTTGGACAACAAAAAACAGCCACGTGCTTCCCTCTCTCTCTAGATCCGTTTCTCCTCTAGTTTCAACGGTGCTTAGGCGAAGCCCTGCTAGAATAGGACCACCACCACCACCACCACGCTGTTGTGCTGGAGAACTCATCTACCTCTCCACCCCCTCTCGCTGGATCAAGAAGGTGGAGATCGTCATCGAGCTGTACGTGTGTTGAACGTGGAGGTGTCGTCCGTTCGGCACTAGATCGGGACGGATCGTGATGAGATCGCGGGATGGATTGTGATGAGATCGCGGGACGGATCGTGATGAGATCACGGGACAGGTTGCGATTTGGATCGCGAAGATGTTCCACTACATCAACCGCGTTATATACGCTTCCGCTTAGCGATCTACAAGGGTATGTAGATTCACTCTCCCCTCTCATAGATGATCATCACCATGGATAGGTATTGCGTGCGCGTAGGAAATTTTTTGTTTCCCATGCTACGTTCCCCAAAAAATTTATCTCCAAAATGAACATTGCATCCATAATGAGTAAAAAATGAACTATGCATTAGTAATAAAAAATGACAAGATGAGTGCTCAAAAAGAGACATATTTAGTTCTATCAATCGACAAAATGGAAGTGAGTCAACATTTTGGCAAAAACTTTGGCACTCATTTCTATTCCCTGTAAAAGAAGATAACAAAACCGCAATGTAATTCACGAACCGTCCATCAAACCTTATAAAACAAGTTGCATAACCATTGCTAACTATTGGACATATTGAATGCAAGAAATTCGATGAAATTCAAGTGAATCAACATTTCGTCAAAACTTTCGCATTCATTCATACTCCAGATAAAAGAAGACAACAAAACCACATCATCCAATTCACCACCGGCCATTGCCATTTATAAAGAAAAAAGGCATAACCTTTGCTAAATTTTGGACGTATAGAATGCGAGAAATTCAACGAAATGGAAGTGAATCAACATTTCATCAAAACTTTGGCACTCTTTTCTATTCTGTGTAAATAAAACCATCAGCATTGACATACGTACATGGATATGGCCGACAATGGTGTCCGTTGGTTCGGACGGAGGCGCACCGATGGAGGGGTCGATGGAGACATCGTTCGAGAGGAGGAGCAGGGGGCGGCAAATGGCGTGCGGGGTGGTTGGAGGGGGAAGAGGGACGCGTGCCGGGAGTGGGGGCGTGTGGGTGGACATGGAGACAGCATGCACTGTATGCGCACGCGAGGTGGGTGGAAGGTGGGAGGAGGGATGCATGTAGGGGGGAGAGGGATGTGTTACCGGTGTATGTGGGGGGCTGAGCGTTGTGGTGTTCGAGGGGTATTGGGTGGCATAGCTCAGTCAGTGTCGTCAGTTCAGGCGGGCATAGCCGACCGTGTGGACGTAATTTTCATCCAATCTCGCGCTGAGATTTGAAAAATTAGTACCAGTGGCGGGCGGGAAGGGCCGCTCACCACAAGATCTTCTAATCTAACACTTGCATGTAGTGGGCAGTGCCCGCCACAGCTATGTTCTGCTAAAAGTGGAAACCCGACAAGGTTAACCACTCGCGGCTGCTAAGTGTCATTGTTTCGTCACAACAGATGCCATGGGGTGGCTTATCGAGAGTGGTTGGGGTCAGAAAGGGTCCTCGGGCTCCGAAGGGGGAATTAGGGACAAGCGGTGCGAGACACACGATGTACCCAGGTTCGGGGCCCTTCATGGGAGGTAACACCCCTAGTCCTGCCTAATTTTGTATGTGGTGTCTAAATGGTAAAGTGGTGCTCCTTGAGTTGTATATGGGAGGAGGAAGAAGGGATCTAGCTAGCCCACTTCGCCTCTCTGATGGGAGTGTGTCGTTGTGGGGATGAATACAACTGAGGTGACCAAACCAAGATGTATCAACACCTCTGCAAGGGGAATACCGGGGGATTTAAAAGGCCAACCCCCGGGTTTACAATATTCGTGTATACTAGGAGCGAGCCCCAGCTCACATCCCCCTGGCTGGCTGCAGGGCCCACCAGCTGTGCGGTCTCGTTGTTCATGGGCCTGCCGGCTGCAGAGTCCCGTCAGAGTGGGGGCCTGCCGGTAGGCCCTGCTCATTGTTGTGTGTCGTTAACGCCACTGGGAGAGCGTACCACATGGCCACTGCGTGGCCTCGCCCGCCCACAGTAGGCGTCGGTCAATGGTACGGCCGCCTCTAATATAGCCATGCCTGGTCGGTGTCATGAAGTAGGTGAGCGAACGCCGGCTACAGGACCGACACACTCGGTTAACATCGGTGTTACTCACGGCACTGTTGCCTCGTCTGAATAGCATCAACGGGGCATGTAGCCACTTACACGGTGTTAACGGCCCGTGTAGCATCACGGGTCTTGCTGGGGTCATGTCTTGTCATAGTTTGTTAGTACGGGCTGATGGGACGGATGTTGACCCGCCGACTATTGATATAGCCGGTTGGAGGGACTGAGCACGTGCTAGCCGGCCCACAACCTGGGGAGCCGTTCGCCGTGGGCAGCCAACCAGGTGAAGAGACGACATGGAGGGGGCAGTCGGCCCCAATGTTTTGGAAGCGGCACTCTCATCACTTTGGTACACCCCGGGGTTATATCCCCGAGAGTTGCCCCCAAAGCCGATGGGGGCCCAATGTTCTTGACGCACGGGCACCAGTGGCTTCCCCCCTTTCTTGAAAAAATACGCATCGCGTATGTGGAGGGCTAGCCAGCCTCGACAGGTGGCCCGCCGCTGCCGGTTAGCGCCTCGGGCCGCGCAGCACCACTTTGGTTCTCGCATCAGCCTCGATGTGCCACACGCAGCCCGTAGAGGGAGCGGGCCCCACCCCTCATGCGCACGATAGGACCCCTTTGTACGCCTAGCCTGGTAGGCCTCAGCCCACGAGTAGGATCTTCTACAAACACGGCCCGATGGTTGTGATCTATGGGGAGTTCGAACACGCCCACACGTTGCTCGTCACGATGGGGCATGGGTGCACTTAATCCCCATGCCCCCGCGAGCTCGTGCTTTTAAAGCGAGGGTAGGAGAAGAGGCCGAGGTAGTTACTCACTACGCTCCTCCCCCTCCTCTTTTTCCTCTCGCCTCCACCCGTTCACGAGCACGTGGTGCCCCGTCACCTCATTTACCTCTGCGCGCCCGCATCATTCACTTGCACTTCTCCCCCCTCTGTGCACCCACAACGCTGGGCGCCGATGACTCATTGGGTGCCAAAACGTCCCTCCTATGTGACGTTCTTGCCTCGCTATGCCCACCAAGCCCGGAGATGGCCGGACCTCTCTCTGGTTGTAGGAGGGATCCTCCGTTACCCTAGAATACATCGAGGCCCTCTGTTGCGCCCAGAAGATTCCAGCGTCACACCGTGTCCTTGTCTAGGCCCTAGGCACCGAGAAGACACCACGATCGGAGGAGGGGGAGTATGTACTTTCACCTTACATTTCTCGTGAGGCCTTAGTATGTCGGTGAGCAGGTTATTTTGCCTCTTCCTTGAAAGTTTTGGGCTCTAGCTACACCATCTAGGGCCCAATTCCACCCTGCAGGTCTCGGGTTTTGTGACTTTTTGCAAAGAATATCTTCGACTCCTTCCCTTCCCCGAGCTCTGGAGAAGATTGTTCCTTCTCAAGGCGTAGAAGAATGGCACCGCGTTGTATGCCTGTGGGGGAGCAATGGTGTGCGTTTGCGGGGGGAACTACCTTTGCCTTACTCTTATCAACTCTGCCAAGATGAGGAAGAGGTCGTTCTTCTATGTGAAGAACATCAACCTGACCCTTGACTACATCCTGGCCGTTCAGACTAGGGTGGGAAACCGACGCAAGGCTGAGCGGGATGCTCTAGGTGGAGTAGAAACGAGCCAGCGCACCCTTGGCAAAGTTGGTGCAGTTGTCGGTGATGATGTTGTGTGGGATGCAATAGCGGACGATGATGTCTTTGATGAATGTGTCGACCGTTGGGCCATCCAGCTTCTTGATGGCCTTGGCTTCGATCCACTAGTTGAACTTGTCAACGGCACCAAGGGATATGCCAGGCCACCTCGCGCGTTTTTGAACGGTCCCACCATGTCGAGGCCCCAAGCGGTGAATCACCATTAGATGGGAATGGTGCGGAGGGACGCAGCCGACGGGTGGCTCCGGCTACTGAAATATTAGCAGCCCTCGCACTTGTCCACTAGCGTCTTAGCGTCATTCAACATTGTCGGCCAGTGGAAACCATGGCAGAATGCCTTGGCCACGAGGGCCCTCGAGGCGGCATGATGCCCGCACTTGCCCTGATGGATATATTTGAGGATCTCGCGTCCCTTGTCTGCCTCGACGCAGCGCTGGAAGATGTTGGTCGTCTCGCAGTTGACGAGCTCGTGGTTTATGATGGCGTAGGGGGTAGCTCGGCATTTCACCTGGCGGGCCACGACCTTGTCGGGAGGGAGCTTGACGCGTGCGAGAAACGTGGGGATGTGGTGAGCCAAAGAGGGCACTGAAATCACCATAGGGGTCGGCTCGAGTTCGGAGCCGAAAGAGTCTGGAGCCGAGCCGGCGGAGGAAGTTGTTCCTGTGGCGCCTACACTAGTTGAAGTGGAAGCCAATGATGGTGATCATGAAGCTTCATAACAAGTTACTACCAAACCTCGTATGTCGACAAGGATACGCGCTGCTCCAGAGTAGCATGGTAATCCTGTCTTGGAGGACATGTTGTTGGACAATAATGAACCTACGAACTATGAAGAAGCGATGGTGGGCCCGGATACCGACGAATGGCTGGAAGCCATGAAATCCGAGAGAGGATCCATGTATGAAAACAAAGTGTAGACTTTGGAAGAACTGCTTGATGGTCGTAAGACTGTTAAGTACAGATGGATCTTTAAAAGGAAGACAGACGATCATGGTGAAAAGTCACCATTAAGAAAGCTCGACTTGTCACAAAGATGATTTCGACAAGTTCAAAGACTTGACTATGATGAGACTTTCTCACTCGTAGCGATGCTAAAAGTCTGTTGAAATTATGTTAGCAGTTGTTGCATTATTTATGAAATCATGCAAATAGGATGTCCAAACATTATTTCCTCGAAGGTTTCCTTGAGGAAAGGTTGTATGTGATACAACCAGAAGGTTTTGTCGATCCTAAGGATGCTAACAAGTATGCAAGCTCCAGTGATCCTTCTATGGACTGGAGCAAGCATCTCGGAATTGGAATATACGCTATGAGATGATCAAAGCTTTTGGGTTTATACAAAGTTTGTGAGAAACTTGTATTTCCAAGGAAGTGACTGGGAGCACTATAGAATTTCTAATGAGTATATGTGGTTGACATATTGTTGACCGGAAATGATGTAGTATTTCTGGAAAGCATATAAGGTTGTTTGAAAAGGTGTTTTCAGAGGAAAACCTGGATTGAGCTACTCGAACGTTGAGCATCAAGATCTATAGAGATAGATCAAGACACTTGATAAAACTTTCAATGAAATGCATGCCTTGAAAAGTTTTTGAAAGAGTTCAAAATAGATCGGCAAAGGAGTTCTTGGCTGTGTTGTAAGGTGTGAATTTGAGTAAGACTCAAAGCCCGACCATGACAGATTAAAGAGAAAGGACGAAGGTCGTCCCCTATGCATTAGCCGTAGGCTCTATAGTATGCTATGCTGTGTACCGCACCTGATGTGTGCCTTGCCATGAATCTGTCAAGGGGTACAAAAGTGATCCAGGAGTGGATTACTGGACAGCGGTCAAAGCTTATCCTTAGAAACTAGTGGACTAAGGAATTTTTCTCGATTATGGAGGTGATAAAAGAGTTCGTCGTAAAGGGTTACGTCGATGCAAGATTTGGAACTAATTCAGATGACTTTGAAGAAGTAAACCGGATTCGTATAGTGGAGAAGCCATTTGGAATAGTTCCAAATGGCGCGTGGTAGCAACATCTATAGGATGGCATAGAGATTTGTAAAGCACACACAGATCTGAAAAGTTCAGACCCCTTGACTAAAAACCTCTCTCACCAGCAAGACGTGATCAAACCCCAGAACAGTATGGGTGTTGGATTCGTTAAAATCACATAGTGATGTGAACGACATTATTGCCTCTAGTGCAAGTGGGAGACTATTGAAATATTCCCTAGAGGCAATAATAAGTTAGTTATTATTATATTTCCTTATTCATGATAATCATTTATTATCCATGCTATAATTCTATTGATTGGAAACTGAGATACATGTGTGGATACATAGACAACACACTATCCCTAGTGAGCCTCTAGTTGACTAGCTCGTTGATCAAAGATGGTCAAGGTTACGTTGATGAAAGCTTTGACACTAATCCGAATAACTATGAGTAGTGAAACGGATTCGTATAGTAGAGTAGATATTTGGAGTATTTCCGAATAGCACGTAGTAGCAGCATCTATAAGATGACATAAAGATTTGTAAAGCACACACGGATCTGAAAGTTTCAGAACCGTTGACTAAAACCTCTCTCACGAGCAAGACGTGATCAGACCCTAGAACTATATGGGTGTTGGATTCATTAAAATCACATGGTGATGTGAACTAGATTATTGACTCTAGTGCAAGTGGGAGACTGTTGGAAATATGCCCTAGAGGCAATAATAAATTAGTTATTATTATATTTCCTTGTTCATAATAATCGTTTATTATCCATGCTAGAATTGTATTGATTGGAAACTCAAATACATGTGTGGACACATAGACAACACACTGTCCCTAGTGAGCCTCTAGTTGACTAGTTTGTTGATCAAAGATGGTCAAGGTTTCCTGGCCATAGGCAAGTGTTGTCACTTGATAACAGGATCACATCATTAGGAGAATCATGTGATGGACAAGACCCAAACTATGAACGTAGCATATTGATCGTGTCATTTTATTGCTATTGTTTTCTGCGTGTCAAGTATTTGTTCCTATGACCAGGAGATCATATAACTCACTGGCACTGGAGGAATACCTTGTGTGCATCAAACGTCGCAACGTAACTGGGTGACTATAAAGGTGCTCTACATGTATCTCCGAAGGTGTCCGTTGAGTTAGTATGGATCAAGACTGGGATTTGTCACTCCTTGTGACGGAGAGGTATCTCGGGGCCCACTCGGTAATACAACATCACACACAAGCCTTGCAAGAAATGTGACTAAGTGTAAGTCATGGGATCTTGTATTACGGAACGAGTAAAGAGACTTGCCGGTAACGAGACTGAAATAGGTATGCGGATACCGACGATCAAATCTCGGGCAAGTAACATACCGAAGGACAAAGGGAATGACATACGGGCTTATATGAATCCTTGACACTGAGGTTCAACCGATAAGATCTTCGGAGAATATGTAGGATCCAATATGGGCATCCAGGTCCCGCTATTGGATATTGACCGAGGAGTGTCTCGGGTCATGTCTACATAGTTCTCGAACCCGCAGGGTCTGCACACTTAAGGATCGGTGACGTTTCGGTATAGTTGAGCTATAGGTGTTGGTAACCGAAAGTTGTTCGGAGTCCCCGATGAGATCCAGGACGTCACGAGGAACTCCGGAATGGTCCGGAGGTAATTGATATATAGGAAGTCCTGTTTTGGTCACAGGAAAAGTTTCGGGTCATCGGTAGTGTACCGGGAGTGCTGGGAGGGGTACCGGGGACCATCGGGAGGGGTGTCACGCCCCAAGGGGTCTCATGGGCTATGGGAAGAGATAAACCAGCCCCTAGTGGGCTGTAATAAGTTCCCACTAAGGCCCATAAGGTTTGAGAAGGAAAAAACACAAGGTGGAAAGAGTTTCCAAGTGGGAAGGTGGAATCCTACTCCAAGTAGGATTGGAGTAGGACTCCTCTACCTCCAATTTCGGCAAAACCTTGAGGGTTTGAGGTTGCCTCCTCCACTCCCTCCCTCCTATATGTACTAGAGGTACTGAGGGTTTTTGAGACACAACTTTGCCACGTGCTGCTCGACCCTATACCACGCATTTTTCCCTCTAGATCGTATTTCTGCGGAGCTTAGGCGAAGCCCTGCCGGAGTAGATCATCACCACCACCGGCGCGCCGTCACTCTGCCGGAGAACTCTTCTACCTCTCCGCCCCCTCTTCCTGGATCAAGAAGGTGGAGATCGTCATCGAGCTGTACGTGTGCTGAACGCGGAGGTGTCGTCCGTTCGGTACTAGATCGGAATGGATCATGAGACGGATCACCGGACGTTCGTGGGGCGGTTCGAGGGACATGAAGACGTTCCACTACATCAACCGCGTTTCTTAATGCTTCCTATTGTGCGATCTACAAGGGTACGTAGATCCAAATCTCCTCTCATAGATGGACATCACCATGATAGGTCTTCGTGTGCGTAGGAAATTTTTGTTTCCCATGCAACGTTCCCCAACAAAGGTTTCCTGGCCATAGACAAGTGTTGTCACTTGATAACGGGATCACATCATTAGGAGAATGATGTGATGGACAAGACCCAAACTATAAACGTAGCATATGATCGTGTTAGTTTCTTGCTACTATTTTATGCATGTCAATGTATCTGTTCCTATGACCATGAGACCATGCAACTCCCGGACACCGGATGAATACCTTGTGTGTATCAAACGTCGCAACGTTACTAGGTGACTGTAAGGGTGCTCTACAGGTATCTCTGAAGGTGTTTGTTGGGTTGGCATGGATAAAGACTGGGATTTGTCACTCCGTGTGACGGAGAGGTATCTCGGGGCCCACTCGGTAATACAACATCACAACAAGCCTTGCAACCAATGTGACTAAGGAATTAGTCACCGGATCTTGTATTACAGAATGAGTAAAGAGACTTGCGGGTAACGAGATTGAACTAGGTATGGAGATACCGACGATCGAATCTTGGGAAAGTAACATACCAAAGGACAAAGGGAACAAAATACGAGATTAACTGAATCCTTGACATAGAGGTTCAACTGATAGAGATATTTGTAGAATATGTAGGAGCCAATATGGACATCCAGGTCCCGCTATTGGTTATTGACCGGAGAGTGTATCAGGTCATGTCTGCATAGTTCTCGAACCCCCAGGGTCTGCACACTTAAGGTTCGGTGACGTTTCAGTATAGTTGAGTTATAGGTGCTGGTGACCGAAGGTTGTTCGGAGTCCCGGATAAGATTCTGGATGTTACGAGGAGCTCCGGAATGGTCCAAAGGTAAAGATTGATATATAGGAAGTCCTGTTTTGGTCACCGAAAAAGTTTCGGGATCATCGGTAGTGTACCGGGAGTGCCAGGAGAGTACCCGGGGACCACCGGGAGGGGTGTGACGACCCGAAAGACCTCATGGGCTGCGGGAGGAGTCAAACCATACCCTAGTGGGTTGGCCGAACCAACCACTAAGGCACATGCGGCTAGGGGTGGGAAAAAACCCAAAGGTGGAAAGGGGGAATATTACAAGTGAGAGGAGTCCTACTTGGAGTAGGATTGGAGTAGGACTCCTCCACCTCCAATTTCGACCAAACCTTGAGGGTTTGAGACTGCCTCCTCCCCTCCCTCCCTCCTATATATACTAGAGGATTTAGAGGGGAGAGTTAACCCTAATTGCCACGTGCTCCCTCTACTTATATCTAGATCTGTTTCTCCTCTAGTCTAGTTCGGCAGTGCTTAGGCAAAGCCCTGCTGGATTAGTTCACCACCACCGCCACCATGCCATCGTGCTGGAGAACTCAACTATCACTCCGCCCCTCTTGCTGGATCAAGAAGGTGGAGATCATCATCGAGCTATACGTGTGCTTAACGCGGAGGTGTCATTCGTTCGGCACTAGATCGGGATGGATCGTGATGGGATCGCGGGACGGATCGTGATGAGATCGCGGGACGGGCTGCGATTTGGATCGTGAAGATGTTCCACTACATCAACCGTGTTATATACGCTTCCGCTTAGCGATCTACAAGGGTATGTAGATTCACTCTCCTCACTAGTAGATGATCATCACCATGGATAGGTATTGCGTATGCGTAGAATTTTTTTTGTTTCCCATGCTACGTTCCCCAACAACTATGTCCTTAGTCATTGAGGCAATTGCAATTTATCATATTTTCAAAAAGAGTCTATGTAAGAGCTTTTGTTTATCAAGTCCCACATAATCAACTATCATATAGTCTTCTATGATTGCTAATACTCAGCGGCAGATGAGTTCATTAACTTTGACCTGCCTGCCTTATGATGTGATGAGATGAGATGAGATGATCATAAGATTGATCAACACATGCATGAAGAATACACGATGACAGACATGATGCCACATTTCGTTTCTCTTGTCATGTGCGACGGTAGCCCATGCGCATGACCACTACTAATCCTCTATTCTTAAATAGCTACAACCCACTAGCTAATTTTCCTCTTCATGCAACAATGCCACATCATCAAGTCATGCATGGAGTCATAAGTTATTTTTTCCACTACTCTCTTCATGCAAAACATACCACCTCATGCATTATTTTTTCCCACTGAATTAAGTCATGTAAGAAAGTTTTATACTATTTTTTACCACTTATCCATACATTTTTTAATAAGGTTCCCTCCGCAACGCATCACATGAGCAAGTCATGCATGTAAACCATAAATTACATTATTTTTTTATTACTCTACGCATGCAAGCACCACATCATTAATTCATGCATATTACTCATAAGTTACTTTTTGCATTAGATTTTGTATTGACGGTATATGTGTTAGTCGCATGTACCATGCATACATATGTATTTCACATTCACATTTTTGTTAAAGCGACATTCTTTTTACTACATTTTTTATCTTTTTATACTCTTTATATTTCATTTTCATTTGAAAACTTACGTTCGCTTCCCATAAGTTATAAATGTTTTTAGCAACTTTTATGATTTTTCTAGCAAGTTTTCCGCAGCAACGCGCGGGGCAACATCTAGTAGTAGTAGATTCCACAACCCACTTCTTCTGCCGATGGAACCATGGTCTTTAGTATTTGCATGTGTCTCACGTGCCATGCCATGAATGCATGGTAGATCGATGTTATCTATGTTTTGTGCTACCTATTACCTTTGTAAGAAAATATAAGAGTGTGTAACGTATGGTATGTTCCTTCTGGCAAGCATGGGATGCAATTCAGCAGAGGTGGAATCAGATAGCTCCTTTGTAGTACAATCAGTTAATTTGATGAATGAATATTTGTTTGGGATCTGATGCCGCCATTGTTGCTGAACATAAGCAACTATCTCTCGATTTCTCAAAGTTATCTTTCAAACATTGTTTCAGAGAAGTGAATCAGGTGGCTCACGAGTTAGCAAGACACTCCTTTGCTACTAGACAGATCTCCTGGTTCTTGGGATGCTGTTGTCCCTGATTTTATTTCTCATTTCCTTGTAAACGATATGACTATTATATGAGAAATAAATCTAATTACTGTGAAATATAAATAAGAGACGTTTTCAGTTTCAGCAAATATTGAGTTCAGCGCCCTAAAAAAGCGCCATCTTGCCCTTGCAATCTACAAAACCCAGATTTTCTATAGGTGCTCTTTTTTAGGGACACCTTTTTTATTTTGAGGAGCACGGATAGTAGGAAAATCTTTTGTAGGGAAATCAATCTGGTAGTGTGGGACTCGCTTAAATCATTTACTTCTTTACCTTTCATGATGGAGACGAGTTCATCAATCATAGCGGTCAACTCCGCACTCTTCTCTTCAATAACATTGAATCTCTTGGTGGTAGCCCACTCAACATGCCATTGGGCATGGTTTTCTTACATTTCAACAAGCAATTTTTTAACATCAGCGATGGGCTTACCCATGATAGTCCACCCTGTAGCGGTATCAAGCATTGGTTTCGACATAGAATTCAAGGCATTATAAAACATGGGCAATTCCTTATAGACTCCTTCATGCGACTACACACAAGGGCTAGTGGCTCATGATCTTCCCCCATAAAACTTGTTATCTACGAATAAAGTTGCATCAGTTTGCAGGTGGGCAAAACTTAGATAAAAACTTACTGCAACAATCAGTCCATGAAGTTATATTACCTCTAGGCAAAGCTGAAAGCCATTCTTTTTTCCTTTTCTCTAAAAGAGAAAGGAAACATATGTAACTTCAAAGCGCAGGATCATGATTCGTAATGTGTGTCATGTTACACAGTTCTGAAAAATTATGCAAATGCATACCGACATCCTCAGAAGAAGAGCCTCCAAATCGGTCATTTGGAACCATAGAGACTAGGTTGAGTTTTATCTCATACTCAGCGGCAGAAACATCAAGTTGTGCAATCGGTTCACGCATGAAACTAGTGCTAGGAGTAGCAAAGCTTCCAAGATTACGAACCATGGTAATTTTTTTGGTTTTTTTACTAAGTAAACTAAAAGCTGAAACAAAACTCTAAACACAAAGATTTGGCACACATATCCTCCCCGGCAACGGCGCAATAGAAAGGTTTGATTAGTCCCTTTAGTGACTCGGTAAAGGAGCACAAAGGATTATCGTCTTTTTCTCAAGAGGTGACCCTGAGTTATCGAACCCATGAGGCGAGATGCCATTTAAGCAAGGGTTTCTAACGAGCTTTCGCAAAAGAATTAAATTCGAACTTTTGACCGGATCATAAACCAGGCTGAACTAAAAGCACTTATAAGAAAAATAGACATGGGTATGAGGACTTATGTTTACAACCATGTATTTGTGTCCGGATCATCATGATCTTAATTTGTGCCTTCGAAGTCATCCATCAACATGTATTTGCTATGTATCAAAGTGGGGGATGTGTCCAAATTACATCTTAACCTACACGTGTCCTACATCAAGAGTCAGTTATCAAATCGAAAGTCCTATCAATCGTGTGAGGTTCCCCCGGTAATTAAGATAGCAATAATCAGACAAAAGCATTGGGTGTTTAATGAGTACACTTTTTGAATCTCCAGAGATAGGATCCGTGTTACCGTACTAAACCTTTCTGTCATTAGTATCCAGGATAACACATCACGATCTCCCTGTCCTTAGCCTCTTCGTGGCTCGCTCTTCATAATCATGGGTACATGCAGGGATAAAGAACGCGAACGAGACAAGAGACAACTACGAAGCAACTTTATGCTACACATACCAGACGTTAATTCATAGTACCTCCATTCATCCCTTCAAGAAATACATTGGGTTGCAAGGACTTACCTTAACCCACGACCTCACCCAACTACTTACATATGGAGATCAGATCAAACTAAGAACTCATTAGAGAACACATCATGAAGATGAATTGATTGATATTATGTCTTACAATGGATGTCACATGTGATACACGATTACAAGTACAACTAGATGGCCGAGAACTATTGTGACTATGAATGTGGTGGATATGAAGCTAGAGATGGAAAATGGCGACGGTTAGGGTTTATGGAGCCTTATCTTTATCTCGAGTCAAACCGTTCTATAACGGACCGACTTTTCTATCTACATAAGAATCAACAATGTATCATCTAATCCTACGTTATTCCTATGTTATTTGATTTTACGTGAAGATTCATGCGTCTTTTCTTTTTTCCTTTTTCCATGCTAATGTTACTTAGATGAGAATTAACTCTCGTCTAGATGAGAGTTAGGCACACCAAATCAAAATATTATCCTAATAAGTATCTGACGTATGACACATGCATATGGCCACTCCAAACGTTTTTTTGTGGCAAATTTAGTGATACGAGAATGACAAATTTAATTGTCAAGCATGTCAACTTTCATGTTTCAGTTTATTTTTATAGAAACTTGTCATATACCACTTAGATTTGTCATCTTTGCGGGATTGATAGTACCATCGAAAAACGTGAGGGCCAGAGTGCCACATACATGACATGTGACACTTATCATCTAGGTAAATATATACTACGTAACTTTATTCATAATAGGTTTAATAAAATTAATTTGTGGATGTATATGTTGATATACAGTAACTGCTTGTAAATTTAGTGAAATTTGTACAAAACTAAAGTTTCAAATGATTCAAACGAGAGAAAGTATTTTGATAAAAAAGGACAAAGATGATGGTTAGAGTGTAATTGCGGAGTCGGCGTCAATTTCCAAAGCGATGTTTTCTTGCCAAAGGATCTACTGTATTTTTCTACCATCAAAAAATAAGAGGAAACAAAAAATATATATATGTATATATATATATATATATATATATATATATATATGTATGTGTGTGTATGTATGTATGTAGCATCTATTTTCTTTATATAGAACAAATTTTATCTACAAGCAGTTATAGTTACCACCTAATTCTTTGACCACCACGTGTCCCACCTTGCCACAAAGTATAACGGGTGAATGGTTCGCTCGTACAGGTTCTATACCCGGTAGCCCTTGTCCCACCTCAGGTCATTAAGATAATTGCATGTCCCACCTTTATAGCTAGCTCAGTTGCCGAAAGCATTAAAATAATTGTTGATAAAAAAAGTTCAACTTTCTCCATAATTTTTGGCTGGATGAAACAACTTTCGGGTAAAAAAACAAATCACGGTGACACTAATTGTTAACACTAGAGGAAAAGAAGTATCATGCTCATGTCTACACATAACATGAATGTTATTTTTCACGGCATGTAGAAAAGCAGTATGTAAGTATGTAGTATATCATTCTAAAATAAAGTATATAGTACGTAAAAATGAGGCCTTCTTATTTAATAATGAAGTATGTATATATACTCATTAATTGTATAATGGCGTATGTGTTTATGCATTGTAATACTGGAGTATGTGCTACTACTGGGTACTTAGTGGTAGTATATAATTTCTTTAAATTAACATCCAGAAAAATTGTAGAGAGGTGCACAAGAGTATGTAGAATATATATATTCGTTGGGAAATCGTGTCAGAGTATGTATACAAGTCTACAAAGAGTATGCAAAATATCATATACACCAGAATTATACAACGAGTTGAAGCATTCTATTTGTCTTATCTACACGTCATGACTTAGAAGCCCTCATGCGGCGCATTTAAAACTTGAGAAGGAAGGATGCCCGGCACCAATGGCCGGTGGATACATCTTGATTGGCAGCCGGTAGTTATATGGTAATTATCTTTCCACATAAATCGGGTTGGTAGGTGGGGGTACGGGCTCGTAATCTTAACGGATAGAGAAATACTAAACCGTACCCGTTAATTGACACTTGGATCTAATTAGATCGGAGGGCAGCGAGAGTGGGGGTAACTACCACTAGCTGGCAAACTCGTAAAGCTTTTATTCAACCGTCACAGTTTATTGGAAACAGTATATATATTTCTATATCTTAAGCAATTTCAATGAAGCGACCCATTTCGTCCGCCTACGTCCGTTTGAGTCGGCGCGGACAAAAAAGGCGGTCCAACTCGCCGACTCAAACGGACACGCGTCCAGTTTTTATCCGTGGGCAACCCATTCCCGGCCCATTTTTGAGCCGGATTTGCGTCGGCGCGGACACGCGATGGACGCACGCACGCTCGCCTTCTCCTTCCCCCGGGCCCATTGGTCGGTGGCCCATTAGCCTCCCCTCATCCAACAACAACCCTCGCTCGCCTCCTTCGTCGTCGTCGTCGCCGCCGCCGCCTATTTTGCTGGCGACTGTGCCAGTTGCCGGCGCCTCCACATCCGCCCACTCTTAGCAACGCCGTCCACTCCCACGTCGCCCGCCGCCGCCGTCTTGCCGCCGAGGAGCCGACTGCTTCCCACCCCCGCGCCCCCGACCAAGAAGCCGCCTCGCCGCCCGACCAGATCCTCACCGGCACGCCCATGGGATGCCGGCCACTCGTCGGCCGTCGGCAGGGCAGCTAGCTAGTCCGTGCGCGTCGCGACTCCCTTCATCGGCTGTCTCCTTCAGCGACGCCTGCAAGCTGTTCGACAGTTTGACGAGGTACAAAAATGGACTCCGCCGACGAGTTCTTTTTTCATAATTTCCTTTACGACTCCGACGATTCGTCGTCCGATGACGAGGATGAGATATTGGCTGCCGTGTTGGTCCATCACCACCTCAATAGCCAGCGGCCATTGTTCCGTGGCTCCATTCCGGGCCACCTTTCGGCGTTGAATCACAACCGAGAGAGCGGACATTTTCTTCTTTGGAAGGACTACTTTGATACAGCGAACCCGTTGTTCAAACATCAACAATTTCGTCGCCGTTTCCGTATGAGTAGGCATGTTTTCAAGCGTATTAAAGAGGGAGTGGTCGGCTATGATGACTATTTCGAGTGCAAAGAGGATGCCGTTGGCAAAGATAGGTTTTTCCTCTTATCAGAAATGCATTGCCGCCATCCGAATGCTTGCACACGGAGTGCCCGATGATCTCATTGACGAGTACGTCTGTATGAACGAGTGTGCTTGCCTAGAGTCCCTGTATAAGTTCCGCAAGGCTGTTATTGTTGTGTTTGGCCCTGAGTGCTCGAGAGAGACGGCTGCTGAAGATACAACCTGTTTGTTGGCGATGAATGCCAGCAGGGGCTTTCCAGGGATGCTTGGTAGTATAGACTGCATGCACTGAGAGTGGAAGAACTACCCTTCTGCTTGGCAAGGGCAGTATAAGGGCCATGTCAGGGCTTGCACTGTCATAATAGAGGCCGCGTCGTCTCAAGATCTCTGGATCTGGCACTTTTTTTGGCAATGCCGGATCACACAATGATATCAACGTGCTTTAGCGCTCGCCGGTGTTTGCTAGGCTTGCCGAAGGCAACAACCAACCGGTAAAATTTACTATCAACGATCACAACTACGACAAATGATACTATTTGGGTGACTGTATCTATCTTCAATGGACCACTATTGTCAAGACAATACCTGACCCTGTCGGAGAGAAGAGGAAAAGATTTTCCCAAGAGCAAGAGAGTGCTAGGAAGGATGTCGAGCGTGCCTTTGGTGTTTTGCAATCTCGATGGGGCATCGTTCGGTATCCTGCTAATACGTGAAGCACGCAGAAACTGTGGAAGGTGATGACTGCTTGTGTGATCGTGCATAATATGATCGTAGAAGACGAGCGTCTGGAACGTCTGTACAATCAAGGGTTTTAGTTTCAGGGTGAGAATGTTGTGCCTGAGCATGGAAGAGCGGTAACGTTTAAACAGTTCATCCAATTTCATCAAGACATGCGTGATTGAAAAGCTCACGTGCAACTGCAAAATGATTTGGTTGAGCATATATGGACTCATGTTGGCAATCAATAGATTTATCTTCTTTTATTCATTTGCAAAACTATGTGATACATTTTTATTTTTATTCGGCTTGTAATAACTATGCTATTCGGTCCAAACTATGGTATTTCATTTAAACTATGCAAATGCATGCAAAAAGGTGGCCAGTCGGCCACGCCGGCACATATGAATCGGCGCGTTGGATGCGTTGCCGACCCATATCTAAAACAGAGCGGACTTCGCACGGACGGCCGGACAAAAATCGAACAGAATCGCTGTTCGTTTGGGTCGAGTCGACGCATTGGAGTTGCTTTTATGAAGAGAGAAAAGGCCTTCGCCCTGGATTTGCCGAATAAAAAAGAAAGGCTTCGCCACGGGCCTGTCCGTCTTCGACCACACCGGTCCATCGATCTCGGCGATGGGGGTCGGCATGAGCAGCGACGGGCAGGACTTGGGCGGCCGGACGCTGCCGCTGTTGGCTGTGCGGATGCTTCTACAGTACGGCCCCACCGGCGCAAGCCGCCCGCCCGTGACTGCCGCGCTGATCGCCGCCAACGCGCTGGTGTACTTACGCCCGGGCGCCGTCGACGCGCACCTACCCCGGCTCCGGCACGTCATGTTCAACCCCCACCTCATCATCAAGGTAGCCTCCTACACTACCACGCCTCGACCGGCTGATTTTTTTTTAGGGTTAATGGCAGGTGCTCTGCCTTTGCATTATAGATTAGGCATTTACAAGAGAAAAGTCTGAAGCCCTAAGGCAGACAGGGAAAAACAGCACACGTATATAGCTAAATGCCTCGAATAGGCCATATCCAAGTATGTTAAGTCAGACCTCACTAAGCAACCGGCTGATTAGATGGTGGAAGTATGTGTATGCTATCTTTTCTTTTGCGATGGAATTATGTTTGGATTCAGTTGGCTACTGAACAACTTACACTGAGCACCGTTATCCAGGGGTACAGTGTTGCAGAGTTCAGCACCACATTATGTTGTGCCGATATTTTTGTCTCCGGTTGCCGCATTGTTGGGTTTAGCTAATAAGGGAGGGCATGTACAATGGTTCTATCTTAGCAGTGCACGAAGGATATGAAGTGGAGGAAAGAGAAGCCAGAAAAATAAAAGTTTTTCCTTCTCTTAATTAAAAAGTGATCTCTTAGCAACAAATCTCTCGCTCTATTTATTGGAATATGTAGTTACAAGAGATAAGATTAAGAGACAACCCATTTGTACACCATATGATATTGTCATCTCTAGATTACATCGCAGCATTAAGATAAGATGGCCTTTTCAACCACTGTGCATGCCCTAACTTATGCTTTTGATCTGCCTAGCTTGTAATTGGGCCAAATTTATAAGATGATTACTGAGCAATGCTGCATAGGAGCAGGATTCTGACCCTAATTATAATTGGGATTCCCTATTGGTAGTATTTGGCAACAATACTCTATTAGAGTTGGTTAAGTTTTCTCTTCTTTAGTTAAACATAACGTGGTTGAAGCACAGATTGACCCCATGTTTATATACAAGCTTAGGGACTCACTTGTCTAGTTGTCTAGATCAAGGTATCTAAATGACATTTTCGCACACAAAAAGAATCTAAATGACATGATGTGTAAGTTTTGCACCCCATGCCCATGGCTCACTTTAGACTCATAGAATCGGTAAAATACACATTGCACTGTTCGCAATGTTGTGCTTCTCCTGTTGCATTGTCGCCCTACCAGCAGGGTGCAGATGATGTGCTAGGAATGTCGTACTGCAAGTAATTGCAAGTTTTTTCTTTTCAGAATTTTCTAAGCATCCTTTCCAGATTTTTATATATCCACCACTCAAAACTAACAGTTATGAACATTGTTGCAGTTCAGCGACCTGAGACGTTTCTTCCTCTCAGCTTTCTACCACTTGAGTGAAGGTCACTTCTTCATGACCATGGCTTCTCTCTTGCACACGGGGGTAAAGCTTGAAACATCAATGGGCAGTCCTGAGTTTGCTTCCATGGTGGTTTCCTTGCTTGGCCTTTCTCAGGGCTTCACATTGCTCTTGTCCAAAGGGTTACTTTTGCTCGGCAACGACATGGCGTATTATCAGTATTCTGCTGGATTTAGTGGAGTGCTGCTTGGCATGAATGTTGTGCTGAATGCCCGAGAAGGCAATGTTGTCTGGCAAGGGGTGTCCGTTCCTTCAAAGTATGCGGCATTGCTTGAACTACTAGTCATCCATGCTTTCAATCCGGAGGCGCACTTGGTTTGCAATGTCGGTGGGATACTTGCTGGCCTGGCCTACCTTTTGCTGAGGCACGGTCCAGAACGTCTCGCTCATATGTTTTCAGGCATTGCAGACGTTGCGAGTCAGCCGGTGAGGTTTGCTAAGAGACTTCTGAGGTCAGCAGCCCATGGTGGGGGGAGCACTGTCCGGCGCCATGTTGCACCGGTGCCAAAAGAGGTTGGTCGAGGTATGTGGTGGAGATGCATAACATGTTCTTATGACAACTCGCGTCACGCAGATGTCTGCGAGATGTGCAGCACTCCGCACCCGGACCATGCCTTTTCCCGCAGACGGCATGTCCAAGACGGTGGCAACAGCGAGCTGTCAGTCGAGGAGATCCGCCGTAGGAGGCTTGAAAGATTTGGAGGATGATCTAGTCTGCACCAATGCAACGTCCCCAGGGAAGTAGCAATGCAATGTCAAGTCGTCTGCACCGAGACTGGCATCTGCCCGTCTTGTGCTAGGTAGTTTAGTGATCCTTGGCTCTACCATCTTAGTTATATGTGGGATGCTTTATGTAATCATCATTGCGAGGCCCGAGTACTATTACTGGTATGGTTATGTTCTTTTGCTTGAATCTTTTACAACCAGAAAGCAGTTTCCTAGTGATGACTTAATTTGGTGTTAGGTGGTTTGCTGGAGATTAGACACCTGAACACAGGTTTTGCATGCATTCCTTAGGGCATGTATGATGTTGCTATCTTAGTAATGCCATATAGGATAAATGATGAGGTGAAAGAGAGAGAATTCATAAGATAAGGTTTGTCTTCTCTTATTTAAGAGAGAATAAGAGGTGGCCTCTTAACACAATATATGTTATCATGTTTTTAGAAATAACTAGTTATTGAAGATAGGACTAAGAGGTAACTCATTGTAAGACATTTTTTTATCATCTCTGAATTACATGTAAAATTTAAAATATGATGATCTTACCAACCATTGTGCATGCCCATGCTCTTATGGTGAGAGGAGCACTGATGCACTTCTCACCTATCTGTCCGATATGTGAGACCTTTCCGTCTAGTGGAAAGATTCGATTCAGCCTGCCTTCCAGACAATCTACTCGTATTTTCCATCATACGGTAAGATATAGGGACCGATCTCTCGTCCCACCAGAAAAAAAAAACAAATCATGGGAATTCTAATTTTTGTTGTGCTGGCCTGAAAGCTCTTGCACAGCAACTTTCAGTACTAGTTTTGTCATTTGATTTGACAAAGAGACACTTTGATGGGAGCTACTAAAACTGGTGTACAAGACAAGCAATACACACATGATTCTGGCTATGGTTTGGAGCTCATGAATTCAGTGACAACTTGCACAATTTTGTATATACTACGTATTATACTAGTACAAAGT
The DNA here is from genome assembly GCF_904849725.1 of Hordeum vulgare subsp. vulgare. Classification (NCBI taxonomy): domain Eukaryota; kingdom Viridiplantae; phylum Streptophyta; class Magnoliopsida; order Poales; family Poaceae; genus Hordeum; species Hordeum vulgare. The sequence continues at coordinate 189,300,977 of NC_058520.1, read as the reverse complement.
TTGGACTTGGTACATACTGATATTATTACCCGGAAACTCGTATACGTCCCAAAGGGGGCAATGTCTGGTGGTACAATTTTAGTATCACACCCAAAACAGGGATATCATCCGAGAAGAGAAAAAAGCAGGCTCCCTTACTTGTGCGTGTTGCATTCCTGGCAGTAGAAATCGTTGCGTTCGATGAGGGATCTGGCCCCCGCCGCGATCACCTTCCTTGAGGGGGGCCTGGTTGCCGTCACCTTCACGTCCGCTGGCGTGCCATGTTCGCCGCCGGCCGTGCCGCTCCCCCTCCTGCTCCGCCGGATCGGGTGGCTCGTCCAGCAGGAGAGGGAGAGGCGGGTCCTGGGAGAAGAGAGAGACGATAGCCCGTCTCGGATGGCCCTGGCGATCTCGCCCTTCTTGTCCTTGCTCGTGCTATTATTGTCCCCTTGTGTGGCGGGCGGCTGCGGCGGAGAACGCCTTCGCCGGAGAAGCCCCGTGCGAGCGCCTTCCTCCTCATCTCCACCCTCTCGCGCCTGCTAAGAGAGGAAAGCAACAACGGAATCACCCCAGCTATCTTTGGTGGCTTGGTGGATGGACGAACGCGGCGAGTAAGCGTGCGTACGAGGAGATGGGAGGGTGGAGGCGGTACAAACCTGAGCCAGGATGGACGAGGGATGGCTGGCTTGCTGCCGTAGAGAGGAAACGGTGCCGCCGTGCCGGTGCCGGTGCCGGTGGAAGGCGTCTCCTTGAAATCAGAGGGGAGGTCCCCTTTTCAGGCCTGAGGCGTTGTTTCCACATCTGAAAGACTCTCTTTCCAGGCTTCCAGCCCCATTTGAAACTCATAGACTCTACTAATCATACACGTCTTGTAAATATAGAAATGATTATGATTCTTTAACCCCAACAATTAAGGTCTTTCTCTCAAAGTATTATACCCCTCCTCCAAAAAAGAAATACTTCCTCCGTCTCAGTTTACAAGTTCGACACATGTATCTAGGTCGTCAATTTGACCAACTTAATAAGAGACATATATAATAAGAACTATATCATTAAAAACTTTAGATGTTTTATTTTTTAATGATATAATTTTTATATTAAACAATATATTTTATATAAGTCAAATTGATGATCTAGGTATACGTGCATGCCTTTTAAACTATGACAGAGGGAATACTATAGTTTTTCTTTGCAATTTTTTTTACATTCAAGATTTGTAATAACTTGAAATCCATGTGTTTATGCAAGTTTAGACTATGTTATATGCTCATAATCTACTATTCTTAAATAGTTGATCCTCACGGAGTCTAATTCTCTCAACATGCAACCTTTCACCTCACCAAATGTGTCATGTCACATCCAATAACACTATTTTGCAACCCATGCAAACCACATGCATACTCTTTCTTTGTACATAAGTGCAAGTGGGAAATATTTCACATTCAAAAAGTAGCTCTTGATTTGAATCATTTTCTTCATACAAATCACATATGAAATTAATCTTTAAATTCCGGACGCAACGTGCGGGGAAATCACTTAGTTACAATAAAGCCTTGGATCCATTTTACGGAGCAATGTGGAAGCACCTAAGCTCCTTTGAGGAATAAGCAAGACCTCAATATCTCTATCTTTTGATCAGTGGAGGAGCTACCCCTAAAGATGTCGATGTCGATGGAGATTGTCGAGATCAGAGCTACGAAGCAGCTCCTAGATAGTATGGCCAGGGGTTAAAACACTTCGATACCCTACACACGCGACAAAGGATTTTACCCAGGTTTGGGTCACCGTTGTAATGTAATACCCTATTCCTGCTTTAGGGTGTGTTTGCTTTGAGGATACAGTGGCACGTGATGGGTTGATTCCGTCCGCGATCCACCATTCCAATGTTTAGTTGAGGATGGAACCGGAATCGGGTGATCCTCAGAAAAGGAATATTCCCTATATATGCTTCATCAAGTGATTCCACCAAATCGAAGGAATCACGTGGTTATTCTTCTCTTATTGATAGAAGAAAAAAGAAAACACCTCTGCTAATTGTTAAAACCAAAAATACAATGGAAATGTTGCTGGAGTTTATATAATATTTTGATAAAAAAAAGAATAACCCCACAAGGTGAGTTGAGTCATATTCTTCTCATTTCATATCTCCAACCAAACACAAGAATGGAACGAACCCGTGACATTTTTTATCTTCAACCGAACACAAGAATGGAACCAACCCATTCCTTGAGAACGAGACCATGACATGCCATGCCTTTTGGTTCTCAAACCAAACACACCTTAGTGTTCTTCCATCTTTTTTCCAACCCCTTTACCAATACAATACCTTCTCCTTTTATACTTCAAGCCCCGAGTTGACTTTGCCGGCATTCTCGGAATGGGGGTAACCAGACCTGCCTGCCTGTGGCCCAGGGGTGACCTACTTCATCGAGCAAACCAACCGGCACGACACCATGCGAGGCAAGGCCCTCGCGATGGGCCAAGCTTCGCGAGGAAGAACAACATCAAGACCCACATGCGACCTCCTCAAGACCCCTCGAGAGCGGCGGATAATCCGAGGCAAGACCCGGCCTCAAGAGTCAAGGATGACGCAAGGGAAGGACATGCGAGCAGCAGACAACAGGATGGATCAGATTCCCCTTTCGTGCAAAGGGGGCAAGGACGTACCAGGGTTCCGAAGGCATCTTCCAAAGGTTTTGCTTTTGGTGCAACAAGGCCGTCGCCGCCCGCCAGCAGGACAAACGTCGTCCCCGGGCCCGTCCCTGCAGCGCGGGCAGTCACTTTGTAGGCGAAGACCACCTTTGGGCAGGGGAGCATGTTCCCCTGTTCCCCTTCAAAATTGGCCACTGTGGGATCCCTTCCCGCCGAAACGATAAGGGAAGAGGACCGGAGCCGCCACTATAAATGGAGGATAGGTTGCTTCGTAGAGGGGGATCCGAGATCCATTCATTTCACCTACTAGCATCACATGTAGCCACCCAGCCTCCGGAGGCTCACGAGCACTGTACCAGTTCATCCACCGACCTCCATGAGAGGCAATCCACCAAAGCAGGAGTAGGGTATTATGCTTCCCAGCGGCCCGAACCTGGGTAAACTGTCGTGCTCTGTGTCTTCCTCACCATCGAGTGGGTTCTCTGCCTTGTCCATCGAATAGCGAGCTAGGTGAGGCGAGCCAGTGAGAGATCTTCGTACACGCCCCTGAGTTCGAATCTTTAGGGTTTTGCAGAGCCCGAAATCCGACAGACTTTCCCTATGATCCTACATGACGTCTACACTCGGGGAGTAGGTAACCACTCTAGACGACAACTGAATGTCCTCTGAATTGTATGCACATCGTTCATCGACAGCGACCAAGGCATGTCCTACCATTCTCGTACCCAGCATATGAGAAACATGCTCACCGTGCCCCACAGGCAGCTCCACCGCATGCCAATAGAAACCACGACCAGGTCCCTTTGGCAGCCCGTCAATGAAGTGGTACTATCGGGTACAGGTCGCTCGCTATCGAAGGCCTGGGGACTGGACAAGCCCCGTCCACTGAAGTAATTCCACCCAAAAGGTATACCCCGAGCAACACAACACTGAACGAGGGAGCGGATGTTAACTTGAGCAATCTTCCCATCGAGTAGTACACTCCTCGGGAAGCTCGAGGTAGAGCCCCCTCCCATGTTTTGCTAACAGCAGCCCCGAGTCTCTCCACTCCTTTGCAATGTATGTTAAATAGGAGGGGTAGGGTGACGGAGCCCTATACCAGGGGTGGCTTACAAGTGGGAGCCCGGCCTCGTCAACTATAAGGGGCCTACTTGGCTCAAGGCAACAAGGAAGCCCTAGGAGGCTGTGAGAACCTTCATGACCCCCCCCCCCAAAAAAAAACAATTAGAGGACAGCGATGCCCTAGATCGCATATACCGCCATGTAAACCTTAGACCTATAGTGCTTATATATAAGGGAGGTCTAGTGTCATCATCTCCCTCTATCATCAGATAGGCAACTCTTGGTAGCAATCTCATACACCATTGTAACCCCTCGCACTCGGATAGACCCCTTGTGCGACCTCCGATCCCGGGATTCCAGCTGCACTTGGACCCCTACCAAGGGATCTGACGATATTTTGCACCGTCATGGGGCCCAATTCCGTGTGAGTGGTGCTAGGGGTCGTGACTGACGTGATGGAACAGTCGAATGCCTCATTGGTTCATGCGCTTGGTAGAAAACCATTGTCGACTTCCTCCAATCATTGGCGACGTGCTAATGATGGGGCTTGACCCCGGAGCTGCTTCGCGGAGGGGATGGGGCCATCACTCCACCCCCCATGGTGTATAAATATGACATCCCCTCCCTTGAGTAGAGCATGCTCCTACCTTCCCCATTCTCTCTTCTTGCCCTCGGATCCCCTTCCATTGTCACTACCATGGCACCAAAGAGGAAGGCACCAAAATCCCCCAAGTCGAGGAAGCGAGCGCGCGATGAGACCTCGACGCATATGATCCTCCCTCCATCTCATTTCAACGAGATGGAGCATGACCGACTTCGTCCGTGGTTGGTGGGCTCCGGTTGTGAGGATGCACGAGACATTCACCCTATGACCTACCCTACGGACTCGAACCTAGACTAGATGATGATCTTTGTCCATCACATCCTGGTGGACCTCCTGTCGCCGTTCTCATCCTCTTGCTCGCCATCCTGAGTGATTTCAGTAATAACCTCGTCCACCTTCCTCCTAGCTTTGTCCTTATGTTTGTCACCTCCATTCACCTATGCACGATTTCCATGGGTGCGGCGCCTTCGGTATCTCTCTTTCTTCACTACATCATCCTACACCCTTCTGGAGGCGAGGAGATGGAGAGACGTTATCGCTTTGTCATCCGTGAAGATCCCGCCAACTACTACATTCCCATGATGAATGGTGGCGAGCTAGGGGTAGCTCGACGAGTGGTGCTACATCCACTTGGACCCTTCCACAAATCTTCCTCCCCTTCCTCGGGTAGGCACTCCTTGCCTCGAAAGTGTGGGAGAGGCTGGCAATCGACAATACCCACCTCTCCCTGATCACAGTGCGCACCACCGAGCTGCTCGAGCATGGCTTTACGGCAGCCATGGTGACCGCGGACTAAATGCGTCGTCGATGGGCCTCACTGCGGGATCGTCCTCGCTTCGTTGCGATCTACATCGACATCAACAACGGGCACGTACGGTGATAGTTTCGGGGAGGTACCTGACGTCATCCCAGTTGGAGGAGTTGATCTTCGCAAAAAATAAATTGATGCTACCGAATCGTGTTTAGGGGCAACCAGATCGTTAGGGGCGGGGGCATCCCCTAGAATCATCCTTGGAGGCGCTGGATCCCGCTCCCACATAATTTCATATCAATGGGTATTGTGATACTTCCTTCTTTCCTCGGTTGCCATACGCACCAATATTGGACAATGATCTGATATGAAGCAGTGAGGAGAAAAACATGAGTAGCCAGATACATCTCACACCACAGCTCCCATTTGCACATGCCATGTCTAGACGAATCTAAACATTACGACCCCTTTCTTTCCTATTATCATATGTAAAATGACGCCCGAGAGCCCCAATTCCACCAATTCACGAAAGGTCACCATCTAACTCTCGTCACACAAAGAAGTAGGTAAATGTTCTTATTGCCAAAGAAATTCATTAAATCCCCACACGCAAGCCTTGGATCCTCCGATACAACACGCAAACGCTCTAGATGTTCCCACATGATGTATCAGTACTCCACCCTCGGCACACCATAGACAAAGGTACCACGTGACTGAACATCTGTAAGAGCGTCCACCACCACAACATCAATGTAATGAGCACATGAGTTAAGAACAGTAACTTGCAACCACTCGTCCCAAAACAGTGCAAGACCGCCACTCCTCCCATCACTATACACTCCATGAAAACCTTTCAAGCCTAATGTCCACTTCAGTTTCTCCATCTTTGCTGAAACTTGTCTTGTCTCCTTGAAACAAGCTTGGCGATATTGGCATTTGCGAGTATCAACACCTGATGAGCTATCCTGCGGTCCCCCCTGACACTTCCACGCTAGCATATTTATTGCTCCAATCTGCACCCCACGAAGGAGCTGGTACTTGTAAACAGGGTTGTGTTTTTCCCAAAGAGGAGAGGAGATGCAACACGGTAGAGATATGTATTTCCCTCAAGGAGAACCAAGGTTAAGATCAAAGCAGGAGTCATGGTGAACTTTGTATTGAAGATCAAAGAGAAAGACAGAGCCATCTAGGTACTAGCTATGGACCCGTAGATGTGTTGTAGAATACTCACAGAACTTCATGGGAGGAGCGAGGTTGATGTAGAGTCCCGCCATGATTGACCCCCCCCCTCCGACAGGGCACCGGAACAAGGCTCGAGATGGGATCACGGTGGAATAGAGACTTGCGGCGACGGAAAAAGTGTTTCGAGTGGCTCTCTATAGGGTTTCTGATTTTAGAGGATCTATAGAGGCGGAGTTAGGTCAAATGGTTCCACAAGGTAGTCCCAACGTAAAATGGCACGCCCTCTTGCCTTGGTGTTGCCTCGTGCGGCGCCTGGACTCCCTCCAAAGCTTACAGGTCTTGTTTTTGTCCAATTTTTTTTAAAAAGTTTGGAAGCGTTTGGACTTCGTTTGGTACTGGTTTCTTGAAAGCCAAAAACATGCAGAAAATAGCGGCTCACACTAGGCACTGGGTTAATAGCTTAGTTCCCAAACATAATATAAATAGCATATAGATGCATATAAAGTATCCTGGAATTATAATATAATATCATGGAACAATAAAAAATATATACATTGGAGACGTATCAACATCCCCAAGCTTAAGTCTTGCTCGTCCTCGAGTAGGTAAATGATAAAAAAAACAATTGGTCCAACATGCTACCCAACATGTAATCTCTTTCATGTATGATCTTTTGAGAAATGATGAACTAATAAACATCAGCACAATAATATCCATAAACGTAAATAACATAATCATTAATTTTCAAGATACAGGATCCTTAAATAACGTCACTCCCTCATACATCTTCAACGTATCGATAATTTATGAAGTATGCACGCCATATTTTCCTATGTTTACAATACTTATATGGTTTTGATGCACTTCATATTATTTATTTAGAATTAATCCAGACTGATGTTGTTTTTAGCAGAATTAACATGGTGTTGTTTTTTGTGCCAAGAATAAAAGTTCTCAGAATCGCGTGAAACTTTTTTATGGGGAAAATAAGAAATATGGGAGCGAAGAACCACCAGAGGTGATCCACGTGTGGGATACGAGGCAACAGGGCGCGACCACCCCCGTGGTCGTGCCATGTTGTGTGGTGGGGACCACGTGGCTCCGTCTAGCGTAATTTCAACACTGAAAATTCCTATATATACAGAAACCTCCGAAAGATAACCTAGAACTTCCGCTGCACCGCCGCAACTCTCTATATCAAAGAAAAAACCATATGGAGCCTTTTCAGTACACTACCGGAGGGGGAAATCATCACCGGTGGCCATCTCCATCATCCCGACGGTGGCCATGACGAGAAGGTTGTAGTTCACCCTCGGGGCTGAGGGTATGTACCAGTAGCTATCTGTTTGATCTCTCTCTCCCCCTCTCGTGTTCTTGAGATGGCACGATCTTGATGCATCACGGGCTTTGTTAATACAGTTGGATCATATGGTGTTTGTCCCTTGCTATCTTGTTGTGATGAATTGAATCTCTCCCTTTCAGATCTCATTATGTTGAATATTGCTTTTGAGAACACTTGATGTATGTCTTTCATGTGGATACCAGTGGTCACATTGTGGTATTCTATTGATTCACTTGATATATGTTATGGCATCAACTTGCGGATTATGGTGACCTCCGGGATCTAAACCACAATCAAAGTTCTTCATTTGATTAAGCACATTTCTTGGTAGTCCTCTAATGCCGACATGAAGAATTTTAAGATTGCCAAGCATATTAACATCATCATCATGAGAAGGATGTAAGGGATCAATGGGAGGCACATAGAGATTTTCCGCATATTTTCTCAAATGGAAATTATCAAATATATCAAGCATTTAACCTTTGTGTTGTCTATAATACTCCCCATTGAGAATAGGCACTCTATAACTAATATTCCCCAAACTAGACACATCCAGCTTCCTGCAATGGTGATTAAACCAAGGCTATGGAGACGAAAGCTCTAATAACAATTGTGGTATCACTAGAAGGGATTTCTAGAGAGAGGGGGGGGGGTGAATAGGCTACTTGCATAAATTAAAACCTGGCCTTTTCCCAATTTTAATTGTTGGCAAATTCTAGCATTTAGAACAAGTCATACACACCCTACACATGCAAGTCTATCAGTAAAGCATCGAAAAGTAAAGACATGCATATGCAAAGTAAGGAGTAGAGTTTAGGAAGATCAAACGCAAAGGTTGACATGATGATTTTTGGCATGGTTCCAATAGGTGGTGCAATCATATGTCCAAGTTGATGGAGACTTGAACCGATGGAGGGTAATATCCGCGCGAGTCCATGGAGGTCTCAACTCATGAAGGGTGCATGGAGAAGCAACCTTGTCTATTCCATCATGGCTTAAATCCATGAAGGACTAGCCTCACTCGTGATAGATCTTCACGAAGTAGGCGATCTCTTGGCCTGTACAAACTTCTTGGTTCAACTCCACAACACAAAGTAGGAGGCTCCCAAGCGACACCTAACCAATCTAGGAGGCACCACCCTCCAAAAGGTAATAGATGCAATAGTACAATGAAATGCTTGCTCTTGTGCTTCAAAATATATTCTCCTCAACACTCAATCAATATCTCACACATTTGTCTTGGTTAGAAGAGATTGATTGGGTGGAAAGCAACTTGGGGAGGCTAGAGATCAAGTTTCAAATGGATGGATTGGAATATCTTGATCTCAACACATGACTAGTTGGCTTTCTCTCAAAAAAATGGACATGGAAAGTGTGTGTGTGTTCTGAGTGCTTCCTCTACGAGTGAGAGGTGGTGGAGAGGTACATATAGGTATCTCCTAAAATTCAACCGTTACGATATTGTTGCCCAACTCTATGAAACCGAAGTGAATCTCGGTGGACCGAGTTGCACAAAATGTGGAAACTTTTGTATTCTCGGTTAGACCGATATAGGAATCTCGGTGGTACAAATATGGGTGACCTAGGGCAGCTTCCGAATCTCGGTGAGACAGATTCCAAAATTCGGAATTTCCGATTCTTGAAAACGACATACTAGAAACTTGGTCACTCATTTTGGTGGCGCCGAAAGGAATGTTGGTTGTACCGAGACTCTAGGGTTTGGCAAAGGTTCTGTCTATTGGAAAATTGGTATGTTCGAATGGAAATTCTTGGTGGCACCAATTTTGATGTTTAGGCTTTGGACAGAGAACTTATGTGGGAGAATGGATGAGTATTTTTGGTGTCTATCTCTAAGCACTTGAGCAATCAATTCATCATAGATACCTCACCCCCTTTTAATAGTATTGGCTTTCCTATGGACTCAAATGTGATTTCTCACAAATTTAAAATGTAGAATCTTGTAGCTTGAAGCTTGGACAATCCTATTCCTCTCATTCCTTGGGGCTTCTCCTCACAATCGTTAGCCAATCCTCTATGTGGACTATACCTGAAATACACTAGGTAAAAGTGTTAGTCCAAGAGAAAATGTATGTTGTCATGAATTATCAAAACCACCAAGGGAGCATATGTGCTTTCAACAAGTCATCAAGATCTCATCGAACATTGGCGAGTCATAGGGCGCTGATCATGTGAAGACTGACAATCAGTTAGCAGATATTTTCACTAAGCCCTTGGATGAGAGAAGAGTTTGCAAGTTGTGGTGTGAGCTAAATATCTTAGAGTCTTCAAATGTTTTGTGAAAACAAACACACATACTAACATTTATGCAAAATTGATGACTTAGATGTGCAATACACGAAGAATCGATTTTGTTCAATCAATGAAGAATATCACACTTAGTGTGAGGAAATTAATGAAGAATCTGGTTCTGAGGGCCCTATGACAATTGTACACGGCGCCTGAAATCATCGTTCTTATACGATGGATCGCGCCACCACCCAATTTTGAAATTCTTCAAGCTGTTTTTCTTCAAAGTTGAAATTCATTAATATGACACTTCGTCACAAAATCCTCAAGTTTTTCAAAATATTCAAAATATTCAAATTCTTTAAAACATTTGATGATTTTCATTTATACATACACTTATATATATATATATATATATATATATATATATATGTATATGTATATGTATATGTATGTATGTATCGACTGTGATTTCAAAGTCCTCAACGGCATTCACTTATAGCTCAGTCTTCAATTTGATATTTCATCTAAGTGAATGTGACCAAACCCGACTCCCCTCTATGCTAAGCTTAACCCAGTCTATTCATTTCTTCATATGCGTTCTACTTGACACTTGTTCAAAATCCTCACTGTGTCCTTGTCAGCTCAGGACTTTGCAACGAAATCCTCAAAAAATCAAAAATCATTTTTATGACGTTACACAGTAACTGGATTCACTCCTCACGATCGGATAACCATAAACTCCACCGCTTCAGTCGTGGGCTCCACGTATCGTGCGGAGACGAATGTGCAAGGGCAGTTCGGTCCAAAAATTTCGGTCAAACAATTTTTCACCTGAGCTATAAATAGGCCCTTACCCCCTCAGTCAAAACTCTTCGTCCTCTCGTCTTCTCCGCTCGAGCTCAACCCTAGCGCCACCGCTAGCAATCTCGCCGCTAGTGAGGAAAAGCTTCGCTGTCTCGCCCTCGCCATCGCCGAACTCACGCGGGACACGGAATCTCTCCCTCCGCCACCGTTGTAGCTGATCTCTGTCGCCAAGTTAGGGCGCGGAAGATTTGAACCGAAGAGTTTCTCTCTTTTACTGCTTCAGTTATTCGTGTTCTTCGCTCAGTGTAATTAAAATCCTATTTTACTGCCTCTGTAGATCTATTATTTCTCTTTAGACTCGCGAAATCTGTTTTTCCTCAGTGTGTTTGTCAGCCTTGTACACTCATTCATCAAACACTTGATGAATTTCACTAAGCCACTCAAATTCTTCATGAGATTCCTCAATTGTGTAAATTCTCGAATCTGCACAACTCTGGAACCCAAGATCAGAATGCTTAGTCAAATTCCTCAACCCACTGGTAAAATTCCTCAACTACTAATTTTTTTCAATTTCTTCAAATCTGAGAATGCATATGACCTCTCCATATTCTTCGCACCTATACTCTGTTCACATGTACAAAATTTCAGCTGATGAATCACTAGGTTCTCATCAACTTAACTCATTTCCAATATTTCTTGAAGAAACTTTACGTGTGTCATCTGAATCTTCAAGAGTTCATATTCCTCAGCAAAAGCCTCAGTTGAAGAAAATGGAGGATGAGCGAAAGCAGAAGGGAGGAAATAAGCTTGAACAGAACACAACTTTTGAAATACCAGAAGATATATATGCTGATTACTGCACTCCTGATGAGAAAATTCATGGCAAAGAAACCATGGCGAAGCGCAAGATAAGGATTCAGAAAATCGAACGCAGATGGGATAAGGAGTGGAAGGAGTACAGACATGTTACTCCTAAGTATGCGAAGAAATTCGCCCTCAAGCCACCTTGCAAGAGGCCTCCTCAGGGTGATCAACAAGCCGCTCATCCCTCAAGCGCTGAAACCATTGAGGATTATCCTGATGAGAAGAGCAAACATCTGTCTAAGCTACAGAAGAAGGCAGAAGCAGCTGTGAAGAAATTCAATGGTGACTCTGCTGTTGCAGGCACTATCGCCACCTCTTCGTGTGCTGAGGCCTGTGCTATAGCCATTCCTCAAAAGAAGACTATGCCGAAGAAACCCAAAGCCTCAGTGCCAAAATAGAAAATGCCTCAGAAGGCTGCAACAGTGGCAAAATCTTCAACAACACCACAGTCTTCACAACCTCAACAGAAGCAACTCATTAAGCATCAGCCTGCACAATCAAGTTCCTCAGTGCCGTCTGCCACAAGCTCTGCCACAAAGTCTTCACCACCTTTGTTGAAGACTACAATGACTGCTGGAAGAGGCATCAGGCCAAGTCCGAGCAAAGTCATCAACATTCCTTCTGCATCAAAAGGAAGTGAAGAATTTGATGAGGAGACTCTTCAAGCTATCATCAGAAGCAAGCAGGAACGAGTTGCTCAAGCCTTAGGCAACTCTATTCCTCTTTCCATGGACCCGAAGGTTTTGCTGGATTTCATCGACTTCTCGTAGGAAGATCTAAACACTCCTATTGATGACTTGAAGTTTCCCCGTGGTGTAAGCCACATGATAGCAACTTTCATCAATGAGGCGAAGTGGAAAGAACAACAAGCCAAGCAAGAAAAGGCTACTAAGCTCAAGAAGGAGAAATTCCTCAAGCAGAATCTCCTCAAGTTGACGCCTGAAGCACTTGTATCAACTCAGGCTGAACTTAAAACCCAGACAGATAAGTACACAAGTCTATTTGATTGTCAAGGTGTCAAGGTGAATTTCATCAAGGCTGCAACAGCTGCAGTTGATGAATACAACAAGAGAATTGCTCCTCCCATGCAGCAAAAGCCACCTCAGTCTAGCTATGTTGTTCAGCTGGCAGAGGAAGATGAAACTGATGAACCAGCTGCTGAGAAAATTCCTCAAGATATTCCAGCTGAAGAAACTGCTCCAGCTGATGAAACTGCCAGGCCTGACACTGCAGCAGTGCCTGATGAAATTATTCCTTCACCACAACCCTCAAAGGTGAAGATGATGATTCCGTATGCATCAGATGTGAAGAAGACTAAAGCTGCTGAGAAAGATGAAAAGAAGAGAAAAGCTTCAATGACCTCAGAAACCTCAAAGGCCAAGCGCCAAAAGGTCACTCAGTCAGAGTCTTCAACTGCCCCGGTGGATGCTACTCCTGTGAATGTAGCTCCATCTTACTTGACCGTTCCCTTCGGAGTTGACTATGTCATTCCTGAAGATGATGAAGAAATGGAGGATGCTGAAGATGAAGAAATCATGGATGAGGAAATACTGATTGACGATATTCGTCAGACCACCATTCCTCAAAAGACCTCTGAGGAACGAGTGGATGATGATGAAACTGGGTGCAGCACTCCAGTGATTCATGATGACTTCTGGAAAGAGACTCATCGTCGCTCACCGGGGTCAACTCAAATTCCTCGGACTCCTGCTGCAACAGAAATCCTCACAGTTTCTGATGGGAAAACCATTCGTGAGGAATCTGCTCAAGAATCAGCTGCATCAGCTGAAGACAATGCAGCAACAAATACTGCAACTACCTCCTCCAACATGCAAATTCCTCAAGTTGAGGAAAATCCTCAACCTGAAGAAAATGCTCAGAATGAAGAAAATGCTCCTGCCCCAAACACTGAAACTGCTATTGTTGTGGTAAACACAGAAACAACAATGATAGTGGCTCCTCCTCAAGAACAACAACATAATCTTCAACCACAACAGAATCAACCATTATCCAAAAGGCCAAAGTTTCAAAAGGAGGCATTTTATGAAGAACGCATGTACTTCACTGGCGAAAATCCTTATGATAAGCTTCGCATCAGGCACAGGAAGTTTTAGACAAGGAATCAACTCAACTACTATGCTTCAGTGCTCTGTGGGAGGAACAAGATATTTCAACACATAAACATATTCCTCACTGTGATATGTAGGAAATACCTTGCTTTACTCCAGTCCTCAACGTTCTTCACGAAGCTCGATTACTGCCTTTCTACACTGACATGGGCGACTAGAACAGTGACATCATTCTTCAGTTCTACGGCACTCTGCACATCTCTGGCGACCCAAAGGATGTCAACACTTGGGTTTTGGATTGGATGACTCAACACACGCACTACAAAGCACTTGCCACTGAATTACTTTGAGTTCTTCCAATCTCAATTCCCTCAGAGAATGTAGTGCTGATGTATGATGAACGTGAACTGCCCAACAGACTGATGGAAGTTCTCATGAAGCCTTTGGCCAAGGACCAAGCTCCAAGGACTCACTTTCTGGTACAATACTTGAAGTATGAACCACAAACAGTCTATAGAATCCCGTCCAATGTCATTGCTCCTATCAAAGGGCATGATGATGAACAAGATGTCGTAGGCATCATGAAGAATATCCTTTTCAATGTCATCCATGGCATACCAATGATCCTTCATGATTTCTTCTTGAGGACTTTGGCTGATAATGCCCTGTCGCCTTTTGAAATGAAGATTTATGCACCGTGGATCATGAGATTCATCAGAAATAGGTCACGCATCAACTGCCAAGCTGATTTTCCGAATCACATCGGATATCTGGCGCCAATCAGAGTCATCGGGAAATTGTTGGAGCCTGTTGAAGGCAAAGGCAAATCTATGATTGGTGAAGGAAATCAGCCCCTTGATGGCCATTTTCGCAAAGCAGAGTCATATTCTTCATGTGATGACACTGCTACCCAAGATCCACCAAGCCCAATTACCCCAGTGTGATGAATAACAGAGAGATACTCCTCAGTCTTCATCAGAAGGTCGATCGCAATCACAAGTGGGTTAAACGTCAATTCAGTGCCATTGTGAAAACCCTCAATGAAACTCAGAACGCAGTGAAGAAAAATCACTATTATCTTCATGAGGTGTTTGATCGTACCTGGGCCACCTTGGCTCATCTGAAGACTCAGGAGGAACTTGAGGAATTGGAGTTTACTCAAGACTTCGACTGGTGGTGGCCTCCCAAGAAGAACTTCAAGCCAATTCCAGTTCCTGACTTGGAGGACAGTTCTTTTTCTTCATTCCACACTGCTGAGTCAGATGAAGAACCAGAAGACAATTTAACTGGTCCAAGGAAGAAGCCTGTTGCCAAGAATCCTCATGCCTCTTCATCAGCCAAGAAGTGAATTTCTTCAAAGGGCGTTAGTCCTTAGTTCTGTCCCTTTTTTGTCACTTGATGACAAAGGGGGGTAAATCTGAGTTAGTCTTCAAGCGGGATCTATTTTGGGGCTTATAAACATTATTACGTTACAAACTTTTGGTTCTTTTGAAGTGTTTTTATGTAATGAGTTGTAACTTAAGCCCGATGGTGCTCTCACTCTTTTGAACGTTTTTCTTCGCATGCTTATTCCTCAAAGTCTATTAATGCAGGCATGCTGAAATTCGTCAGACACCATTTTTAATCATACATTTTTAAATTCCTCATATTACATGTCAAATCTACGCATGATTTACAAGATACAGGGGGAGATCTCCATGATATAAATCATCAATGTGCATCTGCTGTGCAAAGCAAATTCCTCAAAATATGCACATCTTCAGGGGGAGTCTCTCGGTATCTTGATTTCAAATTCCTCAAACTCAGTTTTTTACACTTCATATATTTATCCCCGTTGAAAACTTAACCTAATTGTCATCAACCACCAAAAAGGGGGAGATTGTAAGTGCATCTAGTGCCCTTAGTGATTTTGGTGGTTTGAAGACTTATAGGTTAAGTGACTAATGTGTTTATAAGTGTACACAGGCTCTATAAGTCATTGAGAAGTTTGAGTTATACGATGAATATGGACCCCTAAAAATGTATGTCTTCGTCTGAAGATTTTTGTCTTACCTTGAAGACTTTGATCACGAAGAAATTGTGATGAAATTGATATTCCTCATGAAGATATTGATGATGAGGAAACTGGTGGTTCCTAAAGAAATACTGTCTGAAGACTTTGAAGCGCGAAGATTTATTCTTTTTGTTTCATTTTCTTTACTATTGAGTCATAGGAACACCGTACTGTTAAAGGGGGTCGAGGTAATACTACAGAATGAATTTCCTCATGATGCTCAACCCAAGCCTAAACCTACAAAAGCCTCACGTGAGGAATATGAGAGACATGAGTACTTTCACAGTTGAATGTTCCGACCGTTACCGCGACACGTGCCACCTCACTGATCTTATCCACACCAACAGTCATAGTATTTAAGGGCATTTATGTAAAATCATGTCGGGATGCTCCCAGGCTATAAATAGCCGCCCCCACAACCACTAGCTGGTTGGCTGCTTCGAGAGAAACTAACACTTGTCATTTAGAGCAACCAAATTCCTCAGAGTCTTCGAGAGTAAATCATCAAGTGAGGAAATACCACAAACACCAAACCACAAACCAAAAACCAAGTGATTGAGCATCACTGAAGAATTTGTTCCTGTGTGGAACTGAAGCCTTTTACCTTTGAGGACTGTGCATCCTCTAGACGGTTAGGCGTCATGGTCTAGAGCATCTAGCACTCAATTCCGGATCACCGGGTGACCGAGTTTGTGATGGTTTGGAAGTCTGCCCTAAAGACTTACCACGAGTGTTGGGCGAGGACTGTGTGTCCTTAGCTCAAGGAGAATACGGCAGGGACTATGTGTCCTTTGGTTTCAATACCAAGCCACTCGAAACCAGACGTACAACCATCACAACAATTGGAACTGGGTCATCAACTACTGTCTTCATCGTGATACGGGTTTTATTTCTTCAACTCTTTCATTTCCTCAAAATAGTATGTTGAAGACTTTCATCTGTGCTGTTTGAAGAATTTTCCTGAAGACTTTCTCTGAATTTCCTCAACCTCAAATTCTTCATTCGAGTTAATCTTCACCTGCGTTCTGTTTACGTGCGTATTGTGCAAACCGATTCTCATAATCTTCACTAAGTAATATGCTGTAGTAGTCTTTGCACTTCTGATCCCGCGCTATTTCCGCTGCACGTTATTCATTAGTGAGGAATTTCCTCAAAAGGAATTTCCTTAGCGATGAATTTCTAAAAATCGCCTATTCACCCCCTCTAGTCGATATAACACACTTTCATGTTCCTACACCGCACACGATTATGTTTGGTAGATCGTCTATGTTCCTAATTCACCATCACCGACGGTTTTTCCGTGTCGTGTGGGATGGACCCCCCTATCACCCATACATGCAAGGTGTCGTCTTAAACATTCATCGTGGAAAGGGGTTAAAAACTGTTTGTATAGCACGTCGCTGCACCAGTGTTTCATGATCAAACCTTTTCCAAATATTGTGACAATTTGATCTCCCGTGAACTCTATAGTGAACTTTGTTTATTCTTGGGTTTTGAAGAATTGTCACATAAAAATGGTTGGTTTGATATATTTATTGTCACTAATGATAATGAAACTAATCTACAGGAAATATATATGTTTTGCATAGTAAATTGCAATGAGAATGCTTATATTGCCAATTATAGAAATATGGGAAAACCAATAGAATATAAAAGTAATACTAATGAAACATTAAAGGTCTCCCAACACCCTCCTATTTTTATCATAATGAATCAAGTTGCATGGAGGAGCTTTCCATCGAACCAATCTCTTCAATAAGAAGCTCGCAAAAATTACTTAAACCCACACAAAATGTGGTAAAGGAGAAGAAGAGAAGAAAAGGTAAAGGTAAAAAGGTATCTCTCTCAAGTAATGTTGCTCCTACGATTGTTGAGACTGAATCCGGAAGTAGTATGGACGATGATACACTTGATTATTTTGTTATGCCTACTACTTGTTGTGATGATTATGATTGACAAGATAATGATACTCCTTATAATATTGAAAATGTTTTTAGCACTAATGTAGAAAATTATGATCATAATAATTGTTATTCTATTGGTGCCATTCATGGTATTTTTTATTATACTAATGATATGCAAAACCTCAAGCTTGGGGATGCAATGCTTGATGAGAATGACATGCTTCAAAATATGTTTGCTGCAACTAATGTTTGTCCCAAGCTTTGGGATGCTTTGCTTAATGAAGATGATATTTTGGTTCCCTATTTCGAATGATCAAATTTGTTATGATGACTGGATGCCCCTACTTATGATGATTATTGTGATGATAATTATGTTATAAAAAGTAGCGATGCTTATTCTTATAAAGCTTGACATAATTATGAATACCCTTTATCTAAACATTACTCTTTTAACGAGGAAACAATTTATAGTATTCTTGTCTCAAGTGATACCCACTATTATGTATGAGAAGCTTGCTTATGGGGAGAGTAATAAATGTTCTATGCTTGTGGATCATGAAGATAATGCTTTATGTGGATGTCATATTCATTAATTCCTTTATGATTGTAAGAGCATATTTCTCCATGTTGGTTTTGGTAATTGATGACAATCCCTATGGACTAATGGTTGCCTTGAGTTATATTCAAAGTATTTGTCTATAGGCACTTCTTGGAGTCCATATATTGGTTCCAAGGAGTTTATATTGTGACCAAGGTGGTATCCAAATATTGGTCATGTGAGAGTTGAGCTTATTGCAAGCATGTCTTGAAGAAGAAGATTTTGTGAAAATTCATGTTTACCTTCAAGACATCATATTTATGAAGAGAGAAGATAAGGTACAAGGTTGATCAAGACTAAGTCAGAGAGTGAATCAAGTTGATCAACACATAAAGTATATAAGATGTACCGAGTGGGATCAAGTGGTCCCATGGTATGGTAAGCATTATCCATTACGCTTTGTGTACTAACCCATGGTCTAAGCTATTGTTCTATGTGGGGTTAGGAAGATCTCATATGACCCATGGAGGATGACATCAAGTGGTGATGATCATCAAGATTGTGGTGTGCAAGTTCAAGTGGAGGTTCACAAAGATATCATGATTGAAGCTTGCAGTCCATTGTGGTGGCAATGGACTTGTGAAGATGTGCCAAAGAGTGGCTCACCCATAGTGGAGTATGAGGGAGCAATCTACGAGTCTTCATCGAGCCGACGCAATCAAGAAAGGTGGTCCGTCTTGAGGAGGACAACATCATCATCATCTAGCTCGAGTGGACTATGCGCGAGGCAAAGGTTTGATCTTAATAGGTTTTCTATTTTACCGGTCTCATGGTGTTAGTTGGGAGACCGGGCTATAGGATCGATTGCCGTACTATCAAGGGGGGCTCTGTGAGTAGCTTGATCGTATCGTTTGTTGAGAGATCAAACCATTGCATTCTTGGCATCATCATATTTCTTGGTTCTTGGTTGGCTTTTCTTTATGTGGGTTCTTGAGCTTATGGTCATCTTCATGACAAGCTCGAGTTCATTGAAAACAAAGTCCATATGTATCTTCTATGATGTTTTCATTGTTGGAGTTTTTGTCGGTTCTTCATTCATAGAGGTTTCACATCTCTATGTCATTTGCATTTTACTTGTCTTTTGCTATACAACAAGCTTGAGTTTGCTCAATTCGGAGCTCATACACAAAAGTTATGGTAGTTTTCTCAGGATAGTTTTTAGTGCTCAAGCGGTAGTACCGCTCGATGGCACAGTAGTACTGCCTAGATGGTGCTTCTCCTATGTACTACCGCTGCTACTATCGCTTATTTTGTTGTTCTATTGGTATTCTCTTCACTTATGGCAGTAGCACGGTAGGTACCGCTGCTACTATCGCTTATTTTGTGGCTCTGGTATCTTATTCGTCTCAGCCATAGTAGGGCGGCAGGAGGGAACGGTACTGCCACCTTGCTCCCACTCTACTATCGCTGTTACCTTGGTACTACATACCCAATGGTAGTACCTCTGGGTCGTCCAGTAGTATCACTCCGGCGGCACTACCGCCTCGAGGTTTCTACCATTTGCATGCTTTTTCTTGGAACTATCGCATTAAGCGGTAATACCTCCAAGCCAAGCGGTAGTACCGCTTGTGCACGACTTGTGCACATAAGGGTTATATTTGGGGAGGGCTATAAAAGCGGGTCTTATTCCGCATTGGTCCCCAACTCTTGAGCTCGTGTTCTTCCCCCATTGTTGACCTTTTTTGAGCTTGCTAACTCTCAATCCCTCCAATGATTCTTGCTAGTTCTTGAGGGAAAACAGAGTGGAAATATAGATCCACATTTCCACCAATCACTTTCTCCTTATGTGAGGGGAACCGCTGGATCTAGATCTTGGAGTTCTTCGTGTTCCTTTTCGTTCTTCCTCTCATTTTCTTCCATAACATTCGTTGTTGTGGTGGTATTTGGGAGATAAGGACTTGGGCAATCCATGTGCCCTTGCCATTGCATTTGGTGCATAGGTTCAAGTTCTCCACAGTGATACGTGGAAGTGAAGTTTGAGAAGCTTATTACTCTTGGATGTTTGGGCACCTTAGAGCTTGTGCCTCTTGGGTGCTTTGGCGCCCTAGACGGTTCATGGTGTGTTGGAGCTCAATCATTGTGGTGTAAAGCTTCGGGAAAGCGTCGGGGTCTCCAATTAGGTTGTGGAGATCGCCCCTAGCAATTGAGGTCACCTCAGATCCACAATCCATTGTGGTGAAGTGCTATTGCGACAACAGACCTTCCCTGGTACGGCACCAGGAATCCTGCTGCTACGGCTATGCCTTTAGGGACTTCCTTGGCAAATATGCAAAGGATTTCCCCGCGGCCTTGGAGCCTTGCGTTGGTGTTCCCTTGAAGAGGAAAGGGTGATGTAGCACAGCGGCGGTAAGTATTTCCCTCAGTTTTGAGAACCAAGGTATCGAACCAATGGAAGATCTCGTCAAGTCTCAAGTACCTGCACAAACACAAAGAGCTTGCACCCAATGCTATAAAGGGGTTGTCAATCCCTTATAGATTGTTTGCAAAGTGAGAATTGAAAGCAACAAAGTAAACAAGCAAAGTAAAAGTGAAAGTGGAAACGATAGTTGTGAATAGACCCAGATTCCGTAGTGTTCACTAGTGGGTTCTCTTCATGAAAGCAAGTAGACGATGGGTGAACGAATTAGTGTCGAGCAATTGATAGAACTACGCAAAGTCGTGACGTTATCTAAGGCAATGATTATATCTATACGCATCATGTCCAAAACAAGTAGACCGATACTTTATGCATCTACTACTATTACTCCACACGTCGACCGCTATCCAGCATGCATCTAGTGTATTAAGTCCAAAGGAACAGAGTAACGCCTTAAGCAAGATGACATGATGTAGATGGACAATCTCATATCTATGATAAAAGCCCATCTTGTTACCCTTGATGGCAACAACACGATGCGTGCCTTGCTGCCCCTTCTGTCACTGGGAATGGTCACCACACAGTATGAACCCAAAACCAAGCACTTCTCCCATTGCAAGAATCATAGATCTAGTTGGCCAAACAAAACCCAAGACTCGAAGAGACTTACAAGGATATCAAATCATGCATATAAGAAATCAGCAAAGACTCAAATATAATTCATAGATAATCTCATCACAAATCCACAATTCATCGAATCTCGACAAACACACCGCCAAAGAGGATTACATCTCATAGATCTCCATGAAGATCATGGAGAACTTTGTATTGAAGATCCAAGAGAGAGAAGAAGCCATCTAGCTACTAACTACGGACCCGTAGGTCTGAAGTGGACTACTCATGAGTCATTGGAGAGGCGGTGATGTTGATGTAGAAGCCCTCCAACTCCAAAGTCCCCTCCGGCAGGGCACCGGGAAGGGTCTCCAGATGAGATCTCGCGGAAACGGAAGCTTGCGGCGGCGGAAAAGTGTTTTCGTGGATGCCGTTTTTTTTTCTGGATTTTTAGGGAATTTATAGGCCAAAGACATAGGGCAGGGGAGAGCCAGGGGGGCCATAAGCTTGGTTGCCGCGGCCTCCCCCTTGGCCGCAGCAACAGGGCTTGTGGACTCCCTGAGAGCCCACTGCCTTGGCCCTCAAGCCTCCCGATCTTCTTCCGTTTTGGAAAATTTATTTCGGGGATTTTATTCCGTTTGGACTCCGTTCCAAAACCAGATCTGAAAAGAGTCAAAAACACAGAAAAAACAGGAACTGGCACTGAATTACTAAGTTAGTCCCAAAAAATATATAAAAGGTAAACAAAAAAATCCAAAGTTGACAAGATAACAGCGTGAAACCATCAAAAATTATAGATACGTTTGAGACGTATCAAGCATACCCAAGCTTAACTCATGGTCATCCTCGAGTAGGGAAGTGATAAAGAAAGATTTTTTGATGCTTTTATGCTACCTAGCATAGATGTCCTTTGTAACTCCTCTTATGTGGCGTGAATGTTCAGATCCATTAGATTCAAAACAATAGTTTGCTATTGACGTGGAGACAATAATAATTCAAGCAAACTAGCAAGGTAATCATGAACTTTCAAAATAACAAGGCCAAAAGAAAGTTATCCCTACAAAATCATATAGTCTGTTATGCTCTATCATCCTTGCACAACGAATTTAAATCATGCACAACCCCGGTATTGGCCAAGTAATTGTTTTCACACCTTTACTTTCTCAAACCTTTTCAACTCTCACGCAATACATGAGCGTGAGCCATGGTTTTAGCACTATAAGTGGTGTGGAGTGTGGTGGAGGTTGCAAAACAAACAAGGAGAAGATGGTCACATTGACTAGGCATATCAATGAGCTATGGAGATGCTCATTAATAGGTATCAACGTGAATGAGTAGGATTGCCATACAAATGATGCACTAGAGCTAAGAGTGTGTGAAAGCTCTTAAAGAAAACTAGTGGGTGTGCATCCAACTTGCTTGCTCACGAAGACCTAAGGCAAATTTGAGGAAGCCTATCATTGGAATATACAAGCCAAGTTATATAATGAAAATTTCCCACTAGCTATATGGTGGTGACAAAACGAGAGACTCTCAATCATGAAGATCATGGTGCTTAATATGCACAAGTGTGGAAAGGTGGTAGCATTGTCCCTTCTCTCTTTTTCTCTCATTTATTTGGTGGGCTCTTTGGCCTATTTATTTATTTATTTTATTTTGGTGGGCCTCTTTGGCCTCTTTTTGTAAATGGGCTTCGCTGGACTCTTTTATTTTCTCACATGGGACAATGCTCCATCAATGATGATCATCACACTTACAACTCAAAGCTTAGAGCAATGGTGACTCTATATGGAATGCCTTCGGTAGTGTACCGTGACAATGATCTAGCATGGCATAGACATCAACGGAAACATCATGCTAGCTATCTTACGATCGTGCAATGGAAATGTAGACGTGGTGGCATATGTCATGGAGGTAGTTGCATGGCAATATATCTCGGAATGACTTTGAAAAAGCCATAGTAGGTAGGTATGGTGGCTATTTTGAGGGAGGCTAATGGTGGGTTTTGTGCACTGGCGAAAATTGCACGGCACTAAAGAAGATAGTGATGGTGGAAAGTGAAAGTGCATCTAAACCATGGACTCAACATTAGTCATGAAGAACTCATATACTTGTTGCAAAAGTTTTAGTAGTAATCGAAACAAAGCATTCAACGCATACTCCTAGGGGAAGGGTTGGTAGGTATAAACCATCGCGCGATCCCGACCGCCACACAAAGGATGACAATCAATAGACTAATCATGCTCGGACTTCATCACATAGCGGTTCACCATACGTGCATGCTATGGGAATCACTAACTTCAACACAAGTATTTCTAGATCCACAACACCTTACTAATATAACTTCAATATTACCATAACCACAACTCAAAACTAGTTGAGATGAATCAAACTTCTCTAACTATTCAATGCATATGAAGGTGGAAGTTTTCATATTCCTTTGGATAACTACCCCTTTTGAGACTACTTTCATAGCATAGATCAACTACCAAGCCACACACCGCCGTGCTCTAAAAGATATAAGTGAAGCACAAAGAGCAAAATCAACTAGCTCAAAAGATATAAGTGAAGCACATGTGAGCTGAATTGTCTAAACAAAAGATATAAGTGAAGCTCGACAAAATCACGGTGAGTGCATGTCTCTCTCTCTAGGTGTGAAGCAAGGATGATTGTGACACAACAAAAATAAAAGACTCCTACGATACAAGATGATCCAAGCAAAAAACATAACATGTGGTGAATAAAAATATAGCCCCAAGTAACGTTACCGATGGATTGAAGACGAAGAAGAGGGGATGCCTTCCCGGGGCATCCCCAAGATTAGGCTTTTACGACATCCTTGAATCAACTTGGGGTGACTTGGGCATCCCCAAGCTTGAGCTCTTGCCACTCTTTATCTTTTTGTCCATAAGAACTTCACCCAAAACTTGAAAACTTCACAACACAAAACTTAAACAGAAAATCGTGATAACATTAGTATAAGAAAGCAAACCACCACTTCCATAGGTACTGTAGCAAACTTAAATTCTACTTATGTTGATGTTGGGTTACTGTATTTTCAATCTTCCATGGCTAATACCCCTCGATACTATCCATAGTTTCATCAAAATAAGCAACCAACTCAACAAAAACAGAATTTGTTAATAGCAGACCAGTCTGTAGCAATCTGTATACTTCGTATACTTCTGGTACTTCAAAAATTCTGAAAAATTACGACGGTGTGAAGAATTTGCGTAGCAATCAGCATAAAAAATAATAAACTCAAAAGCTCTTACAGAAAAAATGAAAATTATTTTTGTGAGCAGAAAGTTTCTGTCTTTTCCAGCATGACCAAACGATCATCCCCAAGACTAATCATAACGGTTTTGCTTGGCACAAACGCAAAAAGAAACACAAAAAACACAATCATAACAGAATTATGAAAGTGTTTAAAACACAAAACAAAAAGAAAAAGGATAGATTCGTTGGGTTGCCTCCCAACAAGCGCTATTGTTTAATGCCCTTAGCTAGGCATAAGGTGATAGAATCACGTATAGTCATCCTTGGTGCTCAAACCATAAGTAGCCCTCATCATAGATTCATAAGGCAATCTTATTTTCTTTCTAGGAAAATGCTCCATACCCTTCTTTAGGGGAAATTGAAATCTAATATTCCCTTCCTTCATATCGATGATAGCACCAATAGTCCTTAGGAAAGGTCTACCAAGAATAATGGGACATGAAGGATTGCAATCTATGTCAAGTACAATGAAATCCACGGGTACATAGTTCTTATTTGCAACAATAAGAACATCACCGATCCTTCCCATGGGTTTCTTGACAGTAGAATCCGCAAGATGCAAATTAAGAGAACACTCTTCAATCTCATGAAAACCAAGAATATCACATAAAGACTTTGGAATCGCGGAAACACTAGCACCCAAATCACACGAAGCATTGCATTCATAGTTTTTGATTTTGATTTTGATAGTAGGTTCCCACTCATCATGAAGTTTTCTAGGTATAGAGACTTCTAATTCGAGCTTCTCTTCAAGAGATTTCATCATAGCATCTACGATATGTGCGGTAAAGGCTTTGCTTTGGCTATAAGCATGTGGAGAGTTTGCAATGGATTGCATCAAGGAAATGCATTCAAACAAGGAGCAACTATCATAATTGAATTCCTTGAAATCCAAAGTGGGAGTTTCATTACTACCCAAAATTTTGATTTCTTCTACTCCACTCTCCACACCTTTATCATCAAGATAGGTGGACTCTGAATCATTGGGGCGTTTTTCAACCAAAGTGGATTCATATCCAGCCCCTTCATCAATAGGATTGACACGCGAAAACAAAGATTCAAGAGGAGTCACACCAAGCACTTTAAGATCTTCGTGATTTGCATCACTAGAACGCACCCTTTTAAACCATTCATGCCTAGCGCGAATTTGAGCAGTTCTTTCTTTGCTCTCATTCATGGAGACACGCATAGCTTTCAAAGTTTGATCCAAGTTGACCTTGGGAGGAGCACATCTAACTTTCAAAGCATCAATATCACAAGACATCCTATCAACGCTCTTAGCCAAGTCGTCTATTTTGAGTAGTTTTTCCACTATGGACGCATTGAAAATCTTTTGAGAGTTGATGAACTCTTTGATATTACTCTCTAAATCAGAGGGTAATTTGTTATGATTTCCATAAGTATTGTTGTAGGAATTGCCATAATTGTTAGAGGAGTTACTAGGAAAAGGCCTAGGAACATAGTTTCCTCTAAAAGCATTGTTGTTGCCAAAATTGTTCCTACCAACAAAGTTAACGTCCAAACTAGCGTTGCTACTCTCAATCAAGGAAGATAGTGGCATGTCATTAGGATCTAAAGGAGCATTTATACTAGCAACTAAATTCATTAACTCGTCCATCTTAGCACTAAGTGAGTTAATTTCTTCTATAGCGTGTACCTTTTTGCTAGCAGGTGACCTTTCAGTGTGCCACTGAGAGTAGTTGGTCATGATATTGTCTAGGAGTGTTGTAGCGTCTCCTAACGTGATTTCCATGAACGTTCCACCTGAGGTGGAGTCCAAGATATTGCGAGAAGCGAAATTCAAACCAGCGTAAAAGATTTGTATAATCATCCACAAACTCAAGCCATGAGCGGGACAATTTCTAATCATTAACTTCATCCTCTCCCAAGATTTTGCAACGTGTTCATGATCAAGTTGCTTGAAATTCATGATATCGTTACGTAAGGAGATAATCTTAGCCGGTGGAAAATACTTGGATATGTAAGCATCTTTACACTTATCCCAAGAATCGATACTATTTTTAGGCAAAGAAGAAAACCAAGTTTTTGCGCGATCTCGCAACGAGAAAGGAAAAAGCTTCAACTTAATCACGTCATTATCCACATCTCTTTTCTTTTGCATATCGCAAAGCTCAATGAGGGTATTGAGATGGGATGCGACATCTTCACTAGGAAGGCTAGAGAATTGCTCTTTCATAACAAGATTCAGCAAAGCTGCGTTGATTTCATACGATTCCGCACTAGTGGCGGGAGCAATCGGAGTACTAATAAAATCATTATTATTGGTACTCGAGAAGTCGCAAAGTTTGGTGTTTTCAGCCATGATGACTTCAACAAACAAACAAGCACACAAGCAAGCAACAAAACCGGCAAAGGGCAAAAGAAAACGGCAAAAAGGCAAATGAAAACGGCAAAGGAGAAAGGCAAATGAAAACGGCAAATGTGAAGTGGGGGAGACGAAAACGAGAGGCAACTGGCAAAAAAGGTAAATGCAAGAGATGAGTTTGTGACACCTACTTGGATAGATCTCCTCCTTGCGCCAGAAATCAGCACGTTGAAGAGAGACTATTCTTGACTTGATCTCCCAGGCAACAGCGCCAGAAATCCTTCTGCTACTGCGACAACAGACCTTCCCTGGTACGGCGCCAGGAATCCTGCTGCTACGGCTACGCCTTTAGGGACTTCCTTGGCAAATCTGCAAAGGATTTCCCCGCCGCCTTGGAGCCTTGCGTTGGTGTTCCCTTGAAGAGGAAAAGGTGATGTAGCACAGCGGCAGTAAGTATTTTCCTCAGTTTTGAGAACCAAGGTATCGAACCAGTGGAAGGTCTCGTCAAGTCTCAAGTACCTCCACAAACACAAAGAGCTTGCACCCAATGCTATGAAGGGGTTGTCTATCCCTTATAGATTGTTTGCAAAGTGAGAAATGGAAGCAACAAAGTAAACAAGCAAAGTAAAAGTGAAAGTGGAAACAATAGTTGTGAATAGACCCGGGGGCCGTAGTGTTCACTAGTGGCTTCTCTTAATGAAAGCAAGTAGATGGTGGGTGAACGAATTACTGTCGAGCAATTGATAGAACTGCGCAAAGTCATGACGTTATCTAAGGCAATGATTATATCTATAGGCATCACGTCCAAAACAAGTAGACCGATACTTTCTGCATCTACTACTATTACTCCACACATCGACCGCTATCCAACATGCATCTAGTGTATTAAGTCCAAAAGAACAGAGTAACGCCTTAAGCAATATGACATGATGTAGATGGACAATCTCATATCTACGATAAAAGCCCATCTTGTTACCCTTGATGGCAACAACACGATGTGTGACTTGCTGCCCCTTCTGTCACTGGGAAAGGTCACCACACGGTACGAACCCAAAACTAAGCACTTCTCCCTTTGCAAGAATCATAGATCTAGTTGGCCAAACAAAACCCAAGACTCGGAGAGACTTACGTGGATATCAAATCATGCATATAAAAATCAGCAAAGACTCAATTATAATTCATAGATAATCTGATCACAAATCCACAATTCATCGGATCTCGACAAACACACCGCCAAAGAGGATTACATCAGATAGATCTCCATGAACATCATGGAGAACTTTGTATTGAAGATCCAAGAGAGAGAAGAAGCCATCTAGCTACTAACTACGGACCCCTAGGTTTGAAGTGGACTACTCACGAGTCATTGGAGAGGCGATGATGTTGATGTAGAAGCCCTCCAACTCCAAAGTCCCCTCCGGCATGGCTCCGGGAAGGGTCTCCAGATGAGATCTCGCGGAAACGGAAGCTTGCGGCAGCGAAAAAGTGTTTTCGTGGATGCCCTGATTTTTTTTGGATTTTTAGGGAATTTATAGGCCAAAGGCCTAGGGCAGGGGAGCGCTAGGGGGGCCAAAAGCTTGGTTGCCGCGGCCTCCCCTGGCCGCGGCAACAGGGCTTGTGGGCTCCCTGAGAGCCCACTGCCTTGGACCTCAAGGCTCCCGATCTTCTTCTGTTCTGGAAAAATTTATTTCGGGGATTTTATTCCGTTTGGACTCCATTCCAAAATCTGATCTGAAAAGAGTCGAAAACACAGAAAAACAGGAACTGGTACTTGGCACTGAATTAATAAGTTAGTCCCAAAAAAGATATAAAAGGTAAACAAAACATCCAAAGTTGACAAGATAAGAGCGTGAAACCATCAAAAATTATAGATACGTTTGAGACGTATCATGAAGCTTCGTGATGTTGTTGGGAGCCTCCAATTAAGTTGTGAAGATTGCCCCAACCTTATTTGTATGAATTCGTGACCACCCTCAAGGGTCCCTTAGTGGAATCATGGCATCTTGCATTGTGCAAGGAAGTGAGGAGATTACAATGACCCTAGTGGCTTCTTAAGGAGCATTGTGCCTCCACACAGCTTCATACAGAGATTAGCATCCGCAAGGGTGTGAACTTCGGGATACATCGTCGTCTCCGCATGCCTTGGTTATCTCTTACCCGAGCCCGCAAATTATGCACTTTACTTTGTGATAGCCATATTGTTTCATGTTATATATGATGCTATCACTTAGTTTTTTATCTTGCTTAGCATAAGTTTTTAGTGCACATAGGTGAGCCTAGTTGTTTTAGGTTTTGTGCTTGACTAATTAAACATTAGTTTTATTCCACATTTGTTCAAGCCTAAATCATAATTATTTTAAAGCCTACTCACCCCCCTTTAGGCGATATCCACGTCCTTTCAATGATGCTACTGAAAATTATTGTGAGGGAGGAACATATGCTTGTAAGTATTGTAATAATATCAAGTTTCCTCCCTATGTGTCAAAGTTTTAAAATCACGGTTGCTTTTCCTTCCTATGCAAGTTGATTCTTGCTACAACAAATTGTTTGCTTGCAAAATCCCTATGCATAAGAAGTGGGTTACACTTAAATTTGCTTTCCATGTGATTCATGATGCTCTCTTGTATGTTTTAATTGCTACCTTCTATATGAGCATAATTGAAATCATCATGCCTAGCTAAAACGCATTAAAGAAAAGCGATATTGGGAGAAATCCCAACACTTTTACTTTCTATTTTTGAGTGTTCACATGATTAAGCTACTTTATTTAAGCATGTTTTGTGTTTTTTTATTTCAATAATGTGCCAAGTAAAGCCTTTGGGATAGTGTGAAGACTTGTTGATCTGGTTCTGTGCAAAAACAAAAACTTTTGCGTCCAGTATATGAATTACGTGATTTTACTACAGTATAAAAAAATCTGAAATTTTACATAGTTTTTCTATGCAAATTCTGTGTGGTTTCCTATTTTTCAGAATTTTCAAAGATAGGGAAGTATGGTTTAAGTTTAGGTCTTTACAAACAATTCTATTTTTTGACAGATTATGTTTTACATGCATAGTTTACTTGTTTTAATGTTTCCGTAACTTATATTTAGTGATATAAATTATGGGAATGATAGAATACAGTAGGTATCATGTGATAGCAATTATGAATCTTGTCTTGGTAGTACTTAAGTGAATCATCTATCTTTATCACACTAATCCATCCCACGAAGTTCCGTTAAGTTCTGTGTGATTGAAGTTTTCAAGTTTTGGGTGAGATACCTAAATGAGGAGAATAAGGTGCAGCAAGAAACTAAGCTTGGGGATTCCAAAGGCACCCAAAAAGTAATATCCAATGAAGACTCAAGCGTCTAAGCTTGGGGATGCCCCAAAAGGCATCTCCTCTTTCGTCTTCAACACTATCGATATATCTTATTTGGAGCTATACTTTTATTCATCACATAATATGTGTTTTTCTTGGAGCGTCACTTTCTTTAGTTAGTGTTTTCTTTCTGTTATTTATAATCTTATTTTTCAATAAAAAGTTCCAAGAATTGCCTTTAGAGTGCTTGGATCTTGTGTGTGACATGTGTTGTACAGAAACAGAAACTTTTCATGTAGTATTTGAATCACTGTTATAAGATTTTACAGAAACGTGGAAATTTTCTGAATTTTTTACATAGTACTTTCATACAAAAAGAATTCCTAAAGTTTCAGAATTTTTGGAGTTACATAAGTACACTTTTTAAATAGATTGCTATAGACTGTTCTATCTAGATTGATTGTTGTCATAGTTTTGTTATCTACTTATCCTAATGTTTGAAATTGGGGAAATGATAGTATATAGTACCTAATGTTTGAAAATTATTATGCAACTTATCTTGGTTGTACATAAAATGTCGATTTATTCTTATGTGTACTATCATATCTCACGAGTTCTTTTTGAGTTCGTGTGGATGATGTTTTTGAGACTTAGGTGAAACCAGGATATGAGAGGATTGGACGAGATACAAATGCTCAGGCTTGGGG
This sequence comes from Hordeum vulgare subsp. vulgare, assembly GCF_904849725.1. Classification (NCBI taxonomy): domain Eukaryota; kingdom Viridiplantae; phylum Streptophyta; class Magnoliopsida; order Poales; family Poaceae; genus Hordeum; species Hordeum vulgare. The sequence continues at coordinate 189,270,280 of NC_058520.1, read as the reverse complement.
ATTGATACGTCTCCAACATATCTATAATTTTTGATGGTTCCATGCTATTATCTTGTCAAGTTTGGATGTTTTGTATGCATGAATATGATATTTTATATCTTTTTTGGGACTAACCTATTAACTCAGTTCCAAGTGCCAGTTCCTGTTTTTTCCGTGTTTTTGACCCTTTTCAGAGAAGAATATTAAACAAAGTCCAAACGGAATAAAATCTTCGGAATGATTTTTTCCGTAACAGAAGATACACATGGAACTTGCGAACCAAGGCAAAGGACCCCGGGTGAGGTCACAAGCCCCCTAGGAGCGGCCTGGAGAGGGCGCATAGCAGGCTTGTGGGCCCCCCATGGCTCCTTTGCCCTACTTCTTCCGCCTATAAATTCTCCAAAAATATGAAACTGCCAGAGAGAGCCACGAAAATACTTTTCCGCAGCCGCAAGTTTCTGTCTCCGCAAGATCCCATCTGGGGCTCGTTCTGGTGCCCTGCCGGAGGGGGGATTCGGACACGGAGGGCTTCTTCATCAACAACATTGCCTCTCCGATGATGCGTGAGTAGTTCACCACAGACCTTTGGGTCCATAGCTAGTAGCTAGATGGCTTCTTCTCTCTCTTGTATCTTCAATACAAAGTTCTCCATGATCTTCATGGAGATCTCTCCGATGTAATCTTCTTTTGTGGTGTGTTTGTCGAGATCCGATGAATTGTGGATTTATGATCAGATTATCTATGAATATTATTTGAGTTCCCTCTGATCTCTTATATGCATGATTTCGTATCCTTGTAGTTCTCTTCGAGTTGTGGGTTTCAGTTGGCCAACTTGAGCTATAATTCCTGCAATGGGAGAAGTGCTTGGTTTTGGGTTCATACCGTGCGGTGTCCTCACCCAATGACAGAAGGGGTAGCGAGGCACGCATCATGTTGTTGCCATCAACGGTAAAAAGATGGGGTTTATATCTATTGCATGAATTTATCCCTCTACATCATGTCATCTTGCTTAAGGCGTTACTCCATTTGTTATGAACTTAATACACTAGATGCATGCTGGATAGCGGTCGATGTGTGGAGTAATAGTAGTAGATGCAGAAAGTATCGGTCTACTTGTCTCATACATGATGCCTATATGTATGATCATTGCCTTAGATATCATCATGACTTTGCGCGGTTCTATCAATTGCTCGAGAGTAAATTGTTCACCCACCGTAATACTTGCTATCATGAGAGAAGCCTCTAGTGAAAACTATGGCCCCCGGGTCTACTTCACATCATATTCTCAGCTCTACACTTTTACTTTGTTGCACTTTCCACCTTCAGGTCTCACCTTGCAATTAATCGTGAAGGGATTGACAACCCCTTTATAGCGTTGGGTGCAAGTTTGTTTGTTTTTGCGCAGGTCCTTTGGAGACTTGCCTTGATACTCCTACTGGATTGATACCTTGGTTCTCAAACTGAGGGAAATACTTACTGCTACTGTGCTGCATCACCCTTTCCTCTTCAATGGAAAAACCAACGCAAGCTCAAGAGGTAGCAAGAAGAATTTCTGGCGCCGTTGCCGGGTCTCCCTTCAACGTGTCAATTTCTAGCACCGGGGACTATTCTAAGTGAAGCTTATCCAAGTAACTGTCGCAAACTCAGCTCTTGGATTTACTTTTTTTTCCTTTTGCCTCTCGTTTTCCTCTCCCCCACTTGTGAAAAACAAAAAATTACAATTTTTTTGCCTTTTTTGTTCGCCCTTTTCTTTTGCTTGCTTTCTGTTCACTTGTGTGCTTGTGTGCTTGCTAAGTCACCATGACTGAAAACACCAAATTGTGTGACTTCTCGAATACTAATAATAATGATTTTATTGGTACTCCGATTGCTCCCGCCACTAGTGCGGAATCATATGAAATCAATGCTGCTTTGCTGAATCTTGTTATGAAAGAGCAATTTTCCGGCCTTCCTAGTGAAAATGCCGCATCCCATCTTAATACCTTCATTGAGTTATGAGATATGCAAAATAAGAAACATGTGGATAATGATGTGATTAAATTGAAGCTATTTCCGTTCTCATTACGAGATCGAGCAAAAACTTGGTTTTCATCTTTACCCAAAAATAGCATTGATTCTTGGAACAAGTGTAAAGATGCTTATATATCCAAGTATTTTCCACTGGCTAAGATTATCTCTCTCCGTAATGATATCATGAATTTTAAGCAACTAGATCATGAACATGTTGCACAGTCTTGGGAGAGAATGAAATTGATGATTAGAAATTGACCCGCTCATGGCTTGAGTCTTTGGATGATTATACATATCTTCTATGCTGGTTTGAATTTTTCTTTTAGAAATATATTGGATTCCGCCTCCGGTGGAACCTTCATGGAAATCACATTAGGAGAAGCCACAAAACTCCTAGACAATATCAAGACAAAATATTCTCAATGGCACACTGAAAGGTCATCTACTATTAAAAAAGTGCATGCTATAGAAGAAATTAACTCTTTGAGTGCTAAGATGGATGAGTTAATGAAATTGTTTCCTAGTAAAGGTGCTCCTTTAGATCCAAATGATATTCCCTTGTCTTCTTGATTGAGAATAGCAATGAGAGCTTGGATGTTAATTTTGTTGGTAGGAATAATTTTGGCAACAACAATGCTTTTAGAGGTAACTTTATTCCTAGGCCTTTTCCTAGTAATCCCTCTAATAACTTTGGCAATTCCTACAACAATGCTCATGGAAATTACAATAAATGACGCTCTGATATTGAGAGTAATATTAAAGAGTTTATCAACTCGCAAAATATTTTCAATGCGTCCATAGAAGAAAAATTGCTCAAAATTGATGACTTGGCTAGGACCGTTGATAGAATATCTCTTGATATTTATGCTTTGAAACTGAGATGTGCTCCTCCCAAGATTAATATGGATGAAACTTTGAAAGCTATGCGTGTTTCCATGAATGAGAGTAAAGAAAGAACCGCCCAAATTCGTGCTAGACATGAATGGCTTAAAAAGGCGTGTTCTCGTGATGAGAATCATGAAGATCTCAAAGTGCTTGGTGTGACTCCTATTGAATCCTTGTTTTCTAATGTCAAACCTAATGATGATGGGGCTGGATATGAATCCACTTTGGTTGAGAAACGCCCCAATGATTCAGAGTCTCCAACATATCTATAATTTTTGATGGTTCCATGCTATTATCTTGTCAACTTTGGATGTTTTGTATGCATGAAAAATGCTATTTTATATCGTTTTTCGGACTAACCTATTAACTCAGTGCCAAGTGCAAGTTCTTGTTTTTTCCATGTTTTTGACCCTTTTCAGAGAAGAATATTAAACGGAGTCCGAACGGAATAAAATCTTCGGAATGATTTTTTCCGTAACAGAAGATACGCAGGTAACTTGAGAACCAAGGCAAAGGACCCCGGGGGAGGTGACAAGCCCCCTAGGCGCGGCCTGGGGGGGGGGGCGCCTAACAGGCTTGTGGACCCCTCGTGGCTCCTTTGCCCTACTTCTTCCACCTATAAATTCTCGAAAAATCTAAAACTGCCAGAGAGAGCCACGAAAATACTTTTCCGCCGCCGCATGCTTCTGTCTCCGCAAGATCCCATCTGGGGCACGTTGTGGTGCCCTGCCGGAGGGGGGATTCGGACACGGAGGGATTCTTCATCAACACCATTGCCTCTCCGATGATGCGTGAGTAGTTCACCACAAACCTTTGGGGTCCATAGCTAGTAGCTAGATGGCTTCTTCTCTCTCTTGGATCTTCAATACAAAGTTCTCCATGATATTCATGGAGATCTATCCGATGTAATCTTCTTTTGCGGTGTGTTTGTCGAGATCCGATGAATTGTGGATTTATGATCAGATTATCTATGAATATTATTTGAGTTTCCTCTGATCTCTTATATGCATGATTTCGTATCCTTGTAATTCTCTTTGAGTTGTGGGTTTCATTTGGCCCACTTGATCTATAATTCTTGCAATGGGAGAAGTGCTTGGTTTTGGGTTCATACCGTGCGGTGTCCTCACCCAGTGACAGAAAGGGGTAGCGAGGCATGCATCGTGTTGTTGCCATCAAGGGTACAAATATGGGTTTATATCTATTGCATGAATTTATCCCTCTACATCATGTCATCTTGCTTAAGGCATTACTCCGTTTGTTATGAACTTAATACATTAGATGCATGCTGGATAGCGCTCGATGTGTGGAGTAATAGTAGTAGATGCAGAAAGTATCGATTTACTTGTCTCGGACGTGATGCCTATATGTATGATCATTGCCTTAGATATCATCATGACTTTGCACGGTTCTATCAATTGCTCGAGAGTAAATCGTTCACCCACCGTAATACTTGCTATCATGAGAGAAGCCTCTAGTGAACACTATGGCCCCCGGGTCTACTTCACATCATATTTTCAGCTCTACACTTTTACTTTGTTGCACTTTCCACCTTCAGGTCTCACCTTGCAATTAATCGTGAAGGGATTGACAACCCCTTTATAGCAAGAAGTCTCAAGCATCTAAGCTTGGAGATGCTATGCATCCCACCTCTCTTCATCAACAACTATCTGTTAGCCTATGTTGACCTGAAGTTACTACTTGTTCACATGATATGTGCTATTCTTGGAGTGTCTTTCATATTCTTTGTTGTTTGAACTAATTCTTAGATCTTAAAATTATTATTGAGAGAGATTCCCCACATAGTCACCTAATTGTTTAAACCACTCATTGGTCTTCACTTATATCTTTTGACAGTAGTTTGATGTTTACTCATCTGCTTCACTTATATCCTGTTAGTAAATTGCGAATGAATGAAGTATCATAAATCTGAAATTATCTATTTGCTTACTAGTAGTTTCAAATTTGGTTTAGAAAGTAAAATCTATTAAAGTTTTACAATCACAATATTTGTCATACAAGCAATTCATGAATGATTAGTATAAGAAAGAGAACTTTCACATACAAATATATTATCTTGGACTTATTTTATGATTGTGAATACCCATTGATTATTTTAAACCTTGATAAAATATTTGAAGTTGGACAAGCAAGACAACGTAATGGTTATGTTTGGGTATATTTGCATAGAACTTATATTGTTATGGATTGTCCAACATGCGGTGCTTGCTTAGAACATTTTGCTAGCCAAAACTTTGTACTGGGTAGAGATACTATTTGTGCATCCAAATCCTTGGGACAAGATTCTTCCATGAGAGTCCACCATACCTACCTATATATGTTATTTCACTTCCATTCCAAGTAAATTTGCAAACCTTAAAAAAATATTCATTTTGTGTGCCAGTACCACTCATGGAGCGACCGGGGCGGTCAATATTTTCCATGCTTGGAGGGTTATTATAATGATGAGTATTTATTCACCTGTCATTGCACGAGAAAGGGTGGTAAAATAGATGCCTAGACATGCATAATACTAAAATAAATAAACAAGAACTCTCCCTAGGAAGTTTATTGTTTGGAGGGCACCCGTGGATACGACTAGCCATGGAATGCGTTTGAATGGTTGAGGGGGAGTAAAATTTTAATCTTTTTTGGGAATTGCCAATAATGTGATTTACACGGAAGAAATTGCAATCCCTTGCTTTAACGTTGATAGGAAAGGCACACCACCCAAAATATATTAATCTTTGTTTTAAACAATGAGCTCTGGCACCTCTGCAAAACAATGCTTCCCACTGCGAAGGGACATTCTATTTACTTTCATGTTATTTACTTTTCATGTTGAGTCAACTTATTATTCCAACCTTAGTCTATTAGTTGGCAAGCATCATATGGTGGTGGAAAGATCTAGTCAAGTATATATGATCATGATTCATTATTATTGGCAATTATCTTTATGATAAGTGTGCTGGGAGGCTAAACACTGGCCTCTATCTTTCTCTATGTTCGATGGATGATGTTTGTTCTAAAAATATGATTTGCGTATTAGAAATCATAGAAGACTATATGTTAATTTAGTATGTGGAGATCTTACTTAGACTTTGCTGAAAATAAGATGCATTGAAATTGTTTGCTGACTAAGAACATAGGTTCTTAAGTTTCAAGAGAATGCATTGTTTGAACCATGACATGTGAATTGATTGCTACTATATCATGATGATTTTTATGAGAAATAGATGCTGGTTATGATGCTACAAAATTAACTCAGATTATCATTGATCAAAATTATACACTATGCTAGCATCACAATTCATACATTTCTTATTTTATCATTTACCTACTCGAGGACGAGTAGGAATTAATCTTGGGGATGCTGATACGTCTCCAACGTATCGATAATTTATTAAGTATTCATGCCATATTTACCCATGTTTACAATACTTTTATATGGTTTTGATGCACTTTGTATGATTTAATTATAACTAACTTGGACTAACATTTTCATCAGAATTACCGTGGTATTTATTTTTGTTCCAAAAATAAAAGTTCTCGGAATCACTCTCTCGGTGGAGGTGTTCACACAATCACCTATTGGACCTTTGGCCCCTTTTTGGTTCGGATGGGAGGTTGTATGGCGCAAGGAGCAGAGACTACGAGGCAACACAATGATGAGACTCGGGGATTTTACCTAAGTTCGGGCCGCTGTGAAGCATAAAACCCTACTCATTCTTTGGTGGATTGATTGAGGAAGACGAAGTATGCACGGAGCTCTGCCGCATCAAGGGTTACCGGGGAGAGATATCATGTACATACACTTAAACTTGGTTCTAATCCCCTGGGGACTTAATCTACCAAGTGTCGAATCTCCAAGTATCCGGATCCTTTGTTAGGTTATTTTGGGCCTCCTTTTATAGCTCAAGGGGTGTCCACAGTGGCAACTGACATGATTAGATAGCCAACAACGCTATCATACTTAACTCTAGCGCTTAAGATAGAGCGCCATAAATGCGGCCTAAGGTGGCAAGCGGAGGTTCATTCCCGACACGCTCCTGTCACCTATGAGCTGGCCGTGGCTTGGGGTCTTGACACGTCTCTGGACGGGTGTCAACAGGTTGTAATATCTCTTCCGGCGCGCCATCACGTATCTAGAGAGAGCCACTTAGCCACTTGGGAGCTCGACACCTCATCATAAGTGACTGGTGTGGCAATGAGGTGGAGCTGTGGCAGATCGGCCCGCGCTTGCCGGGGAGGGGACTTGCCGGGGCTTGTCAAGGATGCATGTGCCTTTGTCCTCGGCAAGCGCCGGGGGTTCTTGGCACGTTTTGGGCCCGCTCTGGACTGCTTGTGTAGGTCTTGCAAATGTCATCGACCACCGGGGGCCGCGTCTGCCGGAGTCTTGGTCTTCTTGATGCACTCCTTGACCTTTTGTAGAGCAGCTTCTCTGGCCCTAGCCAGGTCTTGATGGGTTGGTAGATCCCCCGTCGCCCTTAGGTCATCGGGTCGGTGCCTCTTCGTCCGTGCACAAGTGAGGGGGAAATAAACACCCACGTTTGTGTACCCCAACAGAAGCCCCCGAGCCTGAGCCATATATACATGTCGCTGGGCATGTTGGGTTAGGCTCCCTTAATGCACGGACATGTGTCCAGAAACCGCTACTCCTCCCACGACTCACGTTCAATCCACGCATTTAATACAGGTCATGGGGCCCACCGAACAGTAGCCGTTGGGGAGTAAAAAAGGGGAACCGCCGGTAAATAAACGACAATTCCTTGTAGCGATAGTGAACAGCAAGCCCCCAATTGTCGGGACCCCGATCCTAAGCCATAGGAATCTAGCCTGTAACACATCGCATCGCTTTGTGGTCTCACGCACGGTTAACTCCACGGCTGCAGCCTTACCTTAGCCGGGACCGTTTGCGTCTTTTGACTCACGTATGCGATAGTGTCGCTAGCAATCCAATGTCAAAGAACCCGGATCGACATGTCTAGTCATAAACCAAAGTGGCAGTACCGCACAAGGACAGGCATACATGACCCAACAAAGCAGGTGTCGGTCATCAGCAAATGTAGACGAGTCGTAGCAAGCTACAAGGACTCCATTACATCGCGTGACATTTCCCCAAAGGGGACAGACACAGCAGCTAAGAAGGACACATGCCGGTCAACCAATGTGTCCGGAGCAGTAGCGAACTACCAAGGCTCGTTGGATCACAAAGGGGCATTTCCTTGTAAGGAGTGCTACTAAAGTTCACGACTAGGTAATCGAACCCCATACATATCAAGTACGACACACGTACGCATGGCATACCGATATGTATAGATACATCGATGGCATCACAACATAACCATAAACATACAAACTTTATTTAAGAGGCTCGGAAGAGCCACACACATAATATTACACATCAAGGGTCTCACGACCCATGATAGCAGTCATTCAATTACAAGCCAGCGGAAGAGTTATAAACTGTCTGGGTACAGACAGGGCAACTAGAAGGCACATGGCCTGACTATACTACAGAGCCGACGTAGGGCCAGATCGTAGCTGGGACACCAGCTACTCGTCGTCGTCGATGTCTACGAAGAACCCTCCATTAGGGTCATTAGCAACCTCTGCAACATTTATTAAGCAAACATGAGTACGAAGGTACTCAGCAAGACTTTAGGAGAACTAACTAGTCATGCAAGGTATCAAAAGGTATTGTGGGGTTTCATGCAGAAAAGCCAGCATTTGACTCGTGGCTAGACAACTTGCATTCTGAAATTAGTTTTGACAACTTGATTTCTCGCACACGAGTCCACTAACACCACAACAATACACTGTCGTGGAATCATTCCGTCTCCATACGAAAATGCCATCCACGACACTCACGCTTATCTTGACAATTTTATGAGTAGCCATTGAAGTTATCTATGAACAACATATGTCTCCAAGTAGTCCATATCCGCGGACGCGGCTATTCGAATAGATCATAACCCTGCAGGGGTGTACTTCGTCACACACGCTTTCGCCACTTATCGCCATGTGCACGTCATGCACCTCGGCAACCTTCAAGCGGAAGCCCAGCGAGGGAGTCGGCCACGACCGTTAACCACACTAGTACCTAGTCCAGGTTTATCGCCTATCTGAGAGTAACCCGTACGGAAGTCCGGCCGAGGTTTTCGCCACGGCCTCAAACGATGTGCGCAGGGTTCCCAAGCCCACCATCCGGGTGCCATTTGGTACACCGTGCCACTGCCTACCGCATCACGGTCCACCTCTCAGGTCAGCACCATGCACGGCCTCCAGCATTTCTATAAACACCAGAAACTACTTGCAACTCCTGGACCGAGTAATACGCGATTAATAGGCCGAGCGGGGTCATATTTCAGGGCCCAGCATGTGGTAGTATCTAGTCTTGGATTACATACACGGAACTCAGTTCCTATGGACGGTTCCAATGAAACAACCCGCCATGTACTCCTACACAGCCTTTCACCGGTACCTTTACCAAATCAAGTTCAACACACAACCTTTGCTCACCGAACACATTCCACATTTCTGTTCATCTCCCAGATGACAGACCATACACAACTCTAAGCATAGCATGCATAGCAGGATAAGGCACATCATAGCTCAAGCAACTACCAGGTATGCTAGGTTGCAAGGTTCGGCTATTTACTGTGACAAGGTTAAGTCATGCAAAGGAAGTGGGTTCAACTATCGTGGCAAAAGCAGTTGAAGCATTTGATCCTAAATGCAATAAATAGGTGCAGGAGCAAGAACATAGGAGTTATCGGGATGATCAAAAGGGTTTCTTGCCTTGTTGCTCAGAGGAGGAACAATATCCGTCAGACGGATATTCGGTGGAATCCGGGGTTGCGGAGCCTACCGAAATGAATGGCAACATTCAATAACAATCATATGCGATCAAAATGATGCATGAGCATGGCATGAGAATTCAAGGTGATAAGTTATTATTTTCAACATGTATTAGGTTTAGAGTTGATTTGAATCACATTCGAATAGCAATTCAAACGGGGTATTCTCGGATACCGTTTTAATTGATTCGACCTGATGCTCAGATCAACTTGATGTTAGCATGCATGAAATGTCATGTTATGGTACTGATTTGTAAGTAGGACAGTGTGTGATCATTGTAATCATAATGAAATTTGAATAATTTTCCAAATTCCATTTAAAAGTAATTATAAGAATTGAATTATTCCTTATTCCACAATTTAGGGTTCTGTAACTTTTTCAAACATAGTTGAAAATAGCATAATCAGAATCCTTGAATTTTTATGATACTTTTTCATATATAAATTATTTTCATTGGAGTTACAGATTAATTTCTATGATTTTTACAATTTTTAGCAATTTCCTGAATTAGTTTTATACTGGAAATTCTAATTATTGCATCAGACTGACGTCAGCAGGTCAGCCGACCTGTTCAGGTCAAACCTGACAGGGGGGCCCCACTGGTCAGCCTCTTTGGGACTAATCCCGCGCTGACCAGCCCTAACTGAGGTTTGACTTGGCCTTGGGCCCACTTGTCAGCGAGTGATTAGGTCACTAAGCTGCTGGGTTAGCTTGCCACGTCGACCCCCACCGGAGGGTGGTCGCCGGCGACCAGGCCCGCGGCGGAGGGCTCGCCGGAGGCGACCTAGATGGCGCTGCACAGCACCAAAACGCACGCGGTTTGCAGCTACAGCATGCTCGCGAAGTGGCCGATCTGGCAGGACCATCTGGGGAGGCTAAGGTCGCCGGAAGAGGCGTCGGCGACGAGCCGGAGCGGCGGCCGAAGCTCGGCCTTCTATGAGGGGCGGTTCTAGGGCACGGGGAGGGCAGTTGGAGGGCTCGACACGCTCCTGGAGGCTCCAGGAGCTCGAATCCTAGCTCGGGCGCGTGGATCGGTCATCACAGCGACGGCATCGACATGGCCGGCGGCGAGAAGCTCTCGGCCTTGGTGGGGAACTAGGATACGATGCACGGTAGAGCGTGGGGCGAGAGGGAAAACGACGACGAGCTCACGGCGGTTCTGATGGCGCTGAAGAGGGGCTCGGGGATGCGCTAGAGGAAGCGAATCGACGGGAGAGGTCCGGCGGCCGGAGGTGAAAGACGACGGTGTTGCGGGCGTTGCAGGGCTCGAGGAAGCTTCGGCTTCTGCAGAGATGACTAGGGCGACGAGGAGGAGCTAATGGCGTGCTGTGGGAGGGAATCCTATGGCCAGGGGCATGGGCAGCTCGAGCTCGAGCTCGGCTCTAATGGCGGCAGCAAGGAGGAGGAGGAGATCCGAAAGGAGGAAGAGAACCGAGGCGGGGAATGGATAGGGGAGGCTCTGGGGAGCTTATCCCCGTCGTCGCCAGCGCGAGCCGGCGGCCAGGCGGGCACGCAGGTGCGTGGCCGCGCCGGAGGGGGCGGCGGCCATCTCCTGCTGCCTACTGGCGCGAGGGAGGGGACGAGCCAGGGATGGGCCGGGCCAGGCTTAGGCGACAGGTAAGGTTTTTTCCATTTTTTTCTGTTTTTGTTTTTCTATTTTGCTAATTATTGTTTTGCTAATTAATTCAGCTCCAAAACAAAAAGTAAAAACTATTTTAGACCTCCTGAAATATTTGTTATAATATCCCCAACCATTTCCAAGCTTTTCAACATTTTTGGAAATTTATAGTTTCTGATTTCAAATTTAAAATTTGAAACCAGTAGCCTTTTTCATTTATTCAAAAAGCTTAAGGTGTCAAGAAAATAGTTTTCTGCAATGCTCATTTACTTTCATGATTTATCAGAAAGTTTGAACATTTCTTGAGGCCATTTTGGGTTCATTGATTTTGAACTAGTTTGAGATTTCCTTTAATTGAAATGGTGGCTAGGGTTTTGAGTTTTTCCTTTGCCACTTTGTTGCTTTTGTTGAAACTTCTTAGATGCAAATGCAAAGAAGACATGAGCACAATGCTATCTTGCTTAAGGGTTAGGGATGTGACATCTCACCCCCACTCAAAAGAATCTCGTCCCGAGATTTAGAAGTCGTCGGAAATAACGCAGGATACTCAAGTCGGAGACGATCCTCTCTTTCCCAAGTTGCCTCCTTTTCAGAATGATTTGACCATTGAACTTTAAGAAACTTGAGGTTTCGACGTTGAGTGGTACGCTCAGCTTGATCAAGAATAAGCACGGGGTATTCTCCGTATGAAAGGTTATCTTGGAGATCAAGCGTTTCGTGGTCCACTTCAGGGATAGGATCCGAAAAGCAACGCCTAAGTTGCGAGACGTGGAAAACATCATGAACCTTGGAAAGATGCGGAGGAAGTTCCAACTGGTAGGCAACTTCTCCTCGTTTGGCAAGAATGCGAAAAGGACCAATGTAACGAGGAGCCAACTTGCCCTTGATGCCGAAACGATGGGTACCCTTCAAGGTGTAACCCGAAGGTAAGCCTTCTCGTCAACTTCAAAGGTCACATCCTTATGATGACGTTCATATTGGCTCTTTTGACGAGACTGGGCTGTTTTCAACTTTTCACGAATAATGCGAACCTGCTCTTCTGCATCCTGGATCATATCCGGGCCAAAGAGTTGCCTCTCTCCGGTTTCTGACCAATTAAGAGGGGTTCGACATCTTCGTCCATAGAGAACTTCAAAAGGGGCTTTGCCCAAGCTTGATTGATAACTATTGTTATAAGCGAATTCGGCGAATGGAAGGCACTTCTCCCAATTCATACCGAACGAAATAACACAAGATCGGAGCATATCTTCTAGGATTTGATTCACTCTTTCTACTTGACCAGTTGATTGAGGATGGAAAGCAGTGCTAAAAGATAAGTGAGTCCCCATGGCATTCTGAAAACTTTCCTAGAAGCGAGAAGTAAAGATACTTCCACGGTCCGAGTTAATTTCCAGGGGAACACCATGAAGAGACACTATTCGAGAGATATATAACTCTGCTAGCTGGCTAGCTGTTATACTCTCACGAACAGGAAGAAAATGAGCCACTTTGGAAAGACGGTCAATGACCACAAAGATAGCATTATTTCCTTTCTTGGTCTTGGGAAATCCGGTAATGAAATCCATGCTAACTTTATCCCATTTCCATTCAGGAATAGCTAGAGGTTGAAGGGTGCCAGCAGGCCTTTGATGTTCTGCCTTAACTCGACGACAAACGTCGCAGTTAGCAACGAACTCAGCAATTTCTCTCTTCATCCTAGTCCACCAGAACCTCTGGCGTAGGTCCTGATACATCTTAGTACTACTGGGATGAATGGTGAGAGGAGAATCATGAGCCTCCTTAAGGATTAACTGCCTTAGATGTGGGTTCTTAGGAACCACTAAACGATTCTGGAAGAACACAACACTTTGATCATTCATGGAAAATTCTTTAGCGTCGCCGCTAAAAATATTCTCCTTGATCCGTGATATTCCCTTGTCACGCTTTTGGCCAGCTATAATTTGATCCTTAAGAGTGGGCTTCGCCACCAGGGTAGAAAGGAATCCTTGAGGAACAATATGAAGATTCAACTTCCGAAAGTCCTCATGGAGATGTGGTTGACCTTGCTGTAGCATCAAATTGTTACAATAAGATTTGCGACTTAGTGCATCAGCCATAACATTGGCCTTCCCCGGGGTGTAAGTTATCCCTAAGTCGTAATCCGAGATCAACTCAACCCACCGTCTTTGCCTGAGATTCAAATCCGGCTGGGTGAAGATATACTTCAGACTTTGGTGATCAGTGAATATTTCGCAACGATTACCTAGAAGGTAATGTCGCCAGGTTTTTAGTGCATGGACGACAGCTGCAAGCTCAAGGTCATGTGTGGGATAATTATCCTCATGTGGACGCAACTGTCGAGATGCGTATGCGATCACATGACGATCTTGCATGAGAATGCAACCTAATCCTTGTCGCGAGGCGTTGCAATAGATAACAAAGTCCTTAGAAAAATCTGGTGGTAGCAACACAGGTGCGGAGGTCAGGCGTCTTTTCAGTTCCTGAAAACTATGCTCACACTGTGGTGTCCACTCGAACTTTTTATCCTTCTTGAGGAGTTCAGTTAGAGGCTTTGCAACCTTGGAGAAATTCTCGACGAAGCGGCGACAATAGCTCGCTAGACCAAGAAAACTCCTAACTTGCTTAACCGATTCAGGTTGAGTCCAATCAAGGACAGCTTGAACTCTCTCGGGATTGACAGCAATACCCTTACCAGAGATTACGTGGCCTAGATAGGTCACTTCTGGTAACCAGAATTCACATTTTGAAAATTTGGCATAAAGGCGATGCTCTCGAAGTTTCATCAATACCAGCCTTAGATGCTCGGCATGTTCTTGTTCATTCTTCGAGTAGATGAGAATATCATCGAGGTATACCACGACGAATTTATCCAAATACTCCATGAAGATTGAATTCATCAGACGAGAGAAGGTGGCTGGGGCATTGGTTAAACCGAAGGACATAACGGTGTACTCATATTGGCCATAACGGGTAACAAAAGCCGTTTTTGGAATGTCCCCGTTCTTAATCTTGATTTGATGGTATCCCAACCTCAAATCCATTTTAGAGAAGACTGAGGATCCAGCGAGCTGATCATACAGATCGTTGATCCTGGGGAGCGGATACTTGTTCTTTATGGTGACCAGGTTAACTGGTCGGTAATCTACAACCATCCGATCCGTTCCGTCTTTCTTCTTGACGAAGAGGACGGGACAAGCCCAAGGAGAAGAGCTAGGACGAATGAAACCTTTGTTCAAATCCTCATCTAGTTGCTTCTTAAGTTCGGCTAGCTCTAGGGGTGCCATCTTATAAGGTCTTCTGGCTATTGGGACAGTTCCCGGAACAAGATCTATCACAAACTCTACATCTCTGTCAGGTGGAATTCCTGGCAGTTCCTCTGGGAAAACATCCGGGAAGTCACGGACTACCGGAATGTCTTCAAGTTCCGGAAGAGGGTTGGCATTTAGGGAATAGAGCTGGCATTTGGCAACTCGAGTAGAGACATTTACTATCTCACCCGAGGAATGGGTAAGCTGGACATTTCTAGAGTGAGTATCAATCTTGGCATAGTGAGCTGACATCCAGTCCATGCCCAAGATGATATTAATATCCGAAGATTTCAAGGCTATCAATGAGGCTAGAAAAACTAGCCTGTCTACTAGAATTTCATTGTCATAGGTTATCCTAGAGGTTTTCCATTTACTACCAGGGGTTTGGACAACCAATGGGATTGGCATATCACAAAATGACATGTTATGCAACTGTGCATAACTTTCTGAAATGAAGGAATGAGAAGACCCAGTGTCAAAGAGAACGGACGCTGGGTGATGATTAACAAGAAGCGTACCCAGCATGACGTCGGGATCCTCTGCAGCTTCTTCTGCTGACACATAGTTCACACGGCCATGTGCAGGAGTTGGCTTCACATAATAAGCTTTGCCCGACTTGGCCTGCCCGACGGACTTTCCGGGTTGCTTGGCACCCACATTCTGAGGACACTCACGGGAATAATGCCCTGGTTCTCCACACTTGTAGCATATCACCTGGTTGGCACGTGGTGCAGCATTGCTAGCTGGACCACCATAAACTTTTGCTGGGGGGTTGGCTTGATTCGTCTGAGGCGCCACGTAGGATGGCCTCGGAGTGTATCTTGGCGGCAGAGAACTGTTTGGAACCCACAGCCTGCGTTTTGGAAACGCGGAACCAGAAGATGAGCCAAAGTCACGGGAGTGCTTCCTTGTGGCTTCGAAGTCAGTATGACCAGTCTCCGCATCGATCGCTTTGTTGACCAGGGCTTGAAAACTTGCACACTCATGGAGGCGCAGGTCACGACGGAGCTCAGGGCTCAGACCCTTACGAAACCTTGCTTGCTTCTTGGCGTCAGTAGACACCTCCTCTGTTGCATAGCGGGCGAGGTTACCAAACTCGCGGCTATAGGCATCCACAGACAACTTGCCCTGAGTGAAGGCACAGAACTCCTCTCTCTTTCTGTCCATCAGGCCCTCTGGAATATGGTGCAGACGAAAAGCTGCACTGAAGTCTGCCCACGTGGCCACTGGTTCAGCGGGACACATAGCTTCAAAATTCTCCCACCACAGATTGGCGGGTCCCTCCAGGAAATACGCCGCGAAGGTTACCTTGTCGGCCTCAGACACATTCGCAGAGCGAATCTTGCGTGAGATGCTGGACAACTAGTCATCAGCGTCGAGGGGATCGACGGAATGATGAAACTTTGGAGGATTCAACTTCACAAAGTCATTGAGGGACACTGCAGCATTCCTAGGCCGTCGAGCCGTATTCTGCTCAATACGCTCTAGCAGTCGGTTGGTCTCCCTTTTGTTTCTTTCTGCCTCAAGCATCACTTCTACCAGAGAAGGTGGGTGATGCAGGTCTTCCTGCGATGCTTGGCTACCCTCACCTTGCTCATGAGCAGGGGCACGGTTCAACCTGGTGAACACCATCCTGACAAACAAACTCATAGCTTAGACCAATATCATATCAATACTAGCTATGGATTAAGAATGTACTGAACACACGGAATGCGGAAATGAATATCCGAACAGCATGGTAACAAGCCACCGCTATATATACACCATGGTTCATACACACCTTTGCATAGCTCAGTACACCCTTAACCGAAGAGCAAACTACTGAAATTGTGAAACTACTCATCAGAGGCTTACAAGCTGCCTATACATTATTTATCTAGGCCTCCGGAATTCATTTCACATTACAACCATACTTCACAAGTCACACAGGACTGTGAACGTACGGCTACTACCATACTATCCTTCCGCTCACAGCTCAGGCATCCGCATAGAACATCTCGTAGAGATTACCTCCATGACCTGGAAGCTCAACCTGCGGATCAGGAAACACTCTAGCCTGAGATCCCTGGGATCCCTAAGGACATGGATGTGGCCTTGGTCCCCTGACTGGTGGTAAGAGGGGTCCCCGAAGAGGTGTGACTCCTCCTATAGCTGGCCAGTCAACGTGGGCCGGAAGATGGTTCCTAACAGGGTTCAGCATCTCCATCTCTCCATACCCTGTCTGGACTACCGGTGCCAGCTGCGTCAAAGCCGTCCACAGACGGGCACGGGTAGCATAAAGCTCCATACGGAGAGCACGAGCATCCCTGTCTCTGTTCACTAGCATCTCAACCGTGGACTGCAGAAGTGGATCCTCCATAGAAGAATCAAAATAGACTCCACTGAGGTATCCCTCTTCACCAGACTGAGAGGCCGGAACATAGCAGAACTCTGAATTCTACAGCAGTGCATGTCTCGCTCTCATAATAGTCAGCATTGAATAGGCAGCATCCTGTACTGCCATGTCAACGGTGACCCCCAACCCATAGGACCAATGGATTGGCTTCTCAGCTCCAGGGTAGTTTGGAAATACCCTAACAGTGCAGATGTACTGGCTCTGGTTGAAGTCTCGGTACTGTTCCTCCACTGTGTACTCGGGGTACCAGCGGTAACCGCACACCGACATCACCCTGACCAGCATGGCCGTATGACCCGGTACATCAATGCACCTGGTCAGACGTACCACCTGACGAGAAGGACGGCCAGGCATCTGTAAATAGAGAGTAATGCAAAAGCATTAGGGATCTGAATGCAAAATTGGGCAGCATAACTGCTGTAAATGCTCAAAACAAATTTGAGACAACCCAAAATGGAATAGCGTAACCACTCAACTATCAAAGAATAAAAGAAACCCAATATCTCTCGACCCGTAGTCCTATAATCTACCGATCAGAAACACGAGCCTAGGAGAAGATGAGTAACCTAGTCCTTAATTCCTGCAGAAAAGACGAGGATGACCAGAATAGAATATCTTGAGAAGAGGACAAGAGTGTTACGTTCCCTTCCACAAACAATTCCCTTATATATAACTAAGAAATTCTAGACTCAACTTCGACCAGTTTGGCTTAGTAATCCTACAGTCAGTCAGGCTCTGATACCAACGCTGTCGGGACCCCGATCCTAAGCCATAGGAATCCAGCCTGTAACACATCGCATCGCTTTGTGGTCTCACGCACGGTTAACTCCACGGCTGCAGCCTTACCTTAGCAGGGACCGTTTGCGTCTTTTGACTCACGTATGCGATAGTGTCGCTAGCAATCCAATGTCAAAGAACCCGGATCGACATGTCTAGTCATAAACCAAAGTGGCAGTACCGCACAAGGACAGGCATACATGACCCAACAAAGCAGGTGTCGGTCATCAGCGAATGTAGACGAGTCATAGCAAGCTACAAGGACTCCATTACATCGCGTGACATTTCCCCAAAGGGGACAGACACAGCAGCTAAGAAGGACACATGCTGGTCAACCAATGTGTCCGGAGCAGTAGCGAACTACCAAGGCTCGTTGGATCACAAAGGGGCATTTCCTTGTAAGGAGTGCTACTAAAGTTCACGACTAGGTAATCGAACCCCATACATATCAAGTACGACACACGTACGCATGGCATACCGATATGTATAGATACATCGATGGCATCACAACATAACCATAAACATACAAACTTTATTTAAGAGGCTCGAAAGAGCCACACACATAATATTACACATCAAGGGTCTCACGACCCATGATAGCAGTCATTCAATTACAAGCCAGCGGAAGAGTTATAAACTGTCTGGGTACAGACAGGGCAACTAGAAGGCACATGGCCTGACTATACTACAGAGCCGACGTAGGGCCAGATCGTAGCTGGGACACCAGCTACTCGTCGTCGTCGATGTCTATGAAGAACCCTCCATTAGGGTCATTAGCAACCTCTGCAACATTTATTAAGCAAACATGAGTACGAAGGTACTCAGCAAGACTTTAGGAGAACTAACTAGTCATGCAAGGTATCAAAAGGTATTGTGGGGTTTCATGCGGAAATGCCAGCATTTGAGTCGTGGCTAGACAACTTGCATTTTGAAATTAGTTTTGACAACTTGATTTCTCGCACACGAGTCCACTAACACCACAACAATACACTGTCGTGGAATCATTCCGTCTCCATACGGAAATGCCATCCACGACACTCACGCTTATCTTGACAATTTTATGAGTAGCCATTGAAGTTATCTATGAACAACATATGTCTCCAAGTAGTCCATATCCGCGGACGCGGCTATTCGAATAGATCATAACCCTGCAGGGGAGTACTTCGTCACACATGCTTTCGTCACTTATCGCCATGTGCACGTCATGCACCTCGGCAACCTTCAAGCGGAAGCCCAGCGAGGGAGTCGGCCACGACCGTTAACCACACTAGTACCTAGTCCAGGTTTATCGCCTATCTGAGAGTAACCCGTACGGAAGTCCGGCCGAGGTTTTCGCCACGGCCTCAAACGATGTGCGCAGGGTTCCCAAGCCCACCATCCGGGTGCCATTTGGTACACCGTGCCACTGCCTACCGCATCACGGTCCACCTCTCAGGTCAGCACCATGCACGGCCTCCAGCATTTCTATAAACACCAGAAACTACTTGCAACTCCTGGACCGAGTAATACGCGATTAATAGGCCGAGCGGGGTCATATTTCAGGGCCCATCATGTGGTAGTATCTAGTCTTGGATTACATACACGGAACTCAGTTCCTATGGACGGTTCCAATGAAACAACCCGCCATGTACTCCTACACAGCCTTTCACCGGTACCTTTACCAAATCAAGTTCAACACACAACCTTTGCTCACCGAACACATTCCACATTTCTGTTCATCTCCCAGATGACAGACCATACACAACTCTAAGCATAGCATGCATAGCAGGATAAGGCACATCATAGCTCAAGCAACTACCAGGTATGCTAGGTTGCAAGGTTCGGCTATTTACTGTGACAAGGTTAAGTCATGCAAAGGAAGTGGGTTCAACTATCGTGGCAAAAGCAGTTGAAGCATTTGATCCTAAATGCAATAAATAGGTGCAGGAGCAAGAACATAGGAGTTATCGGGATGATCAAAAGGGTTTCTTGCCTTGTTGCTCAGAGGAGGAACAATATCCGTCAGACGGATATTCGGTGGAATCCGGGGTTGCGGAGCCTACCGAAATGAATGGCAACATTCAATAACAATCATATGCGATCAAAATGATGCATGAGCATGGCATGAGAATTCAAGGTGATAAGTTATTATTTTCAACATGTATTAGGTTTAGAGTTGATTTGAATCACATTCGAATAGCAATTCAAACGGGGTATTCTCGGATACCGTTTTAATTGATTCGACCTGATGCTCAGATCAACTTGATGTTAGCATGCATGAAATGTCATGTTATGGTACTGATTTGTAAGTAGGACAGTGTGTGATCATTGTAATCATAATGAAATTTGAATAATTTTCCAAATTCCATTTAAAAGTAATTATAAGAATTGAATTATTCCTTATTCCACAATTTAGGGTTCTGTAACTTTTTCAAACATAGTTGAAAATAGCATAATCAGAATCCTTGAATTTTTATGATACTTTTTCATATATAAATTATTTTCATTGGAGTTACAGATTAATTTCTATGATTTTTACAATTTTTAGCAATTTCCTGAATTAGTTTTATACTGGAAATTCTAATTATTGCATCAGACTGACGTCAGCAGGTCAGCCGACCTGTTCAGGTCAAACCTGACAGGGGGCCCCACTGGTCAGCCTCTTTGGGACTAATCCCGCGCTGACCAGCCCTAACTGAGGTTTGACTTGGCCTTGGGCCCACTTGTCAGCGAGTGATTAGGTCACTAAGCTGCTGGGTTAGCTTGCCACGTCGACCCCCACCGGAGGGTGGTCGCCGGCGACCAGGCCCGCGGCGGAGGGCTCGCCGGAGGCGACCTAGATGGCGCTGCACAGCACCAAAACGCACGCGGTTTGCAGCTACAGCATGCTCGCGAAGTGGCCGATCTGGCAGGACCATCTGGGGAGGCTAAGGTCGCCGGAAGAGGCGTCGGCGACGAGCCGGAGCGGCGGCCGAAGCTCGGCCTTCTATGAGGGGCGGTTCTAGGGCACGGGGAGGGCAGTTGGAGGGCTCGACACGCTCCTGGAGGCTCCAGGAGCTCGAATCCTAGCTCGGGCGCGTGGATCGGTCATCACAGCGACGGCATCGACATGGCCGGCGGCGAGAAGCTCTCGGCCTTGGTGGGGAACTAGGATACGATGCACGGTAGAGCGTGGGGCGAGAGGGAAAACGACGACGAGCTCACGGCGGTTCCGATGGCGCTGAAGAGGGGCTCGGGGATGCGCCGGAGGAAGCGAATCGACGGGAGAGGTCCGGCGGCCGGAGGTGGAAGACGACGGCGTTGCGGGCGTTGCAGGGCTCGAGGAAGCTTCGGCTTCTGTAGAGATGACCAGGGCGACGAGGCGGAGCTAATGGCGTGCTCTGGGAGGGAATCCTATGGCCAGGGGCACGGGCAGCTCGAGCTCGAGCTCGGCTCTAATGGCGGCAGCAAGGAGGAGGAGGAGATCCGGAAGGAGGAAGAGAACCGAGGCGGGGAATGGATAGGGGAGGCTCTGGGGAGCTTATCCCCGTCGTCGCCAGCGCGAGGCGGCGGCCAGGCAGGCACGCAGGTGCGTGGCCGCGCCGGAGGGGGCGGCGGCCACCTCCTGCTGCCTACTGGCGCGAGGGAGGGGACGAGCCAGGGATGGTCCGGGCCAGGCTTAGGCGACAGGTAAGGTTTTTTCCATTTTTATCTGTTTTGTTTTTCTGTTTTGCTAATTATTGTTTTGCTAATTAATTCAGCTCCAAAACAAAAAGTAAAAACTATTTTAGACCTCCTGAAATATTTGTTATAATATCCCCAACCTTTTCCAAGCTTTTCAACATTTTTGGAAATTTATAGTTTCTGATTTCAAATTTAAAATTTGAAACGAGTAGCCTTTTTCATTTATTCAAAAAGCTTAAGGTGTCAAGAAAATAGTTTTCTCCAATGCTCATTTACTTTCATGATTTATCAGAAAGTTTGAACATTTCTTGAGGCCATTTTGGGTTCATTGATTTTGAACTAGTTTGAGATTTCCTTTAATTGAAATGGTGGCTAGGGTTTTGAGTTTTTCCTTTGCCACTTTGTTGCTTTTGTTGAAACTTCTTAGATGCAAATGCAAAGAAGACATGAGAACAACGCTATCTTGCTTAAGGGTTAGGGATGTGACACCAATGCGTGTCCCACATACATAAGGAAGGGTTTGTGTAAAGGGGGCACTGCTCATTCACATCTGCCTCTCCGCCCTCTATCCCCTCATCCCTCCGCCAGTCAAGAAGACGCCTTCACCGTTGTCGTTCCCTCCACGCGCATTGCTAATTCTCTCGCTGCTCAAGGGATATGGGGAAGAAGACGACCGACGTGAAGGGAAAGCAGGTAGCTGAGGCGAAGATGCAGGCTGTTGACGTGTAACATCCCCAAATTTCAATTTGGAATGTTTTAAAATTGTAGCTAAGCATCTATGCATTTTATTTGAATGACGGTGGCATTTGAATATTCTTTCGGTATTTGATTTGCACTTATTTTTGGCACAAGATTTTTCACTCACAAAATGCCTGACAATTATCTTGCCAAGCAAGAAAGAGAAGAGGTAACATGACACCCCAAAAAAAGTCAGAAGAAAAATTGTGCCAAAATTTTTAGAAGAATTTTTTTGTTTTTTATTGGTTTTAAAAATATATATTTTTTAAAGTTTTTGTTTTGCGCAAAAGAAAATGTCCACGCTGTGGGAACTTTTTTTCTGATCATTTTGATATATTATATCAATATTTTCGGAGTAGGAATAAATTCCTAATCATAATTTTTCTTTCCCATTTTTAATATAAGGAAATAATGCGTTTTAATAGGAAAACAGAACTCGGCCCGAATTCGAATCTGGCCCGTATCCCTTCTACTTCTTCCTCACGAAAGCTCTTTCCTTCCCTACACGTACACGAACCTTCCTCAACGGAGAAACGGGATCCGAGCCGATCTCCTTGCTCTTGCCATCCCAGGCCCTCCCGAGCCCCTATATAAGAAGCCCTCGTCCCCCTCTCTCAGTTCCCCACGAGAGCCGCCCGAATCTATCACTGAATCGCCGCCCTGCCCTCGTCGGAGTTCCGCCGGAGCTGAAACTCCAAGCTTCTGCTACCTCACCCCCTCATCGCCCCAAGCCCCCATCCGCCACCAACAGGGGAAGTCGCCCGAGTTCCACCGCCTCCCGGACCCCTCCGCCATCGCTGCCGGTCACTGGAGCACTTCCGCAGCCCCCACCATCGTCGGTCGGAGCCAGGTCTCATCGGAGACCTCTGCAGCCATGGTGAGCCTATCCTGTTTACTATCATCCCTCGGATCCTATAACAACGGTAGAGATTAGTACCCCATACCCCTTCAGTTCACTTAGAAAAAAACCCGGTTTTTTGTTAAGTTACTTTTTAGCCGAATGGTTTTCCTTTATTTTGCGGCCGTCCGCTAGTTAGGCTAAATCGCACACACCTCTCAGCCACTCACAGCACGCCACGTAGCACCCCTGTTCACTAGCTAGCAATTTTGTTTGTGCTGCTATTATTAAAAACCATAAAATTTATGTATTGTTTCAGCTTTAACTTTTATTCTATAACTCCAAATTAGGTGATTCTTTCTGCATGGGATCAAAAAAATTATGTAGTTTCTGTAGATATAAATTTGACCATGTTTCATTTGGTAAATTTTGAGTTTAAACAAATTTGATTTAAACCATGTTTTGTGAATATCGGCAGTTTAAAAATAGCTTTTGAGTTGATTCTGTTTGCTACTGATCACTAGTGATCTTATTTATCAGTAGGTTTAATTTCACAATTTTTAGGATATTTTATCTTGGGGTTTTCAACAAAACAGATTCTGTTTTAGTTCTTGTAGAGTTTTTTTGTTCTCTTATGTTTTAGCTACTTTTTGTTTGTTGCTTTATTTTGTTTACTTGCTGTTGTGATGCTTATTGTGTGAAATTATTGTTCCGTTAGATCATCCGGAGTGCGAAGCATGTTCTCTAGAAGCGCTCGAGTTCGACAGTCGTCAACAAGGCAAGTCACGTTGTCATGTTTTACCTATGGTTTTATATGCATTGTAGTTCAACCTTCTCCACCCATTGCATGCAAAGTAGGTACTTGGAAATTTGGATCTTGATGTAGTATCATGTGGTAGGCACCCATCACCCTTGTTACTTGGCCCGGGACGATAATTTTATTTTGCGATGCTTTTAGTAGACGGGGATTTGGATGAGTTTTTATCACGAGTGTTGTGAGAATTTAATAATCAAGGCCGGAAGATTTCAAGACTTTTCAAGGCCTCGTCATGCAACACACCTCTGGGTGAAGGATGGTTTAGATGGGCTCCCTGGGGAAACCAGTGGACGACCCGGGATGCATGGGGAAGTGCCATGACATCTTGCGGAAAGCTTCACCAAGGCACGAAGAGATGGATGGGTGCTTCAGGACCCAAGGCTTACCTGCACAGCCACAAGTCATTATAGGCTCTGGCTTGGCTGGACATCGTGGTGACTCTAGACAGGCGGTGCTATGAGATGTAGAAGAACGGTAGGATTGGATGGGCACGGTAAGTGGCTTAGAGGAACCCGTTGGAAGACCATGTTTTGATCATCCAGTTCTCAAACACCCTGAAGTCCGAGGACTCCAACGGAGCCAATCAAATCTTGTGGGGAATGTGTGCAAAACTCTGCAGAGTACTCAAACCTAATCTATTAGCCATGTCCATGGTCATGGACAACTTGAGCCGAAGGAACTGAAACTATCTGGAGTTCTCAACACAAAAAATATTAATGATGTGGGTATTATTGAGAACTTGGGTATGAGATATGGTTGGTGGAACCATCTCATTAACAACCAACAATGTAGTAAAATTTTGTTTTTAGCCCCTCTGTTGTTGTAGGTGAAATTCTTACTTTCCGCTAAAAACTTACAGCCCCACCTGCCATATATGCATATAAAATAGATGATATGTTTTTCACCTCTCTCTTTTGTGACTTGCTGGCATATTCAATATGCTGATCTACACGGATGCAACGTCTCATGTTGCAGAGTACTTTTCCGACCAGGAGTGAGGTCACGATCTACGCTCGGTGATATGCCCTGGAGTCACATGGACTCAACTACCTTTGATGCTTCCGCTAGTCTTCGTTTAGTTATCTCATGAGTTGGCCTTCAACCTCTTTATTGTAATAAAGTACTCGATATGAGATCCGATTAATAAAGCTGCGTGATTGAACTCTCTATATATACATTGATGTATTGTGTGTGTACCAGCATGATCTTGGGATGGTCGGAAACACCAGAGACTTGGCCGTTTCAGGTCGGGTCGCTACAGATATGGTATCAGAGCACACGGTGACCGTAAGACGTAACCTCTAGGATTGGAAAAGCCTTAGGAAGAAAACTATTTTCTTATATCTATAAATCTTCTATATTTCTCTTCTGCTCATTCCTGACTTGTCTCCGAATCTTCCAATATTTTCAAGATGGACACCTTCATCCCAGTTAAGGTCACAGGATTTTGCCAGCCCGACGCAACAATGCCCTTCGGAAAGGAGCTGATGCAGATCACCAAGGACTTAAGGATTTCTCTTCCAACCATCAATGGAAAACCTACCATGTCTTACGCGACAGATGCATCCTACAGGATTGAGGTGCACATCCCCGGGAGAACTTTCGAGCCGCGCACAGAACCTGTGGACTTCAAGTTCATCGCACCCAACTGGATTCTTGGAAGGGACATGGCGGTTCACTGTTCACTCGGACGTATCAAGGAGGTGTACCGAGGCTGTCCCATTTCACCAGACTTATTCACGGTCTACCGGAGAGGAGCAAATGGAGAAATCATCAAGACCAAGACTAAAGATGCTCTCGTGTCCTATGCCCAGACCTTGGAGACACACATCAGGACTCTGGAGCTTCGTGTAAGCAAGGACACAAAGAAGATCAAGCAAATGACGCTCCACGGCCTCGACCTCAAAGAAGAAGTCCGAGAAGCCCACTACGAGCATGAACTGGAGGTGAAGGACTTCCTGGAGAGGATCGAGAAGTTGAAGGCTCGCGTCGCATATCTGGAGGAAGAATTGGACATGGGAAAAAAATCTTCACCCTGAACGAGATGTAGCCCCCTTGATCAACAATGAGGAGGACTACGAAGCAAGCTCTACCGACAGACCCACGACCATGCATTTCTGAGGAGGACACATAGACAAGTCCACCAATTTATCTTATCGTTAAACGTTTAGGCCGATGTTTAGGTTATCGCAAACTTGTATCCCCGTGTTTGAACCTTTTGAGATTATTAATGAATAAATGTGTGGTGTGATAATTGTTTGTTGCATTTCATATGGGTAGTGTCTTTTCTCTTTAGACCCTTGTTCTATGCTAATCCCATCCCTCTAAAAACACGAGATGCCTCCGAGACGTGACCCTGCCTCCAACTTCCTGCCGGGACTCACTTAGTTGATCCAATAGCAGAATACCCTGATGCAGTTGATCATTCAGAACCAGAACAATAACAACAACCATCATCCACCCCAGGCCGGCAATCTCACCCGTTTCCTGAGGTTGAATCCTTCGACTTTCTCCAGCAGCATTGAGCCCATTGTGGCAGATGATTGGCTACGCAAGATGGAGAGGGAACTAATCACTGCTGGATGTACTGAAGCTGAGAAGGTGCGCTTTGCCACACATCAACTTGAAGGCCCTGCAGTTGCATGGTGGGAGAACTATACCACCACATACCCCATTGTTGGTGTGACTTGGGAGCGGATCAAGCAAGCCTTCCGCCCTGCTCATGTCTCAGTTGGAGCCATGAGTCTGAAGAAGCGTGAGTTTCGCAACTTACGCCAGGGAAATCGCTCTGTGGCTCAGTATGTTGATGAATTCAGCATGCTCGTCCGATATGCACCTGGAGATGTGGCTGATGATGCGGCCAAACATGAGAAGTTCATGGAAGGACTCAACGATGAGTTGAGCATCGAGTTGGCCATGGCCAACTTCAACAACTACCAGGAGTTGGTAGATAAGGCCCTCATCTTGGAGGGGAAACAACAACAAATTAAGAACCGCAAAAGGTATGGAAATGGGAAGTTCAACTCCCGAGCTCAGTAGATGCCCTGTTACACCCCCTATTCAGGGAATACCGGAACAGGATCCGGTAAGTTTGGATGACACACCCACCATAACCATCCAGTACATAACCATGGAGGCCACAACCATGAAGGAAATGGGAACAACCGCAACGACAACAACTTCAAGAATGGCAATGGAGGTAATGGCACTCAACACCATCCAGCTCCAGCTCAGAAGGATCTGAACCATATCACCTGCTTCAAGTGCCTGAAGACGGGATAATATGACAATGAATGTCCCTAGAACAAGCTGGGAAATGGAAACGGTAATGGCATCTGAGCAGCAAAGAAGCCCAGTCCTTTTCCTTGAGCTCACGTGAACCACATTGATGTTGAAGAGGTCTATGATCACCCCGATATGGTGGTTGGTAAGTTTTTGCTAAATTCACGTCCAGTACTGGTACTTCTTTATTCTGGTGCAACACATTCATTCATATCAAGGGTAGTTGTGGAAAAGTATAGTTTACCAACTAGAACCCTCGGTCAACCCATTAAGGTCAGTTTCCCAGGGGGCATGATGACAGCCGGGATAGGATGCCATGCACTGAACCTCAACATCAGAAACCATAAATGTCCCACCGACCTCATCGTATTAGAGTCACAGGGATTGGATGTAATCCTAGGCATGGATTGATTGACCAAGTATGAAGGAAATATTGATTGTGCCCTTAAGTCTATTTTGCTCACCACCTCAGAGAGAAAGTGGATTAAGTACGTTTCCCAACGCCCACCACAGAGTAAATGGGTAAATTCGCTCACGGGAGTTGTTCAGGAGGAAGTGCCAATCGTACAAGACATTCCAGATGTATTCCCAGAGGAATTGCCAGGCATGCCACAGGATAGAGAGATTGAATTTCTGATTGAGTTATTGCTAGGGACAACCCCAATATCCAAGAGACCATATCGGATGCCCGCAAATGATTTATAAGAAATAAAGAAGCAGATCAAGGAGTTACTAGACAAAGGGTATATTCGGCCAAGTTCGTCACCTTGGGGAGCCCCAGTTCTCTTGGTAGAGAAGAAGGATAAATCCTTGAGAATGGTAGTCGATTATCTGCATTGAACCACGCAACCATCAAGAAAAAAGTATCCCTTGCCGATGATCAATGATTTGTTTGAGCAGTTAGTTGGAGCCCGAGTGTTCTCCAAGATCGATCTTCGATCAGGGTATCATCAGTTGAAATTTCATGAACAGGATATACCCAAGACAACCTTCACCACAAGGTACGGTCTATATGAGTACACAGTCATGTCATTTGGTTAGACTAATGCTCCTGCATATTTTATGAGTATGATTAACAAGGTATTTATGGAATATCTAGACAAGTTTGTCGTGGTGTTCATCGATGACATACTGATATTCTCCAAGAACGAGGAAGAACACAAAGAACACTTGCGTTTAGTTTTGGAGAAGCTGCGAGAGCATCAGTTATACGCGAAGTTCAGCAAATGTGAATTTTGGTTGAAGGAAGTCGGATTCCTCGGACACATTATTTTGGGAGACGGAATAGCAGTGGATCCTTCCAAGGTTGTAGCAGTCACCGAATGGATAGCTGATACGTCTCCGTCGTATCAACTTTTACGAACTCTTTTGCCCTTGTTTTGGACTCTAATTTGCATGATTTGAATGAAACTAACCCGGACTAATGCTGTTTTCAGCAGAATTGCCATGGTGTTGTTTTTGTGCAAAAATAAAAGTTCTCAGAATGACCTGAAAATTTACGGAGAATTTTTCTGGAATTAATGAAAAATACGTGCGCAAAGATCCACCGGAGGAGGTGAGCTAGTGGGCCATAAGCCCAGGAGCCGCGACCACCCCCCTGGCCGCGCCTGGCAGGCTTGTGGGGCCCACAGAGCTCCACCGCGTGCAATCTCAACTCTATATAGTCTGTTTCGCCCGGAAAAAAATCAGGGAGAAGGATTCATCGCGTTTTACGATACGGAGGCGCCGCCACCTCCTGTTCTTCATCTGGAGGGCAGATCTGGAGTCAGTTCTGGGCTCCGGAGAGGGGAAATCGTCGCCACCATCATCATCAACCTTCCTCCATCGCCAATTCCATGATGTTCTTCACCGTTTGTGAGTAATCTCATGTTAGGCTTGCTGGGCGGTGATGGGTTGGATGAGATCTATCATGTAATCGAGTTAGTTTTGATGGGGATTGATCCCTATTATCCACTTTGGCCCGAGTGTCATGATTCCAGATCTGAACCTATTATGTTGTCGCTAATATATGCGTGTTTTAGATCCTATCTTGCAAGTTGTAATCACCTACTATGTGTTATGACCCGGCAACCCCGGAGTGACACAATAGCCGGAACCACTTCCGAAGATGGCCATAGTATGAGGAGTTCATGTATTCACCAAGTGTTAATCCGTTGGTCCGGTTCTTTATTAAAAGGAGAACCTTAATATCCCGTACTTTCCATTAGTACCCCGCTGCCACGGGAGGGATGGACAATAGATGTCATGCAAGTTCTTTTCCCTAAGCACGTATGACTACATACAAAATACATGCCTACATTAGATTGACGAACTGGAGCTGGTTACATATCTCTCCGTGTTATAACTTTTACATGATGAATAGCATCCGGCATAATCATCCATCACCGATCCAATGCCTACGAGTTTTTCCTACTGGTCCTTGCTACGTTACTTTGCCGCTACTGCTGTCACTGCTGCTGCTGTTACTCTGTTGCTACTGCTGTTACTATGCTACTACTGGTTACTGTTGCTACTGCTGCTATCATACTACCTTGCTACTGATACTTTGCTGCAAACACTAAATCTTTCAGGTGTGGTTGAATTGACAACTCAACTACTAATACTTGAGAATATTATTTCGCTTCCCCTTGAGTCGAATCAATAAATTTGGGTTGAATACTCTACCCTTGAAAACTGTTGCGATCCCCTATACTTGTGGGTTATCAATAGCAACCACCTGAGTTAAGGAGATCCACATTTTTCTCGGACTTGCCGGATATTACCTGAGGTTTATCGAGAATTTCTCGAAGATTGCCAATCCAATGACAGAGTTATTGAAGAAGCAGTCCAAGTATTTTTGGACCGAGGAATGTGAAGCCAGTTTCCTAGAGTTGAAGAAATGTTTGGTTACCGCCCCAGTGATGATATTACCGAACATTCGGAAGGACTTCCAGTTCTATTGTGATGCATCACGTCAAGGACTTGGAGGAGTACTCATGCAAGAAGGAAAAGTTGTAGCCTATGCATCCAGGCAGCTCCGAGCTCATGAGTTGAACTATGCCACACATGATTTGGAGTTAGCAGCCGTAGTGCACGCACTCAAGACCTGGAGACATTTCCTTATCAGAAATAGTTTTGATATTTACAATGATCACAAGAGCCTAAAATATATTTTCACGCAGAAGGAGTTGAACCTCACACAGAGGAGATGGTTAGAGTTGATCAAGGACTATGACATGAGGTTGCATTATCACCCAGGGAAGGAAAATGTTGTAGCAGATGCCTTGTGCCGTAGGAGTTATGTAAACACACTCATAGCGGGAGGATTACCCCAGGAGTTAGCCGACGATCTCAGAGAGCTCAAATTGGAGATAATTCCAAGAGGATATGTAGCCACACTGGAGATTTAGTACACCTTGACCGGAAGAGTCGGTGAAGCACAAAAGTCTGACAAGGAGATAGCTGAGATAAAGCAAAGAATGAATGACGGGAAGGTTAAATGTTTTCGTGAGGATGAACACGAAACTATATGGTTTGAGGACGGTATCTATGTGCCCAATGATTGGAACTCAGGAAGTTGATACTTCAAAAGGCCCATGATTCACCATACTCGATACACCCGGGCAACACCAAGATGTATCTGGACTTCAAGGAAAGTTTCTGGTGGACAGGAATGAAGAAGGATATTGCCGAGTATGTAGCAATATGCGATGTTTGTCAGTGAGTAAAGGCCGAACATCAGAAGCCAGCAGGATTACTTCAACCTTTGCCGATACCCGAGTGGAAATGGGAGAATCTTGGTATGGACTTCATCACAGGATTACCCAGGACCCGTTCACGTTATGATTCTATCTGGGTAGTGGTCGATCGTTTCACCAAGGTAGCTCACTTCATTCCCATGAAGACTACCTACATGAGTGCTAAGCTGGCAAAGATATATATGACCAGGATCGTATGTCTGCATGGAGTTCCGAGGAGTATCGTATCAGATAGAGGAACCCAATTCACGTCAAAGTTTTGGCATCAACTACACGAAACCTTGGGAACGAGATTGGAGTTCAGTACAACTTTTCACCCACAAACAGGTGGACAGACCGAGAGAGTCAAGCAGATTCTGGAGGACATGTTGAGAGCCTGTGCACTAGACTATGGGTCTAGCTCGGACGACACTTTGCCTTACGCCGAGTTCTCATATAATAACAGCTATCAGACGAGTCTGAAGATGGCCCCTTTCGAAGCTTTATACGGAAGGAGGTGCAGAACGCCTTTGATGTGGGATGGTGTTGGAGACCGGAAACTTTTTGGTCCTGACCTTATCCGAGATTCTGAAGAGAAGGTCAAGCTGATTCGTGACCGACTCAAGATAGCTCAATGCAGACAGAAAAGTTATGCTAATAGCAAACGCAAGGAAGTAACATACTAAGTGGGAGACCGAACATACCTTCGTGTGTCCCCACTTAGAGGAATCAAGAGGTTTGGTGTAAAAGGAAAGTTAGCACCCAAATTCATTGGCCCCTACAAAATTCTTGAACGTAGGTGGGGAAGTTGCATACAAGCTGGAATTGCCGGAATGATTGTCCGGAGTTCATGATGTTTTCCACATTTCCCAGTTGAAGAGATGCCATGCTGAAATGGCTGATATTCCGTTGAGAGACACAGTGCCCCTAGAGGCCATACAGCTTGATAGTGATCTGACTTATGAGGAGAAGCCCGTCAGGATTCTCAAGACTGCCAACAGAGTTACTTGTAGCAAGATCATCAAGTTTTGCAAGGTTTTGTGGAGTCATCACACCGAGGAAGAAGCCACCTGGGAGAGAGAAGAAGATCTTCGACGAGACCACCCACACCTATTTTCTAGCCAACCCGAATCTCGAGGGCGAGATTCATCTTAAGGTGGGTAGGTTTGTAACATCCCAAATTTTCAATTTAGAATGTTTTATAATTGTAGCTAAGCATTTTATTTGAATGATGGTGACATTTGAATTTTCTTTCTGCATTTGATTTGTGTTTATTTTTGGCACAAGAATTTTCACTCACAAAATGCTTGACAATTATCTTGCCAAGCAAGAAAGAGAAGAGGTAACATGACACCCCAAAAAAAGTCAGAAGAAAAATTGTGCCAAAAATTTTAGAAGAAATTTTTTGGTTTTTATTGGTTTAAAAAAAATTAAAGTTTTTTTTGTGCCAAAGAAAACGTCCACGATGTGGGAACTTTTTTTCTAATCATTTGAATATATTATATCTATATTTTCGGCGTAGGAATAAATTCCTAGTCATAGTTTTTCTTTCTCATTTTTAATAAAAGGAAATAGTGCGTTTTTAATAGGAAAACACACTTGGGCCCGAATCTGAATCTGGCCCGTATCCCTTCTTCTTCTTCCCCACGAAAGCTCTTTCCTTCCCTGCACGTACAGGAAGCTTCCTTACCGCAGAAACGGGGTCCGAGCCGATCTCCTTACTCTTGCCATCCCAGCCCCTCCCGAGCCCCTATATAAGAAGCCCTCGTCCCCCTCTCTCCGTTCCCTACGAGAGCCGCCTGAATCCATCACTGAATCGCCGCCTTGGCCTCGCCGGAGTTCCACCGGAGCTGAAGCTCCAAGATTCTGCTGCCTCACCCCGTTGTCGCCGCAAGCCCCCGTCCGCCGCCACCAGGGGAAGTCATCGGAGTTCCGCCGCCTCCCGGACCCCTCCGCCATTGCTGCCAGTCACCGGAGCACTTCTACAGCCCCCACCACCCTTGGCCGGAGCCAGGTCTCGCCGGAGACCTCTGCAACCATGGTGATCCTATCCTCTTTACTATCATCCGTCGGATCCTATGGCAACGGTAGAGATTAGAACCCCATACCCCTTCGGTTCACATAGAAAAGAAACCTAGTTTTCTGTTAAGTATTTTTTAGCCGAATGGTTTTCCTTTATTTTGCGGCTGTACGCTAGTTAGGCTAAATCACACACACCTCTCAGCCACTCTCAGCACGCCACGTAGAGCCCCTGTTCACTAGCTAGCAATTTTATTTCTGCTGCTATTATTAAAAACCAGAAACTTTCTGTTTTGTTTTAGCTTTAACTTTTATTCTATAACTCCAAATTAGGTGATTCTTTTTTGAATTGGATCACAAATTTTATGTAGTTTCTGTAGATATAAAAGTTGACCATGTTTGAATTTGTAAATACTGAGTTTAAACAGATTTGATTTAAACCTTGTTTTGTGAATATCGAGAGTTTAAAAATAGTTTTTGAGTTGATTCTTTTTGCTACTGATCACTAGTAATCTTATTTATTAGTAGGTTTAATTTAAGAATTTTTAGGAAATTTTATCTTGGGGTTTTCAACAAAACAGATTCTGTTTTAGTTCTCGTAGGACAATTTTTTTCTCTTATGTTCTAGCTACTTTTTGTTTGTTTCTTTATTTTGTTTATTGCTGTTGTGATGCTTATTGTGTGAAATTATTGTTTCGTTAGATCATCCAAAGTGCGAAGCTTGTTACATAGAAGCGCTCGAGTTCGATAGTCGTCAACAAGGCAAGTCACATTGATCATGTTTTACCTATGGTTTTATATGCATTGTAGTTCAACCTTCTCCACCCATTGCATGCAAAGTAGGTACTTGGAAATTTGGATCTTGATTTAGTATCATGTGGTAGGCACCCATCACCCTTGTCATTTGGCCTGGGACGATAATTTTATTTTGCTATGCTTTTAGTAGACGGGGTTTTGGATGAGTGTTTATCACAAGTGTTGTGAGAATTTAATAATCAAGACCGGAAGATTTCAAGACTTTTCAAGGCCTCGTCATGCAACACACCTTTGGGTGAAGGATGGTTTAGATGGGCTCCCTGGGGAAACTAGTGGACGACCCGGGATGCATGGGGAAGTGCCATGACATCTTGCAGAAAGCTTCTCCCAGGCACGAAGAGATGGATGGACGCTTCAAGACCCAAGGCTTACCTAAACAGCCACAAGTCATTACGGGCTCTAGCTTGGTTGGACAATGTGGTGACTCTGTACGGGCGGTGCTACGAGATGTAGAAGAACGGTAGGATTGGATGGGCACCGATAGTGGCTCAGAGGAACCCGTTGGAAGGCCATGTTTTGATCTTCCGGTTCTCAAACACCCTGAAGTGCGAGGACTCCAACAAAGGCGATCAAATCTTGTGGGGAACGTGTGTAAAACTCTACAGAGTACTCAAACCTAATCGATTAGCCGTGTCCACGATCATGGACAACTTGAGCCGAAGGAACTGAAACTATCTGGAATTCTCAACACAAAAAATATTAATGATGTGGGTATTATTGATAACTTGGGTATGAGATATGGTTGATGGAACCATATCATTAACAACCAACAATGTAGTAAAATTTTGTTTTTAGCCCCTCTCTTGTTGTAGGATAAAATTTTGCTTTCCGCTAAAAACTTACAGCCCCACCTGCCATATATGCATATAGCATAGATGATATTTTTTTCACCTCTCTCTTTTGTAACTTGCCGGCATATTCAATATGCTGACCTACACGGCTGCAATGTGTCATGTTGCAGAGTACTTTACCGACCAGGAGTGAGGTCACGATCTACGCTTGGTGATATGCCTTGGAGTTAGATGGAGTCAACTACCTTTTAAGCTTCCGCTAGTCTTTGTTTAGTTATCTCATGAGCTGGCCTTCAACCTCTTTATTGTAATCTTTATTGTAGTGAAGTACTCGATATGAGATCCAATTAATAAAGCTGTGGTATTGAACCCTCAGTATATACATTGATGTACTGTGTGTGTACCAGCATGATCTTGAGATGGTATGAAAATACCAGAGGCTTGGCCATTTCAGGTCGGTTCGCTACTTGACGAGAAGAAGAGGAGAACAAGGAAAGTGGAAAAATGACGACGGGGAGATGTGGTTTTCTCCCCGTCGAATCTGGATGCCAACACCTTGATGAAAAGGCATGCCTATATGTGGGGGAGAGAGATAAAGGGACATGGGGCACGTGAAGTTTTGCCAGAAAACCCCAATGGAAAGATGCCATCAGATTCGTACCACTTTTTGTGCGCGTACTTATACTGTGGCCTCTCTCTTCCCTTCTCTGATTTCTTCTGCGCCATGATGGTGACATATGGATTTCATCTCCTGGATTTCATGCCTAATGAAATTGTGTGCATGGCGATCTTCGCCCACCTGTGCGAGCACTTTGTCGGAGTCGCACCAAATGTGGATTTGTTCAGGCACTTCGTCACACCCTGGATAGAGGACAAGAATCACCGCTCGGGGAATGTTAGCTATATTCCCTGGGACAAGAAGGAGGAGTGGGGGTACCTCCCTGGCCAATATCGTGGGAAGTGGGAGGAGTGGAGGGGGACTGGTGTTGAATTAAGGACGCCAAAGCCCCCGAGTTTTGTTCCGCATGGACTGCTTGCGCCTCTCGCGGCAATGACTGGAGCAGCTTGGGTCTTTCCAATGTGAAGCTTCGCCTGGCATTGAACAGGATCACCCGCTTAAAAGCCGTCGGGCTTATCATTCATCACGTAGGGGCCGATTTCCTTCGGCGCCACATCATGCTGCTGCAAAAGAGGGACATGTTCGCCTCGGAGTTTAACGGCTCTACCGACTAGATGCGGCTGTACCCAGGCACCGTCAACAAACTAACGGTCTATTTCCATGGCTGGTTGTGCGATCAGCTGTTTGGGAACATGGGGTTGTTCCATCTGCCGACAGGGGTCGCCCCTTGCATATTAACTCTACTAGGAACCAAATTCTGTAGTGGATGCGAGATTGCAGTGCTTCCGAGGTCAAGCAAGACTCGGCTTTACCTCCCTGGGAGACAAGATGCCGTGGCTCTCTAGCTTGGGGGAAAGGGCCTCCATGCAAGACGAAAACCTAACTGCGCCCACTAGGGATGCAGAGAGGGCTTATATTGCTACTCGAGTCACGGAGGGCAGACAGGTCAGAGCCGCCAAGGGAATGCCCTCCGTGAACGAAGGAGAGGAGGAATCTTGAGAAAGCGACTCTTTTGGAGAGGAAGACGAGAATCTTTCCCCAGAAGAAGCTATGAGGCTAGAGCCTGCTCGGCTGGAGCCTGCTGGGGTTGGAGCTTTCCTGACCGAGGGCGAGGCGGAGAAGGCGACAAAACTGGTATTGGAGGAAGAGGGGCTCGAAATGGCCCCTTAAGCTCCAGAACCAGGGAGGCTCCCTCGCCAGCGCATTGGCTGGGAAGCGGCGCCCCCACACCTTCGCGGGCTCCCTCGATGACGAAAAAGGCAACTTCCAAGGGAGAGGGACGCACGGTTGCAAGTCGCCAGTCCCCCCGCCTTTCTCAAGCCAAGGTTTCTACTATCAAGCAACTAAGGGTCATGGGGGTGGACCCGAGTCACCCCTCAAGCCCAACTTCTCCACCCGGCTCGCCTTCGCGAGAAGCTCCGACTCTGCCATCGAACCCTGCTCCACCAACTCTAAAGAGGGGCAGATCGACCCTGCCGCCTGCATCATATGAGCTGGGATCCATGCTCATGGCTTCACAGTAGTTCTTCAGCCACCTGTGTCGTCAAAGATCTTTTTTATGCCTTGACTAACTCGGTGTGATCATCTGTTTGACAGGGAGGAGGACGAGGAGGCCCTCGTGCATAGGGACAAATGTGCCAAACCCACGGCAGGGTGGGATCCTGTGCAGATACAGGTCTGGCGGGTCATGCAGGGGAGAACCTCACGTCCAGCCCCCATACCGGTCTCCACCATGAGGTCCAGGTGCAATCCCCATCCCGTGGCGGGGACGAAGAGAGGCATCTCCTATCCCCGACAAGGAGACAGGAGAGGTTTATCAGGAAGAGGCCCGCCAGGAGGGTCCTTCCCTTCAGGACCTCTCTGCACTTGTCGTTGTGGGGAGGGATTCTCCAGCAAGGGCTTCCGCCGAAGGGCCCGCCCACACAGACAATGTTGTCGATGAAGCAGAGACAGACCATCCCCCTGCAGTGGATCTTGAAGGGGAAACAAACATTCCTGTGCGACAAACCCCGTTGGGTATCCCACTTGCTTGAGATTTTGTTTCCTTTGTCCTTCTGCTTTCCTTTGGAAAGTTATCTGACTTTTATCTTGTTGTCCATTGTGTTTTGTCGCAGCATTGCCGCCTGAAGAACCAGAACTGCTGGAAGAGGTGGCTTATATCGGGAAAAATGCTGCCGCGGAGGCGAAGAAGATTGCTGTCGCGGAAGGTCATGACTCGGATGCCGGGGAGCTTCAGGGACCCCTTGAAATAACGGCACCAAACCCCGACAGCTCAACTATCCCAACCTTGGTCATTGAGGGGAAGACCCCCCTTCAGGCTCTGGGACCTTTTCCTCTGCGATATCCTCTATCGTTGTCCTTGCAACCCTCCTTGAACTAGCTGGTGGTGGTCACCACTTCACTGTGCCCTCCAACTCCAGACTTATCTTTCTCAGCGGGCGCATATATTATCGAACGAATCGAGCGGGTGCTGGCGCCGCTGCGTCAAAAAGTTGGATGGGTTGATGGTCATGCCGACAACGCCAAGGATGTGGCCTTCTTGGAATCTGTGGCTAGTGGAATCAAGGACATGCAGAGCCGGTATGACCTAAAGGAGTGGGCAGCCAAAGAACAATACGAGCAGGTCGGCCTTGTGGGCAAGCAACTGAGGCGCAAGGGAAAAGAATTGCAGGAGTGGTACAACCAGCAGGTCCATTCCCTCAAGAGGTAGCATGAGACACTATCCCTGGCTAAGGAAGAGGTTGCAGCCCGGGAGACCAGGTTGGCGGAGCGCAAAGCGCGCCTGAATGCCAGAGAGGCGGAAGTCTCCGCCCGGGAGGGCCCCCTCAAACTTTCTCTTTGCTATAAGGAAAAGGAGTTGGACGTCCACATTTTGCAATGCACCAAGGAGCTAGAGGACAGTCACAAAGCTTCTCTTGCCGCGCTCTCCTCGACTTCTGCTGCTGAGTTGAAGGAGGTGTCCGACAAGCTCGCTGTCACGACCGCTGCCAAGACCGAACTGGAGGCCCTGCTGAGCGCACTGACATAGGAACTTGCTAGGAATGGCGAGGAGATTAAATCTCTCAAGGAAGAGGTACGAAAAGCGCAAAACATGCTGGAAGAGGTGCACTTATAGATTTCTTCCAAGAGCCAAAGCCTCGACAGCACCAACAATACTATCTCTGGTTTGCAATCCATACTTGCTTCGATGTAGGAGAAATCGAGTCTGCCAGTGTTGGGGAGGAGCTATTGCAGAAAGACCTGACCAATGCCCAAACTCTCCAAAAAGAAGCGGAATACAAACTGGACAACCAGATCAAGCAACGCGACCCGTGGATCAGGAGGATGGTTGACATCGCTGAGTGCCTCACCGCCCTGCCGGGGAGCATGAACATGAAGTGTTGGGCCTTCTCCGTCGATCAGCATGAGGTCCCAAGCATCAATCTAACACTCTTCTTCGAGAGCTTGATCGAGGGGCTGAAGACGTACGAGGATGATAGGGCGGTCTGCTTCGCCGATGAATCTCGGAAGCAGGCTCGCGATGCCCTCTTCCTGGTCTTGAGAAGCCTTGCCTTCTTCCACCCGGAGCTCGACCTCTCCGGCAGGTTCAAGAAGCTGTCGTCGGGCGTCGATGCCTCGGCTGCCATGAAAAAGGAGAGCCCTTTTGCCGATAGGGTCCTTGCACTCTGAAGGGTCCAAGGAGGCCGCCGGAGTTAGTTTCAACCCACCCCTGCTGCCGTCATGTTGTCATGTACTTAAGACACAATATGTATGTCGTATTAGTCCATGCACTATCTTTGCTTTGTGTTGAACTAATATCTTTATGTAATCGCGTGCCATCCCCCTTTGCTTTCCTTCTGGTATTCATATGGCTGCTTCCTTTGTGTGCTCTGGTTGCCCGCCAACAAAGTGTTGCCATGATTGCCTCGAGGAACGGGTCTTTAGCATTCTGCACGCGAGTACATGCTGCCGGCGAGTTTTTCCTCATCGGTCTTCGATGCTCCCATGGGTTTGAGAAGGCTCGAAACAAAACGGAGGCGCTATCAGGAAGACAACGAGGTTACATTGTGCAGTAAATTTACCATACAAAAACCTTGGTCGCAAAAGGGGGATATGCAAAATGTAAGCTTTTTCACAAAAAACCGACGGTCACATCGACTTATCTTTTAATAAGGCTTCCTCTCTATCCTGGTTCTTGTCTACCCATATCCATCGTTCCCTCCTTCTTCCATCAAGGTTCCTTCCCCTTGCGTCCCCCAGTGCATGCATGGTGTAAACCATGATTGTTCTGAGAGGAAGAGGAGGACGAATAGAGAGGAAAAATGGAGTTACTTGGGGAAATGTTAGTTATAAGCGTGGCCTGTGGCAAGAGCTTGCTGGGCCAATGCAAGTGTTCTAAACTTAGCCGAAAGGGAAGCAATAGTAACTATGCTCAACCAAAACTCCCTTCTTCTCCCTCTTGCCCAACGTTCACGTAACGACCATATTGTTGGAAATGGTGGGAATGGGACCTCGCTGTGGCCCGTTCGTCGGGGTCGCCGACCAACGGATCCGCTCGAGCGTTTGGCGCGGGATTTACCAACATGGGGAAAATGCAGGACCTAGCCGTATGCGAGCTCGTCGACATCGGCGGCTCCGCCTTGACAAAGAACCGACCACAGGTAGGGAAGGAGAAGAGAGGGAGGACATTGCCGTGTAACTTTCCTTCTTCCCTGTCTATTCAATCGTAGTCGTACCTCCTCAGGGTTTAGGCGGGCCAGCGTGATGATCATGACAGAGATGGTGCCGTTGTCTAGTCCGCCTCTTCTCCCATCAGGGTCGCCATCGTGTCCGCATCGTCCGTGTTGGACGCAATAGTCCTGGCACCGATGGCCCCCATTGCCGTTGACGCAACCACGACGGTGGTGCACAACATGGGGCCGGAGGGAAAAGCCCGTAATGATGTTCTTCTTCCTCGACGCTTCAAGCGGAGGGAATGGTGATGAAGGTCGATGGAGCGCTCGTAATCTCGGATTTGCACGAATGAAGCCCCCTACCTGGCACGCCAAACATGTCGGTACAGTTGTGCACACAATCATCAATGGGACCTTTGGCCCCTTTGTGTTTCGGCTGGGAGGTCGTATGGCGCAAAGAGCATAGACTACGAGGCAACACGATGATGAGACTCGAGGATTTTACCCATGTTCGGGCCGCTGTGAAGCATAAAACCCTACTCCTGCTTTGGTGGATTGATTAAGGAAGATGACGTATGCACGGAGCTCTGCCCTGGCAAGGGTTGCCGGGGAGAGCTATCGCGTACGTACACTTACACTTGGTTCTAATACCCTGGGGACCTAATCTAGCAAGTGTCGAATCTCCAAGTGCCTGAATCCTTTGCTAGGTTGCCTCGGGCCTCCTTTTATAGCTCAAGGGGCGTCCACGGTGGCAACTCACATGATTAGATAACCAACAGTGCTATCATACCTAACTCTAGTTCTTATGACAGAGCTCCTAAAATGCGGCCTTAGGTAGCGAGCGGAGGTGCATTCCCAGCAGGCTCCTGCCACCTATGAGCTGGCTGTGGCGTGGGGTCTTGACACGTCTCCGGACGGGTCTCAACAGGTTGTAATTTGTCTTCCGATGCACCGCCACGTATCTAGCTAGAGCCACTTAGCCACCTGGGAGCTCGACACCTCATCTATAAGTGACTGGTGACGTGATGAGGTGGAGCTGTGGTAGATTGGCTCGCGCTTGCCGGGGCTTGTCGGGGATGCCTGTGCCTTTGTCCCCGGCAGGCGCCGGGGGTTCTTGGCACGTCTTGTGCCTGGTTTGGGCTACTTGTGTAGGTCTTGCCAGCGTCGTCGGCCACCGGGAGCCGCACCTCCCGGAGTCTTGGTGTTTTTGATGCGCTCCTTGAACTTTTGTAGAGCGGCTTCTCTTGCCATGGCCAGGTCTTAATGGGGTGGTAGATTCCCCGTCGCCCTTAGGTCGTCGAGTCGGTGGCTTGTCCTCCGTGCACAAATCAGGGGGAAATAAACATCCCTGTTTGTGTACCCCAACACGCTCGTAACTTTTTACAATTTTTTCTAGAGCAAATAAGAAATACCGGAGCAAATAACCACCGAAGGTGGGCCACCTATTGGTGGCAAGCCAACAGGGCGTGCCCATCCCCATGGGCGCGCCCTGATGGCTTGGGACCACCTTGTGGCTCCATTTGGCGTGATTCCAAGATTGAAAAATCCTATACACACACACACACACACACACACACATACATATATATATATATATATATATATATATATATAGAGAGAGAGAGAGAGAGAGATTTATAGGAACCCTCCAAAATAAACCTAGAACTTCCACTTAGCCATCGCAAGCCATGTATCGAAGAAAACATCCGGAGCCCTAATCTGGCTCCCCGCTGGAGGGGGCAATCATCACTAGAGTCCATCTTCATCATCCCGGTGGTGGCCATGATGAGGATGGAGTAGTTCACCCTTGGGGCTGAGGGTATGTACCCGTAGATATGTGTTTGATATCTCTCTCTCTTGTTCTTAAGATGGCACGATCTTAATGTATCACGGGCTTTGCTAATATAGTTGGATCATATGGTGTTTGTCCCTTGCTATCTTGATGAGATGAATTGAATATTCCCTTTGAGATTTTGTTATGTCGGCTTGAATATTTGATTTGAAATTACTTGATGTATGTCTTGCATGTGGTTACCCATGGTGACATTGGGGTGTTCTATTGATTCACTCTATATATGTTTTGGTACTCAACTTGTGGATTCCCGTGGTCACAATAGGTAATCTATTCATATAGGTTGATACACGTTCTTGTCCTACGTTCTCTGATAGAGATTTTGGGATACTCTTTGAAGTTTTTTGTTTTGCATTGAATATGATGAATCTGAAATTGTTTGATGCATGTCGAATAGTTAACCAATGGATACTTGTGGTGACATTGGAGTATCTAGGTGACATTAGCGTTGATTAATGCGTATCATAAGGTGTTATTCTAGTATGAACTCTAGGGATGTTTATGACACTTATAGGAATAGCTCAATAGATTGATCTGAAAGAAAAGCTTTGAGGTGGTTCTACTACCTACAACAATTTATCTTATGTTCTTTACTACATATGAACTTTGGAGTGATTCATTGTTGCATGTTGAGGGATGATCATATGATTTTAGTATGTTAACATTGTTGAGTGATTGCACTAGTGAATGTATGAGCCATAGGCCTTATTTCCAAGCATTGAAATACCGTTTATGCTCACTTTTACTACTTGTTACCTTGATATTTTTATATTTTAATATGATAAAAACCTATATATCCATCTATATTGCACGTGTATAACCATATTTTTGCCGAAATAGCGCGCCTATACAATTTAGCATTGTATTGGGTGTGTTGGGGACTGAAAGCACAACATCCCCCTAAGGTGGTTTTCGTAATTAATAACAACATATGTGTCATTAAACTTATGATTTTATCTAAGTATGTTTCAGAAAATTTCAAAGCTGCATTGTCCAAGGATTCTGAGGAGAACCCCTGGATGCAAGGCAAGGAATAGGTTTGGCCAAGCTTCAAGCTACAAGACTCTACATTTTATATTTGTGAGAAATCACATTTCAGTCCATAGGAGAGCCTATACTATTAAAAGGGGATGAGGTATCTATGATGAATTGGTCGCTCAAGTGTTTAGACATAACCACCAAAAATACTCATCCATTCTCCCATAAAATTCTCTGTCCAAAGCCTAAATATCCAATATAGGTGCCACCTTGAATTTCCATTCGGCCATACCAATTTTCCACCATACACAACCTATGCCAACACCAGCATCTCAGTGCCACCAACATTCCTTTCGGTGCCACCGAAATGAGTGACCAAGTTTCTGGTATGTTGTTTTCAAGAATCGGAAATTCTGAGCTTTGGAATCTGTTCCACCGAGATTTGGAAACTTCCCTATGTCACCCATATCGGTACCACCGAGATTCCTATATCGGTCTCACCGAGAATACAAAAGTTGCCATATTTTGTGCAAGTCGGTGCCACCAAGTTTCACTTCGGTTTTACCGAGTTGGATAATAATGCTATAACGGTTGGATTTTTCTAGATGCCTATATACACCCATCCACCACCTCTCATTCGTAGAGGAAACACTCAAAACACACATACACTTGCCATATCCATTTATCAGGGAGAGAGAGCCACCTACTCATATGTTGAGATCAAGATATTCCAATCCATCCATTTGGAACTTGATCTCTAGCCTCCCCAAGTTTCTTTCCACTCAATCAATCTCTTCTACCCATGCCAAATCTGTGAGAGAGTGATTGAGTGTTGAGGAGACTATCTTTTGAAGCACGAGAGCAAGGAGTTAATTGTACTACCACATCTATTACCTTTTGGAGGGTGGTGCCTCCTAGGTTGGTTAGGTGTCGCTTG
This sequence comes from Hordeum vulgare subsp. vulgare, assembly GCF_904849725.1. NCBI lineage: Eukaryota > Viridiplantae > Streptophyta > Magnoliopsida > Poales > Poaceae > Hordeum > Hordeum vulgare. Next base: position 189,226,753 of record NC_058520.1, on the reverse strand, counting down.
AGAGCCTCCTACGTTCTATTGTCGAGTTAAAACAAGAAGTTTCTAAGGGCAAGGAGATCGCCTACTTCCGGAATATCTATCCCGAGTGAGTCTAGTCCTTTGTGGATGTAATTCATGATGGAATAGACAAGGTTTCTTCTTCGTGGACCCTTCGTGGGTTGAGCCCTCCGTGGACTGGCGCGACCGTTACCTCCGTGGTTTGAAGTCTCCATCAACACAAACGTACGATAGCACCACCTATCGAAACCATGCAAAAAATCATTGTGTCAACCTTTGCGTTTGATCTTCCTATAGCTACCCTCTATTTACATGTGGATGTCATTACTTTCCGCTACTATACTCTTAGACTTGCATGTGTAGGGTGTGCTTGACTTACAACAATTGCTAAAACTTTCCCACAACTAAAATTGGGAAAGGCTAAGTTTTTATCTGGTCAAGTAGTCTAATGATCCCCCTCTAGACATAACTGAGATCCTACAAGTGGTATTAGATCATTGGTCTCCATTGTATTGGTTTCCCAACCTAGCTGATTATGGCGTCTACTGAGGGAAATTACCACTACATAGTCCATATTTTGATGGTACAAACTTTGTTATTTGGAAGCATAAGATGAAAATTCATATTCTTGGTCATAACCCCACCGGTTGGGCTGTTGTTCGTGTTGGTTAGTGATACGTCTCCAACGTATCTATAATTTTTGATGGTTTCATGCTATTATCTTGTCAAGCTTTGGATATTTTGCATGCCTTTTATATATTTTTTGGGACTAACTTATTAACTCAGTGCCTAGAGCCAGTTCCTGTTTTTCCATGTTTTTGACTCCTTTCAGAGGAGGATTTTGAACAGAGTCCAAATGGAATGGAACTGCCAAAAAGATTTTTTTCGGAACAGAAAAAGATCGGGAAGTGGGAGAACCAGGGCAGGGGGCCACCAGGGACCCCACAAGCCCTCATGGCGCGGCCGAGGGGGCCCACGCCCCCCTGGCTTGTGGGCTCCCTGAGGCTCCTTTCCCTAGGTTTTGCGCCTATAAATTCCCTAAGATCCCATAAAAAATCAGGAGATCATCGAAAGTACTTTTCTGCCGCCGCAAGCTTCTGTCTCCGCAAGATCCCATATGGAGCACATTCTAGTGCCCTGTTAGAGGGGGGTTCGGATACGGAGGGCTTCTTCATCAACACCATGACCTCTTTGATGATGCGTGAGTAGTTCACCATAGATCTAGGGGTCCATAGCTAGTAACTAGATGGCTTCTTCTCTCTCTTGGATCTTCAATACAAAGTTCTCCATTATCTTCATGGAGATCTATCCGATGTAATCTTCTTTTGCGGTGTGTTTGTCGAGATCCGATGAATTGTGGATTTATGATCACATTATCTATGAATCTTATTTGAGTTTCTTCTGATCTCTCTTATGCATGATTTCATATCCTTGTAATTCTCTTCGAGTTGTGGGTTTTGTTTGGCCAACTAGATCTATGATTCTTGCAATGGGAGAAGTGCTTGGTTTTGGGTTCATACCGTGCGGTGACCTCACCTAGTGACAGAAGGGGTAGCGAGGCACACATCGTGTTGTTGCCATCAAGGGTAAAAAGATGGGGTTTTCATCATTGGTTTGAGTTTATCCCTCTACATCATGTCATCTTGCTTAAGGCGTTACTCTGTTCGTCATGAACTCAATACACTAGATGCATGTTGGATAGTGGTCGATGTGTGGAGTAATAGTAGTAGATGCAGAAAGTATCGGTCTACTTGTCTCAGACGTGATGCCTATATGTATGATCATTGCCTTAGATATCATCATGACTTTGCGCGGTTCTATCAATTGCTCGATAGTAATTTGTTCACCCACCGTGATATTTGCTATTTTGAGAGAAGCTTCTAGTGAACACTAAGGCCCCCGGGTCTACTCCACACCATATTTTCAGCCTTACACTTTTTCTTCGTTGCACTTTCCGCCTTCAGATCTCACTTCGCAATCAATCTTGAAGGGATTGACAACCCCTTTAAAGCGTTGGGTGTAAGCTCTTTTGTGTTTCCGCAGGTACTCTGGACTTGACGAGATTCTCCTACTGGATTGATACCTTGGTTCTCAAACTGAGGGAAATACTTACTGCTCCTATGCTGCATCACCCTTTCCTCTTCAAGGGAAAAACCAACGCAAGCTCAAGAGTCGACAGAAGGATTTCTGGCACCATTGCCGGGAAAGGACTTTTGTTGCCATAGCAGAAGAATTTCTGGCGCCGTTGCCAGGGAGGATCAAGTCAAGAACTCACCCAAGTAGGTGTCGCAAACTCATCTCTTCCATTTACTTTGTTTGCCAGTTGCCTCTCGTTTTCCTCACCCCCACTTCACAATTTTACTTTTTAGTTTTCCTTTTCGTTCGCCCTTTTTCTCGCTTGCTCTTTGCCTGCTTGTCTGCCTGCTAAAACCCGTATGGCCCAACCAAGGGATTTTGATGCTCATTATACGAAGTTAGAAGAGATTGAAACTAGTGTTAAAGGCTTCATGTCTATACAGTTCGAATACAATAGTTACTTTCGTAGAGAACTGAAGGAGCAAAATTCTTTTCTGGCTTTTATGAGTAGAGAAGTTGATGATATGGCCAATGAATTCCTAGCGCTAAATTTTCAGTTTGCTCGTCTTGAAAAGTTGGTAGGCCAGATTTCTGATAAGCAGGCTACCTTAGTCAATAAAATGGCTGCTAAACCTGAAACTCGTGATGAGAATCACGAAGATCTTAAAGTGCTTGGTGTGAATCCCGTTGAATCTTTGTTTTCTTGTGTCAAACCTAATGATTATGGGGCTGGATATGAATCCACTTTGGTTGAAAAGTGCCGCAATGATTCGGAGTCCATTTATCTTGATGCTAAAAGCATTGAAAGTGGAGTAGAAGATATTAAAACTTTGAGTAGTAATGAAATTACTACTATGGATTTGAAGGAATTCAATTATGATAGTTGATCCTTGATTGAATGCATTTCCTTGATGCAATCCATGTTAAACTCTCCACACGCCTATAGCCAAAACAAGGCCTTTACCGATCATATCGTCGAAGCTATGATAAAATATCTCGAAGAGAAACTTGAATTGGAAGTCTCTATCCCTAGAAAGCTTCATGATGAGTGGGAACCTACCATCAAAATCAAAATAAAAACTATGAATGCAATGCTTTGTGTGATTTGGGTGCTGGTGTTTCCGCGATTCCAAAGTCTTTATGTGATGTTCTGGGTTTTAATGAGATTGAAGAGTGTTCTCTTAATTTGCATCTTGCTGATTCTACTGTCAAGAAACCAATGGGAAGGATCAATGATGTTCTTATTTTTGCAAATAGGAACTATGTACCCGTGGATTTCATTGTGCTTGACATTGATTGCAATCCTGCATGCCCTATTATTCTTGGTAGACCTTTCCTAAGGACTATCGGTGCTATCATCGATATGAAGGAAGGGAATATTAGATTTCAATTTCCTTTAAAGAAGGGCATGGAACACTTTCCTAGAAATAAAATAAGATTGACTTATGAATCCATAATGAGGGCCACTTATGGTTTGAGCACCAAAGACGACGATACGTGATTCTATCGCTTTTATGCCTAGCTAAGGGCGTTAAACAATAGCGCTTGTTGGGAGGCAACCCAATATATTTATCTTTTTCTTTCTATTTTGTTGCGTCCACACCATCATAATTCTGTTGTGACTGTGTTTTTTGTGTTTCTTTTTGTGTTTGAGCCAAGCAAAACCTTTATGACTAGTCTTGGTAATGGTTGTTTGATCCTGCTGGAAAAAGACAGAAACTTTTTGCTCACGAGATGATTTTTTATTTTTATTCAGAAAGAGATTTTGAGTTGATTCTTTTTGCTGCTGGTTGATATTCCTTTTTCCCAGGCAGTAGTAATTGTTCAGAATTTTTGAGGTACCATAAGTATACGAAGTATACAGATTGCTACAGACTGGTCTCTTTTTGACAGATTCTGTTTTTGTTGAGTTGGTTGCTTGTTTTGATGAAACTATGGTTAGTATCGGGGGATACTAGCCATGGAAAAGTGAGAATACAGTAGCCCAACACTAATATAGATAGAATTAAAGTTTGCTACAATACCAAAAGAGGTGGTAGTTTGTTTTCTTGTGCTAATGTTATCACGAGTTTCTATTTAAGTTTTGTGTTGTGAAGTTTTCAAGTTTTGGGTGATGTTATCATGGACAAAGAGATAAGGAGTGGAAAAAGCTCAAGATTGGGGATGCCCAAGGCATCCCAAGCTAAATTTAAGGACACCAAAAAGCCTAAGCTTGGGGATGCCCCGGGAAGGCATCCCCTCTTTCGTCTTCAATCCATCGGTAACATTACTTGGAGCTATATTTTTATTCACCACATGATATGTGTTTTGCCTGGAGCGTCTTGTATCATAGGAGTATTTTCTTTTTGTTGTGTCACAATCATCCTTGCTGCACACTTTTTTGAGAAAGAGAGACATGCACTCATCGTGATTTTACTAGAATTCTCATAGTGCTTCACTTATATCTTTTGAGCTAGATACTTTTGCTCTATGTGCTTCACTTATATCTTTTAGAGCACGGCGGTGCGTGACTTGGTAGTTGTCTTATGCTATGAAAGTAGTCCAAAAGGTGATAGGTACCCAAAGAGGATACAAAACCTCCATCTTCATGTGCATTGAGTAGAAAGAGAAGTCTTGATTCCTCTCAATTAGTTTTGAGACGTGGATTTGGTAATATTAAGAGTTATGTTAGTAAGGTGTTGCTAATCTAGAGATACTTGTGTTGAAGTTAGTGATTCCCGTAGCATGCACGTATGGTGAACTACTATGTTAGGAAGTCGGAGCATAATTGATCTATTGATTATCATCCTTTGTGTTGAGATCGGGATCGCGCGATGGTTAACACCTACCAACCCTTCCCCTAAGAGTATGCGTTTAGCACTTTGTATCGATTACTAATAAAAACTTTCGCAACAAGTATGTGAGTTCTTCATGACTAATGTGAGTCCATGGTATAGATGCACTTTTACATTTCACCATTGCTAGCCTCTCTAGTGCCACGCAATTCTCGCCGGTGCACAAACCCACCATAAGCCTTCCTCAAAACAGCCACCATACCTACCTACAATGGCATTTTCATAGCCATTCCGAGATATATTGCCATGCAACTCCCACCGTTCTGTCTCATGACTTGTGTCGTTACTCTCATATTGCCATTGCATGATCGTAAGATAGCTAGCGAGATGTTTTCAACGTCATACGCCATGCTAGATCGTTGCACATCCTGGTACACTGCCAGAGGCATTTCCTATAGAGGCATCATCATTTTGAGCTTTGAGCTGCGAGTAAATAAAAGTGTTATGATCATCATTATTAGAGCATTGTCCCATGTGAGGAAATAAAAAAAGATCCCAAAGGGCCCAAATAAAAAAGGAGAGAGAAAAAGAGAGAAGGGACAATGCTACTATCTTTTCCACACTTGTGCTTCATAATAGCACCATGTTCTTCATGATTGAGAGCTTCTTGCTTTGTCACCACCATATGCTAGTGGGAATCTTCATTATATAACTTGGCTTGTATATTCCAATGATGGGCTTCCTCAAAATTGCCCTAGGTCTTCGTGAGCAAGCAAGTTGGATACACACCCACTAGTTCTCCTTTTGAGCTTTCACATACTTATAGCTCTAGTGCATCCCTTGTATGGCAATCCCTACTCATTCACATTGATATCTATTAATGGGCATCTCCATAGCCCTTTGATACGCCGAGTCAATGTGACCATCTCCTCCTTTTTGTCTCATAACCACCACCACACTCTATTCCACCTATAGTGCTATATCCATGGCTCACGCTCATGTATTGCGTGATAGTTATAAAAGGCTTGAGAAAGTAAGAGTGCGAAAAAAATTACTTGGCCAATACCGGGGTTTGCATGATTTACATTAGTTGTGTGAGGATGATGGAGCATAGCAAGACTATATGATTTTGTAGCGATAACTTTCCTTGGCCTTGTTATTTTTAAAGTTCATGATTACCTTGCTAGTTTGCTTGAAGTATTATTGTTTTCATGTCAATAGCAAACTATTGTTTCGAATCTTACGGATCTGAACATTCATGTCACATGAAAGAAGTTGCAAAGGACAACTATGCTAGGTAGCATTCCACATCAAAAATTCAGTCTTTATCACTTCCCTCCTCGAGGACGAGCAGGAGTTAAGCTTGGGGATGCTTGATACGTCTCCAACGTATCTATAATTTTTGATGGTTTCATGCTATTATCTTGTCAAACTTTGGATGTTTTGCATGCCTTATATATATTTTTTGGGACTAACTTATTAACTCAGTGCCAAGAGCCAGTTCCTGTTTTTTCCATGTTTTTTACCCCTTTCAGAGGAAGATTTTGAACGGAGTCCAAACGGAATGAAACTGCCAAAAATATTTTTTCTGGAACAGAAAAAGATCGGGAAGCCGGAGAATCAGGGCAGGGGCCACCAGGGACCCCACAAGCCCTCATGGCGCGGCTAGGGGGGGCCGCGCCCCCTGGCTTGTGGGCTCCCTAAGGCTCCTTTGCCCTAGGTTTTGCAACTATATATTTCCTAAAATCCCATAAAAAATCAGGAGATCATCGAAAGTACTTTTCCGCCGCCGCAAGCTTCTGTCTCCGCAAGATCCCATCTGGGGCACGTTCTGGTGCCCTGCCGGAGGGGGGATTCAGATACGGAGGGCTTCTTCATCAACACCATGACCTCTCCGATGATGCGTGAGTAGTTCACCATAGACCTACGAGTCCATAGCTAGTAACTAGATGGCTTCTTCTCTCTCTTGGATCTTCTATACAAAGTTCTCCATGATCTTCATGGATATCTATCCGATGTAATCTTATATTGCGGTGTGTTTCTCGAGATCCAATGAATTGTGGATTTATGATCAGATTATCTATGAATCTTATTTGAGTTTCTTCTAATCTCTCTTATGCATGATTCCATATCCTTGTAATTATCTTCGAGTAGTGGGTTTTGTTTGGCCAACTAGATCTATGATTCTTGCAATGGGAGAAGTGCTTGGTTAGGGTTCATACCGTGCGGTGACCTCACCCAGTGACAGAAGGGGTAGCAAGGCACACATCGTTTTGTTGCGAGCAAGGGTAAAAAGATGGGGTTTTCATCATTGGTTTGAGTTTATCCCTCTACATCATGTCATCTTGCTTAAGGCGTTACTCTGTTCGTCATGAACTCAATACACTGGATGCATGCTGGATAGCGGTCGATGTGTGGAGTAATAGTAGTAGATGCAGAAAGTATCGGTCTAGTTGTCTCGGACGTGATGCCTATATGTATGATCATTGCCTTAGATATCTTCATGACTTTGCGCGGTTCTATAAATTGCACGACAGTAATTTGTTGACCCACCGTGATATTTTCTATTTTGAGAGAAGCCTCTAGTGTACACTATGGCCCCCCGGGTCTACTCCACACCATATTTTTAGCCTTACACTTTTTCTTCGTTGCAATTTCCGCCTTCAGATCTCACTTTGCAATCAATCTTGAAGGGATTGACAACCCCTTTAAAGCATTGAGTGCAAGCTCTTTTGTGTTTGCGCGGGTACTCTGGACTTGACGAGATTCTCCTACTGGATTGATACCTTGGTTCTCAAACTGAGGGAAATACTTACTGCTCCTGTGCTTCATCACCCTTTCTTCTTCAAGGGAAAAACCAACGCAAGCTCAAGAGACGTCAGAAGGATTTCTGGCACCATTGCCGGGAAAGGACTTTTGTCACCGTAGCAGTTTGCAAGGTGAACTCTTTGGTGATGGAAGGGAACCGGATCATGAAGTCACTGCGAAAGAATTGAAGATGTTGCAATACAATGCTCAAGCATGCGACATTCTATACAACTGCCTATGCCTCGAAGAGTTCAACAAGATTAGTCGCCTGGAGAATGCCAAGGAAGTTTGGGACACTTTGGTTGATATGCAAGAAGGTATCGAATGTGTCAGGGAATCTAAGTTAGATGTGCTATAAAGTCAGTTTGACAAATTCAAGATGAAGGATGGTGAAGGAGTCGCTGAGATGTACTCTAGGCTTGCTCTCATCACAAATAAGATTCCCGGCTTAGGAAGCAAAGAGATGACTGACAAATTCATCATCAAGAAGATACTTAGAGCCTTGGATGGAAAGTATGACATCGTGTAGACATTGATCCAAATGATGCCAAGCTACAATGATCTCAAGCCAATGGAAGTCATTGGAAGGATTGTCGCTCATGAAATGTCACTCAAGGACAAAGAAAAGCTGCACAACAAGTCAAGCGGTGCTTACAAAGCTTCAAGTGATGCTCTCGCTACTTCAAATGACAAACTTTTTACCAATGAAGAGATTAGCCTCGTGGTCAAGAAATTCAACAAGATATACAAGAGTAGAGGCAAAGAGGCAAGCTCCAACCCAAGATATGAAGAAAAGCATTCATCTAGCCATGACCGAAACTCCTACAATTGTGGAAGGCCCGAACACTACTCCAATGAGTACTCGCCCCCTAAAAAACAAGAGAAGAGTCACCTAGAAGATGAAGCTCAAGAGAAGAGTCACCTAAGAGAGGGAAGTAGTAGAGAAGATCGTTATGAATGAAGAACCTCCCGAAGAAGAAGGACAAGTACACCAAGAGCCGATCAAGAAGAAGACATCAAGCTCATGTTGGTGAATGGGTATCCAGCTCCGAGTCCGACAACCAATCCGAGAGAAGCTACCACTCCAACACCGACTATAGTCAAGATGAAGGTATTGCCGGTCTTGCACTCATATCCTCCAACTCATTAAAATTCCTACACGAAGAACATCCAAGAACATGCTGTGGAGATGGATCACAGATCGTTACCACTAGACGGGCAGTGCCGTGCATCAGAAGTAGAGTTGGGGTAAAGCGTCCGCGTGGTTCGTCTCCTCCTTGTCCATTCTCCCTCCTGTAGCCGATCCGATCACCCTCGTGAGGCTGGTCGCCGGATCCCGCATACAGGCTCGCCAGAGTGGCGCAAGTGCACCGCCTCTAATGGTATCCGCACGTGCAGGAGGAACACTCCATGTGGCAGACTGCTAGGTCCGATCACACGATCGTCGTTGGGTGGAGGTGGCTATTCGCAACTCATGCAAAACCCTAATGACAGCGCCGAAGCGATCACCCTCATAGGTGTGTCACACTTCCACTATATATAGGCGTCCGGCGCAGGCTCAACTCTTGGGCCTCGCACAGACCCTGAAGCCCACGTGTTCCTTCCCTTAAGCGAGCGACCCTTTAGGTTGTTGTTCACTTGGTCGCAAGTCAGACCATGTCCGACCCGGCTAGTAGGTAGAGGTCTCTAGCAAGACATGCCGACTCCAAGTGTCCGATGAAGCTGGTTAGGCGATATACGTTGTCGTGCTCAAGGCGATATGGTCATCCTTGTTGCCGCACGACCTCTTTCTCATTTCGGTGAATCCAGCCAGCATTCCAATTATCTCATAATCCTCATCGCATGGCCATGCTTATCCAGGTAGGATCACCCGAGGGGCCCAGAGTATATCTCTCCTGATCGTAGGGGCAACTCCCATCTTGCTCGACCATGTCTCGCAGCATGGGCCTGAACAAGCCCGAAACCTACCTTTGTAACCACCCAGTTACAGAGTAGCGCTTGGTTGGCCCAAAGCAAGTCTGTCACCATCCTGAGTACATGTGACATCTCAGGTCTTTGGACATAGAATGTATGTTGTACGCGAGACTCACAGATGACCTATCGCTGCGTCTCATAGTTGGGTCTATCCAACTCAGACCTTATCTTGGCTTGGATTCGACTACGTAGAATCCAACCAGATCTTTCTGAGTCATATTATGCGGCTAGCATCCAATGCTACATGGCCAGTGAGACCGGACCATCCACCGTGTCATATGCTAGTCTAACTTGTTGCGCGTCCACACAACCCTTCCGACTAGGGACTCTTTAGGACAATCATCATACAATGGATAGTCTCACAAACAAGTCACGTACTTGTAAATTACACATCATTGATAATGTCCAAGGACTATCTTTATTCATAAATACATAGGAAATATCATCATACATGATTGCCTCTAGGGTATATCTCCAACAGCCTCCCACTTGCACTAGAGTCAATCAAACAGACATCGAATGCCCATAGCTCTAACGTGCCCCTCATGCTTGGGTTGTGGAAGCGTCTTAGTCGACGGATCATCAATGTTTGCATCCGTATGAGTCTTGCATAAATTAGTGTCACCTTTTGCTACAAGCTTTCGTATCAGGTGATACTTTCGATCTATCTGCCTGGTCTTGTGGTGTTGTCTCGGCTCCTTAGCCTATGCGATGGCACTTAAATTTCGCAATAAAGGTCCACCAGTTTTGACCAGCCCGGGAACACACCAACATCTTCCAGGAACTTCCGAATCCAAACACCTTCCTTTGCGGCTTCACAAGCCGCAATGTATTCAGCCTCTGTTGTGGAGTCGGCCACCGTATCTTGCTTGGAACTCATCTAGCTCACTGCTCCTCCATTCATGACATACACAAATCCTGTTTGCAATTGACAATCATCCCTATCGGTTTGGAAACTAGCATCAACGTAACCCTTTACATTGAGGTCCTCCTCACCTTCATAAACTAGGAACATCTCTTTAGTCCTTTTCAGGTACTTTAGAATAGCTTTCACCGCTGCAAAGTGACTGTCACCTGGGTTGGCTTGGTATCTGCTTGTTAAGCTTATTGCAAGGGCAACATTAGGCCGAGTACATAGCGTGGCATACATGATGGATCCTATTGCTGAAGCATATGGAACCCTACTCATCTGGTCCAGCTCATCAGAAGTCATAGGACTCTGAGTCTTGGTTAGACTTATACCATGTGAGACAGGCAAGAACCCTTTCTTGGCCTTACTCATGTTGAACCTCTTCAACACTCTGTCTATGTACCAGTTGTGGCTCAAGCCGAGCAGCCTCCTCAATCTATCTCTATAGATCTTGATGCCTAAAATGTACACTGCCTCTCCAAGGTCATTCATTGAAAACTTGCCATTCGATGATTCCTTGACTGAGTTCAGCATTGAAACACCATTTCTGATCAGTAGTATGTAATCCATATACAAGATCAAAAATACTACTAAACTCCCACTAGACTTCTTGTATAAACAATAGTCCTCTTCGTTCTTGATGAAACCAAGATCAACAATAACTTCATCAAAACGAATATTCCAACTCCGAGCCACGTGCCTCAATCCATAAATGGATATCTTGAGCTTGCATATTTTACCAGCGTTAGTTGGATCGACAAAACCTTCGTCTTGTATCATGTATACATCCTCCTTTAAATTTCCATAAAGGAAAGCCGTTTTGACATCCATCTGCCATATCTCATAATCAAAATATGCAGCTATAGCTAGTATGATCCTCACCGACTTCAGCATCGCTACCGGCGAGTAAGGCTTGTCGTAGTCAATTTTTTGAACTTGTCCATAACCTTTAGCGACAAGACGAGCTTTGTGGATCTGAACATTCTACGCACATCGGTTTTCTTCTTAAAGACCCATTTGCTACCAATGGCTACTACGCCAGGCGGCGGATCAACCAAGTCCCAGACTTGATTATCGTCCATGGACTTTAACTCGGATCTCATGGCCTCAAGCCATGCCTCGGAATCTAGGCTCACCATCACTTCTGAATACATGGCCGGCTCATCGCTTTCTAGCAACAATACATTATGCACTTTGTGCAATCTACCCGACCTCCGTGGCTCCGGTGCCGACTCCACTATGAGTTCCCTGACCGACTCCGCTATGATCTCGTCACTAACCGAGTTGTCCCTGAGTGGCTCTCGAATTTCTTCGAGTTGCACCATTCTCCCACTCGCCTCCCGACTGGAAAACTATTTCTCTAGGAAAACCCCGTTACGAGCAACAAACACTTTGTTCTCTTCTCGGTTGTAGAAGTTGTATCCCAAGGTTTCCCTGAGATATCCCATGAATATGCATTTATCTTACTTGGATGTAAGCTTATCTGACATGAGTGATGACGAGTTGATGGATATAATTCTCGCCCCTCTTTGGTTACCCCAAGTGGAAGGTGGAGATGTTGTCAGCAACAAATTTCCCTCACACACAGACTGCAAGGTTTATCGAACCAGTAGGACTCCTAGGATCAACAAGTAGGTGTCTTCCACCCTGGTGCTAGCAGAAGACGTGGACCTGCACACACAACAAATAACTTTGCTCCCAACGAGTACAGAGAGGTTGTCAATCTCTCCGGCCTTGTAGTTTGCAAAGGATCAAAACACAAGCGAGAAGGTAATAGTGATTGCAACGGAGAAGTAAATGAAAGCGGTAAATGATGGAGGTGTAAACAATGATGGTGATATGGACCGGAGTCACATGATGTTCACTAGTGATGTCTCTCTCACAAAATATGATAAACAACTATGGTTGGGTAAACAAATCACAGTTGGGCAGTTGATAGAATTATGATCGCACCGCAATACTAATCACACTCCTTGATAGTCAGAGGTTCAATAGTAATGGGAAGTACGCCAAGACAAGTAGACCATTTATTCATCAGCATCTACTTACTAATCATCTACCTTGAGATACCTATCCACAACATCTCTCCGGTATTAAGTTGCGAGCCCCACCCAAAGTGTAAACTCATAGCAACGCACAACTGCATTAAAAAACTATCCGTAAGGTAAACAATCCTTGCAACCATGGTCACAAGGACCATTGTTTTCTCCCTGGTGGCAACAAGCACATCCCCTAGTCTCATGTTTCTATTACTCAAGCTAGACATCGAGGGGCCTGAACCCACAATCATGCATAACGCTCCCTCTTGGAGTTACGACCTACTACTTGGCCAAAGCAATAAAAAGCAATGGAGAACATGCATGAATCACAAAGGAACATAATATAAAAGGATAATCAAATATATAAATAATAACAATCTGAACATAATCTCATAATCCACCAGATCCCAAAAAACCGAGCATAGCAATAGCAAGAGAGTTACATAGATGCCTTGATCATGTAGGGAAGCTCACAAGGACTAACCATTTAAGCACTAGATTGGAGAGAAGACATCACATAGCTGCTAGTCATGGACTCATGGTCCAAGGAGGACTAGTCACGACATGTCCGGGAAGCATCCATGGCGGTGGAGAAGCTCCCGAAGGTCAATCCTCCCTCTGGCAGGGTGTCGGGAAGAGTTCTCCTCATGCTCCTGATCTTGGAAGCGATGCAGCGGCGGAACGATGGAGAAATTCGCGATTCTAGAACGTCTGCGAGGGTTTCCTCTCGAGACTCTAAATATAGGCCAAAGGAGGGCACCGGAGGAGGTGGGACTCATCCAGGCGACCTCCTGGCACAGCGTAGGGCCTGGCCCCGCCAGCAGGCCACCTGGGAGGCCCCTCGCCCCCTCTGCCCCCCTTTGGTGATCTGGAAGCTTCTGTTTCGCTGATTTTTTATATATTTTTCTGGATTTTTTCGGACTTTGGAAAATTGGGTAAAAGCCCCTACAAAATAGACATCAGCAGACAGAAACTGGAACTGGGTGCACTGTGTTAGTAGGTTAGTCCAAATATGTGTAAAATGATATAAAAGTGTAGCAAAGCATATAAAAATGTCTCCCAAAAGATCATGGAACAAGCAGAAATTATAGATACGTTTGGGACGTATCAACATCCCCAAGCTTAATTTTTGCTCGTCCTCAAGTAGATAAATGATAACATAATAATTTCTGTGATGACATGCTAACGCACATATAAGAACTTCAAAGTAAAGCAAGTGAGATATGCAATTCAAATGAATACAATAACAAGCAAGAGTCTATATCTAGTAATGAATTTAGCAAAGTAGGAACATAAAGGTGCAACAGCTCTCGCTGTCCGTGACTCGAATGTCTCCAAATGGTGTTGGCGTGCAAGAAGTGGGAGATGGGTTGAGATCATAAAATATTTTTCTAATTGAGAACTCAATCTACTAAACCTCACACTTCGTCTCCTTCGGAATCTTATTTTGACTCATCCCGAGACCACTAGTCAGGCACAAGTCAAAATGATCCTCTCCCTTTCGATTTTGAGCACTCATGCAATGGATGAGCGTAAGCAAGTTATGTTGTCACTTAGGATGGAAAATAGAATAATGACGGAGAAGGAATACAAAAAGGTGTGAAAGGCTCACATAAATGAGGACAACCATAGGCGAGAGAAAGCCAAATGATAGATATGATGTGAGGAGTAGGGATTGCCATGTAACGGATGCACATACGAGCTAAGGTAAGCTCTCCAATGGAACTAGTGGGGGTGCATCCAACTTGTTTGCTCATGAAGACCTAGAGCTCATTTGAGGAGGCTCATCATTGGAATATGCAAACCAAGTTCTATAGTGTAAGGGTCCCCACATAATTATGCATGAATGATAATCTCTATGTAGTACCAATATAGCAATGGAGTAGAAGTGTGGATCTTTCAAAAGGAATAGTAGTGTTGCCCCCTTCTCTCTTTTTATTTATTTTACTCTTTTATTTTTATTTTTTTGTGGCCTGTTTGGATCTTTCTTTTTATCTCTCATTTGTCCTCTTTGGGATCTTTTGTTTTGTCCACTTTGGGATCTTTTCCTCACTTAAGGGAAACACTCTATGTTTTACATGAATAAAAATAAAAATCATCACACTTTATAAGAAGTACTCAACATAAATACAAGTGAAAACTATCATGATGAATGCAAATGTATGCCTCTGCCAGTGTAGCAGGATATGCAATGATACTAGCGCGTCATGTAGCAGTAATGAGGGCAAAGCCCAACTAGCATGCGGCTCCTCGATCAAGCAAAAGCATGTATGACATGGAGATCAAGTCATGAGATGGTGGATGTTGCATGGCAATGTATCTCGAAAAGGCTATGGAAATGCCTTAATAGGTAGGTATGGTGGCTGTTTTGAGGAAAGATATAACAAGGCTTATGTATGACAGAGCGTATCATTTCATGGATTTGGACACACCGGCGAAGTTTGCACCAACTCTCAATGTGAGAAAGGGCAATGCACGGTACCGAAGAGGCTAGCAAAATATGGATGGTGGAAGTGCCAATAATCGAATACTCACATTAGTCCGAAGAAGTCATACACTTATTATCGGTAACTCTCTATCTAGTTAGGAAATTCATAAAGAGACAAGTACCCCAAGGAGGAGTGTTTGGGGGTTTGGTTATCCTTGTGCATCCTCGACTCATGGTAACGTGAGGGTACTCTACATATTCCACCCCCTCCAGAGGTTAGCGGTCAATTTAGTAGCTAGAGTTCTCAACTAATTTTTAGCTTTTGAAAACACACGAATTTCCCAAGATACGACACCTATCACTAATAGGCTCAAGCTCTTGGCACCAATAGTCCATACATTACTCAAATCAATACCTCAAAACTATTGCAGGTTACTACTATACTTAAATAGCAATCTCAATTACGTACTCATGCAAGACACACAACTCAGTGCAACGAGCCAACTCTATAAACAAGATAAGCATGATAACTCAAGAGAGTTCCAGAAACAACCTAAATAAAAGCTCTTAAAAAGATAAGCATGAAAACTAAGAGCTAAGCATGACAGTAGCTACGAAAAGACGAAGAACACACAAAAAGATAAGCATGAACACCTATGTTGTGTTCTAGAGTGGAATGGAGCGTGTGTCTCTCCCAAACAAGGTAGGCTAGATTCCTACTTGTTATGAATATCAAGCAAAACTAAAACAAACTAAAAAGAAAATAGCGGGGCGCTCCAAGCATAACACATATCATATGAAGTGATAAAAATATAGCATGGAGATGGACGAACTGATGATTGTTGATAGAGAAGGGGATGCATAGGGGAATCCCCAAGCTTAGACGCTTGAGTCTCCTTGAATATTTCTTGGGGTGCATGAGGGCATCCCCAAGCTTGAGCACTTGACACTCCTGCATCTTCTTTCATCATCTCTCCCATCGCATACTTGAAAACTCCCTTCATTCGAAACTCATCATAAGCTGATTAGAGTGGCCAGTTCCCTTAATAAAATAATTTATTACCTGCTGGAAATAAATATTTTCATGAAAATTTATTGCTTCTCATGATTGCAAATTTTTTTTTTGCAAATAAAAAGCAAGCTTAGGATTCGCAAAACAATGGAAACACAAAACATGGCAGAATCTGTGAAAAACAGAACAACATGTAGTAAACAATTTTTTTGGGGTACTTCTACAACTCAAATGAAAAAACTCAGAATATTCCATAAAGGAAATTATATATAGCATGCTTTCAAACAAATTCAGATCCAAAATATGATGTGGTGATTTTTGGCGAATTGTTCCATCAAGCAGACTTAATCTGTTTCTCGACAGCATGTCACAATTTTTGAATTTTCTTGCAATCACAGGCTATAACTTGGCACAAAGCTTAAAAATAAAGATACAATGATGTTTCTACAGTAGTAATACACATCAAGACCACTAAAATAGAAAGTAAAAATAAATTCGGTTGCCTCCCAACAAGCGCTTTCTTTTATGCCTTTTAGCTAGGCATACTCCAAGAAGATCAAGTGTTATCAACTCCAAAAGAATAACTTGCCCGTGTAATAGGCTCATTAGGTAACTTAATCTTCTTTCTAGGGAAGTGTTACATTCCATTTTTAAGAGGAAATTGGATTTTAATAATTCCCTCTTTCATGTCAATGATAGCACCAACAGTGCAGAGAAAAGGATGTCCCAAAATAATTGGACATGAAGGATCACATTCAATGTCCATAATAAGAAAATCAACGGGCACATAATTATCATTGACAATAATAAGAACATCATCAATTCTCCCTAATGGTTTCTTTACAGAAGAATCAACAAGACGAACACCAAAAGAACATGGATCATAAGGTTTCCAATCAAGCATATCATACATTCTTTTGGGCATAATGGAAGCACTAGCTCCAACATCACACAAAGCAAAGCAAGAGATATTATTCAATTTAACTTTTACCATAGGATCCCAACAATCTTCTAGCTTCCTAGGAATAGAAGTCTCTAGCTTGAGCTTCTCCTCCCTAGCTTTGATAAGAGCATTAGTAATATGCTCGGTGAAGGCAATATTGAGTGTACTAGTGTGGGGGGTCTTTAGCCATTCCTCGCAAAAAGGTGATGACTTCAGAGAGACTACAATTGTCAAAATCAAGGTTACTACCATTAATTAAAGTGGTAGTAATGTCATCTAAGCTCATTCTTTTGGTAGTCTCTAAATTCAAAGGACCCTCTTGTCCTATAGTTGATGTATTAGCATCACCATTAATAGGTCCATCGAGACTAGGAGTTCGATGGGTGCTAAAAGTTTTGAGATCCTCAAAAATTTATATAGTAGCAATGGTAGTGTGTGTAGGAAGGCTCTTAATTCTCTCTTCCTCTTCCTTTTCTCTAGCCCATATCTCTTTAAGTTTGGCTAGCATTCTTATGTTCTCATTAATTTGGACTCCAATAGCATTCATGGGTGTGGTGTTCCTTTCCTCAAGTGGGAAGTTCTAATTTTAAGCATCCCTACATCATGAGCTATGTTGTCCACCTTCAAAGAGAGACTATCTAATTTCTCTAGTTCCTCTTCTACACTCTTGTTGAAGGCTTTTTGAGAGGTGATAAAATCCTTAAGTATTCTCTCTAATTCAGAAGTAGAGTTTTTGGTGCTAGGATAATTGTTGTTGTTCCCATAGTTGTTGGATGGGAACGGTCTAGGAATGCTACCGAAATTACTCCTATAAACATTGTTATTGAAGTTGTTCCTAGAAATAAAATTAACATCCACTTGCTCTCGTTCTTGAGCAACCAAAGAATTTAAAGGAACATCATGAGGATCAATGGGAGCTTGCTTAGTAAGTAGAGTCACGATCGTGTCAACCTTATCATTAAGGGAGGATATCTCCTCAACAGAGTTTACCTTCCTACCTGTTGGTGCTCTCTCGGTGTGCCATTGAGAATTATTTATCATCATGTCATCCAATAGCTTTGTGGCAGCACCAAGTGTAGTTGCAATAAAGGTTCCTCTCGAGGTAAAGTTCAATCCTGCATAGGAAGTTTGGATAACCATCCACGTAGTCAAACCATGTGTAGGGTAATTCTTAACAAGAGATTTAATACGTTCCCAAGCTTGAGCAACATGTTCATTATCCAATTGCCTAAAATTCATAATGTTACTCCTCAACTAGATAATCTTAGAACGCGGGTAATACTTCCCAATAAAAGCATCTTTGCACTTATCCCAAGAATCTATGTTATTCCTAGGCAAAGATTGAAGCCACAGTTTAGCTCCTCCTCCCAAGGAGAAAGGGAAAAGCTTAAGTTTAACAATATCACCATCTACTTCTTTATATTTTTGCATATCACAGAGCTCAAAAAAATTGTTCAAGTGCAAGGCAGCATCATCTCCAGCATCAGAGAATTGATCTTTCATAACTAGGTTCGACAAAGTAGATTTAATCTCATAGGACGTGGATAGAGTGGCGGGAGCAGCAATAGGAGTGCAGATAAAGTCATTGTTGTTGTGACTAGTGAAGTCACACAACTTGGTGTTCTCAGTGGAACCCATAGCAGCGGCAACAAGCAAGAGAAAAGCAACTAATTTTTTGTGGTTTTTGGTATAAGACTCTAAAGCAAAAACTAAAAAGCAAGCTAACAAGACTAAAAAGCAAAGGTAAAAGATAGTGTGCAACTCCCCTATCTTGAAGACTGGAGTCCCCGGCAGCGGCGCCAGAAATTCGCTTGATGACGAGTTGATGGATATACTTCTCGCCCCTTATTGGTTACCCTAAGTGGAAGGTGGAGAAGTAGTCAACAGCAAATTTCCCTCACACAAAGACTGTAAGGTTTATTGAACCAGTAGGACTCCAAGGATCAACAAGTATGTGTCTTCCACCCTGGCGCTAGCAGAAGACATGGACCTACACACACAACAAATAACTTTGCTCCCAACGAGTACAAAGAGGTTGTCAATCTCTCCAGCCTTGTAGTTTGCAAAGGATCAAAACACAAGCGGGAAGGTAATAGTGATTGCAACAGAAAAGTAAATGGAAGCGGTAAATGATAGAGGTGTAAACAATAATGGTGATATGGACCGGAGTCACATGATGTTCACTAGTGATGTCTCTCTCCCAAAATACGATAAACAACTATGCTTGGGTAAACAAATCACAGTTGGGCAATAGACAGAATTATGATCGCATCGCAATACTAATTAAGCTGCTTGATAGTTAGAGGTTCAATAGTAATGGGCAGTACACCAAGACAAGTAGACCATTTATTCATCAACATCTACTTACTAATCATCCACCTTGATATATTTATCCAGAACATCTCTCCAGTATTAAGTTCTGAGCCCCACCCGAAGTGTAAACTCAAAGCAAGAGACAACTGCATTAACGAACTATGCGTAAGGTAAACAATCCTTGCAACCGTGGTGACAAGCACCGTTATTTTCTCCCTGGTGGCAACAAGCACATCCCCTAGTCTCATGTTTCTGTCACTCAAGCTAGACATCGAGGGGCGTGAACCCACAATCATGCATAACGCTCCCTCTTGGAGTTACGATCTACTACTTGGTCAAAGCAATAAAAAGAATCGGAGAACATGCATGAATCACGAAGGAACATGATATAAAAGGATAATCAAATATATAACTCATAACAATCTGAACATAATCTCACAATCTATCGGATCCCAACAAACCGAGCATAGCAATAGCAAGAGAGTTACATAGATGCCTTGATCATGTAGGGCAGCTTACAAGGACTAACCATTGAAGCACAAGATTGGAGAGAAGACATCATATAGCTACTGGTCATGGACTCATGGTCCAAGGAGGACTACTCACGTCACGTACGGGAAGCGTCCATGGCGGTGGAGAAGCTCCCGGGGGTCAATCCTCCCATCGGCAAGGTGCCGGGAAGAGGTCTCTAGATGCTCCGGATCTTGGAAGCGCTGCGGCGGCGGAACGATGGATAAATTCGCGATTGTTGAAAGTCCGTGAGGGTTTCCTCTCGGGAATCTAAATATAGGCCAAAGGAGGGCACCGTAGGAGGTGGGACCCACCCAGGCGACCTCCTGGCATGGCCTAGGGCCTCGCCACGCCAGCAGGCCGCCTGGGAGGCCCCTGGCCCCCTCTGGCCCCCTTCAGTGATCCAGAAGCTTCTGTTTTGCTGATGTTTCATATATATTTTCTGGATTTTTCGGGCTTCAGAAAATTGGGTAAAAGCCCCTGCAAAATAGACATCTGCAGACAGAAACTGGCACTGGGTGCACTGAGTAAGTAGGTCAGTCCAAATATGTGTAAAATGATATAAAAGTGTAGCAAAACATATAACAATGTCACCCGAAAGAGCATGGAACAAGCAGAAATTATAGATACGTTTGGGACGTATCAATGAGTCGCTTGACAAATGCTTCACAACCCCAAATCTTTAGAAAAGACAAACTAGGACTCTTCCAAGTCCACATCTCATGTGGTGTCTTGTCTATGGATTTTGATGGTACCCTATTAAGTGTGAAAGCTGCAATTTCTAGAGCGTATCCCTAGAATGACAAGGGTAGATCCGATTTGCTCATCATCGATTGGACCATGTCAACAAGGTTTGATTTCTCCATTCTGACATGTCGTTTCTTTGTGGTGTGCCCGGAGGTGTGTGCTGAGGTACTATACCTCGGCTTTTCAGATGATCATCAAACTCATGGCTCATGTACTCACCTCCACAATCTGATCGTATGAGCTTTATCGTCTAGCCGAGCTGATTTTCCACGTCGTTCTGAAACTCTTTGAACTTTCCAAAAGTCTCTGACTTGTTGATACATCCCAAACGTATCTATAATTTATGTTAGTTCCATGCTCTTTTGGGTGACATTGTTATATGTTTTGCTACACTTTCATACCTTTTTACACATATTTGGACTAACCTACTAACTCGGTGCACCCAGTGCCAATTTCTGTCTGTTGATATCTTTTAATTGCAGGGACTTTACCCCAATTTTCACAGCCCCAAAAATCCCGAGAAAAATATATTAAATCAGCATGATGGAAGCTTCATGAAGCACCAAGATGGACCAGAGGGGAGCCAAACCTCACCCAGGTGGCCACCTTGCACGGGCCTCCTCCTGGCCACGCCACCAGGTCGCCTCGGGGGCTAGTCCACCCCCTGGCGCCCTCCTTTGGCCTATATTTACCCCTCGGACAAAAACACTCAAGAGAGATCCAGAATCGCTAATTTCTTCACCGTTCCACCGGCGCAGCGCTTCTGAGATCTGGAGCTCAAGAAGACCTCTTCCCGGCACCCTGCCGGAGGGAGGATTGACCTCCGGGAGCTTCTCCGCCACCATGGATGCTTCCCAGACGTGTTGTGAGTAGTCCTCCTTCGACCATGGGTCCATGACTAGTAGCTATGTGATGTCTTCTCTCCAATCTTGTGCTTCAATGCTTAGCCCTTGTGAGCTGCCCTACATGATCAAGGCATCTATGTAATTTACCTGCTGTTGCTATGTTGAGTTTGCTGGGATCCAATGGATTATGAGATTATGTTCAGATTGTGATGAGTTATATATTTGGTTCTCCTTTGATATTATGTTCTTGAGTAATTCATGCATGTTCTCCGTTGCTTTTTATTGATTTGGACAAGTAGTAGTTTGTAACTCCAAGAGGGAGCGTTATGCATGATTGAGGGTTCATGCCCCCTAATGTCTAGCTTGAGTGACAAAAACATGAGACTAAGGGATGTGCTATTGCCACCAGGGAGAAAACAATGGTGCTTGTGACCAGGTTGCAAGGATTGTTTACCTTACGCAAAGTTCGTTAATGCAGTTGTTCGTTGCTTTGAATTTACACTTTGGGTGGGGCTCTCAACTTAATACCAGCGAGATGTTCTCGATAGATATCTCAAGGTGGATGATTGGAGAGTAGATGCTGATGGATAAACGGTCTACTTGTGTTGGCGTATTGCCCATTACTTTTGAGCCTCTAACTTTCTTGTAGCATGATTTGCATTGCGGTGCGTTTATAATTCTGTCAATTGCCCAGCTGTAATTTCTTTACCCAACATAGTTTTTTATCGTCTTTTGGGAGAGATACATCACTAGTGAACATCATGGGACTCTGGTCCATATTACCACCATTGTTTACAGCTCCACCATTTACTATTTTTATTTCCTTTTCCATTGCAATCACTATCTCTATTCCCGCTTGTGTTTTGATCCTTTGCAAACTACAAGGCCGTATAGACTGACAACCTCTCTAAACTCGTTGGGAGCAAAGTTATGTGTTATGTGTGCAGGTCCACGTCTTCTGCTAGCGCCAGAGCAGCAGACACCTACTTGTTGATCCTCAGAGTCCTCCTGGTTCGATAAACCTTATAGTCCTCGTGTAAGGGAAATCTGTTGCTGACTACATCTCCACCATCCACTTGGGGTAACCAACGAGGGGCGAGAAGTATATCCATCAACTCGTCATCACTTGTGCCTCATCAAATAGATATATCCATATCTACTCAAGTCATCGGTAGAAGTCACGAAGTACTGATAGCCACCCCTGGCCTTTCTGCTCATTGGACCACACACATCACTGTGTATAAGCTCCAACAGCTCGGACACCCTCTCGCAACTCTTTGTGAAAGGAGACTTAGTCATCTTGCCTAGCAAGAATGATTCACATGTCTCGAATGACCCGAAATCAGATGAAGTTAGGAGTCCACCATCATGGAGCTTCTTCTTGTGTTTCAGACTAATGTGTTCAATCCGGCAATGCCAGAAGTATGTCGGATTTATCTCATTAGGCTTATGGCTCTTGACATTCACGTTATAGACTGGTTCCGTTTCTAGATTCAGAATAAATAGCCCATCTATAATGAGTGCATAGGCGTCGAACATTCCATTCAAATAAAATGAACAATCATTGTCCTTAAAATTGAATTCTTAACCTTGACTCATCAAACATGAGGCAGAAATAATGTTCCGACTAAGTGCAGGAAAGTAATAACAATTATTCAATTCCAAAATAAATCCAGAAGGAAGCTGGAGCTGCATCATGCCGACCTCCAATGCAGCAACTCTTGCTTTGTTGCTGACCCTGATGTCAATCTCCCCTTGTGCCACACACCTAGTTCTTACTAGCCCCTGCATCGAGTTGCCAATATGAACAACCGTTCTGGTATCAAATACCGAAGAGCTACTAGGTATATCAACAAGGTAAATGTCTATGACATATGTAACAAGTGTACCTTTGCCTGAAGAAGCATCTCCGGCCTTCTTGCCATGCTCAGCAAGCCACTTGCTACAGTTCCTCTTTCAGTGACCAGTTTCCTTGCAATGATAGCAAATGGCCTTTGAGTTCGGTCCGGACTTCGGCTCAGCGGTGGAGACAGCCTTCTCCTTGCCCTTTGCCTTAGCCTTTTTCTTGGACCAACTCTTCTTGAACTTAGCCGAGTTACGCACCATCAACACTTGATGCGTGCCTTTCTTTGTATCCTGATCTGCCACCTTGAGCATCCCATGCAATTCAGTGAGCTTCTTGTCCATGTCGTGCATATGATAGTTTGAAATGAACGTCCCATAGCTAGCTGCAAGAGAACCCAGAACTACATCAGTCGCCAGCTCATCCAAGCGCGGGAAGCCCAACTGATCCAAAGCTTGCACGTATCTGATCATCTTGATCACATGCGGGCTCAGTGGATCACCTTCCTACAGCTTACAATCCATCAAGGATCGCTGGACATTGATCCTTTCGGTCCTAGCCTGCACCTAAAACATGCTCTTGAGACCCTCGATCATATCGAAAGCCGCAATGTGTTCGAAATACTATTGGAAATCGGGCTCTATACAAGCCAGCATGAGGCAGCTGATCTCGTTCTATTCATCAACGAGTTTCTGGTAGGCATTCTTGGTTGTGGCATTAGCATTATCGGCAGGTGCCTCTCAAAGCGGATCCTCTAGAACATGTTCCTTTTTATCGTGCTTGAGAATAATTCTCGGATTTCTATACAAGGTGGTAAAGTTTGTTCCATTCATTTTATCCTTCTCCAGAATTGATTTCAATGCAAAGTTTGGAGCAGGTGGTGCCATTGATCTACAACAGAAAATATGCAATCACTAAGCAATGTGTTTATATGGAGTAATTCAAGCCTTAAATATAACTACTCCCACTGAAGCCGGCATCCCTCCGCAAACTATCAGTGATTCAGGATCCGTCTAGCGCGAGCGACTAGTGAGCTTTAGCATCACTGCCAGACAACTTGCCTATTTGGTAAGCAACTCCTTGCTAATCGTATCTCTATATGACTCCTGTTGGTCGGGTAGGTATCTCATACCCCGGCTCCCGACCTTCTTTGCCACAAGGCCCAAAGCCGTTTTGATAGCCTTGTCAAGTTAACCTGATGCAGTGCATGTCCGTGTCCGACACGAACCCTCCAGTTCAAGGACATCTAGCAGCACCTCAAATTTATGAGACCACTACCAGACGTACTTGACGTGTGAAGGTGCAACAGCCGGAATGATAACATGCTTGATATTAGTGAGGGATATTTCTACCATACTAGCATGTATAGAAATAAGAAGCAATATCAATCACATATAAACAAAGAAAATATGTGAAATAGTATGGCTCCTTCATGGACATCCTTCCATGGCCGGCTCCAACTCCAATGACCAGGGCGGTACTCCATCTTGTCTGTCACGTTGGGACGCCAAAGACTCGAACTTTGATCTATGTTCTCCCACTACTACGACTAGTAATGAATTTACACAGGATCACAAGTCGACACACAGGTCGTTATACAATATAATGCAACTCTTTGGCTCCTGCCGGCTGACAATCATGACACGCAGGTCATGTTAAATTACACACATGCATCACATACATATGCGCCAAACTATTCACATCAAACCTGCAAAACAAACTCATCCATAGAATCGCATTCTACCGGTTTGTGTGATAGTGTATGAAATACAAGGCGCTACGCTCACGGCTGTCCCGCACGGCCATCCTCGTGAGTCCCCACCTCGTGAGGCCCACCTCATGAGGACACAAGGTGCTACGCACACGTCAGTCCCCCTCGTGAGGTCTCCTCCAGAGGACAACTCCTCCTGAGGACCACTCCTCCTAAGGACTCGTCGTGATGTCTCCTCGTGAAGTCGCCTCGATGTGCAGTTGATCTCATCAAACGTGCACATCGCCGAACTTATGAACGACGATGGATCTCATCCACCGCCTCCATATATCAAATATGCATCCTATCTGAATCTAAAACCACTAGCAGAGGCTCTAATACCACTTTTGGGATCTATCGTATGTGAATTAAAATTCCTATGCGCAGAACATCCAAGAACATGCTGTGGAGATGGATCATAGTTTGTTAACACTAGACGCGCAGTGCCATGCAGCGGAAGTAGACTTGGGGCAGCGCGTCCACGTGGTTCGTCTCCTCCTCGTCCGTTTGCCCTCGTGCATCCGAATCGATCTCCCTCATGAGGTTGGTCGCTGGATCCCGCATACAAGCTCGCCGGAGCGGCGCAAGTGCACCGCCTCTAATGGTATCCGCACGTGCAGGAGGAACACACCGTGCGGCAGACTGCTAGGTCCAATCACATGGCCAGCAGCGGGTGGAGGTGGCTATTCGCAACTCAGCGAAACCCTAATGACGGTGTCGAAGTGATCACCCTCACAGGTGTGCCGCACCTCCACTATATATAGGCGTCCGGCGCAGGCTTAACTCTTGGGCCTCGCACGGACCCTAAAGCCCATGTGTTCCTTCGCTTAAGCGAGCGACCCTTTAGGTTCTCGTTCACTTGGTTGTGAGTCAGACCACGCCCGACTCGTCTAGTGGGTAGCGGTCTCTAGCAAGACGTGTCGACTCCAAGTGTCCGATGAAGCTGGTTAGGCGAACCTGTACTTCATACTTCTGTTCCCTTTGCCACACGATATATGTTGTCGTGCTCAAGGCGATATGGTCATCCAAGTTGCCGCATGACCTCTTTCTCATTCCGGTGAATCTGACTAGCATTCGAATTATCTTGTAATCCTCATTGCATGGCCATGCTTATCCAGGTCGGATCACCCGAGGGGCCCAGAGTATATCTATCCTGGTCCGAGGGGCAACTCCCATCTTGCTCGACCATGTCTCGCAGCATGCACTACTGAAATTTAGAAATTTACCGTCTGCCATGGCGGACGGCAAAGGGGGGAACCACTGACGGTAAAGGCTTTGCCGTCGGTCAGCAGACGACAAAGTAGACGGCAAATTAAAATCCGGTGAAGAGGTTCTTTGCCGTCTGCTTTTGTAAAGCGGACGGCAAAGAATCTTTGCCATGAGGGGGCAGACGGCAAATAAAATGGGACGACACATACTCCAACGGGCCCGTTAAGTGTTAATGGCAGACCTCCTCTCTTTGCCGTCTGCCATCCCCCCTTTTCCATGTGGGGGCAGACGGCAAAGGGTGGAACCAGCCCCCTCTCTCTCCCCTCTTTGTCGTCTGCCATCCCACCTTTGCCATGTGAGGGCTGACGACAAAGAGGGGAGAGAGTGGGGGCTGGTTCCCCCCTTTGCCATGTGGGGGCAGACGGCAAAGGGGGGAACCAGCCCCCTCTCTCTCCCCTCTTTGCCATCGGCCTTCCCACCTTTGCCATGCGGGGGCAGACGGCAAAGGGTGGAACCAGCACCCCTCTCTTCCCCTTTGCCGTGTGCCATCACCCCTTTGCCATGTGGGGGCACACGGCAAAGGGGGGAACCAGCCCCTTTTTAATTTATTTCTTATTATATCTAGCATTTTTAACAATAATCAGGATATATATATATATTTGACATAAATAAATTTCTTTCCGTACTTATAACCATATTAAAATAACTTTCATCCATAGTGCATACATATTATGCAAGTTGCATCCGTACCAAACCATATATTACACCAGTTTCATCCAAATGCATACAAAGTTTAATATATATCAATAGTTTCAATACAAGCTTCCGTGAAGCCATGGTACAAGAAATCATCTTCAAGCATTCCATCAATATAATCCAAGCTTCCCGTGAAGTGAATGTAATCTGCAAAATGACAAATAAGAAAGTTAGAAGAATAATACTAGATGAAGAAGTATATATAGGTTATTTCGGAGAGAAATTAGCTAATTATAGGCCATCAAATAGCTAAATTAGGTGGAATAGGTCATCTTGGATCTACATAGCCTTATTATGTCATTTAGGAGAGAACTTAGCTAAGTATAGGTCATTCTAGAGCTAACTTGGATAAAAATATGTCATTTTGTAGCCAACTATGATTATTAATCCATTTTGACCTTATTATGTCATTTTGGAGCTAAATTAGTCATTTTAATGATCTAACCAAGGTTCTTATGATGTTTTAACCTAACTATGCTAGTTATGTCATTTTGGAGGATAATTAGCTAAGTATGTCTTTGGTGGGGAAAATAACCTACGTAGAAGAAGAAAGAGAAGAAGCAAGAAGAGAAGAAGCAAGAAGAGAAGAAGAAGGAGAAGAAAAAGAAGAAGAAGGAGGAGGAGGAGGAGAAGAAGGAGGAGAAGGAGAAGGAGAAGAAAAGAAGAAGGACAAGAAGAAGAAGAAGAAGAAGGAGTAGAAGAAGGAGAAGGAGCTTCTCTCCTCCTTCTCCTTCTCCTTCTTCTTCCTCCTTCTCCTTCTTCTTCTTCTCTTCTTCTTCTTCTTCCTTCCTTTCATTTTTCCTCTTTCTTCTCCTCTCGTTCCCTTCTTCGGGCTAAATTAGCTAAGAATGCCTTTTTGGGGCTAATTATGTCATTTTGAGGCTAATTAGCTAAGTATAGGTCATGTTTTATTAAATAGACCATTTTGGAGCTAACTAAGCTAATTATGTCATTTAGGTGGAACCCTAGCTAACTATAGGACATTTCGGAGCTAACTTGGGTAAAATAGGTCATTCCGGAGCAAACTATGCTTATTAAGCCATTTTGGATCTAGGTAGGCTAATTATAGGCCATTTAATACCTAAGTTAGGGGGAATAGGTCATCTTGCAGCTACGTAGGCCATATTATGTCATTTAGGAGAGAACTTAGCTAACTATAGGTCATTTTTAACTAAATAGGTCATTTTGGAGCTAACTAAGCTAATTATGTCATTTTGTAGGATAATTAGCCAATTTAGTCTTTCTTGGATGAGTCTAAGCTACGTAGAAGAAGAGAAAGCGAAGAAGTAAAAGAAGGAGGAGGAGGAGGACGAGGAGGAGGAGAAGGAGAAGGAAGAGGAGAAGAAGAAGAAAAGAAGAAGGAGAAGGAGAAGGAGGAAGAAGGAGGAAGAAGAAGGAGAAGGAGGAGCTCCTTCTCCTTCTTCTCCTCCTTCTTCTCCTTCTTCTTATCCTCCTCCTTCTCTTCTTCTTCTTCTTCTCTTCTTCTTCTTCTTCCTTCCTTTCATTTTTCTCTTTCTTCTCCTCTTGTCCCATTCTTCGGGCTAAATTAGCTAAGAATGCGTTTTTGGAGCTAATTATGTCATTTCGAGGATAATTAGCTAAGTATAGGTCATGTTTTATTAAATAGACCATTTTGGAGCTAACTAAGCTAATTATGTCATTTAGGTGGAACCCTAGCTAACTATAGGTCGTTTCGGAGCTAACTTGGGTAAAATAGGTCATTCGAGAGCAAACTATGCTTATTAAGCCATTTTGGATCTAGCTAGGCTAATTATGGGCCATGTAATACCTAAGTTAGGGGGAATAGGTCATCTTGCAGCTACGTAAGCCTTATTATGTCATTTAGGAGAGAACTTAGCTAACTATAGGTCATTTTTTATTAAATAGGTCGTTTTGGAGCTAACTAAGCTAATTATGTCATTTTGTAGGATAATTAGCCAATTTCGTCTTTCTTGGATGAGTCTAAGCTACGTAGAAGAAGAGAAAGAGTAGAACAAGTAAAAGAAGGAGGAGGAGGAGGAGGAGAAGGAGAAGGAAGAGGAGAAGAAGAAGAACAGAAGAAGGAGAAGGAGAAGGAGGAAGAAGGAGGAAGAAGAAGGAGAAGGAGGAGCTCCTTCTCCTTCTTCTCCTCCTTCTTCTCCTTCTTCTTATCCTCCTCCTTCTCTTCTTCTTCTTCTCTTCTTCTTCTTCTCTTCTTCTTCTTCTCTTCCTTCCTTTCATGTTTCCTCTTTCTTCTCCTCTTGTCCCCTTCTTCGGGATAAATTAGCTAAAATGCCTTTTTGGAGCTAATTATGTCATTTCGAGCATAATTAGCTAAGTATAGGTCATGTTTTATTAAATAGACCATTTTGGAGCTAACTAAGCTAATTGTGTCATTTAGGTGGAACTCTAGCTAACTATAGGTCGTTTTGGAGCCAACTTGGGTAAAATAGGTCATTCCGGAGCAAACTATGCTTATTAAGCAATTTTGGATCTAGCTAGACTAATTATAGGCCATTTAATACGTAAGTTAGGGGGGATAGGCCATCTTGCAGCTACGTAAGCCTTATTTTGTCATTTAGGAGAGAACTTAGCTAACTATAGGTCATTTTTTATTAAATAGGTCATTTTGGAGCTAACTAAGCTAATTATGTCCTTTTGTAGGATAATTAGCCAATCTAGTCTTTTTTGGATGAGTCTAAGCTACGTAGAAGAAGAGAAAGAGAAGAAGAAGTAAAAGAATAAGGAGGAGGAAGAGGAGAAGGAGGAGGAGAAGGAGAAGGAAGAGGAGAAGGAAGAGGAGAAGAAGAAGAAAAGAAGAAGGAGAAGGAGAAGGAGGAAGAAGAAGGAGAAGGAGGAGCTCCTTCTCCTTCTCCTTCTTCTTATCCTCCTCCTTCTCTTCTTGTTCTTCTCTTCCTCTTCTTCTTCTTTCCTTTCATTTTTCCTCTTTCTTCTCCTCTTGTCCCCTTCTTCGGGCTAAATTAGCTAAGAGTGCCTTTTTGGAGCTAATTATGTCATTTCGAGGATAATTAGCTAAGTATAGGTCATGTTTTATTAAATAGACCATTTTGGAGCTAACTAAGCTAATTATGTCATTTAGGTGGAACCCTAGCTAACTATAGGTCGTTTCAGAGCTAAGTTGGGTAAAATAGGTCATTCCGGAGAAAACTATGCTTATTAAGCCATTTTGGATCTAGCTAGGAAAATATAGGCCATTTAATACCTAAGTTATGGGGAATAGGTCATCTTGCAGCTACGTAAGCCTTATTATGTCATTTAGGAGAGAACTTAGCTAACTATAGGTCATTTTTTATTAAATTGGTCATTTTGGAGCTAACTAAGCTAATTATGTCCTTTTGTAGGATAATTAGCCAATTTAGTCTTTCTTGGATAAGTCTAAGCTATGTAGAAGAAGAGAAAGAGAAGAAGAAGTAAAATAAGAAGGAGGAGGAGTAGGAGGATCAGGAGGAGGAGGAGAAGGAGAAGGAAGAGGAGAAGAAGAAGAAAAGAAGAAGGAGAAGGAGGAAGAAGGAGGAAGAAGAAGGAGAAGGAGGAGCTCCTTCTCCTTCTTCTCCTCCTTCTTCTCCTTCTTCTTCTCCTCCTCCTTGTCTTCTTCTTCTTCTCTTCTTCTTCTTCTTCCTTCCTTTCATTTTTCCTCTTTCTTCTCCTCTTGTCCCCTTCTTCGGGCTAAATTAGCTAAGAATGCCTTTTTGGAGCTAATTATGCCATTTCGAGGATAATTAGCTAAGTATAGGTCATGTTTTATTAAATAGACCATTTGGGAGCTAACTAAGCTAATTATGTCATTTAGGTGGAAACCTAGCTAACTATAGGTTGTTTCGGAGCTAACTTGGGTAAAATAGGTCATTCCGGAGCAAACTATGCTTATTAAGCCATTTTGGATCTAGCTAGGCTAATTATGGGCCATTTAATACCTAAGTTAGGGGGAATAGGTCATCTTGCAGCTACGTCAGCCTTATTATGTAATTTAGGAGAGAACTTAGCTAACTATAGGTCATTTTTTATTAAATAGGTCATTTTGGAGCTAACTAAGCTAACTATGTCCTTTTGTAGGATAATTAGCCAATTTAGTCTTTCTTGGATGAGTCTAAGCTACGTAGAAGAAGAGAAAGAGAAGAAGAAGTAAAAGAAGGAGGAGGAGGAGGATGAGGAGGAGAAGGAGAAGGAAGAGGAGAAGAAGAAGAAAAGAAGAAGGAGAAGGAGAAGGAGGAAGAAGGAGGAAGAAGAAGGAGAAGGAGGAGCTCCTTCTCTTCTTCTGCTC
This sequence comes from Hordeum vulgare subsp. vulgare, assembly GCF_904849725.1. Taxonomy (NCBI): domain Eukaryota; kingdom Viridiplantae; phylum Streptophyta; class Magnoliopsida; order Poales; family Poaceae; genus Hordeum; species Hordeum vulgare. The sequence continues at coordinate 189,195,558 of NC_058520.1, read as the reverse complement.
CTTCTTCCCCTTCTTCTTATCCTCCTCCTTCTCTTCTTCTTCTTCTCTTCTTCTTCTTCTTCCTTCCTTTCATTTTTCCTCTTTCTTCTCCTCTTGTCCTCTTCTTCGGGCTAAATTAGCTAAGAATGCCTTTTTGGAGCTAATTATGTCATTTCGAGCATAATTAGCTAAGTATAGGTCATGTTTTATTAAATAGACCATTTTGGAGCTAACTAAGCTAATTATGTCATTTAGGTGGAACCCTAGCTAACTATAGGTCGTTTCGGAGCTAACTTGGGTAAAATAGGTCATTCCGGAGCAAACTATGCTTATTAAGCCATTTTGGATCTAGCTAGGATAATTATAGGCCATTTAATACCTAATTTAGGGGGAATAGGTCATCCTGCAGCTACGTAAGCCTTATTATGTCATTTAGGAGAGAACTTAGCTAACTATAGGTCATTTTTTATTAAATAGGTCATTTTGGAGCTAACTAAGCTAATTATGTCATTTTGTAGGCTAATTAGCCAATTTAGCCATTTTGGAGCTAACTAAGCTAATTATGTCATTTAGATGGAAGTCTAGCTATTTTTTATTAAAACACTAGAAATAACATACCATTATCGTCATCACGGCGGTGAAGCACGATGGCTCTGGCTTGTTTCACCTGGAGAAGGCTTCCCTGGAGAAGGCTCCACTGTAGAAGGGTCGTGCGATGCATTTCGGGAGATATTCTGCACCAAACATCGTTTGCAATGTGTCGTTAGCATGAGGACACTCTTAGGATCACTGCACTGAAATGAAACTCACCATCCCCGCCACGTTAATGCTGGCATCGGTGGAGGGACTTGGCCGCTCTTCTCGCACATAGACTGTACATTTGGTTTCGACAAGTCAAACTTTTTATTTATTAATGAAACAGACATTCAAATGCAAGATTTGAAATAACATGAAGAAGAAACTTACCACGAAGAGCTCATATATGGCCCTGTTAGACGCATCATTCCGTGCCCTCTCCGCCTCCACCAATGCAGTCGTCCTCTCCTCCAGCTGCCTAATCTCCTTATCCTTCTCCGCCATAGCCGCTTGCATTGCCTCTCTCTCTTTCTGAATAGCAGCCTGCAACACAACTCATTGTTAGCAATGTAATCATATTGGTTCCAACGCACAACATAATGCGGAAAGATAGTTGAGTCCATTAAACTAACCTCGATGGCGAGCTCGACTGGCCGTGGACGACGTGTTATCTCCTTACAAGAGCTCGTTTGGCGTGCCTTTATCTTCCGGAGAATGCTAGGACAACGTATAAGGCCGTCTCCAATGGCGATCGAGCCATGGGGCCTCCCGTTGCCAGCTATCATCACCAGCTCTGGATCAATAGGCCCCTCGCTCGAGTTAAAGTCCTCCCCTTTCCTCGCCTTCCCGTGATATCTGTACTTCACGAGCTTGTGGTGGGAGGAGATGTTGGTGAAGTTTTCTGGATGCTCGAGGTCAGACTCACAGAATGCCTTGACCTTCTTGTATGAGGCACTATGGGCCATCGCATACAGGTCGTACATCTGTGGCACCTCCGTCTTATTGTGATGCGCCTAAAAGAGAGAGAGAGAGAGAGAGGAAAATTGTATTAGTAAAGGGCTCAAGATAGCATTAAGAATGAATTGCATGAGGCATGAAGCAAACCACATACCCAGTTCTTGCCAAATTGGATTAAGTTGACGCTCCCTTGATGGTGTGGCACACCAACCATTTTGCCATGCCTCTCCTTGCCGTTGTTGTGGCTGGCCTCCCACGTTTCAGAGCACCACTGATCCACCAGGGCCTCCCAACAATCCATCTTATCCACACACCATCTCCGGGGTACCTAAGTTAATAAAGAGAAATTTGAGCGCGTAAGAACCAAATCAAGGAAACTAACTACAAAGCCTTAATAATATGTAATTACCTTCATGTAATGCTCCTTCTCCATCTTAGCATCACGGCACTTCGCCTTGTCAATCCTAATAAGCCGCGTGGCATAGTAGTCTCGAACAGCCTGCACCCGAGCCTCATGCCGAAAGTTTTGAAGTAGGTGGCGACATTCGGTTTCGATAACCTTTGCCGCGTCCTCCTCGTATCCCTCCTCACACCTGTAGTAGGTCTGCAAACGAGACAACACCGATTAGTACAATAAATAGCTACGGTTGATTTATAATTGTGTGAAGGAGAAATTACCCCGAACTTTCGGATCACCATGTCCGCCCTCGTGTCACACAAAACCCCGTCAATCTCCACCTCCGGCGGGGCCGGGGCACCCAAGTAGTGCTCCCAGGTCATTCCTACCTCTCGCTCCCGACCGGGCAACGTATCAAACCCTGGGATGTTTTTACGGCAAAGCACACCAAGGACGTTGTTGGGCTTGCGGACACCCTTGGCAACAATCCAACCCCTACATTATGACAAATTAAAGCCAAAACATTAGATATTTCAGAAAACGCGAAGGCAAAAGGTTAAATAAGAGTAAATTAACTTACTTGTCCCCATTTGGCCTAATCGACCACCTCTGCTCGGGGGTCGCCAGCACGAGCGGGAGCCCCGAACTACCACGCTGGTAGACGGTAGCCCCCTCACCCAGCTCCTCGTCGCTACCAGCATGGCCACTTGGCTCAGCCCAGGTATCCCACTGGGTCTCTTGGGACGTACCCTCATCCCTGCTTTCCTCCGGAGTCGCGTGGAATGAAGCCTCTAGGACAAGAGTCTCGTGGGTCGAAGGCTCGTCGACCTGAGGCTCGTGAACCGGAGACCATGTAGCCTCCACCTCAGACGAATCCACCCTAGAAGTCCTGTGCTCAGGTGAATCAGCTTGGGGTGGTGGTGGAGACCGTGTATCCTCCACCTCAGAGGGCATGGCAGCCACCGCCCTACCTCTCCCGCGGCCACGCGTACCTTTAGTACAACATAAATACCAACATGAGTAATAAAATGTATATAAATACCAATATGCATACAACATGAGTACAACATAAATACCAACATGAATACAACGTGTACCTTTAGTACCTCTCGGCTTCGCGGGGGGTCGACCTCCTCTCACGGGGGGTGCCCCTTGCAGAGTGGAGAGCAACACTCTCCGAAGAGGTGAGGCAGGAATGGAAGTACCCATCCCATCACCCGCCGACGAAGAAGGAGCCACTGAGTGTTTTCAACCCTTTCCCACCATCTTTCAACACGTGTCATGACAAAGAGTAAATGAAATTAGTACAACATAAATACCAACATGAGTAATAAAATTTATATAATTTAAGTGTATCATCGTCATAAATACCAACATGACTAATAAAAATTGAATACCTAACGTGAACTCAAAATTTATATATAGTATAATAGTTGAATACCTGACATGAACTAATAACAATCGTGCTCGTCTATATATGCTTCGGGGTCAATAAATGCATCATGATCATCACTATCATCAATAAATGCGTCATCATCATCACTATCACGAAGAACATGTGGAAGGCCACCATTATGTAATCGGTCAAGAAGTGACAGGTCATCCGCAGCAGTAACCTCTTCTTCTTCCATCTCTTCCTGTTCGGGCTCAGGGGTTAAGACGGATTCACTGTCGCTGTCTACTTCAATGTTCTGGGGTGAAGTAGAGAGGTTCTTGAAACGTTTCTTGGACATACGTGTTTCTTGGAAGAATTCTCCTTCATATGTGTCTGGGTTAATGTGAGGTTCGTAATCCTCTTCATTGAGGGTAGGTGGTCTAAAATGTGGTGGCACTTCATAAACGACATCCCAACCTTTGAGATTTGGATCAGTTTGGCAGGCCCACGGTAGATAGAAAACTTGTGTCGCTTGTTGAGCCGTAATATAGACATCGGGAACATCTAAGTGGGTGTTTTGGTTGATTTCGACTAGTCCTATATGTTCATGGGTCCTTCTAGTCTCCCTCGGCTCAAACCAATAACATTTGAAGACTACGACGGTCGGTGGGTTTTCACCATAGAATAGAAGTTCATAAATTGCTTCAACTCTTCCATAATACTCAATGTCTCCTTCGCCGATAGCAGAGACAGAACAATTTGTAGTCTTTAGGACGGGCATAGATAGCTCTTTGCCAAAGGTACGAAAGTGATACCCGTTGGTGTTGTATTCGTCAAATGAACGGACCTTATAGTCAAAACCATTAGCGACTTGTCTCAACTCGGCGTCCATAGACTCTGCATCAGCCTACAAGTTTAATACAAAAGAATGGATGCATTAGCCGCAAATTAGACCAAGAAATCAAATGGGCCCTTAATGGTAATTAATTACCCTTTGTTTGAACCAAGAGATGAAACCGGGATAGTCGCCTCCATGCTTTGCGAGAAGCTCATACTTTTCGACGGAATCCTTTTCAATGACCGCTCCATCCGAGAATTTAGCGACGTATCGACTATATCAAATATCCAGGAATAAGAGTAGTTCAAAGCAATTTTAAGTTGCGGAACAATAAATTACCGAGAACTTACTCGATGTACGGTCGCACTTCTGTTAGGTTGGTGAAGATATACAAAGAAATGGTCCGCCATTCTTCGACATCCAATGATTTCCCTTTCAAAGCACTGGATGATGCGAGCTTACCTTTGAATAGGCTGAGGTTGGATCGAAGTTTTTTTGGATCGCCATCATTGTACCGAGGCTTCGGGTTATGCAAATGATGATTTTTGGCTTCGTAGTGTGCTGTCACGAAGTTTGCCGCCTCCTCAGTAAAGAATGCCTCGGCCATCGATGCTTCAATTCTACGTTTATTTTTACACTTATCTCAAAGCGTCTTTTGCATCCTGTCAGTTGAGTAGCACCATCGATTTTGAACGGGCCCCCCCATTCTTGCCTCGGTCGGGAGATGCAAAATCAAATGTTGCATTGGATTAAAGAATCCCGGTGGAAAGATCTTTTCTAATTTGCATATCAACTCCGGCGCCAACTCTTGCGTTTCATCTAGCACGCCAGGCGATAGTTCTTTTGCACAAAGAGAACGGAAGAAATAGCTCAGCTCTGCCAATACTAGCCATTCATCCTCAGGGATAAAGCCACACAACATCACCGGCATTACCCGCTCAATCCATATGTGCCAATCATGACTCTTGAGCCCAAATATTTTCAATTTCTCAAGACTCGCTCCCCTCTTTAGATTCGCAGCATACCCATCGGGGAACATCAACCGCATTTTCACCCACAATAGCATTTCCCTCATAGCTGGCCTTTCAAGATTGAGGCATCGTGTCGGGGTGTCGAGGTGTCAGGGTGTCATTTTATTCTTCTTCATCTTCTTTTTTTCCCTCCTCTTCCTTTTCTTCTTCTTCTTCTTCCTTCCTTCCTTCCTTTTCTTCTTCTTCTTCTTCTTATTCCTTCTTTTCCATTTCCCTCTTCTTCTTCTTCTTCTTCTTCTTCTTCTTCCTTCTTTTCCTTTTTCGTCTTTTTATTCTTCTCCTCTCTCCTCTTTTTCTTCTTCTTCTTCTTCTTATTTTTATCCTCCTCCTCCTCCTCCTCCTCCTCTTCTTCTTATTCTTCTTCCCTTATCTACTTATTCTTCTTTTATTCTTCATCTTTTTTCTACTTATTTCAATTATGACTATGTAGAATCTAAACCTATCACTAAACCTCTCACTAAACCTATATAGCACTAAACAGCAAAAAAATTACAAAAACAGAATCTACCAATCATTAACTAAAAAAGAATCTACCACTAATTAACAAAATAGAATGTACCTCTAAATTAACAAATAACAAATAACCTAGCACTAATTAACTAGACCTAGGACTAAATCTACTATTTAACTAAAACAACTAACTAAACTACCACTAATCAAATAACTAAATCTAATTAAATAAAAAAAACTCACCTATGGGCGGTGGGCAGCCGGGGAGGAGGGGGCGGGGAGGAGGGGCCGGAGGGGAGGCGGCCGACTGCCGGGAGAGGAGGTGGCCGACGGGCGGGAGGGGAGGCGGCCGGCAGGCGGGAGGGGAGGCGGCCGGTGGGCGGGGAGGAGGGTGTGAGGAGGAGGGCGTGGGGAGGAGGGTGCGGGAGGAGAGGCGGCCGGCGGGGGAAGGGGAGGCGGTCGGCGGGCGGGGAGGAGGGGTGTGGGGAGGAGGGCGCGGGGAGGAGGGCGCGTGGAGGAGGGGCGGGAGGGGAGGCGGCCGGCGGGCGGGGAGGAGGGGTGCCGCGGGCGGGGAGGAGGGGGCGGGGGAGGAGGCGTCCGACGGGAGGGGAGGAGGGGAGGCGGCCGACAGGCGGGGGATGAGAGGGTGAGAGAAACAGTGAGTACTGTCGGAGCGGTGGAGACTGGGGTGGGGGGACGGTCGTTTGGGGGGGGGCTCTCTTTCCCGTCCGCCCCCCGACGGCAAAGAGCAGGAGATAGGGGGGATGGGGTGGGGAGACGGCCGTTAGGGGGGGGGGCTCGCTTTGTCGTCCGCCCCCCGACGACAAAGAGAAGGAGGGTAGACGACAAAGGGAGCGCCCGTTATGTGGTAGGAGGGGGTGTGCGGTGGGCTCTTTGCCGTCTGCCCTCCTGCTCTTTGCCGTCTGCCAGCAGACGGCAAAGACAAGACTTATGGCAAAGAGTATCTTTGCCATCTGTCTGCTCTTTGCCGTCAGTTTTCTGGTGACTCACGGCAAATAGGATCTTTTCCATCAGCCAGCGGACGACAAAGAAGGGGCTGACGGCAAATAACTGAATTCTAGTAGTGATGGGTTTGGACTAGCCCGAATCCTACCTATGTAACCACCCAGTTATGGAGTAGCGTTGGGTCGGCCCAAAGCAAGTCTGTCACCATCCCAAGTACATGCGACAGCTCAGGTCTTAGGACATAGAACGTATGTTGTAGTAGATACTCACAGATGACCTATCGCTGAGTCTTATAGTTGGGTTTGTCCAACTAAGACCTTATCTTGGCTTGGATTCGACTATGTCGAATCCAACCAGATCTTTCTGAGTCATATTATGCGGCTAGCATCCAATGCTACACGGCCAGTGAGACCGGACCATCCATCGTGACATATACTAGTCTAACTCGTTGCACGTCCACACAACCCTTTTGACTTGGGACTCTTTAGGACAGTCATCATACAATGCATAGTCTCACAAACAAGTCACGTACTTGTTAATTACACATCATTGATATTGTTCAAGGACTATCTTTATTCATAAACAAATAGGAATTATCATCGTACATGATTGCCTCTAGGGCATATCTCCAACAATATTTGATTCACAAAATCAAGGGATTGGAAAATGCTTCATGGATAAAGGCCCCAAGGTATCACACCCCGAGTACTTTGACTTTAATAGTGATGAGGATGAGTTACTAGGAGATCATGACTTGTTCTTTGATAAAACTAGTGATAACAATGAAAATGAACATGATGATAATCATGCGAGTCAATATAAGTCATGTGATGATGATAAGAAGGTGATTGAGTGTTTAACTACAGAATTAAACACTCTTAAGTTGGCCCATGAATGTACTCTAGAAGATCATAGAGGGCGTGCAAGAACTCATGAGAAGCTACGCTTCGAGAAGCTAAATTTAGAGCAAGAGTATGAGTTTCTAAAAGTAATCAATGATGTTCTTTGAAAGAAGAGTTCTTCTTATCTAGAAAATGATTACTCTTGTCTACTTTTGTTCCACAAGTTAAACCTAGTTATACTAGTAACAAAGGCAAGAAAGTTTCTTCATCTAATAACAACAATGCTAATGCTAAATTAAATTATGTTGTTGCTAGTAGCTCTCTTGATTCCAATAAAGATTCTCTTAGGCAAGTTACACTTGAGCAAGATAAAGATTTAAGGTATCTTCAATAGTCTTTCCGAAAGTAAACAATTGTAGGAAATTGTACGCAAGCAAGGAGTACATCGGAAGAAACAAGGCATTGGCTACTTCAATGCAAATGGAGGTGAATGGGGAGAAGGTCAATACGCCAACTCAAAGTTTGTTCCCCAAAAGGAGAAGTATGGTCCTACTCTCCCTAAAGGAAAAATGCTTAAGATGAACTTCCACCACAAGATCACAACTCAAGGGCAAGGACACGCTTCAAGAAAAGATTGACTCATTTGAATAATAACCCCAAGCCATGGCCAAGTGGATTCCCAAGGTCACCACTAGCTCTAATTCATCAAACGCTACCTCAACTCCAAGGATCCTGGTCAAGTTGATGTGGGATCCTAAGAAGGAGAACTAGATAAGTTTTTGAGGGGTGACTCCGCCAATGAAATTCACTCTTATTCATTTTGGCAAGAACAATATGCAATCAAATCCAACCATATGCATTAGTTCAAGGAGTCACACATTCCCTCAAAATAAGCAAGGAACAAGGTAATTAATGTATCAATGGACATCATCTCATATGTACTTCATTCCATGTCCATAGATATCCTTGTATTTGTTAATGGTGTGTGGGACTAACCCATGGATGTGAGAAGAGTATGAAACAACAAGGAGTCCTCCCAACTAAAGATGATCTTCATCAACAATGATCATCCACCACTACTACACCTACATGAAGTATTCTACGACAAAACCCAAGGTTAGTTTATCCCTATTAGGGGGATGTCACATGAAGGGGGAGCTTTACTTTAAGACTTGAGTTAAAGCATATCTTAAGGTGTGAACACATTGAAAGATTTATGTAAAAGTGGAAACCCCACTTTTTCTTAAACAATGAGTATGACCTATGATCAAGTATTCTTGCTTGGATCCTATGTCAATATACTCATATATACATGACTTCATCATTGACAAAGTGTTTTGTAGATACTAGAGTGGTTGTGCATGTTTGCCCCGTTTTATTTGACATCTTATTGTGTGAGCATGTTGGTATGCATATTTTTCCTCATTCGAGGATATCCAATTGTTATTATTTGATTTTTTTCCTTTTATTTGAACAATCGGATATACAAGAATGCCTAAGTACCCATCTCTATCTGTCTATGCTTTCTCGTCTCAAATTCTATTCATGCTACATCACAAAATTAGATAAAGCACTTTAGGGACACTCTGTGTGAGGAGAACTTGGAGTTACGTCTCGACAAGAGGTGACTTCCAAAACCTCCCATGTGCCACCTAGAGTTACCAACTCCAAAATCTCGGTTACACCGAAGCACTAGGATTGATCTGGTTTTAAGAACCACGGTACCACCGATTCATAAATCTCGGCCTCACTGAGTTTCGTTGTCACTTGGTAGTTATGAAACTCGATGGCACCGATATTTTCAAACCGGTGTCACTGACAGCTATAGGGTATATATACCAAGCGGACCGAGATTGAAAATTACTTCATCTCCTCGACCCTCCGTACCCCTATGCTATGCCGTCCTTGTCTACGGACTTCCATCTCATCTCCACCGCATCCTCGCCACCGGATTCCATCATCGTCAGCGGCAATCTCCATCGCCACCGTCGCTGTAGCACAACTTCATCGAATTAGCATAAAGTTTTGACCCCTCCTACGCTCATTGTTCTGATTCTTGCGCATGAGTTTTTGCCCAGTATATTGACATAGTTTGCAATGACTCCAACCACAAAGCAAATCCCGTAGCGTAGTCGAACGAAAGATTTTAGGGTTAGGTCTTCGCTTGTTGTGTCTCGGAGTCGTCAAGTTGAACTGGATCGGTGTCACCAATTCAGATATTAGGTTTTCTGAGAACCATCTCGGTGAGACCAAGTCTCACTTTTAGGTGCTACCGAAAAGTGTTGCCAAGTCTCTGTTAAGCACATGGTTAGTCTCGGAGGCTCCGATATTTCAATCTCGATGGAACCTAAACACACAAAGGTGATACTTAAGACTAAAATTTTGAGTTCAAAATTTTGAATATCTGTCTCATTTGTGATGCTCATCCATTCCCACTCTTCTATAACTATTCATAGGGTTAGCTTGTTTGCTTGTCAGTTTGTCAACATGTCAGGGTCTGAAGATAGCTAGAATGATTACACGGAGCAGAGCATGGAAGTGGACTCATGCACTAGTCCTGAGAAGACTGTTTCTGATCTAGGTACTCCAAGATCTCATGATATGCCCAAGGTACCTACCAGGTCCGGGAAGAACCTGAACTCAGAAGAGGAAGATACTTATTTCATTCATGAGGAAAGCTTTCCTCACAAGAAGAAGGAGAGGGTCACAGTCAAGAAAACTGTGAGAAAGCAGTATGCGAGTTCTCATGATGTGAGAGCTCTAGAACCTGCCAAGAAAGGGATGACACTCACCCTTGAGAACCCTACCTCCAAGCTCACCCAGAAGCCAGGCGGGAAAAGAGCTAGAAAGAAAGTTGTACATGTTGTTGGAAGGCCAACATCTATGTTGAAGATCTAGCAGAACCTGCTGAGGAAGAAGAGGAAGAGGTACCTGCAAATCCACCTCCTTCCAAGAATATAAGTTGATAGGAGATGCAATGCCCAGCAAGCCTGCACCAAAGGCTAATATTAATGGTCCCAAGACCAAAAGGCTTGTAGCTCCTAAGCCCTAGAGGACTACAAGGGATATTCTTGCAACAGAGAAGAACAAAGGCTATGCATCTAGACATGTGTTGCAGAAGAAGAAGATGATCAAGCTGTTTTGAGGAAGCTGATACCTCACATGCCAGAGCATAATGATATTCATCATGTTGCAAAGGACATGAAGAAGAGGAGAGATCAACACTGAGACCATGGAGAGAAGCAGATCCCTATGTTGCCAGTAGGAGGAAAATTGTCGATGGTCACTTTCACACCAAGGAACAACATGATTTTTATGAGAGTGTGCTAGACAAGAGTCCTGCTATGAGCGACATGAGATAGGTAAACTGGGACTACATTAAGGAACATAAGGACTACTTCCCTCATGTGAGAGAAAATATGAGGTCCATTGACATAGAGGACTTTGTTGTGACAGAGATGACTGCTTGGAATGATGAGATGATCATGCAGTTCTACTCGAACTCCACATTTCTATCCGGATGGTAGAATTGCGTGGATGACTGAAGGTCGTAGGTATGAATCAACTATTCAGGAATGGGTAACCATCATAGGTGCTCCAAAGGCACTTGAGAGTGACTTGGATGTATATACAGAGCCAAAAATGAATCACAACTCTATGGCTAATATACAATACAGTGCCATAGAAATACATGAAGACCCACAAGCTTGTATTTGTTTACTTTCCGCAAGCTGGGATATCTACCACCAATACCATCACGAGATACACCTTGATGCCTAAGTCAGGTGATGATAAGATGATCAGGGGGTATTATATTGTAGGATCCTAAGTATGTCTATAGGGGGGTGATTTGGCTACTTGACCAAATAAAAACTTAGCCTTTTCCTAATTTCAGTTGTGGGCCTGTTTTAGCAATTATGACTAGTCAAGTTCACCCTAAACATGCATATCTAAGAGTATAGCAGTGAAAAGTAAATACATGCAAATGTAATGGAGAGGGTGGGGAAGGAAGATCAAACGCAAAGGTTGACATGAAAATTTTTGGCGTGGTTCTGATAGGTAGCGCTATCGTATGTCCACATTAGTGGAGACTACAACCCATGGAGGGTAACGGCTGCGAGAGTCGACGGAGGGATACATCCACAAGGGGTCCACGAAGAAGCGGCCTTGTCTATTCCACCATGGCTTACGTCCACACATGATTAGCCTCACTCATGGTAGATCTTCACAAAATAGGCGATCTCCTTGCCCGTACAAGCTTCTTGTCTCAACTCCACAACACGAAGTAGGAGGCTCCCAAGCGACACCTAACCAATCTAGGAGGCACCACCCTCCAAAAGGTAATAGAAGAAGTAGAACGATGAACTCCTTGCTCTTGTGCTTCAAAATATAGTCTCCTCAACACTAAATCACTCTCTCACAGATATGGCATGGGTAGAAGAGATTTATTTTGTGTAAAGAAACTTGGGGAGGCTAGAGATCAAGTTTCAAATGGTTGGATTAGAATCTCTTGATCTCAACACGTGAGTAGGTGGCCCTCTCTCTCAGGAAAATGGATCTGGAAAGTGTGTGTGTGTTATGAGTGCTTCCTCTAAGAATGAGAGGAGGTGGAGGGGTATATAGAGGCATCCCCAAAAATCCAACCGTTACAACATTATTGCCCAACTTGGTGTCACTCAAATGAATCTCGATGGTATCGAGTTGCACTAAATGTGGCAACTTTTGAATTATCGGTGAGACCGATATATGAATCTCGGTGGTACCGATACGATCACCTAGGATATTTTCCAAATCTCGATGAGACCGATTTCAAGCTCCGAAATTATGATTTTTCTTGAAATCTTCTTAACAGAAATATGGTCACATGATTTCGGTGGCTCCGATGTGAAAGTTGGTGGTACCGAGAGATTGGGGTTTGGCAAAGGATCTGTCTGTGGTAAAATCGATAGGGACGGGTGCGAGAAGTTGGTGGCACCGATTTTGCTGTTTTGGCTTGGGACAGACCTATTTGTGAGAGAAATGTTGAGTTTTTTTGGTGGCTATCTCTAAGCACTTGAGAAACCAATTCATCATAATACTTCACCCCTTTTAATAGTATTGGCTTTCCTGTCGATTCAAAAGTGATTTCTCACAAATGTAAAATGTAGAGTCCTCTTACTTGAAGCTTGAGCCAATCCTATTCCTTTCCTTGCATCAAGGGGTTTCTCCGCACAATACTTTAGCCAATGCATCTTTGAAAAATTCTGAAACACACTTGGATAAGATCATTAATTCAATGATACATATGTTGTTATTAATTACCAAAACCACCTTACGGAGCAATTATTCTTTCAATCTCCCCTTTTTTTGTAATTGATGAAACCATATAGATCAAAGCTTCAGCAAAATATATAATCAATGATTAACATTGTCGCTTTGAGAAGTATGTCTAAAGCAAGGGCTCCCCCTAAATTTGTGCATTATTTTAATTTGTGTTTGAATCCAAATGTACAATCGATTAGGATCATGGGTCACTCTTCCATGTCACATACATCTTGGTGGTGCGCATAAATGATATGAATGAATAGTAATGCACATAACACCAAAAAAATAAGTGAATGATCATCATGTAGATAACTCAAAGGTATAATGGTAGTAGCACCAACAATCAAAGCATATGATCAAATACAAAAAAGTTTAAAGTCATCCAAAAGACCAAAACTTTTGTAAAACCAAATGAGAGAAAATCAAATGCAAAGCTCTCTCTCTGGAAGCCCTAATTCATCTATACACTCCCCTTTGGCAAGAAGTTACCAAAAAGTTCAAAGGACTAGAACTATGTGTTGCACTGGGCTCATTCTCCTCCGGTAGCATTCTATTGAGTGGACAAGAGAGCGTCGGTGAAGGCTTCTGCGGATGTTCGTGGAGCTAGAGGTGTAGACACTAGAGGTATAGGAGCTGGAGCTTAAGCTAAAGGTGCTAATGCTTGAGCTGACGAAGTTGGTCTTGCTTCCGTCACTGGCACAACTGGAGACCTAGAGTGGGTCCTAAACTGAGTAGTCGTGGGAAGAAGCGACTCTTCATCATCACTGCTGGAGTGGAGAATATGCACTGAATCAACTTAATGTTGGAGCTGCTCAACAGTGGTAGTCAACTACGTCACTTTGACATCGTGGTCATGGAATTTAGTTTCCATGAACCTCTCAAGGCTCTCCTGGTTTAGCAAAATCTATGATTTTTTCTTGTCCATCCCTTGGATGGTGCTGACAAGAAAAGACATCGGCTCCACTGTAGTTCTGAGCTATGGAGCTGGAGCATCTCTACTGCGTGTGCCTCTGCTAGCTCATGCGCTGAAGTTGAGCTGGGATGGCTGGGGTCCATCACAACTACATTGTCCTCGAGCTCTGGCTGAAGTGGCAGGTGCAGACGATCAAGTTGATACGCATGCTTGCCAATATTGGCATTGATGAGCATCTGAATGTAAGGTGCATACCCACAAGATCTCTTGTGATCGGCAGCAGTCCTCGTGACAGTCTCTACTATCAAGTCCATCACTCTGTACCAGTTGTGGGTGTCTAAGTGGTGCAACATGTTAATGGAATATCCTCTGATCATCTTACCATCTCCTGATTTAGGCACCAGGGTGTGTCTCATAATGGTGTTTGTTGTAGGTATTCCTCCTTGCATAAAATAGACAGAGCTAAATTTGTGTGTGTGACGATACTAATGGGGCACTGGATTTTACATGTTTGCCATTGTGTTGTGATTCATCTTGGATTTTGAGTACACATGAAAATCTCCCTCTTGTGCCATCAGGGCACCAATGATAGTGGCCCACTCATCTACAGTAGACTCATACCGGTGACTTTCCATCGTCCATACTATCCTTCCATCGAGAAAAAAATGAGCAGTTGAATACAATTGCATGATCATCTCATCATTCCAGGCAGTCATCTCTCTGCCAAGAAAATATTCAATGTCAACGAGCCTGAAATTCTCTCTCACATGAGGAAAGTTGTCCTTGGAGTAGTCCCAATCAACATATCACATGTCACTAACTGCAGGACTCTTGTCTAGCAACATTGTCTCATAGGAATCTTGTTGCTCCTTAGTGTGGAAACGAGGATCAACAACAGTTCTTCTCATGATAGCATATGGATCTATAGTCCTCCATATTGGGGAACGTTGCATGGGAAATAAAAAAATTCCTATGCACACGCAATTCCTATCCATGGTGATGATCATCTACAAGAGGGGAGAGTGAATCTACATACCCTTGTAGATCACTAAGCGGAATTGCATATAACACGGTTGATGTAGTGGAACATCTTCGCGATCCAAATTGCAGCCCATCACGCGATCTCATCACGATCCATCCCGCGATCTCCTCACGATCCATCCTGATCTAGTGCCAAACAGACGACACCTCCACGTTCAGCACACATACAGCTCGATGATGATCACCACCTTCTTGATCCAGCAAGAGGGGCGAAGAGGTAGATGAGTTCTCCAGCACGGCAGCATGGTGGTGGTGGTGAACTAATTCAGCAGGGCTTCACCTAAGCACCACCAAATTAGACTAGAGGAGAAACAGATCTAGAGGGAGAGAGAGGCAGTCGTGGTTGACTTCTGTGTGTGCAAAAACCCACAATACGTCTAGTATATATAGGACGAGGGAGGAAGGAGGCTGCGCCCTTGGGTTTGCCCCTTTGGGTCGGCCGAAGTGGGGAGGAGAGGAGGAGTCCTCCTCCAATCCTAGTAGGATTAGGATTCCTTGCTTCCCACTTGGAAACTTTTTCCACCTTTGGCCTTTTTGTATTATTCCTCCACTCCAGTCGCATGGGACCTTAGGGGAGGCTTCGGCAAGCCCACTAGGGGCTGGTCTAACTCCTCTCACTATAGGTGAACATAGTAATTTAAAAAAAATTCCTACGTCATCCAAGGATCTATCTAGGAGAAACCAGCAACGAGCAAAGGGGTAGAGCATCTTCATACCTTTGAAGATCGCTAAGCGGAAGCATTGCTAGAACGCGGTTGATGGAGGCGTACTCGTAGCGATTCAGATCGCGGAAGATTCTGATCTAAGCGTCGAACAGCGGCGCCTCCGCATTGAACACACGTGCAACCCGGTGACGTCTCCTACGCCTTGATCCAGCAAGGAGAGAGGAGAGGTTAAGGGAGAGCTCCGACAACACGATGGCGTGATGACGGTGGACCTACGTGGTACTCCCGCAGGGCTTCGCCAAGCGCTACGGAGGACGACGAGGAGGAGAGGTAGGGCTGCACCGAGGGTAGGAAAAACTTGTGTGTTGCAGCCCCAAAACCCCTTGGGTTTATATAGGAAGAGCGGGAGGAGGGTGCGCCACCCCTAGGGTTTCTCCTAGGTGGTGTGGCAACCCTAGATGGGGAGGGCCAGCGACCAAGTGGAGGAGCGGTGGTGATACATCCCAAACGTATCTATAATTTCTGCTTGTTCCATGATCTTTCGAGTGACATTGTTATATGTTTTGCTACACTTTTATATCATTTTACACATATTTGGACTAACCTACCATCTCAGTGAGCCCAGTGCCAGTTTCTGCCTACTGATGTCTATTTCGCAGAGGCTTTTACCCAATTTTCCGAAGCCCAAAAAAATATAGAAAAATTATATAAAAATCAGTGAAACAGAAGCTTCCGGATCACCGAAGGAGGGCCATAGGGGGGCCAGGGGCCTCCTAGGCGGCCTGTTGAGGCGGCCAGGCCCTAGGCCGCGCTAAGAGGTTGCCTCGGTGGGTCCCACCTCCTCCGGTGCCCTCCTTTGGCCTATATTTAGATTCCAGAGAGGAAACGCTCGCAGAATTTTTGGAATCGCGAATTTCTCCATCGTTCCGCCACCGGTCCGCTTACGAGATCGGGAGCGTTAGGAGACCTCTTCCCGGCACCCTGTCGGAGGGAAGATTTACCTCCAGGAGCTTCTCCACTGCCATGGACGCTTCCCGGACGTGTCGTGAGTAGTCCGCCTTGGACCATGAGTCCATGACCAGTAGCTATGTGATGTCTTCTCTCCAATCTTGTGCTTCAATGGTTAGTCCTTGTGAGCTGCCCTACATGATCAAGGCATCTATGTAATTCTCTTGCTATTGCTATGCTCGGTTTGTTGGGATCCGATGGATTATGAGATTATGTTCTGAATGTTATGAGTTACATATTTGATTATCCTTTTTATATTATGTTCCTTAGTGATTCATGCATGTTCTCCATTGCTTTTTATTGCTTTGGCCAAGTAGTAGATCGTAACTCCAAGAGGGAGCGTTATGCATGATTGTGGATGCGGGCCCCTTGATGTCTAGCTTGAGTGACACAAACATGAGACTAGGGGATGTGCTTGTTGCCACCAGGGAGAAAACAACGGTGCTTGTGACCACGGTTGTAAGGATTGTTTACCTTACGCATAGTTCGTTAATGCAGTTGTCCGTTGCTTTGAGTTTACACTTTGGGCGGGGCTCGCAATTTAATACCGAGAGATGTTCTGGATAGATATCTCAAGGTGGATGATTAGTAAGTAGAAGCAGATGAATAAACGGTCTACTTGTCTTGGGTACCACCCGTTACTATTGAACCTCTAACTATCAACTAGCATAATTAGCATTGTGGTGCGATCATAATTCTGTCAATTGCCCAACTATGAGTTGTTTACCCTAGCATAGTTGTTTATCGTCTTTTGGGAGAAAGACATCACTAGTGAACATCATGTGACTCCGGTCCATATCACCATCATTGTTTACACCTCCATCATTTACCGCTTCAGTTTACTTTTCCGTTGCAATCACTATTACCTTCCCACTTGTGTTTTGATCCTTTGAAAACTACAAGTCCGGAGAGATTCACAACCTCTTTGTACTCGTTGGGAGCAAAGTTATTTGTTGTGTGTGCAGGTCCACGTCTTCTGCTGACCAGGACAGGAGACACCTACTTGTTGAGCCTAGGAGTCCTCTTGGTTCGATAAACCTTACAGTCTCCGTGTCAAGGAAATCTGCTGCTAACTACATCTCGACCTTCCACTTGGTGTAACCAATGAGAGGCGAGAAGTATATACATCAACTCATCATCAGGCGGTGCACTAGGGGTGGGCTTGCCGCCCAAGGCAGCCACCACGCCCTAGGGTTGGCCCCTTGGCCCTCTCTTGTGCCTTGGGCTTAAGTGGGAAGTGCACCAGCCCATCCAGGGGCTGGTTCCCTTCCACTTTTGGCCCACGTTGCCCTTCGGGGCTGGTGGCCCTTCCCAGTGGACCCCCGGAACCCTTCCTGTGGTCCTGGTACAATACCGACGATCTCCGAAACTCTTCCGGCGATCAAAACTCCACTTCCTATATATGAATCTTTACCTTCGGACTATTCCGAAACTACTCGTGACGTCAGAGATATCATCCGGGACTCCGAATAACCTTCGGTAACCATGTATACTATTCCCATTACAACTCTACATCATCGAACCTTAAGTGTGTAGACCCTACGGGTTAGGGAACCATGCAGACATGACCGAGACACCTCTTTGGTCAATGACCAATAACGGGGTCTGGATATCCATGTTGGTTCTCACATGTTCCACGATGATCTCATCGGATTAACCACAATGTCGGGGATTCAATTCATCCCGTATGCAATTCCCTTTGTCTACCGGTATGATACTTCCCTGAGATTCGATCGTCGGTATCACTATACCTTGTTCAATCTCGTTACCGACAAGTCTCTTTACTCATTGTGAAACACATTATCTCGTGACTAACTCCTTAGTCACAATGAGCTCATTATGATGACGCATTATCGAGTGGGCCCAGAGATACCTCTCCGTCACACGGAGTGACAAATCCCAGTCTCGATTCGTTCCAACCCAACAGATACATTCAGAGATACGTGTAGTGCACCATTATAATCACCTTGTTACGTTGTGACGTTTGATACACCCAAAGCACTCCTACGGTATCCAGGAGTTGCACAACCTCATGGTCTAAGGAAATGATACTTGACATTAGAAAAGCTTTAGCAGACGAACAATACCATATAGTGCTATGCTTAGGATTGGGTCTTGTCCATCACATCATTCTCCTAATGATTTGATCCCGTTATCATTGACATCCAGTGTCCATGATCAAGAAACCATGATCATATATTGATCAATGAGCTAGCCAACTTGAGGCTCACTAGGGACACATTGTGATATATATATTCACACATGTATTACAGTTTCCGGTTAATACAATTATAGCATGAATAATAGACAATTATCATGAACTAGGAAACATATTTCCAACAGTCTCCCACTTGTAATAGAGTCAATAGTCTAGTTACATTGTGATGAATCGAACACCCATAGAGTTATGGTGTTGATCATGTTTCACTTGTGGAAGAGGTTTAGTCATAGGATCTGCAACATTCAGATCCGTATGTACTTTACAATTATCTATATCTACATCCTGGATGTATCCAGGAATGGAGTTGAAGCGGCGCTTGATGTGCTTGGTCTTCTTGTGAAACCTGGGCTCCTTGGCAATGGCAATGGCACAAGTGTTGCCACAAAAGAGAGTCATCGGGCCCGACGCACTGGGAATCACTCCTAGGTCGGTGATGGACTCCTTCATCCAGACTCCTTCCTGTGCTACTTCCGAAGCAGCTATGTACTTCACATGTAGATGCCGCCAGAACGATTTGCTTGCAACTACACCAGCTGACTGCCCCACCATTCAAAATATACATGTATCTGGTTTGTGACTTGGACTCATCCGGATCTGTGTTGAAGCTAGCATCGACGTAACCCTTTACGATGAGCTCTTCGGCACCTCCATAAACAAGAAACATATCTTTAGTCCTTTTCAGGTACTTAAGGATCTTCTTGACCGCTGTCCAGTGATCAACTCCTGGCTCACTCTGGTACCTCCCTACCAAACTTATGGCAAGGTTCACATCAGGTCCGGTACACAACATGGCATACATAATAGACCCTATGGCTGAAGCATATGGGACGGTACTCATCTTTTCTCTATCTTCTGTCGTGGTCGGGAGTCGAGTCGTACTCAACCTCACACCTTGTAATACATGCAAGAACCCCTTCTTTGCCTTATCCATATTGAACTTCTTCAATATCTTGTCATGGTATGTGCTTTGTGAAAGACCTATGAGGCGTCTCGATCTATCTCTATAGATCTTGATGCCTAATATGTAAGCAGATTCTCCAAGGTCCTTCATTGAAAAACTCTTATTCAAATAGGCCTTTGTGCTTTCCAAAAGTTCTTGTATGATTTTCCATCAACAATATGTCATCCACATATAATATGAGAAATGCTTCACAGCTTCCACTCACTTTCTTGTAAATACAGGCTTCTCCATAAGTATGTAGAAACCCAAACGCTTTGATCACCTCATCAAAGCGAATGTTCCAACTCCGAGATGTTTGCACCAGCCCATAGATGGAGCGCTGGAGCTTGCATACTTTGTCAGCATTTTTAGGCTTGACAAAACCTTCCGGTTGTATAATATACAATTCTTCCTTAATAAAGCCGTTTAGGAATGCCGTTTTGACGTCCATTTGCCAGATTTCATAATCATAAAATGCAGCAACTGCTAACATAATTCGGACCGACTTCAGCATCGCTACGGGTGAGAAGGTCTCATCATAGTCAATAAGTTGATGTGTTACAGAATGAATAAAGAGACTTTCCGGTAACGAGATTGAACAAGGTATAGGGATACCGACGATCGAATCTCAGGCAAGTTATATATCGATAGACAAAGGGAATTGCATACGGGATTGATTGAATCTCCAGCATCGTGGAACATGTGGCAGCCAATATTGGTATCCAGATCCCGCTATTGGTTATTGACCGGAGATGTGTCTCGGTCATGTCTGCATGGTTCCCGAACCCATAGGGTCTACACACTTAAGGTTCGATGACGCTAGAGTTGTAATGGGAATAGTATGTGGCTACCAAAGGTTGTTCGGAGTCCCAGATGAGATCCCGGACGTTAGGAGGAGTTCTGGAATGGTCCAGAGGTAAAGATTCATATGTGGGAAGTCGAGTTTCGGTCACTGGAATGGTTCTGGGGTATATCGATATTGTACCGGGACCACCGAAAGGATATCGGAGGCCCACCGGGAGGGGCCACCAGCCTCGGAGGGACACAAGGGCCGAAATAAGGTGGGAGCTAGTGATGATGAGATGATAAATATACTTCTCACACCTCTTTGGTTATCCCAAGTGGAAGGTTGAGAAGTAGTCAGCAGCAAGTTTTCCCTCACACAGAGACTGTAAGGTTTATCGAACCAGGAGGACTCCTAGGATCAACAAGTAGGTACCTTCCACCCTGGCGCTAGCAGACGACATGGACCTGCACACACACAAATAACTTTGCTCCCAACGAGTATAGAGAGGTTGTCAATATCTCCGGCCTTGTAGTTTGCAAAGGATCAAAACACAAGCGGGAATAGTAATAGTGATTGCAACGAAAAAGTAAATGAAAGCAGTAAATAATGGAGGTGTAAACAATGATGATGATATGGACCAGAGTCACATGATGTTCACTAGAGATGTCTCTCTCCCAAAAGACGATAAACAACTATGCTTGGGTAAACAAATTACAATTGGGCAATTGACAAAATTATGAATGCACCACAATGATAATTATGCTAGTTGATAGTTAGAGGTTCAATAGTAATGGGTAGTACGCCAAGACAAGTAGACTGTTTATTCATCAACATCTACTTACTAATCATCCACCTTGAGATATCTATCCAGAACATCTCGCTGGTATTAAGTTGCGAGCCCCACCCAAAGTGTAAACTCAAAGCAATAGACAACTGCATTAATGAAATATGCGTAAGTTAAACAACCCTTGCAACTGTGGTCACACGCACCGCTGTTTTCCCCTGGTGGCAGCAGCACATCCCCTAGTCTCATGTTTCTCTCAATCAAGCTAGACATCGAGGGGAATGAACCCACAATCATGCATAACGCTCCCTCTTGGAATTACAATCTACTACTCAGCCAAAGCAATAAATAGCAACGGAGAACATGCATGAATCACTAAGGAACATAATATAAAAGGATAATCAAATATATAACTCATAACAATCTTAACATAATCTCATAATCCATCGGATCCCAACAAACTGAGCATAGCAATAGCAAGAGAATTACATATATGCCTTGATCATGTAGGGCAGCTCACAAGGAATAATCATGGAAGCACAAGATTGGAGAGAAGAAATCACATAGCTAATGGTCATGGACTCATGGTCCAACGAGGACTACTCACAGCACGTCCGGGAAACGTCCATGGCGGTGGAGAAGCTCCCGGAGGTCAATCCTCTCTCCGGCAGGGTGCCATGACGCTCCCGATCTTAGAAGCGCTGTGGCGGCAGAACGATTGAGAAATTGGCGATTCTGGATCTTCTGGAAGGGCTTTCTCACAGAGAAGTAAACATAAGCGAAAGGATGGCACCGGAGGAGGTGGGACCCACCCAGGAGGCCTTTTGGCACGGCCTAGGGATGGGCCGCGCCCACAGGTCGCCTGGGCGGCCCATGGCCCCCTCTGTCCCATCTTAGGTGATGTGGAAGCTTCCGGTACGTTGATTTTTATATATTTTTCTCGGGACTTTTTGGGCTTCAGAAAATTAGGTAAGAGCCCATGCAAAATAGACACCAGCACACAGAAACTGGCACTCGGTGCACGTAGTTATTTGTTTAGTCCAAATATGTGTAAAATGATATAAGAGTGTAGCAAAACATTTAACAATGTCACCCAGAAGATCATGGAACAAGCAGAAATTATCGATATGTTTGGGACGTATCAGCCAACCACCTAGGTGGGCTGGCTAGGCGGACTAGGGCCCATGGGGCGCCTAGGGCTGGGAACCGTAGGGCGATGGTGGCCCACCTCCCATCTTGGGAGGCAAGCCACCTCAACCCTGGCCACCGCCCCCTCCTTGGCAGCCGCACCACCTAGGGGAAATCCTAGGGTGTCCGGCCCTCCTCATCCTCTTCCTCCTATATATACCCAAGGGTTGAGGGCTGCAACACAGACCAATTTCTCCCTCCCTTGGCCCAGCCCTTCTCTTCCTCCTCCTCCTCCGTAGCGCTTGGCGAAGCCCTGCCGAAGAACCACGCAGCTCCACCATCACAATGTCGTCGTGTTGCCGGATCTCTCCCTCAACTTCTCCTCTCTCCTTGTTGGATCAATGTGAAGGATACGTCACCGGGTTGCACGTGTGTTGAAGGTGGAGGCTCCGTTGTTCGATGCATAGATCGGAATCTTCCGTGATCTGAATCGTTACTACTACGACTCCACCAACCGCGTTCGTAGTAACGCTTCTGCTTAGCGACCTTCAAAGGTATGAGGATGCTCTACCTCTTGCTTGTTTCTAGCATCTCCTAGATAGATCTTGGTGTGATGTTGGAATTTTTTTGAATTACTACTGCGTTACCCAACAGTGGTATCAGAGCTAGGTCTATGCGTAGATTCTATGCACGAGTAGAACACAAAATTTCTGGGCGATGATTTTGTCTATTGCTTGTCGTTACTAGTCCAATATTTTTTTGGCGGTATTGTGGGATGAAGAGGCCTGGACCGACTTTACACGTACGCTTACGTGAGACTGGTTCCACCTCCTTACATGCACTTGTTGCATAAGGTGGCTAGAGAGTGTCTGTCTCTCCCACTTTAGTCGAATTGGATTTAATGAAAAGGGTCCTTATGAAGGGTAAATAGCATTGGCATATCAACATTGTGGCTGTCACGTAGGTAAGAAGCGTTCTTGCTAGAAACCCAATTCAACCATATAGAATTTACAACAACAATTAGAGGACGTCTAACTTGTTTTTGCAGGTTATGTTATCTGATGTGATATGGCCAAAAGGATGTTGTCATGGTTTTGTCACGACAGATGTCCTAGTGAAAGGACATAATGATGGAGCCATCGCACGTTGGTGGCGACTCAAAGGGGTTGAACGGGAGCGGGACTCAGATTTACCCAGGTTCGGCCCCTCGTGGGGAGGTAAAAGCCTACGCCCTGCTTTGTGTTGTATTGATGGTGTTTCGATTACAAGGAGGGCTTAACTCGCCTGACCTAGCTCTCGATGATTTCTAACCTATCTTCTCCCTCCAGGGACTCGCCTTTATATACAGGTCGAGGCCTTAGGGTTTACAAGAGTCCTTGCCATAACTCGAGTCATGATTCTTTCTATCTCTAAATCATCGTGCTTTCCAAGACTGGAGAACTCCCCGATAATTGATCCTCCATATGGGTCCTAAACCGCCATCCACCTCCCGGGCCTGCCGGGCCAAAGCTTGAATCGCCGAAGGATGAGTCGCCCACTTGGTGACCTGGCCCAACTAGGGCGGGTCACGTTGCAGATAATATCCCCAACATTAGGCCCCAAATTGACTTGAACTTGTTCACGCCAATAAACTCTTACCTAGTTTAGGGGCGAGTCATTCCGCTCCTTTGATGCATCACACGCTTAAAACGCCATCCTTCATAGAAATATTCAAGTCACCGAACCGTTTCTTGATGACATCATCTTATCCCTTTAATCTCGGAAAAATGATGACGCAATCCCCAACGGATCTCGCAGCACAGATATCCCAAAAATCTTGGCGCTATTATTGCGAATCTTTAACTTGTCTTTTCGGTTCCCGCGCGAGGCGCCTTGATTCCAGCGCCTATCCCATTAAATAGGCTCGGGAAAGGAGCGAAAAGCATCTCCACCTACTCACTTCGTCTGCCTCTTCTTCCTCACAACCGCACCAAGAACTCCGTCGCTGCCCGAGGAACTCCATTACTGGCCACCGCATCCGACGCATCTCCGAGCCAACCAAGGACGCAACATTCACCGCGGATCGCCCACAGTCGCTTCCAAACGCCATTATATGGTCAGTCCTTCGTCATTATAAAAAGATCTTAGCTCCTCGATGTTCGTCGTCTCCCGATTTCTTAGAACACCTCGAACGCCTCCTCATATGTTGATTGATTCATAATAGTAATAGGCACAGTAGCATCGACCGTATTCTCAATCGATTAGCACCTGTTTGAAGAACCAAAAAGGCTTCAGTCAGATCACCCTCATTGTATTTACCCTAGCCATGGCCTGTTTCACCTTATCCAGGCCCTTTTCCATTCATTTTAACTTGTTCGTAGATCTACATTTCACTGCCTGCTGTGTAGAAACCTATTTGTAGATCCACACTTCATCATTTTACCGCACATCTCTGATGCCCTGAGATGTCTTCTCTGAACAATAGGAAATTCCTAAGTCGCCTTTGTGCCCAAATCTGGTTCCATATTGGCGAGTTAATAGATTTTCTTAGCCACTCGACAAATATTCGGCGAGTTGAGGGATTCTCTTAACCACATGACGAGTGTTCGGCGAGTTGAGGGATTCTCTTAGCCACTTCATGAGTGTTCGGCGAGTTGAGGGATTCTCTTAGCCACTTCAACAAGTTTTAGGCGGGTTATCTTACCCCTGACCTTTTCCTCTGTAGTTATGGGTGTCGTTTTCAAGGCCGACTGGCTTCCGACAAAATTTGACGACGCCTTCCTTGAGGATTGCGTAAAGACAGGGAATCTTGATCCGAAAGAAGTCATCGGATGGCTATCTGGACTAGGCGAAGAAATTCCCAACCCAAAGGAAGGGGAGATAGTTGTTTTTGCTGAACACCTCGAACGGGGGTTTAAGCCGCCAGGATCAAAGTTCCTGAGAGACGCTATGGCCTTCATGAACGTCCTCCTCCAAGACTTGGGCCCCAACTCGATCAGCAACATGTGCCAGTTCCATGTATTTTGTGAAGCTTACCTGCGAATGGAACCATCGGTCCCTTTGTTTTGGTACTTCTTCCATCTGAATTGCCAGACTGAGTTCGCCAACGGCCCTAGCTTAGAACTAGGAGGCATTAATGTTCAACGATGCAGGGATAGCTCATTCCCATCACTCGCCATGCCTAGCCATCCCAAAGGCTGGGGCAAGTCTTGGTTTTATTGCCGGGACACTTCCCCTCCGGGTGAAAACAAACTCCTCGGCTATAGGAAAGAACGTCTGCCGACAAACTTCAAACTTCCAGACAAGCTCACCGAAGAGGAGGAGTCGGATTTCATTCCAGTGCTATCCGAGTTACGATCTTTAACAAACAACGGTCTTACTGGAGTTGATCTGATCCGCTGTTGGGTGGGATGGCGCATCCTTCCCTTGAGTCTCCGAGACGGCTTGATGTGCGAGTTTGATGGTACTTTGGACCACCCCCAATGCTACTTCCGCACAGCGCTCACAGAGGAAGACATTATGACCATCATCAAGAAGCTAACCGGCGAGTCCTTGGCCAAGTGTAGCCAGATAGGGCTTAAGCCATTCTGCAAGATTAACCCGGCTCCCAAGGTAAGTAATTTAACTCGCCCTTGGTTTACTCTTCCTGACTTACTCGGATTCTGACTTGCATAATGAAAACTCCACCTCAGAAAGGTCACCGATTCTGGTCAAAAAGGCCGGAAAGGAATGCCCTGAAGCAAGCCAGACCGCCTCCAAAGAAGAAAACCAAGAGTAAAAACAAAACCGCCATCGCCGAATCGTCTGACGTGGACGAATCCCAAGTCGGCGAAGCGTCTTCAGAGCTAAAACTTTGTCTTCTTTGTCTTGACGCCCTTTGCTCTAATTTCTGCTTATATCTCTGCATTTCTATGTATAGAATGATGATAATGAAAGCCAAGATGACACCGTAGAGGTAATTTCTATTTCTTCCGACTCATCTTCTCCTCCGCCTAAGCCGGCCAGGAGAGTTTGTGTGAAAGTTCCCATGTCTCACCCGAATGCTTGTCTGGACCCTAATTTCCGCTTGAAGAAGACACAATACACTTCCTTTCGGAAGACTCGAAGCCACTCAGGAGATTTGGTGTCCGGGTTACCAGTAAAAACCCCTACCAAGAAACGGCAAAATGAGGTATCCTTTATCAATGTCCATCTTCGTTTTCTTTTGGATCACACTTGTAACTTGCTCACATTTTGAGATATTACTTTTGCAGACTTCTCCCCCTTCGTCAGGCGACTCAGTGATGTCGGCCCTTCCGCTAATGATTCGCGTACAAGGGTAAGTCCTTATAATACTTATGTCCTTCCTGATGATAATGATGCTTGCTTTAAGCATGACCCTCTTTTCCTTAGAGTGCACGCAAAGAAGAGAAAAACTGGCGGCTCAACTTGCACTCCGGCTCCAGAACTTAAAGAAATCCCAGCGCCGGCTCGTGCTGACCCGGCAAAAGATATATCTGATGACTGATTTGACCTTCCAAGTTCTCCCAAGGAAGGCATGGAATCGCCCAACCCGCCAAATCCGTTGAAGGCGGCTGAAGATCCTCACGCTGTAATCATTACTGGTACTGGCTTCTCTAAGCCAGCTTCGACAATCTTATCGAAGCATGTATCAACATCGTCCCATCCTTCCACCGGACATGAAATTTCCAAGGCCAAACTTTCTCAATATGAAAATCTTGAGTTTAAAGAGCTCTGCTCCGGCTTCGCAAGTCACCTGGAAACAAGTTATGAAATGGAGAAGAATCTTCTCCATATGATGAAGAATAAACATGAGGTACGCCTTAATGCATACCCTCCTCATTAGCCCCCAAGGGTCAGGTCATCTTTTTGAAAGATGAGCCAGGTCTTGATGTAAAATAAACTTTCGACCTGTAACCCCCAAGGGCCGGGTCATCTTTTGAAAGATGAGCCGGGTCTTGATGTAGAAAAACTTTCGACCTATAACCCCCAAGGGCCGGGTCATCTTTTGAAAGATGAGCTGAGTCTTGATGTAGAAAAACTTTCGACCTGTAACCCCCAATGGCCGGGTCATCTTTTGAAAGATGAGCCGGGTCTGGATGTAGAAAAACTTTCGACCTGTAACTCCCAAGGGTCGGGTCATCTTTTGAAAGATGAGCCGGGTCTTGATGTAGAAAAACTTTCAACCTGTAACCCCCAAGGGCTGGGTCATCTTTTGAAAGATGAGCCGGGTCTTGATGTAGAAAAAATTTCGACCTGTAACCCCCAAGGGCCGGGTCATCGTTTGAAAGATGAACCGGGTCTTGATTGTGGTATAATTTTGTCTAAAAAATTATACATTAGCCCCAAGTGTCAGGGGTGTTGCTTGCAATAATTCTGAGACTTGTCCCTTGATAATATGTTGACAGGAATCTCTGGCCCAAGCTGAGTGGATGTTGGGTGACCTATAAAAAAGTTTAGCCGACCAGCAAGAACGCGCGGGCTAAAGCAGAAGAAAAATACCAGGTGATCTTAGCTGATATGGAAAAGCTGAAAGCCGCCAACAAGAAGTCTCAAGCTGATCAGGCCACCGCGCTAAAGCGAGCGGAAATGGCTGAAACAAAACTGGAAGCCGTGCAACAAGAGCAGGCCGGTTTAAAGAAACATATCTCCAACATGACACTGACCATCTTTGGTAAGAAGGAATTCCTGGTTTTGTATCTTAAAAGAAAAATTAGTGTGAAAAAAGCACTAACCATTATTGTCCCTCATGCAGGTCCGAGAGCCGCCAACCTTCAAGACGACTGTATCTTGAAGTTAAAGGCGATTTACACATTGACTGAGCAGCTGTATACTGGGAGCGTGCTGACCGTGAAGGCAGTGATGGGCGCCAAGGAACCAATTACATCAGTCAAAAAGATGCTTGGCTGCTTATCTACCCTTCCGCCTCAAATAGGTGAGCTAACCCGATCAGCCGCCTGGAAAGGGTCGCTCACTACGTTGAGTCAGTGTTTGGCGTATGCTCCAGAACTGAGACCCGAAGAAGTAGCAGCAGGCTTCCCACAGCTCAAGGACGACGAGTCAGAATTTACTCAAGATGATTATCAGCGTGTCGTCAGGGAATCACGCTCAGCGGCGACTCAGCTAGCAGCAAGCTTGGATTTTTCAAAGTACCAAGCCGCCTATGATGACATGAACAAGAAAGTAAACCCGCCAACCTTTATGACAACCAGCTTGACTCCTCGTCGGCCCAAAAACCCTTTTGATTTGGAGGTGGATCTCTAAGCATTTTTGAACGATGAAGACGAATTTGCTGCTCTATCCAAGTGTAATTGGGTACTGGGCGATTTACAACTTGAAGTCGGCCAGAGCTCAGGGCAAGTTGACCCGGAGGCACGAGCAGAATTGATCATACTGATTTGGCCATCCAAGCCATGTAATAGGTTATTGTAGAAAACAATCCCTTGCTTATGCCTGTTGCGGAACTCTTCTGTCATCCTCAAAAAACCTTGTGTCGCCCTTGGGGCGCCTATGTTGCTTGACCCGTCGTGTCAGCAAAGATTTTGATCACCAACCTGTTGGGCTAACAAAAACATACATCAAACCATCTCAATGAGTAATGGACGATAATAAATAATAATCGACTCAAGGTGTTCTGGCAAATTATATGGAGAAAAACCCGGCTCAATAAGATTCGGCGAGTCTTATAAATCTGTGAAACCTTGTGGCAATGCCAGGAAGGTGATAGTAAAAATTTCGTCGGCTCGTTCAAGTTGCGACAGGATAGGACGAGTTAGACAAACTCAAGTGCTACCCCAGGGAGACTTTTTGTATAAAAAAACTCAAGTATTTAGACTGGCTGATCAGGCGCGAGTCAAGCTTCGGTGAAGCTGGTTCAATGAACCAATAGTTTCTCTATTTTCCTTGTGGGGCGCTAGCTGGTACCATGCATGTTTTAACCAAGGTGAGTTCAGGGTCCAAATAGTGGATTGACTCGCCAAGAGTTCATGGGTCCATATGGCGATTTGGCCAACACACAGTCCAGTATAACCATTTGTAGTGCGGTAATTTTTCGCTATCCAAATGGGTAGTTAGGCTGATCTCAGTCAGAGGAAGCCCCCAATTGACCTATGATTAGGGGAAAGACCGGTCATAGGATTGTAGAAGCGTATACGCTCTTACCACAAAATGACTTGGGGATGATAGCCCCCAAGTAAGCCGGACTAATCCTAAGAATCATATAAGGCGCCCATGTTTGAATCGTGCGCGTGTAGCGACTTGATCCTCTTTGGCTTATCGATACTCAGTGTTGTAATAAGTGCAACATGGCGACTTATGCTCTCTCGTATTGATAGCGCCCATGTTTGGGCGACTTATCGACAAACAATAAATATCCATGCTTTCAAGAAGATGAAGTGGCAGGAAAAACCCAGAATCCGTGGGTATCAACTTTACTGCTTTATATAAACGAGAGACTGACAATCTTCGAAAATGGGAGAGAGAGGAAAAAGTGGATACAATAGCTCAAGTGTAGTAAGGCAGCAGATGGGTTATGATCCAGGGGCGAGTTGACTCAACCTCCGTGGTTGGCCGATCAGGTCGAAGATCCACCAAATAGTATGACCCGTTGCGAAGGTTTTTGCTGACGACAAACGGTCCTTCCCATGGTGGTGACAACTTATGCATGCCAGTGCGATCTTGGATCAAACGGAGCATTAAGTCGCCGTCCTGAAAAGCTCGGCTCTTGACCCGGCGGCTATGGTAACACCGCTAATCTTGCTCATAGATAGCCAATCGGGAGGCAGCCAAATCGCGTGCTTCCTCCAAAGCATCCAAAGAATCCTCACGTGCCAACTCATTATCCTATTCCACATAAGCGGCGACTCTGGGCGAGTCATGCCTAATGTCACTGGGAAGAACGGCTTCTTCTCCGTACACCAGGAAGAAAGGAGTAAAACCCGTAGAACGATTCGGGGTGGTTCGAATGCTCCATAATACCGAAGGCAACTCCTCAACCCAACACCCTGGGGTGCGCTCCAGGGGAACCATAAGTCGGGGCTTGATTCCTCGTAGTACTTCTTGATTCGCCCGTTCTGCCTGCCCATTAGATTGGGGATGAGCAACTACATACACATCAAGCCGTATGTGCTCCCGGTTGCAAAACTCCTACATCGCCCCTTGTGATAAATTGGTACCATTATAAGTGATAATGCTGTGTGGGTATCCAAACCGGAATATCAACTTTTTCAAGAATTTGACGGCCGTTTCTGCATCACAATTGCCAACAGGCTCTGCTTCGACCCACTTGGTGAATTTATCAACCGCCACCAGTAGATGAGTTTTTTTATTGGATGACATCTTAAAAGGGCCAACCATATCTAACCCCGAGACCGTGAAAGGCCAAGTGATCGGGATCATCCTTAGTTCTCGAGCCGGCACATGAGCCTGTCATCCAAAACGTTCACAACCATCACATCGACGAACTATCTCTTCTGCATCCGCATGACCCGTTAACCAAAAGAATCCATGTCGGAACGCCTTGGAAACCAGGGAACATGACCCGACATGGTGCCCGCAATCTCCGGCATTGATTTCGTTCATAATTACGCACCCTTCATCAGAAGAAACACATCTTTGAAATACCCTAGAAGTACTCCGCTTATATAACTCGCCGTTGATGATGACCATGGATTTGCTCCGACGAACGATTTGACGGGCCAACACCTCATCCGAAGGTAACTCGCCTCGTGTGAGGTATGCCAAGTAAGGAAGAACCCAATTCGACGTAACACGGAGAGCCGCCACAAACTGGGACTCAGGATCTGTTATCGCCAACTCCTCTTCCGAGGGCAGCCTCACGGAAGGATTATGGAGAATATCCACGAAGACATTGGGAGGAACCGGCTTACGTTGCGAGCCGAGACGCGAGAGGGAATCAACTGCTTTGTTAAGTTGCCGGTCGATATGATCAACCTGATAACCATGGAAATGACCCGCCACATCAGACACAACCCTTCTGTAAGCTGCCATTAGGGGGTCCCGGGAATCCCATGTACCTGAAACTTGTTGAGCCACCAGATCGGAATAGCCCAAACATCCAACACATGTGAGGTTCATCTCCTTGGCGAGTCGCAAACCATGAAGCAGGGATTCATACTCCGCAACGTTATTGGTACACGAGAACATGAGTCGGAGAACATAACACAACTTGTCTCCCTGGGGTGAAATCAACACCACGCCAGCCCCCAAGCTTTCCAATTGCCTAGACCCATCAAAATAAATAGTCCAGTACATGAGATCAGGCCTGTCTTCCGGAATGTGCAACTCGGTCCAATCATTGATGAAGTCGACCAATGCCTGGGACATGATAGCCGTGTGAGGCGCATACCGCACGTGGTGCGGCCCAAGCTCAATCGCCCATTTGGCGATTCACCCTGTTGCTTCTCGGTTTTGGATGATGTCCCCAAGAGGGGCGGAGCTAACCACCATGATAGGATGTTCTTGGAAATAATGTTTGAACTTCTGACTCGCCATAAAGACCCCATAAAACAACTTTTGCCAATGCGGGTAATGTTGTTTGGAGAGGGTTAGCACCTCGCTGATAAAATACACCGGGCGCTGTACCGGGTATTCCTTTCCTTCTTCCTTCTGTTCGACAGCCACTGCCATGCTCACCGCCTTGGTATTCTCCGCGATGTATAAAAGCATAGGCTCATTTTCAATCGGGGCGGCCAGAACCGGCGGGTTGACCAGCTGCTGCTTCAGAGCTTCAAAAGCTTCATTGGGCTCGTCCGTCCAAACAAAACGACCAGCTTTCTTAAGCAACTGATAGAGGGGAATAGCTTTCTCCCCCAGGCGGCTTATAAAGTGACTCAAGGGCGTGATACGACCCGCCATGCGTTGAACTTGATTAATATTTGCTAGTTTTACGAGCGAAGTGATATCCTCGATTTTGTACGGGTTGGCCTCAATGCCGCGTTTGGACACCAAGAAACCCAACAGCTTTCCTGCGGGAACGCCAAAGACACATTTGGTGGGATTAAGCTTCATCTGGTACAACCCGTAGATTGTCAAAAGTTTCCTTGAGATCCTCCAAGAGCGTCTCCTTCTTGCGAGATTTAACCACGATGTCATCAATGTAAGCGTGAACGTTGCGTCCGATTTGGCCACGGAGACAGTTTTGGATACAGCGCTGGTAAGTCGCCCCAGCGCTCTTGAGCCCAAACGGCATGGGTACATAGCAAAAAGCCCCAAACGGGGTTATGAAAGTTGTCTTCTCCTGATCTTCCACAACCATCTTGATTTGGTGATATCTGGAGTAGGCGTCCAAGAAACACAAACGCTCACAGCCCGCAACCGAATCAATGATTTGATCAATGCGGGGAAGGGCGAAGGGATCCTTTGGGCAAGCTCTGTTTAGGTCGGTGTAGTCGATGCACATGTGGAAGGTGTCGTTCTTTATTAGCACCAGGACCGGGTTAGCCAACCATTTAGGGTGGAAGACATCAACAATGAATCCGGCGGCCAAAAGACGGGCGACTTCTTCTCCGATCGCTTTGCGTTGCTCCTCATTAAACCTGCGAAGATATTGCTGAATCGGCTTTGCTTTAGGGTCAACATTAAGATGGTACTCAACGAATTCTCTTGGTACACCAGGCATGTCAGAAGGTTTCCATGCGAAGATGTCCCGATTCTCACGGATGAATTCGATGAGGGTGCTTTCCTATTTGGGATCCAGACCCGTCCTCGATAGTGAACTGCTTGGATGAATCGCCAGGAGTAAAGTCCACCATCTTAGTGTCATCCGTCGGCTTGAACTTGCGGAGCGGCTCGGCATCAGTCGTTGGATTCTTGAGAGGTGACATATCCGCCGGGTCAACGTTGGCTTGGTGATACTTGAGTTCTTCTGCAGCACAGGCGATTTTTGCGTAAGCCGCATCTCCTTCCTCACAGTCCTTTGCTATCCTCCTGTCACCATCGACCATGATGGGTCCCTTAGGGCCAGGCATCTTGAGTTTGAGGTAGACATAGCAGGGGCGAGCCATGAACCGGGCGTAAGCCAGCCGCCCGAAGAACGCATGATAAGGGCTCTTTAGCTTGACCACCTCAAATATAAGCGACTCACTCCTGTGATTGGATGCTGTACCAAAAGCCACATTAAGTTTGACCCACCCAATTGGATATGCCAACTTACCCGGGACGATACCATGGAATACCGTGTTTGATGGCATTAGGTCTTTCTCCAAGAGGTTCATCCTTCGAATGGTGTCGAAATATAATATGTTGATGCTGCTGCCACCGTCCATAAGAACCTTTGAAAGGGTATATCCCCCGACTTGGGGGGCCACGACCAATGCCAAGTCGCCGGGGTTGTCGATTCTGGGCGGGTGGTCCTCCCTACTCCACGAGATAGTCTGCTCAGACTAGTGGAGGTACCTAGGGAGTGCCGGCTCGGACACGCTATACGTCCTGTGCTTCACCTTCTTGTCTCATTTACAGGCGCTGGTGGTGAACACGTGGTATTGTCCACTGTTTAATTGTTTGGGATTGCCGCGGAATCCGCTATTATCATCTTTCCCCTGGGGAGCCCCTTGCGGGGGTGGCTGCTGAAACACTCCGGGCGGGTTATACCGCTGTTGGTTATGCATAGGGTACTGGCCACTGCTTGGTTGCGAGCCGCCCTGGGCCCCTGGTTCCGGAAAACTGCCGAACGGGTTCTAACGTTGATTAGGCACACCGAACTATTCCTGCCGTTGGCTCTGGTCACCGGCTTGGCCCTTCTTGAGCGCCTCCGCCCGAAATTCCTGCATTACTTAACAATCTTCCCAAGAGTGAGTCACCGGTCCTTCCGCCGTGGCGTGATGCGGGCAGGGGGCCTTAAGTATCTCATTATAATTACGCGGCTTCTTGCCATTGTATCCCCTCTTCTTCTGGCGCTGATTGCCATTGTTAGCATTGGTGTTGGCGACGAAGTCTGTGGATCCTTCCTGCTGCCTTCTCTTGCCATTTCCACCATGATTATGGTGGGCGCGTCCCCGAAACCGGGAGTGAATCTTGGATGACTCGCCTTTCTCGACGAGTTGGCCTTAATCCCGTCCTCTCCTGGATCTTTAGTATTGTCTGCTTCGGCGTACCGAGTGAGGGTGTCCATCAATTCGCCCATGTCCTGGACCTTGCGCTTGAGTCGCCCCAGCTTCTATACCAGGGGCTCATAGTGGCAGTTTTGCTCCAGGATTAGCACAGCTTGAGCCGCCATGATGCCGACTGACGAGTGGATGATTTCCGCGACCCGCCGCGTCCAGTGGTGGGCCGACTCATCGGGGCGCTGAACGCAATGCTGTAAGTCGACGATCGTCATCTGGCGTTTGCAAGTTCCCCGAAAGTTTTTGATGAAACGTTTCTTCAGTTCAGCCCAAGTCTGGATGGAGTTGGGTGGGATGTTTTTCCACCAAGTGTGTGCTGTCCCTTCGAGCATCATTGTAAAGTACCTGGCATAGACTGCTTCACTTACGTCGAGCATGTCCATTGCGAGTTAGTAACTCTCAACCCATGATGTCGGCTCAAGGTCCGGGGTGTAGTTGGGCACCTTCCTTGGTCCTTTAAAATCCTTCGGCATCCGCTCGTTGCGTAGGGCAGGGGCCAAGCATGGCACCCCTACTTGCCTTCCGCCTCCGCTAAGTGGTGCTGGGCGGGTTTGGATGTCCTGGTGATCCTGGCCTGTCGCGCCCAAAGGTGTTGCGGACGGGAGGGTCCTGATGGTCAGGCGGGTTACCCTGAGGTAGGTGTCGCGGTATGCTGGTTATGGCGGGTTGGTCCTCCGGCCGGCTTCTGGTGCGGCTCGCCTGGGGGGTGGAGTGCAGCCGATCAAGGCTGTGTGAGAATTGCACGTTCTGAACCACCGCCGTTTTCAACATCTCAATGGCGTTTCTTGCTTCTATTTCAGCCGGGGTGTTGCCATAAATCGGAAGGGATTCTAAGTGGCGAGTTGCGGCGAGCATGTTGTCCACGGGGTTGGAAAAGTGGCCCTGAGGCGTCTGGAAATGGGGAATGCGATCATCTCCTGGCTGAAGCGGCGGGTTTGGTGGCTGAGCCGGTCCTCCTCCTGGAACGGTTCCTTCTCCGGGAGAGTGGAGTGTCGAAAAGGCGGGTAGGGTTCAGATCAGGGGGTAAACGCCCCTGGTGCCTCCTCTGATGGACAGCGTCGGACGCGCGCTGATGCCTTTCAAGTCGCGAGTTCTCGGTGTTCAAGCGGGCCGTCTCAGCGGTGACCTGAGCTTGCCGAGTCTCAATCCTGGTAGGGCTCCCGTCGAGAACTCAACTCCACCGTGCGTAGGCCCCACGGTGGGCGCCAACTTTCGTGGTTTTGTCACGGCAGATGTCCTAGTGAAAGGACTTAATGATGGAGCCATCGCACCTTGTTGGCGACTCAAAGGGGTTGAACGGGAGCGGGACTCAGGTTTACCCAGGTTTGGCCCCTCGTGAGGAGGTAAAAGCCTATGTCCTGCTTTGTGTTGTATTGATGGTGTTTCGATTACAAGGAGGGTGTAACTCGCCTGACCTAGCTCTCGATGATTTCTAACCTATCTTCTCCCTCCACGGACTCGCCTTTATATACAGGTCGAGGCCTTAGGGTTTACAAGAGTCCTTGCCATAACTCGAGTCATGACTCTTTCTATCTCTAAATCGCCGTGCTTTTCCAAGACTGGAGAACTCCTTGATAATTGATCCTCCATATGGGTCCTGAACCGCCATCCACCTCCCGGGCCTGCCGGGCCAAAGCTTGAATCGCCGAAGGATGAGTCGCCCACTTGGTGACCCGGCCCAACTAGGGCGGGTCACGTTGCAGATAATATCCCCAACAGATGTGATGTTATATATGTGATGTATGAGATTGATCATGTTCTTGTAATAGGATTCACAACTAGCATGTCGATGAGTATGATAACCGGCAGGAGCCATAGGAGTTGTCTTAATTTATTGTATGAGATGCAACGCCATGTGATTACTTTACTTTATTGCTAACCGATAGCCATAGAAG
Organism: Hordeum vulgare subsp. vulgare; assembly: GCF_904849725.1. Classification (NCBI taxonomy): domain Eukaryota; kingdom Viridiplantae; phylum Streptophyta; class Magnoliopsida; order Poales; family Poaceae; genus Hordeum; species Hordeum vulgare. The sequence goes on along the minus strand of NC_058520.1, from coordinate 189,159,360 downwards.
TAGAAGTAATAGTTGGCGAGATGACTTCATGGAGACACAATGATTGAGATCATGATGATGGAGATCATGGTGTCATGCCGATGACAATGATGATCATGCCGTGCCCCGAAGATGGAGATCAAAGGAGCAAGATGATATTGGCCATATCATGTCACTATATGATTTGCATGTGATGTTTATCATGTTTTTCATCTTATTGATTAGAACGACGGTAGCAAAGATAAGATGATCCCTCATTTAATTTCGAGATAATTATTCCCCTAAGTGTGCACCGTTGTGAAGGATTGTTGTCTCGAAGCACCACGTGATGATCGGGTGTGATAGATTCTAACGTTCGAATACAACGGGAGTAAGCCAGATTTACACACCCAAAACACTTAGGTTGACTCGAGGAGCCTAGCATGTATAGACATGGCCTCGGAATACGAGATACCGAAGGGTTGAACATGAGTTGTATGGATGATACGATCAACATGGAGATGTTCACCATTGATGACTAGTCCGTCTCACGTGATGATCGGACACGGCCTAGTCGACGTGGATCACGTATCACTTGGATGACTAGAGGGATGTCTATCTGAGTGGGAGTTCATTAATTAGTTTGATTAGTTGAACTTAATTATCGTGAACTTAGTCTAAAATTGTCTTTGCAATCTATATTGTAGATCCAATGGAGAACGCACATATCCCACTAAACTTCAATGCGTTCCTAGAGAAAACCAAGATGAAAGATGATGGAAGCAACTATGCGGGATGGGTCCGTAACTTGAGGCTCATCCTCGTTGCTTCCAAGAAGGCATATGTCCTTGATGTGCCGCTAGGTGACCCTCCCACTCCCGCGGAAGCCCAAGACGTTATGAACGCCTGGCAGTCGTGTGGTGATGACTACTCTCTAGTTCCGTGTTGTATGCTTTATAGTTTAGAACCTGGGCTTCAAAGGCGTTTTGAGAAACATGGAGCATATGAGATGTTCTAAGAGCTGAAACTGGTTTTCCAAGCTCATGCCCGGGTCGAGAGATATGACGTCTCCGACAAGTTCTTCAGCTGTAAGATGGAGGAAAATAGTTCTGGCAGCGAGCACATACTCAGAATGTCTGGGTTGTACAACCGCTTGTCTCGGCTGGGAGTTGAACTTCCGGATGACGCAGTTATTGAAAAAATGCTCCAGTCGCTTCCACCTAGCTATAAGGGCTTTGTGATGAACTACAACATGCAAGGGATGGAGAAGACAAAGAGTTGTATTCAATGCTAAAATCAGCTGAGGTGGAAATCCAGAAAGAACATCAAGTGTTAATGGTGAATAAAACCACCAGTTTCAAGAAAGGCAAGGGTAAAAAGAACTTCAAGAAGGACGGCAAAGTAGTTGCCTCGCCCGGTAAACCAGTTGCCGGGAAGAAGCCAAAGAAAGGACCCAAGCCTGAGACTGAGTGTTATTACTGCAAAGGAACCGGTCACTAGAAGCGGAACTGCCCCAAGTACTTAGCGGATAAGAAGGCCGACAACGTAAAAGGTATATATGATATACATGTTATTGATGTGTACCTTGCCAGCGCTCATAGTAGCTCCTGGGTATTTGATACGGTGTTGTTGCTCACATTTGCAACTCAAAACAAGAACTGTGGAATAAGCGGGGGCTGGCAAAGGACGAGGTGATGATGCGCGTTGGGAATGGTTCCAAGGTCGATGTGATCGTTGTCGGCACGCTACCTCTACATCTACATTCGGGATTAGTTTTAAACCTTAATAATTGTTATTTAGTACCAGCTTTGAGCATGAACATATTATCTCGGTCTCTTTTAATACGAGATGGCTACTCATTTAAATCTAAGAATAATGGTTGTTCTATTTATATGAGTGAATGTTTTATGGTCATGCTCCGCTGGTGAATGATTTATTCTTAATGAATCTAGAACGTGATGTTACACATGTTCATAGTGTGAGTACCAAAAGATGTAAGGTTGACAATGATAGTCCCACATACTTATGCGATTGCCGCCTTGGTCATATCGGTCTCAAGTGCATGAAGAAACTCCATACACATGGACTTTTGGAGTCTTTTGATTTCGAATCATTTGACACATGCCAACCGTGCCTCATGGGCAAGATGACGAAGACTCCATTCTCTGGAACAATGGAGTGAGCAACCAACTTGTTGGAAATAATACATACCGATGTATGCGGTCCAATGAGCATTGAGGCTCGCGGTAGCTATCATTATGTTCTCACCCTCACTGATGACTTAAGCAGATATGGGTATGTCTACTTAATAAAACACAAGTCTGAAACCTTTGAAAAGTTCAAGGAATTTTAGAGTGAGGTGGAAAATCAACGTGACAAGAAAATAAAGTTCCTATGATCTGATCATGAAGGAGAATATTTGAGTCACGAGTTTGGCACGCACTTAAGAAAATGTGGAATTGTTTCACAACTCACGCCGCCTGGCACACCTCAGCGTAATGGTGTGTCTGAACGTCGTAATTGCACTCTATTGGATATGGTGCGATCTATGATGTCTCTTACCGATTTACCGCTATCATTTTGGGGATATGCATTGGAAACTGCCGCATTCACTTTAAATAGGGCACCGTATAAATCCGTTGAGACGACGTCGTATGAAGTATGGTTTGTCAAGAAAAGTAAGCTGTTGTTTCTAAAAGTTTGGGGGTGCGATGCTTATGTGAAGAAACTTCAACCTAAGAAGCTCGAACCCAAAGCGGAAAAATGCGTCTTCATAGGATACCCTAAGGAAACTATTGGGTATACCTTCTATCTTAGATTCGAAGGCAAAATCTTTGTTGCCAAGAATGGATCCTTTCTAGAGAAAGAGTTTGTCTCGAAAGAAGTAAGTGGGAGGAAAGTAGAACTTGATGAGGTAATTGTACCTCCTCTCGAACCGGAGGGTAGCGCAGCGCAGGAAACTGTTTATGTGGTGCTTGCACTAACTAGAGACGAAGTTAATGATGATGATCATGAATCTTCGTATCAAGTTGCTATTGAACCTCGAAGGTCCACAAGTACATGTTCTGCACCACAGTGGTACGGCAACCCTGTCATGGAAATCATGTTGTTGGACAACAGTGAACCTTTGAACTATGAAGAAGCGATGGTGGGCCCGGATTCCAACAAATGGCTTGAAGCCATGAAATCCGAGATAGATTCATGTATGAGAACAAGAAATTGTCCGATGATCAGCGAGCCATAGAAAATAAATGGATCTTTAAGAAGAAGACTGACGCGGATGGTAATGTGACCATCTATAAGGCTCGACTTCTCGCTAAGGGTTATCGACAAGTTCAAGGAATTAACTATGATGAGACTTTCTCACCCGTAGCGATGCTAAAGTCCATCCAAATCATGTTAGCAGTTGCCGCATTTTATGATTATGAGATCTGGCAAACGGATGTCAAAACGGCATTCCTGAACGGCTTTCTTAAGGAAGAATTGTATATGATATAGCCGAAATGTTTTGTCAATCCTAAAAATGCAGATAAGGTATGAAAGCTCCAGCGCTCCATCTATGGGCTCGTGCAAGCATCTCGGAGTTGGAACATTTGCTTTGATGAGGTGATCAAAGCGTTTGGGTTTGTACAAACTTATGGAGAAACCTGCATTTACAGGAAAGTGAGTGGGAGCTCTATAGCATTTCTCATTTATATGTGGATAACATATTGTTGATGGGAAATGATATAGAAATTTTGGAAAGCATAAAGGCCTATTTCAATACGTGTTTTTCAATGAAGGACCTTGGAGAAGCTTCTTACATATTAGGCATCAAGATCTATAGAGATAGATCGAGAAATCTCATTGGTCTTTCACAAAGCACATACCTTGACAAGATATCAAAGAAGTTCAATATGGATAAGGCCAAGAAGGGGTTCTTGCCTGTATTACAAGGTGTGAGGTTGAGCACAGCTCAACACCCAACCAGGGCAAAAGATAGAGAAAAGATGAGTATCATCCCCTATGCTTCAGCCATAGGCTCTATTATGTATGCCATGCCGTGTACCACACCTGATGTGAACCTTGCCATAAGTTTGGTAGGGAGGTACCAAAGTGATCCACGAGTGGATCACTCGACAGTGGTCAAGAATATCCTTAAGTACCTGAAAAGGACTAAAGATATGTTTCTCGTTTATGGAGGTGATGTAGAGCTCATCGTAAAGGGTTACGTTGATGCTAGCTTCGACACAGATCCGTATGACTCCAAGTCACAAAGTGGATACATCTATATTTTGAATGGTGGGGCATTCAGCTGGTGCAGTTGCAAGCAAAGCGTTGTGGCGGCATCTACTTGTGAAGCGGACTACATAGCTGCTTCGGAAGCAGCACAAGACGGAGTCTGGATGAAGGAATTCATCACCGACCTAAGAGTGATTCCCAGTGCATCGGGCCCGATGACTCTCTTGTGTTACAACACTGAAGCTATTGCCATTGCCAAGTAGCCCAGGTTTCACAAGAAGACCAAGCACATCAAGCGCCACTTCAACTCCATCCATGGATACATCCAGGATGGAGATATAGATATTTGTAAACTACATATGGATCTGAATGTCACAGATCCGTCGACTAAACCTCTTCCACGAGCGAAACATGGTTAGCACTAGAACTCTATGGGTGTTCGATACATCACAATGTAACTAGATTATTGACTCTAGTGCAAGTAGGAGACTATTGAAAATATGCCATAGAGGCAATAATAAAGTGGTTATTATTATATTTCCTAGTTCATGATAATTGTCTATTTTTCATGCTATAATTGTATTAACCGAAAACCGTAATACATGCGTGAATACATAGACCACAACATGTCCCTAGGGAGCCTCTAGTTGGCTAGATCGTTGATCAATAGATGGTCGTGGTTGCCTGATCATGGACATCAGATGTCATTGATAACGGGATCACGTCATTAGGAGAATGATGTGATGGACAAGACCCAATCCTAAGCATATCACAAGATCGTGTAGTTCATCTACTAGAGCTTTTATAATGTCAAGTATCATTTCCTTAGACCATGAGATTGTGCAACTCCGGGATACCGTAGGAGTGCTTTGGGAATATCAAACGTCACAACGTAACTGGGTGATTACAAAGGTACACTACAGGTATCTCTGAAAGTGTCTGTTGGGTTGGTACGAATCGAGACTAGGATTTGTAGCTCCGTGTGATGGAGAGGTATCTCTGGGCCCACTCGGTAGTGCATCGTCGTAATGAGCTCAATGTGACTAAGGAGTTACCCATGGGATGATGTTTTACAGAACGAGTAAAGAGACTTGTCAGTAATGAGATTGAACAAGGTATAGGGATACCGACGATCAAATCTCGGGCAAGCTATATACCGATGAACGAAGGGAAACGCATACGGGATTGATTGAATCCCCGACATCGTGGTTCATCCGAGTGAGATCATCATGGAACGTGTGGGAGCCAACATTGGTATCCAGATCCCGCTGTTGGTTATTGATCGGAGAGGTGTCTCGGTCATGTTTGCATGGTTCCCGAACCCATAGGGTCTACACAATTAAGGTTCGTTGACGGTAGAGTTATAATGGGAATAGTATGTGGTTACCAAAGGTTGTTCGGAGTCCCGAATGAGATCCCAAATGCCATGAGGAGGTCCGGAATGGTCTGGAGGTAAAGATTCATATATAGGAAGTCGAGTTTCGGTCACCGGAAAGCTTCCTGGGTATATCGGTATTGTACCGGGACCACCAGCCCCGGAGGGCCACAAGGGCCGAAATAAGGTGGGAGCCAGCCACCTAGGTGGGCTGGCTCGGCCGCCAGGGCCCATTGGGCGCCTAGGGCTTGGAACCCTAGGGCGATGGTGGCCCACCTCCCAACTTGGGAGGCAAGCCAGCTCAACCCTGGCCGCCGCCCCCTCTTTGGCCACCGCACCACCTAGGGGAAACCCTAGGGTGGCCGACCCTCCTCCTCCTCTTCCTCCTATATATACCCAAGGGTTGAGGACTGCAACAGACACCAATTTCTCCCTTGAAAGTGCGTAATATCGACTAGAGGGGGGGTGAATAGGAGATTTTTAGAATTTCATCACTGAGGAAATTCCTTTTGAGGAAATTCCTCACTGATGACTAACTTACAGCGGAAACGGTTACGGTTCAGACGTGCAAACTTTCACAATAGCAGTATTACAGAGTGAAGAATGTGAAAACAGATTGCACGGTAAGCAGGCACATAGAATACAGATGATGATTATCTTAAGTGAAGAATTTGGGGTTGAGGAAATTCAGAGAAAGTCTTCAGCAAATTCTTCGAACAGTCATAGTGAAAGTCATCAACACATAATACAGAGAAAGTAAAGAGTTGAGGAATTAGAACCCGATTCTTAGTGAAGACTGTTGTTGATGACCCAGTTCCAACTGCTGTGACAGTTGTACATCTGGTTTGGAGCGGCTTGGTATTGAAACCAAAGGACACCCAGTCCCGGGACACACAGTCCCTACCGTACTCTCCTTGAGCTAAGGACACACAGTCCTCGCCCAACACTCGTGGTAAGTCTTCAGGGCAGACATCCAAACCCTCACAAACTCGGTCACCCGACGATCCACAATTGACTGCTGGATTGCTCTAGACCATGACGCCTAACCGTCTGGAGGATGCACAGTCCTCAAAGGTAAAAGGATTCAGTCCCACACAGGAACAACTTCTTCAGTGATGCTCAATCACTAGGTTTGGTTTGTGGTTTCTGTGGGTTGTGTATTTCCTCACTGATGATTTACTCTCGAAAGCTCTGAGGAATTTCGGTTGCTGTTATGACAAGTGTCAGTTTCTAATGGAGCAGCCAACCAGCTAGTGGTTGTGGGGGCGGCTATTTATAGCCTGGGAGCATCCCGACATGATTTGACATTAATGCCCTTAAATAATATGACCGTTGGAGTGGATAAGATCAGTGACTTGGCGTGGCTTATCGAAACGGTCGGGACTCTCAACTGTGAGAGTCCTCATGTCACTCATATTCCTCACTTGAGGCTTTTGGTAGGATTTGGCTTGGGTTGAGCATCATGAGGAAATTCATTCCATAGCGTTACTTTGACCCCCTTTAACAGTACCGTGTTCCTATTCATCAAGTGCGAAGAAAGTAAAACAGAAAACGTAAATCTTCATGCTTCAATTTCTTCAGAACGATTTTCTTCAGGAACCACCGATCTTCTCAATATCAATATCTTCATGAGGAATATCAATTTCATCGCAAATTCTTCGCGATTCATTTCTTCATCTTCAGACCAATTTCTTCAACTGAAGACATATATTTTTAGGGGTCGATATTCTTCAAATATCTCAAACTCCTCAATGACTTATAAATCCTGTGTACACTCATAAACACATTAGATACTTAACCTATAAGTCTTCAAACCACCAAAATCACTAAGGGGCACTAGATGCACTTACAATCTCCCCCTTTTTGGTGGTTGATGACAATTAGGTTAAGTCTTCAACAGGGATCAAAAATATGAAGTGTAAATAGTCAATTGAGGAATTTTAAGACAAGATTCACAGAGACTCCCCCTGAAGATGTGCATACCTTGAGGATTTTGCTTTTATAGCATATGCACATTGATGATTTATATCATAGAGATCTCCCCCTGAATCTTGTAACTCATGCATACATATAACATATCACATGAAGTAAATGAAAATGCATGATGGCAAATGGTATCTGACGAATTCCAGCATGCGTGCATTAAAACTTGAGGAATAAGCATGCGAAGAAAAGCGTTCAAAAAGCGTCAGAGTACCATCGGGCTTAAGTTACAACTCATTACATAAAAACTTCAGAAGAGCCAAGAGTTTGTAACTTAAATATAGTTCATAAGCCCAAAAATAAATCCCGTTTGAAGACTAACTCTCAAGTTTCTCCCCCTTTGTCATCAAGTGACAAAAAGGGACAAACTGAGGACTAACGCCCGTGAAGACTTCATTTCTTTGCGGTTGATGAAGATCCTTGGCGCTTCTTGGGTGTAGTCTTCTTCCTTGGTCCTGTTGCGGTATCGAGTTGTTCCTCATCAGATTCGGCGGTGCGGAATGACGAGAAGGAGCTGTCTTCAAGATCTGGCACAGGAATGGGCCTGAACTTCTTCTTGAGAGGCCATGACCAGTCAAAGTCCTGCTCAAAGTTCAATTCTTCAAGCTCAGTCTGGGTCTTCAGATGTGCAAGGGTAGCCCAGGTGCGATCAAAAACCTCATGCAGATAGTGATGATTTAGCTTCACACTGTTCTGTGTCTCAGTGAGGGTTTTCACAATGGCACCAAACTGGCGTTTGACCCATTTGTGGTTGTGATCCACCTTCTGATGAAGACTGAGAAGAAGCTCTCTGGTGTTTAGCATGCGAGGAGGAACTGGGCTTGGTGGACGAGTCTCAGTATCGTCCCATGAGGAATATGCATCTGGCTCTTTAAATTGACCATCAAGAGGCCTGCTTCCTTCATCAATTACAGACTTTCCTTTTCCCTCAATAGGCTCAAAAGTCTTCTTGTTGACCCGGATAGGAGGCATATAACCAACATGGTTCTGGAAATCTGCGTGAAAGTTGATGCCTGTCCTTGTCCTGAGGAATCTCATGATCCATGGTGCATAAATTTTGTGATCATATGGGCACATTGCATTGTCAGCCAAAGTCCTCAAGAAGAAATCATGGATATTCATGGGATACCATGAATGATGTTGAAGAGGATATTCTTCATGAGGCCGACGACATCTTCGTCATCATCATGGCCTTTGATTGGCGCTAGCACACTGCAGAGAATGCGGTAGACAGACCGGGGTGTGTACTTTAGCTCATGGACGAGGAATGTGGTTCTTGAGGGTTTTCCTGCAGCCAAAGGCTTCATGAGGACTTCCATCATTCCATTGGGCAGCTCACGCTCACCATAAAGCTTCACTGCCCCTTCTGAAGGAATTGGTTCGGGCAGTTCTCTGAGGAGTTCAGACGCTGGAGCCTTGTAGTGAGTATTTTGGGTCATCCAGTCAAACACCCAAGTGTTGATGTCATCAGCATTGCCCGAGATGTGCAGAGTTGAATAGAACTGAAGAATTAGCTCACTATTCCAATCTGATATGTCGGAGCACATAGGGAGCAAACCTGCATCATGTAGTACACTGAGGACTGGTTCCATGCAGGGAATCTCTTCAAGTTCATCATCAGGAATGTGCCTGTGCTGGAATATCTTGTTGCGTCCATAGAGCACTGAAGCATAGTAGTTCATCTGAGTCCTTGTCCAAAACTTCAGATGCCTCATTTGAGGCCTATCATAAGGATTCTCTCCGATGAAATACATGCGTTCCTCAAAGAAATTCTCTTTCTGAAACTTTGGCCTCTTCGAGAATGGCAGGCGCTGAACTAGATTGAGATTGTGCTGAGGAATGGGAGGGGAAACAACCATGGCAGATTCTGGGTTGAGGACAATGAATTCATTGTTAGGGGGGGAACATTTTCTTCAGCAGTTTCCTCAGGATGAGGAATTTCTTGTTCTGGCTGAGCATCAGGCTAAGGAATTTCTTCATCCTTCTCAGCTTGAGGAGCTTGATCAGCCTGTTCTGTGGGAGGAGCCTGCTCAGACTGGACATTTTCTTCAGCTTGATTTTCATCAGCTGACTTTGTGGCAGAAGCAGATTCATCAGCTGCTGCAACTGAAGCTTGAGTAGTCTCTTTCTGAGGAATATGAGGTTGAGGACTGTCATCAATTTGTATTTCCTCATCAGTATGCTCCTCATAGGCAGCATCCTTCATTTCCTCATCTGCCCTCGTAGTGTGGTCACCAACGACGACCATTTCAAATGAGGGTGCAACATTAAGAGGCACCGGGTCCAGAGGGGCAGATTCTTCAGTTTCCTTGAGGCGTTTTGCCTGAATCTTTTCTTCTGCTGAGGAAGCTTTTCTCTTCTTCGCTTCCTTCTCAGCAGCCCTTGTCTTTTTCGCGTCTGATGCAGACGGGATTAACTTCTTCACCTTTGAAGTTTTTGGTGAAGGTGATTTCTCAATAGATTCTTCAGCTGGCAGTGAGGAACCAGCTGGAACAGAGTCATCAGCCTGCTTTGGTGAAGCAGCTGGATCAGTGGCAGTTTCATTAGGAGCGGTCTCAGTGATGATTTATTCAATGGCCGGCTCATCAGCACGGCGCTCTTGGTGTTGTTCCTCAGCTTGATGAATTTCCTCCTCAACAGGAGATGCATCTTCTGGCTGTTCAACCAGGGGCTGAGGAGTTGGTGCGGGTGGGGGGTGACGTCTGTTGTAGTCATCAACAACACTAGTGGCTAGCTTGATGAAATTGCGTTTGATGCTTGTGCGATCTGACAGTTTCTCACACTTGTCAGTCAAGACTTGCAGCTCTGCCTGGGTGGACACCAATGCTTCAGGCGTCAGCTTGAGAACATTTTGGCTGAGGAATTTCTCCTTTCTGGCCTTTGCAATTTTTGCCTGCTTGGCCTTTTGTTCCTTCCACTTGGCTTCGTTTATGAAGGTAGCCACCATGTGGCTAACACCAGGAGGAAGTTTCAAATCATCAATGCGTGTGTTTGGGTCTTCATACCACACATTGATGAAGTCGAGGAGGACCTTGGGGTCCATCGCCAGAGGAATAGCACTGCCTGATGCTTGTGCTACCCTTTCTTGCTTGTTCCTGATGATGGCTTCCAGAGTTTCATCGTCATATTCTTCACTTCCCTCTGATGCAGACGGGACTGTGATGATTTTGCTGGGGCTGGGCAGAGGTGCAGGTTCAGTTGTTGTCAAAGTCTTCAAAAGAGGTGTTGAAGACTTTGTCTCCGAGCTAGTTGCAGCTGGGAGTGAGGAGCTGGAGCTGGCAGTCGTAGTCTTCAAGACTTTCTTCTGTACTGGCTTTGGAGGTGGAGCTGAGGACTTTGGTGTAGATGCGATTGGTGCTGATGGTTTTGGCGCTGATGGTTTTGGTGTTGACGGTTTTGGAACCGAGGGTTTTGGAGCTTTTGGCTTTGTTGGCACAGACTTTGGTTGAGGAATCTCGGAGCCTGAGGTTTCTGCTGCTGAGGAATGAGCAGCACCGGAGGCAGCAGCTGTGGATTCATGAAATTTCTTCACTGCTGTTTCTGCTTGCTTCTTGAGCTTGGCCAGACGCCTTTCTTTTTCATCTGGGTAGTCATCAAGTGTCATAAGACTTGAGGGATGAGCTACTTGATGATCCTCAAGTGGGGCCCTTCTGCCAGGAGGCTTCAAAGCGAATTTCTTCGCATATTTTGGAGTCACAAACCTGTACTCCTTCCACTCCTTTGCCCATCAGCGTTCAATTTTCTGCAGCCTAATCTTTCTTTTAGGCATATTCTCAAGTGCATCATCAGGCGTGCAATAGTCCAGGTATATGTCATCAGGAATATCAATAGCTGTGTTCTGCTCCAGTTTCTTTCCTCCATTCTGTTTCCTTTCTTCCTCCATTTTCTTCAGACGAGGAACTTTCTGAGGATTTTGAACTCTTGAGTATTCTGATGAGCCTTGAAGAGTTTGTTCCAGAAATGCTGCAAATGAGTTAATGTGATGAGAACCGAGAGATTCATCAGCTGACATGTGTGTACCTGTGAACAGAGTATAGTTGCGAGGAATTTTGGAGAGGTCATATGCGTTCTCAGATTTGAAGAAAATGAAAAGTTTGACAGTTTGAGGAATATAACCAGTGGTTGAGGAATTTGCTTAAGCATTCTGTTCTTGGGTTCCAGAGTTGTACAGATCCGAAAATTCGCACAATTGAGGAATCTCGTGAAAATCTTAGATTCTTAGCTAGTTCATCAATGATTGTGGTGATGGATAGTGTTTGAGGAATCATGTGCGCATCGTATCTTGAGGAAAAACAGATTTCACTTGGGAGAGGTAAAATTTCAGATCTAATCTGTTGTAAAAATGGGATATAATTACCCTGGTAGGTGCGAACGAAGAACACAAAAAGGTGGTGTTGGAGAGGCTCTTCGGTCAAGTGTCCAATGCACCCTAACTTGGCAGCAGAGGACGTCTACGGTGGCGGCGGACGTAGATGTTCCAACTCCGGCGTGATCCTGGCGGCGAGAAGGTTGAGGCAGTGAAGCTCTTCCTTGCCGGCGACAAGACTACCAGCGGTGGCGCTAGGGTTCGGTGTGCTGTGGCAGGAGAGCGATGAGGCGAAGAAGATGATACCGAGGGGGTTAAGGACATATTTATAGCCCGAAAGTTACTGTTTGGCGCGAAAGTTTCGGACCGAATAGCCCTTGCCTCTACGTCTCCGCAGGACACGTGTAGCTCCCGTACGATGCGGTGGAGATAGTGGAGATCGTGGCTATCCTATCGTGGGAAGTGGGGGTTCAGTTACTGTTCCTTTGAAGAAAACAATTTTTCGAAGATTTGAGGATTTTCGTTACAAAATCATCAGCTGGCAAGGATGCAGTGAGGATTTTGAACAAAGTTTCAAGTAGAACGCATATGATGAATTGAATAGACTGGAGAAGTATAGCATAGAGGGAAAATAGGGTCCGATCACATTCACTTAGCAGAAACATCAACTTGAAGAAATAGCAATAAGTGAATGCTGTTGAGGACTGGAAATCACAGTCTACCTAGGCAACTGAGAGTCATCAAGTGTTTTTGAAGATTTTGCAATAGATCATCACAATGAAGAACAGCTGTTTTGAAGAAAAATGCATTGTGAGGAATTTGATCATTTGAAGAAAATCAACTTGAGGAATTTCACATTGAGCGGTGGCGTTGCCCACCATATAAGAATGTTGATTACAGACGCCGCGTACAATTGTCGTAGGGCCCTGAGAATCAATTTCTTCGTTAATTTCTTCACATTCAGAGTGACTTTCTTCATTGGTTGAAGAAAATCGTTTCATCATGTGTTGCACATCTAAGTCATCAACTTTGCATAAGTGTTAGGATGTGTGCATGTTTTTACAAAACATTTGAAGACTCTAAGATATTTAGCTCACACCGCAACTTGCAAAACCTTTTCTCATCCAAGGGCTTAGTGAAGATATCAGCCAGTTGATTATCAGTCTTCACATGGCCGATGAGGATATTGCCCTTGAGGACATGATCCCTAAGAAAATGATGACGAATCTGGATGTGCTTGGTCTTCGAGTGTTGTACTGGGTTATAGGCAATCTTGATAGCACTCTCATTGTCACAGTAGAGAGGCACATTCTTCATGTTGATGCCGTAGTCCTTGAGGGTTTTCTTCATCCATAGTAATTGAGCACAGCAAGAACCAGCAGCAATTTACTCAGCTTCGGCAGTGGAGAGTGATACGGAGTTCTGCTTTTTTGAGGACCAGCAAACCAGTGATCTTCCGAGGAAATGGCATGTGCCAGAAGTTGACTTGCGACCCACACGGTCACCAGCATAGTCTGAATCAGAATACCCTACTAGATGAAGATTGGAGCCCTTGGGATACCATAATCCTAGTGTTGCTGTGTGAGCTAGGTATCCAAGAATATGTTTCACAGCCTTATGGTGTGATTCCTTCGGTTTTGCTTGAAAATGTGCACACATGCAAACACTAAGCATTATGTCTGGCCTAGATGCACATAGATACAATAAAGAGCCAATCATAGAACGGTATACCTGCTGATCGAAATCTTTACCATTTTCATCAGTGCCGAGGTGACCGTTGGTAGGCATTGGAGTCTTGGCACCTTTGCATTCATGCATGTCGAATTTCCTTAGAACATCCTTGAGGTATTTCTCCTGTGATATGAAGATTCCATTGCTTTGTTGACGAATTTGAAGACCTAAGAAGAATTTCAGCTCCCCCATCATAGACATCTGATATTCTTCACTCATCATATAAGCAAATTCATCACTGTATCTTTTGTCAGTACAGCCAAATATGATATCATCAACATATATTTGACATACAAATAGTTCATTATCATAAGATTTTGTGAAAAGAGTTGGATCGAGTGAACCAGGTTTGAAGCCTTTCTTCATGAGGAATTCCTTCAATGTATCATACCATGCCCGAGGGGCTTGCTTGAGACCATACAGAGCCTTTTTGAGTCTGAAGACTTTGTCTGGATTCTTTGGATCCTCAAAACCTGGGGGCTGAGCAACATATACTTCTTCCTCAAGCTTACCATTGAGGAATGCACTTTTCACATCCATTTGATATAAGATGATGTTATGATGATTAGCATAAGCAAGTAGGATTCGAATAGCTTCAAGTCTAGCAACAGGTGCGAAAGTTTCATCGAAATCTATTCCTTCAACCTGGGTGTAGCCTTGGGCTACAAGTCGTGCCTTGTTCCTCACCACTTGACCGTCCTCATCTTGCTTGTTTCAGAAAATCCACTTGGTGCCGATTATGTTATGCTTGCGAGGATCTGGTCATTTGACGAGCTCCCATATGTCATTCAGCTTGAATTGAAGAAGTTCGTCTTGCATGGCTTGGATCCACTCCGGTTCCAGAAAAGCCTCAGCTACTTTTGAGGGTTCTGTGATAGATACAAAATAAAAATGCCCACAAAAGTTAACTAAGTGTGAAGCTTTTGAGCGAGTGAGAGGACCTGGCCCGTTGATGTCGTTGAGGATTTTGTCAAGTTCTACTTCATTTGCAATCCTTGGATGAGCTGGTTGAGGATTTTGTCTGGGCTGAGGAAGTGGTGCTGTTGCAATTTCCTCAGGAGCATCTTCTTGACTTTCATCAGCGATGGGGATTGTTTCTTCACCAATTTCCTCAGTGGGAACAATGTCTTCAGTAGGCTTAAGCTTTATTGCTTCCTCAGGAGACAGCTTATCTGGATCAGAAGGCAATTGCTCTCTTTGCGAGCCATTAGTTTCATTGAACCGCACATCTACAGTCTCAACAACTTTGTTGTGATAGTTGTTGAAGACTCTCTAGGTGTGTGAGTCCTTTCCATAACCGAGCATAAAACCTTCATGTGCCTTAGGTGCAAATTTCGAGCTATGATGAGGATCTCTAATCCAGCATTTTGCACCGAAGACTTTGAAATAACTTACATTGGGTTTCTTGTCAGTGAGGAGTTCATATGAGGTTTTCTTGAGAAATTTGTGAAGATATACCCTGTTGATGATATGGCATGCAGTATTGATTGCTTCAGGCCAGAAGCGACGAGGAGTCTGATATTCTTCAAGCATAGTTCTTGCCATTTCAACCAGAGTCCTATTCTTTCTTTCGACAACACCATTCTGCTGAGGAGTATAAGGAGCAGACAATTCGTGAGTAATACCAAGTTCATCAAGATAATCATCAAGACCAGTGTTTTTGAACTCGGTTCCATTATCGCTCCTGATATGTTTGATCTTGATGCCGAAGTTCGTTGATGCCCTTGAAGAAAATCGTTTGAAGATTTCCTGCACTTCAGTTTTATACACTATGATATGCACCCAAGTGTATCTGGAATAATCATCAACTATGACAAAGCCATATAGAGATGCTGCATTGGTTAGTGTTGCATAGTGTGTAGGTCCAAATAAATCCATATGAAGCAATTCAAATGGACGTGTAGTGGTCATGATGGTTTTGGAGGGATGCTTGGATCTGGTTATTTTCCCAGATTCACAAGCACCGCAGAGATGATCCTTGAGGAATTTGACTGATTCGATGCCAATAACATGCTTCTTCTTTGCAAGTGTGTGCAAATTCCTCATGCCTGCATGACCTAGTCTTCTATGCCACAGCCATCCTTCTGAGGTTTTTGCTAGTAAGCAAGTGGCTGGTTGAGGACCTGTAGAGAAGTCAACAATGTACAAATCCCCTCTTCTTACACCTTCGAAGACTTTGGATCTGTCAGATTCCATGATGACTACACATCTATATCTACCAAAGATAACAATCATATCAAGATCACAAAGCATTGAGACTGACATGAGATTAAAACCAAGGGATTCAACAAGCATCACTTTGTCCATATGCCTATCCTTGGAAATAGCTACTTTGCCAAGTCCCAATACCTTGCTTTTACCTTTATCAGCATATGTGATTTGCTTCAGAGGTGATGGAGTTAGTGGCATATTCATCAGTAGGCTTTTATCACCAGTCATGTGATGTGTGCAGCCACTATCGAGAACCCACTCAGTATTTTTGGGTTTGTCATCCTGCAGATGAATTAGTACAGCTTACCATCTCATATGCTTCAAATTTCAAGAATATGATACTAATTTCATCATAACAGAAATGTAAGGACGTGTGAAATATTTCTATTTCATCAATCATTAGCTTGCGTCCTATCAAGCATTTCCTCAGGTCTCCAGCAAATTCTTCAGATGATGATATTCATCTGGAGACTTGACCTGCAGAAGTGATTACTTTGATTTCTTCACCACCCACATCTCAAGGGGTGGCAAAGCATTCATCATCCTGCGAGCACCATATGAGAAAGGTGGCATTGAAGCTAATGCACTTCTCTTAACAGTAGGGGGGTTAAAGTACTCATATGAGTATGTAGAGAACTGGTTTGAGGATTTATGAACATAATGACTTGAAGAATAGAGCTCATAATCATATTCCTTGTAGTTTCCCTGCATGTTAGACGCATAAGCACGGGTATGAGCATAGTTTTGACCAGTTGAGGATTTTGATCCTCTTGAAGACTTTGGTCCTCCTGAGGAATTTGTTCTGGGGTTCAGATTCTTCACAGGTGATGTCATGAGGACATTTACTTGAAGATTTTCAAGACAACTTTTGGGAACCCAGATTTTCCTCACAGGAGGGCCATTCCTGCAGTTAGTTCCAACATATCGAGCAAATACTTCACCAGATTGATCTTTGAACAGTTTATAGTTGGAATCAAATGACTCATCCGAGGAATAGGATAATTCACATGAGAAGCCAGTTAGATTAGATGGATCAAAAAGAGGCCCAGTAGCAGCAACCCATGAGGTTTTGGGATACTGCTCAGGTTTCCAGTAAGATCCATCAGCATTCAATTTCCTCTCAAAGGCAATTCCTTCTTTCCTCGGGTTCCTGTTCAAGATCTGCTTTTTGAGCACATCACAAAGGATTTGATGTCCTTTGAGGCTTTTGTACATGCCTGTCACGTACAATTCCTTCAACCCTGCATTTTCATCAGTGACATTTGTGTTTTCCTCAAGTGAGGAAATACACACAACAGGTGCAGTTGAAGTATTTGTAGCAGTGGTAGCATTTGAAGATTCTGGTGAAGAATTAGCAGTTTCACGATCAATGCATTTAAGACATGGAGGAATAAATTCAACTTGACTAGCGCTGATCTGTTGAGCTAGTAATGAATCATTTTCCATACGAAGATCATCATAAGACATCCTCAGCTTCTCAAGATCAAGCTTCCTTTGAAGAAATTCATAGGAAAGCTTCTCATGATCAGTGAGGAGTGTATCATAATGATCTTGAAGAATATCAAATCTAGACTGAAGATTTTTCATGTCATCAGCGAGGATTTGATTAAGATTCATTTCATCATTCAACAGATCATCACTTTTGTCTAGCAATTTTTGAAGCTTTTCCAGAGCAGTTTGTTGTTTAGTGGCAATGATGGCAAGTTTACTGTAACTAGGTTTTTTGTAATCATCATGTTCACAGTCACTTGAATCAGATGAGGAGGCATTATGTGATACCTTTGAACCTTTTCCCATGAAGCAATAGGTTGGAGCGAAGTCATCAGCATAGTCATCAGTATGGATGGTGCACTCATTTTCTTCAAGATTGAAGATTGATTTGCTCACGGAATTGGTTGCTAGTGCAAGACTAGCCTGTCCGGATTCTGAATCTTCTCCAGAGCCTTCTTCATCATCACATTCTTCTGATTCTGCCTCGGAATCCATTTCCTTGCCAATAAGTGCCCGAGCCTTTCTGAAACTAGTCTTCTTGTGTGAGGAGGACATTGAAGATGAGGATTTTGAAGATTTCTTCTTCTTCTTTGAGTCATCAGAACTGTCATCCTTGTATTTCTTCTTCTTTGATTCCTTTCCCCAGCGAGGACAATCAGCAATGTAATGACCTGATTTCTTGCACTTGTGACAGGTCCGTTTCTTGTAGTCCTCAGATGCAGATTCTCATTTCCTCATGTCTCTTCTTGATGATTTACCGAACTGGCCTCGTCGTGTAAATCTCTGGAATTTCCTCACAAGCATTGCAAGTTCCTGACCAAATTCTTCAGGGTCACAACTACTGTCATCTGTGTCTTCTTCTTCAGATGAGGAAATTGCTCTTGCCTTCAGTGCACGTGGTCTGGAATAGCTTTGTCCATATAGGTCTCTCTTTTCTTCTAGCTGGAATTCATGAGTATTTAGCCTTTCAAGGATATCAGCAGGATCTAGCATCTTGTAGTCTGGTCTTTCTTGGATCATCAGAACTAAAGTGTCAAATGAAGAATCCAAAGATCTCAGCAGTTTCTTCACAACTTCGTGATCAGTGATGTCTCGAGCTCCCAGTGCTTGCAGTTCATTTGATATGTCAGTGAGGCGATCAAAGGTGTCTTGGCAGCTTTCATTGTCATGTCTCTTGAATCGATTGAAGAGATTGCGAAGAATATCAACACGAGAGTCACGTTGGGTTGATACTCCTTCATTTACCTTGCACAGTCTCTCCCAGATCAGTGTTGCAGAGCCTAAGGCACTTACTCTTCCAAACTGGCCAGGGCTCAGATGACCACAGATGATGTTCTTCGCTTGAGAATCGAGTTGCTTGAATTTCTTCACATCAGCTGCAGTGACACTAGCAGAAATGATGGGGACACCATTTTCCACAATATACCAGAGATCATTGTCTATAGCTTGTAGATGCATTTGCATTTTGTTCTTCCAGAAGGGAAAGTTCTTTCCCTCGTAGGTAGGACATGCTGCAGTCACCTTAAACATGCCTGCAGTCGACATAACTAAAACTCCAGGTGGTTAAACCAAAATCACACAGAACAAGGGAGTACCTTGCTCTGATACCAATTGAAAGTGCGTTATATCGACTAGAGGGGGGGTGAATAGGAGATTTTTAGAATTTCATCACTCAGGAAATTCCTTTTGAGGAAATTCCTCACTGATGACTAACTTACAGCGGAAACGGTTACGGATCAGACGTGCAAACTTTCACAATAGCAGTATTACAGAGTGAAGAATGTGAAAACAGATTGCACAGTAAGCAGGCACGCAGAATACAGATGATGATTATCTTAAGTGAAGAATTTGGGGTTGAGGAAATTCAGAGAAAGTCTTCAGCAAATTCTTCAAACAGTCACAGTGAAAGTCATCAACACCTAATACAGAGAAAGTAAAGAGTTGAGGAATTAGAACCCGATTCTTGGTGAAGACTGTTGTTGATGACCCAGTTCCAACTGCTGTGACAGTTGTACATCTGGTTTGGAGCGGCTTGGTATTGAAACCAAAGGACAGCCAGTACCGGGACACACAGTCCCTACCGTACTCTCCTTGAGCTAAGGACACACAGTCCTCGCCCAACACTCGTGGTAAGTCTTCAGGGCAGACTTCCAAACCCTCACAAACTCGGTCACCCGGCGATCCACAATTGACTGCTGGATTGCTCTAGACCATGACGCCTAACCTTCTGGAGAATGCACAGTCCTCAAAGGTAAAAGGCTTCAGTCCCACACAGGAACAACTTCTTCAGTGATGGTCAATCACTAGGTTTGGTTTGTGGTTTCTGTTGGTTGTGTATTTCCTCACTGATGATTTACTCTCGAAAGCTCTGAGGAATTTGGGTTGCTCTTATGACAAGTGTCAGTTTCTAATGGAGCAGCCAACCAGCTAGTGGTTGTGGGGAGCGGCTATTTATAGCCTGGGAGCATCCCGACATGATTTGACATTAATGCCCTTAAATAATATGACCGTTGGAGTGGATAAGATCAGTGACTTGGCGTGGCTTATCGAAACGGTCGGGACTCTCAACTGTGAGAGTCCTCATGTCACTCATATTCCTCACTTGAGGCTTTTGGTAGGATTTGGCTTGGGTTGAGCATCATGAAGAAATTCATTCCATCGCGTTACTTTGACCCCCTTTAACAGTACGGTGTTCCTATTCATCAAGTGCGAAGAAAGTAAAACAGAAAACGTAAATCTTCATGCTTCAATTTCTTCAGAACGATTTTCTTCAGGAACCACCGATCTTCTCAATATCAATATCTTCATGAGGAATATCAATTTCATCGCAAATTCTTCGCGATTCATTTCTTCAGCTTCAGACCAATTTCTTCAACTGAAGACATATATTTTTAGGGGTCGATATTCTTCAAATATCTCAAACACCTCAATGACTTATAGATCCTGTGTACACTCATAAACACATTAGATACTTAACCTATAAGTCTTCAAACCACCAAAATCACTAAGGGGCACTAGATGCACTTACATCTCTCCCTTGATGCAGCCCTACTCTTCCTCCTCCTCCTCCTCTGTAGCGCTTGGCGAAGCCCTACCGGAGAAGCAGCTCCACCATCACCACGCCGTCGTGCTGCTGGAGATCTCCCTCAACTTTTCTTCTCATCTTGCTGGATCAAGGTGAATGAGACGTCACCGGGCTGCACGTGTGTTGAACACGGAGGCGCCGTTGTTCGGCGCTTAGATCGGAATATTTCGCGATTTGAATCGCTACGAGTACGACTCCACCGACCGCGTTCATAGTTACGCTTCTGCTTAGCAATCTTCAAAGGTATGAAGATGCTCTACCTCTTGCTCGTTGCTAGAATCTCCTAGATAGATCTTGGTGTGACGTAGGAATTTTTTTGAATTACTACTACATTCCCCAACAATATTCGTCATCTGTCTGCAATAGCAAGTAGACGACAAAGGATGCTAGACGGTAACCCATAGGGGCGACTCTGTTAGATAGCTAACAAAGCCTTTGCCGTGTGTCGCGCGGTGGTTGGGGGGGGTCTTTGCCATCTGCTAGGGGGCAACCCTTTACCGTCTGCCATGGGGCGACCCTTTGTCGTCTGCGAGGGGGACGACCCTTTGCCGTCTGCCAGGGGAGACCCTTTGCCATGTGCCGTGGGCATTAGAAGACGGCAAAGTGTCACCTTTGCCATTGACTGGCTGATGGCAAAGAGCCTGTATTGCTCCTTTTTTTGTTTGTTTTCTTTTATTTCCCTACATTTTCATAACACACACACACGTATATATAAAGTTTCAGACATCTTCAACACATATATTTCACAACATATATATTTCCAACATCATTATGAAATATTTAACAAGCTAGAGAACACATAAGCTAGCACAATACATAGTTTCACATAGTTCATCCATATATACATACATAAGTTTTACATTTTTCGTCAATTTAAATGAAAAGAACTAAATGCTAGGAGCCCATCAATGCCAGCTTCCATGAAATGAATCAAATGTGCAAACTGGGAGTAATTAAGAAAGTCAGAAGAAAAAGAAGAACAAAAAAATACTAGAAGAATAAGAAGTAAAAGAAGAAGAAGTAGAAGGTGCCACACTTTTCTTTTGTTACTCTGAATTGTATGCTTCCTTTTTTCTTTTCTAGTCCACACTTCCTTTTTCCTATATACTAGATCATTGATGGCGCGTTGATGCACCTGTCTTTTTGTACAATAAATGATAGCAATTTTTTGGAATATATAACCACATGAAACATATTATACTTGCACAAACATAACCTTCTATTATTAGCCACTAATCAAGCGAAAAATCATAGATATATTCAGCAAAAGTAAAGTTTAGAGATAAAAAATTGGCTACAAAACAATGTACTTAGTAAATAGAATCGATTAATACTTGCAGTATGGATAATAAGCAGCAACAAAAGAAACATATAACAAAAGACATCAATTATCGCCTCTAAGCAAGGGTGGAGAACATTCAGTAACAAAGAATAATTAGGGGCGTCTGGTGCACGTGAGGATTTCTTTTAATAGATATGATCTCAAAGCATGGCAAAGTAAGAAATCCCTGAGCAAACTACTGCCAAATAAGAATGAAAAGCAACATCAATTAATCATGAAACGAAGCTAATATTACTAAGTACTTTCATAAAACAACATCATTTAATACTTTATATTTTTAACACATCTATGGCAGGTATAACCACAAAACAAACCATGATGCTCCCCTAAAGGTAAAGTTCAATGTGTGCATGGAATGGAGAAACGAGGCATGCAACTTTAAGTTGTTGCTCTCTAATAATTTCATGAGTAAAAATATTTCAGCAACAATTATTTAATTTGAACAATATCGATGGCTCAATGAATCAAACAAAGAATTTCAAGGGGGCTGAATCATAAAGGCGGGTATATATTGGTAATGCCACTAAAACATGAAAGGAGTAATCTTATTATCATTGCTTCTATTAATTGGAATATTTTGGAGTACTGCGATGAGTTAAAACAACCAATAAAAATGCTTTTGCAGGTTAGTACATTACTAAAATAACTAAGGGCAAGGCGGGCGCTCGCGGAAGGACTGAATCAGGGCGCTAAAACAATCTTTAGATGACCTACACATTAAATGCATTAGACAACATAAGAATAAATAAATCTCTAGAACTTTATTGTCTTCTAAAAACTTGGAAGTTGGAACAACACATTACAAATCCAAGTACATTAGCTACAATGGCGAGTTTTACCTCATGCTACCCAACCCTACTTTTACAAAATGGTGTGCTAAGTTCTGAAATGAGTTACCACATTTGGAAATGACATCTTATGGAATGTTGCAGTACAATCCAATTCAAATAAACCAACAACAACCTGGGATTGAGTGACGAATAACAATTTATGCACTACATTTGGGCATCCACATTGAATTTCTCAGTGTAAAAAAACCAATCACTTAGCACAGTTTTGAACTAGAACCAAAATTATGGAGTACAAATATTGTTGGGGAACGCTGCATGGCAAACAAAAAATTTCCTACGCACACGCAAGACCTATCCGTGGTGATGATCATCTATGAGAGGGGAGTCCAGATCTACATACCCTTGTAGATCGCTAAGCGGAAGCATATATAACGCAGTTGATGTAGCGGAACATCTTCGTAATCCAGATCGCAGCCCGTCCCAAGATCTCTTCACGATCCGTCCCGTGATCCCATCCCGATCTAGTGCTGAACGGATGGCACCTCCTTGTTTAGCACACGTATGGCTCTATAAAGATCACCGCCTTCTTGATCCAGCAAGAGGGGTAGAGAGGTAGAAGAGTTCTCCAGCATGGCGGCATGGTTGTGGTGGTGGTGAAGAATCCAGCAGGGCTTCGCCATGCGCTGCAAAACTAATCTAGATGAGAAAACGATCTAGAGAGAGAGAGGGCAGTCGTGGCTCATTAGGTTTAGGGATGCCCTCAAAAATTCCTATAGTATATATAGGAGGCAGGGAAGGGAGGAGGCAGACAAAGGCTCCTCCTTTGGTTCATCCGAATAAGAGTTGGAGCAGTCCACATCCAATCCTACTCCAAGTAGGACTCCTCCCACCTCGAATATTCCCCCTCTCCCTTTGGGATTTCCCCTCTTTGCTTCTTGGCCAAAATAGGCCATCTTGAGATGGCCGCACCAGCCCACTAAGGGCTGGTGCACCACCTTTAGACCTATTAGGTTCTCTCCCGGGTGGGTGGCCCCTCCCGGTAAAACCCCGAAACCTATTTGTCACTCCGGGTACTTTATCGGTAATGCCCAAAAACTTTTCGGAAGCCAAATGCAACTTTCCTATGTATCAATGTTTACCTCCGGACCATTCCGGAGCTCCTCATGACGTACGGGATCTCATCCAGGACTCCCAACAACTTTTTATTAACAAACACACATAACTCAATAATACCAAACGTCACCGAACCTTAAGTGTGCAGACCCTGCGGGTTCGAGAACTATGTAGACATGACCTAAGACACTCTCCGGTCAATAACCAATAACGGGACCTGGATGCCCATATTGGCTCCTACATATTCTACGATGATCTCTATCGATTGAACCTCTATCTCAAGGATTTAGTTAATCCCGTATGTCGTTCCCTTTGTCCTTCGGTATGTTACTTGCCCGAGATTCGATCGTCGGTATCTCTATACCTAGTTCAATCTCATTACGGAAGTCTCTTTACTCGTTCCGTAATACAAGATCATGTGACTAACTCTTTAGTCACATTGCTTGCAAGGCTTATTGTGATGTTTTATTATCGAGTGGGCCCTGAGACACCTCTCCGTCATATGGAGTGACAAATCCCAATCTTGATTCACGCCAACCCAACAGACACCTTCGGAGATACCTGTAGAGCACCTTTATTGTTACCCGGTTACATTGCGGCGTTTGATACATACAAGGTATTCCTCCGGTGTCCAGGAGTTGCATGATCTCATGGTCATAGGAACAGATACATTGACATGTAGAAAACAATAGCAATAAACTAACACGATCATATGCTACGTTCATAGTTTGGATCTTGTCCATCAAATCATTCTCCTAATGATGTGATCCCATTATCAAGTGACAACCCTTGTCTATGGACAGGAAACCTTGACCATCTTTGATCAACGAGCTAGTCAACAAGAGGCTCACTAGGGATAGTGTGTTGTCTATGTATCCACACATGTATTTGACTTTCCAATCAATACAATTCTAGCATGGATAATAAAGAATTATTATGAACAAGAAAATATAATAATAACCAATTTATTATTGCCTCTAGGGAATATTTCTAACAGTCTCCCACTTGCACTTGAGTCAATAATCTAGTTCACATCATTATGTGATTATAATGAATTCAACACCCATACAGTTCCGGGGTTTGATCATGTCTTTCTTGTGAGAGAGGTTTTTAGTCAACGGGTCTGAAACATTCAGGTTCATGTGTTCTTTTACAAATCTCTATGTCATACTATAGATGCTTATACCATGCTTCACTTGGAACAATTCCAAAGGTATGCTCCATTATACGAATCCGGTTTACTACTCAGAGTCATCCTGATTAGTGTCAAAGCTTTGCATCGACGTAACCCTTTACGACGAACTATTTTATCACCTCCATAATCGAGAAAAATTACTTATTCCACTAGTTACTAAGGATAAATTTGATCGTTGTCCAGTGATACATTCCTGGATCACTCTAGTACCCCTTGATAGATTCATGGCAAGGTACACATTAGGTGCGGTACACATCATAGCAATAGAGCCTATGGCTAAGGCATAGGGGATCACCTTCGTCCTTTCTCTTTTCTTCTGCCGTGTTCGGGCTTTGAGTCTTACTCAAATTCACACCTTACAACACAGCCAAGAACTCTTTCTTTGACCAATCTATTTTGAACTCCTTCAAAAACTTCTCAAGGTATGTCATGTGAAAGTTCTATTAAGCGTTTTGATCTATCTCTATAGATCTTGATGCTCAATGTTCAAGTAGCTCAATCCAGGTTTTCCTTTGAAAAACTCCTTTCAAAACAACCCTGTATGCTTTCCAAAAATTCTACATTATTTTGAACCACATATACTTATCATAAATTCTATAGTGCTCCCACTCACTTTATTGGAAATACAAGTTTCTCACAAACCTTGTATAAACCCAAAAAACTTTTATCATCTCATCAAAGCATATATTCCAATTCCGAGATGCTTGCTCCAGTCAATAGAAGGATCACTGGAGTCAGCATACTTGTTAGCATCCTTTAGGATTGACAAAACCTTGTGGTTCTATCACATACAACCTTTCCTCAAGGAAACCGTCGAGGAAACAATGTTTTGACATCCTATCTGCAAGATTTCGTAAATAATGCAACAACTACTAATCATAATTCCAACACAGTTTTATCATCACTACGAGTGAGAAAGTCTTTTCATAGTCAACTCTTTGAACTTGTCGGAAACATCTTTGCGACAAGTCGAGCTTTCTTAATGGTGACATTTACCATCATCGTTTGTCTTTCTTTTAAAAATCCATTTGTACCCAACAGCCTTACGACCATCAAGTACTTCTTCCAAAGTCTACACTTTGTTTTCATAGATGGATCCTACCTCGGATTTCATGGCGTCCAACCATTCGTTGGAATCCATGCCCACCATTGCTTCTCCATAGCTCGCAGGTTCATTGTTGTCCAACAACATAACCTTCAAGACAGGGTTATCGTACCCCTGTGGAGTAGCACGTGACCTTGTCAACTTACGAGGTTTGTAGTAACTTCATATGAAGCTTCATGATCACTATCATCACCTTCCACTTCAATTAGTGTAGGCGCCACAGGAACAACTTCATGTGCCCTGCTACACACTGGTTGAAGTGACGGTTCAATAACCTCATCATGTTCCACCATCCTCTCACTCAATTCCTTTGAGATAAACTTTTATCGAGAAAGGACCCGTTTCTAGAAACTAACACTTTGCTTCCGGATCTGAGATAGGAGATATACCAAAGTGTTTTGGGTGTCCTATGAAGATGCATTTATCCGCTTTGGGTTCGAGTTTATCAGGCTGAAACTTTTCCACATAAGCGTTGCAGCCCCAAACTTTTAAGAAACAAGAGCTTAGGTGTCTCTAAGCCATAGTTCATATGGTGTCATCTCAATGGAATTATGTGGTACCCTATTCAAAGTGAATGCGGTTGTCTCTAATGCCGAACCCAAAAATGATAGTGGTAATTTGATAAGAGACATCATAGTATGCACCATATCCAATAGGGCGTGGCTATGACGTTTGGAAACTCCATCATGCTATGGTGTTCCAGGTGACATGAGTTGTGAAACAATTTTCACATTGTCTTCATTGTTTACCAAACTCGCAACTCAGATATATTTACTTCCACGATCACACCGTAGACATATTATCCTCTTGTGAGGACGATCGTCAACTTCACTCTGAAATAGCTTGAACTTTTTAATATTTCATACGTGTGATTCATCAAGCAAATACTCCTGTATCTACTCAAATCATTAGTGAAATAAGAAGATAACGATATCCAGTGCGTGCCTCAGCACTCATTGGACTGCATACATCAAAATGCATTATTTCCAACAAGTCACTTGCTCGTTCCATCTTACTGAAAACGAGGCCTTTAGTCATCTTGCCCATGTGGCATGATTTGCATGTCACAAGTGATTCAAAATCAAGTGAGTCTAAATAATCCATCTGCATGGAGTTTCTTCATGCACTACAGGAATCAACTATTTTGATGATAGGTATAATCTTTGCCGTCAGCAAATCCTCGAGGCAGACGGCAAATGGGAAGTTTGCCGTCATGGGCAGACGGCAAAGAGCTACTATTGCCAAAAGTCATGAAAAGCAGACGGGAAAAAAAACCACACGACAAAAACTAGTTTTGTCGTCAACAATATGGGTAGATGATGACAAAGGCATGATTTTTGCTGTCTACTTATGCTATGGATGACGGCAAACAAAGATGTCCACGTTCCTGTTAACTGACCCAAACGGCACGCAGTTTTGCCGTCTTGGATTAGCAAGAGAAGACGGCAAAAATTAGTCTTTGCCGTCAGGTACGTCGTTATGAAGACGACAAAGACTAAAAACACAGGTGGCCTACCTCCCGCGAGTGCAAAAGAACACACGAGATAAAAAAAACCAACGAGCGCACCAGCCCCTCCCTCTCGCGACTGGTGGTTCCCTCCCTCTGGTGAAAATATCTAGGGTTCACACCCGCCGCCGCCGGTGCCCTTCCCGGTCGACCTCGTCTGCCTGCGCGACATGGCGGGAGGGTAGGCCACCTCCGGTCGGGCCTCCCGCCAGTGCCCTCCACGGCTGACGCCACCGGTGCCCTCCCCGGCTGCGGTCGTCCGTCTCCGCGACATGGCAGGAGGGTAGGCCACCCTCCCTGCCTGTCTCTGGTCGCCACCAAGCGGGAGTGTAGGTCGAACCACCGGTCGGGCCTCCCTCCAGCACCGCCAGTGCCCTCCCCGGCTGACGCCTCTGGTAGGCCTCCCTCCACCACACCTCCCAGCCGCCGCCGTCGGACCTCCCTGCCTGTCTCCGGTCACCACCAGCGCCCTCCTCCAACTGGTTACAAAGCTCAGACTTGGCCACCAGTGCCCTCCTAGTTTTGCTCACCGTTCACATAGTTTGTTGTCTCCTACTAATGCCATGTCCTTCATGGATTACATCATATAGATTGATAGCCAAGATTCATTTATCTAAGTCCATCAGGTGGATGGATGCCAGGGGGAAAATAAATTATCAAGGAGACAAATTAATGGAAAGCATTCTCAGTAGAGAAGTGTCAGTAAAGGAATTGAGTTTATGTGTTGGTCTGCTTCTGTAAATAGCATTGAGCAACAACAAAACTGAACTATGTATGTTGTGTCTTCCTAAGCATTCACATGCATGGGCTAAAAATGCAATGATACATATTTGATTCAGAAATAGGACAGAAAGTACATACACTTCCTTTATATATTCTAAGAAGATCAGATATGAAAGTTATATGGATAGCTTATCTTGTCTGGTGATTGATGTGGTTTCAAGCATTTAGACCAATGATCTCATCCTCGTCCAATGTAGTGGTAAAAGATGATAAGACACACACACACATCTTAAGATGATTGTTCTCATGCATATATATTGGCTTGAGTGTGAATTACCTGGAAGAAGTATATATTAAATATATTAGGTAAAGATATATTAAAGGAGTGTAATTCCTATTGATTGGTGACATAGTTGTAAAAACATAAACTGTATACACTATATGTATGACACTATATGCTGCATGTCCTCTACTAACCGCAGCATTGCCTGAGCGGCATGCACCTTTTTATAATGCGATGGTTCTAGAATACATTGGAGGGAGCGGATTGGTACCGTTCATGCGAATCTCATTGCTTTGAACCGTTAGATTGAGGATACCAACGATCAGGATTCATGATCTGGATCCATTCAAAACTGATACACTATATAGTGGTATAGATAAAACATCCTGGAGTTAAAATTTGATCATGGATTTAATATAAACACAAACTATATGTCATAACTATTTTGGTGCCCTCCCCGGCCACCGCCGGTGCTATACATGTTGCCAATTAATCCTTGTGATGAATTAGTGCTGATGTTGGTTGTGCTGGTGCTTTTCATGTGTAGGGATCTTCTCTTCGTCTCGAGGAGCATCGTCGGTCCCGTTGTCGTTGCCCTCGTCATTTGACTTCCGCCTCTACAATCTAGGTGTGAGCTTGACTATCATCTCCCCCCTTCCCTATTTGCTCTGTTCCGTTGTCATCTGATGCATCTAGATTTTTCTTTCATGTCAAGTCTCATAACCTAGGCGTCTCCCGTTCGAAAGGGCGGCACCTATAAATATGCATGTCTTTGCATATTTATAACCGTCATCCTTTCGAATTGTCCATGTTATCCATGGACAGCCCGAGTATGTGTAGATTGGGTTACGTTTCCCGTTCTCTCTACTTCCGTTCGAGGCAAATTTCGTCAGCACCACCCCGTTGTTCTCCGGGTACACATTCTCTCGGCTTGTTGTCGAGACATGTACCAGGAGAACAGCGGGGAGGTGCTACTGAAATTTTGCCTTGGACCGGAGTAGAGCACGGGGAACGAACCCAATCTACACGTACTCGGGTGGGATTAGGACCCATCTTTACCTATTAGAGATAGGATTGAATCCATGAATGCTCGTTTCCCTTTTGTATTATAAACAATAAAACTATGGCGTAAATAATATGACAAAAGTAATTAGTTATGTATCTACATGTAATTACATTATATCTAACTTGATGAATCTGAACAAAATACCTGTATTGTTAGTGCAAGTAGCGCTATGGATGATCGTGAGTGGATGTACACTGGCCACCCTAGTCAGGTTGGCATGACCGCTGAGTGGGTTGACAAGACCAATAAATTCATAAAGGCAACATTTGCTAGTGGCAAGAGAAAAATTTGGTGTCCCTGCTTGCAGTGCAAAAACTATAAAGAACAAACAAAGAAGATGATGTCTTTACATCTGCAGAAGCATGGGTTTAAGCCTGGGTATAAACGGTGGACCTTTCACGGCGAGACTAAACGTAACAGAGAGGAGGTCGTTCGTCGGCACACTGAAGATGACAGTACCGGGATCGATGTCATGGTAGCTGACTTCAACGATGCACGTGATGCGGGATGAGATGAAGAACCAGAGGAGTCCGCGAGGGCATTCTTAGAAATGCTGAATTCGTCACAACAACCTCTACACGACTACATAGATCAATGCCAGTTGGATGCCATCGGACAAGCAATGTCTATGAAGACCCAGTTCAACATGAGCAGAGATAACTTTGATTCAATGATGACCTCTTGGGGCCGCTCTCTCCCTGAAGGGCACAAACTGCCTAAAAGTTGGTACGAAGCAAAGAAAACCCTACGTGCACTTAAGATGCCGTATGAGCAGATACACGCTTGCCCAAACGGATGTATCTTATTTACGAAAGAGTATGCAGACGACAAATACTGTGTTAAGTGCGGCTCCTATAGGTATACCGAGAGAGTCCTCCCTGATGGTACGCAGAAGCATCCCAAATTCCCCGGAAATGTTCTTCGGTATCTTCCAATCCTGCCAAGACTTCAATCCCTTTACTTGAACGAAGATACGGCCTTACAGATGGTATGGCACAAATATGGGATAAGACGCGACAAGGATGATCATGGGAGACCAATGTTGATACATCCGTCTTGTGCCCAAGCATGGAAGAATTTCGATCGATTACATCCTGAGAAAGCAAAAGAGGCAAGGAATCCACGAGTCGCCATCGGACTCGATGGGTTCAATCCGTTTGATTTTGTCTCAAAGACATATAGTTGTTGGCCTGTGTTTGTTGTTCCCCTCAACCTCCCCCCAGGCGTCCTAATGCAACGCAAGCACATATTCCTATCATTGATAATTCCAGGGCCCAAGTATCCGGGAAAGAATATAAATGTGTACCTCCATCTACTAATAGATGAGTTGAAAGAAGCTTGGGTGAATGGGATACAAACATACGACGCTGCTAGCAAGAAGAACTTCAATATGCATGTTTGGTACCTGTACTCAATGCATGACCTACCGGCGTTTTCACTTTTCATGGGGTGGTCTGTGCATGGGAGGTTCCCATGCCCTAGATGCAAGGCAAACCTTCAGTGTCGTTGGCTGCAACATGGTCGCAAGTATTCTTGCTTTGATTTCCATAGACAACATTTGTTGCCAGACCATCCATTTAGACAAGACAAGAAGAACTTCATGAAAGGTGAAGTTGTCGAACACTCGACACCACCTGAGATGACGGGTGAACAGATTCGTAATCAACTAGATGCTCTCGAGCCTGATCCCATCCGTCCAGGGTATTTCCTGGGATATAATGAAGAACATGCCTGGACTCATAGGCCATGCTTCTAGGATCTCCCCTACTTCCATCAGCTCAAGCTTCCACATAACATTGATGTAGTGCACACTGAAAAGAATATCGCCGAGGCCATTTTTGGCACATTGTTCAACATTTCTGAGAAGACGAAGGACAATACTAAGGCTAGACTAGATGTGATGAAGCTATGTGATAGACCCGAACAAAACTTGCGGCAACGCGTGGACCGGAAGAAATGGACGACGCCACGGGCTAGGTTTGTTCTTACAAGGGAACAAAAGAAGGAGATACTCATGTGGTTCAAAACTTTGGTGTTCCCTGGTGGGTATGAGGGCAGTGAATCTTGATAAATTGAAGCTGAACGGGTTGAAGAGTCATGATTGGCACATATGGCTTGAGCGGTTAATGCCGGTGATGATTCGAGGCTATATCCCTGAGGATGATTGGGAAGTATTGGCAGAGCTTAGCTATTTCTTCCGTGTTCTTTGTGCTAAAGAAGTATCTCCTACTATGATAGATGACATGGAAAAACAGGCACCCGAGTTGCTTTGCAAGCTAGAGAAGATATTTCCACCAGGCTTCTTTAATCCGATGGAACATATGATTTTACACCTCCCATCTGAGGCAAGATTGTGTCGCCCTGTGCAGAACCGTTGGTGCTATGGACTTGAGAGAATGCAAAAGACTCTTCGAGCTAAATGTAGAAATAAATGTAGAATTGAAGCATCCATAGCCGAGGCATTCTTGGCGGAAGAGGTGACAAACTTCACGACATCATGCTGTGGGGCCAATATTCCAAGCTTGCATAATGCAAAGTCTCATTACAATACCGGCGACCCCAAACATGAATCCACTCTCAGCCTCTTCAAAGGGAAACTCAGACATGTGGGTGCTTCTGGTTCAAAGAATCTGGATGTGAAAGAGTGGAGCTTGCTTACGTTGTATATCCTCACCAACTTAAAAGAAGTGCGGCCATACATTGAGTAAGTGATTCGTACATCATGTAACACTTACTCATATGTTTGTGTCTAACTCCGCTCATTTCTCATTGCTCAGCGATTTCATTGCTCAATTCTCAAATGGAGGGGTCGAACGTGATTCACTCGAAGAGTATGAGCTTCTTGCTGGCAACGAAGACGGCAATTACGGTTTCATTTCTTGGTTCAAAGGAAAGGTATATATACTTCTTATTATGGAAGAACCTAAGTTGGTATTACGTGCGACTAATTCACCAATCCTTCTCTCTTAAACTTGTAGGGCACGTCAATATTGGACAACGAGTTGAAACAAGTTGCTAAGGGCTTTGACTATAAGGTCGGTACGTTCGAGAGATACAACATTAATGGATATCACTTCCGCACACATGACAACGAGGAACGTCGGGCCGTTCTAAAATCAAGAAACACAGGAGTGTCAGCTATTTGCAATGGAGTTGAGTATTATGGAAGACTTGATGAAATATATGAACTGCATTACTTAGGTGCAAATCCTCCAAAAGTCATTGTCTTTAAATGCCATTGGTTCGATCCGGAGAAGGTTAAGCGGAGAGATGATATTGGGCTAGTTGAAATTCGACAAGACAACAAATTAGAATGCGAGGATGTCTATATTGTGGCTCAACAAGCGACACATGTTTTCTATCTCAAGTACGCATGTCAAAAGAAGGCGCATCTTAAGGGTTGGGATGTCGTGTATGATGTGCCGCCACATGTTAAACAATGTTCTCCTAGTGAAGAGGATTATCAACATCACATCAACCCTGACACATATGATGGAGAATTCTTCCAAGAAGAACATGGGCCTAGAGGCCGTCGCAACATCCATACATCCATGGAAGTACACATTGATAGTGATGATGATGATGATGAAGAAGAAGAAGAGGAAGAAGAGGAAGAAGAAGAGGTTACAAACATGGAGGACCTATCCATGCTTGAGCGGTTACGTCATGGCATTGCCATTGATAGTGATGATGACGGCCAACACTCTGACGACATCTTTGATGACACGCGTGATACTGATGATGACGAGGAAGCGGAAGAGGAAGAAGAAGAGCCGGATTGTGATCCAGATGATCCTGACTATTCTTAGTTGTAATGTTGAGTTGTAATGTTGATTTTGTACTAGTTGCTTTACCATGGTCCCGAACATGCTGTAATGTCGAATTTGTAATATTTTGAACTTCTCCTTATTTGTTTGAACTATAAAGTTGTATTTGTGCTATAATCGCCTTAATTTGTAATTCTCATTTGTGATTTTTTTGAACTTATGCTTATTTATTTGAACTGTACTGTTGTATTCGTACTAATTGCTTTACTATTTGTTGTAGCAGCTGAGTTAAGCATGGTGGGACCGCATAGGAAAAGGACTGCTAGTGCTCCGGCAGAGAAGGTCCCACTCAAGATAGCGAGAAATCTGATCACTAGTTTTCTCGCTGATCCTCCTGAGGAACTCTCCCATGCCCAGCCTCATTGAGGAAGAGGTCGAGTAATAGGTGGACGTGGAGGAAAGGGTAAGACAAATCCGGCCCGGCCTTCCTCGCCACCACCTGCCGCGGCACCGCCTAAGGAGGTGAGGTTGGAGGAGCCGGTGCCTCACTCCCCCTTGCCCTTGGACGAGCCGGTGTCTCACTCCCCCTTGCCCGAGGACGAGTCGGTGTCTCACTCCCCCGTGCGTGAGGACGTGACAATGTCTCACTCCCCCGTGCATGAGGACGAGATGATGTCTCACTCCCCCGTGCCTGAGGACGAGATGATGTCTCACTCCCCCGTGCCTGATGACGACGAGGAGGAGGATGATGGTTTAATTGCAGTTCTTGAGTGTCAGACTGTGTTCCCGCGTGGTGGATCAAGTCTCCCAAAACGAGGGGAATCTGTCGAGCAGAGGCCGTGCATTACTCCATATGGAGTAAGGTAACTAACTTTGGCTTCCCATTTTTCTACCTTCATTGTATGCAACAATTGCTCATAACGTTGGCTTCTCATTATGTAGCACTTGGACAGAAGCTGGTGATGAGGCGCCGGGTAAGTGCCGACACGTGAACGGCGTCATTGGGATCCTCCTTAAGGAGAATTTCCCTGGCATGGTTACTTTGCCAGGGGAGGGCAACGTTCCGGAGGTAGCACAAACTTGGGAACACTACAAAGCCTGTGAGGATGTTGGTACATTCATCAACATTGAGGTTCACAACAAAGCCGAGCGGGTCTTTGCCGAAATTTGGGTAATCATTACGTTTAATTCACACTTCTATATGTAAGACATAGCTAGTTAATTTCTAATCTCGTTTGATCTCACGTGTATTTGAAAGATTTCTATAATTGCGAGGATGGAAAGTTGGAGGAGGCACAAGTGAACGTCAACATTCACTGTAAGAAGCTTGTGCGCAATATGTTCTATGATGAGTGCATTATTGCCGTCCGTTCTTATAAGGCATCTAAGGGCTATAAGATGGCTACTAAGACAACGGCTACGAAAATCTTTCTTACGAAGGAGGAGTACATGCAGGTAAATAAATCATGTTCATCCTTTTTATTTCCTCAACTGGTTGGCACTCAATTTCTTTTTGACGTATATGAGATGCAAATGATCAATTAGGTTGCTCCTAGATGGTGTGTTGATAAGGGCGAGTGCTGGGAGCGGATTGTGGACTACTGGTGTTCTAAAGAGTATATGTTGAAACACATAGATTACAAAAATCGGCGAAATGGAATGAAAGATCCACCACACCATCAAGGAAACTTGAGCCTTAAGGGATTCACGAAACATTGGGTATATCTTTCCTCCCATCAATTTGTTCTACATAAGTTCTTTCTTGTCATACATGTTGCCAATTAATCCTTGTGATGAATTCCTAATCATGTTGGTTTGGTTGCAGGCGGCTCACCACAAAGCTGAGGAGCCCAACCTTTTCATTGGTTATGCTTTGTCCCATAAGGCATCGTTCAAAAAAGCCACGCCTTACGATCCGTCTGACACATCGTCTGCGTACACCAGCCAGACCGCCTACAATCGGCTGACCAAAGTTAGAGAGGTGGCAACAAAGTTGAGAGGGCCCGACTATGATGTGGCATCGGAGCCCCTTGACCACGAGTTGGTTATGATCGCTGGAGAGGGGAAGAAACATGGCAAGGAGGCTATTGCAGGTGACATGTTCCCTAGGTCCTCCACTCGCACTCTAGCTGAGCACAAGGCTCGGCTAGGTCTCCCAAAATCTTTTGTATGTGAACGCGCGACTCCAGCAAGGGCCGAGATGGAGGTATTCTATACAAGTCCTTCTACATATGCTTTTTTTAATTCTTACATAATGTTGGATTTGAAGATGCGATTGTGATGCCATATTCTGTAGTGCCTACTCGAGGAGAAGTTGATAGTGGAGAGGCGACGGGCGGCTGCGGAGAGGGCGGCAGAGAGGGCAGAGGAGAGGCGACTGACGGCTGAGGAAAGGGCGATGGAGAGAGCGGAGGAGAGGCGACTGGCTGATGAGAGGACGTAGCAGGCGGTGTGGGCACAAAATACTCAAAACTTTCAAATGTTTACGGTTAGTTCCTTAATAGCCAAGCACAATTGCTTAATAGCCAACACATCTAGTCTTTTACTATCGGTGCTTAACCTTCACCGCTCTTAACATAATTTGCAGACTTATTGTACCCAGTATGGTATGCCCGCTTCCGATTTTTCTGCCCTTACTCCACGTTCTACGGTTAGTTAACTAAAATATTTGCAAGGATCATTATTGCATTTCTTAGTCCGAGTGTCATTCTAACCATGTAATACTTCATGCAGCATCCATCGACCAATGGATCGAATAATGCTGGATCTTCACATGCTCATGCTCCTGGCAATAACCTTGATGGTTCTCCGCATCTTTGAGATCTGCTATGGTTAGTGCCTCCATATCTCATTTACAAGTAGAGACCACTTGAGATCTTCATGATTACGAGACCACTTGAAGCTATGTATTTGACCCATTTGAACCCATAGAATGACATAGCAGAATTGTTAATATGCTCTAATTGTTAATATCATGTCATTGTTTTTCTCATATATGATAAACATGAATAGCTATCCCTAAATATTAATAAAGGAGAAAGCATATAAGTAACTAATGTGTGTGCAGAAATGGGTTGATTATGTGCACTGAGCAAATTCAAAAAAGCATCAATAATACTAATTGCAACCTGTAATTTTTCATGCTCGAGCAAGTGGTCTCCCTAGTCTTCTCCCTAGTCTTCTCCCTATGCACTTGAGAAATAATTAAAGACAACTGGGGGAAGTTGATTAGTGGAGCAAGTGGAAAGTTCATCAATTGCAACCTGTAATTTTTAGAAGGGTTGATTATTTCTGCTATTTGTTTCACCTGCAACGATTAGTCGAAACAGATTCAGCAAATCATGTCTTCACATGGCATATAGTCATGCAGAGACCCACTTGCATTTTAGCCGGAATATCTAAAACTTTCAAGATAGCACATAGTCTATATTATCTTCATGTAGTACAATAATATTGTAATGAGAAAAGCAAAACAGAATATCTAATACTTTCAAGATAGCACATAGTCTATATTTACCTTGAAATTTTCTAGCTTTGGTGACACAAACATTGGATCCATTTTGGGGTATATTCCACTAGAATTAAACTCTGGAAAGCAAACCAATGTTATAACTTGGTCTTGAATTGAAGTTTGTTCTATGACCAACATTGGGT
This sequence comes from Hordeum vulgare subsp. vulgare, assembly GCF_904849725.1. Lineage (NCBI taxonomy): Eukaryota > Viridiplantae > Streptophyta > Magnoliopsida > Poales > Poaceae > Hordeum > Hordeum vulgare. The sequence goes on along the minus strand of NC_058520.1, from coordinate 189,122,453 downwards.
CTGCTCTTAGCACGATTGGCCTTCCACCAATCCAGTCTAGCAAAAAGGAACATATACTAAGTAAGAACTAATGGAATTAAAAATAATTTGATATACAGCAGAATCACTGAGGAAAAGAAATAAGTTCAACGGAGTGATAGAATAGTAGATAGATATCCTTCCGGAGAAGCCTAGATAATCAACATACCTTTTTTTGCACGGAAAAACTGTTTTTTGCTTGTTCTGTTAATAAAGGAGGAAATAATTTAATAATCTCCTTGGTTCTACCTTGAAATAACATAAGATAACTCTGTACTTATTTTGTTGATTTAGGCAGAAGTAGCTGATCCGATAAGCTTGTTGTTGAAAAAATCATACACAAAATGACCCGGATAACATTCAGCATGTAAGAGCTCTCTTAATTCCACGTCCGATAGACATAAGAGATCTCCTGTTTTCTAGCTCTATTAGCAAGATTGTGAGCAAGCTTGTTCTGGTCCCTACCGATCCAAGCTTGTGAGCAAGTGCTTCAGGGCCTCTTTAGTGTCAGAAAAAACAGAGAGCATCATGGACCTATTAGTCGTATCTTGTTTCAGACCCTGCACCAACAACCGACAGTCTAACTCGATACTGATTGCATGGTGCACCATTTAACAGCTCGCTAGTTCCTTCAGACCGACCAGAAGCGCGGTACCCTCGGCTTCATCAATGCTGTTGCAGGTTCTGATGCCTTGACCTATAGACAAAAACACCAGACCCTCATCATTCCTGACAATCGATCCCATCAAGCACAATCGCGATGTAGCATGAAAAGCAGCATGACTTCGGTGACAGCAACAACCCTTGATCCCCATTCTGACTACTGCTAGATTTTCCTTTCTCAGATTCAGCAGTGTTCTGAGAGGAACAAACCTCCTACTGTATCTATTAGTCCATCCAGCTAGTACTGCATATACATGTGCAAAATCAATGTCATAACACGGTGCATAGCACAAAATAAGATACATGAGTGATACCGACTACCGAACCGATCGATCGGGGCACCGAAGGCTCGGTTTTATTTACTGCTACAGACCGATCGGTCCATGTTTTCTTAGAACCGAGAAAACTTAATCACCGAAGTACCGACCCGTTCGGTTCGGGGGGAACCGAACGCCCACCCTGATAAGCGACTTATAGTTCACCTCCATGATGAATTCCTAGATTGGTTCTTGGTTGTCGCATGTGACGCACGCTCATGGTTGCGTCCTTATGCATGCCTACGCCTGCAGGTTCTCCCTTCGTGTGTGACGGGTTTCTTTGTATGGGTTCATCTGTATTTTTGTTTCTTCTTTTGTCATCGTTATCAATCTATTCCTACTTGTAATGAAACATGTCTGATCACCACGTAGTTGCCAGTTATTTTTTTTATTTGTGAGTCTCCCTGCTTGAAGATTTTCTATGTGTCCCTCAAATTTTATTGTGTGCCAAGAATTGGATAACCTTTATTTATTGTGTGCCAAAATCTGACATATGTGCATGACTTCATCTTGTAGGTTGTCATACGGATGTTCTTTGGACTACGATATTGACATGAAGACATTTATCGTAATGCCAAATTTTATGTATTAATGCCAAATATTATGACATGGATTATATATATGATGTTATATATATGATGTATATATATGTCGTAATGCCAAATATTATAACATGGATTATGGATGTTATATATATGATGTATGGATTATGGAAGTGTTATATGCTGTATGAATTAAGGATGTTATATATATGATGTATGGATTATGGATGTTATATATATGATGTATGGATTATGGATGTTATATATATGATGTATGGATTATGTTATATATATATATATATGCTGTATGGATTAGTTTATATATATACGTATGTTGTATGGATTATGTTATATATATATATGTTGTATGAATTATGTCTATTTATGCTCTTTGCTGTCATGTTCATGACAGCAAACAAAATGTCATATTTTGTTGTCATGTACACGCTAGGAAGACGGCAAACAATAGACCATATTTTGCTGTCATGTATAGGCTAGGAAGACGGCAAAAAATAGACCATATTTTGCTGTCATGTATAGGTTAGGAAGCGGAAAAAATGCCATATTTTTCTGTCATGTACGGGGTGAGGAAGACGACAAAAAAGGCTAACATCGTCCGTTAGCTAGGCTGTTCTGTCTTCTGACCATTTTTTTGCCGTCTACCAAAGTAGCTGACGGCAACATAATTCCACTAACGGTAAACATTTTGCCGTCTGCTGTCCCGGACACTGACGGCAAAGACGCCCTTTGCAGGCACATGGTCTGACGACATTATTTGCCGTCATGGGCTGATGACAAAAATTTTGCCGACTGTAATTCACTCTTTGCCGTCTGTAGCATCATGACGGCAAAATGCTTGATTCTTGTAGTGATGCATTTATACCAATAAGCATGGTCCGCATGTCTCAAATGATTCAAAAACGAGTGAGTCCAAAGATCCATCAGTATGGAGGTTCTTCATGCGTTTTATACCAATATGACTCAAGCGGCAGTGCCACAAGTCAGTGGTACTATAATTACTACTTTGTATATTTTGGTATCAAATATTATGAACATATGTAATACTACGATTAAGATTCAATAAACCAGTCATATTAGGTGCATGACCATTGAAGGTATTATTCAAGTAAACAGAATAACTATTATTCTCTTTAAATGAATAACCGTATTGCAATAAACACTATCCAATCATGTTCATGCTCAACGCAAACACCAAACAACCAACATTTAGGTTCAACACCAATCTCGAAAGTAGAGGGAGCATGCGATGGTGATCACATCAACCTTGGAAACACTTCCAACACACATCATTACCTCACCTTTAGCTAGTCTCCGTTTATTCTGTAGATTTTATTTTGAGTTACCAACACTTAGCAACCGAACCGGTATCTAATACCCCGATGCTACTAAGAGTACAAGTAAATACTCATCAATATCATGTATATCAATTATACTTTTGTCGACTTTGCCAGCCTTCTCATTTACCAAGTATCTAGGATAGTTCCACTTCAGTGATCGTTCCCCTCATAACAGAAGCACTTAGCCTAGGGTTTGGGTTCAACCTTGGGTTTCTTTACTAGAGCAGCAACTGGTTTTCCACTCATGAAGAATCCCTTCTTGCCCTTGCCCTTATTCAAACTAGTGGTTTCACTAACCATAAACAATTGATGCTCCTACTTGATTTCTACTTTTGCGGTGTCAAACATCGTGAATAACTCAGGGATCATCATCTCTATCCTGACATGTTATAGTTCATCACGAAGCTCAGTACCTTGGTGGCACTGACTTTGGAGAACTATGTCAATCACTATCTTATTTGGAAGATCAACTCCCATTCGATTCAAGCAATTGTAGTACTCAGACAATCTGAGCACATGCTCAATGATTGAGGTTTTCTCCCTTACTTTGCAGGCCAAGAATCTTGCTGGAGGTCTCATACCTCTCAACGCAGGAACGGGCCTGGAATCCCAACTTCAGCTCTTGGAACATCTCATATGTTCCGTGATGTTCAAAACGTCTTCGACGCCCCAATTCAAAGCTGTTAAGCATTACGCAATGAACTATCACGTAGTCATCAAAAATGTGTATGTCAGATATTCACAACATTTACAGACGACACTCGGGGTTCAGCACACCGAGCGGTGCATTAAGGACATAAGCCTACTGTGCAGCAATGAGGACAATCCTCAGTTTATGAACCCAGTCCGCATAATTACTTCTATCATCTTTGAACTAAGTTTTCTCTAGGAACATATAAAAAACAGTAGAGCTACAACGCAAGATACTACATAATTTGCAAAGACATTCTTGACTATGTTCATGATAATAAGTTCAATTAATCATATTACTTAATAACTCCCACTCAAATTGACATCCCTCTAGTCATTCGAGTGGTACATGATCCAAATTCACTAACTCAAGTCCCATCATCACGTGAGTTGAGTTTAGCTTCAATGGTGAACATCTCCATGTTGATCCTATCCACTATATGACTCATGCTCGACCTTACGGTCTCTTGTGTTTCGAGGCCATGTATGTACATGCTAGGTTTGTCAAGTTTAACCCGAGTGTTCCGCCTGTGCAACTGTTTTGCCCCCGTTGTATGCAAACGTAGAGTCTATCACACCCGATCATGACGTGGTGTATCGAAACGATGAACTGTCGCAACGGTGCACAGTCGGGGAGAACACAATTTTATCTTGAAATTTTCGTGATGGATCACCTTATAATGCTACCATCATCCTAAGAAAAATAAGGTGCATAAAGGAATTAACATCACATGCAAATCATAAGTGACATGATATGGCCTTGAACTTGTGCTTCGTGATCTCCATCACCAAAGCATCGACATGATCTCCATCGTCACCGGTGCCACACCATGATCTCCATCATCATCACCTCCGTAATTGTGCTACCATCGAGGTTGTCGCACTAACTATGTTGTTACTATTAAGCTACTACTAGTGATAAAGGAAAGCATCACCAAGTGCAAAATAAATAAAGACAACCCTATAGCTCCTGCCGGTTGTCGTAGCATCGACGTGCAAGTCGACATTAAACTATTACAACATGATCATCTCATACATCCAATATATCATATCATGTCTTTGGACATATCACATCACATGCATACCCTGCAAAAACAAGTTAGACGTCTTCTAATTTGTTGTTGCAAATTTGACGTGGCTGCTATGAGTATCTAGTATGATTGCATCTTACTTACGCAAAGCCACAATGGTGATATGCAAGTTGCTATTTAACCTTCTCTAAGGACCGCTTCAGTCAAATCCGATAAAATTAAAGTTGAAGAAACACACACCCTCTAGTCATCTTTATCCAACAAGTTGCATGATAGTCGATGAAACCAATCTCTCGTAAACGTACGAGTAATGTTGGTCTGGGCCGCTTCAATCCAACAATACCGCCAAATCAAGGAAAGACTAAGGACGGCAAAAAACTGAACATCAACACCCGCAAACTCTTCTGTGTTCTACTCAAGATATCATCTACGCATGAACCTAGCTCATGATGCCACTGTTGGCAAACGCTGCATGGGAAACAAAAAATTTCCCACGCACAGGCAAGACCTATCCATGGTGATGATCATCTATGAGGGGGGAGTTTGGATCTACATACCCTTGTAGATCGCTAAGCGGAAGTGTATATAACGTGGTTGATGTAGTGGAACATCCTTGCGATCCAAATCGCAGCTCGTCCCATGATCTCATCATGATCCGTCCCGCGATCCCATCACGACTCATCCCGATCTAGTGCCTAACGGGCGACACCTCTGTGTTCAGCACATATGTGGCTCGATGACGATCACTGCCTTCTTGATCCAGCAAGAGGGGTGGAGAGGTAGTAGAGTTCTCTAGCACGGCGGCATGGTGGTGGTGGTGGTGAACAATCCAGCAGGGCTTCCCCAAGCGCTGCAGAACTAATCTAGAGGAGAAAATGATCTAGAGAGAGGGAAGCCTTGGCTCATTGAGGTTAGGGCTGCCCCCAAAATCCTCTAGTATATATAGGAGGGAGGGAGGGGAGGAGGCAGCCAAAGGCTCCTCATTTGGTTCGACCGAATAGAAGGTGGAGGAGTCCACCTCCAATCCTACTCCAAGTAGGATTCCTCCCACTTGGAATATTCCCCTCTCCCTTTGGGATTTTCCCCTCTTTGCTTCTTGGCCAAAACAGGCCATCTTGGACTGGCCGCACAAGCCCACTAAGGGCTCGTGCACCACCTTTAGGCCTATTAGGTTCTCTCCCGGGTGGGTGGCCCCTGCCGGTAAAACCCTGGAACCCATTCGTCACTCCTGGTACTTTACCGGTAATGCCCGAGAACTTTTTGGAAGCCAAATGAAACTTTCCTATATATCAATCTTTACCTCTGGACCATTCCGGAGATCCTTGTGACGTCCAGGATCTCATCCAACACTCCGAACAACTTTCAGTAACCAAAGACACATAACTGAATAATATCGGAACATCACCAAACTTTAAGTGTGCAGACCGTGCTGGTTCGAGGACTATGTAGACATGACCTAAGACACTCTCCGGTCAATAACCAATAGCAGGACCTGGATACCCATATTGGCTCCTACATATTCTACGAATATCTCTGTCGGTTGAATCTCTATGTCAAGGATTCAGTTAATCCCGTAAGTCATTTCCTTCGTCCTTTGGTATGTTACTTGCCCGAGATTTGATCGTCGGTATCTCTATACCTAGTTCAATCTCGTTACCGGCAAGTCTCTTTACGCATTCCGTAATACAAGATCCCATGACTAACTCTTTAGTCACATTGCTTGCAACGCTTATTGTGATGTTGTATTACCGAGTGGACCCCGAGATACCTCTTCATCATACGGAGTGACAAATCCTAGTCTCGGTTCACGCCAACCCAACAGACACCTTTGGAGATACCTGTAGAGCACCTTTATAGTCACCCAGTTACGTTGCGACATTTGATACACACAAGGTATTCCTCCGGTTTCCAGGAGTTGCATGATCTCATGGTCATAGGAATAGATACATTGACATGCATAAAACAGTAGCAATAAACTGACACTATCATAGGCTACGTTCATAGTTTGGGTCTTGTCCATCACATCATTCTCCTAATGATGTGATTCCGTTATCAAGTGATAACCCTTGTCTATGGCGAGGAAACCTTGACCATCTTTGAATAACGAGCTAATCAACTAGAGGTTCGCCAGGGACAGTGTGTTGTCTATGTATCCACACATGTATTTGAGTTTCCAATCAATACAATTCTAGCATTGACAATAAACGATTATCATGAACCAGGAAATATATAAAATACCAATTTATTATTGTCTCTAGGGCATATTTCCAACAAAGATTTAGTACTCTCCGTAAGTAGCAGTATTATACCATTCTTCTCATGGTGCTGATGAGGTACAAACTAGTAATGGAGTGTACTAGATAGTACTGATTATCACGGGATTAGGAGTTGTTTCAAGTACTATTATCAACATAAATTTCAGACTTTATCTCCTAATTTAGTACATTACAAGCATAACCTTGTGATTCTCCTGGTGAAAGATGCTACCACAACACTTCAGACTTTATCTCCTAATTTCAGACTTTATCTCCTAATTTTGGACTTAGCATCCCTACCACAACACTGAAAATCCAGATTTTTACCTTTTTCTCTTGGCTCATCTTTATTCAGTACTCCAACAGGGTGGGAGGTAGAAATCTAAGAGAGGTTGTGGCACGGTGAAGCTATCTTTCATCACCAGCTAAAGAGAAAAATAAATGTAATCCCATGTGCAGTAGTTGTCCCAACATTAGACCCTGCAGCGCAGGGGCATGTGAGGCTGTCGCAGAGGATCCCTACGACGGTGGCCCTGGCGTGGGCGACTGCGGTGATGAAGGCGATGCCGATGTTGGGGCGGGCGAGGGCGTCGGCATCGGGGGCGGTGAGGAAGGGCTTGATGGCTATGGTGGGGCGGTGGTCGTCTAAGTACTCAGCACCGAGGGAGGAGACGAGTGGGGATTCGGTGGATGGGTGGGTGGAAGGGGAGTGGAGGTCCGCTGCCACTAGCGGTGGCCACCCTTAGTCTTGGTCCAGACCAGTTCCCCGGTTCCTAGGGTTTGGGGCGGGGGCTCGGGATCCTCCGTCCCATCACTTCCCATTGGATTGGCGACTCGGGAGTGTTGTCCTACACACAACAGCGCCGGAAATTGACACTTTGACAGATGCTGGGCTTGCGTTGGTTTTTTCCTTGAAGAGGAAAGGGTGATGCAGCACAGGAGCTGTAAGTATTCCCTGAGTTTGAGGTATCAATCTAGAAGGAGGGTCTCGTCAAGTCCAGAGTACCTGCGCAAACACAAACAAGCTTGCACCCAACGCTTCAAAGGGGTTGTCAATCCCTTCAAGATTGTTTGCAAAGTGAGATCTAAAGGCGGAAAGTGCAACGAACTAAAAAGTGTAAGGCTGAAAATATGGTGTGGAGTAGACCCTGGGGGCCATAGGGTTCACTAGAGGCTTCTCTCAAAATAGCAAGTATTATGGTGGGTGAACAAATTACTGCCGAGCAATTGATAGAACCGCGCAAAGTCATGACGATATCTAAGGCAATCATCATACATATAGGCATCGCGTCCGAGACAAGTAGACCGATCCTTTCTGCATCTACTACTATTACTTCACACATCGACCGCATCCAGCATGCATCTAGTGTATTGAGTTCATGACGAACAGAGTAACGCCTTAAGCAAGATGACATGATGTAGAGGGATAATCTCAAACCAATGATGAAAACCCCATCTTTTTACCCTTTATGGCAACAACATGATGCGTGCCTCGCTACCCCTTCTATCACTGGGTGAGGTCACCGCACGGTATGAACCCAAAACCAAGCACTTCTCCCATTGCAAGAATCATAGATCTAGTTGGCCAGACAAAACCCACAACTCGAAGAGAATTACAAGGATACGAAATCATGCATCACAGAGATCAGAAGAAACTCAAATAAGATTCATAGATAATCTAATCATAAATCCATAATTCATCGGATCTCGACAAACACACCGCAAAATAAGATTACATCGGATAGATCTTCATGAATATCATGGAGAACTTTGTATTGAAGATCCAAGAGAGAGAAAAAGCCATCTAGTTACTAGCTATGGACCCGTAGGTCTATGGTGAACTACTCACGCATCATCGGAGAGGTCATGGTGTTGATGGAGAAGCCCTTCGTGTCCGAATCCCCCCTCCGGCAGGGCACCAGAACGTGCCCCAGGTGGGATCTTGCGAAGACAGAAGCTTGCGGCAGCGGAAAAGTACTTTCGATGATCTCATGATTTTTTTGGGATTTTTAGGGAATATATAGGCGCAACCCCTAGGTCAGGGGACGCTCAGGGGGCCCACAAGCCTGGATGGCGCGGCCCCCCCTGGTCATGGGGTGAGGGCTTGTGGGGCCCCTGGGGCTCCCAAGCCTTGGCTCCCAAGCTCCCCGATCTTCTTCCGTTCCAGAAAAAATCTTCTTGGGGATTTTCTTCCGTTTGGACTCCGTTTCAAAATCTCCTCTGAAAGGGTTCAAAAACATGGAAAAAACAGGAACTCGCACTTGGCACTGAATTAATAAGTTAGTCCCAAAAAATATATAAAAGGCATGCAAAACATCCAAAGTTTGACAAGATAATAGCATGAAACCATCAAAAATTATAGATACGTTGGAGACGTATCAAGCATCCCCAAGCTTAACTCCTGCTCGTCCTCGAGTTGGGAAGTGATAAAGAACGAATTTTTGATGTGGAATGCTACCTAGCATAGTTGTCCTTTGCAACTTCTTTCATGTGACATGAATGTTCAGATCCGTAAGATTCAAAGCAATAGTTTGCTATTGACATGAAAACAATAATACTTCAAGCAAACTAGCAAAGTAATCATGAACATTCAAAATAACAAGGCCAAAGAAAGTTATCCCTACAAAATCAAATAGTCTGGCTATGCTCCATCATCCTCACACAACTAATGTAAATCATGCACAACCCCGGAATTGGCCAAGTAATTGTTTTCGCACTCTTACTTTCTCAAAAATTTTATAACTATCACGCAATACATGGGCGTGAGCCATGGATATAGCACTATAGGTAGAATAGAGTGTGGTGGTGGTTGTGAGACAAAAAAGGAGGATATGGTCACATTGACTCGACGTATCAATAGGCTATGGAGATGCCAATTAATAGATATCAATGTGAATGAGTAGGGATTGCAATACAAAGGATGCACTAGAGCTATAAGTATGTGAAATCTCAAAAGGAAAATTAGTGGGTGTGCATCCAACTTGCTTGCTCACGAAGACCTAGGGCAATTTTGAGGAAGCCCATCATTGGAATATACAAGCCAAGTTACATAATGAAGATTCCCACTAGCATATAGTAGTGACAAAGCAAGAAGCTCTCAGTCATGAAGAACATGGTGCTATTATGAAGCACAAGTGTGGAAAAAGATAGTAGCATTGTCCCTTCTCTCTTTTTCTCTTTTTTTCATTTGGGTTCTTAGGTCTCTTTTTTTCTCTTTTTTTATTTCCTCACATGGGACAATGCTCTAACAATGATGATCATCACACTTTTATTTACTCACAGCTCAAAGATCACAATAATGATGACTCCATAGGAAATGCCTCTGGCAGTGTACCGGGATGTGCAACGATCTAGCATGGCGTATGACGTTGAAACATCTCGCTAGCTATCTTACGATCATGCAATGGCAATATAAGAGTGACGGCACAAGTCATGAGACGGAACGGTGAGAGTTGCATGGCAATATATCTCGAAATGGCTATGAATATGCCATAGTAGGTAGGTATGGTGGCTATTTTGAGGAAGGCATATGGTGGGTTTGTGTACTGGCGAGAAATGCGCAGCACTAGAGAGGCTAGCAATAGGTGGAAGGTGAAAGTGCATCTATACCGTGGACTCACATTAGTCATGAAGAACTCACATACTTGTTGTGTAAGTTTTTATTAGTAATCGAAACAAAGTGCTAAACGCATACTCCGAGGGGAAGGGTTGGTAGGTATAAACCATCGCGCGATCCCGACCTCAACACAAAGGATGACAATCAATAGATCAATTATGCTCCAACTTCCTAACATAGCGGTTCACCATACGTGCATGCTACGGGAATCACTAACTCCAACACAAGTATCTCTAGATTCACAACACTCTACTAACATAACTCAATATAACCGAATCCACGTCTCAAAACTAATTGAGAGGAATCGAAACTTCTCTTTCTACTCAATGCACATGAAGATGGAGGTTTTCGCATCCTCTTTGGGTACCTAGCACATTTGGGACTACTTTCATAGCATAAGCCAACTACCAAATCACGCACCGCCGTGCTCTAAAAGTTATAAGTGAAGCACTAGAGCAAAAGTATCTAGCTCAAAAGATATAAGTGAAGCACTATGAGCAAAAGTATCTAGCTCAGAAGATATAAGTGAAGCACTATGAGCAAAAGTATCTAGCTCAAAAGATATAAGTGAAGCACTACAGCAAAAGTATCTAGCTCAAAAGATATAAGTGAAGCACTATGAGCATTCTAGCAAAATCACGATGAGTGCATGTCTCTCTCTCTCTTAAAAAGGTGTGAAGCAAGGATGATTGTGACGCAACAAAAAGAAAAGACTCCTATGATACAAGATGCTCCAAGCAAAACACATATCATGTGGTGAATAAAAATTATAGCTCCAAGTAATGTCACCGATGGATTGAAGACGAAAGGGGGGATGCCTTCCCGGGGCATCCCCAAGGTTATGCTTTTTGGTGTCCTTGAATTTGGCTTGGTATGCCTTGGGCATCCCCAAGCTTGAGCTCTTTCCACTCCTTATCTCTTTGTCCATGAGAACATCACACAAAACTTGAAAACTTCACAACACAAAACTTAAACAGAAACTTGTGATAACATTAGTACAAGAAAACAAACTACCACTTCTTTTGGTACTGTAGCAAACTTGAATTCCATCTATATTGATGATGGGCTACTGTATTCTCACTTTTCCATGGCTAGTACCCCCCAATACTAACCATAGTTTCATCAAAACAAGCAACCAACTCAACAAAAACAAAATCTGTCAAAAACATACCAGTCTGTAGCAATCTGTATACTTCGTATACTTCTGGTACCTCAAAATATCTGAAAAATTATGACGGCCTGGGAAAAAAGCATATCAATCAGCGGAAAAGAGAATCAACTCAAAAGCTCTTTCTGAATAAAAATGAAAAATCATCTCGTGAGCGAAATCTTTCTGTCTTTTTCCAGCAGGATCAAACAACCATTACCAAGACTAGTCATAAATGCTTTGCTTAGCTCAAACACAAAAACAAACACAAAAAACACAATCACAACAGAATTATGAAAGTGTGGATGCAACAAAACAGAAATAAAAATATAAATTCATTGGCTTGCCTCCCAACAAGCGCTATTGTTTAACGCCCTTAGCTAGGCATTGATAATTCAATGATGCTCAGACAAAAGACGAGAATTGAAGCACAACGAGAGCATCATAAAGGATGTGAAAATCACATCTAAGTCTAACAGACTTCCTATGCATAGGCATTTTATAGGAAGACAGATTGTCAAGACAACCAATAGTTACCATATGCAAGGAAGAAGAAAGAGACAAGAGCAATCTCAACATAACGAGAGGTGATTTAGTGATATGAAAGTTTCTACCACCATATTTTCCTCTCTCATAATAATTACATGTGGGATCATATTCGAATTCAGAAATGTAACTATCACATATGATATTCTTTTCATGATCCACATGCATGCAAAGTTGACTCTCTTCAAAAATAGTGGGATTATCATCAACTAAAGTCATGACTTCTCCAAACCTACTTTCAATAATATTGCAAATATCATATTCATCATGAGGCTTAAACAAATTTTCAAGATCATAATAAAAATCATCACCCCACTAATGATCATTGCAACAAGTAGTGGACATAGCAAAACTAGCATCCCCAAGCTTAGGGTTTTGCATATTCTTAGCATGATTGTCACTAATATAATTTATAGTGAAACCATTGCAATCATGCTTTTCATCCAAGGAGCCCTCGTGAATCTCTTCATAAATTGCTTCCTCACAGTTTTCAGATTCACGCATCTCAAGCAAAACTCCATAAAGATAGTCAAGTGAACTCAACTCACTAGCAATTGGATCAACATACTTGGATCTCTTAAATAGATTAGCAAGTGGATGAGGATCCATATCACTAGATTTTCAGCAAGCGAAGATGCAAGCATATTGAAGGCACATGGCACACAAGCGAACAGAAAGCAAGCAAGAGAAAAGGGTGAACAAAAAGGCGAACGAAAGAGGCAAACGAAAAAGGCAAATTGGTGAAGTGGGGGAGAGGAAAACGAGAGGCAACTGGCAAACAAAGTAAATGCAAGAGATGAGTTTGCGACACCAACTTGGATGAGTTCTTGACTTGATCTTCCTCCCCGGCAACGGCGCGAGAAATCCTTCTACTATCCCAAACACAAAAGCGCCAGAAATTGACACTTTGACAGAGGATCGGCTTGCGTTGGTTTTTCCCTTGAAGAGGAAAGCGTCATGCAGCACAGGAGCTGTAAGTATTTCCCTAAGTTTGAGAACCAAGGTATCGATCCAGAAGGAGGGTCTCGTCAAGTCCAGAGTACCTACACAAACACAAACAAGCTTGCACCCAACGCTTCAAAGGGGTTGTCAATCCCTTCAAGATTGTTTGCAAAGTGAGATCTGAAGGCGGAAAGTGCAACGAAGTAAAAAATTGTAAGGCTGAAAATATGGTGTGGAGTAGACCCTAGGGGGCATAGGGTTCACTAGAGGCTTCTCTCAAAATAGCAAGTATTACGGTGGGTGAACAAATTACTGCCGAGCAATTGATAGAACCGCGCAAAGTCATGACGATATCTAAGGCAATGATCATACATATAGGCATCACGTCCGAGACAAGTAGACCAATACTTTCTGCATCTACTACTATTACTCCACACATAGACCGCTATCCAGCATGCATCTAGTGTATTGAGTTCATGACAAACAGAGTAACGGCTTAAGCAAGATGACATGATGTAGAGGGATAATCTCAAACCAATAATGAAAACCCCATCTTTTTACCCTTGATGGAAACAACATGATGCGTGCCTCGCTACCCCTTCTATCACTGGGTGAGGTCACCGCACGGTAGGAACCCAAAACCAAACACTTCTCCCATTGCAAGAATCATAGATCTAGTTGGCCAGACAAAACCCACAACTCGAAGAGAATTACAAGGATACGAAACCATGCATAAGAGAGATCAGAAGAAACTCAAATAAGATTCATAGATAATCTGATCATAAATCCACAATTCATCAGATCTCGACAAACACATCGCAAAAGAAGATTACATTGGATAGATCTCCATGAAGATCATGGAGAACTATGTATTGAAGATCCAAGAGAGAGAAAAAGCCATCTAGTTACTAGCTATGGACCCGTAGGTCTATGGTGAACTACTCACGCTTCATCGGAGAGGTCATGGTGTTGATGGAGAAGCCCTCCGTGTCTGAATCCCCCCTCCGGCAGGGCACCAAAACGTGCCCCAGATGGGATCTTGCGGAGACAGAATCTTGCGGCGGCAGAAAAGTTCCTTCGATGATCTCGTGATTTTTTTGGGATTTTTAGGGAATATATAGGCGCAACCCCTAGGTCAGGGGACGCTTAGGGGGCCCACAAGCCTGGATGGCGCGGCCTCTCCCTGGTCGCGGGGTGGGGGCTTGTGGGGCCCCAGGGGCTCCCATGCCTTGGCTCCCAAGCTCCCCGAGCTTCTTCCGTTCCAGAAAAAATCATTTCGGGGCTTTTCTTCCGTTTGGACTCCGTTTCAAAATATCCTCTGAAAGGGGTCAAAAACATGGAAAAAACAAGAACTGGCACTTGGCACTAAATTAATAAGTTAGTTCGAAAAATATATATAAAAGGCATGCAAAACATCCAAAGTTTGACAAGATAATAGCCCGAAACCATCAAAAATGATAGATACGTTGGATACGTATCAGGGAGCCAAAAGTGGACGATCACACCATGGTGGAGCGACAGAGCGCCCCGGCGGATGCGGGGGGGAGAGGAAGAGGGGTTTGGATTTTGGAAAGAGAGAATGGGGATCGGGGGAGAGGGCAGATGGGGGTGGGGAGATTGGGCGCCATCTTCTAGAAGGCCGCCCCTTTGTTGTTCGGAATCAAGATGACAGCAAAAGGGCCAAGGCAGACGGCAAAGAGGCCCTAGGCTAACGACAAAGAGGATTGCTTCAACTGCGGAGATTCTTTGTCATCTGCCTGGACCATCTTTCCCATCAGTCGTGTCTTTGTCGTGTGTCTATTCCATGTCAAAGAAGGCACTCATGGCTAAGAGTATCTTTGCCATCAGCCTGTTCTTTGCCATCTGTTTGCTGGCAGCTGACGGCAAAGAGTCTCTTTATTAGGCATATGGCAAATTCCCTGATTCCTGTAGTGCCTGGTTCCGATAGGTGGCGCTATCCTATGTCCATGTTAGTGGAGACTTCAACCCACAGAAGGTAACGGCTGCGAGATTCCACGGAGGGCTCCTCCCACAAGGGGTCCACGAAGAAGTGGCCTTTTCTATTCCACCATGGCTTACGTCCACACAGGACTAGCCTCACTCATGGTAGATCTTAACAAAGTAGGCAATCTCCTTGGCCGTACAAACTTCTTGGTTCAACTCCACAACACGAAGTAGGAGGCTCCCAAGTGACACCTAACCAATCTAGGAGGCACCACCCTCCAAAAGGTAATAGATGTGGTAGAACGATGAACTCCTTGTTCTTGTGCTTCAAAAGATAGTCTCCTCAACACTCAATCACTCTCTCACAGATTTGGCATGGGTAGGAAATATTGATTTTATGTAAAGCAACTTAGAGAGGCTAGAGATCAAGTTTCAAATGGTTGGATTGGAATCTCTTGATCTCAACACATGAGTAGGTGGCTCTCTCTTAAAAATGGATCTGTCAAGTGTTTGTGTGTGTGTGTTCAGAGTGCTTCCTCTACGAATGAGAGGAGGTGGAGGGCTATATATAGACATCCCCCAAAATCCTACCGTTACAACATTATTTCCCAAATCGGTGACACCAAAATGAATCTCGATGGTACCAGTTGCACTAAATGCGGCAAGTTTTGAATTCTCGGTGAGACCGATCTAGGGCAGTTTCCAAATCTTGGTGAGACCGATTTCAAACTCGAAAATTCCGATTCTTGAAATCTTCTCAACAGAAAGTTGGTCACATGCATTCAGTGGCATCGATGTGAAAGTTGGTGGTACCAAGATGTTAGAGTTTGGCAAAGGATCTATCTTTGGGAAAATCGATAGGGCGAGTACGAAAAGTTGGTGGCACCGATTTTTGCTGTTTTCGCTTGGGACACAGATGTTTGTGAGAGAAATGTTGAGTATTTTTGGTAGCTATCTCTAAGCACTTGAGCAACCAATTCATCATAATACTTCACCCCTTTTAATAGTATTGGCTTTCCTATGGACTCAAAAGTGATTTCTCACAAATGTAAAACATAGATTCCTCTTGCCTATAGCTTGAGCCAATCCCATTCCTTTCCTTGCATCAAGGGGTTTCTCCTCACAATCCTTTAGCCGATGCATCATTGAATTTTTTTGAAATATACTTGGATAAGATCATTAGTTCAATGATACACATTTTTCTATTAATTACCAAAACCACCTTACGGAGAAATTGTGCTTTCATCTATCAACATGTTGCACCACATTAACACTCACACCAGGATTAGAGTGATGGATCTGATTGTTGAGATAGTCAGAAGGACAACTTCTAATCAAAATAGATCATGTATATATGCACCATACATTAAAATGTTGATCAATTCCAAGATTGGGAATAATGCACAATTATTTGATCGTCCACATCGGCCACTACATCCAGAGTTTGAAGACAATTAAGTAGTGATGGACCCAACCATCCTAGCTCAGCTTTAGCTCGTGTTCTGGCAGAGGCATCGGCAGAGGAAGAGGCATCCAGAGCAGCTCCAGCTCCACAATTGAGGACCAGAGAGGAATATAGGACTTTTCTTATCAACGCCATCTAAGGGATGGAGAATAACATCACTGGCATCTTGCTGAACCAAAAGAGTCTAGAGAGGATTGTGGAGATAAAATTCCATGACTTGGATATCAAGGTGACGGAGTTGATTGCAACTATTGATCAGCTAAAGCATGAATTTGATGCAGTGCACACACCTTGCTCCAGTAGTGATGATGATGATGATACGTCTCTTCGTACTACCACTCAGTTCACGACTTGGGCTAGATGTGCAACTGTGCCAGTTCCGGAAGCCAGAACATCTTCATTAGCTCAAGCATCAGCTCCACCAGCTCCTGCACCTCCACTGTCTACAACTCCACCTCAGAAGACATATGCTTAAGCGATTGTTGACACTCACCTGACGACTGCATCAACTTCTACCGGAGGATATCGAGCCCAGAACGATGCTTAGTTCCATACCTTTGAACTTTTTGGTAACTTGTTGCCAAAGGGGGAGAAGTGTATAGACTAATAGCGCTTCAAGACAGTGTGTGTTTATTTTTATTGCTGTCTTTGGTTTTCAAAACATTTAGTCTTTGGGATGTCTTATACTATATCATGTTTGATCATACACTTTGATTGTTGATACTACTATGTCATACCTTTGAGCTATCTACATGTTGATCATTCACTCATTTGGTAATGCTAATCATTGATTATTTCTTTTGTCGAAGCTTTGATCTGTATCTTGTCATCAATTACCAAAAAGGGGGAGATTGGAAGCACAACTTCTCCCTAAGGTGGTTTTGGTAATTAATAACAACATATGTGTCATTGAACTAATGCTTTTATCTAAGTATATTTCAGAAAAGTTCAAAGATGCATTGGGTAAGGATTGTGAGGAGAACACCTGGATGCAAGGAAAGCAATAGGATTGGCCAAGCTTCAAGCTACAAGACTCTACATTTTATATTTGTGAGAAATCACAATTGAGTCCATAGGAAAGGCAATACTATTAAAAGGGGATGAGGTATCTATGATAAATTGGTTGCTCAAGTGCTTAGAGATAGCCACCAAAAATACTCATCCATTCTACCACAAAATTCTCTGTCTAGAGCCAAAATATCCAAAATCGGTGCCACCAAGAATTTCCATTCGACAATTTCGATTTTCCATCACACAGAACCTGTGACAAACCCTAGCATCTAGGTGCCACCAACATTCTTTTCGGTGCCACCAAAATCAGTGACCAAGTTTCTGGTATTTCGTTTTCAAGAATCGGAAATTTCGAGTTTTCGAATCAGTCCCACCAAGATTTGGAAACTGCCCTAGGTCATCCATATTGGTACCACCGAGATTCCTATATGAGTCTCACCAAGAATACAAAAGCTGCCACATTTTGTACAAGTCGGTGCCATCAAGTTTCACTTCGGTTTCACCATGTTGGGCAATAATGTTGTAGCAGTTGGATTTTTGGAGATGCCTATATATCCACTTTTGGAAATATGCCCTAGAGGCAATGATAAAATAGTTACTATTATATTTCATGTTTCAAGATAATCGTTTATTATCCATGCTATAATTGTATTGAATGAAAGCATAGATACATGTGTGGATATACAGACAACACAATGTCCTTAGTAAGCCTTTAGTTGACTAGCCAGTTGATCAAGGATGGCTAAGGTTTTCTGACCATATGCAAGTGTTGTCACTTGATGACTGGATCACATCATTAGGAGAATGATGTGATGGACAAGACCCAAACTATGAACATAGCATGTGATCGTGTCATTTTGTTGCTATTGTTTTCTGCGTGTCAAAAATTCATTCCTATGACCATGAGATCATGTCACTCCCTGACACCGGAGGAATACGTTGTGTGTATCAAACATCGCAATGTTACTCGGTGACTATAAAGATGCTCTACAGGTATCACCGAAGGTGTCTGTTGATTTAGCATGGATCAAGATTGGGATTTGTCACTCCGTGTGACGGAGAGGTATCTCGGGGCCCACTCGGTAATACAACATCACATATAAGCCTTGCCAGCAATGTGGTTAATATGTTAGTCATGGGATCTTGTATTACGGAACGAGTAAAGAGACTTGCCGGTAATGAGATTGAAATAGGTATAGGGATACCAACGATCAAATCTCGGGCCAGTAACATACCGAAGGACAAAGGGAATGTTATACAGGATTATATGAATCCTTGGCACAGAGGTTCAACCGATAAGATCTTCGCAGAATATGTAGGATCCAATATGGACATCCAGGTCCCCCTATTGGATATTGACCGGGGAGTGTCTCATGTCATGTCTGCATAGTTCTCGAACCTGCAGGGTGTGCACACATAAGGTTTGGTGACGTTTCAGTATAGTTGAGTTATAGGTGTTGGTGACCGAAGGTTGTTCGGATTCCTGTATGAGATCACAGACGTCACGAGGGTTTCCGGAATGGTCCGGAAATGAATATTAATATATAGGATGGTTTCATTTGGTCTCCGGAAAGATTTCGGGCATTACCGGCAGTGTACCGGGAGTGATGACTGGGTCCCGGGTTTTCACCGGGAGGGGCCCACCCACCCGGGAGAGAGCCTAATAGCCCAAGGGTGGCGCACCAGCCCTTAGTGGGCTGGTGAGGCCAGCCCAAGTAGGCTATGTCGACTAAGGAGAAAAAACCAAAGAAAAAAAAGAGGGAGGTGGGAAGGAATGAGGGGACTCCTCCTCCTCCAAACCGAATTGGAGTTGGAGTCCTCCTCCTCCTCTCTCGGCCGGTGCCCTTGGGGATCCCTTGAGCCCCAAGGCTATCCCCTCCGCTCCTCCTATATATACTAGAGGTTTTAGGGTTTTTGAGACACAACTTTGTCACGTGCAACTCAAACCTCTACTTCGTAGTTCTTCCTCTAGATCGGTTTTCTGCGGAACTCGGGCGGAGCCCTGCAGGAATAGATCATCACCATCATCGGCGCGGCGTCACGCTGCCGGACAACTCACCTACTTCCCCATCGCTCTTGCTGGATCAAGAAGGCGGATATCGTCATCGAGCTGTACGTGTGCTGAACGTGGAGGTGCCGTCCGTCCGGCTCAAGATTGGAACGGATCGTGGGACGACGGTGATTTGAATCACGAAGTTGTACCACTACAACAATAGTGTTCCTTAACGCTTCCCGCTTAGCGATCTACAAGGGTATGTGGATCCGATCTCGCTCTCGTAGATGAGCATCACCATGATAGGTCTTCATGTGGGTAGGAATTTTTTTGTTTCCCATGCAACGTTCCCCAACAGTGGTATCAGAGCTAGGTTCATGCGTAGATGTAATCTCGAGTAGAACACAAAAGTTTTTGTCAGTGTTGATGTTCGATTTGCTGTCCTCTTAGTCTTTTCTCGATTCGGCGGTATTGTTGGGTTGAAGCGGCCCGGACCAACATTATTCGTACGCTTACGAGAGACCGGTTTCATCGACCAACATGCAACTCGTTGCATAAAGATGACTGGCGGGTGTCGGTTTCTTCAACTTTAGTTGAATTGGATTTGACTGAGGCGGTCCTTGGAGAGAGGTTAAATAGCAATTTGCACATCTCCGTTGTGGTTTTTGCGTAAGTAAGATGCGATCATGCTAGATACCCATAGCAGCCAGGTAAAACATGCAACAACAAATTAGAGGACGTCTAACTTGTTTTTGTAGGGTATGCTTGTGATGTGATATGGCCAAAGACATGATGTGATATATTATATGTATGAGATGATCATGTTGCAATAGTTAATATCGACTTGCACGTTGATGCTACGGCAACCGGAAGGAGCCATAGGGTTGTCTTTAAACTAACGTTTGTGTTTGCACATGCGTTTACTATATTGTTAGGTTGTAGCTTTAGTAGTAATAGCATAGATAGCATGACAACCTCGATGACGGCACGATGATGGAGATCATGGTGTGGCACCGGTGACGATGAAGTTCACGTGGGTGCTTTGGTGATGGAGATCAAGAAGCAGAAGATCATGGCCATATCATGTCATTTATGAATTGCATGTGATGTTAATCCTTTTATGCACCTTATCTTGCTTAGAACGACGGTAGCATTATAACGTGATCCCTCACTAAAATTTCAAGATAAAATTGTGTTCTCCCCGACTGTGCACCGTTGCAACAGTTCGTCATTTTGAGACACCACGTGATGATAGGGGGTGATAGACTCCATGTTCACATACAACGGGTGCAAAACAGTTGCACACGCAGAACACTCGGGTTAAACTTGACGAGCCTAGCATGTGCAGACAAGGCCTCGGAACAAAAGAGACTGAAAGGTCGAGCATGAATCGTGTAGTTGATATGTTTAGCATAGAGATGTTTACCACTGAAACTATGCTCAACTCACGTGATGATCGGACTTGAGTTAATGAATTTGGATCATGCCACGCTCAAGTAACTAGAGGGATGTCTATTTGAGTGGGAGTTTATTAGTAATTTGATTAGTTAAACTCTAATTATCTTGAACATAGCCTAAGTCCACTTTGCAATATTTTATGTTGTAGATCAATGGCTCACGCAGTAGCAACCCTGAATTTCAATACGTTCCTAGAGAAAGCTAAGCTGAAAGATGATGGTAGCAACTTTGTAGACTGGGCTCGTAATCTTAGGCTCATCCTACAAGATGGGAAAAAAAATTATGTCCTTGATGTTGCGCTAGGAGATGAACCACCCGCTACGTCTGACCAAGATGTGTTGAACGCTTGGCAATCAGTAAGGAGGACTACTCAGTAGTCCAATGTGCAGTGTTGTATGGCTTGGAACCGGGACTTCAACAATGCTTTGAACGTCATGGAGCATATGAGATGTTCCAGGAGTTAAAGTTTATCTTTTACAAGAACAACCGGATCGAGAGGTATGAGACCTCCGATAAATTCTATGCTTGCAAAATGGAGGAGAATTCGTCTGTCAGTGAACATGTGCTCAAAATGTCTGGGTACTCAAACCGTCTAGCTGAGCTGGGGATTGAACTCCCGCAAGAGGCTATCACTGACAGATTTCTTCAATCACTGCCACCTAGCTACAAGAGATTTGTGTTGAACTATAACATGCAAGGGATGAACAAGTCACCCGGCAAGTTATTCGTGATTCTAAAAGTCACAGAGTCAGAACTCTGGAAAGAACATCAAGTGTTGATGGTCAATAAGACCACTGGTTTCAAGAGAAATGGCAAAGGCAAGAAGGGTAACTCCAAGAAGAGCGGCAAAACTGTTGCCAATCCAACGAAGAAACCCAAGGCTGGACCTAAGCCAGAAACATAGTGCTATTATTGCAAGGGGATGGGTCACTGGAAGCACAACTTACCCAAGTATTTGGCTGATAAGAAGGCAGCCAACACCAAACCAGGTATATGTGATATACATGTTATTGATGTGTACCTAACCAACTCTCATAGTAGTGCACGGGTATATGATACCGGTTCTGTTGCTCATATTTGCAACTCGAAGTAGGAAATGTGGAATAAACGAAGGCTGGCAAAGGATGAAGTGACGATGCCGTGGTAAATGGTTCCAAGGTTGATGCAATCGCCGTCGGCACAGACTCACTTCAGTTACCATCAGGATTAGTTATGAACTTAAATAATTGTTATTTAGTGCCTGCGTTAAGCATGAACATTATATCTGGATCTTGTTTATTGCGAGACGGTTACTCATTTAAGTGAGAGAATAATGGTTGTTCTATTTTTATGAGTAATATCTTTTATGGTCATGCACCCAATGTGAGCGGTTTGTTCATATAAAATCTTGATTGTGATGACACACATATACATAACATTGAGACCAACAGATGTAGGTTTAACAATGATAGCGCCACCTTTTTGTGGCACTGCCGCTTAGGTCATATTGATGTAAAGCACATGAAGAAACTCCATGCAGATGGGCTCTTGGAGTCACTTTATTTCGAATCACTTGACATGTGCGAACCATGCCTCATGGGCAAGATGACTAAGACTCCATTCTCTGTAACAATGGAGCGTGCAAGTGACTAGTTGGAGATCATACATACTGATGTATGCGGTCCAATGAGTGTGGAGGCACGCGGCGGATATCGTTTTATTTCTCACCTTCACTAATGATTTGAGTAGGTATGGATATATCTACTTGATGAAGCACATGTCTGAAACATTTGAAAAGTTCAAACAATTTCAGAGTGAAGATCGTAACAAGAAGATCAAGTTCCTACGATCTGATCAAGGGGGTGAATATCTGAGTTTCGAGTTTGGTGCTCACTTAAGAAAATGTGGAATCGTTTCACAGTTGACACCGCCTGGAACACCACAACGTAATGGTGTGTCTGAATGTCGTAATCGTACTTTGTTAGATATGGTGCGTTCTATGATGTTTCTTACCGATTTGCCATTATCATTTGGGGTTATGCATTAGAGACAGTTGCATTCACTTTAAATAGGGCACCATCAAAATCCATTGAGACAACACCATATGACCTATGCCATGGCAAGACGCCAAAGTTGTCGTTTCTTAAAGTTTGGGGATCCGATGCTTATGTCAAAAAGCTTCAGCCTGAAAAGCTGGAACCCAAAGCGGAAAAGTGCATCATCATAGGTTACCCAAAAGAGACAGTTGGGTACACCTTCTATCTCAGATCCGAGGGCAAAGTGTTTGTTGCTAAGAATGGAGTTTTTCTTGAGAAGGAGTTTCTCTCGTAAGAGTTGAGTGGGAGGAAGATAGAACTTCATGAGGTTGTAGAACATCTGCTCCCTCTAGATGGTGGCGTAGGGCAGGGGGAAACCTCTGTTGAGGGAACACCGGTTGAGGAGGAGGCTAATGATAATGATCATGAAGCTTCGGATCAAGTTACTATCGGACCTCGCAGGTCGACAAGATCATGCACTGCTCCCGAGTGGTACGGGAGTCCTGTCTTATCTATAACGTTGCTAGACAACAATGAACCTGCAAATTATGAAGAAGCAATGGTGGGCCTGGATTCCAACAAATGGTTAGAGGCCATGAAGTCTGAGATAGGATCTATGTATGAAAACAAAGTGTGGACTTTGGAAGTATTACCTGAAGATCGCAAGGCTATTCAAAACAAATGGATCTTTAAGAAGAAGACGGACGCGGACGGTAATGTGACCGTTTATAAGGCTCGACTTGTGGCAAAGGTTTTTTCACAAGTTCAAGGAGTTGACTACGATGAGACATTCTCACCGGTAGCGATGCTTAAGTCCGCCTGGATCATGTTAGCAATAGCTGCATTTTTCGATTATGAAATCTGGCAGATGGATGTCAAAACGGCATTCCTTAATGGTTTTCTGAAGTAAGAGTTGTATATGATGCAACCCAAAGGTTTTACCGATCCAAAGAATGCTAACAAAGTATGCAAGCTCCAGCGATCCATTTATGGACTGGTGCAAGCATCTCGGAGTTGGAATAAGTGCTTTGATGACGTGATCAAAGCATTTGGGTTTATACAAGTTGTTGGAGAATCTTGTATTTACAAGAAAGTGAGTGGGAGGTTTGTAGCATTTCTAATATTATATGTCGATAACATATTGCTGATTGGAAACAATGTGGAGTTTTTAGAGAGCGTAAAAGATTACTTGAACAAATGTTTTTCAATGAATGACCTAGGAGAAGTTGCTTACATATTAGGCATTAAGATCTATAGGGATAGATCGAGGCGCCTAATAGGACTTTCACAAAGCACATACCTTGATAAAGTTTTGAAGAAGTTCAAAATGGAGCAGTCCAAGAAGGGGTTCTTGACAGTGTTACAAGGTATAAAGTTGAGTAAGATTCAGTGTCCAGTAACTGCGGAAGATAGAGAAAAGATGAGTACCGTCCCCTATGCTTCAGCCATAGGGTCTATCATGCATGCAATGTTGTGCACAAGACCGGACGTCCGCCTGGCCATAAGTATGGCAGGAAGGTTTCAAAGTAATCCAGGAGTGGATCACTGGACGAAGGTCAAGAATATTCTGAAGTACGTGAAAAGGACTAAAGAAATGTTTCTCGTTTATGGAGGTGACGAAGAGCTCGTCGTAAAGGGTTACGTCGATGCAAGCTTTGACACTGATCCGGATGACTCTAAGCCTCAAACCGGATACGTATTTATTCTTAATGGGGGTGTGATACGTCCATTTTGCATCATGTTTTCATGTTGATATTTATCGCTTTTTGGGCTGTTATTTCACTTCACGGTACAATACTTATGCCTTTTCTCTCTTATTTTGCAAGGTTTACATGAAGAGGGAGAATGTCGGCAGCTGGAATTCTAGCCTGAAATTGGAGCAAGTTTGAGATACCTATTCTGCGCAACTCCAAATGCCGTAAAAATCAACGATGATTTTTTTCTGGATTTATAAAAAATACTGGGCCGAAGAAGCGCCAGAGGGGCACGAGCAGGTGGCCACAAGCCTGCTAGGCGCGGCCACCCCCCTGACCGCGCCTAGGGGGCTTGTGGGCACACAACTGGCCCACTGGGCCCCCTCTTCTGCTATATGAAGGGTTTCGTCCGGAAAAAAACGAGATGAGGCTTTTTCGTGGATTCGCCGCCGCCACGAGGCGGAACTTGAGCAGAACTAATCTAGAGCTCCGGCAGGACGATCCTGCCGGGGAAACTTCCCTCCCAGAGGGGGAAATCATCGTCATCTTCATCACCAACACTCCTCTCATCGGAAGGGACTCATCACCATCAACATCATCATCAGCACCATCTCATCTCCAAACCCTAGTTCATCTCTTGTAACCAATCTCCATCTCGCGACTCCGATTGGTACTTGTAAGGTTGCTAGTAGTGCTAATTACTCTTTGTAGTTGATGCTAGTTGGATTACTTGGTGGAAGAGTTTATGTTCAGATCCTTGATTCTACTCATTACCTCTCTGGTCATGAATATGATAATGCTTTGTGAGTAGTTACTTTTGTTCCTGAGGACATGGGATAAGTCATGCTAATAATAGTCATGTGAATTTGGTATTCGTTCGGTATTTTGATGTTTTGTTTGTTGTTTTTCCTCTAGTGGTGTTATGTGAATGTCGACAACATAACACTTGACCATTATTTGGGCCTAGAGGAAGGCATTGGGAAGTATTAAGTAGATGATGGGTTGCTAGAGTGACAGAAGCTTAAACCCTAGTTTATGTGTTGCATCGTAAGGGGCTGATTTGGATCCACTAGTTTAATGCTATGGTTACACTTTGTCTTAATTCTTCTTTCGTAGTTGCGGATTCTTGCGAGAGAGGTTAATCATAAGTGGGATGCTTGTCCATGTAAGGGCAGTACCCAAGCGCCGGTCCACCCACATATCAAACTATCAAAGTAACGAACGCGAATCATATGAATATGATGAAAACTAGCATGACAGAAATTCCCGTGTGTCCTCGGGAGCGTTTTTCCTCCTATAAGACTTTGTCCAGGCTTGTCCCTTGCTACAAAAGGGATTGGGACACTTTGCTACATCGCTGTTACTTTTGTTACTTGTTGCTTGCTACAAATCATCTCACCACACAATCACTTGTTACCGACAATTTCAGTGCTTGCAGATTTTACCTTGCTGAAAACCACTTGTTAGATCCTTCTGCTCCTCGTTGGGTTCGACACTCTTACTTATCGAAAGGAATACGATTGATCCCCTATACTTGTGGGTCATCAAGACTCTTTTATGGCGCCATTGTCGGGGAGTGAAGCGCCTTTGGTAAGTGGAACTTGGTAAGGAAACATTCATATAGTGTGCTGAAATTTGTTGTCACTTGTCACTATGGATACTAATCATTTGAGGGGCTTGTTCGGGGTATCTTCACCTCGAACGGAGGAACAAAGAGTTGCTCCTCAACCCGCTGCACCTACTGAAAATATTTTCTTTGAATTTCCTTCAGGTATGCTTGAGAAATTGCTGGCTAATCCTTTTACAGGAGATGGAACATCACATCCAGACTTGCATCTGATCTATGTAGATGAAGTTTCTGGTTTATTTAAGCTTGCAGGTTTGCCCGAGGATGAGGTCAAGAAGCAGGTCTTTCCTTTATCTTTGAAGGATAAGGCGTTGACATGGTATAGGCTATGTGATGGTACTGGATCATGGGACTACAATCGGTTGAAATTGGAATTTCATCAAAAGTTATATCCTATGCATTTAGTACATCGTGATCGGAATTATATTTATAATTTTTGGCCTCGTGACAGAGAAAGCATCGCCCAAGCTTGGGGGAGGCTTAAATCAATGTTATATTCATGCCCCAATCATGAGCTCTCGAGAGAAATTATCATTCAGAACTTCTATGCTCGGCTTTCTCATGATGATCGCACCATGCTTGACACTTCTTGTACCGGTTCTTTTATCAATAGAGATATTGACTTCAAATGGAATATATTGGAGAGAATTAAACACAACTCTGAAGATTTGGAGCTTGAAGAAGGTAAGGAGTCAGGTATAAATTTTAAGTTTGATGGACTTGACTCTGAAATAGTAGCTTCACTGTGTAAATCTTTTGCTGCTCATATTGATCTCCCCAAAGAGAAGTGGTTTAAATATCATCCTCCTTTAGAAGTCAATGTAGTTAAACCCAATCCAGTTGAAGAGAGAGTCATTGCCTATAATGATCCTATTGTTCCCAGTGCTTACATTCAGAAACCACCTTTCCCTGTTAGGATAAAGGATCATTCTAAAGCTTCAACTGTGATACGTAGAGGCTACATTAGAACACCTACACCCACTAAGCAAATTAGAGTTGAACCTAGCATTGCTATTATCAAATATCTTCTGTCTGACGATGTTGAGGGACATAATATTCACTTCTATGAAAATGCTGCTACAATTGCTAAACCTCACGCTAGAGACAAACATAGGCCTGTTGTTGGCACGCCTGTTGTTTCTGTTAAGATAGGAGATCATTGTTATCATGGTTTATGTGACGTGGGTGCTAGTGTTAGTGCAATACCTCAATCCTTATATGATGAAATTAAAGATGAGATTGCACCTGTTGAGATAGAGCCTATTGATGTCACTATTCAGCTTGCCAATAGAGATACTATCTGCCCTGTGGGAATTATTAGGGATGTTGAAGTCTTGTGTGGTAAAACAAAGTATCATGTTGATTTCCTCGTTCTTGCTCCCGTACAAGATAGCTTTTGTCCCATCATATTTGGCAGACCTTTTCTCAATACTTCAATGCTCATATTGACTATGAGAAGCAAACTGTCACTGTTGGCTTTGAAGGTGTGTCACATGAGTTCAATTTCTCCAAGTTTGGTAGACAACCTCATGAAAAGGAGTTGCCTAGTAAGGATGAAACCATTGCCTTAGCTTCTATTGCCGTGCCTCCTACTGATCCCTTGGAGCAATACTTGCTTGAGCATGAAAATGATAAGCATATGGATGAAAGGGATGAGATAGATAGAGTTGTCTTAGAACAATATCCTATCCTTAAGAATAATCTGCCTATTGAACTGCTTGGGGATCCACCCCCACCAAAGGGTGATCCTGTGTTTGAGCTTAAACAGTTGCCTGATACTCTTAAGTATGCTTATCTTGAAAAAAAGAGATATATCCTGTCATAATTAGTGCTAGTCTCTCGGAGCATGAAGAAAATAAGTTATTAAAAACTCTGAGGAAGCACCGTGCTGCTATTGGATATACACTTAATGATCTTAAGGGCATTAGTCCCACTCTATGCCAGCACAAGATTAAAACTGATCCTGAATTCGAACCAGTTGCTGATCATCAAATGAGATAAAATCCTAAGATGAAAGAGGTAGTAAGAAAAGAAATACTAAAGCTCCTGGAAGCAGGTATTATCTATCATGTTGCTCATAGTGATTGGGTGAGCCCCGTGCATTGCGTCCCTAAGAAGGGAGGCATTACCGTTGTCCCTAATGATAAGGATGAATTGATCCCACAGAGGATTATTACTGGCTATAGGATGGTGATCGATTTTAGGAAATTGAATAAAGCCACTAGGAAAGATCATTACCCTCTGCCTTTTATCGACCAAATGCTAGAAAGACTGTCTAAACACACACACTTCTGCTTTCTAGACGGTTATTCTGGTTTCTCCGAAATACCAGTTGCACAATCTGATCAGGAGAAAACCACTTTCACCTGCCCTTTTGGTACCTTTGCTTATAGACGTATGCCTTTTGGCTTATGTAATGCACTTGCCACCTTTCAAAGATGTATGATGGATATATCCTCTGACTTTTGTGAAAAGATTGTTGAGGTTTTCATGGATGACTTCTCCGTTTACGGGTCTTATTTTGATGATTGCCTTAGAAACCTTGATCGAGTCTTACAGAGATGTAAAGACGCCAATATTGTCTTGAATTGGGAGAAGTGCCACTTTATGGTGAATGATGGTATCGTCTTAGGACATAAAATTTCTGAAAGATGTATTGAACTCGATAAGGCTAAGGTTGATGCAATCGAGAAAATGCCATACCCCACAGATATCAAAGGTATAAGAAGTTTCCTTGGTCATGCTGATTTCTATAGAAGGTTCATTAAATACTTCTCTAAGATTTCTAGGCCTCTTACCAATCTCTTGCAAAAGGATATTCCTTTTGTTTTTGACGATGATTGTGAGGAAGCCTTCGAAATACTTAAGAAGGCCTTGATAACTGCACCTATTGTTCAACCACCTGATTGAAACTTGCCTTTTGAAATCATGTGTGATCCTAGTGATTATGCTGTTGGTGCTGTCCTAGGGAAAAGAGGTTATAAGAAGTTGAATGTTATTCACTATGCTAGTAAAACTCTACACAGTGCCCAAAGAAACTATGCTACTATGGAAAAGGAATTTTTAGCAGTCGTGTTTGCATGTGAAAACTTCAGGTCTTACATAGTTGATTCCAAAGTCACTATTCACACTGATCACACTGCTATTAAGTACCTCATGGAGAAGAAAGACGCTAAACCTAGACTTATCAGATGGGTTCTCTTGCTACAAGAATTTGATTTGCACATTGTCGACACGAAGGTTGCTGATAACCCAGTAGCAGATAACTTGTCTAGGTTGGAGAACGTTCTTGATGACCCACAACCTATTGATGATAGCTGTCTCGATGAGCAATTGAATGTCATTAATGCTTCACGTAGTGCACTGTGGTATGCTGATTATGCAAACTATATTGTTGCCAAATACATACCACCTAGTTTCACATACCAGCAAAAGAAGAAATTCTTCTTTGACTTGAGACATTACTTTTGGGATGATCCTCACCTTTATAAGGAAGGAGTAGATGGTGTTATTAGACGTTGTGTACCTGAACATGAACAGGGACAGATCCTACAGAAGTGTCACTCCGAGGCCTACGGACGACACCAGACGGGAGATAGAACTGCACACAAGGTATTGCAATCAGGTCCCACTCTCTTCAAGGATGCCCGTAAATTTGTCTTGTCTTGTGACGAATGTCAAAGAATAGGTAATATCGGTAAACGTCAGGAAATGCCTATGAACTATTCACTTGTCATTGAACCATTTGATGTCTGGGGCTTTGATTATATGGGACCTTTTCGAAAATCCAACGGGTATACTCATATCCTACACTACTGGAATTTATAATTTTGCCGTCTGCCATGGCTGACGGCAAAGGGGGGAACCACAGACGGCAAAGGCTTTGCCGTTGGTCAGCACACGGCAAAAAAATCCGGTGAAGAGGTTCTTTGCCGTCTACTTTTGTAAAGCGGACGGCACAGAATCTTTACCATCAGGGGGCAGACGACAAATTAAATGG
The DNA here is from genome assembly GCF_904849725.1 of Hordeum vulgare subsp. vulgare. Classification (NCBI taxonomy): domain Eukaryota; kingdom Viridiplantae; phylum Streptophyta; class Magnoliopsida; order Poales; family Poaceae; genus Hordeum; species Hordeum vulgare. Next base: position 189,092,121 of record NC_058520.1, on the reverse strand, counting down.
GATGGCAGATACACCAACGGTCCCGTTAAGTGTTAACGGCATGCCTCCTCTCTTTGTCGTATGCCCTCCCCCCTTTGCCATGAGGTGGCTGACGGCAAAGGGGGAACTAAGCCCCTCACTCTCCCCTCTTTGTCGTATGCCCTCCCCCCTTTTCCATGTGGGGGCAGAAGGCAAAGGGGGGAACCAGCCCCTCTCTCTCCCCTCTTTGTCGTCTGCCCTCCCCCCTTTGCCATGTGGGGGCAGACGGCAAATGGGGGAACCAACCCCTTTTTATTTTATTTCTTATTATATCCACAAATTTTCACAATAATCAGGATATATATATATATATATTTGAGAAAAATAAATTTGTTTCCGTACTCATAACCATATTAAAATAACTTTCATCCATAGTACATACATATTATGCAAGTTGCATCCGTACCAAACCATATATTACACCAGTTTCATCCACATGCATACAAAGTTTCATATATATCCATATACTACAATAGTTTCAATACAAGCTTCCGTGAAGCCATGCTACAAGAAATCATCTTCAAGCATTCCATCTATATAATCCAAGCTTCCCGCGAAGTGAATGTAATCTGCAAAATGACAAATAAGAAAGTTAGAAGAATAATACTAGATGAAGAAGTATATATATAGGTTATTTCGGAGAGAACTTAGCTAAGTATAGGCCATTTAATAGCTAAGTTAGGTGGAATAGGTCATCGTGGAGCTACATAGCCTTATTATGTCATTTAGGAGAGAACTTAGCTAAGTATAAGTCATTCTAGAGCTAACTTGGATAAAATATGTCATTTTGTAGCCAACTATGATTATTAATCCATTTTGACCTTATTATGTCATTTTGGAGCTAAATTAGTCATTTTAATGAGCTAACCAAGGTTCTTATGATGTTTTCACCTAACATTTCTAATTATGTCATTTTGGAGGATAATTAGCTAAGTACGTCTTTGTTGGGGAAATAACCTACGTACAAGAAGAAAGAGAAGAAGCAAGAAGAGAAGAAGCAAGAAGAGAAGAAGAAGGAGAAGAAAAAGAAGAAGAAGAAGAAGGAGGAGGAGGAGAAGGAGGAGGAGAAGGAGAAGGAAGAGGAGAAGAAGAAGAAATGAAGAAGGATAAGAAGAAGGAGAAGAAGGAGGAGAAGAAGGAGAAGGATTAATAATCATAATTAGCTCCTTCTCCTTCTTCTCCTCCTTCTTCTCCTTCTTCTTATCCTTCTTCATTTCTTCTTCTTCTCCTCTTCCTTCTCCTTCTCCTTCTTCTTCCTCCTTCTCCTTCTTCTTCTCTTCTTCTCTTCTTCTTCTTCTTCTTCTTCTTCCTTCTATTAATTTTTCCTTTTTCTTCTCCTCTTGTCCCCTTCTTCGGGCTAATTTAGCTAAGAATGCCTTTTTGAGCTGATTATGTCATTTCGAGGATAATTAGCTAAGTATAGGTCATGTTTTATTAAATAGACCATTTTGGAGCTAAGTAAGCTAATTATGTCATTTAGGTGGAAGCCTAGCTAACTATAGGTCATTTCGGAGCTACATGGGTAAAATATGTCATTCCGGAGCAAACTATGCTTATGAAGCCATCTTGGATCTACCTAAGCTAATTATAGGCCATTTAATACCTAAGTTAGGGGGAACAGGTCATCTTGGAGCTACGTAAGCCTTATTATGTCACCTAGGAGAGAACTTAGATAACTATAGGTCATTTCTTATTAAAATAGGTCATATTGGAGCTAACTAAGCTAATTATGTCATTTAGGTGGTAGCCTAGCTAACTACAGGTCATTTCAGAGCTCACTTGGGTCAAATATGTCATTTTGGAGCTAACTATGCTTATTAAGCCATATTGGAGCTAAATTGGCTAATTATATCATTTAGACGGAAGCCAAGCTAAGTATATAATATTCATGAGCTAACCAAGGTTCTTATGCCATTTTGAGCTTATTATTTCATTTTTTAGCTAAACTGGTCATTTTAATGAGCTATGCAAGGTTCTTATGATGTTTACACTTAACTGAGCTAATTATGTCATTTTGTAGGATAATTACCCAATTTAGTCTTTGTTGGATGAGTCTAAGCTACGTAGAAGAAGAGAAAGAGCAGAAGCAAGAAGAGAAGAACAAGTAAAAGAAGAAGAAGGACGAGGAGGAGGAGGAGCAGGAGGAGATGGAGAAGGCAGAGGAGAAGAAGAAGAAAAGAAGAAGGAGAAGGTGAAGGAGGTCTTCTCCTCCTTCTTCTCCTTCTTCTTGTCCTTCTTCTTCTTCTCTTCTTCTTCTTCTTCCTTCTTTTCATTTTTCCTCTTTCTTCTCCTGTTCTCCCCTTCCTCTGGCTAAATTAGCTAAGAATGCCTTTTTGGAGCTAATTATGTCATTTCGAGGATAATTAGCTAAGTATAGGTCATGTTTTATTAAATAGACCATTTTGTAGCTAACTAAGCTAATTATGTCGTTTAGGTGGAAGCCTAGCTAACTATAGGTCATTTCAGAGCTAACTTGGGTAAAATGTGTCATTCCGGAGCAAACTATGCTTATTAAGCCATTTTGGATCTAGCTAAGCTAATTATAGGCCGTTTAATACCTACGTTAGGGGGAATAGGTCATCTTGGAGCTAAGTTAGCCTTATTATGTCATTTAGGAGAGAACTTATCGAACTATAGGTCATTTATTACTAAATAGGTCATTTTGGAGCTAACTAAGCTAATTATGTCATTTAGGTGGAAGCCTAGCTAAGTATATATCGTTTCGGAACTAACTTGGGTTAAATATGTCATTTTGGACGATAATTAACTAAGAATGCCTTTTTGGAGCTAATTATGTCATTTCGAGGATAATTAACTAAGTATAGGTCATGTTTTATTAAAGAGACCATTTTGGAGCTAACTAAGCTAATTATGTCATTTAGGTGGAAGCCTAGCTAACTATAGGTCATTCGGAGCTAACTTGGGTAAAATAGGTCATTCCGGAGCAAACTATGCTTATTAAGGCATTTTGGATCTAGCTAAGCTAATTATAGGCCATTTAATACCTAAGTTAGGGGGAATAGGTCAGCTTGGAGCTAAGTTAGCCTTATTATGTCATTTCGAGGATAATTAGCTAAGTATATGTCATTTTGGAGCTAATTATGTCATTTCGAGGATAATTAGCTAAGTATAGGTCATTTTTTATTAAATAGACCATTTTGAGCTAACTAAGCTAATTATGTCATTTAGGTGGAAGCCTAGCTAACTATAGGTCATTTCCGAGCTAACTTGGGTAAAATAGGTCATTCTGGAGCAAACTATGCTTATTAAGCCATTTTGGATCTAGCTAAGCTAATCATAGGCCATTTAATACCTAAGTTAGGGGAATAGGTCATCTTGCAGATAAGTTAGCCTTATTATGTCATTTAGGAGAGAACTTAGCTAACTATAGGTCATTTATCATTAAATAGGTCATTTTGGAGCTAACTAAGCTAATTATGTCATTTAGGTGGAAGCCTAGCTAACTATATGTCATTTCGGAGCTAACTTGGGTTAAATATGTCGTTTTGGAGGATAATTAGTTAAGAATGCCTTTTTGGAGCTAATTATGTCATCTCGAGGATAATTAGCTAAGTATAGGTCATGTTTTATTAAATAGACCATTTTGGAGCTAACTAAGCTAATTATGTCATTTAGGTGGAACCCTAGCTACCTATAGGTCATTTGAGAGCTAACTTGGGTAAAATAGGTCATTCGGAGCAAACTATGCTTATTAAGCCATTTTGGATCTAGCTAAGCTAATTATAGGCCATTTAATACCTAAGTTAGGGGGGATAGGTCATCTTGGAGCTAAGTTAGCCTTATTATGTCATTTCGACGATAATTAGCTAAGTATATGTCATTTTGGAGCTAATTATGTCATTTCGAGGATAATTAGCTAAGTATAGGTCATGTTTTATTAAATAGACCATTTTGTAGCTAACTAAGCTAATTATGTCATTTAGGTCGAAGCCTAGCTAACTATAGGTCATTTTGGAGCTAACTTGGGTAAAATAGGTCATTCTGGAGCAAACTATGCTTATTAAGCCATTTTGGATCTAGCTAAGCTAATTATAGGCCGTTTAATACCTACGTTAGGGGGAATAGGTCATCTTGGAGCTAAGTTAGCCTTATTATGTCATTTAGGAGAGAACTTATCGAACTATAGGTCATTTATTACTAAATAGGTCATTTTGGAGCTAACTAAGCTAATTATGTCATTTAGGTGGAAGCCTAGCTAAGTATATATCGTTTCGGAACTAACTTGGGTTAAATATGTCATTTTGGACGATAATTAACTAAGAATGCCTTTTTGGAGCTAATTATGTCATTTCGAGGATAATTAACTAAGTATAGGTCATGTTTTATTAAACAGACCATTTTGGAGCTAACTAAGCTAATTATGTCATTTAGGTGGAAGCCTAGCTAACTATAGGTCATTCGGAGCTAACTTGGGTAAAATAGGTCATTCCGGAGCAAATTATGCTTATTAAGCCATTATTAAAACACTAGAAGAGAACTTAGCTAAGTATATGTAATTTTTATTAAAACACTAGAAATAACATACCATTATCCATTCACGGCGGTGAAGCAGAGTGGCTGTGGCTTGTTTCACTGTAGAAGGCTGCCCTAGAGAAGGCTCCACTGTAGAATGGTCGTGCGATGCGTTTCGGGAGATATTCTGCACCAAACATCATTTTCAATGTGTCGTTAGCATGAGGACACTCTTAAGATCACTGCACTGAAATGAAACTCACCGTCTCCGCCATGTTAATGACTGGCATCACCGGAGGGACTTGGCCGGTCTTCTCGCATATAGAGTGTACATTTGGTTTCAACAAGTCAAACTTTTTAGTTATTAATGAAACGGACATTAAAATGCAAGATTTGAAATAATATGAAGAAGAAACTTGCCAAGAAGAGCTCGTATATGGCCCTGTTAGACGCATCATTCCGTGCTCTCTCCGCCTCCACCAATGCAGTCATCCTCTCCTCGAGCTCCCTCAGCTCCTTATCCTTCTCCACCATAACCGCATGCATTGCCTCTCTCTCTTTCAGAATAGCAGCCTGCAACACAACTCATTGTTAGCATTGTAATCATACTGGTTCCAACGCACAACATAATGCGGAAAGATAGATGAGTCCATTAAACTAACCTCGATGGCGAGCTCGTTTGGCGTGCCTTTATCTGCCGGAGAGTGCTAGGACAATGTATAAGTCCGTCTCCAATGGCGATCGAGCCATGGGGCCTCCCGTTGCCAGCTATCATCACCAGCTCTGGATCAATAGGCCCCTCGCTCGGGTTAAAGTCCTCCCCTTTCCTCGCCTTCCCGTGATCTCTGTACTTCACGAGCTTGTTGTGGGAGGAGATGTTGGTGAAGTTTTTTGGATGCTCGAGGTCAGACTCAGAGAATGCCTTGACCTTCTTGTACGAGGCAGTATGGGCCATCGCATATAGGTCATACATCTCTGGCACCTCCGTCTTATTGTGACGTGCCTAAAAGAGAGAGAGAGGACAATTGTATTAGTAAAGGGCTCAGTATAGCATTAAGAATGAATTGCATGAGGCATGAAGCAAACCACATACCCAGTTCTCGCAAAATTGGATTAAGTTGACGCTCCCTTGATGGTGTGGCACACCAACCATTTTGCCACGCCTCTCCTTGGTGTTGTTGTGGCTGGCCTCCCACGTTTCGGAGCACCACTGATCCACCAAGGCCTCCCAACAATCCATCTTATCCACACACCATCTCGGGGGCACCTAAGTTAATAAAGAGAAATTTGAGCGCGTAAGAACCAAATCAAGGAAACTAACTACAAAGCCTTAATAATATGTAATTACCTTAATGTAATTCTCCTTCTCCATCTTAGAATCACGGCACTTCACCTTGTCCTTCCTAATACGTCGCGTGGCATAGTAGTCTCGAACAGCCTGCACCCGAGCCTCGTGCCGAAAGTTTTGAAGTAGGCGGCGACATTCGGTTTTGATAACCTTTGCCGCGTCCTCCTCGTATCCCTCCGCACACCTGTAGTAGGTCTGCAAACGAGACAACACCGATTAGTACAATAACTAGATATGGTTGATTTATAATTGTGTGAAGGAGAAATTACCCAGAAATGTCGGATCACCATGTCGGCCCTCGTGTGGCACAAAACACCGTCGATCTCCACCTCCGGCGGGGCCGGGGCACCCAACTAGTGCTCCCAGGTCATTCCTACCTCTCGCTCCCGACCGTGCAACATAACAAACCCTGGGAAGTTTTTACGGCAAAGCACACCAAGGACGCTGTTGGGCTTGCGGACACCGTTGGCAACAATCCAACCCCTACGGTATGACAAATTAAAGCCAAAATATTAGATATTTGAGAAAACGTGAAGGCAAAAGGTTAAATAAGAGTAAATTAACTTACTTGTCCCCATTTGGCCTAATAGACCACCTCTGCTCGGGGGTCACCGGCACAAGCGGGAGCCCCGAACTACCACGCTCGTAGACGGTAGCCCCCTCACCCAGCTCCTCGTCGCTACCAGCATGGCCACTTGGCTCAGCCCTGGTATCCCACTGGGTCTCTGGGGACGTACCCTCATCCCTGCTTTGCTTCGGAGTCGCCTAGAATGAAGCCTCTGGGACACGAGTCTCGTGGGTCGAAGGCTCGTGGACCTAAGGCTCGTCGACCCGAGGCTCGTGAACCGGAGACCGTGTAGCCTCCACCTCAGAGGAATCCACCCTAGAAGTCCTATGCTCAGGTGAATAAGCTTGGGGTGGTGGCGGAGACCGTGTAGCCTCCACCTCAGAAGGCGTGGCAGCCACCGCCCTACCTCTCCTGCGGCCACGTGTACCTTTAGTACAACATAAATACCAACATGAGTAATAAAATGTATATAAATACCAATATGCATACAACATGAGTACAACATAAATACCAACATGAATACAACGTGTACCTTTTGGTACCTCTCGGCTTCGCGGGGGGTCGACCTCCTCTCACGGGGGGCGCTCCTTGAAGAGTAGAGATCAACGCTCTCCGAAGAGGCGAGGCAGGAATGGAAGTACCCATCCCACCACCCGCCGACGAAGAAGGAGCCGTGGAGTGCTTTCGACCCTTTCCCACCATCTTTCAACACCTGTCATGACAAAGAGTAAATGAAATTAGTACAACATAAATACCAACATGAGTAATAAAATGTATATAATTTAAGTGTATCATCGTCATAAATACCAACATGACTAATAAAAATTGAATACCTAACATGAACTCAAAATTTATATATAGTATAATAGTTGAATACCTGACATGAACTAATAACAATCGTGCTCGTCTATATATTCTTCGGGGTCAATAAATGCATCATAATCATCACTATCATCAATAAATGCATCATCATCATCACTATCAGGAAGAACATGTGGAAGGCCACCATTATGTAATCGGTCAAGAAGTGACAGGTTATCCGCAGCAGTAACCTCTTCTTCTTCCAGCTCTTCCTGTTCGGGCTCAGGGGTTAAGACGGATTCACTGTCGCTGGCTACGCACAGGCATGTATCTTCTCATAGGGCATCTTAAGTACACGGAGGATTTTCTCTGACTGGTACAGGTTTGCAGGCAGTACATGGCCTTTGGGTAGAAAGCGTCCAAATATCGTCAACATCGCGTCGTAGCATTCTCCGCCTAGGTTGAATTGAACCTTCAGAGCCATTACTTGCGCGATGGCATCCAGCTGACAAAGCCTAGTCTGCTCGTGGAGAGGACGTTTTGAAGACTCCAACAGTTCATAGAAGGCCTTTGCAGATTCCTCCATCTCATCGTCCGAATCCCGAGCATCATCAAAGTCTTGCACCATGTCTTCAATCCCGGTACCATGCTCGTCGGTGCGACGACGAATCACCTCAGCTCTGGCACGTTGGTCAGACTCACCATGAAATGTCCACATCGTATAATTAGGCGTAAAACCCCACTTCTGCAAGTGTTTACCCAATTCAAACTCTGTCTGCTTTTCCAGTTGTCGCAGTTGGGACAGGGGCACCATGTTTTTTGCTGGCCATTTGCAAATGCGGCTCTCACAAACCCCTTGGTTTTTGTTAACCATTCATGGGTCATGTCTTTCTGACTAGGGTGACCAGTGTACATCCAAGCACGATCACTCATGTTGCCTAGCTACCTATGGGAGCACAAGAAATAAATATATAATTCATCATCTATATTCATACGCTAATCGAGTTTGTCAGTTTTATTACGTCCATGCAACCTACACGCTAATAGGTAAAGATAAGTCCGAATCCCACCCGAGTATGTGTAGATTGGGTTCGTTTTCCCATGCTCTGCTCCAGATGTGACGCATAATTTCGGCAGCACCTCCCCGCTGTTCTCGTGATACATGTCGCGGCAATAAGCAGAGAGGATGTGTACCTGGAGAACAACAGGGAGGCACTGACGAAATTCTGCATCGGATCGAGAGCACAGCATACGGGAAAACGAACCCAATCTACACATACTCGGGCTGTCCATGGATAATGTTGGACAATTTGAAAGGATGGCGGTTATAAATATGCAAAGAAATGCATATTTATAGATGTCGCCCTTTCGAACGGGAGATGCATACTGGTCACGCATACTCATGATTGAAGAAACCCATAGCTAGCAAGTTTCATCGGCACGAAGACCGGGACAGAGCAAATTAAGGGGGTAGGAGGAGAAGTGATTTGTGCTCACCAACAAACATAGGGGCGGAGCTTGTCCAACGCACGTGGAGGTCGTCGAACAACTGCACATTGAAATTCACACGATCAACACAAATATGATGTTTTTATAATTAACATAATCGGAAAATATGTGACCTAACTCATAATTTACAAAACTATGACCTCGTGGGCCTCTAGAAGGCCGAAAAGCACCTTCTCGTTCAACAGTAAGTAGAAGAGGTGTCGGGGGTCGGGGCTTAGTGGCGTCGAGGGTCGGTGGTGTCGGGTGTCGGTGGTCGGGAGTCGGGTTAAATGCGTCGATGGTCGAGGGTCAGTGTCGTCGGTGGTCGAGGGTCACTAGCGTCGGGGGTTGGGGTCTTTTCGATCAAGAAGAGGCCAAAGAGGTGTCGGGGGCCCGGGGTTGGGGGTTAGTGGTGTCGGTGGTCGAGGATAGGGGGTCGGGGGTCTGGGGTCGAGGGTCAGTGGCGTCGGGGTCGGGGGTCAGTAGTGTCGGGCATCAGTGGTCGGGAGTCGGGGGTCAGTGGTGTCGGGCGTCGGGACTCGGGGGTCGGGGGTCAGTGGTGTCGGGCGTCGGGGGTCGGGAGTCGGGTGTCAGTGGCGTCGGGTGTCGGGGGTCGAGGGTCGGGGGTTGGTGGCGTCGGGCGTCGGGGGTTGGTGGCGTCAGGCTTCGGGGGTCGGGAGTCGGGTGTCGGGGGTCGGGGGTCAGTGGTGTCGGGCGTCGGGGGTCGGGAGTCGGGTGTCAGTGGCGTCGGGGGTCGGGGGTCGAGGGTCGGGGGTTGGTGGTGTCGGGCATCGGGGGTTGGTGGCGTCGGGCGTCGGGTGTCGTGGGCGGGGGGTCGGGGTCCTCTACTTTCTGCTTCTCCTCTCTCCTCTTTTTCTTCTTCTTCTTCTTCTTCTTCTTCTTCTTCTCCTCCTCCTCCTCCTCCTCTAACAGTAACATAATTAACACTAAAATAATAGTAACCTAATTAACCTAAACTAACAATAACCAAATTAACACTAAACTAATAGTAACCTAATTAACCTAAACTAACATTAACCTAATTAACACTGACACTAACCTAAACTAACATATGAAATGAAATAAAAAAAATGAAAGAAAATGAACTGAACAATAAAATGAACTCACCAATGAGGGAGGAGGGCCGCAAGGAGGAGGGCCGCGAGGAGGGGGTGGCCGCGGGGAGGGGGTGGCCACGGGGAGGGGGTGGCCGCAGGGAGGGGCCGGGGTGGCCGCGGGGAGATTGTGGCCGCGAGGAGGGGGTGGCCGCGGGGAGGGGGTCGCCTGTGGGAGCGAGGCGGGGCGGCGGCGGGGGCGAGTGATGTGAGGGGGAGAGAGAGACAATGTGGGGGGGGAGACAGTGAGCGCGAGGGGGAGTAGACGGCCGTTACAGGGTCGGCCCCTTTGTCGTCCGCCCCCCGACGGCAAAGGGCCCCATGGCGGACGGCAAAGGCCCCCTGATGGCAAAGTTAGCCTTCCATCAGGGACGGCAGGCATGGGACCCACCCGTCCTCTTTGTCGTCTGCCCTGGGCCTCTTTGTCGTCCGCTGGCAGACGACAAAGGGCCGACACATGGCAAATAGTATTTTTGCCATCAGTCAGCCCTTTGACGTCTGCCTTGTGTCAACTAACGGCAAAGAGGGTCTTTGCCATCAGCCAGCAGACGGCAAAGACCTGGCTGACGGCAAAGAACTATATTCGAGTAGTGCTAGTTGTTGTTGATTATGTCACTAAGTGGGTAGAAGCTATCCCCACTAGCAGTGCTGATCACAACACCTCTATCAGGATGCTTAAAGAAGTTATTTTCCCTAGATTTGGAGTCCCTATATATCTAATGACCGACGGTGGTTCACATTTCATTCATGGTGCTTTCCGTAAAACGCTTGCTAAGTACGATGTCAACCATAGAATTGCGTCTCCCTATCACCCTCAGTCCAGTGGTCAAGTAGAGCTAAGCAATAGAGAGATTAAACTGATTCTACAAAAGACTGTCAACGGTCTAGAAAGAATTGGTCTAAGAAGCTCGATGATGCACTGTGGGCTTATAGAACTGCCTATAAGAATCCCATGGGCATGTCTCCATACAAAATGGTGTACGTTAAAGCATGTCATTTACCTCTTGAGCTGGAGCATAAATCTTATTGGGCAATCAAAGAGCTCAACTTTGATTTCAAACTTGCTGGTGAGAAGAGGTTATTTGATATTAGCCTGCTTGATGAATGGAGAACTTAGGCATATGAGAATGCCAAGTTGTTCAAGGAAAAGGCTAAGAGGTGGCATGATAAGAGGATACAAAAGCGTGAGTTCAATGTAGGTGATTATGTCTTGCTTTATAACTCCCGTTTAAGATTCTTTGCAAGTAAGCTTCTCTCTAAATGGGAAGGTCCATATATTGTCGAGGAAGTATATCGTTCCGGTGCTATCAAGATCAACAACACGGAAGGTAATTGTCCGAGGGTGGTAAATGGCCAAAGAATCAAGCATTATATCTTAGGTACTCCCATAAATGTTTAAATCACTATTATCAATACCATAACTCCGGAAGAATATCTAAGGGATATTTATTAGCCTATTTGAGACTCTGAAAACAAAAAGGTATGTGTTTCGGTAAGTAAATAGACTCCAAAACTTTTCCAGTAGGAATTTTTTTTCGTTTTGGAACATTTCAAAATATATAAAAATTGGAAGTAGTCCGAAAAGCGCGCGAGGAGGCGACAAGCCTGCCAGGCGCAGGCCCACCCCCTGGCCGCGCCTGGGGGGCTTGTGGCCACCTCGTGTGCCTCCCGGACTCCGTTTTCGTGTGGAGTACTCCTTCTGGTCTGGAAAAAATCATTATATATTCTCTCGAAAGGAAGACTCCACCACCATCACCTCCAAAGGAAGACAACTGAGCATGGGTATGGGCAATTCCCTTGGCTTGTGCCAAGCTTGGGGGAGTTGCCCCAGTATCGGATCACCATCACATCTTTTGCCTTTACCTTTGTTTTAGTTTTCCTTTTCAGTTTTCTCTTTCTCTAGTAGAATAAAAGTCTTCGTGTTTAGTCTTGAGTTTTGCTTTGTGTCACCCCGGATGTATTCGATCTCGTGAGCCATATAATAAAGAGTGTCTTAGTTGAAGGGCTTTGCCTCTTGCTATGATCAAAAGAGTGAGAATAGAACAAAAGCATGAAAGATCATGTAATGATCTTATGGGAAGTGATGGCTTCACATATAAAAAGAATGATGATTGAAACTTGTTGAGGGTAGACAAACGTAGACCTTGGTCATCGTGGAAATTAATAGGAAGTAATAAAGAAAGAGAGGTTCACATATAAATATATCATCTTTGACACCATCTATGATTGTGAACACTCACTAAACTATTGCATGCCTAGAAGTAGATGTTGGACAAGGAAGACAACATAATGAATTGTGTTTGCTTGGTTCCGAACAATGTTATATGATTAGAGATCCCTTAGCATGTGACGATTGCTTCCACCTCATATTAGCCAAAAATCCCGCACCAAGTAGAGATACTACTTGTGCATCCATAAACCTTCAACCCAGTTTTACCATGAGAGTCCACCATACCTACCTATGGATTGAATAAGATCCCTCAAGTATGTAGTCATCCGCGCAAGAAATAAAAATTGCTCCCTAATATATATGATCTATTAGTGTGTGGAAAATAAGCTTTGTACGAACCTGTGATGAGGAAGACATAAAAGCGACAGACTGCATAATAAAATTCTTTATCACAGGAGGCAATATAAAGTGACGTTCCTCCGCACTAAGAGGACACGCATCCAAACTTCAAAAGTGCATGAAAACCTCTGCTTCCCTCTGCGAAGGGCCTATCTTGTACCTTTACTTTTATCCCTTGAAAGAGACATGGTGATCTTCACCAATTCCTTATCTTGCATTTATCTTGGCTAACGTCATATGCTTGGGAAATATCTATATTCATATGTCAACTTGGAAGTAAGTATTGATGAATTATTTTTGTTGACATTACCCTTGAGGTAAGCAGTTGGGAGGCAAAACTATAAGCCCCTATGTTTTTGTGTGTCCAGCTGAAACTTTGATCTCATGAGTACCACGTGAGTTGTAGCAATTGTAGAGAACGAAAGGATGATTGAGTATGTGGATTTTCTTTACAAGCTCTTATTTGACTCTTTCTGATGTTGTGATAAATTGCAATTGCTTCAGTGACTAAAGGCTATCGGTTGTTACTTCATGGTAAGGTTCTTGATCCATGCTTTACTTTGTGAAGGAACTATCACTTTAGCATGAGAGATTATATGTTGGTATTGTTGTTCTGATCATGATCATGATGCATGCATGTTCGTATCTTGTTTTGTCGACACCTCTCTCTCTAAACATGTGGACATATTTATTGAGCTAGGCTTTCGCTTGAGGACAAGCGAGGTCTAAGCTTGGGGGAGTTGATACGTCAATTTTGCATCATGTTTTCATGTTGATATTTGTCACTTTTTGGGCTGTTATTTCACTTCACGGTACAATACTTATGCCTTTTCTCTCTTATTTTGCAAGGTTTACATGAAGAAGGAGAATGCTGGCAGCTGGAATTCTGGCCTGAAATTGGAGCAAGTTTGAGATACCTATTCTGTGCAACTCCAAACGCCGTAAAAATCAACGATGATTTTTTTCTGTATTTATAAAAAATACTGGGCCGAAGAAGCGCTGGAGGGGCGCCAGCAGGTGGCCACAAGCCTGCTAGGCGCGACCACCCCCTGGCCACGCCTAGGGGGCTTGAGGGCACCCAGCTAGCCCACTAGCCCCCTCTTCTGCTATATGAAGGGTTTCATCCAGAAAAAAATCGAGAGGAGGCTTTTTCGTGGATTCGCAGCCGCCACGAGGCGGAACTTGAGCAGAACCAATCTAGAGCTCCGGCAGGACGATCCTGCCGGGGAAACTTCCCTCCCGAATGGCGAAATCATCGCCATCGTCATCACCAAGACTCCTCTCATTGGAGGGGACTCATCACCATCAACATCTTCATCAACACCATCTCATCTCCAAACCCTAGTTCATCTCTTGTAACCAATCTCCGTCTCGCGACTCCGATTGGTACACGTAAGGTTGCTAGTAGTGTTAATTACTCTTTGTAGTTGATGCTAGTTGGATTACTTGGTGGAAGAGTTTATGTTCAGACCCTTGATGCTACTCATTACCTCTCTAGTCATGAATATGATTGTGCTTTGTGATTAGTTACTTTTGTTCCTGAGGACATGGGATAAGTCATGCTAATAATATACATGTGAATTTGGTATTCGTTCGGTATTTTGATGTGTTGTATGTTATTTTTCCTCTAGTGATGTTATGTGAACGTCGACTACATAACACTTCACCATTATTTGGGCTTAGAGGAAGGCATTGGGAAGTATAAGTAGATGATGGGTTGCTAGAGTGACAGAAGCTTAAACCCTAGTTTATCCGTTGCTTCGTAAGGGGCTGATTTGGATCCACTAGTTTAACGCTATGGTTAGACTTTGTCTTAATTCTTCTTTCGTAGTTGCGGATGCTTGCGAGGGGGGTTAATCATAAGTGGGATGCTTGATCAAGTAAGGGCAGTACCCAAGCGCAGGTCCACCCACATATCAAACTATCAAAGTAACGAACGCGAATCATATGGACATGATGAAAACTAGCATGACAGAAATTCCCGTGTGTCCTCGGGAGCATTTTTCCTCCTATAAGACTTTTTCTAGGCTTGCCCCTTGCTACAAAAGGGATTGTGGCACTTTGCTAGACCGTTTTTACTTTTGTTACTTATTGCTTGCGACGAATCATCTCACCACACAATCACTTGTTACCGACAATTTCAGTGCTTGCAGACTTTACCTTGGTGAAAACCACTTGTCAGATCCTTCTGCTCCTCGTTGGGTTCGACACTCTTACTTATCGAAAGGACTACTATTGATCCCCTATACTTGTGGGTCATCAGGGTGCGGTAAGATGGTGCAGTTCCAAGCAAAGTATCGTAGCAGATTCTACATGTGAAGGGGAGTACATGGGTGCCTCAGAGGCAGGTAAGGAGGGTGTTTGGATGAAGCAGTTCATGTCGGATCTTGGAATTGTGCCGAGTGGACTGAATCCAATAACTCTGTTCTGTGACAATACTGGTGCCATTACTTTAGCAAAGGAACCAAGGTTTCACAAGAAGACCAGACACATCAAACAACGCTTCAACCTCATCTACGACTACGTCGAATGAGAGGACATAAATATTTGCAAAGTGCACACTTTAGCAAAGGACTAAACCTCTTCCAGGAGCGAAGCATGATCAACACCAGAACTGTATGGGTGTTACATTAATTCCAATATAAATCCCATAGCGATGTGATACTAGATTATTGACTCTAGTGCAAGTGAGAGACTGTTGGAAATATGCCCTAGAGGCAATGATAAAATAGTTATTATTATATTTCCTGTTTCAAGATAATCGTTTATTATCCATGCTATAATTGCATTGAATGAAAGCATAGATACATGTGTGGATATATAGACAAAACAATGTCCCTAGTAAGCCTCTAGTTGACTAGCGAGTTTATCAAGGATGGTTAAGGTTTTCTAACCATATGCAAGTGTTGTCACTTGATGACTGGATCACATCATTAGGAGAATGATGTGATGGACAAGACCCAAACTATGAATGTAGCATGTGATCCTGTCATTTTGTTGCTATTGTTTTCTACGTGTCAAGTATTCATTCCTATGACCATGAGATCATGTAACTCACTGATACCGGAGGAATACCTTGTGTGTATCAAACGTCGCAACGTTACTGGGTGACTATAAAGATGCTCTACAGGTATCACCGAAGGTGTCCGTTGAGTTAGCATGGATCAAGACTGGGATTTGTCACTCCGTGTGACGGAGAGGTATCTCGGGGCCCACTCGGTAATACAACATCACATATAAGCCTTGCAAGCAATGTGGTTAATTTGTTAGTCACGGGATCTTGTATTACGAAACGAGTAAATAGACTTTCCGGAAACGAGATTGAAATAGGTATAGGCATACCGACGATCAAATCTCGGAAATATGTATAGGGAAGGACAAAGGGAATGTTATACGGGATTATATGAATCCTTGGCACAGAGGTTCAACCGATAAAATCTTCGTAGAATATGTGGGATCCAATATGGACATCCAGGTATCACTATTGGATATTCACCAGGGAGTGTCTCAGGTCATGTCTGCATAGTTCTCGAACCCGCAGGGTCTGCACACTTAAGGTTCCATGACGTTTCAGTATATTTGAGTTATAGGTGTTGGTGACCGAAGGTTGTTCGGAGTCCCAGATTAGATCACGGACGTCACCATGGTTTCCGGAATTGTCCGGAAATGAATATTGATATATAGGATGGTTTCATTTGGTCTCCCAAAATATTTCGGGTATTACCGATAGTGTACCAGGAGTGACGAATGGGTTCTGGGTTTTCACCGGGAGGGGCCCACCCACCCCGGAGAGAGCATAATAGCCCAAGGGTGGCGCACCAGCCCTTAGTGGGCTGGTGAGGCCAGCCCAAGTGGGCTATGTCGGCTAAGGAGAAAAAACCAAAGAAAAGAAGAAAAAAAGAGGGAGGTGGGAAGGAAGGAGGGGACTCCTCCTCCAAACCGAATTGGAGTTGGAGTCCTCCTCCTCCTCGCTCGGCTGGCGCCCTTTGGGCTCCCTTGAGCCCCAAGGCTATACCCTCCCCTCCTCCTATATATACTAGACATTTTAGGGTTTTTGAGACACAACTTTGCCACTTGCAACTCAAACCTCTACTTCGTAGTTCTTCCTCTAGATCAATTTCTGCGAAGCTCGGGCGGAGCCCTGCAGGAATAGATCATCACCATCACCGGCGCGCCGTCACGCTGCCCATCTCTGTTGCTGGATCAAGAAGACGGAGATCGCCATTGAGCTGTACGTGTGTTGAACGTGGAGGTGTCGTCCGTTCAGGGCTAGATCGGTACGGATCGTGGGACGACGGTGATTTGAATCATGAAGCAATACCTCTACATCAACCGCGTTTCTTAACGCTTCCCGCTAAGTGATCTATAAGGGTATGTGGATCTGATCTCCCTCTCGTAGATGAATATCACCATGATAGGTCTTCGTGTGCGTAGGAATTTTTTGTTTCCCATGCAACATTCCCCAACATACACATCCCCTTCCTCTCATTCATGGAGGAAGCACTCAGAACACACATACACTTGCCATATCCAATTTCTGAGAGAGAGCCACCTACTCATGTGCTGAGATGAAGATATTCCAATCCATCTAACTGAAACTTGATCTCTAGCCTCAAGTTGCTTTCCACCCAATCAATGTCTTCTGCCTATGCCAAATCTGTGATAGACTGATTGAGTGTTGAGGGGACTATCTTTTGAAGCAGAAGAGAGACGAGGTCATCATACTACCGCATCTATTACCTTTTGGAGGGTGGTGCCTCCTAGATTAGTTAAGTGTCACTTGGGAGCCTCCTACTACGTGTTGTGGAGTTGAACTAAGAAGTTTGTAAGGGCAAGGAGATCACCTACTTTCTGAAGATCTACCTCGAGCGAGGCTAGTCCTTCATGGACGTAAGCCATGATGGAATAGACAAGGTTTCTTCTTCATGGAACCTTCGTGGTTTGAGCCCTTCGTGGACTCGAGCATCCATTACCTTCTGTGGGTTGAAGTCTCCGTCAATGTGGACGTACGATAGCAGCACCTATCGGAACCATGCCCAAAATAGTCGTGTCAACCTTTTGCATTTGATCTTCCTATCCCTACCCTCTATTTACATGTGCATGTCATTACTTTCTGCTTCTATACTCTTAGACTTGCATGTGTAGCGTGTGCTTGACTTACAACAATTGCTAAAACTTACCCACAACTAAAATTAGGAAATGGAAAAGTTTTTATATGGTCAAGTAGTCTAATCACCCCCTCTAGACATACTTCGGATCCTACAGGGACATAAGAGATTCTTATAATTGATTGCAGGATTGTTTGAGAGTGACCATCTTCATCCTATACCTCCCACGGATTGATAAACCTTAGGTCATCCACTTGGGGAAATTTTCTCCTGTCCTACAAAACTCTGCATTTGGAGGCCCAACAAAGTCTACATGAATAAAGTTGTGTAGTAGACATCAGTGTGCTGAACAAACAATGATTGTGTCGAACTAAAAAGCAAATAAAATAGAGCTTCAATACATGACGCTCCAAGCAAAACTCATATCATGTGATGAATAAAATTATAACTACAAGTAACATACTGATGAATTGTAGACGAAAGACAGGATGCCATCTGGGGCTTCCCCAAGCTTCAATGCTTGGGCCTTCCTTGAATATTATGTTGGGGTGCCTTGGGTGTCCCCAAGCTTAGAGTCTTGTTGCTCCTTATTTCATCACACCAAAAATTACAAATGATAAGTATTGGGTTGTCTTCCAATAAGTTGTTGCTTTATAGCTATTAAGATAGACTTTGAGATTTCAATGGTGCTCACATAAAAGACAAGAAGTGAAGCACAAAGAGAGCATCATAAAACATGTGACAAACTCATTTAAGTCTATTATACTTCCTATGAATAAACATTTTATAAGGAGACAAATTATCAAGACAAGAAATATCTAGCATATGAAAGGGAGAAGAATAAAATATTACAATTTGAACTTCAAGGGAGGTAATTGAGCATGAGAATTCCTATAACCATATTTGCCTCTCTCATAATAACTACATGTAGGATAATAATCAAACTCAACAATATAACTATCACCTGAAACATTATATTTATGATACCTATGCATACAAATCTTATAATCTTCCACGATAGTGGGATTAATATCAATTACAATCATGACCTCTCCGAACCAACTTATATCAAAAAATTCATAACATTGAAAGTTGTCCAAAGTAGTGGGATTCCTACTACCTAAAGTTGACTCCCTTCCAAATCCACTTTTGATAGCATTGCAAATATCATTATTAATAATAGATTCATCATGAATCTCAAATAAATTATCAAGATCACAAGAAGCATCATAATTATCACCCCAATCATGATCATTAGCATAATTAATATTCATAGAATTTATACTAATGAAACTGCAATCATGGTTTTCATTCAACAGATGTATCCCAATAGAATTGTCTTTTATGACTTCTTCATTATTATCAATTGGTTTACAACATCCAGAAAGTGTGAAAAGACTAGAAAGTGGATGAGGATCCATAAGTCTTTACGTTTCCCTTCTATTTTATGTTTTTGTGTGACTACAATAAAGATAACATAACTAATAAAAAAAATAAAACAAGGAAATTAGGTTTTGTGTGTAGGCACCATGAGTTGTTTGATGATACTCCCCGGCAATGGCACCAGAATTTGTTCTACTACTTTGTAGACACATTGGGCTTTTCCCTGAATAGGAATAGATGATGTAGTAAAGTAGAAATAATTATTTCCTTCACTTGCTAACCAAAGTTTATCGAACCAATAGGAGAATCACACAAATAACGGTCGACGGTACCTACACACCAGAGGAAATACTTGCACCCAACACAGGCAAGAGGGTTGTCAATCCCCATGTACTCGTTAACTCCAAGGATTAAATATGATAGTAGTACACAAGAAAATTCAAAGTTAAATAAATGTAAATAACTTGCAGCAAGGTATTTAGGGTTTTAGTAAACATGTTGAATAGACTTGGGGGCCATAGTTTTTACTAAAGGCATCTCTCCCAAGAACATAGCATACGATGGGTATAAAAATTACTGTTCGACAATTCATACAAAAGTGCATAGTTATGATGTTATTCACATCATAATCATATATATAGGCAGTACGTGTGTGACAATTAGACTGACTCCTGCCTCCGTGTACTATTATTACTCAATCGACTGATATCCAGCATGCATCTATGGTATTGAGTTCATGACGAACAAAGTAACGTTTTAAGCAAGATGACCTAATGTAAATAGAGTAGAATCAAACAATATGATTAAAACCCATTGTTTTCTCCTTAGTAGCAACAATACAAATACGTGCCTCGCTACCCCTTGTGCCACTGGGTGAGGACACCACAAGTTTGAACCTACTACTATGCACCACTCCCTCTAATAATCTACTCATCTACTTGGCCAAAGAAAACTCATAGATGAGAAAGCATACATAGATATAAAAATCACACATAATAAATTTCAGAAAAGACTCAATTACTTTAAATGAATAATCTGGTCATAATTACACAATTCATTGGTCCAACAAACACACCGCAAAAGAAGACTACATCATATAGATCTCTGAGGAGAATATTGTTTTGAAGATCAAAGAAACAGAGAGAGCCATCTAGATAATCACTATGGACCCGTAGATCGGAGGTGAACTACTGACACATAGTCATGGAGCATACACGGTTGATGAAGATGGTCTCCATGATCGATTTCCCCTTCGGTAGAGTATCGACGGAGGCCTCGAGATGGGATCACATAAGAGCAGAGGCTTGAAGTGATGGAATAGTTGTTTTGGCTCTTGCTCTGGCGTTTTTGGGATTTATGTTAATTTACAAAAGTGGAATTAGGGCGAATGGTGCTATGAGGGTCCCATAAGCTTATGTGGTGCCCCTCAAGGGGGCGATCCATGTGAGCTTCTAGCCATCTCATAAGTCTTCTGGCCTCCTCCCGAAGCTTCTAAGGTCCCTTATGGTCCAGAAGAAATCACCGTAAAGTTTCATCATGTTTGGACTTTGTTTGATATCTATTTCATACGAAACAAGAATATAAGCAAAAAGAAGAACTAGCACTTACCACTAGGTTAGTAGATTAGTTCCCAACAATGATATAAAATGGCATAAAAAGCGTACAAGATTGATAATATAATAGCATGAAACAATAAAAAAGTATATATACATTGGAGACGTATCAAAATATGATGTATAGTCAGGTATGACGGAGTCTCATGACAGGAAATTGGGTTTAAGGGTTTTTGGACGCCCAAGTACTATCTCTACTTAGTACGAAGTTTTGGATAACAAAATGTTATGAGCAAGCACCACATGTTTGAGGATCCATAGGAATACAACTTCTATGCAAATATACACATACAGAAACCATTATATTGTCTTCCTTGTCCAACATGAACTACTTGGTCAAGTTTGAAAATAATTAGTGGGTATTCACAATCATAAAAGATGTCCAAGATAATATATTTGTATGTGAAATTTCTCTTCCTTATACAAATCTCTCATGAATATTTCTATGACCAATATATTTGTATGACCAATATTGTGATTGTCAAACTTTAATGGATTTTACTTCCTAAACCACTATGAACCTTCTAATAAACATATAGAACATGCATAATTTCACATTTATGATATTCAATTCATTCAGTAATTTACTCTTAGGATATAAGTGAAGCACGAGAAGTAGTTAAACAAATAGGTAGCTATGTATAAAATCTCACCCAATTAAAATTTCCAAATCTAATTGTTGTATCAAACAACAAATAAAAAAATGAAACGTCACGTATAGCACATATCATGTGAATTAATAAAAAACTTGGACTCAACATAGACTAACCGATAATTGTTGACGAAGAGAGGTGGGAAGCCTAACGTGGCATTCCCAAGCTTAGATGTTTGAGACTTATTATAATACTAACTTGGAGAGCTTTGGTCATAACCGAGATTTAGCCTTTGTGTCTCATTAATTTGTATTATATCACAGTTTCCTCTTAAGTTTGAAAACATCATCCACACAAAAGTAAACAAGAACTCGTGAGATAGGTTAGTACATATAATGATAGATCAACAAATCATGTACTATAACGACAAATCGCATAATAATTTCTCATAAAATTATCTACTATATATTATCATTTCCACAATTTATATCTACCAATATAAGCCATGAAAACTCAAGGATAAAGAGATAACAAAACTATGACAGCAATCTGTCTAAACAGAAGAGTCTGTAGAAATTTATTTAAAAGTGTAGTTCTATAACTCAAAAAAATCTGGAAATTTAGGATGCAATAAAAATTATGACACTACAACAAAAAATTATGTATCTAGACAACACACATTAAACATGCAATTCAGACATCCTAATGGGAATCCTTGGCACTTTTATTGAAAAAAATGATTATAAATAACAGCAAGCATAACCCAACAAAAGCAAATGAGGCTCCAAGAAAACCACATAGTATGTGACAAATAAAAATAGAGCTCCAAGCAAGGTTGTCAGAATCGCGATTCTGAATTGGATCGGAGCTTTGTTGGTAGGATCGTGAACCGTAGAATCATAACTACTAGGATCGTAGAAACTTAGATTCTATGAGCAAAATCATAGAATCGGAGGGGCTAGTTTTGATCGTAAAGTCGTAAGATTCTAAGACTTGAGTCACGATTCTGACAACTTTGGCTCCAAGTGAGGTGCATCGATAGTGTTGAGGACGAAAGAGGGGATGCCTTCCGAGGCATCCCCAAGCTTAGACGCATGATTATTCTTCAATGTTACCTTTGCGTGCCTTGGGAATCCCCAATCTTGGTTTCTTTCTGCTCCTTATTCTCCTTATATCCTCATGTCACCCAAAACATGAAAATTTCAATCACACAAAACTTAGCGGAACTCATGAGATGGGTTAGTATAATAAAATAGATCATTCACTTAGGTACTACCAAGAAATGATTCATAATTATTCCCACACAATGCCTAGTGTATTATATCATTTCCATAATATATATATATATATGTCAAGTAAGTTATGGCAACACTCAAATAAGTAAACTGTGCATGCAAAATAGAATCTGTCAAAAATAGAACATGTTGTAAAGATATAAACGAAAACCATACTTAGGCAACTTGTATAACAATACTGTGTAAATGTTTTAGAAAGTAATCATGCTCCAGCGGAGAGGGAACCTTCAAATACCAGGTACAAAGTTTCTATTTTTGCACAGAATCAACTCAACAAGTATCCACACTAGACCAAATCCTTTACATGGACCTTTATTGAAATAGAAGATACAAAACATGATTAATACATTAGCTTAATCGTGTAGACACACAAAAAAAGGATAAGAGTTGGGTTTTCCCCAACAAATGTTTTTCTTTAAATCCTTTTAGCTAGGCATGAGAATTTCAATGATGCTCACATAACAAAAAGAATTGAAACATAGAGAGAGCATCATGAATCATATAAAAAACACATGTAAGCCTAAAACACTTCATATGCATAGGATATTATGAGCAAACTATTTATTGGGGTTGGAATCAACAATCATAGGACGACAAATCAAGTGTACCTTCAAAACTTTCAACACATAGAGAGGAAACTTGACATTGTTGAAACATAAATAAGCATATGTTCCTCTCTCATAATAATGTTAAATAGGATCATGAAGGAATTAAACAATATAAATATAACAAAAAGAATTATTTCCATGATCCACATGCATAAAAAATATTTCTAATCACACAATCAAATTTCTTCTTGTTCAGAATAGTAGGAGTATCATATATAACTTGAACACTATTAATTGAGTCCATATTAAAAGAGTAATGTTCAGTAAAAGGGTATTGATGACCCACAAGTATAGGGCATCAATCATAGTCCTTTTGATAAGTAATAGTGTTCAACCCAACGAGGAGCAAAAATAAATGGTAAGCAATTTTCAGCAAGGTATTCTCTGCAAGTGTTGTGAGTAACAGTGATAGATAGTTTTGTAACAAGATAATTGGTAGCAAGTAACAAGTAAAAAAAGTAGCAAGGGTGGAGAAAGGTGGCCCAATACTTTTTGTAGAAAAGGACAAGCCTAGAAGTTCTCTTATATAAAGGAAAACACTCTAAAGGACACATGGTAATTCCATTTAGTAATGTTCATCATGTTGAGTTGATTCACGTTCGTTACTTTGATAATTTGATATGTGGATGGACTGGTGCTAAGGTGATTTTCTTACTTTAACAAGCGGCCCACTCAGGATTACCCCTTCTCACAAGCATCGCAACTATGAAATAAGAATTAAGATAAATCTAACCATAGCATGAAACATGTGGATTGAAATCAACCCCTTATGAAATAACGCATAAACTAGGGTTTAAGCTTCTGTCACTCTAGCAATCCATCATCTACTTATTACTCCACAATGACTTCCCTTAGTCCCAATTATGGTGATGTGTCACGTAGTCGACATTCACATGACACCACTAAAGGAAACAACAACATACATATCATCAACTATCGAATGACTACCAACTTCACATGATTACTTATAACAGGACATCTCCCATGTCCTTGGGAACAAAATTAACTACTCACAAAGCATCACCATGTTTAATATTAGAGGTATAATAAATATTAGAAAAGATATGAACATATTATCTTCCACCAAACAAACAAACTAGCATCAACTACAAGACGTAATCAACACTATTAGTAACCTACACGTACCAATGTGAGGTTTTGAGACAAATATTGAATACAAGAGACGAACTAGGGTTTGAGATGAGATGGTGCTAGTGAAGATGTTGACGAAGATTGGGCCTCCCATAAAGGAGGAAGTGTTGGTGATAATGATGGCTTCAATTTTCCCCACCAAGAGAGAACTTTCTTTATTGAATCACCCTGCCAAAGAGCAAAAGGGCCTCTGCCTAGGTTTCCACTTCGAGATATTGGAGCTTCATTTATTAAGTATCCTCATGCTTTTTTCTAGGTATGAACGCATCATATACTAGAAGGGGGCATGGGCGTGCATGTGGGCTTCCCAAGCCATCAGGGCGTGCCTAGGGGGTGGTTGCGCCCTGTTGTCTTGGGAGACACACGTGGCCCCCCTCTAGCACTTCCTAGATCCATATATTTAGACATATTCCAAAAACATTCCTCATAAAGTTTCAGGTCATTTGGAGTCGAGAGAATTTTTAGCCTTCTTCTTGGTTTTCTGGTCCACAATTCTAGTTTCTAGCAATTTACCTCTTTGTGATCTACCTTCTAAATTAAGAGATAAAAGGCATAAGAATTGCATCATAGAGTTTAATAATTACCAAGAATGATGTAACTATCAATAACAAATGATGATGCAAAATGGACGTATGAACTCCCTCAAGTTTAGACCTCGCTTGTTCTCAAGCGAAAGCCGAACATAATAATAATGACCACATATTTAGGGAGAGAGGTGTCAATAAAAACAAAATACGGACATGAGAGCATCATGAATATTATCATAGCATCAGTTTCCATCATGTAACTTCTCATAAATAAGTAACAATCTATCCATAGGTCTTGAAGTATGGAGCATAAAATTTATTGACAATGAACAAACTATGTTCTTACTCATTGACATAATCACAATTCATTATATTTCAGAGAAGAGTATATGTAAGATCTTATATTTTAGCAAGTTCACATACTCAACCATCATTAAGTATTCTATGATTGCTTACACTCAATGCATATTTTTGGAGAAAATGTTTCCATTGGCCACATAGGAAGATAGGGCCTTCATTGTTTCCGCCACCCAACTTATTTAACTCAAGGATAATGTCAACAATAATGACTCATGATCACCTACATCCAACTGGATATATATATCTCGATCTTTCCCCTACACATGATGCTTGCCAACTAAAGAACTAATAGGTTGGAATAGGGATAAACATTATTGACTCTTGCATAAAAGTACATGCATGGAAGTAAAAGATAGGATCTTCGCAAAGGGAAACAGATGTTGTCATGCGCTTTTTAATTTAGGATGTGCAAGCTCTTAATGTAAAGGAACATCACTTTATATTGGCCCTTATGATAGCATACTTTATTATGTAGTTTGTCACTTTTATTTCCTTCATCACAAGATCGTACAAAGCTTATTTTTCCTTACAAAAAAAGATCATACATATTTAGAAGCATTTTTTACTGCTTGGTGCACCGATGACAACTTACGTGAAGGATCTTATTATATCCATATATAGGTATGGTGGATTCTCATGGCAAGAATTTGGGTTTAAGGGTTAGGGATACACAAGTAATATTTCTAATTAGTGCAAATTTTTGGGCTAGCAAAAGATCCTAGACAAGCACCACATGTTCGAGGATCCATGAAAATATAATTTCTATGTGAATGTAAACAAGCATAACTCATTACACTGTCTTACTTGTCCAACATCAACTATTCGATCATTATATAATATTTTATGGGGGCTCACAATCATAAAATAAGTCCAAGATAGTATATTTGTATGTGAATCTCCTGTCCGCTTTCAAAATTTTCCATGGATTGTATAAATGGATAATGCTATGTTTGTTAACTCCCAACAACTTTTATTAAACATACTTCTTTGTCTGTGAAGTCATTACTCCCCATGAGATTAGCATGTGACCTTTCTGTTTCTATTTCATTGCTATGATTGGTGCATGAGAGTAAAACAAACAAACTCAAAATAATATTTATTATATAACTCTCACACTTGATTAGAAGGATAGATAGATCTAAAAGCAAGCACTCAAAGCAAAGCAATGCTAAAGTTTTAGTCCTATAGATCATGGAATAACTAAGGATGGAACTACGATAGATGATGGTGTAAAAGTGATGGTGATACGATGCCGGGGCACCTCCCCCAAGCTTGGAGAAGCTAAGGGTGGCGCCCATACCCGTGTACTCAAGTGTCCTTGTTGGGTGATGGTGGTGATGACGTAATCTTCTTAGCAATGATACTCCTTAGGATATAAATCTCCTCATTAAGCTTTCCAACCTCTCGCTTAAGGTCTAGATTCTCCTTGCAAAATTTGTTGGTGACAATCATTGCTCCTTCCATCAAAGGATGGGTTTTACTGGTGCAGGAAGCGGCAGTATGCAACTATGTACGACGATAAGGGGTAAATCGAGTATTGGAAGGTGTAACCTTGTCTGGTAGGCTTGACTTTTTAAACTCCACATGCATATCTCCAAGTTGAGGTAGAGGTACTTCCTCGTCTTCTTCATCACTAGAAGGCTCAATCCTTTTCAGATCAGCCTCTATCTCTTCCTTTATTGACCACCCATAGGTATCAATATCCCCATAAACTGAGGGAGTGGCAATGAGATATGAGATAAAGCCCTCCCCGTCTGAACCGTGCAATGACATATTGCTTCTAAATCTGACAAGAAAACAGCCTGAAACAACAACAAAGGAGATACTTGCGGTGCGGTGGTTGAAACATACAAATGTATATATAATGAATTTTTCCAGGTCAGAATACGTGTCCAGGGTGAAAATGATTTCCGGGAGGCACATGAGGTGCTCCTAAGTCATAAGGGCGTGCCGAGGAGGGTGGTCACACCCAGTTGGTTTGGGACTCCCTCATGGGTCTCCCTGGTGGTCTTTATTTTTGTAATTTTTCTAAAATTCCAAAACCAATAGAAAATATTTTTATGGATTTTTGGAGTCGGTTTACTTACCGTATTGCATACCTACCCCTTTTCAAGGTTCTGGAACGTTCCAGAAGGTATCTCGTATGTGTTCTGCCGATGTAATCACTTGAATAATATTAGTTTGACCATTAATAGGCGTACTTGAGATGTAATGTTTAATTCTTTGCCCATTAACGACTCTTGGATTTGTGCCTTCTGTGTTGTTAATTTTGATAGCTTCAGAGTGATAAACCTCTTCGATGATATAAGGTCCTTCCCATTTGGAGAGAATCTTACCTGCAAAGAATCTAAAACGGGAATTGTACAAAAGAACTAGGTCCCCTACATTGAATTCCCATCTTTTGATTCTCTTGTCGTGCCATCTTTTAACTTTTTCTTTAAACAACTTGGAATTTTCATAGGCTTTTGACGTCCATTCATCTAAGGACCTAATAAAAAATAATATCTTTTCACCAGTAAGTTTAAAAGTCATAGTTAAGTTCTTTAATTGCCCAATAAGCCTTATGTTCTTACTCAAGAGGTAAATGACATGCTTTTCCGTAGACCATTTTATATAGAGAAACTACTGCAGGATGCTGCTAACGCGACACTATAATCACAGACCCTTCAAAGAAACTGTGTGGCATGCATTAATCGCAAACGACAATGTAATAAAACCATCAAAAAGATACAAAACATTTGTGATAGCAGAGACATCAAACACGATTCCTATTGTAGTTGTATGTGCGATGGGTGGCATACAGTTCACTCGAATGAAATTTTTGCGATGCGCATAACAACAGAAACAGTTAAACGGATGAAGGTGTGTGCGATATACAACATACAATTCACTCAGATGAATTGTTTGTGATTAGGCAACATAACAAAAACAGTCGGATAGATCAAGGTTGGTGGTATATACAACATGTTGGAAATATTCCCTACACGCAATAATAAACTGGTTATTATTATGATTCCTTTTTCTTCATAATCGTTTATTATCCATGCTAGAATTGTATTGATTGGAAACTCAAATACATGTGTGGATACATAGACAACACACAGTCCCTAGTGAGCCTTTAGTTGACTAGTTCGTAGATCAAATATGGTCAAGGTTTCCTGTCCATAGACAAGTGTTGTCACTTGATAACGGGATCACATCATTAGGAGAATGATGTGATGGACAAGACCCAAACAATGAACGTAGCATATGATCGTGTCAGTTATTGCTACTATTTTCTGCATGTCAATGTATTTGTTCCTATGACCATGAGATCATGCAACTCCCACACACCGGAGGAATACCTTGTGTGTATCAAACGTCTCAACTTTACTGGGTGACTACAAAGGTGCTCTACAGGTATCTCCAAAGGTGTCTATTGGGTTGGCATGGATCAAGACTGGGATTTGTCACTCCGTGTGACAGAGAGGTATCTCGAGGCCCACTCGGTAATACAGCATCACAACAATCTTTGCAAGCAATGTGACTAAGGAGTTAGTCACGAGATCTTTATTATGTAACGAGTAAAGAGACTTTCCGGTAACGAGACTGAACTAGGTATGGAGATACCGACGATAAAATCTCGGGCAAGTAACATACTGAAGGACAAAGGGAACAACATACGGGATTAACTGAATCCTTCACATAGAGGTTCAACCGATAGAGATCTTCGTAGAATATGTAGGAGCCAATATGGACATCCAGGTCTCGCTATTGGTTATTGAACGGGGAGTGTCTCAGGTCATGTATGCATAGTTCTCGAACCCGTAGGGTCTCCACACTTAAGGTTCGGTGACGTCTTCGATACAATTGAGTTATAGGTGTTGGTAACCAAAGGTTCTTCAGAGTCCCGGATGAGATCCTGCACGTCATGAGGAGCTCCTAAATGGTCCGGAGGTAAATATTGATATATAGGAAAGTGGGTTTTAAACTCCGGAAAAGTTTCGGGCATTTCTGGCAGTGTATCGGGAGTGACGAATGGGTTCCGGGGGTCCACCAGGTGGGCCCACCCACCCCAAAGGGTCTCATGGGCTGTGAGAGGGCGTGGACCAGCCTCTAGTGGGATGGCCTAAGGATCCATTAATGCCCTAGGCAGATTGGAGGTGGGAAGGAAATAAACCCGAAGGTGGAAACGGTGGAAAGGGTTTCCAAGTGGAGAGGAGGAATCCTACTCCTAGTAGGATTGGAGTAGGACTCCTCCACCTCCAATTTCGGCCAAACCTTGAGGGTTTTAGGCTGCCTCCTCCCCTCTCTCCCTCCTATATATACTAGAGGTTTTAGAGGTGATGGCTAACCCTAATTGCCACGTGCTCCCTCAACTTCTCTCTAGATATGTTTCTCCTCTAGTCTAGTTTGGCAGTGCTTAGGTGAAGCCCTGCTGGATTAGTTCACCACCACCACCACCACACCACCGTTCTGGAGAACTCATCTACCTCTCCGCCCCTCTTGCTGGATCAAGAAGGCGGGGATCGTCATCGAGCTGTATGTGTGCTCAACGCGGAGGTGTCGTCCGTTCGGCACTAGATCGGTATAGATCTTGATGGGATCGTGGGACGGATCGTGATGAGATCGCGAGACGGGATGCGATTTGGATCGAGAAGATGTGCCCTACATCAACCACGCTATATACGCTTCTGCTTAGCGATCTACAAGGGTATGTAGATTCACTCTCCCCTCTCGTAGATGATCATCACCATGGATAGGTATTGCGTGTGCGTAGGAATTTTTTTGTTTCCCATGCTATGTTCCCCAACAGTGGTATCAGAGCTAGGTTCATGGGTAGATGATATCTCGAGTAGAACACAAAATAGTTTGTAGGCGTTGATGTTCAATTTGCTGCCCTCCTTAGTGTTTTCTTGATTCGCTGGTATTGTTGGATTGAAGCGGCCGAGACATGATATGATATATTGGATGTATGAGATGATCATGTTGTGATAGTTAAATATTGACTTGCACGTCGATGCTACGGCAACCGGCAGGAGCCATAGGGTTGTCTTTAAACTAATGTTCGTGCTTGCAGATGCTTTTACTATATCGCTAGGTTGTAGCTTTATTAGTAATAACATAGATAGCGCGACAACCTCGATGGCGGCACGATGCTGGAGATCATGATGATGGAGATCATGGTGCGGCGCCGGTGACGATGGAGATCATGCCGGTGCTTTGGTGATGGAGATCAAGAAGCACAAGTACATGGCCATATCATGTCACTTATGATTTTCATGTGATTTTAATCCTTTTATGCACCTTGTTTTGCTTAGAACGACGATAGCATTATAAGGTGATACCTCACTAAAATTTCAAGATAAAATTGTGTCCTCCCCCATTGTGCACCATTGCGACAGTTCGTCATTTCGAGACACCATGTGTGTAACATCCCAAATTTTGGAATGTTAAAATAATTATTAGGTTGATTGATTGTTTGTTTGAGTGATTGAAACTTGAGTGAAATTTAATTTTTTTTCAAACTTTTGAATGAGAGGGAATAAAATGACTTTCCCCTTCTCCGGTGAATTGAAATTCAATCATTTAAAAGCAAAGAGAGAAGATAACATGACTTCTTCAACTATAAAAATTTGAACGGAGTTTTGCATTTGAATTCTTTCAAATTTTTGCTTTTGCATTCTTTGTTTTTTTTCCCCGAGAAATACCCCGAAAACAATTCTTGCGAGCAAGAAAGAGCGGAGGAAAATGACCCTCCCAAAATCAGGGGCATTTTTGAAATATTTATGAGCCAAGAAAACCAGATTTTTATTGAGAAAATAATTACAAAATAAAATAAAACCTTTAGGGGTTTTTCTGAAAAAAAACATTTTTAAAAAGTTTTTATTTTTGGTCTAGGAAAAAATGATAAACAATTAGGAAATATTTTTCTGATCATTTTGGTATAATATACCCTATATTAATTATTTTATATTGTTTCCTATTTTATCTTTTAGTTTCTGTTTTTTTTTAAATCTAAAACGGGAAACTTTTTTTTAAAAGGAAAGCGCCCTGGGCGCATTATAGAATCGGCCCACCCCCGTGGCCCGGGATCCCTTCCCCTTTTTTCATCTCGGTCAAACCGATCGAACCCCTCCCCGCACCCCCTCGCTGACGCCCAGCCCCACCCGTTCCCCACCTGGCCGACCCCGCCTCCAGCGCACCCCGCGCCCACCTCTCCTTCCTTTTCTCTCTCTCCCTCCTTTCCTTTCTCTCTCCCCGACGGCCAAACTGGCCGGACCTTCCCTCCTCGGCCAATTCCTTTCCCCACGGCGCCCCTCCTCTCCCCTATAAAGGCCGGCCCCGAGCCCCCCTCCTCGCCCCGTCCCCCCCTCGCCGCCGCCCTGCCCCACCCCTCGCCGTCGCCCTGCCCGCACCACCTCGTCGGAGCCGAGCCTCCGAGCTCACCCCGGCACCCTGCTCCGCCTCCCCTAGCCTCCCGAACCCCCGGACGCCACCAGACGCTCCGCCGCCACCGCCGCACCCCGTTTCCCCAACCAGCCCGAGCCGCTCGCCACCCCCGCCCCTAGCCACCTCGCAGGAGCTCGCCGAGCCGGCCGAAGCTCCCCGGCGCCACGCAGCTCGCCCCCGGCCTCGCCTCGACTCGCCGCCGCCGCCATTGGACGCGGGAGGCCAGCCGCAGTCGCCCCCACCCCTCGGCCTTGCCGAAGACCCACCAGAACGGCCTCGCCGTCGCCACCTCCGCCTCGGCCGGCCAGGACCTCGCCGGAGCTCCTCTGTAGCAGGTAACTCCTCCTCTCTTTTTTTTCTTTTAACTCCGGTAGCCGTTAGATCTTTCATCTGCGGTGTAGATTAGAGTATAGATAACCCTTCGGTTTTTAGATAAAACCGAACGGTTTTCGGTCACTTATTCGTTAGCTGAAGAGTTTTTATTAGATTGCGGTCGTTTGCTAATAGGACTCGCAGCAAACACACTCCCAACCAACCAGAGAGCGCCACGTGTACCCTGTCCGATTAGAAATCAATTTTTCTTTTTCTGTTTTAATTCCGAAACAGAGAGTATTTTAATTTTGTTTTGATCATAACTTTTGATCCACAACTCCAATGAGGTTGATTCTTTTTCCAGTAGATCATAATTTTTCTGTAGTTTTCAAAAATGTATTATTTGCCTATGTTGAAATTTGCAAATTTGAATTAGATCAGATTTAGTTTAAACCTTGTTTTGCTTATTCTGGGAGTTTAAAAGAAGGTTTTTATATTAATTCTTTTTGCTACTGATCACTAGTGATCTTATTTATGAGTGGTAAAAATTTCAGAATTGTTTGAGTATTTTAGCTCATTATTTCTAGTGAAACACTTTCTGTTTCACTTCTTTTAGGATTATGACTATATTTCTTTCTTTAGTTGTTTTTAAATTATTTTTCCTTTATATTTCAGAAAGATTATGTCTTGTTTCTGTTAGTTAAGAGTAGGTTTGCAACAAGTTTTGATTTGATTTGTATATGTTATCATGAAATCAATTCTAGTTCTCTAATAACTTGCAATTGGTTTCTCTACTGTTTCAAATCCCGTTTGGAAATACTTTCAAATATTTTTGTGAAAAATACTTTACTTTATCTTAGTTAAATTTATATCTTAGTTCCCTATTATTTAAGTACGTTATTTTCTGTTAGACGTAGTAAAAGACTCCCTAGTTTATTTGAAGTTGCTTTCGGATTCTTATTCGCTCTCTCTTTTGTTTTGATTGCTAGTATTGAGTGCTTACATGAATGATATGGTTGTTATATAGATTTCATCAAAGAGTGACGAGTAGTCTATCAAGTTATTCCTCGAGAACGAAAATTCTTCTTCGTCAACATCACCAGGCAAGTCATTTGATCATGTATCACCTATGTTTTATGCATCGTAGTTCTACCATCCTATGCCCAGTCGCATGCTGAGTAGGTACTTGGAAAATATGGTTACATACTGTAGTATCATGTGGGAGGCACCCAACAACCCCGTTCCTTGGCCCGGGACGACAAATTTCATATTGCTATGCTTGAGTAGACGGGATTCTGGTTGAGAGTTTATCACGAGTGATGCGAGAATAATTTAATAACCAAGACCGGTTAAGTGAAGACTTTTCAAGACCTCGTGATGCAATGCAACTCTAGGTGAAGGACGGTTGATCGGCTCCCTGGAGAAACTAGTGGATGACCCGAGATGCTGGAGACGTGCCATGACATCTTGCGGAAAGCTTCACCCAGGCTCAAAGAGACGGACGGATATTTTCAAGACCCAAGGCTTACCTGCACAGCCACAAGTCATTATGGGATCTGGCTTGGTTGGACAACGCGGCGACTCTGGACAGACGGTGCCAGCAGATGTAGAAGAACGGTAGGATTTGGATGGGCACCGACAGGGGTTCAGAGGGACCCGTTGAAAGACCATGTTTTGATCATCCGGTCTTCAAACACCCTGAAGTGCGAGGACATACGCGGAGGCGATCAAATCTTGTGGGGAACGTGTGCAAAACTCTGCAGAGTACTCAAACCTAAACGATTAGCCATGTCCACGGTCATGGACAACTTGAGCCAAAGGAAACTGAAGTTATCTGGAATTCTCAACACCATTTATATATTTGATGTGGGTAATATTGAAAACCTGGGTATGAGAACTGGTTGGCGGAACCATCTCATTAATAACCAACAGCGTAGTAATATTTTGCTTTTGGCCCCTCTTGTTGTAGGAGAAAATTTTCTTTACGCTAAAACTTACAACACCACCTGCCATATATGCATATAGTATAGATGATATTTTACCCCCTCTCATATGTGACTTGCCGGCATATTCATTATGCTGACCTACATGGCTGAACGTCTTATGTTGCAGATATTCTTCTTCGACGAGTAAGAGTACGATTCAGGGTTACGGTCTACACTCAACTTGCCGTTGGTGTTTATTGGTACTCCACTCCCTTGACTGTTTCCGCTGAGATATTTAAGGTATATATCAGTTTTACGCTATTTCCATGTGATTGCACTTTGATATATACATTGATGTACTGTGTGTGCCAGCATACTGATCCAGGGATGGAACAGTTACAAAGAGGCTTGACTCGTTTTGAGTTGGGTCGCTACAATGTGATGATTGGGTGTGATAGCCTCAACATTCACATACAACGGGTGCAAAACAGTTGCACACGCGGAACACTCGGGTTAAACTTGACAAGCCTAGCATGTACAGACATGGCCTCGGAACACAAGAGACCGAAAGTTTGAGCATGAATCATATAGTTTATATGATCAACATGGATATGTTCACCACTTAAGCTAAACTCAACTCACGTGATGATCAGACTTGAGTTTGTGAATTTGGATCATGCGACACTCGAATGACTAGAGGGATGTCAATTTGAGTGGGAGTTCTTAGGTAATCTGATTAATTGAACTCATTATCTTGAACATAGTCAAAAGGTCTTTGCAAATTATGTTGTAGCTTGCGTAGTAGCTCTACTATTTTTGATATGTTCCTAGAGAAAATTTAGTTGAAATATGATAGTAGCAATTGTGCGGACTGGGTCCGTAAACTGAGGATTGTCCTCATTGTTGCGCAGAAGGTTTATGTCCTTAATGCAGCACTCGGTGTGCTAAACCTCGAGCATCATCTGTGGATGTTGCGAACATCTGACATACACGTTTTTGATGACTACATGATAGTTCAGTGTGTAATGCTTAACAGCCAAGAATTGAGGCGTCGAAGACGTTTTGAACGTCACGGAACATATGAGATGTTCCAAGATATGGAATTGGGATTTCATGCACGTGCCCTTGTTGAGAGGTATTAGACCTCCGACAAGATTCTTTTTCTACAAAGTAAGGGAGAAAAGCTCAATCGTTGAGCATTTGCTCAGATTGTGTGAGTGCTACAATCGCTCGAATCGAGTGGGACTTGATCTTCCAAATGATATAGTGATGGTTCTCCAAAGTCACTGCCACCAAGCTACTAGACCTTCGTGATGAACTATAACATATCAAGGATAGATATGATCATCCTTGAGCTATTCGCGATGTTTGACACCGCGAAAGTAGAAATCAAGTAGGAGCATCAATTGTTGATGGTTAGTAAAACCACTAGTTTCAAGAAGGGCAAGGGCAAGAAGGGATACTTCATGAAACGGCAAACCAGTTGCTGCTCTAGTGAAGAAACCCAAGGTTGAACCCAAACCCAAGACTAAGTGCTTCTGTTATGAGGGGAACGATCAGTGAGGCAGAACTACCCTAGATACTTGGTAGATGAGAAAGCTGGCAAAGTCGACAAAAGTATATTGGATATGCGTGATATTGATGTGTACCTTAGTAGTACTACTAGTAGCACCAGGGTATTAGATACCGGTTCAATTGGTAAGCGTTAGTAACTCGAAATTATAGCTACGGATTAAACGGATACTACCAAGGGTGAGGTGACGATGTGTGTTGGAAGTAATTCCAAGGTTGATGTGATCAACATCGCATGCTCCATCTACCACGGGGATTAGTGTTAAATCTAAATAATTTTTATTTGGTGTTTGCATTGAGCATAGACATGATTAGATTGTGTTGATCGCAATACAGTTATTCATTTAAAGAGAATAATGGTTACTCGTATTATTTGAATAATACCTTCAATGGTCTTGCACCTAAAATGAATGGTTTATTCAATCTCGATTGTAGTGATACACATGTTCATAATATTGATGCCAAAAGATACAAAGTAGTAATGATAGTACCACTTACTTGTGGCACTGCCGCTTGAGTCATATTGGTATAAAATGCATGAAGAATCTCCATGCTGATGGATCTTTGTACTAACTCATTTTTGAAACGTTTGAGACATGCAAACCATGCCCATTGGTATAGACGCATGAAGAAACTCCATGCAGATGGATCGTTTGGACTCACTTGATTTTGAATCACTTCAGACATTCAAATCATACCACATGGGCAAGATGACTGAAGGCCTCGTTTTCCAGTGAGATGGAACAAGAGAGTAACTTGTTGGAAGTAATGCATTTTGATGTGTGCAGTCCAATGAGTGTTGAGGCACGCAGTGGATATCGTTTTGTTCTTACTTCGCTGACGATTTGAGTAGATACAGGAGTATTTGCTTGATGAATCAAAGTCTGAAATATTGAAAAGTTCAAGCTATTTCAGAGTGAAGATCGTCGTGACAAGAGGATAAAATGTCTACGATATGATCCTAGAGATGAATATGTGAGTTGCGAATTAGGTACACAACTAAGACAATGTGGAAATTGTTTCACAACTAATGGCACCTGGAACACCATGGTGTGATGGTGTGTCTGAACATCATAGCCGCGCCATATTGGATATGGTGCATACTATGATGTCTCTTATCGAATTGTCACTATCGTTTTTGGGTTAGGCATTAGAGACAACCGCATTCACTTTAAATAGGGAATCACGTAATTCCGTTGAGATTACACCGTATGAACTATCGTTTGGAGAAACCTAAGTTGTCATTTCTTAAAATTTGGGGTTGCAACGCTTATGTAAAAAAGTTTCAGCCTAATTAGCTCGAACCCAAAACGGATAACTGCATCTTCATAGGACACCCAAAATAGTTGGGTATACCTCCTATCTCAGATACAGAAGCAAAAGGTTTGTTTTTAGAAACGAACCCTTTCTCGAGAAAAAGTTTCTCTCGAAAGAATTGAGTGGGAGGATGGTGGAACTTGATGAGGTTGTTGAGCCGTCACTTCAACCGGTGTGTAGCATGGCGCAGGAAGTTGTTCCCGTGGCGCCTACACCAATTGAAGTGCAAGCATATGATAGTGATCATGAAGCTTCGGATCAAGTTACTACCAAACCTCATAGGTCGACAAGGAAATGTACTTCTCCAGAGTGGTATGGTAATCCTGTCTTGGAGGTCATGTTGCTAGACAACAATGAACCTACGTGCTATGGAGAAGCGATGGTGGGCCTGAATTCCCACAAATGGTTGGAGGCCATGAAATACGGGAGAGGATCCATGAATGAAAACAAAGTGTAGACTTGGGAAGAACTACTTGATGGTCGTAAGACTGTTAAGTATAGATGGATCTTTAAAAGGAAGACAGACGATGATGGTGAAAAGTCACCATTAAGAAAGCTTGACTTGTCGCAAAGATGTTTCCGACAAGTTCAAAGAGTTGACTATGATGAGACTTTCTCACTCGTAGCGATGCTAAGAGTCTGTTGGAATTACGTTAGCAGTTACTGCATTATTTATGAAATCTTGCAGATAGGATGTCAAAATACTGTTTCCTCGACGGTTCTCTTGAGGAAAGGTTGTATGTGATACAACTAGTAGGTTTTGTCAATCCTAAAGATGCTAACAAGTATGCAAGCTCCAGCGATCCTTCTATGGACTAGAGAAAGCATCTCGGAGTTGGAATATACAGGTTGATGAGATGATCAAAGTTTTTGGGTTTATACAAGGTTTGTGAGAAACTTGTATTTCTAAAGAAGTGAGTGGGAGCACTATATAATTTCTGATTAGAATATGTGATTGACATATTGTTGATCGGAAATGATGTAGAATTTCTAGAAAGCATAAAGGGTTGTTTGAAAGCAGTTTTTCAAAGAAAAACCTGGATTAAGCTACTTGAACATTGAGCATCAAGATCTATGGAGATGGATCAAAGCGCTTACTCGAACTTTCAGCGAAATGCATGCCTTGACAAGTTTTTGAAGGAGTTCAAAATAGATCGGAAAAGAAGGAGTTCTTGGCTATGTTGTAAGGTGTGAATTTGAGTAAGACTCAAAGCCCGACCACAACAGAAGAAAGAGAAAGGACGAAGGTCGTCCCCTATGCATTAGCCGTAGGCTCTATAGTATGCTATGTTGTGTACCACACTTAATGTGTGCCTTGCCATGAATCTGTCAAGCGGTACAAAAGTGATCCAGGAGTGGATTACTGGACAGCGGCCAAAGGTTATCCTTAGTAACTAGTGGACTAAGGAATTTTTCTCGATTATGGAGGTGATAAAAGAGTTCGTCGTAAAGGGTTACGTCGATGCAAGCTTTGAAAATAATCCAAATAACTCTGAGTAGTAAACCGGATTCGTATAGTAGAGAAGTTATTTGGAATAGTTCGAAATGGCGCGTACTAGCAGCATCTATAGGATGACATAGAGATTTGTAAAGCACACATGGATCTGAAAGGTTCAGATCCGTTGACTAAGAACCTCTCTCACAAGCAAGACATGATCGAACACAGGAACTATATGGGTGTTAGATTCATTGCAATCACAAAGTGATGTGAACTAGATTATTGACTCTAGTGAAAGTGGGAGAATGTTGGAAATATACCCTAGAGGCAATAATAAATTTGTTATTATTATGTTTCCTTGTTCATGATAATCGTTTCTTATCCATCCTAGAATTGTATTGATTGGAAACTCAAATACATGTGTGGATACATAGACAACACACAGTCCCTAGTGAGCCTCTAGTTGACTAGCTCATTGATCAAAAATGGTCAACGTTTCCTGGCCATAGACAAGTGTTGTCATTTGATAATGGGATCACATCATTAGGAGAATGATGTGATGGACAAGACCCAAACTATGAACGTGGCATATGATTGTGTCCGTTTATTGCTACTGTTTTCTGCATGTCAATGTATTTGTTCCTATGACCATGAGATCATGCAACTCCCGGACACCGAAGGAATACCTTGTGTGTATCAAACGTCGCAGCATTATTGGGTGGCTATAAAGGTAGTCTACAGGTATCTCCAAAGGTGTATGTTGGGTTGGCATGAATCAAGACTGGGATTTGTCAGTCCGTGTGATAGAGAGGTATCTCGGGGCCCACTCGGTAATACGACATCACAACAAGCCTTGCAAGCAATGTGACTAAGGAGTTAGTCACAGGATATTGTATTATGGAACGAGTAAAAGAGACTTGTCGGGAATGAGATTGAACTAGGTATGGAGATACCGACGATCAAATCTCGGGCAAGTAACATACCGAAAGACAAAGGGGACAACATACGGGATTAACTGAATCCTTGACATAAAGGTTCAACCGATAGAGATCTTCGTAGAATATGTAGGAGACAATATGGACATCCAGGTCCCGCTATTGGTTATTGACCGGGGAGTTTCTGAGGTCATGTATGCATAGTTCTCGAACCCGCAGGGTCTGCACACTTAAGGTTCGGTGATGTTTTCGGTATAGTTGAGATATAGGTGTTGGTAACTAAAGGTTGTTCGTAGTCCTAGATGATATCCTGCACGTCATGAGGAGCTCTGGAATGGTCCGGAGGTAAAGTTTGATATATAGGAAAGTGGGTGTTGAACTCTGAAAAAGTTTCGGGCATTTCCGGCAGTGTAATGGGAGTGACGAATGGGTCCCGAGGGTCCACCAGGTGGGCCAACCCACCCCAAAGGATCTCATGAGCTATGGGAGGGCATGGACCAACCTCTAGTGGGCTGGCCGAAGCCTCACTAAATCCCAAGGCGGATTGGAGGTGGGAAGGAAATAAGGCCAAAGGTGGAAAGGGTTTCCATGTGGAGAGGAGGAATCCTACTCCTAGTAGGATTGGAGTAGGACTCAACCACCTCCAATTTCGGCCAAACCTTGAGGGTTTTAGTGTGCCCTCTCCCCTCCCTGCCTTCTATATATACTAGAGGTTTTAGAGTTGAGGGCTAACCCTAATTGCCACGTGATTCCTCTACTTCTCTCTAGATATGTTTCTCCTCTAGTCTAGTTCGGTGGTGCTTAGGCGAAGCCCTACTGGATTAGTTCACCACCACCACCACCACACCGCCACGATGGAGAACTCATCTACCTCTCCGCCCCTCTTGCTGGATCAAGAAGGCGGGGATCGTCATCGAGTTGTACGTGTGCTGAACGCGGAGGTGTCGTCCGTTCGGTAATAGATCGGGTTGGATCATGATGGGATCGTGGGACGGATCATGATAAGATCGTGGGATGGGCTGCGATTTGGATCGCAAAGATGTTCCACTACATCAACTGCGTTATATACGCTTCCGCTTAGCGATATACAAGGGTATGTAGATTCACTCTCCCCTTTCGCAGATGATCATCACCATGGACAGGTATTGCGTGTGCGTAGGAAATTTTTTGTTTCCCATGCAACATTCCCCAACATGGCATACAATTGAGTCAGATGAACTGTTTGTGATTAGCCAACACAACACGAATGGTTCAACTTAACAAGATGTGTGTGATATACGAAAAATAGGTTAGTAATCAGAAATGTGTGGGAAGGTCAATAACAACACAGACGATTCCTGTTAACAAGCCGTGTGTGTTATGAGCAAAAGATTGCTGGTATACAATTGGGAGCGGTTGATGAAATCATCACCGACGGGTTCCATTGTTTAGTCCATGTGTGATGTGATTTCCTCTATCCGCACAACATCTACACTTTTTGTACAGAACATCAACATATAAACTTATAAAAACTGCATTGCATAACCACATTAAGCATACAATTACATAAGTGACTACACACATAACATTTCCACACACCAAAGTAAGCAATTACATGCGTACTAAACAAGGAGAAATGAGGATCTAATCTTCTACTACTTGGTGTGATGGCGCTTGCCATTGTTGTGCTTCTGCCTGGAGCCCACGCCATTTTGGAGAAGGAGGCATTTCCTCATGTCAATGATTCACCTGCACATATTGTAGCTCGTTTACACCTCCTTGGCCGCGTACACGACATGTGCTTTGTCAAGTTTCTCCATTCAGGCCGAGTGCCAGGTGATACGTCCATTTTACATCATGTTTTCATGTTGATATTTATTGCTTCTTGGGCGATTATTTCACTTCACGGTACAATACTTATGCCTTTTCTCTCTTATTTTGCAAGGTTTACATGAAGAGGCAGAATGCCGGCAGCTGGAATTTTGGCCTGAAAAGGAGCAAAGTTGAGATACCTATTCTGCGCAACTCCAAACGCCGTAAAAATCAATGAGGATTTTTTTCCGGATTTATAAAAAATACTTGCCCGAAGAAGCGCCAGAGGGGCGCCAGCAGGTGGTCACAAGCCTGCTTGGCGCGGCCACCCCCCTGGCCGCGCCAAGGGCGCTTGTGGGCAGCCTGCTTGCCCACTGGCCCCCATCTTCTGCCATATGAAGGGTTTCGTCCAGAAAAAAAATCAAGGAGGAGCTTTTTCATGGATTCGCCGCTGCCACAAGGTTGAACTTGAGCAGAACCAATCTAGAGCTCTGGCAGGACGATCCTGCCGGGGAAACTTCCCTCTCGGAGGGGGAAATTTTTGCCATCGTCATCACCAACACTCCTCTCATCGGAGGGTACTCGTCACCATCAACATCTTCATCAGCATCATCTCATCTCGAAACCCTAGTTCATCACATGTAACCAATCTCCGTCTCGCGACTCCGATTGGTACTTGTAAGGTTGCTAGTAGTGTTGATTACTCCTCGTAGTTGATGCTAGTTGGATTGTTTGGTGGAAGAGTTTATGTTCAGATCCTTGATGCTACTCATTACCTCTCTGGTCATGAATAGGACATGGGATAAGTCATGCTAATAGTAGTCATGTGAATTTGGTATTCGTTCGATATTTTGACGTGTTGTATGTTGTTTTTCCTCTAGTGGTGTTATGTGAACGTCGACTACATAACACTTGACCGTTATTTGGGCCTAGAGGAAGGCATTGGGAAGTAGTAAGTAGATGATGGGTTGCTAGAGTGACAGAAGCTTAAACCCTAGTTTATGCGTTGCTTCGTAAGGGGCTGATTTGGATCCACTAGTTTAATGCTATGGTTAGACTTTGTCTTAATTCTTCTTTCGTAGTTGCAGATGCTTGCGAGAGGGGTTAATCATAAGTGGGACGCTTCTCCATGTAAGGGCAATACCCAAGCGCCGGTCCACCCACATATCAAACTATCAAAGTAACGAACGCGAATCATATGAACATGATGAAAACTAGCATGACAGAAATTCTCATGTGTCCTCGGGAGCGTTTTTCCTCCTATAAGACTTTGTCCAGGCTTGTCCCTTGCTACAAAAGGGATTGGGCCACTTTGCTGCACCGTTGCTACTTTTGTTACTTGTTGCTTGCTACGAATCATCTCACCACACAATCACTTGTTACCGACAATTTCACTGCTTGCAGATTTTACCTTGCTGAAAACCACTTGTCAGATCCTTCTGCTCCTCATTGGGTTCGACACTCTTACTTATCTAAAGGACTATGATTGATCCCCTATACTTGTGGGTCATCAAGACTCTTTTCTGGCGCCGTTGCCGGGGAGTGAAGCCCCTTTGGTAAGTGGAACTTGGTAAGGAAGCTTCTATTGCCGTGCCTCCTACTGATCCCTTAGAGCAATACTTGCTTGAGCATGAAAATAATATGCATATGGATGAAAGGGATGAGATAGATAGAGTTGTCTAAGAACAATATCATATCCTTAAAAATAACTTGCCTGTTGAACTGCTTGGGGATCCACCCCCACCAAAGGGTGATCCTGTGTTTGAGCTTAAACAGTTGCCAGATACTCTTAAGTATGCTTATCTTGATGAAAAAGAGATATATCCTGTTATTATTTGTGCTAGCCTCTCAGAGCATGAAGAAAATAAGTTACTAAAAACTGTGAGAAAGCACCGTGCCGCTATTGGTTATACTCTTGACGACCTTAAAGGCATTAGTCCTACTCTATGCCAGCACAAGATTAATACCGATCCTGATTTGAAACCAGTTGCTGATCATCAAAGGAGATTGAATCCTAAGATGAAAGAAGTAGTAAGAAAATAAATACTAAAGCTCCTGGAAGCGGTTATTATCTATCATGTTGCTCATAGCGATTGGGTGAGTCCGGTGCACTGCGTCCCTAAGAAAGGAGGCATTACCGTTGTCCCTAATGATAAGGATGAATTGATCCCATAGAGGATTATTACTGGCTATAGGATGGTGATCGACTTTAGGAAATTGAATAAAGCCACTAGGAAAGATCATTACCCTCTGCCTTTTATCGACCAAATGCTAGAAAGACTGTCTAAAGACACACACTTTTGCTTTCTAGAAGGTTATTCTGGTTTCTCCCAAATACCAGTTGCACAATCTGATCTGGAGAAAACCACTTTCACCTGCTCTTTCGGTACCTTTGCTTATAGACGTATGCCTTTTGGCTTATGTAATGCACCTGCCACCTTTCAAAGATGTATGATGGCTATATTCTCTGACTTTTGTGAAAAGATTGTTGAGGTTTTCATGGATGACTTCTCCGTTTACGGGTCTTCCTTTGATGATTGCCTTAGCAACCTTGATTGAGTGTTACAGAGATGTAAAGACACCAATCTTGTCTTGAATTGGGAGAAGTGCCATTTTATGGTTAATGAAGGCATCGTCTTAGGACATAAAATTTCGGAAAGAGGTATTGAAGTCGATAAGGCTAAGGTTGATGGAATCGAGAAAATGCCATACCCCACAGATATCAAAGGTATAAGAAGTTTCCTTGGTCATGTTGGTTTCTATAGAAGGTTCATTAAAGACTTCTCTAAGATTTCTAGGCCTCTTACCAATCTCTTGCAAAAGGATATTCCTTTTGTTTTTGACGAAGATTGTGAGGAAGCCTTCGAAATACTTAAGAAGGCTTTGATAACTGCACCTATTGTCCAACCACCTGATTGGAACTTACCTTTTGAGATCATCTGTGATGCTAGTGATTATGCTGTTGGTGCTATTCTAGGGCAAAGATTCGATAAGAAGTTGAATGTTATTCACTACTCTAGTAAAAGTCTAGACAGTGCCCAGAGAAACTATTCTACTACGGAGAAGGAATTTTTAGCAGTCGTGTTTGCATGTGAAAAGTTCAGGTCTTACATAGTTGATTCCAAAATCACTATTCACACTGATCATGATGCTATTAAGTACCTCATGGAGAAGAAGGACGCTAAACCTAGACTTATCAGATGGGTTCTCTTGCTACAAGAATTTGATTTGCACGTTGTTGATAGGAAGGGTGATGATAACCCAGTAGCAGATAACTTGTCTAGGTTGGAGAACATTCTTGATGACTCACAACCTATTGATGATAGCTTTCCTGATGAGCAACTGATTGTCATCAATGCTTCACGCAGTGCACCGTGGTATGCTGATTATGCAAACTATATCGTTGCCAAATACATACCACCTAGTTTCACGTACCAGCAAAAGAAGAAATTCTTCTTTGACTTGAGACACTACTTTTTGGATGATCCTCACCTTTATAAGGAAGGAGTAGATGGTGTTATTAGACGTTGTGTACCTGAACCTGAACATGGACAGATCCTACAGAAGTGTCACTCCGAGGCCTACGGAGGACACCACGCGGTAGATAGAACTGCACACAAGGTATTGCAGTCAGGGTTCTATTGGCCCACTCTCTTCAAGGATGCCCGTAAGTTTGTCTTGTCTTGTGACGAATGTCAAAGAATAGGTAATATTTGCGAACGTCAGGAAATGCCTATGAACTATTCACTTGTCATTGAACCATTTGATGTTTGGGGCTTTGATTATATGGGACCTTTTCCCAAATCTAATGGGTATACTCATATCCTAGTTGTTGTTAATTACGTCACTAAGTGGGTAGAATCTATCCCCACTAGTAGTTCTGATCACAACACTTCTATCAGGATGCTTAAAGAAGTTATTTTCCCTAGATTTGGAGTCCCTAGATATCTAATGACCGACGGTGGTTCACATTTCATTCACGGTGCTTTCCGTAAAACGCTTGCTAAGTATGATGTCAACCATTGAGTTGCGCCTCCCTACCACCCTCAGTCCAGTGGTCAAGGAGAGCTAAGCAATAGAGAG
Organism: Hordeum vulgare subsp. vulgare; assembly: GCF_904849725.1. Taxonomy (NCBI): domain Eukaryota; kingdom Viridiplantae; phylum Streptophyta; class Magnoliopsida; order Poales; family Poaceae; genus Hordeum; species Hordeum vulgare. The sequence continues at coordinate 189,047,297 of NC_058520.1, read as the reverse complement.
ATTAAACTAATTCTGCAAAAGACAGTCAACAGGTCTAGAAAGAATTTGTCTAAGAAGCTCAATGATGCACTGTGGGCTTATAGAACTGCCTATAAGAATCCCATGGGCATGTCTCCGTACAAAATGGTGTACGGTAAAGCATGTCATTTACCTCTTGAGCTAGAACATAAAGCTTATTGGGCAATCAAAGAGCTCAACTTTGATTTCAAACTTGCCGGTGAGAAGAGGTTATTTGACATTAGCTCACTTGATGAATGGAGAACTCAGGCATATGAGAATGCCAAGTTGTTCAAAGAGAAGGTTAAGAGGTGGCATGATAAGAGGATACAAAAGGGTGAGTTCAATGTAGGTGATTATTTCTTGCTATATAACTCTCGTTTAAGATTATTTGCAGGCAAGCTTCTCTCTAAATGGGAAGGTCCCTATGTTGTTGAGTAAGCATATCGTTCCAGTGCTATCAAGATCAACAACACGGAACGTAATTTTCCGAGAGTTGTAAATGGGCAGAGAATCAAGCATTATATCTCAGGTACTCCCATAAATGTTGAAAGCAATATTATCAATACCATAACTCCGGAAGAATACCTAAGGGATATTTATCAGCCTGTTTCAGACTCGGAAAACGAAGAGGTATGTGATTCGGTAAGAAAACAGAGTCCAAAACTTTTCCAGTAGGAAATTTTCTCCGTTTTGGAATATTTGAAAAAATATAAAAATTGGAAGTAGTCCAGAAAGTGCATGAGGAGGCGACAAGCCTGCCCGGCATGGGCCCACCCCCTGGCCACGCCGGGAGGGCTTGTGGCCACCTCGTGCGCCTCCCAGACTCCATTTTCGTGCACGTCACTCCTTCTGGTCTGAAAAAATCATTATATATACTCCCGTTTGGTCTGACCCCTGCATCATGCAGATTTCCTCTGTTTTTTGTTTCGAGCCTGTTTTTTGCCGCAGATTTAGAGCAAGATGTCGTCTCAGGAATCTGTGGGGGAGAAAAATTGCCCTCAAGTTTATGGAGAAGTAAGTGCTAATCTGAAAAGGATGGAGGTCATGGAGTCTAAGGAAAGGCTACCTAAAGAAACCAAGGGCAAAACAAAGTAGAGGAATCAGGCGTGGGACGAAGTGCAATCTGTACTCAACAGGGAAGAAGTTGAGGAAGTGGATTTCCTCCAACCCTACCTCCACCTACTGTCTCCATCCTTGATTGAACTCTTGAGGTTTTGTGAAACAACTCGTGTTCGAAATACTTGTCTCACTCGTGAAGTTGTTTATCTGGAAAAACATATCGCAGATCTCCAGGGTATAAATCAAAGATTAATGGCCCTCTTGGAGTCAAAGATTGCAACAACTCCTCCACCATCACCACCAAAGGAAGACAACTGAACATGGGTATGGGCAATCCCCTTTGCTTGTGCCAAGCTTGGGGGAGCTGCCCCGGTATCGTATCACCATCACATCTTTCGCCTTTACCTTTGTTTTAGTTTTCCTTTTCAGTTTTCTCTTCTCTCTAGTAGATTAAAAGTCTTAGTGTTTTAGTCTTGAGTTTTGCTTTGTGTCTCCCTCGATATATTCGAGCTCTTGAGCCATATAATAAAGAGTGTCTCAGTTGAAGGCTTTGCCTCTTGCCATGATCAAAAGAGTGAGAATAGAACAAAAGCATGAAAGATCATGTAATGATCTTATGGGAAGTGATGATTGAAACTTTTTGAGGGTAGACGAACGTAGACCTTGGTCATTGTTGCAATTAATAGGAAGTGATAAAGAAGGAGAGGTTCACATATAAATATATCAACTCTGACACCATCTATGATTGTGAACACTCACTAAACTATTACATGCCTAGAAGTAGATGTTGGACAAGGAAGACAACATAATGAATTGCGTTTTCTTGCCTTTGAACAATGTTATATGATTAGAGATCCCTTAGCATGTGACGATTTCTTCCACCTCACATTAGCCAAACCTCCCGCACTAAGTAGAGATACTACTTGTCCATCCATAAACCATCATCCCAGTTTTGCCATGTGAGTCCACCATACCTACCTAAGGATTGAATAAGATCCCTCAAGTAAGTTGTCATCAGTGCAAGCAATAAAAATTGCTCTCTAATATGTTTGATCTATTAGTGTGTGGAAAATAAGCTTTGTACGAACATGTGATGAGGAAGACATAAAAGCGACAGACTGCATAATAAAGTTCTTTATCATAGGAGGCAATATAAAGTAACGTTCCTCCCCACTAAGAGGACACGCATCCAAACCTCAAAAGTGCATGACAACCTCTGCTTCCCTCTGCGAAGGGCCTATCTTGCACCTTTACTTTTTGCCCTTGAAAGAGTCATGGTGATCTTCACCAATTCCTTATTTCGCCTTTATCTTGGCTAACGTCATATGCTTGGGAAAGATCTATATTCATATGTCAACTTGGAAGTAAGTATTCATGAATTATTATTGTTGACATTACCCTTGAGGTAAGCAGTTGGGAGGCAAAACTATAAGCCCCTATCTTTCTCTGTGTCCAGCTGAAACTTTGATCCCATGAGTACCACGTGAGTTGTAGCAATTGTAGAGAACGAAAGAATGATTGAGTATGTGGATTTGCTTTACAAGCTCTTATTTGACTCTTTCTGATGTTGTGATAAATTGCAATTGCTTCAATGACTAAAGGCTATCGGTTGTTACTTCTCGGTAAGGTTCTTGATCCATGCTTTACTTTGTGAAGGAATTATCACTTTGGCTTGAGAGATTATATGTTGGTATTGCTGTTCTGATCATGATCATGATGCATGCATGTTCATATCTTGTTTTGTCGACACCTCTCTCCCTAAACATGTGGACATATTTATTGAGCTCGGCTTTCGCTTGAGGACAGGCGAAGTATTGTTGCACCGTTGCTACTTTTGTTACTTGTTGCTTGCTATGAATCATCTCACCACACAATCACTTGTTACCGACTATTTCAGTGCCTACAGATTTTACCTTGCTGAAAACCACTTGTCAGATCCTTCTGCTCCTCGTTGGGTTTGACACTCTTACTTATCGAAAGGACTACGATTGATCCCCTATACTTGTGGCTCATCACCAGGCACGCTTGTCCTTGTTGCATGAATCCTTCATGTATCTGTAGTAGGGGTCGATGATAGCCTTGGCAAGGTGAACTAGTGAGTCCTTCTCATGCTTCTTGCTGCCCCAGATCTTGTATTGGCCCTCGATGTTAACAAGATTGTCGGCTCTCTCGGACCGGGGGTACCCAGGCCCGTTGGCCTACGTCCCCGGGCGCGACGCGATTGGGCGTGCGTGGTTCACCCATCGACAACCTCGGCAAGGGAGACCCTCACGAGGGCCCGAGCCTCGCAAGGAAAGCATCGAGGGGTCACTAGCAGCGAGGGTGCGTCCCGTGGCCACCCCTGAGGCCCTCACGGGGGAGAGGGCCGATGATGACGTGGCGGGCCCCATGAACTTGTGCCTCCTCGTGGGTGATACAGGCTCCACAGGCGACGCAGGGGCGGTGCCAGCAGGCGGAGATAGGGAGGATTTGCACTTCCATCCTAAGGAAGTGAGGCCGGCTGGCAGAGCCTCTTGCTACTTCTTGAGCTTGCATTGGTTTTTCCCTTGAAGAGGAAAGGGTGATGCAGCAAAGTAGGGATAAGTATTTCCCTTAGTTTGAGAACCAAGGTATCAATCCAGTAGGAGTATCAAGATGAGGCACCAATGAACTTGTGCAAAAGCAAACAAACTTGCACCCAACGCGATAAAGGGGATTTCAATCCCTTCACAATTACTTGCAAGGTGAGATCTGACACAGATAAAAGGTAAATAGAAATAAAAGTGCAGCAAGGTATTTTCGGTGTTTCTGTAGATCTGAATATATAATGTGTAAAAGAGACACCGGGGCCATAATGTTCACTAGAGGCTTCTCTCATGATAACAAGTATTACGGTGGGTGAACGAATTACTGTCGAGCAATTGATAGAATCACGCAAAGTCATGACGATATCCAAGGCAATGATCATACATATAGGCATCACATCCAACACAAGTAGACCGATACTTTCTGGATCTACTACTATTACTCCACACATCGACTGCTATCCAGCATGCATCTAGTGTATTAAGTTCATAACAAACAAAGTAAGGCCTTAAGCAAGATGACATGATGTAGAGGGATAAATTCATGCAATATGATATAAACCCCATCTTTTTACCCTTGATGGCAACAACATGATGCGTGCCTCGCTACCCTTCTGTCACTAGGTGAGGACACGCACGGTAGGAACCCAAAACCAAGCACTTCTCCCATTGCAAGAATTGTAGATCAAGTTGGCCAAACGAAACCCATAACTCGAAGAGAATTACAAGGATACGAAATCATGCACATAAGAAATCAGAGGAGACTCAAATAATATTCATAGATAATCTGATCATAAATCCACAATTCATCGGATCTCGACAAACACACCGCAAGAGAAAGTTACATCGGATAGATCTCCATGAAGATCATGGAGAACTTTGTATTGAAGATCCAAGTGAGAGAAGAAGCCATCTAGCGACTAGCTATGGAACCGAAGGTCTGTGGTGAACTACTCACACATCATAGAAGAGGCAATGGTGTTGATGAAGAAGCCCTCCGTGTCTGAATCCCCCTCCGGCAGGGCACCAGAATGGTCCCCAGATGGGATCTCAAGGAGACAGAAGCTTGCGGTGGCGGAAAAGTACTTTTGTGGCTCTCTCTGTTTGTTTCGGGATTTTAGGGAATTTATATGTGAAAGACGTAGGGAAAAGGAGGCAAGGGGGGCCCACGAGCCTGCTAGGCGCCCCCCTAGGGTGCGCCTAGGGTGCTCGTGACCTCCCACGAGACCTCCTTCTTTGGTTCTCAAGTCTTCTGGGTATCTTCCGTTATGGAAAAAATCATCCCGCAGGTTTTATTCCGTTTGGACTCTGTTTAATATATTTTTTCTGAAAAAGGTCAAAAACACGGAAAAAACAGAAACTGGCACTGGGCACTGAGTTAATAGGTTAGTCCCAAAAATGATATAAAATGGCATATAAATGCATATAAGACATCCCAAGTTGATAATATAATAGCATGGAACAATCAAAAATTATAGATACGTTGGAGACGTATCAAGCATCCCCAAGCTTAACTCCTGCTCGTCCTCGAGTAGGGAAGTGATAAAGACTGAATTTTTGATGTGGAATGCTACCTAACATATTTGTTCTTTGTAACTTATTTATTGTGGCATGAATGTTCAGATCCGTAAGATTCAAAACAATAGCTTAATATTGACATGAAAACAATAATACTTCAAGCATACTAGCAAAGTAATCATGAACTTTTGAAATAACAAGGCCAAACAAAGTTATCCCTACAAAATCATATATTCTAGCTATGCTCCATCATCCCCACACAATGAATTTAAATCATGCACAACCCCGGTATTGGCCAAATAATTGTTTTCGCACTCTTAATTTCTCAAACTTTTTCAACTCTCACGCAATACACGACCGTGAGCCATGGATATAGCACTATAGGTGGAATAGAGTGTGGTGGAGGTTGTGAGGCAAAAAGGAGGAGATGGTCACATTGACTCAGCGTATCAACAGGCTATGGAGATGCCCATCAATAGATATCAATGTGAATGAGTAGGAATTTCCATGCAACAGATGCACTAGAGCTATAAGTGTATGAAAGCTCAAAAAGAAAACTAGTGGGTGTGCACCCAACTTGCTTGCTCACGAAGACCTAGGGCAATTTTGAGTAAACCCATCATTGGAATATACAAGCCAAGTTATATAATGAAAATTCCCACTAGTATATGAAAGTGACAAAACAAGAGACTCTCTATCATGAGGAACATGGTGCTATTTTGAAGCACAAGTGTGGAAAAAGATAGTAGCATTGTCCCTTCTCTCTTTTTCTCTCATTTTTTTTGTTTGGGCTCTTTGGCCACTTTTTTTGGTGGGCATCTTTGGCCTCTTTTTTTATTTCCTCACATGGGATAATGCTCTAATAATTATGATCATCACACTTTTATTTACTTACAACTCAATACTTAGAACAATAATGACTCTATATGAAATGCCTCCGGCAGTGTACCGGGATGTGCAATGATCTAGCTTAGCGCATGACGTTGAAACATCTCGCTAGCTATCTTACGATCATGCAATGGCAAAATTAAAATGATGGCACATGTCATGAGATGGAACGGTGGAAGTTGCATGGCAATATATCTCGGAATGGCTATGAAAATGCCATAATAGGTAAGTATGGTGGCTGTTTTGAGGAAGGTATATGGTGGGTTTGTGCACCAGCGAAAGTTGCGCGGCACTAGAGAGGCTAGCAATGGTGGAAGGTGAGAGTGCATCTATACCATGGACTCACATTAGTCATGTAGAACTCATATACTTATTGCGGAAGTTTTATTAGTAATCGAAACAAAGTGCTAAATGCATACTCTTAGGGGAAGGGTTGGTAGGTGTTAACCATCGCGCGATCCCGACCGCCACATAAAGGATGAAAATAAATAAATCAATTATGCTCCAACTTCCTAACATAGCGGCTCACAATACGTGCATGCTACGGGAATCACTAACCTCAACACAAGTATTTCTAGATTGACAACACCCTACTAACATAACTCTAATATTACCATATCCATATCTCAAAACTAATTGTGAGGAATCAAACTTCTCTTACTAATCAATGCACTTGAATATGAAAGTTTCTATTATATCCTCTTCGGATGCCTATCATTTTTAGGACTAATTTCATAGCACACGCCAATTACCAAGTTACTTAGAGAGAGCACTCTCAAAATGATATAAGTGAAGATCGAGAGTTTTTATTTCTACAAAATATGACACCGCCGTGCTCTAAAAACATTTAAGTGAAGCACTAGAGCAAAATTATCTATCTCAAAAGATATAAGTGAAGCTCATGGGAGCAAAATTATCTAGCTCAAAAGATATAAGTGAAGCACATGGGAGCTAAATTGCCTAGCTCAAAAGATATAAGTGAAGCTCATTGAGTATTCTAACAAATTCACGATGAGTGCATGTCCATCTCAAAAAGGTGTGCAGCAAGGATTATTGTGATAAAACAAAAAGCAAAGACTCCTATAATACACGACGCTCCAAGCAAAACACATATCATGTGGTACATAAAAATATAGCTCCAAGAAACGTTACCGATGGATTGAAGACGAAAGATGCGAAGCCTTCCCGGGGCATCCCCAAGCTTAGGCTTTTTGGTGTCTTTGAATTTGGCTTGGGATGACTTGGGCATCCCCAAGCTTAGGCTCCTTCCACTCTTTATTCCATTGTCCATAAGAACATCACCCAAAAGTTGAAAACTTCAGAACACAAAACTTAAACAGAAACTCGTGATATCATTAGCATAGGAAAACAAACCACCAACTTTTTAGGTATTGTAATAAACTTAATTTCCATTTAGATTGATGTTATATTACTGTATTCTCACTTCTCCATGGCTCGTACCCCCCGATACTAACCATGGTTTCATCAAAATAAGTAATCAACACAACAAAAACAGAATAGTCTGTGGCAATCTGTATATTTCGTATACCTCCGCTATCCCAAAAATTCTGAACAATTACGAAAATTAGGGATATTTGCATATCAATTAGAAGCAAAAAGAATCAACTCAAAAGCTCTTTCTGGATAGGAATTAAAAATAATTTGGTGAGCACAAAGTTTCTGTCTTTTTCAGCATGATTAAACAACTATCACCAAACTAATCATAAAGGTTCTACTTGGCACAAACACTAACTAAAACATAAAAAACACAATCATAACAGAATCATGATGGTGTTAACTGGAAATAAAAATATTGGGTTGCCTCCAACAAGCGCTTTTCTTTAAAGCCTTTTAGCTAGGCATTGATAATTCAATGATGCTCACATAAAAGACAAGAATTGAAGCACAACGAGAGCATCATAAAGCATGTGAAAATCACATATAAGTCTAACATACTTCCTATGAATAGGAACTTTATAGGAAAACAAATTATCAAGCCAACCAATATCTACCTTATGCAAGGAATAAGAAACAGACAATAGAAATCTCAACATAACGAGAGGTGATTTAGTGATATGAAAATTTCTACAACCATATTTTCCTCTCTCATAATAATTACATGTGGGATCATATTGAAATTCAACAATATAACTATCACATAGGATATTCTTTTCATGATCCACTTGCATGCAAAGTTCATGCTCTTCAAAAATAGTGGGATTATCATCAACTAAAGTCATGACTTCTCCAAACCCACTTTCAATATTATTGCAAACATTATTATCAATATCATATTCATCATGAGGCTTAAACAAATTTTCAAGATCATAAGAAAAATCATCACCCCAATTATGATCATTGCAACAAGTAGTGGACATAGCAAAACTAGCATTCCCAAGCTTAGGGTTTTGCATATTTTTAGCGTGATTGACATTAATAGAATTTATAGTGAAACCATTGCAATCATGCTTTTTATTCAAGCAGATATCATGAACCACTTTATAATTTTGTTCTTTCAACACTTCATCAAAAAATTTAGATTCATGATTTGCAAACAAAACTCCATAGAGATAGTCAAGTGCACTCAACTCACTAGCAAATTGTTCATCATAATTTGGTCTTTTGAAAAGATTAGCAAGTGGATGACGATCCATATCAATAGATTTTTAGCAAGTGAAGATGCTAGCAAATAGAAGGCACATGGAAACACAAGCAAACATAGCAACAAAAAGGCGAACGGAAGAAGAGCGAATAAAAAGGAAAATCTTTTTGGTATTTTCGGAAAATCGGTTTAGAAGTGGGGGAGAGGAAAACGAGAGGCAAAAGGAAAATAATGTAAATGCAAGAGATGAGTTTGCGATAGTTACTTGGTATATATGCTTCACTTGAATACTCCCCGGCAATGGCGCCAGAAATTCTTCGTTCTACTTCTTGAGCTTGCGTTGGTTTTTCCCTTGAAGAGGAAAGGGTGATGAAGCAAAGTAGAGATAAGTATTTCCCTCAGTTTGAGAACCAAGGCATCAATCCAGTACTAGTATCAAGATGAGGCACAAATGAACCTGTGCAAAAGCAAACAAACTTGCACCCAACGCGATAAAGGGGTTGTCAATCCCTTCATGATTACTTGCAAGGTGAGATCTAACAGAGATAAAAGGTAAATAGAAATAAAAGTGCAGCAAGGTATTTTTGGTGTTTTTGTAGATCTGAATATATAATGTGTAAAAAAGACCCGGGGGCCATAGTGTTCACTAGAGGCTTCTCTCATGATAGCAAGTATTATGGTGGGTGAACGAATTACTGTAGAGCAATTGATAGAATCGCGCAAAGTCATGACGATATCCAAGGCAATGATCATACATATAGGCATCACATCCGAGACAAGTAGACCGATACTTTCTGCATCTACTACTATTACTCCACACATCGACCGCTATCCAGCATGCATCTATTGTATTAATTTCATAACAAACAGAGTAACGCCTAAAGCAACATGACAGGATGTAGAGGGATAAATTCATGCAATATGATATAAACCCCATATTTTTACCCTTGATGGCAACAACATGATGCGTGCCTCGCTACCCCTTCTATCACTAGGTGAGGACACCGCACGGTATGAACCCAAAACCAAGCACTCCTCCCATTGCAAGAATTATAGATCAAGTTGGCCAAACGAAACCCATAACTCGAAGAGAATTACAAGGATACAAAATCATGCATATAATAAATCAGAGGAGACTCAAAAAATATTCATAGATAATCTGATCATAAATCCACAATTCATCGGATCTCGACAAACACACCGCAAAAGAGAGTTACATCGGATAGATTTCCATGAAGATCATGGAGAACTTTGTATTTAAGATCCAAGAGAGAGAAGAAGCCATCTAGCTACTAGCTATGGACCCGAAGGTCTGTGGTGAACTACTCACGCATCATCGGAGAAGCAATGGTGTTGACAAATAAGCCCTCCGTGTCCGAATCCCCCTCCGTCAGGGCACCAGAACGGTCCCCAGATGGGATCTCGCGGAGACAGAACCTTGCGGCGGTGAAAAAGTACTTTCGTGGCTCTCTCTGTTTGTTTTGGGATTTTAGGGAATTTATAGGTGAAAGAGGTAGGGCAAAGGAGGCAAGGGGGGCCCACGAGCTTTCTAGCCTCCCCCTAGGGCGCTCCTAGGGGGCTCGTGACCTCCCACGAGACCTCCTGCCTTGGTTCTCAAGTCTTCTGGGTATCTTCTGTTATGGAAAAAATCACCTTGCGGGTTTTATTCCGTTTGGACTCTTTTTAATATTCTTTTCTGAAAAAGGTCAAAAACACGGAAAAAGCAGAAACTGGCACAGGGCACTGAGTTAATAGGTTAGTCCCAAAAATGATATAAAATGGCATATAAATGCATATAAGACATCCCAAGTTGCTAATATAATAGCATGGAACAATAAAAAATTATAGACACGTTGGAGACGTATCAGGCCCAAAATCAACCTCCCAAAGGTTTCCTGATTGGTGCAATGAGACTAAGGCTGGGGGCTCGGCAAGATGGAGGTCACCCCCGTGCCCACCGGCACATCATGAAGAGAAGCTTTTGCACGCGAAGACCACCTTTGGCAGGGTGGACTGCAGTCATGTCCCTTTTCAAAATGGTCGTTGTGGCAACCCTTCCCACCAATGTTTTTGGAGGGGAAGAGGACCAAGACCAATATAAATAAGAGGACCGACCTCCGTAGTGAAGGATCCAACCCCCGTCGTATCCACTAGGGAAAGAACCCACCTTTGTACTCATCTTCCACGTCAAGCAATACAAAAACAAGCAGGAGTAGGGTTTTACACCACAAGGTGGCCCGAACCTTGGTAAACTATGATGTGTTCTAGTTCACTTCCCTTAGCTCGTGCCACCGGAGAGTCGCTGTGAAGTTGAGAGGTAGAACACGGTTGGAGAGCTAGCACACCCTAGAGTTTGAACCCTTTCTTGGGTCTGCGGAGCCCCGATTCCGACATTTGGCGCACCAGGTAGGGGTGCGCGGCCGCTCTTCGGCTCCAGTTTCGCTTTGGCTTCACCGACCCCACGGTTGACGCTCGCTACACGTTCCCCGGGGGTTCGGCATCGGATGACCGCTACCGGCCCGCTAGCGTCGCGGCCACCATCGTCGTCGATTATGGACAACACGGCCCTTCGTGGCCCCGGCACGGCATGGCCACCACACCACCCCCCCCTCTGGCGTCCCCCGTTGCGTGAACTCACGTCGAAAATCTGAACACACAAGACGCGCTGCTCATGGCGAGTGAGCTGCTCCGCCACCACCCGACGGACGGAGAATACAACGCGTGGGTAGACCACATCGTTGAGCTCGTCGTCGTCGCCAGGAGAAAGCCCTATGCCCCGCTTCATCCCCCGATGCTAGAAGCGGGGGGCTCGGCCAACGAGCCGCCTCCACCACTATGCGGTGATCCGCGTGGGTCTGATCTCGAGGGGCCCGGGCGGGCGCACCTGGCGCCGTGCTCTTGATCCTCCGGGTCCTAGTGACTGGCTTTGAGCTGCTGCGGGGCCCTCACACGGGCACGCCCGGAAGAGTCGGCAAAGTGTTCTGCGGTCACCACAATGTGTGCACCCACAACATGGAGGACTCTTAGGTAGGTGGATCTGCCAAAGGGGAGTACACTGCGTGATGTGGGGCCCATATCTGTGTTGACCAGACGAGAAGGGTCCCGACTGTCGGCGGCGTCGCGTGCCCCGCATCTTCGGCCGACACGCACTTCCCTCCGGCATAGGGGGCTCCGCCCGACACCCTCGTCGGGCCGGGCTCGGGGGCTCCTGTGGGGGAGTCGCCTGGCCCATGTAGGGTGTGCACCTCGGCCTACAAGCATGGCGAGGGGCGCCAAGGACGCGGGAGATCGGCGTTCAAAAGACCAGCGAGCAGCGGAAAGTCGGGTCACGCGGGCCTCGCAAAATGCTGGACCCCGCGGGCCCTTGGGGCCTTAGGAGTCTCCATTACAAGGCGTTGAAGCTTTCGGAGCCGGCCATTCTTCCCTTTAATAGGGGTAGTCCTCGGCAATGCGTGTCGTCAAGAGGCCTAATTCTCCCTCGACGACATGGCCGCTAGGTGTCTTTTTGAGTTGCTTGACTTAGGCAATTCCATGTATTCTGTCTCACCTTGAGTGGGCGCTTTTTGGATGTGTAATAAACTCGATTAACCTTCACTTGGGATGGTATAGTTTGTCTGAATTTTAAGCTCTCGTGCTCCGACACCATCGAGGATTGACGCATCCTTGCAACTGCCCAAGGAAGGATTGACGGTGAGGGGTTAGACATGGCGTTTATGCAAGACTTGTCCTCATAGCACCGAGAAATCTAAGTGATCAAGCTCTAGCTCACGGGCTAGACATCTTGCCAAGTTCCTTATCGTCACGCCCTCTTGACAAGACGTCATGAACAAGATGAAGAGGACACGACTCGGAGCTGGACGGGAGCCGTACGACTCCACATGGCGACTGTCCTGATGACGTGCTCTCATGGCCACGCGGGGTGTGAACGACACTCATGCTTGGGCCATGGGGTCATGTGATGGCGCTCCTCGGAGTACACAGGGTGTGGGGGACACTCGTCCTTGGGCCTTAGGCGCACAACTGAAGACCGGGTTAGGAACTCCTGAGGCTTGTGCTTGAGGTATCCGCCCAACTATCGCCGCCCTTGAGCCTCTCACATAATAATGAGTGTTGGGTTGTACACACCCAGGGGGCTCCTATGTGTAACCCCACGATGAGCCACGTCGTGGCTGTGGTGGATGGCCCCCGCCCACGTCCCAATGGAAGTCCCTATGCTCCACGTTGGTGGAATAATACGATTGAAGAAGATGCCTCGCGAGTCGCACACTTTTTTAGGTTGACCCGTGCTGGATACGGCAACCGCTTTTCTTTCTAAGGTTGATCCATGCTGGATACGGCAACCGTTTTCATTCGCCTTTTTCTTCAACCTATGAACGAGCCCCCCAAGCTGATCCATCTTGATGTGGCAGCAGCATCGCCCTTTTTGGGTTCGCGAACAAGTTAGCCTACTGTTCTTGATAAAAGTTTTGGTCTTCTCGCTTTTTGAAGTTTCCTTGGTTCATCCTTGTCTTACCATGACCGCACCCAGCGGAAGCCCAATACCTCACCCTGGGGGATGACAACGACAAGGAAACGCCCTTGCGGTGCGCACCGGCCAGCCTGTTCTGGGGCTCGCACTCGTGGGGGTAGGCACTGTTCCTTGGCTTGGGTCTGCCCTGGTGATGTGGGGAACCTAGGGAGCTGGCGTTGGGGAACGTCGCATGGGAAACAAAAATTTTCCTACGCGCACGAAAACCTATCATGGTGATGTCCATCTACGAGAGGGGATGAGTGATCTACGTACCCTTGTAGATCGTACAGCAGAAGCGTTAGAGAACGCGGTTGATGTAGTGGAACGTCCTCACGTCCCTCGATCCGCCCCGCGAACAATCCCGCGATCAGTCCCACGATCTAGTACCGAACGGACGGCACCTCCGCGTTCAGCACACGTACAGCTCGACGATGATCTCGGCCTTCTTGATCCAGCAAGAGAGACGGAGAGGTAGATGAGTTCTCCGGCAGCGTGACGGCGCTCCGAAGGTTGGTGATGATCTCGTCTCAGCAGGGCTCCGCCCGAGCTCCGCAGAAACGCGATCTAGAGGAAAAACTATGGAGGTATGTGGTCGGGCAGCCGTGAGAAAGTCATCTCAAATCTGCCCTAAAAGCCCCATATATATAGGAGGAGGGAGGGGGACCTTGCCTTGGGGGTCCAAGGGTCCCTCAAGGGGTCGGCCGAGCCATGGGGGGGAGGACTCCCCCCCCAAACCGAGTTGGACTTGGTTTGGTGGGAGGAGTCCCCCTCCCTTCCCACTTCTTCCCACTTTTTTTTTCTTTTCCTTTGATTTCCTTCTCTTGGCGCATAGGCCCCCTTGGGGCTGTCCCACCAGCCCACTAAGGGCTGGTGTGTCTCCCCAAAGCCTATGGGCTTCCCCGGGGTGGGTTGCCCCCCCCGGTGAACTCCCGGAACCCATTCGTCATTCCCGGTAACTCCGAAAACCTTCCGGTAATCAAATGAGGTCATCCTATATATCAATCTTCGTTTCCGGACCATTCCAGAAACCCTCGTGACGTCCGTGATCTCATCCGTGACTCCGAACAACATTCGGTAACCAACCATATAACTCAAATACGCATAAAACAACGTCGAACCTTAAGTGTGTGCAGACCCTGCGGGTTCGAGAACTATGTAGACATGACCCGAGAGACTCCTCGGTCAATATCCAATAGCGGGACCTGGATGCCCATATTGGATCCTACATATTCTACGAAGATCTTATCGTTTGAACCTCAGTGCCAGGGATTCGTATAATCCCGTATGTCATTCCCTTTGTCCTTCGGTATGTTACTTGCCCGAGATTCGATCGTCAGTATCCGCATACCTATTTCAATCTCGTTTACCGGCAAGTCTCTTTGCTCGTTCCGTAATACAAGATCCCGCAACTTACACTAAGTTACATTGCTTGCAAGGCTTGTGTGTGATGTTGTATTACCGAGTGGGCCCCGAGATACCTCTCCGTCACACGGAGTGACAAATCCCAGTCTTGATCCATACTAAATCAACTAACACCTTCGGAGATACCTGTAGAGCATCTTTATAGTCACCCAGTTACGTTGCGACGTTTGATACACACAAAGCATTCCTCCGGTGTCAGTGAGTTATATGATCTCATGGTCATAGGAATAAATACTTGACACGCAGAAAACAGTAGCAACAAAATGACACGATCAACATGCTACGTCTATTAGTTTGGGTCTAGTCCATCACGTGATTCTCCTAATGACGTGATCCAGTTATCAAGCAACAACACCTTGTTCATAATCAGAAGACACTGACTATCATCGATCAACTGGCTAGCCAACTAGAGGCATGCTAGGGACGGTGTTTTGTCTATGTATCCACACATGTAAATGAGTCTTCATTCAATACAATTATAGCATGGATAATAAACTATTATCTTGATACAGGAATTATAATAATAACTATACATTTATTATTGCCTCTAGGGCATAATTCCAACAGTCTCCCACTTGCACTAGAGTCAATAATCTAGCCCTCACATCACCGTGTGAATTACATTGTAATAAATCTAACACCCATACAGTTCTGGTGTCGATCATGTTTTGGCCGTGGAAGAGGTTTAGTCAGCGGGTCTGCTACATTCAGATCCGTGTGCACTTTGCATATATTTACGTCCTCCTCCTCGACGTAGTCGCGGATGACGTTGAAGCGTCGTTTGATGTGTCTGGTCTTCTTGTGAAACCTTGGTTCCTTTGCTAAGGCAATGGCACCAGTGTTGTCACAGAACAAGGTTATTGGATCCAGTGCACTTGGCACCACTCCAAGATCCGTCATGAACTGCTTCATCCAGACACCCTCCTTAGCCGCCTCCGAGGCAGCCATGAACTCTGCTTCACATGTAGAATCTGCTACGACGCTTTGCTTGGAACTGCACCAGCTTACTGCACCCCCATTAAGAATAAATACGTATCCGGTTTGCGACTTAGAGTCGTCCGGATCTGTGTCAAAGCTTGCATCGACGTAACCTTTTACGGCGAGCTCTTCGTCACCTCCATACACGAGAAACATCTCCTTAGTCCTTTTCAGGTACTTCAGGATATTCTTGACCGCCGTCCAGTGATCCACTCCTGGATTACTCTGGAACCTACCTGCCATACTTATGGCCAGGCTAACATCCGGTCTAGTGCACAGCATTGCATACATGATAGATCCTATGGCTGAAGCATAGGGGACGGAGCGCATATGCTCTCTATCTTCATCAGTTGCTGGGCACTGAGTCTTACTCAATCTCGTACCTTGTAACACTGGCAAGAACCCTTTCTTGGACTGTTCCATTTTGAACCTCTTCAAAACTTTATCAAGGTATGTGCTTTGTGAAAGTCCTATCACGCGCTTTGATCTATCCCTATAGATCTTAATGCCTAGAATGTAAGCAGCTTCTCCTAGGTCCTTTATAGAGAAACTTTTATTCAAGTAACCTTTTATGCTTTCCAAAAGCTCTACGTTGTTTCCAATCAGTAATATGTCATCCACATATAATATCAGAAACGCCACAGAGCTCCCACTCACTTTCTTGTAAATACAAGATTCTCCAACCACTTGTATAAACCCAAATGCTTTGATCACCTCATCAAAGCGTTTGTTCCAACTCCGAGATGCTTGCACCAGTCCATAAATGGATCGCTGGAGCTTGCACACCTTGTCAGCATTTTTAGGATCGACAAAACCTTCGGGTTGCATCATATACAACTCTTCCTTAAGGAAACCGTTAAGGAACACCGTTTTGACATCCATCTGCCAGATTTCATAATCGAAAAATGCAGCTATTGCTAACATGATTCTGATGGACTTAAGCATCGCTACGGGTGAGAAAGTCTCATCGTAGTCAACTCCTGGAACTTGTGAAAAAAACCTTTGCCACAAGTCGAGCTTTATAAACGGTCACATTACCGTCAGCGTCCGTTTTCTTCTTAAAGATCCATTTGTTCTGAATAGCCTTGCGGCCCTCAGGTAGTATCTCCAAAGTCCACACTTTGTTCTCATACATGGATCCTATCTCGGATTTCATGGCTTCTAGCCATTTGTTGGAATCTGGGCCCACCATTGCTTCTTCATAATTCGCAGGTTCATTGTTGTCTAACAACATGATTGATAAGACGGGATTACCGTACCACTCTGGAGCAGCACATGATCTCGTCGACCTGCGTGGTTCAACAGAAACTTGAACTGGAGTTTCATGATCATCATCATTAACTTCCTCCTCAACCGGCGTTGCAGTGACAGAGGTTCCCCCTTGCCCTGCGCCACCATCTAGAGGGATGAGAGGTTCAACAACCTCGTCAAGTTCTATCTTCCTCCCACTCAATTCTCTCGAGAGAAACTCCTTCTTGAGAAAAGTTCCGTTCTTAGCAACAAACACTTTGCCCTCGGATTTGAGATAGAAGGTGTACCCAACTTTCTCTTTTGGGTAACCTATGAAGACGCATTTTTCCGCTTTGGGTTCCAGCTTTTCAGGCTGAAGCTTTTTGACATAAGCATCACATCCCCAAACTTTAAGAAACGACAACTTTGGCCTTTTGCCATACCACAGTTCGTATGGTGTCGTCTCAACGGATTTCGATGGTGCCCTATTTAAAGTGAATGCAGCTGTTTCTAATGCATAACCCCAAAATGATAACGGCAAATCAGTAAGAGACATCATAGATCGCACCATCTCTAACAAAGTACGATTACGATGTTCGGACACACCATTACGATGTGGTGTTCCAGCCGGTGTTAACTGCGAAACAATTCCACATTGTCTTAAGTGAGTACCAAACTCGAAACTCAGATATTCACCCCCACGATCAGACCGTAGGGACTTGATCTTCTTGTTACGATGATTTTCCACTTCACTCTGAAATTGCTTGAACTTTTCAAATGTTTCAGACTTGTGCTTCATCAAGTAGACATAACCATATCTACTTAAGTCGTCAGTGAAGGTGAGAAAATAACGATATCCGCCGCGTGCCTCCACGCTCATTGGACCACATACATCGGTATGTATGATTTCCAACAAGTCACTTGCACGCTCCATTGTTCCGGAGAACGGAGTCTTAGTCATCTTGCCCATGAGGCATGGTTCGCACGTGTCAAGTGAATCAAAGTCAAGTGACTCCAAAAGTCCATCAGCATGGAGTTTCTTCATGCGCTTTACACCAATATGACCCAAGCGGCAGTGCCACAAAAATATGGCGCTATCATTGTTTACTCTAACTCTTTTGGTCTCAATGTTATGTATATGCGTGTCGCTATCAAGATTCAATATGAACAATCCTCTCACATTCGGTGCATGACCATAAAAGATGTTACTCATAGAAATAGAACAACCATTATTCTCAGACTTAAAAGAGTAACCGTCTCGCAATAAACAAGATCCAGATATAATGTTCATGCTCAACGCAGGCACTAAATAACAATGATTTAAGTTCATCACTAATCCCGATGGTAGTTGAAGTGACACTGTGCCGACGGCGATTGCATCAACCTTGGAACCGTTTCCTACGCGCATCGTCACTTCGTCTTTCGCCAGCCTTCGTCTATTCCGCAGTTCCTGCTTCGAGTTGCAAATGTGAGCAACAGAACCGGTATCAAATACCAGGCACTACTACGAGATCCGGTTAAGTACACATCAATAACATGTATATCAAATATACCTGATTTTTCTTTGCCCGCCTTCTTATCTGCCAGATACTTGGGGCAATTGCGCTTCCAGTGACCCATACCCTTGCAATAGAAGCACTCTGTTTCAGGCTTAGGTCCAGCTTTGGGTTTCTTCGGCGGATTGGCAACAGGCTTTCCGCTCTTCTTCGAATTGCCCTTCTTGCCTTTGCCGTTTCTCTTGAAACTAGTGGTCTTGCTCACCATCAACACTTGATGCTCTTTACGGAGTTCAGACTCTGCGACTTTCAGCATCGCAAACAACTCGCCGGGAGACTTGTTCATCCCTTGCATGTTGTAGTTCAACACAAAGCCTTTATAGCTTGGCGGCAGTGATTGAAGGATTCTGTCAGTGATAGCTTCTTGCGGGAGTTCAATCCCCAGTTCAGCTAGACGGTTTGAGTACCCAGACATTTTGAGCACATGTTCACTGACAGACGAGTTTTCCTCCATCTTGCAAGCATAGAATTTATCGGAGGTCTCATACCTCTCGATCCGGGCGTTCTTCTGAAAGATAAATTTCAACTCCTGGAACATCTCAAATGCTCCATGACGCTCAAAGCGACGTTGAAGTCCCGGTTCCAAGCCATACAAGACTGCACATTGAACTATTGAGTAGTCCTCCTTACGTGCTAACCAAGCATTCTTAACATCCTGATCAGCCGTAGCGGGTGGTTCATCTCCTAGCGCAGCATTAAGGACATAATCCTTCTTTCCAGCTTGTAAGATTAGCTTAAGATTACGAGCCCAGTCTACAAAGTTGCTTCCATCATCTTTCAACTTAGCTTTCTCTAGGAACGTATTAAAATTCAGGATGACACTTTTGTGAGCCATGATCTACAACACAAATATATACAAAGTGGACTTAGACTATGTTCAAGATAATTAGAGTTCAACTTAATCAAATTATATGCTAAACTCCCACTCAAAAAGTACATCTCTCTAGTCATTTGAGTGGTTTCATGATCCACTTACACTATCCCAAGTCCGATCATCACGTGAGTTGAGTATAGTTTCAGTGGTAAGCATCCCTATGCTAATCATATCAACTATATGATTCATGATCGACCTTTCGGTCTCATGTGTTCCGAGGCCATATCTGCACATGCTAGGCTCGTCAAGCTTAACCCGAGTGTTCCGCGTGCGCAACTGTTTTCCACCCGTTGTATGTGAACGTTGAGTCTATCACACCCGATCATCACGTGGTGTCTCGAAACGACGAACTGTAGCAACGGTGCACAGTCGGGGAGAACACAATTTCGTCTTGAAATTTTAGTGAGAGATCACCTCATAATGCTACCGTCGTTCTAAGCAAAATAAGGTGCAAAAAAAAAGATTAACATCACATGCAATTCATAAGTGACATGATATGGCCATCATCACGTGCTTCTTGATCTCCATCACCAAAGCACCGGCACGATCTTCTTGTCACCGGCGCCACACCATGATCATCCATCAACGTGTTGCCATCGTGGTTGTCGTGCTACTTATGCTATCACTACTAAAGCTACATCCTAGCAAAATAGTAAACGCATCTGCAAGCACATATGTTAGTATAAAGACAACCCTATGGCTCCTGCCGGTTGCCGTACCATCGACGTGCAAGTCGATATTTCTATTACAACATGATCATCTCATACATCCAATATATCACATCACATCGTTGGCCATATCACATCACAATCATACCCTGCAAAAACAAGTTAGACGTCCTCTAATTTTGTTGTTGCATGTTTTACGTGGTGACAAAGGGTATCTAGTAGGATCACATCTTACTTACCCAAACACCACAACGGAGATATATGAGTTGCTATTTAACCTCATCCAAGGACCTCCTCGGTCAAATCCGATTCAACTAAAGTTGGAGAAACCGACACTTGCCAGTCATCTTTGAGCAAAGGGGGTTACTCGTAACGATGAAACCAGTCTCTCGTAAGCGTACGAGTAATGTCGGTCCAAGCCGCTTCAATCCAACAATACCACGGAATCAAGAAAAGACTAAGGAGGGCAGCAAAACGCACATCACCACCCACAAAACCTTTTGTGTTCTACTCGAGAAGACATCTACGCATGAACCTAGCTCTGATACCACTGTTGGGGAACGTCGCATGGGAAACAAAAAATTTCCTACGCGCACGAAAACCTATCATGGTGATGTCCATCTGCGAGAGGGGATGAGTGATCTACGTACCCTTGTAGATCATACAGCAGAAGCGTTAGAGAACGCGGTTGATGTACTGGAACATCCTCACGTCCCTCGATCCGCCCCGCGAACAATCCCGCGATCAGTCCCACGATCTAGTACCGAACGGACGGCACCTCCGCGTTCAGCACACGTACAGCTCGACGATGATCTCGGCCTTCTTGATCCAGCAAGAGAGACGGAGAGGTAGATGAGTTCTCCGGCAGCGTGACGGCGCTCCGGAGGTTGGTGATGATCTCGTCTCAGCAGGGCTCCGCCCGAGCTCCGCAGAAACGCGATCTAGAGGAAAAACTATGGAGGTATGTGGTCGGGCAGCCGTGAGAAAGTCGTCTCAAATCTGCCCTAAAAGCCCCATATATATAGGAGGAGGGAGGGGGACCTTGCCTTGGGGTCCAAGGGACCCTCAAGGGGTCGGCCGAGCCAAGGGGGGGAGGACTCCCCCCCCAAACCGAGTTGGACTTGGTTTGGTGGGAGGAGTCCCCCTCCCTTCCCACTTCTTCCCACTTTTTTTTTCTTTTCCTTTGATTTCCTTCTCTTGGCGCATAGGCCCCCTTGGGGCTGTCCCACCAGCCCACTAAGGGCTGGTGTGTCTCCCCAAAGCCTATGGGCTTCCCCGGGGTGGGTTGCCCCCCCCGGTGAACTCCCGGAACCCATTCGTCATTCCCGGTACATTCCCGGTAACTCCGAAAACCTTCCGGTAATCAAATGAGGTCATCCTATATATTAATCTTTGTTTCCGGACCATTCCGGAAACCCTCATGACGTCCGTGATCTCATCCGGGACTCCAAACAACATTCGGTAACCAACCATATAACTCAAATACGCATAAAACAACGTCGAACCTTAAGTGTGCAGACCCTGCGGGTTCGAGAACTATGTAGATATGACCCGAGAGACTCCTCGGTCAATATCCAATAGCGGGACCTGGATGCCCATATTGGATCCTACATATTCTAAGAAGATCTTATCGTTTGAACCTCGGTGCCAAGGATTCGTATAATCCCGATCCCGTATGTCATTCCCTTTGTCCTTCGGTATGTTACTTGCCCGAGATTCGATCGTCAGTATCCTCATACCTATTTCAATCTCGTTTACCGGCAAGTCTCTTTACTCGTTCCGTAATACAAGATCCCGCAACTTACACTAAGTTACATTGCTTGCAAGGCTTGTGTGTGATGTTGTATTACCGAGTGGGCCCCGAGATACCTCTCCGTCACACGGAGTGACAAATCCCAGTCTTGATCCATACTAAATCAACTAACACCTTCGGAGATACCTGTAGAGCATCTTTATAGTCACCCAGTTACGTTGCGACGTTTGATACACACAAAGCATTCCTCCGGTGTCAGTGAGTTATATGATCTCATGGTCATAGGAATAAATACTTGACACGCAGAAAACAGTAGCAACAAAATGACACGATCAACATGCTACGTCTATTAGTTTGGGTCTAGTCCATCACGTGATTCTCCTAATGATGTGATCCAGTTATCAAGCAACAACACCTTGTTCATAATCAGAAGACACTGACTATCATCGATCAACTGGCTAGCCAACTAGAGGCATGCTAGGGACGGTGTTTTGTCTATGTATCCACACATGTAAATGAGTCTTCATTCAATACAATTATAGCATGAATAATAAACTATTATCTTGATACAGGAATTATAATAATAACTATACATTTATTATTGCCTCTAGGGCATAATTCCAACAGCTGGGTTCTAGCCTGCGGGCTGATACGTCCATTTTGCATCATGCTTTTATGTTGATATTTATCGCATTATGGGCTGTTATTACACTTTACGGTACAATACTTATGCCTTTTCTCTCTTATTTTATATGGTTTACATGAAGAGGGAGAATGCCGGCAGTTGGAATTTTGGGCTGAAAAAGGAGCAAGTTTGAGATACCTATTCTGCACAACTCCAAAAGCCGTGAAAATTAATGAGGAATTATTTCGGATTTTATAAAAGATATTGGGCGGAAGAAGTACTGGAGGGGAGCCACCAAGAGGCCACAAGCCTACCAGGCGCGGCCTACCCCCTGGCCGCGCCTAGGTGGCTTGTGGGCCCCTTGTTATCCCTCCGGCTCCCATATTTTGCTATAAGCAGGGTTTCGTTCCAGAAAAAATCAAGGGAAGGCTTTCAAGAGGAATCGCCACGCCACAAGGCGGAACTTGACCAGAACCAATCTACAGCTCCGGCAGGGCCGTCTCGAGGAAATTTCCCTCCCGGAGGGGGAAATCGCCGCCATCGTCATCACCAAAACTCCTCTCATCGGAGCGGACTCATCTCCATCAACATATTCATCAGCACCATCTCATCTCCAAACCCTAGTTCATCTCTTGTAACCAATCTCCGTCTCGCGACTCCGATTGGTACGTGTAAGGTTGCTAGTAGTGTTAATTACTATTTGTAGTTGATGCTAGCTGGATTACTTGGTGGAAGATCATATGTTCAGATCCTTGATGCTATTCAATAAATCTCTGATCATGAACATAATTATGCTTTGTGATTAGTCACTTTTGTTCCTGAAGACATGGGATAAGTCTTGCTATAAGTAATCATGTGAATTTGGTATTCGTTCGATATTTTGATGCGTTGTATGTTGTTTTTCCTCCAGTGGTATTATGTGAACGTCGACTACATGACACTTCACCATTATTTGGGCCTAGAGGAAGGCATTGGGAAGTAATAAGTAGATGATGGGTTGCTAGAGTGACAGAAACTAAAACCCTAGTTTATGCGTTGCTTTGTGAGGGGCTGATTTGGATCCACTAGTTTAATGCTATGGTTAGACATATTATTAATTCTTCTTTCGTAGTTGCGGATGCTTGCGAGAGGGGTTAATCATAAGTGGGATGTTTGTCCAAGTAAGGACAGCACCCAAGCACCGGTCCACCCACATATCAAACTATCAAAGTAGCGAACGCGAATCATATGAACATGATGAAAACTAGCTTGACAGAAATTACCATGTGTCCTCGGGAGCGCTTTACCTTGCATAAGAGTTTGTCCAGGCTTGTCCCTTGCTACAAAAGGGATTGGGCCATCTTGCTACACCTTTTTTACTACGGTTACTTGCTACCCGTTATGAATCTTCTTATCACACAACTATCTATTACCGATAATTTCAGTGCCTGCAGAGAATACCTTGCTGAAAACCACTTGTCAGTTCCTTCTGCTCCTCGTTGGGTTCGACACTCTTACTTACCCAAAGGACTATGATAGATCCCCTACACTTTTGGGTTATCAAGACTCTTTTCTGGCGCCGTTGTCGGGGAGTGAACGCCTTTGGTAAGTGGAATTTGGTAAGGAAACATTTATATGGTGTGCTGAAATTTAGTGTCACTTGTCACTATGGAGACTAATCCTTTGAGGAGCTTCTTTGGGGTATCTTCACCTCAAACGCAAGCACAAGGAGTTTCTCCTCAACCTACTGCGCCTACTTAAAATATTTACTATGAAATTCCTTCGGGTATGCTAGAGAAACTGTTGGCTGATCATTTTACAGGAGCTGGAACATCACATCCCGACTTGCATCTAATCTATGTAAATGAAGTTTGTGGTTTATTTAAGCTTGCAGGTTTGCCCAAGGATGAGGTCAAGAAGAAGGTGTTTCCCTTATCTTTGAGGGATAAAGCATTGACATGGTATAGGCTATGTGATGATACTGGATCATGGAACTACAACCGATTGAAATTGGAATTTCATCAAAAGTTTTATCCTATGCATTTGGTACATCGTGATCGGAATTATATCTATAATTTTTGGCCTCGTGATAGAGAAAGTATTGCTCAAGCTTGGGATGCTTAATTCAGTGTTATATTCATGCCCCAACCATGAGCTCTCGAGAGAGATATTGTTCAGAACTTTTATGCTCGGCTTTCTCATGATAATCGCACCATGCTTGACACTTCTTGTACAGGTTCTATTATGAAGAGAGATATTGACTTCAAATGGAATTTATTGGAAATAATTAAATGCAACTATGAAGATTTGGTGTTTGATGAAGCTAAGGAGTCAGGTATGAATCTTAAGTTCGATTGCGCTAAATCGTTTGTTGAAACAAATACTTTTTATGATTTTAGTGCTAAACATGGAGTTGACTCTGAGATAGTAGCTTCATTTTGTGAATCATTTTCTGCTCATATTAATCTCCCTAAAGAGAAGTGGTTTAAATACCATCCTCCCATAGAAGTCAATGTAGTTAAACCCAATCCAGTTGAAGAGAAAGTCATTGCTTATAATGATCCTATATTTCCTAGTGCTTACATTGAGAAACCACCTTTCCCTGTTAGAATAAAGGATCGTGCTAAAGCTTCAACTATGATACGTAAGGGTTACATTAGAACACCTACACCCCCTGAGAAAATTAAAGTTGAACCTAGCATTTCTATTATCAAAGATCTCTTGTCCGACAATATTGATGGGCATGTTATTCACTTCTGTGAAGATGCTGCTAGAATTGCTAAACCTCATGCTAGAGACAAACATAAGCATGTTGTTGGCATGCGTGTTATTTCTGTTAAGATAGGAGATCATTGTTATCATGGTTTATGTGACGTGGGTGCTAGTATCAGTGCAATACCTTGATCTTTATATGATGAAATTAAAGACGAGATTGTACCTGTCGAGACGGAATCTATTGATGTTACTATTCAGCTTGCCAATAGAGATACTATCTGCCCTTTGGGAATCGTTAGAGAAGTTGAAGTCCTGTGTGGTAAAACTAAGTATCCTACTGATTTTCTCATTCTTGCTACCAAACAAGATAGCTTTTGTCCCATCATATTTGGCAGACCTTTCCTCAATACTGTTAATGCTGAGATTGATTGTGAGAAACAAATTGTCACTGTTGGCTTTGAAGGTGTGTCACATGAATTTAATTTCTCCAAGTTTGGTAGACAACCTCATGAAAAAGAATTTTCTAGTAAGGATGAAATTATTGCTCTAGCTTCTATTGTTGTGCCTCCTACTGATCCTTTAGAGCAATACTTGCTTGAGCATGAAAATGATATGCATATGGATGAAAGGAATGAGATACATAGAGTTACCTTTGAACAACATCATATCCTTAAGAATAATTTGCGTGTTGAATTACTTGGAGATCCACCTCCACCAAAGGGTGATCCTGTGTTTGAGCTTAAACAGTTACCTGGTACTCTTAAGTTTGCCTATCTCGATGAAAAAGAGATATATCCCGTTATTATTAGTGCTAGCCTTTCAGAGCATGAAGAAAAAAATCATTGAAAATTTTGAGGAAGCACCGTGCCGCTATAGGATATACTCTTGATGATCTTAAGGGCATTAGTCCCACTCTATGCGAGCATAAAATTAAAACTGATCCTGATTCCAAACCAGTTGCCGATCATCAACAAAGATTAAATCCTAAGATGAAAGAGGTAGTAAGAAAAGAAATACTAAAGCTCCTGGAAGCAGGTATTATCTATCATGTTGCTCATAGTGATTGGGTAAGTCCGGTGCATTGCTTCCCTAAAAAGGGAGGCATTACCGTTGTCCCTAATGATAAAGATGAATTGATCCCACATAACATTGTTACTTGCTATAGGATGGTAATTGATTTTAGGAAATTGAATAAAGCCACTAGGAAAGATCATTACCTTTTGCCTTTTATTGACCAAATGCTAGAAAGATTGTCTAAACACACACACTTTTGCTTTCTAGATTGTTGATTCCAAGGTTACTATTCACACAGATCATGCTGCTATTAAGTATCTCATGGAAAAGAAAGATGCTAAACCTAGACTTATTAGATGGGTTCTCTTGCTACAAGAATTTGATTTGCATGGTGTTAATGGGAAGGGTGCTGAGAACCCTGTAGCAGATAACTTGTCTAGGTTGGAGAATGTTCTTGATGACCCACAACCTATTGATGATAGCTTTCCTGATGAGCAATTGAATGTCATCAATGCTTCACGCCGTACAACTTGGTATGCTGATTATGCAAATTATATTGTTGCTAAACATATACCACCTAGTTTCACATACCAACAAGAGAATAAATTCTTCTTTGATTTGAGACATTACTTTTGGGATGATCCTCACCTTTATAAAGAAGGAGTAGATGGTGTTATTAGACGTTGTGTACCTGAGCATGAACAGGGACAGGTCCTATAGAAGTGTCACTCTGAGGCTTACGGAGGACACCATGCGGGAGGTAGAACTGCTCACAAGGTATTGCAATCCGGTTTTATTGGCCTATTCTCTTTAAGGATGCCCGTAAGTTTGTATTGTCTTGTGATGAATGTCAAAGAATAGGTAATATCAGTAAACGTCAGGAAATTCCTATGAATTATTCACTTGTCATTGAACCATTTGATGTTTGGGATTTTGATTATATGGGACCTTTTCCAAAATCCAACGGGTATGCTCATATTCAAGTTGTTGTTGATTACGTTACTAAGTGGGTAGAAGCTATCCCAACTAGTAGTGCTGATCATAGCACCTCTATTAAGATGCTTAAAGAAGTTATTTTCCCTAGAATTGGAGTCCCTAGATATTTAATGACTGATGGTGGTTCACATTTTATTCATGGTGCTTTCCGTAAAACGCTTGCTAAGTATGATGTCAACCATAGAATTGCATCTCCTTATCATCCTTAGTCGAGTGGTCAAGTGGAGCTAAGTAATAGAGAAATTAAACTAATTCTGCAAAAGACTGTTAATAGATCTAGAAAGAATTTGTCTAAGAAGCTTGATGATGCACTGTGGGCTTATAGAACTGCTTGTAAGAATCCCATGGGCATTTCTCCATACAAAATGGTCTACGGTAAAGCATGTCATTTACCTCTTGAGCTAGAGCATAAGGCTTATTGGGCAATCAAAGAGCTCGACTTTGATTTCAAACTTGCTGGTGAGAAGAGGTTATTTGATATTAGCTCACTTGATGAATGGAGAACTCAGGCATATGAAAATGCCAAGTTGTTTAAAGAAAAAGTTAAGAGGTGGCATGATAAAAGGATACCAAAACGTGAGTTCAATGTAGGTGATTATGTCTTGCTATACAATTCCCGTTTAAGATTTTTTTGTAGGAAAGCTTCTCTCTAAATGGAAGGTCCTTACATTGTCGAAGAAGTGTATCTTTCCGGTGCCATCAAAATCAACAACACGGAAGGGAATTTTCCGAGTGTTGTAAACTGGCAGAGAATCAAGCATTATATCTCAGGTACTCCCATAAATGTTGAAAGCAATATTATTAATACCATAACTCCGGAGGAGTACATAAGGGATATTTATCAGCCTATTTTAGACTCCAAAAACGAAGAGGTATGTGATGCGGTAAGTAAACCGACTCCAAAACTTTTCCAATAGCCATTTTTCTCCGTTTTGGAATTTTTTAGAAAAATAGAAAAATTTAAAGTAGTCTGGAAAGCGGACGAGGAGGCGACAAGCCTGCCAGGCGCGGCCTACCCCCCTGGCCGCGCCTGGGTGGCTTGTGGGCACCTCGTGTGTCTCCCGGACTCCATTTTCTTGTGGATTACTCCTTTTGGTCGGGAAAAATTCATTATATATTATCCCGAAAGGTCTGACCCTCGTATCACGCAAGTATCCTCTGTTTCCATTTCGAGCCTGTTTCTGCAGCAGATTTAGGGCAAGGATGTCGACTCAGGAATTTGTCGGGGAGAACAATTTCCCTCAAGTCTATGAAGAATTAAAGGCTGATCTGAAAAGAATGGAGGTCATGGAGGCCAAGGAAGGGCTGCTGGAAGAAACTAAGGGCAAAACTAAGGCGGAGAATCCGGCGTCGGACGAAGGAGGAGAAGCTGAGGAAGAAGATTTTCTTCAACCCTACCTCCACCTACTATCTCCATCCTTGATCGAACTCTTGAGGTTATGTGAAATAACTCGTGTTTGTAATACTTATCTCACCTGTGAAGTTGTTTTGCTAGAGAAACATATCAGAGAGCTCCAAAGTATAAATCAAAGATTGATGGCCCTCTTGGAATTAAAAGACAGGGCTACTCCAAGACCATCACCTTTGAAGGAAGACAATTAAGCATGGGTATGGGCAATCCCCTTGGGTTGTGCCAAGCTTGGGGGAGTGGCCCCGGTATTGTATCACCATCACATCTTTTGACCTTACCTCTTTCTTAGTTCGATCCTTTTTTGTTTTTATATTTTTCTAGTATAATAAAGTTCTTAGTTTGATCTAGGCATGAGTTTTGCATTGTGTTACCCCCAATGTATTCGAGTTCGTGAGTCATATAATAAATAGTGTTTTAGTTAAGGGCCTTGCCTCATGCCATGATCTAAAGAAAAGAATAATAAAAGAACTAAAGCATGAAAGATAGAGTAATGATCTTATGGGAAGTGATGGCTTCACATATAAAAAGAGTGTTGATTGAAGCTTGTTGTGGGTGGACAAATGTAGACCTTGGTCATTGTTGCAATTAATAGAAAGTAATAAAGAAAGGGAGGTTCACATATAAATATATCATCTTTGACACCGTCTATGATTGTGAACACTCATTAAACTATTACATGCTTAGAAGTAGATGTTGGACAAGGAAGACAACATAATGAATTATGTTTGCGTGGTTCCGAACAATGTTATATGACTAGAGATCCCTTAGCATGTGACGCTTGCTTCCACCTCATATCAGCCAAAACTTCCGCACTAAGTATAGATACTACTTGTGCATCCTAAACCCTCAACCCAGTTTTGCCATGAGAGTCCACCATACCTACCTATGGATTGAAAAAGATCCCTCAAGTAAGTTGTCATCGGTGCAAGCAATAAAAAATTGCTCCCTAAATATGTATGATCTATTGGTGTGTGGAAAATAAGCTTTGTACGAACCTGTGATGAGGAAGACATAAAAGAGACGGACTACATAATAAAGTTCTTTATCATAGGAGGCAATATAAAGTGGCGTTCCTCCACACTAAGAGATCACACATCCAAACCTCAAAAGCGCATGACAACCTCTGCTTCCCTCTGCGAAGGGCCCATCTTGTACCTTTACTTTTTATCTTTGAAAGAGTCATGGTGATCGACACCAATTCCTTATTTCGCCATTATCTTGTCTACCGTCATGTGCTAGGAAAAGATCTATATTCATATGTCAACTTGGAACTAAGTATTCATGAATTATTATTATTGACATTACCCTTGAGGTAAATAGTTGGGAGGCGAAACTGTAAGCCCCTATCTTTCTCTCTGTCCAATTGAAACTTTGATCTCATGAGTACCACATGAGTTTTAGCAATTGTAGAAGACGAAAGGATGATTGAGTATGTGGATTTGCTTTACAAGCTCTTATTTGACTCTTTCCGATGTTATGATAAATTGCAATTGCTTCAATGACTAAAGACTATTGGTTGTTAATTCTCAATAATGTTCTTGATCCATACTTTACATTGTGAAGGAATTGTCACTTTAGCATAAGAGATTATATGACGATATTGCTGTTCTAAATTTGATCATGATGCCTGCATGTCCGTATTTTGTTCTGTCGACACCTCTATCTCTAAACTTGTGGGCATATTTATTGATCTCGGCTTCTGCTTGAGGACAAGCGAGGGCTAAGCTTGGGGGAGTTGATACGTCCATTTTGCATCATGCTTTTATGTTGATATTTATCACATTATGGGCTGTTATCACACATTACGGTACAATACTTATGCCTTTTCTCTCTTATTTGATAAGGTTTACATGAAGAGGGAGAATGCTAGCAGCTGGAATTCTGGGCTGAAAAAGGAGCAAGTTTGAGATACCTATTCTGCACAACTCCAAAAGCCGTGAAAATCAACGAGGAATTATTTTGGATTTTATAAAAAATACTGGGCGGAGTAAGTACTGGACGGGAGCCACCAGGAGGCCACAAGCCTGCCAGGCGCGACCTACCCTCCTGGCCGCGCCTAGGTGGCTTGTGGGGCCCCTGTTACCCCTTCGGCTCCCAACTTTTTCTATAAGGAGTGTTTCGTTCCCGAAAAAATCAAGGGAAGGCTTCCGGGAGGAATCGCCGCCGCCACGAGGTGGAACTTGAGCAGAACCAATCTAGAGCTCCGACACGACCGTCCTGCCAGGGAAATTTCCCTCCCGGAGGGGGAAATCATCGCCATCGTCATCACCAACACTCCTCTTATCGGAGGGGACTCATCTCCATCAACATCTTCATCAGCACCATCTCATCTCCAAACCCTAGTTCATCTCTTGTAACCAATCTCCGTCTCGCGACTCCAATTGGTACTTGTAAGGTTCCTAGTAGTGTTAATTACTCTTTGTAGTTGATGCTAGTTGGATTACTTGGTGGAAGATCATATGTTCAGATCCTTGATGCTATTCAATACCTCTCTAATCATGAACATAATTATGCTTTGTGAGTAGTCACTTTTGTTCCCGAGGACATGGGATAAGTCTTGCTATAAGTAGTCATGTGAATTTGGTATTCGTTCGATATTTTGATGTCTTGTATGTTGTTTTTCCTATAGTGGTGTTATGTGAACGTCGACTACATAACACTTCACCATTATTTGGGCCTAGAGGAAGGCATTGGGAAGTAGTAAGTAGATGATGGGTTGCTAGAGTGACTCCGGGACTCCGTTTTCTTGCGGAGTACTCCTTCTGGGCCTAGAGGAAGGCATTGGGAAGTAATAAGTAGATGATGGTGTAACGACCAAGATGCGGTCCTTTCCGATCTGGGGGTCGAGGCCCCGAATAGGAAAGAAGCGCATCTAAGCATTTCGCAAGCAAGTAACATAGCACAAATAATAATAAAAGTAGACAATTCGAGATTCAACTGTCTTCTCATTAATAACTCAGAGTACATCACAGATACAATCAAGGTAGTTCCGCTACGGACTACAAAACATGAAAATGCTATGCTACCCTGCCTGCAGGCCCACGATCATGACCACGCCTCAGTCCTCTGGATAGTTCACGTAGAGGCAGTATGTCTCCTCGTCGTACTGCCACGCCAGCTGGGTGCCGTCGAGATCATCTGTCTCTGGGGTACCTGTACCTGTTGGGAGTTTCGGAGGAATCCGTGAGCCACGGGGACTCAGCAATCTAAGACCTTGGTGCCAGAACTAGTCATGTTATTAGGTAGGATAAGGGTGAAGTGTATAAGGCTGCAGCATCCTAAGCTTGATTTAGTGGCTAACTTACGCAAAGTAATTGTGAAGGTGGTCTACACTAGCGGTCGGGATTACTTGATCACTAAGAGATCCTGAACACCTACCTACGACATTCATAACCCCACCGTGTTCCCGATCGAAGAGAGATCTTCGAGCGGGACAGTCACGGTTACGCACACAGTTGGCAATTTTATTAGCTTATGTTAAAGTTCTCTAATACCGGATGTTAACAAAATATTCCAAGTTGCCACATAACCGCGTGCACGGCTTTCCGAAAGATTAAACCCTGTAGGGGTGCTCCAACTAGTCCATCACAAATGTACACAGTCCGCAAAGGTATCTTCTATCACGAATCTCGTGATCTCGTCGGATTCCTTAGAGGAAAACCTCAACTCTGGGGGAAACCAAATCTTCACTGGGATTCCTATATGCAAGATATACCGCTAAGGTAAGACAAGGCTAGCAGGACCTCCCGACGTGTCGGCGGCACCGATAAGAGCCGCGTATCTCAGTCTTAGGACACGCCGGATAAGCGAAGCGTACGGTGGCCAGAGAAATCTCCCGAGTTGCCCCAGGATGGCCCCGCACGGTGCTCTAGTTTGGACCAACACTCATGAGGAGCACCGGCCCGGGTTGTTGATTAAAATCCTCGGGGTAGCTATTCCCTATGCAGTTTATTATTAAGTGGTTAGCAATTAACACCAATGTTGGGTCCTGCCGGACAAGCCTTAGCACTACGCGATTTATCAAGGGGGTCCCCATAACAACCCCGAACGTGTTGGGAGCGATCAATATGGAATCAAACACCGGTAACCGGTAAATAAGGCGGCAATAACGGAACAAAGCACCCGGCAAAAGGCTAGGCCTCCCATCATTTACCAAGTATATAGGTGCATTAATTAAATAACAGAATTTAAGATAATGATATCAAGCTCATGTTATCACATGAGTCAAAGCACGTGCATCTAGCAACGCTAACATTAGTAGCTGAGCAAAGCCTACTTAGCCATACAAGTTTTGCTAGGAAGGGGAACGGTGTTTTGGCTCATGGCATATGAAGAGGCCATTTAATTTCAGGGGTAGGCAGCGTGCAATATGACATGGAAACGAAACTAGCATAACAAGTCTAGAGATGGAATCAAGGTCATATCATCTTGCCTGTGATGTCCTCAGCTTGGAATGGTTCTGGTTCATACTGCACGTACTCTCCTGACTCCACGTATTCGTTCTCCAATACCGGTGCTACACAACATAAGAATAACAACCAATTAACAGCAGCACCACAAGATGCAACAATCACATGATGCATGAGATGAAAGATGAGCATGCACCACTATTTCCATCACTAGCACAAGCAAAACAAACTACTGCAAGTTTCTGGACAGAACTGCATACTAAGCTATTTTTACATGCATGAGGATGGCACGAACAGATGCGGCTCGTGAAAACGATGCAAAACCATATAAAGAACATTGCAAACGGAGCTACGGATCAACGGGAATCAACGAAACAAGATATGAAGCTCTACGTGGAAGAATCAACACCACACACTCAATTGGCACAAATCTGGTATTCCCAGGTTGCCAACACATATAAAAACCCAACATGAATGGATTGGAGCAAGGAAGAACACCACAACATCAACTAAGCACACACAATGATCAAAATGACTATACAACTCAATCTGCCCCAATCTGCATCTTAGCTCTTTGTGAGCTACATGCAACATAGCTACAGCCCTCTAAAT
This sequence comes from Hordeum vulgare subsp. vulgare, assembly GCF_904849725.1. Taxonomy (NCBI): domain Eukaryota; kingdom Viridiplantae; phylum Streptophyta; class Magnoliopsida; order Poales; family Poaceae; genus Hordeum; species Hordeum vulgare. The sequence goes on along the minus strand of NC_058520.1, from coordinate 189,013,914 downwards.
ATGACAAATAATTCATGTGCCTGTAGCCAACCAAGAACACTACAAGCACCAGCAAGAATCACAGAAAAAGGAATTAAACTCTAGAAGATACAAGGCCACAAACTTTCCCAAAACCATCAGATCTCAGGGACTTAGTGAAAATTCCTGCACCTGACTTTCTGTCTTTGTTCTGAAGCTTTTTGACAACAATCAAAACACAACCTACTGGACTCCAAATGAGATGAAATTTGACAGGGAGCTTCACAAACATATCAGGTCCACAATCCTAGCACTGAACTAAGGCTAGTTCACAACACAATGACCAGCACATCCTCATCTATAGGAGAAGAAAATGTTTCCAGATTCTCAGACTTAGTGAAATTCCAGATTTCACAAAGCTGGACTTTTTCAGCCACATGCCCACTTTGTCTAGGAATAGTTTGCACACAAATACCACCAAGTGATAAATGACACCACTATGGTGTAGAGCAAAACCCCTACTACTATCACACAAAAGCACATGCCCTTGGGCTCCACCTATTCCATGGAAACCAAGCAAGTTTTCTTTTGTCGCATCACATCGTATCATGCACATCATCTGCATTGCATCGGCATCTCCGTCCCGCCAGTTTTCAAAACTTGCATCCGTTGTTAGTTGCCGGTTCTCGTCGTTGGCCGTTCTAAGTCCGACCGCACTCGCACGCGCCCGCGACATCGTTCGAAACCCTGTTTTAAAAGTGTGCGTAAAACTTTCTCCGAACGGGTTGAGATTTGACGTGCGGTGTTATTTTAATATAGGTAGGCCGCCTGTCGAATTTTGTCGCAATCGGAGTCCGTCTGGTACCCGAACGGTCGACCGTAGCGGCACCGTATCCGGTATATCGTCGGACGTTTTTTCCGGTATTTTAAATCGCGTTGCCGGGTGCCCGTTCTCCCTCTCGTCTCCGGATATCCCCTCTACACGGCCGCGTACCCGTCGCCGCGTGCGGAAACGTTCGAATCCGACCCCGCGGTTGGATCCGGAATGAAATTCTGGCTAACCTAGCCCCTCCTTTTGCCTATATATAGCCCCTATGCATTTTTAGATAGCAAACCCTAATCCCCCTCGGGATCCGTGCCCCTCAAACCCTAGCCGCGCAGCCTCTCTCCTCCCCCAGCCGCCACGGGCCCGCCGAGCCAAGATCGGGCCCGGGCGAGGCCCATCCGCCGCCGCCGCCGCCACCGCGCGCGCCTCCCGCGCCCCTAGCGCCGCGCCCTATCCCGTCGCCGGCCGGAGCCCCGCCGCTCTCGGGCCCGCACCTTCCCCGTCGGCCGCGCCGTTCCCGGCCGCCTCCCGCGTCGACAGCCACCGCTCGGCGCCAAGACCGTTCGCCGCCGTCCCGGTCCTCCCTGCACCGTGCCCGAAGTTCATCGGCCGCCCTCGGTCTCCCGCGTCAGATCCGACCGGGTCCCGCGTCCGTCGGGCGTCTCCGCCGGTTCTGAGCCCTGCCTCACCCCGTGCTCGCCACCAGCGACGCCATGGCCTCGTGGCCTCGCACGCGACGGGAGTGAGACGAGGGAACCCCTCCCTGGCGTTGACCGCGCACCTGGGCCTCGCTCGCCCAGCGCCCAGGCCGGCCGAACCGCCCCCAAGGCCACCTCCGCGACCGGCCCAAGTCGGCCACCTCCCCTCTGCTGCGGCCTCCCAACCGACCCGAAGGCCCTCTGGTGAGACCCCTCCCCAAAGGATATTTCTCGGCTAGGCGTGCATTAGCTATCCTGCGTCGCTCTATTTAGGCCCGTGTAGTGTAGATTCGGCCCAGTAGTATTTTAGGATTTAATCCGAATTTTATTCTTTTCAGAAAATAGGCTATATTTCAAACGTCCGTAGATTTTAAAGCGTAAGTCGGATCAAGGCAAGTTGTATATGTATCTCGTGTAGAATTTCACGTAGAACATGAATTTAAAACATGCATAAAAGTTTGACGTCGTTTAGCGTGCCTAACGCCTAGTTTAGCGTGCTATCCCAATAGGGGAACGTCCCGGATTTATTTTTCTTGCGGTCCAGATTGCTCGGATGTCGTAGTATCAATGTCCATGTTTTAGGAATCATTTTTGCATGTATTTTAGAATAGCTGTTGGTATTTTTGCGTGTACGGATTTGCCGCTAGATTATTTTCCAAGTATAGGTAATTTTCTCGCATTTACGTGTGGCATTATTTTTCTGTGTAATTACTTTTATCTTTTGAGCAAGTTAGTTCGCGCGATATTTTGTCGTGATGCCCTTTTGTTTAATTCGTAGGATATAGTCGGTGCTTCGTTTGATTAAGTTGTCAACTAGGGAGTTGTTCTTGGGTGTTTAGACTAGGCCGTGGAATTTTTGGTTGCAATAGAAATGCATGTTTAGGTGTGGTTTGCTTGCTCTCAAGTTGCTAGAAATAGTGCTGATTTTGAGGAGTTGAAATATTTCTAAGTCTGGAATCTGTTATATTTTGTTGCTGTCGTGTCTTGCTTGTATCTTTTGATCTGTAGCTCTTTTGAGGTTGGTCCACTGGAGTAAGTTGTAGCCCTTGTGTTTCTCTAGCATGCTGTAAATTTTCACGCCATTTGGAGTCCTGTAGCTATATGTTTTGCTTCTGTCAATATGCCTTCAGACCGAAAACTGCACTTTCATGAAGTGTTATTCTCACTAAGTCTGAAATAGTGTGTGAGATGCCATTTTGTGTCTTCTTTCCCTAGTGATCCATGATGCCATGCTAGTTGTTTTTAGTTGTTTGTAGTAGTGCTTCTTGCCCTCTTTCGTGTCATGCCTTGCTTGAGTTTATCGGAGTAGTGTAGCCCGTAGTTGTGGGGCGTAGAAAATGTTATGTGGCTGATTTTGGCAGATTGTGGTGTTTTCTTGTTTTGCTCGTAGATGTTGAACCGTAGCTCCGAGTTGATCGTGTTCTACATGAAACTTGCATAGAATATCGTGTAGTTTCATTTTCTCTTTCTGGTTGTATGTTTTGAAGTGCTCATGACCGCCGTTGCACACATATTGCATCCATGCCATCATATCTTGCGGGGCTTGTATCTTTTGATCCGTAGCTCCGTCGGAGATGTTCTCTATGTGTAGATTGCTTGCCATGACACGTAGAATCACGTGAACCTATTTGTTTTGCTGTTTAACAACTAATTAAATGCATTAGTTCAGATCTGGACAAGATTGTAAATTAACATGTGAGGTCGTCTCGGAGGTGCTATATGTCATTTCCGACCTCACTTAAAATTCCTAGATATGTAGTTTAATTACGCTTCACCTCGTGCCATGTTAACCCACACTTAATATTTCCGTGTACCTAATCGGGATAGAACTAAATAATTAAACATGGAGTTTCGTCAATATGCAACTCGTGGCATATTGAACTTCACTTAATGTGTAGTGTTTGATTGTGTGATTTGACATGCCGTGTCTTGCATGTATTCAGATGCTCATGCATCATTTGTGTTGTTCATCGTGTGGTGAATTCCGTGTGTTGATTTGTGTTTCTGGTTTGCTTCGTCTCGATAGAGTTCCGCAGCGTGCCGGATTGTGAGGACCCGTTCGACTACGTCGGTTCGTCTGCTTCACGGAGACATTCTTCTTCCAAGCGGGATCTCAAGCAAGATGACCATTTCCCCAGATACCATTACTATCATTGCCATGCTAGTTTGTCGCTTCTATCGTTATGTCTCGTTGCCTACCACCTGTTAAATATCAGCCTCTCAACAATGCCATGATTACCTTCAACCTTTTCAACCTAGCAAACCACTGATTGGCTATGTTACCGCTTGCTTAACCCTGTTGATAGCGTTGCTAGTTGCACGTGAAGATACTTCTATGCGAAAGCATGGGTTCCTTGTTATATCACCATATTAATGCTATTTAACTTAATGGACCTATATACTTGGTAAAAGGTGGAAGGCTCGGCCTTTCTAGCCTGATGTTTTGTTCCACCTTTGCCCCCTTAGTTTCCGGCTACCGTTGTTATGTTCCATAAATGAGCACTCCTAACACGATCGGGGTTGTTATGGGGACCCCCTTGATAATTCGTTTGAGATTAAAGCTGGTCTGGCAAGGCCCAACTTTGGTACTACATTTACCTAATCACCTAATAAACTTGCATAGGGACTTTCTGGACCCCGAGGATAATTTAATCAACCCCCGGGCCAGTGCTCCTCATGAGTGTTGGTCCAAAGCAGAGCACCGTGCGGGGCCACCAAGAGGAAACTCGAGGTTTGGCACCCGTACGCTTTGCTTATCCGTCGTGTCCTGAGAACGAGATACGCGGCTCCTATCGGGATCATCGACACTTCGGACGGCCTTGCTGGATTAGTTTTACCTTTGACGAGATATCTTGTGCATCGGGATTCCGGTGATGCTTTGGGTAATCTCAGAGTTTAGGTTTTCCACTAGGGGATCCGACGAGATCGCGAGCTTCGTGATTGAGGATTTCTATGCGGCTTGTGGTAATTTGTGATGGACTAGTTGGAGCACCCCTTCAGGGTTAATATTTTCGGAAAGCCGTGCCCGCGGTTATGTGGCAATGTGGAAACTTTGTTTAACACTGGTTCTAGACAAGTTGAAGTTAACTTAATTAAAATATGCCAACTGTGTGCGTAACCGTGACTGCCTCTTTCGTGAGTTCCTTCTCCGATCGAGGACACGGTGGGGTTATGTCCGACGTAGGTAGGTCTTCAGGATCATTCATCTGATCATCAGTAGTTCACGTCCGTTGTGCGTAGATCTTCCCCCCTCTTATTTCTTGTACTCGCAAGTTTAGCCACCAAATATATGCTTAGCCGCTGCTGCAACCTCACCATTTAACCATGCCTCACCCATTAAGCTTTGCTAGTCCTGATACCTTTGGAAATGAGATTGTTGAGTCCCCTGTGGCTCACAGATTACTACAACACCAGTTGCAGGTACAGGTAAAGGTTACTTGACGCGAGCGCGTTGATTGTTCATTTGGAGTGGCTACTTCTTCTTCTTCTTCTTCTTCTTCTTCTTCTTCTTCTTCTGCATCGATCTAGGATGGGTTCCAGGCCGGCAGCCTGGGATAGCAAGGATGGACATCGTTTCATTTTCTCGTTTGTTTTCGTCCGTAGTCGGACCCTGCTCTTCTTCATGATGTTTCTGTAATGTACTGTTGTGACTCTGGTGTAGCTTGTGGCGAGTGTAAGCCAATTCTATTATATACCTCTTCTTTTCAGTACATGTACTTGTAACGATATCCATTCTTGCGACACGACGAGATGCGCTTCTATCCCTGACGAGGCCATCGTGCCAAATTGAGGATAGGGTCGCATCTTGGGCGTGACAAGTTCGTATCAGAGCAGTACCGACCTAGGAGCCCCCTTTATTGATCGAACTTGGTCGAGTCGAGTCTAGTGAAAAAACTACTTTGAGTCTTGTTATATATCAGAGAGTAGGATTCTTTTTTCTCCTCTTCTATGCTCTGGTGAGGAATCTTGACGTAATAATTTAATCCTACTCCTCTTCTCACTCAAATTTTTTTAGGATCACGCGGATAGTTTTGGAATCTATATGATGCTGATGTGATGGAGTTCTGTCTTGGTGCCTCCTATCTGCTTTGAGTTTCAGGGGAGTTGAGCTCCAGGGGATTCTTGAGCACATCGTTATCATTCAGATTTCTTAGTATCTCAGAACGAAGGATGTTCGTAATTGCTTCAATACTAGTAGTGGCGAGATAACCCCGATGTCCCCAGTACTGGTGCAGATTGTTCGAGAGTGCTGCCATACTTTGTATCATTGTGATCACGAGGGTCTGTTGTAGATGAAGGTCCGAGATGCTGGTTGTGTGTTGAAGGATGTGATACAGGTGACGGGTTAGTTTAGGAGTTGTGTGAAATACTCCTTGTATCCGTGTACCAGATTGCATGACCAGTTATTTCGGGAATTCATAGGTGGGATATCAAGTAGTTGCTTATAGGACAATCTTCCAACAAATGTGTGATGTTATGTTGGGGTTCGACATCTAGTGGATTCCTGTCCACGAAAATATCGGACGAAATCTTTCTCATGAGTTTGTTCTGACTTGTTTCATAAGCCTCACCCTTTGTTTTGTTGATTATGGTAATTCAAGTTGCTTCGATGTCAAGTGGTGATTTCAGATCTTTCCAAGAGGTGTTCTCATATTTTTATGTGAATGCTAATTCTTTTGCTCAATCAGTTGTCTTATTAATTCTGGTCAACCGGAGTTGTCGTATCAATTCCATTTTACCGGTGTGCTTCTCTGCAACTGAATTCAATCTTCTCCAGTTGTTGCAGATCATTCTCTCATTTTATTCCGGAGTTCATCTCATCTGTCCCATGTTGTCTTTGTTTTTCCCGCCCTCCCACCCTTTTCTTCAATGATTCAATTTTCATCCAAGAGTTTCCTCTTCTTTGTGCTTCCGCTGTCTGTTCTTTCTCTCTTACCCGGTGAATTTAATTCAGTTGCCCGTGTCATCATATCCTTTTCATCCTTGTAATAATTTCCTATGTTGGAAATTTTTATTAGTCTATCATCTTGTTGTCTTTCTCTCTATTCTATCCGGAGCGTTGAAGTTATCTCAAAATTCTTGTTCTCAATTCTTTTAATTATTTCGAGGTTCCCAACCTCATCTAGTTCTCTTCATACCGGTGCAATATCTCTCGTTCTAGCAATCTTTTCTAACGGTGGTTTCTTTGAGTGGGCCCATAAACCACAGGTTTTTCCCACGTTCTTATATGTCTCTTCTAATCTTTCCGGAGATCTTTAATTCTTTTCAACTAAGACATAAGTATGAATTTCGTCAGTCATATCCTTTCTCCAAGATCTATTGGAATTTAATTCTCATGTTGGCTCAACCTTTCATTCTTCTTTATTCCGGAGAGTCTCATTATTCTTGGTGGTGTTCTTCTCGTCATTTTCAGCTTTGAAGATTCGAAGGAGTGTTTCTCTCAATCTTGGTTCATTCTCTTGGAGATTAATCATTTCAGCTTGGTGCCATCATCTTAATTGTTCCAATCATGAGTAATCCCTTTTCTTGCTATCCGGTGCATTTCTGAGTTGTTTTTATTCTCGATCCTCCGAAGGCCATCATTTCAGAAGATTCTTCGGTCTCAGCTTTCAGCTTTCATCCTCAATTCTTCTCCATCGTTGTCTCTTCGTCGTCTCTCGTTTATCCGATGCCTTGTTCTAGTTTTATTTCAGGTGGATCATGATCTCTTCATTCTCATGTATATCCATTAATTCTGGGTATTCCCATTCAATTGTGAATTCTCACCGGCGCTTCCTTCAATTATGCTTCAAATGGTGCTTATCTCTCTGCCTCTTCAAGATTCTTTCAAGAATAAGTGCTACGTCAAATCCGTTTCTTGTCATGAATTAAACTTGATGAAGGATGAGCATAACATAATTCTTATTCTTGTTCATAGTAATCTGAATTCTTCTTCCGGAGTGGCGCATGATATCAATTCTTTTCTCAAGTACTTATCTTTCTTTTCCGAAGTTCCAAGTCTATCAGTTTCTCTCTGTGAGGCTTCATCTAAATTTTGGTAAGGTCATAATCTTATTCTTTTCTACCTTCATATATTTGCATCGTTCATTTGTATACGGAGGTTCGTCATGGTGGTTCATCAAGGTTTCAATCCATTCTCAATTGTTCTTCAAGATTCTTGTTGGAGAACCTTAAGTATCATTTCTCTTGCATTTGTATGTGCAATTGTTCCTCCTTTATCCTTTGAGGTGGTATTATAGCATTCTTGTTAGTGTAGGAGCCTCGAAGAGTTTTCCTTTCAAGAATGAGATAATTAAATCCATCGATTCTGTGATCATGAGATATTTTCAACCCATGATTTCTTCATTGAGCTATCTTGGTTTGGATTTCACCTAAAGCTTTTCCTATGGATTGTTGCTATCATGGTGCTTGCCATTAATCCAAGTTCTCAATGTATCCTCTTGGTGTAAGTAATTGTTCATATCTTGTTTCTCCCAATCAACCCTTGTTTCTGTTAGTGGCTGGTTGGCACTTCATTAGTTTGAAAAGGTTTCCATAAGCCCACAACTATCTTGTTCTTTTCATTGTTGTTTTTCCAACAACTCCGACCAATTCTTCTTGCAAGAATGCTTGTCAAGTTCATTGGAGTTAGTAGTTGTCATTCTTTTCTTCATTTTCTTCTCCCAGATGAGCTAGTTCTTATTCTATTGTTCCGGAGGCATTCTGTTGTTGCTCTTTGGGTCAATCTTGTTGTTCTACCAAGATCATGGTGTTCCCTTGTTCTATTTAGTTGTTTGTAATGAATATTGTCTATTTCTTCCATCTTATCGAGTTTATTGTCCCATTTTCCTACCGAAGTGCTACCGAAATTTTCCATGAATTCTTGCTTCTTTCTCATATCAGTCCTCATCTCTTTGCAACCTTCAAGGATCGTTGGTTTCACTCGTTTTTCAAAGAAGAGATTAAGTTATACCTCTTGCTTTCTCATCCTCTCCCCTTTCATTCTTCGATCTCGGGGCGAGATCCTCTTGTAGTGTAGGAGAGTTGTGACAGCCCGATACCGACGTTCCAGAAGATTCCCCTTCTATTCTGTTTTCGTCGTGTGTCTATTTTGTTTTGTCTCATCATCATCGCATCATGCACATCATCTGCATTGCATCGGCATCTCCGTGCCGCCAGTTTTCAAAACTTGCATCCGTTGTTAGTTGCCGGCTCTCGTCGTTGGCCGTTCTGAGTCCGACCGCACTCGCACGCGCCCGCGGCATCGTTCGAAACCCTGTTTTAAAAGTGTGCGTAAAACTTTCTCCGAACGGGTTGAGATTTGACGTGCGGTGTTATTTTAATATAGGTAGGCCGCCTGTCGAATTTCGTCGCAATCAGAGTCCGTCTGGTACCCGAACGGTCGACCGTAGTGGCACCGTATCCGGTCTATCGTCGGACATTTTTTCGGTATTTTAAATCGCGTTGTCGGGTGCCCGTTCTCCCTCTCGTCTCCGGATATCCCCTCTACACGGCCGTGTACCCGTTCCCGCGTGCGGAAACGTTCGAATCCGACCCCGCGGTTGGATCCGGAACGAAATTCCGGCTAACCTAGCCCCCCCTTTGGCCTATATATAGCCCCATTTGCATTTTTAGACAGCAAACCCTAATCCCCCTCGGGATCCGCGCCCCTCAAACCCTAGCTGCGCAGCCTCTCTCCTCCCCCAGCCGCCACGGGCCCGCCGAGCACAGATCGGGCCCGGGCGAGGCCCATCCGCCGCCGCCGCCTCTCGTGCCCAGTGCACCCCTCGAGCCGCCGCCAGCCACCGCGAGCGCCTCCCGCGCCCCTAGCACCGCGCCCTATCCCGTCGCCGGCCGGAGCCCCGCTGCCCTCGGGCCCGCGCCGTTCCCGGCCGCCTCCCGCATCGACAGCCACCGCTCGTCGCCAAGACCGTTCGCCGCCGTCCCGATCCTCCCTGCACCGTGCCCGAAGTTCGTCGGCCGCCCTCAGTCTCCAGCGTTAGATCCGACCGGGTCCCACATCCCTCGGCCGTCTCCGCCGGTTCTGAGCCCTGCCTCACCCCGTGCTCGCCACCAGCGACTCCATGGCCTCGTGGCCTCGCACGCGACGGGAGGGAGATGAGGGAACCCGTCCCTGGCGTTGACCGCGCACCTGGGCCTCGCTCGCCCAGCGCCCAGGCCGGCCGAATCGCCCCGAGGCCCACCTCCGTGACCGGCCCAAGTCGGCCACCTCCCCTCTGTTGCGGCCTCCCAACCGGCCCGAAGGCCCTCTGGTGAGACCCCTCCCCCAAGGCTATTTCTCGCCTAGGCGTGCATTAGCTATCCTGCGTCGCTCTATTTAGGCCCGTGTAGTCTAGATTCGGCCCAGTAGTATTTTAGGATTTAATCCAAATTTTATTCTTTTCAGAGAATAGGCTATATTTCAAACGTCCGTAGATTTTAAACCGTAAGTCGGATCGAGGCAAGTTGTATATGTATCTCGTGTAGAATTTCACGTAGAACACGAATTTAAAAACATGCATAAATATTTGACGTCGTTTAGCTTGCCTAACGCCTAGTTTATCGTGCTGTCCCAATAGGGGAACGTCCCGGATTTATTTTTCTTGCGGTCCAGATTGCTCGGATGTCGTAGTACAAATGTCCATATTTTAGGAATCATTTTTGCATGTATTTTAGAATAGCCGCTGGTATTTTTGCGTGTAGGGATTTGCCGCTAGATTATTTTCCGTGTATAGGTAATATTCTCGCATTTACGTGTGGCATTATTTTTGTTGTGCAACCGCACATATTTTATATGTTTCCGGGGTAGAAAAATCAATGGGATTTTTCTGTGCAATTAGTTTTATCTTTTGAGCAAGTTAGTTCGCGCGATATTTTGTCGTGATGCCCTTTTATTTAATTCGTAGAATTTAGTCCGTGCTTCGTTTGATTAAGTTGTCAACTAGGGAGTTGTTCTTGGGTGTTTAGACTAGCCCCTGGTATTTTTGGTTGCAATAGAAACGCATGTTTAGGTGTGGTTTGCTTGCTCTCAAGTTGCTAGAAATAGTGCTGATTTTGAGGAGCTGAAATATTTCTAAGTCTGGAATCTGTTATATTTTGTTGCTGTCTTGTCTTGCTCGTATCTTTTGATCTGTAGCTCTTTTGAGGTTGGTCCAATGGAGTAAGTTGTAGACCTTGTGTTTCTCTAGCATGCTGTAAATTTTCATGCCATTTGGAGTCCTGTAGCTATAGGTTTTGCTTCTGTCAATATGCCTTCAGACCAAAAACTGCACTTTCATGAAGTGTGTGAGATGCCATTTTGTGTCTTCTTTCCCTAGTGATCCATGATTCCATGCTAGTTGTTGTTAGTTGTTTGTAGTAGTGCTTCTTGCCCTCTTTCGTGTCATGCCTTGCTTGAGTTTATCGGAGTAGTGTAGCCCGTAGTTGTGGGGCGTAGAAAATGCTATGTGGCTGATTTGGGCAGATTGTGGTGTTTTCTTGTTTTGCTCGTAGATGTTGAACCGTAGCTCCAATTTGATCGTGTCCTACATGAAACTTGCTTAGAATATCATGTAGTTTCATTTTCTCTTTCTGGTTGTATGTTTTGAAGTGCTCGTGACCGCCGTTGCACACATATTGCATCCATGCAATCATATCTTGCGGGGCTTGTATCTTTTGATCCGTAGCTCCGTTGGAGATGTTCTCTATGTGTAGATTGCTTGCCATGACGCATAGAATCACGTGAACCTATTTTTCTTGATTTTTAACAACTAGTTAAATGCATTAGTTCAGATCTGGACAGGATTGTAAATTAACATGTGAGGTCGTCTCGGAGGTGCTATATGTCATTTCCGACCTCATTTAAAATGCCTAGATATGTAGTTTAATTACGCTTCACCTCGTGCCATGTTAACCCACACTTAATATTGCCGTGTACCTAATTGTGATAGAACTAAATAATTAAACATGGAGTTTCGTCAATATGCAACTCGTGGCATATTGAACTTCACTTAATGTGTAGTGTTTGATTGTGTGATTTGACATGCCGTGTCTTGCATGTATTCAGCTGCTCATGCATCATTTATGTTGTGCATCGTCTGGTGAATTCCGTGTGTTGATTTGCGTTTCCGGTTTGCTTCGTCTCGATAGAGTTCCGCAGCATGCCGGATTGTGAGGACCCGTTCAACTACGTCGGTTCGTCTGCTTCACGGAGACATTCGTCTTCCAAGCGGGATCTCAGGCAAGATGACCATTTCCCTAGATACCATTACTATCATTGCCATGCTAGTTTATCGCTTCTATATTTATGTCTCGTTGCCTACCATCTGTTAAATATCAGCCTCTCAACAATGCCATGATTACCTTCAACCTGTTCAACCTAGCAAACCACTGATTGGCTATGTTACCGCTTTCTTAACCCTGTTGATAGCGTTGCTAGTTGCAGGTGCAGATGCTTCCATGCGAAAGCATGGGTTCCTTGTTATATCACCATATTAATGCTATTTAACTTAATGGACCTATATACTTGGTAAAAGGGGGAAGGCTCAGCCTTTCTAGCCTGGTGTTTTGTTCCACCTTTACTCCCTTAGTTTCCGACTACCGGTGTTATGTTCCATAAATGAGCGCTCCTAACACGATCGGGGTTGTTATGGGGACCCCCTTGATAATTCGTTTTAGATTAAAGCTGGTCTGGCAAGGCCCAACTTTGGTACTACATTTGCCTAATCACCTAATAAACTTGCATAGGGACTTTTTGGAATCCGAGGATAGTTTAATCAACCCCCGGGCCAGTGCTCCTCATGAGTGTTGGTCCAAAACAGAGCACCGTGCGGGGCCACCGCGAGGAAACTCGAGGTTTGGTACCCGTACGCTTCGCTTATCCGACGTGTCCTGAGAACGAGATACGCGGCTCCTATCGGGATCGTCGACACGCCGGGCGGCCTTGCTGGATTAGTTTTACCTTTGACGAGATATCTTGTGCACCGGGATTCCGGTTATGCTTTGGGTAATCTCAGAGTTGAGGTTTTCCACTAGGGGATCCGACGAGATCGCGAGCTTCGTGATTGAGGATTTCTATTCGGCTAGTGGTAATTTGTGATGGGCTAGTTGGAGCACCCCTGCAGAGTTAATCTTTTCGGAAAGCCGTGCCCGCGGTTATGTGGCAACGTGGAAACTTTGTTTAACACTGGTTCTAAATAACTTGAAGTTAACTTAATTAAAATATGCCAACTATGTGCGTAACCGTGACTGTCTCTTTCGTGAGTTCCTTCTCCGATCGAGGACATGGTGGGGTTATGTCCGACGTAGGTAGGTGTTCAGGATCATTCATCTGATCATCAGTAGTTCATGTCCGTTGTGCGTAGATCTTCCCCCCTCTTATTTCTTGCACTCGCAAGTTTAGCCTGGCTCGTGATCTAGGATTCTTATTTTCTCGTTTGTTTCGTCTGTAGTCGGACCCTGCTCTTACTCTTGATGATTATGTAATGTACTGATGTGACTCTGATCTAACTTGTGGCGAGTGTAAGCCAATTCTATCTATATATCTCTTCTTTTCACTACATGTACTTGTAATGATATCCATTCTTGCGACACGACAAGATACGCTTCTATCCCTGACGAGGCCTTCGTGCCAAATGGAGGATAGGGTCGTATCTTGGACGTGACAAGTTGGTATCAGAGCAGTACCGACCTAGGAGCCCCCTTGATTGATCGAACTTGGCCGAGTCGAGTCTAGTGCAAAATTGCTTTGAGTCTAGTTATATACCGGAGAGTAGGATTCTTTTTTCTCCTCTTCTTTGCTCTGGTGAGGAATCTTGGCGTAATAATTTAATTCTACTCCTCTTCTCACTCAAAAAAAATTTAGGATCACGCAGATATTTTTGAGATCTATATGATGCCGATGTGACGGAGTTCTGTCTTGGTGCCTCCTATCTGCTCTAAGTCTCAGGGGAGTTGAGCTCCACGGGATTCTTGAGCACATCGTTATCATTCAGATTTCTTATATCTAAGAACGAAGGTTGTTCGTAATTGCTTCAATACTAGTAATGGCGAGATAGCCCCGATGTCCCCAGTACTGGTGCAGATTATTCGGGAGTACTGCCATACTTTGTATCGTTGTGATCATGAGGGTCTGTTGTAGATGACGGTCCGATATTCTGGTTGTGTGTTGATGGATGTGATACAGGTGACGGGTTAGTATAGGAGTTGTGTGATATTACTCCTTGTATCCGTGTACCAGATTGCATGACCAGATACTTCGGGAATTCATAGGTGGGAATTCAAGTAGTTACTTATAGGATAATCTTCTAACAAATGCACGATGTTAGGTTGGGGTTCGACATCTAGTGGATTCCTGTCCACGAAAATATCGGACGAAATCTTTCTCATGAGTTTGTACTGGCTAATTGCAAGCCGCACCCTTTGTATTGTTGAATGTGGTAATTCGTGTTGCTTCGATGTCAAGTGGTGATTTCAGATCTTTCCAAGAGGTGTTCTCATAATTTTGTATGTGAATGCTAATTCTTTTGTTCATTCAAATTGTCTTATCAATTCTTGTCAACCGGAGTTGTCATATCTATTCTTTTCTAACCGGTGTGTTTCTCTTCAAGTGTATTCCATCCTCTCCAATTTGGCAAGGTCAATTTCTCAATTCTTACCGGATTTTGTGTCATATGTCCCAAGTTGCCTTTGTTTTCCCCGCCCTCCCGTCATTTCAGCTTGGTGCCATCATCTTAATTGTTCCAATCATGAGTAATCCCTTTTCTTGCTATCCGGTGCTTTTCTGAGTTGTTTTCATTCTCGTTCCTCCGAAGGCCATCATTTTAGAAGATTCTTCGTTCTCAGCTTTCAGCTTCATCCTCAATTCTTCTTAATAGTTGTCTCTTTGTTCGTCTCTCGGTTATTCCGGTGCCTTGTTCTGGTTTTCTCTCAGGTGACTCATGATCTCTTTGTTCTCATGTTTCTCTATTGATTCTTGGTTTTCCATTCAACTGTTTATTCTCACCGGTGCTTCCTTCAATTATGCCTCAAGTGGTGCTTATCTCTCTGTCTCTTCAAGATTCTTCAAGAGGAATAAGCTGTATGCTAAATCTGTTGCTTGTTATCAATTAAACTTGATGAAGGATGAGCATAACATAATTCTTATTCTTGTTCTTCCTTCTTCCAAGAGATTTAAATTCTTCTTCCAGAGTGGCTCATGATATCAATTCTTTTCTCAAGTGCTTATCTTTCTTTTCCGGAGTTCCAAGTTCTTTTAGTATCTCCTTGTGAGGTTTCATCTAAGTCTTAGCAAGGTCATAATCTTATTCTTTCATCCTTCATATCTTTACATCATTCATTTGTATACGGAGGTCCTTCTTGGTGGTTCTTCAAGTATGTGATTCATTCTCAAGTCTTCTCCAAGATTCTTGTTGGAGTACCTCAACTTTTGTTCTCTTGCATTTCCAAGTGCATTTGTTCTTCCTTTATCCTTTGAGGTGGTATTATAGCATTCTTGTTAGTGTAGGAGCCTCGAAGAGATTTCCTTTCAAGTATGAGATAATTAAAACCACCAATCATTTGATCATGAGACTATTCTTGACCCATGACTTCTTCATTGAGATATCTTGGTTTGGATTTCACCTAAAGCTTTTCATATGGATTGTTGCTATCATGGTGCTTGTCATTAATCCAAGTTCTCAATGTATCCTCTTGGTGTTAGTATTTGTTCATATCTTGGTTATCCCAATCAATCCTTGTCTCTTTTAGTGGTTGTTTGTCACCTCATATTTGTTGAGATGATTTTCATAAGCCCACTACTATCTTGTTCTTTTCATTGTTGGTTTTCCAACTACTCTGTCAATTCTCTATTCGGAGGCTCTTCAATTCTATTGTGATGATAGTTGGCATTCTTTCTTCATTCTCTTCTTCTGCTTGAGCTAGTTCCTATTCTATTGTTCCGGAGGCATTGTGTTGTTGCTCTTTTGGGTCTATTATGTTATTCTATCAAGATCATGGTGTTCCCTTGTTCTATTTACTTGTTTGTTGTGAATATTGTCTAATTCTACCATCTTATCGAATTTTTTGTCCCCTTTTCCTACCGAAGTGCTGCCGAAATTTTCCATGAATTCTTGCTTCTTTCTCATATCATTCCTCATCTCTTTGAAACCTTCAAGGATCGTTGGTTTCACTCGTTTGTCAAAGAAGCGACTAAGTTTTTACCTCATGTTCTTTCTCATCCTCTCCCCATTTCATTCTTGGATCTCGGGACGAGATCCTCTTGTAGTGTAGGAGAGTTGTGACAGCCCGATGCCGACGTTCCAGAAGATTCCCCCTTTATTCCGTTTTTGTCGTGTGTCTATTTTTCTTTTGTCGCATCATCATCACATCATGCGCATCATCAACATTGCATCGGCATCTCCGTTGCCGCCAGTTTTCAAAACTTGCATCCGTTGTTAGTTGCCGGTTCTCGTCGTTGTCCGTTCTGGGCCCGACCGCACACGCATGCACCCGCGGCACCATCGAAACCCTGTTTTTAAAAATGTGCGTAAACCTTTCTCTGATCGGGGTGAGATTTGATGTGCGATGGTATTTTTATATAGGTAGGCGGCCTGTCAAGTTTCGTCGCAATCGGAGTACGTCTGGTACCCGAACGGTCGACCGCAGCGGCACCGTATCCGGTCTATCGTCGGGCGTTTTTCGGTATTGTAAATCGCGTTGCCGCGCCGCACCATTTCCCTCTCACCTCCGCCTAGCCACTCTGCACAGCCACCTTGACCCTCCCGTGTCCGTGACCATTCGATTGCGATCGTGTGGTCGAAATCAGGGCGGAAAAACCCAAACCCTAGCTACCCCGGCTATAAAAGGAAGGTAGCCCTTACTAATTAGACAACAATCCTCTCTCTCCCTTGTTTTCCGTGCCCAGCCGCCAGCCCCACCTCTCCACGCTCTCTCCTCCAACCTCGCAGCCTCTCTCCTCCCCTCTTGCCGCGGGCCTACGAGCCCGGATCGCGCCGCCGCTCCTCCCGAGCTCGCCCGGATGCAGCAGACCGCTATAGATCCCAGGAGCCTCGCCGCCGGCCGCCTTCGGCCAGGGATCCGCCTCCGCCCCCCGCTGCCTCGCCGGAGCCGCAGCACCTCTGCTACCGGAGCTTGCCCCGCCGCCAGCCCATGCTCCGGCCTTGCCGCCCCGATCCGCGCCGCCACCCCTCATCTCCGGTCAGCCAAGCCACGCCCAGCAGCCGGATCCGCTTTGCCCCGCCGCCGGCGCGCCGCCCCCGCTGGATCCGGCCAGAACCGCCGCCCCGCCTGCTCGCCGGCCTCGCCGTCAACTCAGGCGCCGCCGCCCTTGTCGTGCTCGAGCGCGAGCAGGACGACGGGCACGACGCGGAACCGCTCGGCCTCGCCCTGGCCGCGTGGGCCAGCTCGCCCCGGCCCAGCAGCAGGCAGCACCAGGCGCGCCCCCGGCCCTCCACCAGGCCTCGGCCTCCTCCCCCAAGCCGGCCCAAGGTGAGTCACCCCCGGCCCTCTATTTATTTTTACTAGGCGCGTCTTAGTTAAATTGAGCCCACAGGATTCGGCCCACGTAGATTTTTATAATTCCTGTGATTTAATTCTTTTTCAGAGAATATGCTAGATATTTAAACGTCCGTAGATTTTAAACCGTAAGTCGGATCGAGGCAAGTAGTATACGTTTTTCGTGTAGAATTTCACGTAGAACACGAATTTAAAACATGCATAAATGTTTGACGTCATTTAGCGTGCCTAACGCCTAGTTTAGCGTGATGTCCCAACAGGGGAACGTCCCGGATTTATTTTTATTGCGGTCCAGATTGCTCGGATGTCGTAGTATAAATGCCCATGTTTTAGGAATCATT